>NC_091825.1:33087500-35487500 GCF_038994185.2 Dermacentor albipictus
TAGCGTCAGATGGTGACGCGCGATCGGATGTCGAACCTAAACTGTACGAAACTACTACGCGTCCAAAAAACAGAGATTAGAAACCGAAATTCGTGTCATCCTTTATAGCATGAATGTGTACATCGTGATTTACATAGGTCACGCACTTAGCAAGCGCTTTCCGTAAAGTTAATATTAACGCATCACCTTCATAAAGCCATCAGGTATGCGTTTTTAAATGACAAAGCATAAGGTGACCTGTGCTTGTTTTCAGCTATTTTAATAGTAACTGCGCTGGCCACATTCACCAGTAGCAACAGGTTGGCGCCCTAGCGGTTCCCACTTTTTCGGGCCAGCTTTTCCTCTAGAGTTGGTTATACTAACTCTATGCCAGAGATGCTTAAATCGACGGCTGGGCAACTATCTTGACATTCTAATAAAACATGCTCCATCGTTTTCCTAGCTTTACTGCAGCAAGCACATGCGTCTTCTTCCTTTCTACATCTTGCTTTACAAGCGCGTGTTCTAAGGCATCGTGATCTCGCTTCGAAAAGTAATTGAGCTATCACGAACTGTTTCTTTCCTGATTTCGGTTTTTCTCTTGAGTAGTTACTCATAGCAGGTGTCTTTTCCATTGCCGCCACCTATGAGATTATCTCAGCCTCTCTGACTTTTCGCTTGACGTTCTTTGTTGCCATGTTTCTCACCATAAAGGCGGCATACTTGCTGGTGAGATTCCTAGTTATTTTCCTCCACTGTAAATCAATGCTCTTCCTGTACAAATGCATGAAAGCTCTCCCAGCCCATTTGCGTTCTTCCATATTCCACAGACCCAACGCGAAAACTCGAGGTGCACTCCAACGGGGGCCTCATACCAGAGAAGCCGTTGCTCAGGATGGTGGGCATGTAGCTGCAGTCTAACCAGCGGGCCACTCCCACCCTTACGCTCCTCAAAACCAGTGTCAAGGCGATATCATGCATGTTCTCTCGCGTAACATCCAAGAACATCGGCATGAAGGAAGGGGACACCCTTCGACTGGTCAGAAGCCTGGTGGTGAGCATAATCACATGCACCCTGCCCTACTACCATCTCACACAGCCCGAGACGAAACAGGCCGACACGCTCTTGAGGATGGTTTTCAAGGCCGCTGTCCGCCTTGCTGGATTGGGCCCTCAATCCCATCGCTCGTAACCCGTTGTCAAGATTGGAGTCAGGCATGAATTAGATGGTAGCTGACCCATGCCTTCGTCCAACTTATCCGCGCTGAGGACGTTGTTAAAGGGAAGGACTGCTTCTCATCGAGTACGAGGAATATGGGTTTATTTAGAGTATCTACATAAGGACGTTGCAGTTCATCAGTCTATCATGAGTGCGAGAGAGAGTGTACTGCGCAACCACACAACAGCGGTTTATAAACACTCGGTCCTCCCTCGATCCCAAGGTGAGGGAAACGTTGACCAGTCATCGTAAACAAGTCGCCTCTCTGCGCGAGGGATTACACACACACACACTCACACACACACTTCTTTGCGCGAGGTTCACGGTCCTCAACCTACGTCAGACGGACTTCGTAGAACTTGGGACTTACTTCAGGAAAGGCGCCTTTTATTCCTCGAGCTGACCCCCGCAGCGCGCCGCCAGGTGCCCATTGTCTAGCGTCTTGAACGGCGCGTGGGAAGGAGCCTCAAACTACGTTCCCTCGGGGACTCCCTCGTTCACAGCAGTCCAGGTTGGCGGTGGCGGGTTCAGGCACAAAGCCTGCTTCGTCGCACTCATCTTGGCTCCAGCGACGGAGAGTCGAGGACGCGCGTATTGTTCTCCACACACAGTCAACTTAGTGACGCCGTGGCAAGAGGTTTGCATGGCGTTCCAGGAAAGTTGACTCCGCTGTCGCAACTGGCTCGCAAAAGTTGCACCTCAGCTGGGCCGTTCTTAACAGCCTGCCGATGAGTACATCGACTGAAAAATTATTGGCGCTAGGGTTACACAACAGCCTCAGCGAATTGACAAAAGCTCTTTACGTCTCGCAACAACAGAGACTTGCACGGAGTCGCACGGGCCAGCAGGTCCTAAAATCTTGGGCTTCCAAACTACAACAATACGAACCCGAGAAACCTGTTCGATACCTCGTCATGTCCAGGAGAGGTATCACGTAGCCCCGAAACTGTGCAACATGGTCCCTAACCTACACTCCGGCATGAGGAGAGCAAGGGGAGCAAGTACATGGAGAAAACATTCAGGTTCCATACAATGCCCCGTTTCCATACAATGCCCCGTTCCATACAATGCCCCACCGCCATGTATCGGACGAAAAACAAGGGCGCAGTGGCAGTGGTCTGCGACCGGCGAGGCCACGTTACTTCAGGTGCATCCACCCGCCACAGCACGATCACGGAGGCCAAAGAACTGGCCATCGCGTTAGCCATTCGCGAAAGCCAACACGCAAACTAACCACGGATGATCTCACGGATTCCCAGCAGGCCTGCTGCAACTTAGTAACAGGGAAGACGCGAGTAGCGTTGTACTTTCTGGAAAGTATACGAGCACCATCGATTACGCTAGCGCCTTCGACGAGTCATGTTTATTATAAAAGCCGACCAGCTTGACCCGTAATTCAAATATTCGACGATCACCCACTGTGCTCGCCGCTATCGTTGTGCTTTGAATGCCACTTGCTCTTAGGGGCACAAATTTGATCAATAAAAAAACTAGTTTTGTCATACATGCTTTTTGCTACTGTGTTCACCGTCACTGCTACCTGACGATATAAAATGCCATGCCAAATCGCACCACACAGAGTTCGTATATGGAGCCACAAACACACACACGCGTCCGCGATGCAGCCTGCGGTGAACAGGAAAACAGGGGTGAAATACACACTGAAAAAATATTGCACGCACACTGATAGGTCAATCAAAAGTGAGCTTCAACACTGAATACAAAAGAGTATAACCCGTAACATACAAGCACTAATAAATATAAGTAATGGAAGGGAGTTGTAGTTACATTGTGTTACTGTTCTGTGTGGCTTATAGTATTCATAAGGAAGCCTGAGTCTTCGGAAAAATGTTCGAGTGCGTTCAATGCATTGCTCCCTGTTATTTTTGATGGCCAAGGGCCCAGCAATTTTGCGAGTGCGAAAGGTCGGTGAGGATTAGCGGAGTGTAGCTTTTGTTCTAGCTGCCGTCCTTGCACCGCCTGTCTGGGACATCCGAGTAGTAGTAGGTGGCGGACATCTTTATGGTCATCGCTAAAGGAACAAGCTGGGGATGAAGCGCGCCTTATGCAATGTAGAAAACACTTTGTGTATCCTTTTCCAAGGCGCAGTCGATGAGTTAATGTCTTGATATTTCTAGAAAGTTATACAGGGAGATGGTAATATAGTTGGGGGTCCATATTATGAAGAATCCGTTCCTTAGTATTTTCATTAAACGAGGTCGATATACACAATTGCTTCTTTAGTATACTTTTAGTATGCGTTGCATGTTCATTAGGGATAAACGGATGTGTTGAATGTCTGCTTCTTTATGGGCCAATTTTGCCAACGAGTCCGATAGTTGGTTGCTTGCTACACCAGCTAGTCCCGAGACCCACTGTAATATCATTTCACGTTTTATTTCAGTGGTCTGTGTTAGGTTGTTTAGTAAAGCGTACGCTATTCGTGCATTTGGTTGGTTGTCATCAATATTTTCTAGACATGTTAAAGCCGATAAGGAATCCGAAGAATTACCCACTTTGTTGGTGCCTCACATGTTTTCATAAAATATGTGGCTTTGAGAATTGCCACTAACTCCGCCATTGTTGGTGATTACGTGCGCCCTATCTGAAAAGCATACCGCACCTGTACGGATGGCCTAACATAAGCTGCCGTCACACGTTTGTTTTATTAGGAAACGGCCCGCGTAGACGTGTATAGAGTTCTGATACTTCTCAAATAGCTGATGTAAAACTAATTGTTTCGATTCTAATGCCGAAACATCGCTTTTATTTTTAGGACCTTCCATTAACGTTTCTATTTTCGATGCCTGTAGAAGCCATGTTGGGCAGCAGAGGTCTGAGTGCCAAGAAGAGCAATCGTGGAAGTCGTGATTTATCCTCTTAAAAGTTGGCGTGAATGTGTGCACCCGGTCGGTTCTCTATAATTAAAATAAGTATGTGATCAGAATGCCTAGTAGACATTCTGAAGATGTGCTGGCATATTTCAGGGCTGCAAATTACGGTTAAATGCGGTTTCAGCGCTTTTGCAATAATCAGGTGACGGGATGTAGCTTGCGAAACTTCAAGACACACTCGCAAGCTCAGAGAATGCGGCATTTCTAGTCGGCGAAGGGGCGTCGCAGATAATTGGTGCAATACAAGTGCAGAGTTAGCAATTTTCTCACGGGCAATTGCTGAGTGAACTTAAAGCGGGGATGCAGTTGTTCTGCCCCTCTTTGTACCTGAGATTCTACGCAGAACCTTTATGACACAACTAATTTGGTCCTTTAGTGCGGTCAAATAACGATTCCACCGAAGCTAGTGGTATAAGATAACGCGGAGAACATGAGGTTTCCGGACCAGCTCGATCTTATGGCCGTCTGTTGAAAGAAGGGAATTCCGAATTCTTGTTGCGTGAAGGGTAATACCGCTGATGTCGCGTACTTGCATGCCTGATTCTTTTAAATAATCGCTTATCGCATTTAAGACATCCTGCAGCCGATACTTGATAATCGACACGTGGTACTTCCGGAGACCGCTCTCCACAGGCTAACAAATGTTAAACGTTATCGTTCAGCACAGGAAGCACCTGCATGCATAGGAAGTTTCTCGAATGTTATCGATGGTTCTATCCGTTGTCACCGCATCTTGTGTAATCTGATTGCTTGCGCGACGCGAATTGTGCAGTACTTTCTGAAAGACACACGGGCACCAGCGATTACTCTTGAACCTTCGATGACTGATGCATAAAAGCCGACACGCTTGACTTGTAGATCAGATTTCGACGATCGCCGACTGTATTCACCGTGTTGTGCTTCGAGTGTCACTTACTTTTGTGGCGACAGGTATGCCAAATAAAGTATCACCGCCCAAGCACACCTTACAGATGATTAACCAGCGAAGCTGAAACGTGCGGCCCCGGTGTTTATCACTGTTTATCACTTATCGCTTGCGCTCGGCTGCACGAACCTGTTCTTGTGCCTGAGTTGCAGCATCGGCATGGCGTAGACGAGCTCGTTCCCGGTTCTGCTCGCGGCGTTGCTGTTCGAAAGCTGCCTGCTCCTCAGTAGTATGACGGGTGGCCTACCTATTTCGGAGCCGGAGAGAAACTGCTGCGCGCGAACTCGGCTGTGACGGAAAGCAACGATGTCACTACTGGCGCAGCCAATCATGAACCTATCTTTCTTTCTTTTTTTTTTTGCTCACGTGCATGGGGTGGCGCCGGAGGAGTTTTGAATTGTTATTTCTTGCTACCTTCAACTCTTGTATTAACGTTCATACTTAACTGGACAAAAGAACGAGCATAAAAGCATACGGTGGCTAAATATATAGGCGTTCTTTCAGAAGGAAAGAACAGTAAAAAAAATCTAATTCGGCATAAGCTGCCATGGCTAGAGGATCACTAGCTCAACTGTCTCCTCTAGTCCATCTCGAATACATCGTGGAAGTCCAATTCCTCTCCATCCTCGCACGGCCGGCTGTTGAGGGGGTGCACAGGGATTCCGCGCCTGCAGACAGAAATGGAATGAGCACAGGGTGCGAGTGTGTACGACGCGAGAATTCGTAGCAAAGCGCCAAGCGGGCACCTCCATAGAGTTAAGCACTGATGCAAGTCCCCGAAAATTGAAAACGATACCAGGTTGCTTATAGCCTGACGATTGAAAGAAACAGCGTGGCTATAAGCCATTAGACGAGGAGTGCAAATGCAGACATACACAAAACAAAGCAGACCGACGAGTGCCTTGACTAGTCTACTCCGTTGTGTGTCTTAATTTGCGCAGGTCGCATACTTGCTAGGTGTCGTAACATAGCCCAACAGAGAATTCTCTTGTGAATTTAAGAGATGCGCTAGTACTGTGGCACTGTGGCAGGGATGTTTCCAGGTGATTAACTTCGACTATCAAACAAAACAGAGACTACGAACAGCAATTTCGCCGAATAATCATAAAGAACACTGCAGAGCAATTCCGATGCTTCCTCCAGAGCATAGACTGGCAAGAAATATATAATGAAACAGATGTAAAAGAATCGAGGGCTCGAGCTCACTCGAGCTCACAAAGTACTCACTCGAGCTCACTCACTCACTCACTCACTCACTCACTCACTCACTCACTCACTCACTCACTCACTCACTCACTCACTCACTCACTCACTCACTCACTCACTCACTCACTCACTCACTCACTCACTCACTCACTCACTCACTCACTCACTCACTCACTCACTCACTCACTCGAGCTCACTCGAGCTCACAAAAGCACTCGAGCTCACAAAGTGAGCTCGAGTGCTGCGATATGGTTTTGCCGCCTCCGCCAGCAGCTTCTGCAAAGAAACCAAAAAAAGGTAAGCAAAGCATGGGTCGACTAAGGTCTGTACAAACGCATTAAAAACAAAGACGCTGTGTCATCATCATCATCATCATCATCATCCTGGTTACGCCCACTGCATGGCAAAGGCCTCTTCCAAACTTCTCCAACTGCCCCGGTCATGTACTAATTGTGGCCACGTTGTCCCTGCAAACTTCTTAATCTCATCCGCCCACCTAACTTTCTGCCGCCCTCTGCTACGCTTCCCTTCCCTTGGAATCCAGTCCGTAACCCTTAATGACCATCGGTCATCTTCCCTCCTCATGTCCTGCCCATACCCATTTCTTTTTCTTGATTTCAACTAAGATATCATTAAGTCGCGTTTGTTCCCTCACCCAATCTGCTCTTTTCTTATCCCTTAACGTTACACCTATCATCTCTGACGCTGTGTATCACACCTTTACACGTACGCGGCAGCCCGACATACGTGACGTAGAAAAATTTAGGAATACGGTACAAAGTTATTTAAAAGAACAAAACAAAATGTGGTTACTATGAGTGCCTTTTCTCTAATACGCGAAGCAATCCCCCCTCCCCCCAATACATATAAGATGCGGTTAATGACCTAACAGGGAAAAAACTGAAACGTGCATCCGCAAATGACATACTTAAACGGGCGAGAAACAGAACGTGCGGCATTGGTTAGCTGCATGAACACGCATTTTATTAACATAGGCATGAACCCTACACACGTTGCAATTGGAAACAGTCACGTGTATTCCACACCACGTGTGTCGAATCACTTTACTTGAAACCAACTTGTGTCGCAGTAGTACGTGATCTTATGAACAAATTAAAGCGTGATGTCTCAGCTGGCGTAGATGGTATTAGTCACGTTTCGGTTAAATACGTATCACACGGAATAGGTCGAGTGCTTGTGCATGTTATAAGCTTGTCTCTTAGCACAGGCGTTTTTCAAGACGAGCTCAACATAGCGCGTCCCACCAACTTACAAAGGGGGAAATGCAGACCAAATGTGAAATTGCAGGCCGATTTCAGTTCTCACTGTATTTTCAAAACTTTTTGAAGGTGTTATCAATGCAAGACTTTCAACTTTTTTTCATGAAACACAATGCTATTTCGCAATGCGATACAGCTTTAAAAAAATAAATAAACTGCGCAAGCTTTACTAAATATTAAAGATCAAATAATTACAAATATCGAACAGAAAAACTTAATATTGGCCTGTTTTTGAATTTAAGGAACGCGTTTGATTCAATTAACCACTATATTTTAACCGAAAAATTAGAAAGGTACGGAATGCGGGAGTTTGCTAATAATTTGATAAGAGATTGTGTATGTAACAAAAAAAAACTGTTTGTTAAGTTTGGAAGTACTGCATGTGACATGCTTACATTAGAGCAAGGTGTCCCACAAGTTCAACATTAGGTCTATTACTTTTTCAAATTTACGTGTATGATATTAGACTTACCAGGTTCCCGAAAGATGCCGATGTATGCAAATAGCACAAATGCGTTCGTTACAGCCGATAACAAAGCAGAATTGTGCCAATGAGTAGATGATTAAATAACTTTGTTATCTGTGTGGCTGATGGCTAACAAACTCCAGCTGAACGAAACTAAAACAACTCATATTTATGGCGCCGAGTAAAAGAATCGAGGGTAGAATGCAAGTTAAATTTGACAACTTCCTTATTAAACAAGTCAAGCAACAAGAGTTTCTGGGAATAGATTTTAGTGAAGAATTATCATCGAATACACTTGTAAATTTAGTCTGCAGTGAATCACCTAAAACATTGGTATAATTTATAGAATTACACACCTGATACCTCTACGGCTAAAAAACAATTATATAATGCACTTATAGTTATTCAAAACATTGCTGCGGAATATAGGTTATGGGTAAAACCACCAGTAACAAATTAAACAAAATTGATCAATTTATGAAAAAGAATTACTCGCCTATGTGGTAATTACTACGGCTGTTTTTGCGAAATTGTGCATATGTATGGAATATACTGTCAAACATGTCGATTGTGGGGGCTGAGACCTCTGCCAGGCTTTGTGCCTTTAGTCTCAGCCTACGCTAGTTTGAATGAACGATTAAGAAAATACTAATTCAAATACCCTCCCCCCTCCCTCAAAATCAAAATACACACCCGCTGTGGCTTTGGCGTGGCTTTGACGATGCGCTGATATGCACAAGATCGCAGGATCAAATATCGGCCACGGTGGCCGCATTTTAATGGGGGCGAAATGCAGAAGCGTCCTTGTACCGTGCATTGAGCGCACATTCAGGAACCTCAAGCGGTCATATTTATCCTGGAGTTCCCAACTACGAGGCGACTCATATGCAGATCGTGGTTTCGGCATGTAAAACGCCACAGTTCAATAAAAGCATCGATAGCGATACCAAATGATTAAACAGCTATACGAAGTAAGGATAGTAGTTTTATCGGCTGTATAAACTACTAAACATTCGCTTACTAACTAAATTAAGAAGCATGGTGTCACGAGCGCAAAGCAAACCTGAACACATCTCACCCAACGACCGTGTACAATCCCTGTCAAAACGCTGGCGTGAGGAAGCGCGGCAGCAGCACGGACCTTCGTGCTGCCTCTCGCTTCAACGCGAACTGCGCGGCGCGAACACAGCGCACACGAAGCTATCAGCACCGGGCGCACTCTGTCCCCGTCGCACATCGCGTTCAAAATAGGGGGCGCGGTGTGCGTTCAACTCCGGTGGCAGCTGCGTATTACAAGGGCGCGCGCGGCCCCGCTCGCCCTCGTCATACGCACCCGCCACCGGAGTAGAACGCACCTGCCACCCGTTAGTACGTTTCGCTGGATAGGAGACAGCGCGCTTCCTACGCGCCTTCGTACTTCGCGCGCGCGAGATCGAGCCACCACCGGCGGCTCGTCCTTGCACGCTTTCGCTCGCGCATGCAGCATACGACGTGCGGCCACTGTGTTATCGCGCTTGGACTTTTACGGAACCTCACGGCGACGACGGAAATGCGCCTGGAGTGTTTACATAATTACCGCAATAAAACATACCTAAGTAGACCACAGTAAGCTTGCATTGCGCCCCGGCGACAACAAGGACAAACATACGGAACAATGACGACAGCGTGACAGTTGAGATGCCCGGTATCCAACATTTTGAGGACCGCGGGAACGATGTACTTAACTGCTGGACCATCCCAATTAGAAGGTGCACCCGGCGTCGAAATATGGCGGGTTGAATCAGATACGTGCGCCTTGTCGAAATCAAGCCCACCGGAGCTGACCCTGCACTTGTGCTGTGCATTGGCCCTGGACGCTTGTACATATTTTCAAAATGCTTCGATATATATAAACGTAATTGTTATATTTCTATAGCTGTTAGATCACCGCAAAAAAAAGAACCACTTTCTTGCAAGATATAAATCTGCTTCAGTGAGAGTTGAACGCTCCGCGCCGTAGCTGCGTAGCCAGGCGCGCCCACGCGAGGCAGCCCAAGCGCGCGATAACAGAGAGGAGCTGTTCCCCGAGATCACGCCGCGTTTCGACGCGTATATACGAGCCATGCTGCATCGTTTGCGCATGCGTGTGCGCGTGAACGCGAGCTTGCGCGCGTCCGCAAGCGTACGTGTGGTCTGGGGTTAAGAGCTGTGCTCTGAGAGTGCAATAACATACACAGTTTGAGAGAGTAATGGGGACCTTATTTTGATATCGAAAAGAGCATGCTAAAAGAATGACAGATTCGCAAGCATGCAATGGAGCAGTCGTGTTGCTGAAGAGCGAAGCAGAGTGATAGTGTTATTTGGAAAACTAGACACCAATATAGCGCTAGTCTTCATGATCAATGATGCACACGAACAATTAGTACGAGTTGGTTACCCTCCGGAAGCGTTGAGCTCTCCATGAAAGAGGCGCGAAAGGCCGTGTCATAAGCCTGAGCGACCGATCTCGAAATTATCGCGCAGGCGTCAGCGTCGGCGACCTCGAGGAACGGGGCATCCACGACCGCCACTCACCTCAACATGCGGCAGCGGTGCGCGTTCAGCCTAGGACCCGCCAGTGTGGCGTTTCTGAGTTTGGCGCTACTCCACAGGCGCTCAGCGATGGCCGAAGCTCTTGGCCTGCGAGAAAGCGTATACGTTGCAGCCAGGAACGTAGCCGGGGGGGGGGGAAGCGCAGAAGCTCCCCCCCCCACCCGAAATTTTTTCGTGCTGTCTTTCCACCGCCCACCAAAGCAATCCCCGGTGCCGGAAATCATTCTGAATTTTGTCTAGAATGTCTTTTTCACGCTCGAAAAGACATTTCACCACGAACATTGCGAACTCGGGCTAGATTTCGCGGCAACGCCCATGCACCGGGAGTCACATAACGCAAGCAGCCCCATCCGAGCACAAAGTTTCAAGAGCGTTTTGATGGCGAACGGGCTCGCCGCGGCATCTTGCGAAGGCCGTGGAATCTACGGAGCGCATGGATGTCAATTCCGAAATTTATGGGTATAAAGTTGTCGTAAACTTTTGATGTGAAAGGTGCATTGATATTTCCAAAGTTGTGCTTTAGATCTTCAATTGCGAAACTTTGTGGGTTAATGTTCGTATAAATATTGAACGCCAAAGGTGCATCGACTTTTCTAAAGCCTTACATCGGACCATACAACGAGACAAGCCAAATAAACACACTATCGGACAAGTTGACAAAGCCAGCAGCGAGGTCCGATGAGACGAAGCGTTGTGGTGGTTCATTTGTGCCGTCCTGACACATAAAGAAATATCATTTTTTTTCACCTACGCCAAAGCATCATTATCAAGAAACCAAAGCCAGCCAAGGTAACTACGTTCTTATTTATTTTTTCTACTTCGACTTTTTATCGCGAGGATACATTGAGGCTCTTCAAAATTTTTTTTCCTACCTCGCCTACTCGCGGGCTGTCAAAGCCAGCCAGAGCGCATGCGTTTTTCTCGTGTTGCTCTGACCACCGCGCGGTGCACTTCGGTGCGCATTCGCTTTTCTCTGGCCCAGTGGATCTTCGCCTGGCAGAGTTTTGGGCGCGTTCGGGCTAGCATACGAGAAAAAAAAAGAAAACTATCGTCGCTCGCCGCCATCACTGTGGGGACTCAACGAATTGCACCACGCTCGCTTGAGCGCAACCTCTCCGGAAAGTCTTGTCTCGCCAGTGTAGGATACCGAGCGCTATGCGTATTGTTCTCGGTGGACCAAGCGTCTCAGTGAATTGTCCCATGGTGAAAGTCCGAGTTTGTTACTTCTTCTTTTGCGGACAGTAATGGGTCACGGGACGCTTCAGTTACCATATACTCTTATTATATAATAATGCGACAGCAATTATATGGGCACTCCAGACCCATTCCTGCCGTCGCCGTCGCCCTCATGTTTCAGTCCAAGGGCGATAATATCGGGACCGCGCGCCGCATGCTGTACGTGCGAGTGAAAGTGTAGGGAGGGGGATGGGGGGCTGGAATGGATGAGACGACGATGGTGGCTCAGTCATGTGTGCGCAAAGGAGAAAAGCGGGGAGGAAGCGTGCCGCCTTCCATCGCGCGCGATACGTCGGGGGGAGTGGATGGAATGGGGGCGGGATCTAGGATTCTGTGGATCTCTGATTGCGCAACATGTTTATTTGCCTTGTTTGACGCATTATATACAGTGACCTTTTAGATACGTAGATTTACTGGAGACTTATACGTATATTTAAATATCTTGTTTCGAGGTTTTGTGTATGCGTGCAGTGAACTTTGTTTCCAGTGACATTTTTTTGCCTTTCATCAAGCTGTATCTTCGCATTTGCATATTCCATTGCATCTTCGCATTTATGATGTGCGAAGGCGAATAAAATGAAAGTGATCCAAGCAGCCCCGCGCAATAATGGTTCGGTTCATTATCTGCGAGGCATGCGTGTAGCACACAGGCACCTCTCATTTACAAAAGTGACACGCAGGTGTGAGGATAAATTTTTTTGATTCTCTCATACACTCGATTGAACATGGTTGCGTGACGTAATGGACGCTCGAAATTGAGCAGCGTGGTGTCCTGAGGCTTTTGACAGCTGAAGGTATGTCCCAAAAGAAATTAGTCGCCGTATGGCTGCTGTGTACGTTGAACATTGCATTTCATTGGCCACTGGGAAGCGTTCGAGCAAACGGTTCAAAGAAGGACGTGAAACTTGCAAAGACGATCCAAGGCCGGGCCAAAGCCATCGTGCAATCACCCCTAACAAAATTGCAAAGCTTGATGAGCTGATGAGGCAAGAACGGAGGATAAGCATTGATGAACTGGGAGAGCGCGTAAACATCAGTCACGGTTCGGTTCACGCCATAATTCATGAACATCTCGGTTATCGGCTCTTGTGTGTGCAATGGTTGCCCAAGATTTTTGAACTACCGCTAGAAGACAGAGAAGTTCAGCGCTGTCTTGACTCATCTGATCCGGTATCACAATAAGGGGGACAACTTCTTGTCTCCAACTGTGATCGGGGACGAGCCATGGTGCCACTTATACGAGTCTAAAACACGACGGCAAAGCTTACAGCGGAAACATTCGGATTCACCACCCCCAAGAAAGGAAAGGCCGTCATTTCCGCCGGAAAGGTGTTGTTGACTTTTCTTTCTCGATCGTCAGGGGCCATTATGGATAGAATTTGCTAAATCTTGAGAGGTTATCGATTCTTTTTGTTATTGTGAAACGCCAGATCAGCTGCGTGTCACAATCAAGAACAAACTACGTGGAAAATTGACGAATGGGGTCATCTTTTTCTACGACAATGCCGTCCCCACGTCACTTATATGGTTAATTCAAAACTGGCAATGTTCAAGTGGGAAACACTGCAACATCCGCCATACAGCTCAGACCTGTCGCCTTGCAACTTCCACATTCTCGGGCAACGCCACATTTTGGGCAACGGAAAAAAAGAGCTCAAGGGAACAGGCACGTACCCAGGATTTTTTTTCGGGGGGGGCCCACCACCTCCATCATCATCATCATCATCATCATCATCATCATCATCATGTTTTATGTCCACTGCAGGACGAAGGCCTCTCCCTGCGATCTCCATTTATCCCTGTCCTGCGCAAACCGATTCCAACTTGCGCCCGCGAATTTCCTAATTTCATCGCTCCACTTAGTGTTTTGTCGTCCTCGATTGCGTTTTCCTTCTCTTGGTACCCATTCTGTAACCCTAATGGTCCAACGGTTATCTAGCCGGCGCGTTACATGACCTGCCCAGCTACATTTTGTCCTCTTGATGTCAATTAGGATATCGTCTATACCCGTTCGCTCTCTGATCCAAACCGCTCTCTTTCTCTCTCTTAACGTTATGCCTAGCAATCTTTGTTTGATCGCTCTTTGCACGGTCCTTTACTCATTCTCAAGTATCTGCCCCATATGTCAGCACTGGCAAAATGCACTGATTGCACACCTTACTTTTCAATAATAATGGTAAGCTTCCAGTCAGGAGCTGGCAATGTCTGCCGTATGCGATCCAAACTATTTTTATTCTTCTGTGAATTTCCTTCTCATGATCATGGTTACCTGTGAATAATTGACCTAGGTAAACGTACTCCTTCACAGTCTAGTGGCCGACTGGCGATCCTGATTTCTTGTTCCTTTGCCCGGCTATTTATCATTATCGTCATCTTCTGCATAATAATATTCAACCCCACTCTTACACTCTCTCTGTTAAGGTCTCCAATCATTTGTTGTAACTCGTCTGCATTGTTGTTGAATAGAACAATGTCATCGGCAAACCGAAGGTTCCTGAGATATTTGCCGTTGATCTTTACTACTAAGCCTTCCCAGTTTAATAGCTTGACTTCTTCTAAGCACGCCGTGAATAGCCTTGGAGAAATTGTGTCTCCCTGTCTGACCCATTTCCCTATAGGTCTCTCCCTGCTTTTCTTGTGCAGAATTAAGGTAGCTGTATAACCTCTGTATATATTCTTACGCGAAGGACGAGCTAGTAAGACGAGAAACTATTTACAGATAATATTTACAACAACGGTTGCAGCGCTGACCGGTTGGATTCACAGCGCGAGCCCAGTTCGTTCTTCCTCCTCTTTTCTGGAGTGATGGCGCCCACGCACCTCGTTCAAACAAACAAATACCACACGCATGTAGCAATATTTTTCAAGCTTTTTACGTAAGCGTTCTGTAGTCCTTGATTACGTAGTGCCTCTAGACTGCTGGTATCTCTACTGAATGAAATCCATTTCCTAATCTATATAAGCCACATAGAGAGGCTTATTGTACTCTGCAGATTTCGCGATAACCTGATTGATGACATGGATGTGATCCATTGTAAGGTATCTCTTCCTGAAGCCAGCCTGTTCCCTTGGTCGACAAAATCCAGTGTTGACCTTATTATATTGGAGATTATTTTAGTAAATATCTTATATAATACTGGGAGCAAGCTAATGGTCCTATAATTTTTCTATTCTTTACCGTCTCCTTTTTTGTGGATTAGTAAAATGTCTGCATTCTTCCAGTTTTCTGGGACCCTTGCAGTCGATATACACTTCGTATAAAGAGCCGCCAGTTTTCTAAGCATTATGTCTCCTCCATCTTTGATTAAATGGACTGTTGTTCTTCCTCCCGCTCTTCATCGTTTCATGTCTTGCAGCACCCTTCTGACCTCATAGCTCGTTATAGGAGAGTTTCTGTAACCTGTTCATTACTGTTTCTAAGTGAGGTATCGTGACTCCTCTGGGTACTGTATACAGGTCAGCTTAGAATTTTTCCGCTGCTTTTACTGTATCTTCGAGATTTCTTATGGTATTATCCCTCTTATATTTTAGTGCATACATCATGGTTTGTCCTATGCCGGGTTTCTTTTTTACTGATTTCAGGCTGCGTTCATTTTTTTTACGGCTTCTTCAGTCTTTCACATGTTATAGTTTGGAATATCAGTTATTTTCGCCATGTGGATCAGTTTTGGCAGTTCCGCGAATTGCGTAACGCTGTGCGGCCGCCAGTCCCATACAACCGCGTAGAGCGCAGGACTCTGCGATTCTAGACGTACTGCGCTCACCGAGAAAGGTTAGAAAAACACCCACATAAGCACAGCAGAGATGTGGCTACGTGTGGCGGTTCGACCGATAACTATAGAAGCGTCATTCAAAGCAAGTAATTATTCTCCACTTCCAGCGGCGTTTTCTCTACTTCCTTTTTAAATAAAACGATGTTGATCCATAAATATTCTCATAAACAACGGTTAACAATTTTATTATTCGCTTTTGCTTGCAGTTTGGTTGTTGCGTTGGCTCTCTCCCTTAGTAGATCGCTTAATTTCTCAACTCCTTGCGATTTTTATTTCCGGTTTCCAATTTCGCACGAAAACTACTATACAATTAAGAAAAAACAGACGAGGTAACTGGCGACAGTCATCTTCCTTACGGGTTTAAGGGTTATTGGGTTATTGCAGGGTTTCATGATGGACGCTCTTTCACATCATTTTATTTCCCACCTTATCTAACCCGTATCACGTGTATATGGTTCCGGGCATCTGCCAGCGTCGCGGCGAGCCGTAACTCAAGGAAATAATGAAGCAAAGGGAAACTTTAAACGCAATTGGTGTTTTCTCCGGCCGCAACTCGTTCCATGAGAGTACAGACCAGCTGAGTAACAGCCGCATCCCTCTCCTGGTCCCAGGATCAGCCTAAACAAAAAGGTTGAACTAACAAAAGCAACAGCTATGCGCGTGACGGTTGAATAGATGGTGACAACTGAGCGCATCTCGAGTTAATCGCGTGGGTGCGGAAGCTAAGAGAAAACTGTACTTCACATTACAAGAAATGTCGATAACTACCGCCATCTAAAAGGAGTGAAAAAGGCAGCATAAGGCTGACCGAGGAACAGGTGCCAATGTGTGAGGAGTGGTGGCGTGGGTGGGGAGAGGGGGGGGGGGGGGGGTATGCCACTTGATTTCGGGGGGGGCCCGGGCCCCCCCGGGCCCCCCCCTGGGTACGTGCCTGCAAGGGAACCAGATTCGTGTCGGACGACGACGTGAAAGAGTCAGTTGCAGACGTTTTGAAGGAGCAACCCAAGGAGTTGAATGAGACTGGAATCACGTGACCTCGTTAAACAATGGGACAAATGTCTAAATAATCACGGAGGCTGCTTTCAAATAAAGTACCCGGTTTGTCATATATTCGCATTGGCTGACTTTCATTTGACTCGCCCTCGTACATTTTGCAGAACTTCGGCTTTTTATACGTGCTCTGTGCTGCGGCTATAATTCCAGTGCAATTACTCACGATACACGACCGGTGACAGCTGCTCCTGCGTAATACATTGGAACAAATGACAGCGTCATTGACATTTTTCACTCGCCGTTGCATATGTACAGGAATCTGAACAAGGTTCTTGAACGACAAAGTTTCATTACAATATTTGTCCTCAGCTTGTTCATTTCATTGCCTTTACATTTTTAATATCGGCGGCATGCACTGCATTGCTGGTTTCGAACTGATATAGTTCTAAAGTTCGTGTGATATTTTCTTTACTTAATAAATAGAGAAAAAACATGGAAGCATTGACATCAGTTATTTTGGGCACAATTTATGGCCCACACAAGCATATTCTTTTATCAAAACATACACATTTTACTTGTTTTGACAGTGCGTAGCGTTCAAGAATTCGTTTGCAGCATCTTTAGGAATGGTAACGCAGTTATTATTCATGTGTTTGATCCCCGGACAAATTTTTTAAGAGGAAGCTTTAGCTCGCGCCCAACTCCAACGCTGTCTATTCAAATACATGTAAAACGCAGAAACGCTTTTCCGGGGTAACCCCAGGATTGCTATTAATGAAACGTGTTGCATTTGAGAGAGAAAGTTAAATTCTAGTGTCTGTTGAAAGCGGAATTTCGGTTTAAGGAATTTCGATTTTGAAAAACACGAAAGTTCAAAAAAAAAAAATAGAAGCACGACATTTACAAACTTATAGTTCTGCAGCAAGCACATATATCGCTGTTCATTGAACGGCATCTATTATAACAGTGAAATCGGACAAACTTGGTGTGTCATTTGTATCTTACGTGAATTGGTTACGTTGTGTACAAGGATTCTGGGAAAGACTTATTTCCATAATGCTAAATTTCTTGAGTATAATGTGTAACATAGCAATTTCGTCCGCTGTAGATGCACTATTAGGTGCAATTCACAGAATTGTGAAATCATTTTTCATTGCTGAGTTACAGAGTTTTAAACTTGATGGTTTCGTTTTCTGAAAATTTGTGAATTTGGTCAATTTTTAATAAAGAATTGACTACCTAAATGAAAAATTCGAAACCAGCAGTCACTAGAATTTAAGTTTTTCTTTTAAATGCAACAAACCTCGTCAAAGTTGGTGCATTGGTTGCCGAGAAAAACGTATTCTCCTTCTACATGTATTTAGATACGAGCACTTGAGCTAAAGCTTCCTCTTAAGGAGGAGACTGGGCTGCATTGTGAGCCCCCCCCCCCCCCCCCCGAACGCAATTTCTGGCTACGCCACTGGTTGCAGCATCAGTAACAGAAAATCCTGCGAGATAGACGCCCGCACTGCAGTTTCTCGGGAACTCTCTGACAAGACTGCGATCAGTGAGTCGAACGGGTGACGTAGTAGCCTATTCAGTGCCTTCTACTATATATGGTGGGCAACGTTGAATAAGCGAGCATGATAACTTAACCTTCAGCAAATCATGGTCGTCGGTTACTTTGCAGCGCGCAAACGAGCAGCGCGTGGTGTTTCTTCAAAGCAGTACTGACACGCATATTTGAAATCGTAGCTCTACCATTGGCTTAATTTGTCCCAAGTGTAGCGAACACACTTACTATGAATGTTTTGAATTTTATGAAGGTGTTTTAATTGATCCTAAGGTTTCGAAATGCCTGAGCACACGCTAGTGACATTATCCTGGCATCAAATGTGCTTCTTTCGTGTAGCAATAAGGCTAAGTGCGATGATATTCCCCGTAAACAAATAGATGACAGTTCTGTGCGAGTTCATCCTGCGGCTGCGCTATAGACGAGGCAACCTAAAGTTTGCCCGCGCGGCACCAGCGCCGAATGCTCCCCTAGCGAACCAATGGCAGTTTCGAGGATCGTCGCCGCGCTGGCGCACTCCCGTGTTCTGTATGGCGGGAGCGCTCGTGCGCGTGGTTTTTGCGATGCCGAGTGCGACCTCATCAGCCAGGAAAGGTGGCACGTAATACTGATGTGTTGTCGATTGCCACAGCAGCCCGAAAACACGAAAGGTCCTACGCAGCCCGTGAAGTTCTACAGATTTCCTGGGAAGTGGTACGAGAAGGACAGACGTCAAGCATGGATAACTGCAGTGCGCGGCCGAGTCAAGTAAGTCTCATACTTTCGCATTCGCGTGTAATATCTTGAAAGCGGAATAGTCATATGCCTGTTTTTAGTGCACGGCCGTTTGTTTAGTCGTGTCGCGTTGTTGAATTGTGGTGGCATCCGCCGTTTGTTAGCGCTAAATGCATGCGTGTTGCGCCGCTAAGCTCTACGACGCGTGCTCGATTCCCAGCCACGGCGGCCGCATTTCGAAAGGGGCAAAATGCAAGAACACCCTTGTTACCACGTGCTTTGATTTTTGTGCACGTTAAAGAACCCCCAGAGGTTAAAATTATTCCTGAGACTCCCCATTACAGCGGGCCTCATAATGATTTCATGGTTTTGGCATGGTTTTGGCACTTAGAATCCCCGAATTTATTTGATTGCACTGTGGCTTCCCTCGCGATCGGCATGGACGAGCTCAAGAGAATTATTTCCCTTTTCCAAACGCTGCAACTTAAATTACTAGTTGTGAAGGTAACGAAAGGGGCCGCGCGCTACTTTTGTGTGGTAGCAGACCGCATTTAATGCAAGCCGCGGTCGTCGCGTGCGTCGGGAAGCGGCAGATCGGAAATCAGACGTGCGCGTTATGTTTGTTGTTTGCCCATGCTTTCTAAGTATCTAAGTGTGCAAGTATCATAACTTGTAGTGGTATATGTAGAATAATATATGCACACAATCACAGGAACGTTACCTTTGCAAACATATTATTGGGAGTAATTTCATCCCCACAACAAATAGGCACACATACTGTTTCATTTATATGCGATGCAGATGGAAGCGGCGCCAAACAGACCAATGGCAATCACAACAGTCTTCTCAGCAGTCAGCGCCACCGGGACATGTGCTTTCGTACTGCAGTGACACAGCTCTTGAGCAGCAGCAAGACACGTGTGAAACAGACTCCAGAACATGCCTTTGTGAAGTGACGGAACCGTTAAGAAGCAGCCCAATGAATCTGCAGTCACTGAGTAGTATGACAACAGAAGTTCCTGCTGCCAGTGGGCCTTATGTTGTAATTGAAATAAAAGTGGCTAAATTTCTGAACATGGTGCGTACCTCTAACTCGACGTCGTATACGATCTTGTCGGACACCTGTGACACGCACTTGGCTTTCACTCTTTCATCACCGTCCACAATTTGTTCAACGCCGTACACGTTCGGAAGCAGACGCTCTCCTACGTGAGGTTGCCGCCAGGAAAAAAAAGCTGTCGGCGTTGGCAACCTTCTTGAAACCGCACGGCAATCATTGCATCGCTGTTGAGCAAGCAGGCGAAAATGGAGCGCCGTGAGAGCGAGCAGCGAAGAAAAGCGCGGACGGCACAACGTAAACGAAGCGGAGACTACGCCACGACGCGACCGCGCTGCTTGGCGTTTCCACATTGGGGCGCTGTCAGGAGAGGCGCAGTAGCGCCGCCTGACCATGGTTTTCTCGTCTATAGCGCGTGGCAGCGGCGGCCATCGCAGGAACTGAGCGACGCAATGCATAATGATGCCATGACTCATTAACGGGAACGTATTGAAACCGAAACTTCTTTGTAGGAAAGAATATTATGGTAAATTACTTCCAGCGCACTCACACTTCCTAGTTTTCTTTCTTCCTTTAGGGTTTAGATGGTTTGGATGGTAATTTAACGAAACTCGAAACAGTGACGAGTCTAAAGTGGTATACAAATGCTTGTTTAAGTGTGTAAGATATACCGGGTGTTCAAGTTTAGCTTTGTGGTTTTCTTAAAATTAGACACTGAGAGGCACGCGAAGACCACGTGTGCAAGTAAGTTATGTGACCAGGAGGACACAAAGTGAGGTAATAATTAGCGCTGTAAGCAGCCCAATTAACTAAAATTGAATCATTAGCTCTTTGTTGACTGCAGTAAGTGGGTATGTTCGTATTCAAAAGTTATGGAGGCAGTCGTGTTTCTACACAGTTTCACTTGGAAGAACTCTTCTAGCGTTCTACGAGATATTCGACTCCAATTTTAATTCTCCTTCGCATGATTACGCATGCAAGAGAGTTAGGATCGTCGCAAAACTCCTCCCTGATGTGACGCGGCTGTTGCGTCCGGCGTTTAGTCTGACAACAGGGCGGACGCATAGCGGAGGTGATAACTGTTCCCGTTCCCCTCTCGGCTGGCAAACTGAAGATATGACAGCGCGGTGTGCTGCGCAGTTGTTGCCCTTGATTTCGATAAGATTTACAGCACTTGGAAATGAGCAGTCACTTCATTTGCGTAGCCCAGGCACGGACCCTGCCCCCTCATCTAGTCACCATTACGCACGCGCATTGCCCTCCGGCTTCTCCGCTCACGCCATTGTCTCGGCATGGCAGCTGCCGCCATTGTTAGGGGCTGCGCGGTCGCGTGTTACGACAGCGGTTCCGGAGTCTTCAATTTTTTATTTCACCAGCAGTACAGACTATCGACCTAGATCAAAAGCCTTCGTTTATTCTATTAGCACATGTAGCGGCTCTGACCAGTCATGACTAAATGCGGGAGAGCACGAACGTTACAGGCCTGTGTGAGATTTTGACCCAAAACGTTGAGGAGACGTGATAAGTGGAGATTACAAAAATGTCCGCAGTCGATGCTTGATCACTACTTCATTGCTCTTTATATGGAGAGACTATGAAATTACCAGGATATTTATATACGCCACGTGAGTATCAGTTACCCGCCGCGGTTGCTCAGTGGCTATGGTGTTAGGCTGCTGAGCAAGAGGTCGCGGGATCGAATCCCGGCCACGGCGGCCGCATTTCGATGGGGGCGAAATGCGAAAACACCGGTATACTTAGATTACCGAACAACCCCGGTCATGTACTAATTGTGGCCATGCCGTGCCTACAAACTTCTTAATCTCATCAGCCCACCTAACTTTCTGCCGCCCCCTGCTACGCTTCCCTTCCCTTGGAATCCAGTCCGTAACCCTTAATGACCATCGGTTATTTTCCCTCCTCATTACATGTCCTGCCCATGCCCATTTCTTTTTCTTGATTTCAACTAAGATATCATTAACTCGCGTTTGTTCCCTCACACAATCTGCTCTTTCCTTATCCCTTACGTTACACCCATCATTCTTCTTTCCATAGCTCGTTGCGCCGTCCTCAATTTAAGTAGAACCTTTTCGTAAGCCTTCAGTTTTCTGCCCCGTACGTGAGCACTGGTAAGACACAGCTATTATGCACTTCTCTCTTGAGGGATAATGGCAACCTGCTGTTCATGATCTGAGAATGCCTGCCAAACGCACCCTAGCCCATTCTTATTCTTCTGATTATTTCCGTCTCATGATCCGGATCCGCAGTCACTACCTGCCCTAAGTAGATGTATTCCCTTACCACTTCCAGTGCCTCGCTACCTATCGTAAAATGCTCTTCTCTTCCGAGACTGTTAAATATTACTTTAGTTTTCTGTAGATTATTAAAAACCAAATGAGCTAAGTTTAGGCAGTACCAGGCACCGCACATCATTCTCATTCTAGAGCTGTGCTGGCGGCGAAAGAATTATCTGTGTTCCGCTCATTAAGATATCCTATGATTGATGATGTCCCTCACTGATAAACTTCGCGAAATTAGAGTGCTCGTAAATTACAAGTGCAGTTTTTAATGATCTAGAACACTAGAAGATGGTGCGGCACTGCAGATATGTCCAGGTATAATAGCATATATGAAGGCACGATTTTCCTTTATATTTAGCTATTCAGGGCTCACAGGAATAGCAGTATGTCATAATAATAATAATAATAATAATAATAATAATAATAATAATAATAATAATAATAATAATAATAATAATAATAATAATAATAATAATAATAATAATAATAATAATAATAATAATCACCCCATCATCATCATCATCATCATCATCAGCCTGGTTAAGCCCACTGCAGTGCAAAGGCCTCTTCCATACTTCTCCAACTACCCCGGTCATGTACTAATTGTGGCCTCGTTGTCACTGAAAACTTCTTATTCTCATCCGCCCACCTAACTTTCTGCCGCCACCTGCTATTCTTCCCTTCCCTTGGAATCCAGTCCGTAACCATTAATGACCACCGGTTATCTTCCCTCTTCATTATATGTCTTGCCCATGCCCATTTCTTTTTCTTGATTTCAGCTAAGATGTCATTACCTCGCGTTTGTTCCCTCACCCAATCTGCTCTTTTCTTATCCCTTAACGTTACACCTGTAATTTTTCTTTCCATAGCTCGTTGCGTCGTCCTCAATTTAAGTAGAACCCTTTTCGTAAGCCTCCTGGTTTCTGCCCCGTATGCCGTATGTCACTGTTTCCCAAATATCCTTGCATTGAAGGTCATTGAGTTAAAAAAAATGCGTAGTATTGCTAAATAAATTTATCTGTTATAGCTGAATCTAAGAGTTGTGGTGGTGGTGGTGATAAAATTTATTCAAATAGGGGAGGGGAAGGGGAAAGGTGGCTGAGGAATCTAATAGTAATTTATGATAGGTAGTACATCAGTTCACAACTGCATGTACCGGCATAGTATTTCAATATTAAAACAAAACTACGTCAATTGATTCAGTAGTTTAAATTAATTATGATTGAGGGAATGCTGAATACAGTGAAAATTTGAAATTCAGCCTGAGGTCGGTTGGAACAAATATTTGTCACACGTTTATAAGCGAAGCTTCGGAAATTTTGTTTTCCTCGGACAAGAGCGCTAGCAAGGAACTAGCGTATGCTGTTTCGCATCTCGACTGCTGCCCCTTTTTCGTCGAGCATAAAAGTATTATTATTTATCTCATTTATCTCATTATTTACCTCAAGACATCGTAAACACCAGGCAACAATGGCCCTTCTGCAATGTTCACTACAAAATCACACTGCCGCGTTAGTTACTTCAGTGGTTACCAAGATGCGCTCAGCACGCTCTTTACTTACTCGAAATGATGGGCCTAAACATACGCGAGACGTATGCGCGAACACTTATTTCCGCGGGACCACAAGGAGAAACTTCTTTTGCAAAGACGTTTGACGATACCTTCAGAGTAGTTAGAATGGGTACAGAACTGTGCATCATTCACGCATACCTTGCTGTCATCACATGTGCTATGAGGGGACCTGCGCAAGCAAGAGGGAGAAGGCATGCACGTGTTGTAAGTGACTTCAATGTTAGTCAGTGAAAGCGTGGCTGATGAGTCCCTTTTCTAAAGAAATAAACAAAGAAGACAGATGTTTAGAGGTGGCTGTAGGCGCTTAATACGTTACAGATAAAATAGTAGAGCGGAATTTACCTAATCACTACGAGGATTAGTCTTTAGAAACACAGAAAGCAAGAAAATGTATGCGGCAAAAACCTATCAAGTTTGGGGTTAGCATAGTTAGCAAAGCGACAAAGATAATTGCCTGCACGTTGCGGTAAAATCTTCGGTTTCTACGCTGACTACTCTGACAAGAGCAAGATGACGGCAAGGAGTGCGTCCTCACTACCAATTGATGGTCTATTAGACGATCGGTTAATGAGCTCAAGTACGCTTATTTGCAGGTTTTTTTCAGTAAGTTTATTCCGCTATTTAAACAGATGACCCAATGATGCGATGGATGGGGCAGCCGGGCCGTACTGAGGACATACATGCTTGCCATCATCTTGCTCTTGTCACATGTAAGTGGCAAAAAAAAAAGATTTTCGCTATGTCAGGCGCAGCGCAATAGAAAAAAAAGTAAATGCGTATTTTGCTGGTGTCAAGCCTTTGCGCCATAGCGTAGGTATCGTAGGTTCCACCGCAACGCTTAGAACAGATACCTAAGAACACTTTTCGCATATTCGTAACATTACCAACTGACTTGAAACTGTTATGCGTCACATGAATTTTGTCGACTTGGGTTTCTCTGAAGGCCAATTCTTGTGCATATCTGGTACTTTATACTACACCCTTTTATCTTTAACGTAATGAGCGCCTTTAACGTAAACGCGTTGTGCTAGAAAGAGGAGCCATCTGTCGTGCTGGCCCTGATTGCAGTCAAAGTGAGCGACCGCACGTAGATTTACTCTTGTGTTTTCGCAGAACTGCACGTATAGTATTCACTATATCAAGTTGATCAAACAGTCCCAAACTATAGATAAGTGTGTACCGAACACGACCGAGTATGTGTTCAGACGCATAGCGAAGCACGGTGACTCTGTACAACCGCCCTAGTCATTTCCAAGTCTTTATTAGTGGTCTGCATAGCAGTATGATTAAAGCACAGTCTTCCGTAAAAGCTTCAAGAAGGAATGCTTTGGAGCGACAAAGCAAACCCACAGCGCGACGGTGGACTCACTCGCGGCTGTTCGCGAACGAAAACTGAAATCAATTCGAAGAAAGGTCAACTGTTCGGTGAAGGACTGCGCTTTCGTACGTCGGTTTAGTTAGTATTTCTGTTAATTTTTTTTTTCATCGCTGATTCGAGATCGACATGTCGGTAATTCCCGAACGAAACGAACACCAGCTGCAAAGCAGATGCAACCATTCAGGCTGATCGGTAGCGGCACCGGAGCGTAATTGCACGATTGGTCCACTTGCGAGAAGGACGAGTTGTCATAGCATCCCATCGAGAGGCAGTGGATGAACTGCTTTTTTTTTCTTTGCGTGAAAGCACGCATCAACGCGGTAGTAGCAGATGCCGCGGTTATTGCCGCAGTGATAAGCACTCCGATCTGCGCCGGCTGCTCTCTTTCAAGCGAGCTACACCGCAACGCACACAGCAGGAACGATGACGCGAGGGAAGCGCCTGTTTAGCTGTCCCGTATGCTTACGCCATACGTATTTTAACGTGACACATGCCGAAACCAACGCGGCATGTCGGACGTACTTCCGTGAATAAAACTGCCGGATGGAAACGTAAGCTAGCGTAATACTTGGAAGAAAACGTGCCGTGAGTAGCCTCTGTCGCGCCAGTTGAAGTGCGACGAGAGAGGTAGTGAGCAAGAGCGTGGCCTTCCAGATGTCCCTGGCGTAACTCCGGGGCACGCACAACAGCAGCAGCCCTGGAGGACTGAGCACGCAGCGCACCACGGTATCCACGAGGAACAGCAGCAGACGGTAGAGGGCGGTCGCCAGCCGACGATGCACTTTGCTCGCCCTGCCATTAGAGAAAACAGCACCGCAGTTACCTGAAACTGACTAATTACGGCTACGACTGGCCTTGCCTAACTGAATCTCTTTTGCCTCGTTATCAGCAACCACACACGTTTTTAATGCGATGTGTAGATTGCAGGGGAGATCATAAGCGACTGTTACAACTAGGTACTCTAAGATATTAAACTGTAGCAGTGTTAATAATCCCAATTCATACCTTTACTCTAATACACATACTTTGCGTGTTAATCTCTACCAAACCACTTCTTCAGCCACGCACGTACCCAGGATTTTTTTTTTCGGGGGTGGCGCAACCGAAGGTAACCTCTATGCAAATGAGGAGGGGGGGGGGTACCTTACTAGTACAAATGTGAATAACGTCCACCATTTGCCATAAAAACGCCTAAACCAACAAAAGAAAAATGAAATAAGGTGTATCTTACAGTTACGCCCTGTGCGATACACCTTTCCTTTACTTTGCAAATGGACTTGCGCAGGAAAGAAGCGCAGGAAGAACACTGCGAAGATCAAGTAAAGAAGCCAAAGTGTAAAATAAAGATTACTTTAGTAGAATAAAATTTTAAAAAAGCAGCACTTGGCAACAAAGGCACACAAACCGCGCAGAGTTGTGTTACTTCGCCAGCCAATCACAGAAGCAAACAAAATCGTCGTCATGCGGCCTTTTCAAAATGGCGTCTTACTTGATACCTCTGAAGCGTTTGCTGTTCTTGAAGAGTCTTTTCACTGGCGGAAGCAATGACGTGTGCAACAGACATGGACAAAGTATGTGGAGTCTGAGCATTTCACTCTTCGAAAGTCTGTGGTGCCGTTCATTTCACTGCTGAACCCGTTTTACTCATGAAACTTCACTGCCAACTGAAGTGAAACTTGCCGATAAATAGTTTCAGCAAAGCAAGCATGTTATTTCAGTTCAATAAAGATTGTTATGCTCGTTTATGCTCTACCAAGTTAAGTGCCACAACTGACTCGTATTGTTATTTGGGAAGTTACGTAACGATGCGTGGCTGCCAGTCTCGTAAAACCGCGTAGGATGCAGGACGCTGGGATTCCAGACGTACTACAGCAACTGTGGAAGGTTAGAAAAACACTTACATAAGCTGAGAAGAGAAGTGGCTACTTTAGGAGGTTCGAATGATAACTGTAGAAGCGTCATTCAGAACACACGGAACTATTCTCCACTTGCTTTCTCTGTTCTACTTCCTTTTTAAATAAAAAGATGTTGATTCATAAATATTTTCATAAACAACGGTTTTATTTGTTAATTTTCACTTTTCCTTCCTGTTTGGCTGTTGTTTTGGCTCTATCCCTTAGTAGATCGCCTCATTTCTCAACTCCTTACAACTCTTGTTTCCAATTAGCAATTTTGCACAAAAAGAGCTCTAAAATTAGGGAAAAACCAGACAAGTTAACGGGTGACAGTCATATTGCCTATGAGTTTAAGGGTTATTGCAAGGTTTGATGATGGAAGCTGTCTCGTATTATGTTATTTTCCACCTTATGTAGCCCATATCGCGGGTATATGGTTCCAAGAATTGGTCAGCGTCGCGGCGAGACGCCACTCGGAGAAATAATGAAGCAAAAGGAAAAGTTAAACGCAACTGGCGTTTTCTCTGGCCGCACTTCGTTCGACATGAATACAGACCACCTGACCACGAACCGAATCCCTTTCCTGGTCCCTGGATAAGTATAAACAAAGAACTAACGAAGCAACAGCAATGCGCGTGACCATCGAAAAGACGGTGACAACTGAATGCATCTCGAGTTTATCGCATGGGCACCGAATGGATGAGGAAACTGGCCTTCACACCCCAGGAGATGCCGATAACTACCGCCATCCAAAAGGGGTGAAAAAGGCAGCAAAATGTTGACCGCCGAGTAGCTATAAAGCTTCAACATTGATTTAGCGGCGCTTTAGGAATGTGTGTGAGAAGTGGTGGCGTGGGCGGGGAGATGGGGGGGTTGCGCCCGAGTTCCCCCCTGGCTCGATGCGTCTACAAAGCCGGCACGTACTACTTACGCAGACACCGACTTGCAACAGTATTTCGGAGCGTCGAACTTATTTTAAGGTATATATAGAGCAGGTAAAGAAATCAAGACAGTCATATTTAGAAATGCCTACGTAGAAACTGCATTTATTTTTCAGTATTAAGAGTAGTGCAGACGTCAACTTTCTTGATATGGACTGTCTCATGCATGGACTGCATGCTAAATCAGGGTGACTCACGGTGTCAAATAATTTTTATGTATGTAAACTTATATTTGTAATGGTACGCATATTGCAATGTGCCGTGTCGTGCAAATGGGGTTTTTGAATGGTTAATATGGGTATGTGATCGAATGGTATAAATTAGAAACGAAACTCCTTATTCGTTGCATAAAAGACGTCCCGGGAATGAATTTGCTATGAAGCGTGGGCTTTGAGAATTCATGCAATCGCTGGAAGCCACAAGGACAAAGTTTACGCAAACCCATGCATTGTCTACGATTGCCATGGTCGTTGAGCAGCCGTGCTTGTAGCAGTGGCACTGCTGAGAAATGGCCTATGTGGCTCGTAATAAGCATAATGTCCAGAATCGTTAGTAGGACATTTCGAGCGCGTGGGAATAGTTATGCTATGGCGAATAACTATTTATGCTGTGTTGCAGAATTTTGGCTACTGGATCAAATCGGCATCGTGGTTGCGCTTGCAATAGCATCCTCACGCCAGGCACGTACCCAGGGGGGGGGGCCCGGGGTGGCCCGGGCCCCCCTCGAAATCAAGTGGCATACCCCCCACCCACGCCACCACTCCTCACACATTCCTAAAGCGCCGCCAGATCAATGTTGAGACTTGACAGCTGTTCATCGGTCAGCCGTATGCTGCCTTTTTCACTCCTTTTAGATGGCGGTAGTTATCGTCATCTCTTGTAATGTGAAGGACAGTTTTCTCGTAGATTCCGCACCCGCGTAATTAACGCGAGATGCGTTCAGTTGTCACCATCTATTCAACCGCCACGCGCATAGCTGTTGCTTTTGTTAGTTCAACCTTCTTTGTTTAGGCTGATCCTGGGACCAGGAAAGGGATGCGGCTGTTATTGAGCTGGTCTGTACTCTCGTGGAACGAGTTGCGGCCGGAGAAAACGCCAATTGCGTTTAACTTTTCCCTTTGCTTCATTATTTCCTTGAGTTACGGCTCGCCGCGACGTTGGCAGATGCCCGGAACCATATACACGTGATATGGGTTAGATAAGGTTGGAAATAAAATGATGTGAAAGAGCGTCCATCAGGAAATCCTGCAATAACCCTTAAACCCATCAGCAAGATGACTGTCGCCAGTTACCTCGTCTGTTTTTCCTTAATTGTATAGCACTTTTCGTGCAAAATTGGAAACCGGAAACAAAAATCGCAAGCGATCTACTAAGGGAGAGAGCCAACGCAACAACCAAACTGCAAGCAAAAGCGAATGATAAAAATGTTAACCGTTGTTTATGAGAATATTTATGGCTCAACATCTTTTTATTTAAAAAGGAAGTAAAGAAAACACCACCGGAAGTGGAGAATAATTACTTGCTTTGAATGAAGCTTCTACAGTTATCGGTCGAACCGCCTCACGTAGCCACTTCTCTGCTGTGCTTATGTGGGTGTTTTTCTAACCTTTCTCGGTGAGCGCAGTACGTCTAGAATCACAGAGTCCTGCGCTCTACGCGGTTGTATGGGACAGGCGGCCGCACAGCGTTACGCAATTCGCGGAACTGTCAAAACTGATCCACAAGGCGAAAATAACTGATATTCGAAACTAAAACATGTGAAAGACTGAAGAAGCTATAAAAAAATGAACGCAGCCTGAAATCAGTAAAAAAAAAAGGAAACGTGGCATAGGACAAACCATGATGTATGCACTAAAGGATAAGAGGGATAATATCATAAGCAATCTCGAAGATACAGTAAAAGCAGCGAAAAAATTCTAAGCTGACCTGTATACAGTACCCAGAGGAGTCACGATACCTCACTTAGAAACAGTAATGAACAGGATACAGAAACTCTCCTATAACTAGCGATGAGGTCAGAAGGGCGCTGCAAGACATGAAACGATGAAGAGCGGGAGGAGAAGGTGTAGTAACAGTACATTTAATCCAAGATGGAGGAGACATAATGCTTGGAAAACTGGCGGCTCTTTATACGAAGTGTATATCGACTGCAAGGGTCCCAGAAAACTGGAAGAATGCAGACATTATACTAATCCACAAAAAAGGAGACGTTAAAGAATTGAAAAATTATAGGACCATTAGCTTGCTCCCAGTATTATATAAGATATTTACCAAAATAATCTCCGATAGAATAAGGGCAACACTGGATTTTGTCAACCAAGGGAACAGGCTGGCTTCAGGAAGAGATACCTTACAATGGATCACATCCATGTCCTCAATCAGGTTATCGCGAAATCTGCAGAGCACAATAAGCCTCTCTATGTGGCTTATATAGATTACGAAAAGGCATTTGATTCAGCAGAGATACCAGCAATCGTAGAGGCACTACGTAGTCAAAGAGTACAGAACGCTTACGTAAAAAGCTTGAAAAATATTGCTACATGCGTGTGGTATTTGTTTGTTTGAACGAGGTGCATGGGCGCCATCACTCCAGAAAAGAGGAGGAAGAACGAACTGGGCTCGCGTTGTGAATCTAACCGGTCAGCGCTGCAACTGTAGTGGTAAATATAATCTGTTAATAGTTTCTCGTCTTACGGGCTCGTCCTTCGCGTAAGAATATATACAGAGGTTCTACAGCTACCTTAATTCTACACAAGAAAAGCAGGGAGATACCTATAGAGAAAGGGGTAAGACAGGGAGGCACAATTTCTCCAAAGCTATTCACTGCGTGCTTAGAAGAATTCAAGCTATTAAACTGGGAAGGCTTAGGAGTAAAGATAGACGGCCAATATCCCAGCAACCTTCGGTCTGCCGATGACATTCTTCTATTCAACAACAATGCAGACGAGTTACAACAAATGATTGGAGACCTTAACAGAGAGAGTGTAAGAGTGAGGTTGAATATTAATATGCAGAAGATGACGATCATGATAAATAGCCCGGCAAAGGAACAAGAGATCAGGATCGCCAGTCGGCCACTAGAGACTGTGAAGGAGTACGTTTACCTAGGCCAATTAGTCACAGGGAACCCTGATCATGAGAACAAAATTCACAGAAGAATAAAAATAGGTTGGATCGCATACGGCAGACATTGCCAGCTCCTGACTGGAAGCTTACCATTATTATTGAGAAGTAAGGTGTGCAATCAGTGCATTTTGCCAGTGCTGACATATGGGGCAGAGACTTGAGAATGAGTTAAGGACCGCGCAAAGAGCGATCGAACGAAGATTGCTAGGCATAACGTTAAGAGAGAGAAAGAGAGCGGTTTGGATCAGAGAGCGAACGGGTATAGACGATATTCTAATTGACATCAAGAGGACAAAATGTAGCTGGGCAGGTCATGTAATGCGCCGGTTAGATAACCGTTGGACCATTAGGGTTACAAAATGGGTACCAAGAGAAGGAAAACGCAATCGAGGACGACAAAACACTAAGTGGAGCGATGAAATTAGGAAATTCGCGGGAGCTAGTTGGAATCGGTTGGCGCAGGACAGGGCTAAATGGAGAGAGAGAGAGATAGCACTTTATTTACACCCGTCAGAGAGTATGGGTGATCGGGTGAGACGCAGCTCTCCCTATCACCGTCTACCTCCCCCCTAGACGTCGGCCGGAATCAGTTGACTTCCGGCGGCGGCCTGGGCTTGACGGATGGCCTGTTTTTGGGCTTGCTCTTCCTGGCTATGGAGGGAGGATTCCCATGACTCTCTGTTTCCATGTAGGCCGTTTAGGGCTGGGCAAGCCCAAAGCATGTGATTTAGCGTTGCTATGCCTTCACAGTTTTTACATTTTGGAGAGTGCACCTCAGGATGCCATTTGTGCAGAATATACGGGTTTGGGAAGGTACCTGTCTGCAGTTTTCGCCATATTACCTCTTCCTGCTTTGTGAGAGATCTATGGGGGGGAGGCAGAGTTCTCCTCCCCATTCTGTAGTGTTCTAGAACTTCTCTGTATGTGGTTAACTCTCGCTTTTTGGACAGGAAGTAATCTGCCTGCGCTGGGGCCCGGTGTGTGAGTCCTCGGGCGACCTCATTGGCGATCTCGTTCCCTGTGAGTCCACTATGAGCGGGTGCCCATATTATCCTAATTAGGTCGTTAGGTACGTTCTCCTTGCCTGCTTGCAGAATTTTGCCGGCCTCTTTGGAAACCTTACCTTTGTCATAGGCTTTGATTGCAGTTTTAGAATCGGTGATGACTATTCTAGTTGATGGGTATGTGATTGCCAGGGCAATCGCCGCCATCTCTGCCTCATCTGGTGAAGAGTGTCGTACGCTACAGCTAGAGACTAGCTCGCCTTTGTCGCTCACTACTACTGCAGCATAATGCCCTTCTGGGTATTCTGCCGCATCGGTGTACACTACCCCTTGTTTTTGGAGGAGGGAGCCTTGGAGTCTTTGGACCCTGCTTCTCCTGCGTTCCTTGTTGTGTATGGGGTGCATGTTTCTTGGGATAGGGGTTATTCTTAACTTGTTAGCAATTTCTTTGGGGATGACGGTTATCCTATCACGTGATTCTGGGTTTTGATAGCCCAGGTTTCTGAGGATGGATCGGCCCGTTTTGCTGCCAGTTAGTCTGATATATTGTGCCGTGAGTTTCGCCTCGCACATTTCCTCTAGGGTGTTCGACACTCCTAGGTTCAGAATCATCTCGGTTGATGTGCATGCTGGTAAACCTAGTGCTGTTTTGACACCTTTCCTGATGAGAATGTCTACCTTGTCTCTCTCTGCTTTAGTTGTTTTTAAGTACGGGATAGCGTAGGTGATTCTGCTAATGATGAAAGAATGAACGAGCCTAAGTAGGTTTGCCTCTTTCATCCCCGCGTTTTTGTTTGCTATCCTCCTGAGAAGCCTGCATGTTTGGTTGGTCGTGGCTTCTAGTCGGTTAATTGTTTCGGTGTTTCTCCCATTTTGTTGTATCCACATACCCAGTATCCTGATCTTGTCCACCCTTGGTACCGGGGTGTTGTTGACCAGGAGCTGGATATTGACCTGCTGCTTGCCCATGATGAGCATCTCCGATTTTTCCGGCGAGCATTTTAGCTAAATGGAGATCGCAGGGAGAGGCCTTCGTCCTGCAGTGGACATAAAACAGGATGATGATGATGATGATGATGATGATGATGATGATGATGATGATGATGATGATGGAGGTGGTGGCCCCCCCCCCCCCCCGAAAAAAAATCCTGGGTACGTGCCTGCCTCACGCTGAAGAAAGTCTCAACTTCGCCAGGATTAGAACCTGAAACTATCGCATCGGAAACGAGGTTTATTTCGGAAGGCTAATCCCGGAGCTCGTAAACCGCCACACAAACACTTACGCATACAGCTGAGACATTGCCCCGAAATATTCGGCAAGTCCCATGGCTCCATACCGCATATCTCGGACACCCATTCATGAATATAGCGTATCCGTCGCGCCGCACGTTTTCCTCTCTTACTATTTCAAGCACCTATTTTTGTCCCTAGAACTACATTTCCCTCTTGTCAATACCTACTGCTCTTTACGGGATCGTTATACGTTTATGGCGAGAGATTTTACATCATAATACTCCGGCCGAAGGCTGAAGGCTGACTGCGCGTGGCACAGGCGGATGATGCAGACCCAGATAGTGATGATGGCGGCACAGCGGTGCAGCGGCTGGCGTCCCCACAGTATGAAGTGCGATGTCGTACACTACGCAGTGTTCTCACTAGCATCGTGCCCTCAAAATTACTTGAGCACATTTAAAAGGAGACGCTAAATATTCGCGCATCATGGCAGTTTATTATTGCACTAAATGTTCGGCAGCTATGCTCCTAATTAAGAAGCTACAAACTTCTCACGTATAAATCGACTCGTAATGTCTGTGAGTGCCAGGGACGTGCAGTAGTTACTGACACATGTCACCGTGAAGGACGTTTCATCAATTATTGACATGCCTGACTGTGAAGGCAGTGGTCGCATTCTTTAAGTTTCTGAGCACCATTAGCTGGCAAAGAACGTTCAATAGAAGGGTCGGTCATATCGTTTATGGATGGCTGACGCAATTAACGTATATCCTATTGTGATACCAAAGAACGCTTGCATAGTGCCCCCATGCTAAGGGTGATCTCCCACGGTTCGCATAAGACATTAGTCGCTTCATTGGATTGTAGTCCACACGCGCAGAATCAATAGAATCAAGCTTTCTGTAATGGTAATAAGAGGATTGAAGTTAATTCAAACCCCAGTGTTCAAAAGAACTGCCAGTAGTACAGTAAGAAGCGCGCGATTAAATTTTATCTTCTCCGATCTCTCGAGAGCTGTAACAATAATGAAACGGCGAAAGGTGCAGGAGCAAAGCGCGAACTCATGGCTTACTAACGTCAGTCGAGTATCACATTGTGTCACTCGAGTGGTACCACAACTAAAAAAAAAAAACTGGTGCAGGTTTGGTGTACGAATTTTACTACGGGGCTTCAAGAAAGACTGACATATGTGCTCTCGCCCTAACCCTGACGACGAAGCGATTAGCCTTCTGGAAGGAAGGAAGGAAGGAAGGAAGGAAGGAAGGAAGGAAGGAAGGAAGGAAGGAAGGAAGGAAGGAAGGAAGGAAGGAAGGAAGGAAGGAAGGCAAGAGAAAAGCAGAAGGCAGTGAGGTTAACCAGAGTAACGTCCGGTTTGTTACCCTACAACGGGGGAATGCGAAAGGGGAAAACAAAGATGACAGGTAGAGAGAGGAGGGAAGGAAAATTAGCATTGTGCATATCGCGTAATGGGAACCGGCCAGCTTACCGGAGAAACGTGGCCACAATAACCACCGGTGAGTCTCTGCCATTCATGTCTCTTTGCCAAGGTGATGGTAGACGCCTCGTGGAGCACGTCGAATAAACGGACCGCTCTTCGTTGGAAGGCAGCAACACGTCGAGTTGGTACTCGCGAATGCAAGGAAAAGCACAAGGCTGCAAAAACTATGTTGCATAGCCGCCAGTCATTGGCTGAAGCGCGTGGATAACAGACTGAACGCTCCTGGTGGTGATGATGATGATGATGAGCATGATAATTATAAGATGATGATGGTGAGTGAGTGAGTGAGTGAAACAACTTTACTTTGTCCACTATAGACGTAAGTAAACTCCCCGCCACCTGGCTAGGCCCACTCGGGGACCATCAGGTGGAACCTGACGGCCCTGTCGCGAGCCCTCTGGACTGCCAGGATTTGAGAGGTTGGATCCTGGGCCCTAATTAGCTTCATCATTTCCTCTTGAGTGAAAGGGGGACCGGCAGAGGCGCAGCCCCACAGGACATGTTCGAAGTCCGCATAATCACCACACAGAGGGCAGTCCGGGCTTGGGAACCGTTCGGGGTACATTGTGTGCAGCGCCGCGGGGCTCGGGTAAGTGCTTGTTTGCAGAAGTCTGAGAGTGACTGCCTGGGCCCTGCACAGCGAGGAGTGCAGCGAAGGTAGGACTCTTCTTGACAGATAATTGTATTTGCAGATTTCGTTGTACGAGCAGAGAGGCTCGGGTCGCCCAGGAGAGGACGCGTTGCCCGGCGCACGGTCAGTCAAACCTCGTGCAGCCGAGTGCGCCTCCTCGTTGGGGTTGATCGAGGCACCCTCAATGGTCCCAAGGTGCGCAGGGAACCAGGCCAAAGAGTGATGTTTCATGTCTTTGGCACTTCGGATGATACGTAGGGCCTGGGGAGCCACCATTCCCATCTGAAAGGCCCTGACAGCGGCCTCGGAATCCGAATAAATCGTGTCATGTACACTGTCCGTCAATGCAAGAGCAATAGCAACTTGCTCTGCAATGCTGGAATTGATGATGATGGTGCTTTATTAATTGGCACAAAGCCACTGTGGGGGCTAGGCCACGAACCTAGTGTCAATATGTTAAAAAAACAAGGGAAATAAATAAAATATGGGAGATGAGAAAGGAACAGCTGCTAAACGGTTTGCTTTCGCTCCACTTCTTCCTTCTTTTCACTTGTAGTTTTGTCGCTTTTATGAGAAGCATGAAACATAAACAGAGCCGATCATCCTGTATTCCATGTTCTGGGCAAAGCAGCACAGCTGCTGAATGAAAGCATATTTAGCGCCAGCAAACAAGGACGTAAGGAAGACGACAACACAATGCGCTTTCAGTTTACCAACACGCCCAACAAATGGCACTGCTGAATGAGCTCGTTTGTATATTAAAAAAAATAAAAAAGGCAGATCCAGTGGGAATCGATGTAAGCGAAGCTTTATGTGTTGTTTGCGTTGATTTCCGATATTTCGAAGTTACGTTGAAGGCACATGACAGTCGTGTGGTGACGCTAAGTGCAACCTTGCGTACACAAGTTGCGTTCGACTATACTTAGCGCACTGAACACGCGGCCATACGTGTTTACTCGAGGCCGAGGTGTTGTAGTGTGCCATTTTCCTTAGCCTGTGAAAAGGCTAGCACTGTCATTGCCCCACACGCCACATACATACCTGTCATTGTGCCTGGAATGATGGTTTGTTTGCGTATTGTGGTCTTTACGTTGCGGTAATTCATTGTCTCTGCATCTGCATGCCTTGCGTCAGTTGCCCGCATGGACCGACTTGCGCGGTGTTTATTTTTCAGAAATAGCGGTAACGTGCCGCACCGCACTTAAGATATTCTTTTTTCTAGTTTGGCCCTAACATCAGCCATGTGAAGCAATAGCATTTTCTTTATAATGAAGCCCAAGACAAGCCTTGCTTTCTGATGGCACTTTTGCCCTCTCGCGCGATCCTCCCTTCTATACAAGAGTGACAGCGTTATTTACCGATTTCATGATAGGGTTGGCTTTGTAAATTCTTTGTCCCATCTTTCTATTTCATCTCTACATTTATACCTATCTCTTCTGTGGACGGTCGCACGTGAGTACAAGAGTAAGCGGCGTAGCTCCTGCAATGATTTTGCGTGTCCTCACGTGTAATTCAACCCGCCAGAGGGCATTGTGTCGACAGCCAGGGCATTGTGGCAATGGCTACCGAGCTCCAGAGTGCATTGTGGTGACGCAGAGGCAGCAATTTTACAGCGAGGCTGTTTATGGCTAGGTACTAGTGAATCTAGTCTCCGTGGACATACATAAACATTTTTTTCATACGTGGACTGATCCCGAAGACAGTGCGACGCCGGGCCGACCCGTGGCGGAGGGGAAGCAGGTGTTAAACGCTCCCGAAACGTGGGCCGATCCCGAAGATGGTGCAATGCCGGGCCGACCCGCGGCGGAGGTGAAGCAGGCATAAAGCACTCCCCATATACGTGGACCGATCCCGAAAATTATGCAATTCCGGGCCGACCCGCGGCGGAGGTGAAGCAGGCGTTTGACACTCCCAATACCAGAGGCCGATCCCGAAGTTGGTGCAATACCGGGCCGACCCGCAGCGGAGGTGAAGCAGGCGTTATGCACTCCCAACACGTGGGCCGATTCCGAAGATTCTGTAATACCGGGCTGACCCACGGCAAAGGAGAAGTATCCGTTAAGCACTTCCCATACGTGGGCCGATCCCGAAGATTGTGCCATGCCGGGCCGACCCGCAACGGAGGTGAAGCAGGCGTTAAAGGGGCCATAAACCACTTTTATCGAAATGGAGAAAGGCATTTGAAGTGAAGATAGGCTATTTCAGTACCAGTTTGCCCCCAAAAGTACTTCAATGTCTTCAGCAGAAGCGGAGTTATCGGCAATCATACACGGCCTCAGCTGTGCTCCCCTTCCTCTTCCAATACCTTGCACGGCGAAGGTTACGGTGCAGACGTCACAGTGGCGCGCCGTTCAAATTTTCGATTTGGTGCCTATGCCGCGCTAAACGTAAGCCAAACGCGGCTGTCCTCATAGAGCCGCAGTACGCTTAGCCACTGGACTCGTCGCGGCACCTCGCGGCGGCCATAGTGTAGCCGAGCGCAGCGACCAATAGCAGCTGCGTATTGGACTGTGCTTTATGACGAAATAAAGCACGCAGAATAGAGCGAGGATCATAGAGTTTTTGAGGCAAGAGCATTTGAGAAAAAGGTGACTTCGCGCTCCGCTTGCGAGCTCCACGGACTGCGTACGATAGCAGAACTTGGCTGGGATGTTCACAGCAGCGTTAGCGCGAGGGGTGGTTCACGGCCCCTTTAAACATTCGCAATACGTGGGCCGATTCCGAAGCGAGTGCAATACCGGGCCGACCCGCGGCGGTCGTGATGCAGCCGTTAAGCACTCCCCATACGTGGGATGATCCTGAAGATTCTGCAATTCCGGGCCGAACCGCAGCGGAGGTGAAGAAGACGTTAAGTACTCCTACATACATAGGCTTATCTCGTAGATTGTGCGATGCCGGGCGGACCCGCGGCTGTGAAGAAGCAGGTATTAAGCACTCCAAATACGTGGGCCGATCCTGAAGTTGGTGAAATACCGCGCCGACCCACGGCGGAGGTGATGCAGGCTGTAAGCACTCCCTATACGTGGGCTGAACCCGAAGATTCTGCAATGCCGGGCCGACTCGCCGTGTAGGTGAAGAAGGGGTTAAGCCGTCCCCATACATAGGCTGACCCTGAAGATTGTGCACCGCCGTGGCGACACGCGGCGGAGGTGAAGCAGGTATCAAGCACTCCCAATACGTGAGCAGATAACGAAGTTGGTGCAATCCCGCACCGATCCGCGGTGGAGGGTGATGCAGGCGTTAAGCACTCCCCATACGTGGACCGATCCCGAAGATTGTGCAGTGCCGAGCCGACCCGCGGCGGGGTTGTAGCAGGTGTTAAGCGCCCCCGATACGTGGGCCTATCCTAAAGATTGTGCAATTCCGGCCCACCAGCGGTGGAGGTGAGGCAGAAGTTAAGCATTTCCAATACGTGGGCCGATCCCTAAGTTGGTACAATACCAGGCCGACCCACGGCGGAGGAGAAGCAGGTATTAAGCACTTCCAATACGTGGACCAATCCCGAAGTTGGTACAATACCGGGCCGACCCGCGGCGGTGGTGAATCAGGTGTTAAGCACTTCGCATACGTAGGCCGTACCCGAGAATTGTGCAATGCCGGACCGACCCGCAGCTGAGGTGATGCAAGCGTTAAGCACTCCCAATGCGTGGGCCGATCCCGAAGCTAGTGCAATGAGACGCGAGGCGAGGGAAAGCGTAGTGGGTTGATCGCGGCATGGGTGAGCCGACGATGGTGACTCAGTCTTGTGTGCGTAAGAGAGAAAAGCGGGGACGAAGCGCGCCACCTGCCGTCATGCGTGATTATCAGGGGAGTGGAGGGAGGTGGGCGGGCCTTAGGTTACTGTGATAAGTGAATCTGTGATTTCGCTACACGTTTACTTGCCTTATTTGACGCATTATATACACTGACTTTTGTTTAGATACCAAGATTTATTGGAGACTTATACGTATATTCAATTTTCTTGTTGCGAGGTATTGTGGATACGTTCAGGGAACATTGTTTCCAGTGAGACCCTTTTGCCCTTTATCAAGCTGTATCCTCGCATTTGTATATTCTATTGTATCTGCGCATTTCTCACGCATGAGGGCGACTCAAAAGACCGTCAGCCAACCTACCCCGCGAACTAATGGTTCGGTTCATTATCTGCGAGGCATGCGTGTAGTGCACAGGCATCTCTAATTTGCTAATGTAACAGGCAGGTGGGATGATAAATGTTCTTCAATACTCTCATGACTGGGTTGAGCATGATTCCGTAACATAATGGACGCTAAAAAATTGAACAGAGTGGTGTGGTGAGGCTTTTCACAGCTGAAGGTATTTCCTAAAAAGAAATTAGTAGCCGTATGGCTGCATTTTACGTTGAACATTGTACTTCATTGGCCACTGTGAAGCTTTGGAGCAAACGGTTCAAAAAGGACGTGAAAGTTGCAAAGATGATCCAAGGCTGGGCCAAAGCCACCACGCAATCTCACCCACCATTGCAATCACCGCCAACACATTTGCAAAGGTTGATGAGTTGATTAGACAAGAACGGAGGATAAGCATCAATAAACTGGCAGAGCGTGTGAGCATGTCACGGTTCTGTTCAGGCCATAATGCATGAACATCTCGGTAATCGGCTCTTGTGTGCGCAATGGATGCCCAACGTTTTGAACCACCGCCCGGAGGACGGAGCGGTTCGGCGGTGCCTTGACTCATCCGATCCGGTATGAGGGTCACGACTCCTTGTCTGCAGTTGTGACCGGCGACAAATCATGGTGCCACTACTACGAGCCTGAAACACGATGGCAAAGCTTACAGTGTGAACATTCAAATTCACCACCCCCCAATGAAAGCAAAAGCCGTCATTTCCACCGGAAAGCTGTTTACTTGTTTTTCGATCGTCAGGGGCCATTACTGATCGAACTTGCTAAACCTGGAGAGGCTATCAATCGTTTCCGGTATTGTGAAACATCGTATTAGCTGCGTGTCCCAATCAAGAGCAAGTGACAGAAATTTCACGAATGGGGTCATCTTGCTTCACGAGAAGGCCCGTCCTTATGTCGCTGATGGGGTTAACACAAAACTGGCAAAGTTCAACTGGGAAACGCTGCAACGTCCGCCATACAGCCCAGACCTGTTGCCATGGGACTTCCACATATTGGGGCAATTGAATAAACAGCTCAAAGGAACCTGATTCGTGTCGGATGATGACGTGAACGAGTCAGTTAGAGACTTTTTGAAGCGGTGACCCAAGGAGTTCTATGAAACGGGAATCACGCGATTAGTTAGTCATTGGGACAAATGTATGAATTCTCATGGAGGCTACTTTTAACTAAAGTTCCACGTTTGTCATATATTCGCATTGGCTTAGTTTCATTTGCCTCGCCCTAATATATTTTGCACAACTCCTGCTTTCTATATATTCTCTGTGTTGAGGCTATCATTTCGGTGCAATTACTCACTATACACGACTGGTGACAGCTGCTCCTGTGCAATACATTGGAACAAAGGACACTGTCATTGAGATTTTTCCCTGGACATTGCATATGCACAGAAATGTAAACAAAGTTCTTGAATGACAAAGTTTAATTAAACTATTTGTCCTGAATTTGTTCATTTCATTGCTTCTACTTTATTCAAATCAGCGGCATGCACTGCAGGAAAGCATGCTTTGCTGGTTTAGAACTGATATATTTCACAAGTTCGTGTGATATTTTTGCTACTTATGAAATAAAGAAAGAAACGTGGAAGCATTGATATCAGTTATTTTGGGCGCAATTTAGGGACATACGAGTATATTCTTTTATAGAAAATACATACTTTAATTGTCTTGACAGTGCGTAGCGTTCAAGAATTTGTTTGCAGCATCTTTGGCAATGGCAGTGCAGTCATTCATGTATTTTATCCCTCGACAGATTATGTAAGGAGGAGGCCGAGCTGCGTCGCGAGCCTTAGGCATGTGCTCGAATTGGGCAAAGTCAATTTTCAGGGTGGGCCAACCAAACTTCGGGGTGGGTCACGTCAATTGTGGGAATGCGCCAGGTCGGCTTTGAACGTAGCCGACTTCAATTTTCGAATTGGGAAAGGTAACTTTTGGGAGGCCACGCAAATATTAGCCGCAATTTTTCTTAGGCTCCTACCTTATTAAAGCTAATCTTATACGAAACACCTAATAGGGGTTAAATGGAGTAAGCCTCATCCATCTGGGACGCACACCTCGAAACCCTCATTCAGTCACTCGAAATAATAGAAAACGATGCCGCGCGTTTCAGTTATAGCAATTGCAACCGCACGTCTAGCGTAACTTCCATGGAAAATTCCTTGTTAATTCTCTGCTCTCAGCCCGATGTAAGTGCTTTCGCCTTGCTTTAATACATAAAGTTTGTTTTCACAATTCTTACCTGCACGATACCCTTATATCATATCCTACCCACATTTCCCCTCGCATTGTCCATATCCATAAGGTTGGAATAATTCAATGCCACTCCGGAAGCTGTCACGAATGATTTGTTCCCAGGAAATCTCAGGAATCGAACCACCTTCCCGGCCCAGTTGTTGCAATCAAGGGCAATTCAAGGTTTCGCTCGGCCATATCAGGCATCATCCCTCCCGGATACAATTAACTAATCAATTTTGCTGCATTAACTAACCACTTTTTGCTGCTTTGTTATTTACTTGTGTATATTTTTTTACCCACTCCTTTCTGTAACATCTCGGTCTTGAGGATACAAATAATGAAAAAGAAGTCCCTTTTATGAGTAGGTAAGGTTGGTTTTCAACGTGGGTCAAGGCATTTTTCGAATTCGGCAAATTCAATTTTGGGAGTGGGCCACCCAAATTTCGGGGGGCGGGTGAACTCAGTTTTGGGAATGGGCCAGGTGGGTTTTGAACGTGCGTCACCGCAATTTTGGAATTGCGAGAAGGCAGTTTTGGGGGGGTCGGCCACCAAAATTTTAGGAGTGGGCCAGATCGGCTTTGAACGTGGGTCGACTCCATTTTCGAGTTGGACAAAGTCAATCTTTGTGGGTGCGGGCCACGGTGTCCGTCCGACACCGTGGCTGTTCACCTGTTCACCGCAGTCCGAGTCGCTGCAGGTTCAGCGCCGGTAACGTGACGTCATCACTTGGACACGTGGGTTTCGGTACTATCGGATGTTAACGCCTGCCGGGCGCCTGGTTTTTCCCCTCATGGGGCATATAATGCATTCGCATTAATAAACTTTATTCACTCGAACACCAGAGATTTTGTTCGTCTGTGACGACACAATGACGCCTGAATTTCCCGGTCAGCTGACGGCAAGAACTGAGCCATGGTACAGCGTCTTTGGAGTTGCAGAAGACTGCAACTAATATGATGTGTCGCTATTCTTGTTGCTCGGCTAGTTGGATCGTACTTGTTAATGCGTGCTAAAATTGAGTAAATAACCGCACTTCTTTGTTTGGACAACCTGGATCCAGAAAGCAAAGAAAAAACTGAATTGTTAATGATAACGGCGAGAACTCTTGACAGCCACACTGCTCAAGTCCGTCGCTGTTAAAATGACGATGATGATTTCCTTCACATGGCACATACCCACTTGCAGAAACGGGCAAGGAAGCGGGTGGTACAATTACAGTAAAATAATATTACACGATGAAATAAAGGGTAATATAAATGTTAAGAATAGAAATCGAAGAGCAGTCGTATGGATTAGAGGGGGGTGAAATCAACACGAAATTTTGCAATAAGTGATGAGTATAATATTACGTCATCGGACTAATCTTTTTTGTGTGTTGCCGATAAAATCGCATATGGCAAGGCGACCATGTCTGTAGCTAAGGCTCATAGCTGAAGCCATGACAGAAAAGATAATTTGGGAAGTCAATGGTAGCCCGAGTTTGTGAAACGGTGCCTCGAGAAGTATTTTTCGTTGAAGCGAGAGTCGACGCTGTATAAATATGCTTCACCATACATTCCAAAACAATTGAATTTTTTTTAGCGTACGTGTTCAATCTTTTACGACGAGGAGAAAGGAAACCGAGCGCCAGAATTTTATTAGTCATGTCATAAGAAGCCAACAAACAAAGACACCAAGGACAGCATAGGGGAATTACTTGTAATTAATAATTGAAGTAAATAAATGATAAATGAATGCAAATGAAAGTGGATGAAAAAAAAAACAATTTGCCGAAAGTGCAGTCGTGGCCCACCTGCGGTCAGTTCTCACTAATAAAGGTCGGGACCTCGGTTTGCTTTCTCATCATCCATTACATAACGAGGTCTCGAATTCGGCAGCATTGATGCCTTCAAGTAGAACGTGTGGGTTTATTAATCAGCTGCCTGCACTCGAAAACATCACGTGCACGTGACGCCTGCGGCAGAAAGGACGTCCCACATCCACCGCCAAGGCCGTTGGTGGTGGCACTGGCTAACACGCACATGTTTGATACAAGCAGATAAATATTAATAAACAGGAAAGCAGATGGGAAAAGGGCCCAGTGATGGCTCAATTGGTAAGAGCATCGCACGCACACTGCGAAGACGTCAGTTCGTGCCCCACCAGCGGCCAATCCTTTATTCATGCACTTTCTATTGCAATAACTTATCATTTCTTTAATTCAATTAATAAATACAAGTAATTTTCCGTATGCTGTGCATGGTGTCTGTGTCTATAGGGCAATTTATTACAAAGCTATTCATGTCGCTCAAGCGATCCCACTGGAAGCGTACGCCAGTATCGTACTAGTGATAGTTTTAATGTACCAAGAGTCTTAGGAGGATACAGAAAATGTGGATGCACACAACATACATGCGAAATGTGCGCATGTATACACACGCGTACAGAGACTGTTTGTACAGATGCGCTCATAACTACAAAGGAACGAAAAATTGACTTCCGGTACAGCTTAGGATTAAGAGCAAAACGCGCAGTTCTTGAGTCAAAATCTAACGACGAAGTAAAATTCGGCAGTGACACTTAAGACTGGTCACGTTTGGGAATGTGATAGCATTATAGTCCCTCTGGCGAAATGTTCCATTAATGTGCACCCCTTGTACGCGCAAGCTCTCGGCTGCGCGTGCAAGGGGTACAAATGCACATCCGTTCATGTTAAATAGGCAGTAGGAGGCATGGCTTGCCGACGAGCTGGGAAAGGAGAGCCAAGTGGCTCTCCTGTAGTAAGCTCAGCGAGCCGCTCGCGCCAGTGGAGCCTTGGACTAAGGCACGAATGCCTACTTTTATTTTTGAAAAATAACGTTTCCTTCCTTTCTCCGGCTGCGTTGTAACTGCGCCTAGGTGAGGGCAAATCAAAACGCGCCAAGCTTCACGACGCGCTGGCTTGCCCACGAGGACTTCACAACTGGAAGAACCGCGCAGCGGTTTTCAATTGGGCAATAATGCTTTTTATTTTATACACTTATTTTACACAATCATGGCGTAGCGCCACCTCCTCCCCATTTGCTACGTAGTGGTGTACAAAATGACGTACCCACTAGGCCACACCTTTGTACGTGACGTGTGCAATGACGCACTCACTAGGCGCACCTTTATTAGCGCGATACCGTTAAAAGCCGCGTGTCGCAGAACATCCGGTGTCGGCGTCCCCCGTCCAGCGTCGACCATCCTTTAGCGAAAAATCATCTCGAACCACGCATACCCAACCACGCTTCTATCACCAAAGTTGCTCATACCTTGTCTTTCATTCTTTACAAAGTTATTCCTCAGAATTTTGAGAACAGCCCGCAAACAAATATTATAAAGAAGAAAAAAAAACACCGGCAGCACTCACCTTTTATGTTAGATCTTCTCAGACTTAAATATTAAGAGTGGGAAACAATAATCAGCGCAGGCAAGCGGCCGCATTTCTACCAGAAAGCTCGCCTTCGTTCATAGCGTTCACCGCCAGCGTTTCCCGGTAAACATTACGGTTACGTAAGCTGCAGTGGCCGGGAAGCGCGCAGAACAATCGGGGATCTTTGAAGGTTATCGCGTTCCACTTTTAAAGGCGAAGCTTAAGCGTCCTCCTAATTTTTAGTTAACTAGAATCATGGAGCCGCCATGGCATTCATCTCGCACCCCGGATGCCCACGTTCTATTCCCACCCAGAGCGAAATTTAGGGAATTTTCTCTTGAAAGGCATTATTTGCTTTCTTTACAGCAACCTCCCTGAGAAAATTTTCCGTAAAGGGGCACATAACGCTTTCGGATTAATAACGATGCTGTAAATGTAGAAAACAAGGAAGACGTGGAGCAGCTGCGCACGCCACGCGCATTCGACCTCGTTTTTCGCACGCGAAGCAGAGCCGTTGATTCCTGCCGCGTCGATCCCCCCCGAGTGCTTGTTTGTAGCGTTCCTGACTCTGGGAACGGTACAGTCGTTCGTATACCTCCACCTCGCAGCTGGCAGGAGCAATCTAGGACGGCGCATGGACGACCGAAGCTCATCATGGTTGCAGCTCATTTCCTACCGGTGAGGACAGCATCTGTTCCTTCGCTAGTTCAGTGGCTGAAGTGCCTGGGTATGCAGCCAGCCACGGGTAGAGTCAACAGGAGAGCGCTTTGCCGTCATTATTATCCTGCCTGGTTCAGTATCCTCAATACAGTGTGCTCATTGGCTGGCTGCGGTAAGGGAGTACTGCCACCGTGTAATACCGCCGTGCGGTGGTGCCGGTGGTAAGGGCAGCGTTCTCTCTTCCCTCTCATGACACCCAGCGCTTCGAGACTCTGTCGTTGATAAGATGACATCAGGTTAAAGACGGCGACGCTGTTTGAGACGCTGCGGGCCTCTGGGAAAGACTTACATGATTCACGCACCACATTCTCAATTCCTAGTCTCCTGCGAAGGCCCACGTCCGCATCAACTGGGGTATGAATCACCATCCAGCATTTTTTTAATGCGTTAGCATTCTTTCGGTACTCTACAAACCCTGCGGTGGTTATCTATGTATGTTTGTATATTCGTATGTGTGCTTATATCTACCCAGTTTTCCGCCTACCTGGGTCACTGGGTAGTTCGTGGTCTTAATGGGCCCCTCACCAGGCCCCATAGCAAATTTCGGTTATACGCTGCAGTTGCTAGGTGTCCTCCAAGAAGCGTTCTGCCGCAAAAACTTTTCAAATCGGCTCACTAGTAGCCGATATACAAATATTTAAAGGGCCCCTGAAACGGTTCGGACAAATTTTGTAGACGCGTAGGGTACAGCTTAAATAGAACATTCGCACCACAATTTAAGTGAAGCGTTACGTATTAATGGAGCTACAAGCGATTGGAAGTTACCCTCCTCCCCAGCCATGCTTTTCCTCCTCAACTCGTTCGCCGAGCGAGCGGGGCTAAGCTCCGCCTTTACTGGTCCTGCGTCACGATGCGACGTCACATCGTCCACTTCCGGTTGTTTGGAGCCCGCCCTCGCCCGCGCGAAACCTCTCCGCTAGCCGCTTGGCCGTCGACCCCAAGCGAGAGCTATCGAAGCAGCGTGCGTTGCGAGCATTCTGTCATAGCTCCGAACGTGTATCGTATTCCGGTAACCACAGGCAAGCTGGTCATTTCGGCGAATGACTGGAGGCATAAACTGAAGCTGATGAAGGAACTTTGGCGTAGACGTACGTGAGCGGCCTGATCGGTCTGCACGGTCCAGACACTTGTTGGCGCAGCGCTGAACCGGCCAAACAAAGCGCTAATATTGCTCTAACCAAATGTTAAACATTTTAAACATTGATAAAAACAACGTGTTGATGATTACACTCCTGCGAGAAATACGTACCAGCAGCAAAGAATACGCTTCGTTGCTGCTACTGCGTATGGTTGAGCTCCATGCCACCAGGTGGCTGCACCGTGCAGGCATTCACATTTTCCCTTCTGCTCATCTCATGGCTCATCCCGTTACGGCACAGTCAAGCGGCCAGACCCTGTCCCCTTGCGCTTGCGTTTGCCCTAATACCGGACTCGCGAAACGCTATTGCGTTAGTAATCTTCCGGTGTAAAGTGACGGCCACAAACGCGGGAGTCCTGGCGCCGATCGGATAGCGGCAGCCCGATGCGCAGCAGCCAGTTCGCTCGTACGCTGCCTTGCAGAGGGACACGATGTCGCAGCTTGACATATTGCCAGTCGCTACGTTTGCAGTCCACAAGGCAACAAAGTCGAATCATAGTGCTCGCGAAAAGACTGAGACCGACTCTGACCGCAGAGCTCTTGTCAAAATGGAGTACGTTGTAACACAAGCAGACGACACTTGCTCTGTGCCGGAAGTGCTTAAGTGTACTGAAAAATTGTTCTTGTGCATTCGCTTTATGTTACTTTCTTTTCATAAAAACAAATTAACTAACATTCCAACTATTACGAAGATCATTTGTTTACCATAAAGTTGGAAAAATTATCGATCACGCGCCCTAATCAGCCAATCGGATAGCTCGCCCCACTGACGTAATATGGGTGATTTCGGTCATATGGGTAGGGGCGGCTTAAAATTCCGCCGAGAAGTGCGCTGCGATCGGCAGCGATGTGCATTTTTAAAACCTTTTAATAAATTACACGCTTTACGCAGAGCACTTAGATGTGTCAATTAATGATCAGAAGGACCTACTCTAATGACTCAGTACGTTTGTAGAAAATCGTCAAGAGCGTTTCAGGGTCCCTTTAATGCCGCGAACCTATGTTTGCAGTAGGTGGGCTCCTCTGCCAAGCGAGACGCGCTCTCCACTCGTCCCGTCTTGCCTCCGCAAGCGAAATTCCTTCCCTGCGTTTTCCCATAGCGGACCTCGAGGATCGCGTAACGCATGCGTCATGGGCCCCGCCTTTACATTTTTTTCTTACTTTTTCTTTTGTGGCGCTGCGCATTTTCGCTGACGACGCTGACGGTGTTGCGCGCGACCTCTTGTGACTGTCTCGTTTCGCCCAGCGCACGATTTTGCGTGCTGTGCGCAAGGACACATGCAGAGCGGTACAATTCAATCAATTCAATTATGGGGTTTTACGTGCCAAAACCACTTTCTGATTATGAGGCACGCCGTAGTGGAGGACTCCGGAAATTTCGACCACCTGGGGTTCTTTAACGTGCACCTAAATCTAAGTACACGGGTGTTTTCGCATTTCGCCCCCATCGAAATGCGGCCGCCGTGGCCGGGATTCGATCCCGCGACCTCGTGCGCAGCAGCCTAACACCATAGCCACTGAGCAACCGCGGCGGGTCGGTACAATTCAGTGCTACAAGAATACTGAGGCAGAACAAGCGGATCGCAGAGCATGATGAAGGCGCCGGAACACGGTAGAATATGACATAGTTTCGGTACCCGCGCACGTGACCGCACGACCGTGTGAACAAGTAGATGAAGCGGAAGCACATCTCTCTTGCTTCGGTGCGAAGTAAAAGAAAAAAAACACGTAGACATTCCGTTTGTGTGTTTTATTATTTCTCTAAACTTCAATTCGTCAATTCAAGCAACAGATCACACAAATAACAGATGTTGCCTTCAATAATTCTCGAAGTCACGTGTCACCACGAGCAACGTCACACTGCGCACACGACTACGTAGAGCAGGGATGCGACTACGTCAGCGTCCGACTTGGAGCACGGCGGCCGCAAGTAGGACAGACGGCGTTCGGTATGAAATGTCAGACCTTTTCGCGGCGCGTAGCGATGTAATACTTCTCAGACACGCTCGTTAGCGCGCATCGTATGCTTTGCGCTTGTCAGCTCAAAATGGCCAGTCCTGGTAAGGGGCTCTTTAAAGTAGAAAGGTGGGCAAGTTGGTAGCATTCATAATGGTAAGAGCAGGAAAAAAAAAGAAACGATGGACGGGGTGAAAGACAGGACAGCGCTCGTTCTGTATGCTTTCACGCTGTCCGCCGTATTTTTCTTCGCGATATCATTACGAGTCCGTGGTCGGATGACTGGCGCATCGGACTGCTGTAATGAGGAAATAGGGTTCCAAACTAACGGTTGGACGAACATGGGTCAGTGCACATGCAGCAGTGTGGGCGTATACGTGCCGCTCTTCAACGAGCCTATTTCATGCCGACATGGATCACTGTAGGTGAGGGACTGGGTGCGTACCACTGCTCCAAGAAACTCTGAGGCCGATGGAGCACTGGGTATGCACCAGTCGGCCTGTGCTAGTCTCCACTGAACGTCTTTGCTGCCAACTTGGGTCACTGGGTATGTGCCAGTAGGTGTGTGCCATTTTCACGGGTATCAGAGACGATGGCGTGGAGGACTGGCTCGCCTTCTATGAAAGGGTAAGCAACCACAACAAGTGGGACGGTGCGACCAAACTGAACCACGCCAAATTCTATCTAAACGACGTTGCGAACTTGTGATACTGCAATCACGAACCCGACCTATCAACCCTGACGGCGTTCAAGACTGACTTCGCAGAGCTGTTTGAACGGCTTGGATCTCAGAAGCTTCGCGCCTAGCAACGTTTGCGGAACTAGCGCCGCAGAGCGCTGAGACTTCGAGCACGCCATCAATCCCTGCAAGCGTGTCGATGCAACAACGGTAGAACGCGACAAGATGGGCATATTGTAAAGAGGGTTCACTAAGATGCCTTTCAGTTGCTGTTGGAAAAGAACCACTGCACTGTGTCTAATGTAGTGAACCTCTGCAAGAGCTATGATGATTTGCGCAAGCAGTGGCTCCCCACGAGCAATTAACTGGTAGGCTTTCTCTCTGGCTTGATGGTTGCCGCCGAGGACTTCGCTGACGGGGCAGAATAAACAGTTGTTTGCAAAGAGGTGGCCCGCCAACTTTCATTGGTGCCTCGGATGCACGAGAAATCCCACTCTTCGTTGACGCCCATGCTTCAGCATGCCATCCAGGACCAAGTCGCTGAGTCCATTGCCCCTGCCTTTCACAACACTCCTATTGCTGCAGCACTCATCTATGCGCAGGCCGCCATGATGCTCGCAACGCTGACCCGTGCCACGTTTCATGCATCAACGTGGACGTCATCGTCTCCCGCCCAGATAGTGCCACAGTATCCCCCCGTGCAAAACCCACGGAGCACGCTAGACAACTGGCCGATTTGTTTGCATAATTGCTGGCCACGTGGCGCGTTTCTGCCGGTGCCGGATGCCACCAACTGCTCGTTCCTAGCAACCGATATTCAACTACCCACCAAGACAACTTCAGCGCCTCGCTTCAGCGGATCTGCCTTTCGATTTCATGGGCCCACTCGACGGACCGGCTTCTGTATTTTAGACAGCGTGCTTCCCAAAATATATACGGGCAGCGTGCTGAGCACGAGGTCGCTGGTTTGATTTCTGCTCGCGGCTATGGGTTTTCGATGGGTGTGCCAATGCACTTCAAGAAGTCGAATTTGGGGTTAGCTGATACTTGGAAGTGATCCCGATTAATGCATTAATTATGCCCTCCCATATGACGTACCCCATCCACTGGCTAGCTTCACGATGTGAATCTCACAATCTGATTTTGAACGCAGCTCGCTCAACGTACCTGGCTGCCCTTCCGACCAACCACTGGTGCGCAGAATGCCGAAGGCGGACTGCCGATCAGCGTCTGTACGCTGCCGTCCCCTGCTGTACCTGGTGACCGCCGCCATTAATCTCGTCCAGCGCCCGCCTCACTTGCTGCAGCGCTGCCTCCCCAGGCGATATGCCAGGGACGTCTGGAAAGCCATGCTCATACTGGCCGCCTTCTTCTTGGCACTCCTAGCCACGCGCAGGAATCTCATGGTGCGTGTACGTTTGTTTATGGTTCCCAATGATTAGCATAGCATCCTTGTTATCAACGTCAGACGACTGCTGTTTGCTCCAGGATGAACGCATCTCTTAGGTCTCTCCCGGTTGTCATTTTATTGCGCCGGCGAACTATTTCTGTCTTAGAAAATATTGCAAATCTGCTTACTCCACTGAATTCACTACCATCCGTACTGCTTTCTCGATCCCTTGCCTTGTCACCCATTCAGTTAACTTTAAGAAGCGCCAGTTATTAAGGCGAATGTCTTATATGCCCCGTGAAGCGAAAAAATCCGCCGTCCGTTTTCATCATCCGATGGTACCAAAAGCCGCGTGACCAAGTGATGATCTGATGTTCCAGGCGTTGGATCTGCTGCGGCACGCTGCGGAATCCCACGGTGAACAGCCATGGCGTTGTAGGGATGCCATTACGCGCACTCCTCTAAAAAAACCGCCTTCGCACACTCAGAAAATTGAATTAAGGTGGATTAATGTGAATCAAGGTGCAAATAAGTAGAATAATATGGATTAAGGTGGATTAAAGTGGATTACGGTGAATTAAGTTTGGTACATATGCGAGCAAGTTGAATTAAGGTAGATCTTTATTGTACGATGATAACTTAGAGAAGTCATTATGATTTTGCATTCAAATTACGTATGTATACAAGCCTCCCACATAACTACGATACATAGACGACATAATCATAATGTGGGGACATGATCAAGACAGTCTAGATAGCATTTCTAAACTCTTTTCATCCAACAATAAAATTCACATCAGAATCCTCAACTGACTGCATAAACTTTCTGGACAGAACAATATACATTGACAATGGGGCGCTAAAGACAACGCTCTATAGTAAACCTTTCGACAAACAACAGTACCTAGAATATACGAGCCACCATCCCAGACATTGCAAACAAGGGATCTTTAAAGGCCAATTAAGCCACGCGAATACATCGCATTTGCGTTGAAAATCAAGACTACATAGACAGACTCGATCACTTTGAAGAAACCCTATCAAACAGGAACCACCCAAACAGTGACCCTCAAGAAGCCTACACCGCTGCAACCAAACTTGATCGAACGGAGGTCATCAAGCCCCACCCGAGGATCACAAGAACAACAGCGCCTCTTCCTACTACTAAATTCTCAAACGCACTCCCAAACGCGAATAACATTCTCAGGAAATACTACCCAGTTCTCACCAGCAACCAGAAACTTGATAAGATTTTTCCCGACCCGCCCAGAGTAGCCTACAGACGCAACACTAACATTAAAGATATTCTTGTGCATGCCAAACTAAGAATGAAGACGAAGTTGGGAACCGGTCCCTGTGGCCGCCCCAGGTGCTCTACATGCAAACACATTCAATCTACTACTACAGTAAAAAGTACAGCGTCGAATTACGCACACAAGGTAACTTCGGCTTTCACCTGCACATTAAGCAACGTAGTCTACTGCGTAGAATGTGCCGCTTATAGCAAACAATACATAGATGAGACTGGACAATAAATTCATACAAGACTCAACGGTCACCGCACGGAGACAAAACACAATTTATTTAAAGCAGTAGCCAGCCACTTTAATGAACATGGTCATATATTTGACAAAGCAAGGTTCTATATACTACAAACAAATTTCCGTTCATCTCGCGAAAGGAAATATACGGAATTATACCTCATACACAAGTTAAATTGGCTAGACCCAGCGGGGATTATTTTGACATGTGGCAACTTAGAATCTTTAAAAGCGGCAACTTAAATCTGAAATTTTCATATCGTCAACCAAGACACAAAACACATTATGCCACCAGATAAGCTTAATTCTTAACCTCGCCTATTCCTCCATTTCAAAAATTCTTTCCTGCCTACTACTGAATTTATTATACTCTTTCATGTTTTTACGTTTACATCAACTGTACGACGTCCTTTTCCCATGTACACCTGCCGCCACCCGCTTCTGCGCACGTGACCCTACTATTTGTTATTCCGGTTTCGGTCCCCCCCCCTCTCATTTCTTGTTTTTTTCAGTTTTTTATTATATGTATTTTGACACACCCTAACCAGCATATTCCGAAGTCCCAGACGTCAGTATACCTTTTTCTGCGCCTCAGACACACAGGGTATCGCCATTTCCGTATACCGCCGTAACGACACCTACGTTGAGCTACGGGGGCTATCGCCCCTTCAAAGACTATGCCGCTGCCTTCCAGTTACCCCGCCGCAGACTCCTTGTCGCCATATTAACTACTTCAAAATTGCTCGACGCATTGCTGCTATGCCACTCAAGTCACTTTTTCAACTCATGTTTTTTTTTGGAGGGGGTCTTTTTTTGGGTGTTTTTTTGTGTTACTTGCGCACTGACCGCCTGACCGGCTCTCCTAATGCCACAAAACCATGCCGCCAACGACACCCCTGAATGCTCCCTAACCTCTCGCTTCCCCCAACGCCCTCCCATGCCCCCTTCTCTTTCTTGTTGTTCTTTCTCCTTTTTTCCCGCTTGGTGTCCCCCCTCCCTTTTCTCTATACTTTTCTTTTCTCCCCGCCTTCCCACTCTCCTGCTCTTGTCCCCTCGTCTTGGGAATGACGCTCACAGTCGTCAGGCGACAGCGCTAATTACCTCTGAAGTCTCTCCCTTGATAGCCAAGCGCCACCGACAACAACCCGCCGTGGTTGCTCAGTGGCTATGGTGTTGGGCTGCTGAGCACGAGGTCGCGAGATCGAATCCCGGCCGCGGCGGCCGCATTTCGATGGGGGCGAAATGCGAAAACGCCCGTGTACTTAGATTTAGGTGCACGTTAAAGAACCCCAGGTAGTCTGAATTTCCGGAGTCCTCCACTACGGCGTGCCTCATAATCATAAAGTGGTTTTGGCACGTTAAAACCCATAATCCACAGACAACAAACGCACGTGACGTCACTGCGCTAAGTCTTCAAAACTAACATGCCGAGGCCGCCTTTGACGAAGATAGGCGTTCCTATCGAAACGATGGCCAGCCTTTCTGAGGCACCTTATCGATGTTTACAAACTTTATGCCACAGTGTGGATACTTAAGTGATTGTCAACCTTTTTATGACCTTAATTGCAGCACCAAAGATACTAAGGTTACTGTCAGAATGCGCCCATTCGGTGCGGTATAGAAAAAATATTACAGGGTCTCTTAAGCTCTCTCTTAAGAGGTGAACGGCGAAGGCCTACTCTCCGTTATCTTATCATTCACCTCTTTCTCTTTGCCTCTCCTCTTTCTCTTCTTTCTTTAGTCATAACTGCTTACTACTAAGCTTATTTAGTCATTTGTCATCATATGTGGTCATTACAAGCCTTCGTTAGACATGGTCAAAGTTATTAGTAGTCATTACAAGTAATTTCAGTCATTATTATTCATTACTGGTCATTGCTAAGCATATTTAGTTATTTCCAATCCATTGTAGTCGTTACAATTCGTCGTTAGAGATATCGATCATTTCGTAGTCATTAGTAGTCATTACAAGCCATTTCAGTCATTATTGGTCATTACTGCTCACTAGTAAGCATATTGAGTCATTTGTAATCAATTGTGGTCATTACAAGCCGTCGTTAGACATATTGGTCATTTCGTAGTCATTAAACGTCATAAGTAGTCATTTTAGTCATTATTGCTTATTGCTAGACATATCTAGTCATTTCTAATGAATTGTGGGCATTACAAGCCATCGTTAGACATATTGGTAATTTCGGAGTCATTCATCATTAGTAGTCATTGCAAGTCATTAGTAGTCATTATTAGTCATTATTAACTTCTACCCATCTCTAGCATCACGTTTTCGTTCACCAACTGTCACTATTAATAATTTTTCATTCTTTAAGCTGTCTTTAATCTGTCTTCATGTGGCGTGATGACGCTTCGGCGGAAAGTTCGGCGGTCAGGTCTGCTGGCACAAACTTCACCATGAGCATAGAAAGGCTTTCGCCTTAAAAGTTGGCAGTTTCTCCCGAAGAGCGAAGCGTTGACAGTTTCATCAAGGTGCAGCATTATCAAGCAGGTTGCGCTCAAACTCCTCGGGTGGTGTTCTTACTATACGAGGGTCAGACATCTTGGCGAGCGCTGCACGCAAGGCTACTGCCGCTGGACAGAAGGAACAGTACTCTGGCAGCTACCAGGCGCCTCACAATGCTGACCTGATGAGGAGCGCCGTTAGTGACGGCGTCGCAGCTCGGAAACCGCGCGACGCCGTCACACCTCGGAAGCACCGCTCAGACCAGCGGACATACAGAGCAGCTCAACAGGAACGCTCGTGTGCATGCAGGGACATGAAATCTTTTTCGAACACGCTGTGCGTGTCCGAAAAAAATGGCTGTGGCTTAGCTAAGGTTAAGCCCAGGATGCGAAGCATACTAGCCTTTATTTTAACGCGACAGCGTTAAGGAGCTCGTGTCGTGTTAAGGTGTCGGCTCAGGCGTGCGGCGCTTGCTCAGGCGCACATTTCGTTGTTGCGCCGAACGCTGCGTTGCTCGACGCTCACCGCGTCCGATGCGGGGCGCGTAGTCGCTGCGCCGTAGCAAAGCCACCTAGAAACAGCCTGTAGCACGCCGCAACTTTCGCTTCTCATTCCAACGAGCAGCTCTGTCTCCAGGAGGCATCTCACCTCGTGAGTGTCTAGCAGAGGCAAGCGCAGCTGCTTATATACTGCCGCGACGCCGCGAGCGACGGCGCGAGTTGGAGCCCCGTTTCTCCCCTGTCGTGACGTCATGGTGTCACGTGGACAGCCTTGAAGGCGACGCCGCGAGCAACGGCGCGAGTTGGAGCCCCGTTTCTCCTCTGTCGTGACGTCATGGTGTCACGTGGTATTGAAGGCGACACCGCCGCGCCTGAGGGGCTGGGTTGAGCTCTAGTAATATGCTTCGCATAAAAAGATTTTGCGCTGTTGTTGTACACATCTTTCAGAACGATCGCATTTCGGCGTCGCCTTCGTTTAGTATAACACTTGCCACAGTTAAATGCCTTGTTTTTAAGAAAAGCTGCAAATTTGCCTGTGCTTATCGGGATGCGAGCTGCTGCCACGATGGCGCAAGCATAACTTCTGTTAGTACCGGCCGTCATCTGCACAAATCAGCGTTTCAGGGAGGGTTGCAGCGTGTTTCCCGCTCCTGGAACAGGGGAATTCTCTGCCTGATACAGAAAACACACAATGGCTGCGTCTACGGTGGCGGCTAGAATCCACCTTGAGCGCTCGTTTATTTTAGCAACATAATTTACGCAAAACACCCTGCAATTATTTTTCACCCTTCCCCGAGTCACGCATGCGCATTGAAAGATAATTCGGGCGCCATGCACAGCGCGACACACCATGTGCTGCGTCGTAGCAGCATAGCCCATACAAATTGAAAGATTCAAAGCACCGACAGCGTCACCACTACAGATGTCAATGGTCTGTCTGTATATGGATTTACCTGATGTTTGTCAGAGACTGTGCTATATACTACAGACGGTCAAGAGGAAAAAAAATGTAATCCGGCTTTGACTTGCACGCAGCAATACAAAAAGAACACAATACGGCTCTCTCAGAAAGCTTTGCAGTTGAAAAAAAAAGGCGCAGTTTCGCCCGATACGCGAGGCGCTATAGGAGAACATTAGACAAATACATGAAGTGGGTCTCGTAGTTTAGTCGACAATATAAATTACAGTAAAAGCTTCTCTACCAGTTAAATTAACACGCATAGTGTCACGCAAGCACAGGTTAACATTAACATGCCTCACTCGATGATCGCGAACACTTGCGGTCACAATGGTGGCGCGATTAAGAGCGCCGGCAGTGGGTAGCGAACGCTCTTTGCGGCCTCTCGCTTCACGTCTCAGAAATATAAGATTACGTGGCCTCCAGTACATCAAGCCTGCAGCCATCTCGGCTCGACCACCGTATGCATCCAACGCAGATTACTTCCAGCATATGGTGCGCGGGCATGGCGCGGCGGGCGTATGAGCTCTGCCGCGTCATGCATAGCTACGGCCGAGCTAGGGGAGGAGACGGGCGCTCACCCAGCCTAGATAGCATCCTATATAGCCTCATAGACAGCGCAAGGCCGGTGCACTTCGATACGTGACGTCATGCGACCTTGCCCGACTGCCACAGAATCTAACAGGGACGCTCCCGAATAAGGTGCGGTGACTTTGACGTTACCGCTTTCGCCACGCAGGGCTTGGGAATCGAAATTTCGATCCAAGTAGCATGACGTCATGAAGCAGAGTGCACAGGTCTGCTGTCTAGGAGGCGCTGGGTCCCTTGTCCCCTCCCCTTTTGCATGCGCTTGATCAAGCGACCTCCAGCATTGGGCACGCTGGAAGACGGCAAGCCACCATCCTCCTCGGCTCATCCTCGCGCGCTTCCACAGCACGCGGTGGGCGGGGCTCTATCTTATAGCAGTTGGGCCTAATACGGACCATCACGGCGATGTCGGCGGTGACAACGATGGTGAAAGTTCACCTGCAGCGTCCGAACAATTGCCATCGCAATACAACTTCACCTTCGTCCGGGGAACAAAATTGGGGCCAGCACCTTTCCGTGGTGGGCGCTCTACCATCTGTGTTTACCAAGAGGCTATCACTCACATAGGAAAGCCGAACTAATTTCATTTCATTTCATTTCATTTATTTACCTTAAAGACCCCACAAGGGGGTATTACATAAGGGGTGGGTGTACATAAAAATATAACACTCAAATTTGTGACAACAGGTACTCAGTCACATTGGTAGAAAAGGATGATGGACAGGTGAGAACGACGATATTGCGAGGAAGGCTGTTCCAGTATTTGGCTGCACGAGGAAAAAAAGATGCTGAAAAATTAACAGTTCTTGTACGTGTACGGGAAACTTGCAGTTGGTGACCAGTGCGAGGAGATATGTATGCGGGTGGTGTTATGTAAGGGGCACTGTTAAGTGATGAATGGTAAAGCTTATAAAATAGACAAAGTGTTGCTATGCGTCGGCGGAGGGATAAAGCTTGCAGCCCAGATTCCGCTTTGAGGGCGGTAACACTGATTTTGTGAGAATAAGATGAGTGAATGAATCTGGCGGCACGATTTTGGACCGCTTCAAGGTCATCTACGAGGCATGCTTGATGTGGGGACCATATGGGTGACGCATACTCTAGTTTTGAACGGATAAGTGACTTATAGGCTAGTAATTTGACGTGTTGGGGAGCGTTGCGAAGGTGACGTTTCAGAAAACCGAGAGTTCTATTTGCCGATGATATGATGTTTGTAGTATGTGCATGCCATGAGAGATCATTGGACAAAGTAACGCCTAAGTATTTGAACGATGTTATTGCTTGTATAGGTTCGTTAGCAATTATGTACGGGAATGTAACGGGGTGCTTTTGGCGAGTAATGGAAAGAAGTTTACATTTAGTCGGGTTAAGGGTCATTAGCCAGCGGTCGCACCATTCCTGGACACGGTCTAGATCATGCTGAAGTTTTGCTGCGTCACAATGATTAGAAATTGATCGGTAAATTACACAGTCGTCAGCGAACATTCGGATTTGGCAAGACAAGTGTTGAGGCAAGTCGTTAATATATATTAGAAATAGGAGAGGACCGAGAACAGAACCTTGGGGTACACCAGATGTTACAGGAACAGGGTCGGAGGTATGATTATTAACAAGTACGTGTTGGGACCGGTTAGACAAGAATTCTTTGATCCAAATCAGAATGTTGTGGTCCAGGTTTAACTGGTTTAGTTTTAAAAGTAATCGTTGATGTGGCACTTTATCAAACGCTTTTGCGTAATCTAAGAAAATTGCATCAGTTAGTATGTTGGTGTCGAGGTTAACATGCAAGTCATGAATGAAAATGGCCAGTTGGGTCTCGCATGAAAAGCCCTTTCGAAAGCCATGCTGAGATGGATGAAAAAAGTTATTTTTATCGAGAAATGCCATGATATTAGAATAAATGACATGCTCCATGATTTTGCATGGGACGCTCGTTAATGATATGGGGCGGTAATTTAGTGGCGAATCTTTTTTACCAGATTTGTAGACAGGAACAACCTTCCCCACTTTCCAATCATTTGGCAAGTGACCTACAGAGAGTGAATGAGAAAACAAAATGCACAGATACGCAGTAATGGTATGTCTGGTGTTCTTTAACAGCTTGGAATTGATTTCATCGACGCCTGTCGATGAAGAAAGCTTAATGTTATCTAACAAGGATAAAATTCCGTCATGAGTTATTGTGATAGCAGGCATAGTAGACAGAGTTTTAGCTGGTGTCGTAAGCAGAGGTGTGCTGGGTTCTTTTGTGAAAACTGTGCTAAAAGCAATGTTGAAGGTGTTAGCGCATTCGAGGTCCCCGATGGTTTCACCAAATTCGTTGGTCAGAGTGATAGCGCGCGATTCGACAGGGTTGATGACCTTCCAAAATTTTCTCGGGTTATCATTTAGCAATTTTGTCAAATCGTTGTTGAAAAATTTGAACTTAGCATTTCTCACAGCAATCAGGTAGGCATTCTCGGCAGTATAGTACCGCTGCCACGCATTAGCCGATGCTCTTACCTTAGCAGCACGAAAGAAGCGCTTTTTTCTGCCTTCTAATGTTTTAAGTGTCTTGGTGTACCATGGCTTTTGGCGATTTTCACGGAAAGTAATTTTAGGAATGAATTTGTTGGTCAAGTCCTGCATTTTGTATTTGAATACCTCCCAGCTCTCCTGGATAGGCATGCTGTAAAATTGGGCTTCAAATGAAGGGAAAAAATTTCTAAGCTCGTTGTTAATTGCGTCATAGTTACCTTTTTCATATAGAAGGATTGTTTTCTTATGTTTTTCGTGCTGTTCAAGGCAGAACGAAAACTCGGCGTGGATAACTTTGTGATCACTAATTTCTTGCAGGTAAGTTATGTGTGATAAGCTCTCTGGATTCGTAGTTAGTATAAGATCCAAGATATTAGCACTGACGCCAGCAACACGCGTTGGTTCCCCTACTAACTGAGTGAGATTGGCATTCAAACATACTTCTATAAAATCCTTTAATTCTCTGTGGTTCGCACCTGAGGGAACTAGTTTCTGCCAGTCGATACCAGGATAATTGAAATCTCCGAAGAGCAATATATGTGAATTTGGATGTGCAGTACCGAGATCACTCAGAATATTGTTCAGCTCACTTGCAAAGTTAGGTGAAGTATGCGGAGCCCTATAGCAAACACCAAGCAAAACGGATTGCGCCGATGAGCGAAAAATTAACCATAACATTTCTAGATCAGAGACGATGTCTAATGGTGTGCACGATAAATTGGGGCCCACAGCAATCAAGACACCGCCCCCTCGAGTGCATCTGCGGTCATTTCTGAAAACTTGGAAACCTGCCAAGTCGGCAAGTACTTCTGTATCAGTGACATCAGGGGTAAGCCACGTTTCGGTTAGTATAAGTATGCTGCTGTTTGAAGAAATCATGATGTTAGACACGAGTTCACGCTTAGGTAGGAAACTGCGAATATTTGTGAATATGACAGACAATGAAAGGTTATTCCTTGGCATGGTTTGGGGGCGGGTAATCACATTTTTCCGTGTGGACGATTGCTATAGCACTTCTCTTACAGTTTCAGATACGCTATCAAACACGTAGCGCTTCGGTCCGATGTGCAATGTTTTGTAGCGCAGATTAAATGGGGCAGATTGCTTTCTGGCAAATGCAACGAGCTGGCTGCGAGCAATTCGAACTGCACGAGAAAAATCTTCGCCAATACTATAATTGGTACCTTTTAGTTTCCGGGCGCTCGACAGGACAGTTTCTTTTGTTTTGAAAAATGTGAATTTTGTTATTATTGGACGGGGTTTGTCGTTCGAATGACGTCCGAGACGATGGGCGCGCTCTATCTCTTTTGTGTCGATGTGTATATCTAAATGCTCGCGGCAATGTTTAATGATAAGTTGTTCTGATTGTGCGTACGATTCAGGTGTAGTTTCAGGGATACCGTAGAATACCAAGTTGTTCCGTCGCGTTCTGTTTTCCGCATCATCAAAACGTGCCTCCAGTTTTGAAATTAAGCGAGTAGCTTTAGTTGCGTCGGCGCGGAGAACTTCTGTGTCTGTTTTAAGTGTTTTAAGGCTTTCGTAATGGCTTTCAAGTACGGCCATTCGTTTGCCGAGGTCAGATACATTTCTGTCTGTCGCTAATAACTGAGATTTCAGATCTTGAACCTCAGAAATAAGCTTGGACTGGCCAGTAGATATCTTCTTTAGCTCTGCGAGGATAGCTGCATTGTCCGGACCGGGGTTAGTTTCTATATCACCGGAAAGTAGGAGTAACAGCGAAAAAACGACATGAAAACAATCAGCAAGAACAGCGTTAAGGCACTGTGGGCTTGGCAGCTGTACTAAGAAGTAGTTGTTAGACTTTTTAGCAAAGAGGCTGAAACGTTCACCAACCTGCATTACGAAGACGAAAGGATTAGTGGCCTGCGCAGTGGCAAAGCCGCCAAGCCCACAAAGTGCCACTGGTGGCTGCTCCTGTTTTATAGCTGGCCCTAGTAATGATGTTGGATGCGATGGGGCTTCCCATTCTTCTGCGAGGGGCAGATAATCCAAGGACGGGTGTTTCGTTCCAAAGACGAGTGAAGCGATGGCAGTGGCTCGTTGACGGGCGCCTGATACATCCACGACGAGATGGGTTGGTAAATATGAAGGTGCCGTCAGTGGCGTAGTCGCCAGTCCAGGAAGGAACAGGCACGCGATGAATGTTCCGAGCACCTGCATTACGAAGACGAATGGATTAGTGGCCTGCGCAGTGGCAAAGCCGCCAAGCCCACAAAGTGCCACTGGTGGCTGCTCCTGTTTTATAGCTGGCCCTAGTAATGATGTTGGATGCGATGGGGCTTCCCATTCTTCTGCGAGGGGCAGATAATCCAAGGACGGGTGTTTCGTTCCTTAATGGGATCGTATCCCGGCCACGGCGGCCGCATTTCGATAGGGCGAAATGCGAAAACACCCGTGTGCTTAGATTTAGGTGCACGTTAAAGAACCCCAGGTGGTCGAAATTTCCGGAGTCCTCCACTACGGCGTGCCTCATAATCAGAAAGTGGTTTTGGCACGTAAAACCCCAAATATTATTATTAACACCATACGCGTCACTCCCCTGCTGAGGATGCAACGTGGAGTCGAAGAGAAACATCGTTGTCGCGAGTATGAATCCGCTATACGAGCGCGCGAGGGCGCGGGTAAACGTCCAAAATGAGCCGAAAAACCCAGACTGGGAAAACAGCAACGCGACGATGCGAGACGGCGCATTACCAAGTGTGAAGCAGGCTTTCGCCTTCACGTGTTACAGGAGTATAACATGCTGCCTATTTTTTTTTTCTAGCTCGAGGACTAGAGCAGATTGGGTTTGTCATACTATATAGATCGCTGTTTACGTATTAATCTAGACCATCTCCGCAGAATGAACTACGGTTGGGTGAGACTGTGCTGCAAACAGACATCACTAGAATCCCTGGTCCAGATACACTTCCCTGTGGGCTAGGAAATCGCGGTCGTTCAAGTACGACGGATTTTTTTTTTAATTTCACGCTTGGCACGTAGCTGTGCGAAAGTATATGTTCTTGTGTGGCACGAACGACAAGCCCATAAGTTCGTACATTCATTAGTGCAGTCACGCAGTGGCACCAGGACACCTAAAAAGAGAAGAATGCAAACACGCAGAGCTTTATTTTTCTTTGTTCACGTCCCGCCATACTGATAGTCACATACCTACACCAACTTGCGTAAATTTGTTTATGTGACTTGTGTATGGTTTTGGGTTACGCCTTGACATCATCCATATTAAAGTAAAAAGGTGGGCCAGTTGGTACGCATTCATAATGACACAAGCGCGAAGAAAGTGACAGGCGGGGTGACAGAAATAACAAATCTGAGAGCTGGGCGAGTTGGTGTGAATACATCTTAACGAAAAATTGCGCAAAAAAGGCGTAGACGAGATAAAGCCCGTGTTTGTAATTTCTCTCTATCTCGTCTACGTAGTTTTCGCGCATTTTTTTGTTACGGTGACAGAAACACAGGACGAGCGCTGACACAGGACGCTGTAAACTTAGTCGTGAGTCAGCACTCGTCCTGTGTTTCCTTCACCCCATCCATCGTTTTTTTTCCGCGGTGTTACCAATATGATTACCGTCTATATCACGTATACCTAAATATTTTGCTCAGCACAGCACATAACGAAATTTGTTCCGGTATCATTGTTCCTTTATTCTGAAAACATGGCGTTACGCTTTACGGTGACTGCAGGGTGAGAATTCGGACGGCGAAGACCGGATCGGTGTGCAGAAGATCGGTGAGCTCCAGGTGAGTGGTTGTTGGTGGCGGTACCATGCAAGTACTGTGCGTCTAGATTTATAATGTGTATTATTTTGATTTATTATTTACAAATACTGCTATCTCATTTTAGAGACATAGCAGAGGTGGGTTACGTAACTTATGAACATAACATGTCAACCAACGTGGTTAGGCAATTCTTTCTGAAATTCATTAGTCGGCAATGAACGCAGAGAACCATCTATGTTATTCCATAATTCAACAGTGTGTGGAAAAAAAGAAAACTTGTAGCATTCTATTCTGGGAACGAAGGGATCTATGTTTAATGGGTGAGTACGTCGGGTTACTCGCGCAGTAGGTGTGGTTAGCGAGATAGGCGCTTCAATGTTAGATGATCCGTGAACGATCTCGTGCAGCAGGATTAGGCGGTCACACGTGCGACGAAACGACAACGGGTCCAGTGATAAAGCGTGTGCGTGGGATGACGGTGAAAACATGCGGTCGTAACGGCCATAAATAAATCTAAGAGCTTTTTTCTGAATGGATTCTAATTTGGAAATATCCTGTATGTGATAAGGCGACCACACTACAGAAGCATACTCTAAAACAGGTCTAATGAGTGATTTATAGGCCGTACGCTTGCACTCTTTAGTGCCGTGTTTTAAAGTTCATTTTAGGCACCCTAGTTTTCGCATCGCCTTAGAGCAGACTATATTGATGTGATTATGCCAACTAAGGTTAGTTGTGATAGTAAGTCCAAGGTATTTGAACTCGTTAACTTCGTTAATACTGTATCCTTGTGTGCTATACGGAAATTTTAGGGGCTGTTTCTTATTAGTAAAAGACATTGCCACAGTCTTGCTGAAGTTAATGCTCATCTGCCATGTCTTACTCCAGTCTGAAAAGGATGAAAATACGCTATTAAGCACTTCTTGGTCACGAAGAGTACGAATGTTAGAATAGATCACACAATCATCTGCATAAAGATCGGTGTACCTATGGGTGCCTGTGAATTATTCTTCTTGTGTGTTACGTTTTTCCTTTCTATCAAATGTTTAAAAAAAGACACTCCTATGCCTTCCTCTTTCTTCCATTGCGCACTTTATTACATTTAACTTGTCATGGTATATGAGTTCTGCGAGAGACGGCAAGGCGGGAGAAGGTTCTTAAAGGGGAAAAAGTGACAATCACCCTTGTTGTAGCACGAAGAGGCAAAGGAAGCCGAAACGTGTTTATAAGAAAGAAAGCTTCGCAGTTGAAGAAAAATTTCTCGTGTTCCTGCGTCTGAACCTAGGACCAACGCCTTTCCCGGGCGGTGGAGGTAAATTTTTTCCCTTTCAGTTTACTTGTTGGTCCCATATGTGCAGTGTTGACTTAGTTGCAGCATCTTGCTGCAAACTTTTGACCCTCCATGCTGTACTGATCGAACTTATTGGTCAGCTTTTTGATTTCCGTTTCTTCTTCGTTAATTTAGTCTTGGAAATGCTGGTGAATCACGCTTGTTTGCAAATGCACCACCTCACGCAACGCCTTCTCTTCTTTCGAAGAGACACTAAATATAAATATAGATTTGTCTGTATCAGTTTATTACGCTTTTATAGAACAAATAGAAAGCCACTGAAGGGGCTTGGAAAGCCGGGAACAACGCGATAACGAAGAAAGCAGCAATGGTGACATCGCCTTGAAGTTCCCTCGCCGGCTGTTCAAGACGAGACAGATTTCGACGGCGTCTGCTCGAGTCTGATTATTTTTTATTTGTAAAGATGGAACGCATTGTATTCCAAACGAGCCATAGAGCAAACTTTGAAAATTTCGAGAACGTTTACTGCGCCACAGCGACCAGTACACACGTCACACCAACAAACGTCACATGTCACACCAATGCTCAAGCGCTCGGGCTAAATGAGGAAATACATTTAAACTGCAGTTTCACCGGCAGCATCCTCTAGCAATAAAGCTCTTACCTCGAAATTATCAAAAGATATAGTTTTGAATGAACACTTTATCAGGCTTGAGGGTTTACTTCTTTAGGTTACTTTGAGGGATTCTCTGATTAGTGTCGTTTGAGAAGCAATAAATGAAATAAATAAAACAAAACTGTGCAGAGGGTTCTGGACAAAGTGCCGTCGCTGTGGCCGGCCCCGAGGCAGCTAAACGTGTCGCTGAGCAAGCCGCGCGTGCTGGACGCCCGCCGCTTTCGGATCACCGCCGACACGGACTGCGACGTGGTGAGGCGCGCCGTCAGGCGCTACCGGAAGCTCGTGCTGCTGCCGACGGAATACGGCGGGAGCGAGACCGACGTGGACGACACGGCCGCTCCCACCGTGATGCTGACCCGCCTGCACGTCAAAATTCGGCGACATCGTGGCCTCGGCTGCGGGTACCCGCCACCCAAGCCCGACGAGAGCTGTGAGTTGTCGTGTGCATGGGCAAATCAAAATGTGAAACGAGGAGCCAACGTTTAGACAAGCGAACTTGTCTTTTTCAAGTGGATATGTGCTCTCCTTGGTACAGTGTAGTACTACCGGTGGAGTTTGTGCTGTAGGGGTCATAGTCGTTTTCTCGGGCGGATCTGCCACTGCAATCCCTTTCTGCTGGTATTTATCTAGTAGGTTTTGCTACCTAGTTTAGATTAATTGTTCAAGTTCTCTTTTTTTCTGGTTGAGATAAGTTTACGCTGTCGAGCTGATTAGTAACTATCGTAAGTGGTCCCCGGCAGTGTTCCTTGAGAATATCAATTAAAGGGAGCGATGCATCTTCTAGGACAGCATTTTCCACTTCGGTAGCCTCGAGGCTGAAGAGCCGAGGGCACATCTAACCTTAATTCTAAAGCCTTTTGGGATTTGCCTGTGTTTGATGCAGCTAGTGTAAGTTTTTAGGTGAAATGTGTAATTTGTTTGATTGGCGGCGAAATTACGGGATTGGAGGAAAGCGACATTTATTTTTTTGCGTGTGCTATCCGTAGTGCGTGGTCGTCCTTTCTGTTTGACTCGGACAGACCTGCGGGGCGCAGCATCTTTATGTGGTGTCCTTGTACGCTTTATTTGGTTGTCGCAAAAAGCGTATGTCACCTTGAAAAAGACGAGTCCACTTGTCTAAACATTGGCGCCTGCTTTCAGCTTGTTCTCGTTTTGCTCGTCCTTTTGAATTTCCATCTCCCTCATTGCCAGGGTTTTCGTGCGGGTACGCAGTCACACTACGCTCGAACTTACCTCGTGTCCCACGTAACCTGTGCCAAAAATTTCAAAATGCAAGTGCCACGTAGGTAGACAGAACCGAGCTAATGTTGTTCGCCGTCGCTTGGTGAGAGTCAGACTATCTTTTCTTTGTATTTCGACTAAATACACGATGACTTACTTCATTCAATATTCTAATCATAACATAAGTGTCAACGAGAAAATTTTAGAGCATCCTGAAAATACACACCATCGAGCTTTCTCTTGCTCAGTGCGTGCTACCTAAATGTTTTTCCAAACATAAAAGGAATCTGCGAAACACGAAAACGTGCCGCACGACATGTAGCGCGGCACTAGTGTTTAATGAAGTTGATTATTGGCGCTCAAGATAACTTCTTAACTAATCCTCAGTGCACGTGCGAAACAATGATGAGTGCAGAATCGTTAAGAGCTTGGTTCAGAACACGATAGATTGCAGCGACGTAGTCAGTGGGACACGCTTACTCTATATATATAGCAGCACATTTCACAACACACAAAGAACTACAGCGACCATTAGCACCTCTAATTTGGTATAATTAAAGTTCGGTACCATTGTTTTCCCTCTGAAAAACAACAGTTAAGTGAGATACGTGCCCGAGCACGTCGTCTTCCTAAACGATGGGGCCAGGATAGAGAAAGAGCTGACTAATAACTAAATGTGTCGATCAAATTTATGGTTAGTCAACGCACGAAACAAGCTAGGATTCTTTTCTTCAGCGCAAGGAGAGTGCATGGCCCTCCATTCTCACCATCGTTAGTCGACGGTGCGCACCGGTGGACGATCCCGGAGGCCACGCTCTGGACTTGAAGGCATGGGCGCGATGCGGCGAAACTTGCTGCGCAGTTCCATCAAGCGCACACGGGTGTTCCAGCAGCGGGCAAACGCGTATTGATAACGCACTCACGAGCGTCGTTGGTTTGTTTATCAACGGCGAAAAACAAAAGTGTAATAACAGCCACATTAGAGAACGTGAAATCATCCTCTCCGTTCATGGTTTAATCAAAGTCCTACCATATTTTGAGCTTATAACTGCACGCCTCACTTTGTTGCATAATGAATCCTTATCAACTAGTTCAGCTTTCTGTCGTTTTCACATAACAAAAGAATTGGCAGTGGCTTAGCTCGGCTATGCCAGGATTTACGTAGCGAAAGCTAATGCCTAGCATGGTTCGCCCTGGTAAATCTTGATTGCAAGTCCAGGTTAGTCTGGTTGTCTGGTTGACTGGCGGCGTTTAGCCAGTCGTTCTGCGCGCTGTTGGTCTGTTTCCGGGGTGATTCTTTTCCGCGTCATCTCGTTCCGATGTCGGCTCCAGGCCTCCTCCTGCTTATCGTAATTGTCGCCGTCCATACTGCCGCCTCAACTGTGGTTGCGGCGCACGCGAGCTCTCCTTTTCAATCCTTCGACATGTTATCAGGCATGCGACGCCGCTGTCGAAGCGAGCGGAGGCGAGCGCAACGAGGAGTAATGCTGTGCGACGTCATACCAAACGGCGGCGGTTGAAAGGCGCGGCGCTGCGCAGCCACAGAACACCTGTGGCTCGATGCTACTAGTGGTGCATGCGCAGTAGTGACTAGGGAGTGACAGAGAGAAAAAAATTACCGACGATTACGTTACTTCCTAATGCGAAATTTGAGCGCAGCAAATAAGCTGTTTCACCTTTTCGATAGATTGAGGCAAAGAAATCGAGCGACACATGTATGCGCTATCACAGAATTTTTTTTTTATTTTTCACACGTATTCCTTTAACAAAGACTCCACTAACAGTTCTTGACAGTCATGAAGGAAGCTTTCTGGTCGGAGAAATAGACTGATATATGTTCGACTTGGTACACCAATGCTTGATTCTCAAAGACGAGATCTATACAAGTGCCTCGCGAGGTTGTCACAGCCGTGGGACGCGTTACGAGCGAGAGGAACGGGATGTTCTCCCGCATAAGTGTTAGGAAATTGCTGTTTGTCTTTATGTCAACATTAAAGTCCCCCACTACTAACATCGGTGTGGATCGATGGACGGTTAATGCGAGTTGCAGGAAGTGCATGACGTCTTTCGTGAGTGCGGTAGGGGCGAAGTAGGCAGCTACTACCAGCAAGCCGTTGGGCAACTTTGCGGCGCACAGTTCGCCAACTTCAAAGTTCGAGCCGGCGCTTTGACAACCGGAGACTCGCAGGAAGAGGTGGGAGGGGGGCCGCGTGTACACCCAGCGGCAAACGATGGGGGCAGAAGCGCGTGCAGCAAGCGGACAACACGATAAAGGGAGGAGGGAAGAGATAGCAGCGACTGACTGATGCCGCTGACGCCGATAGTGAGTCAACCCCAGCTGCGGAGTTGGTTTCAGGGACAACGCCGCCGATGCCGACACAAACAATATGATACCCTCGCTTCCGCAGCGCTAAGAACCAGGGGGGGGGGACCCTTTCCTCCTCTTTCTGCATGGCGGCGACGGTGTTCTATGCAGTCACGTTATCTTGACTCTCTAGCGGCGTCAGCGGCATCCAGCGGTATCAGTCGGTCGCTGCTAGCGCTGGGGGGATGAAAGGGGGGCGGAGCTGGTTACGAGGCCGACGACAACGCCGACGACGACGCGAAACCCAGGAACGGACGCCAAAGAGCTGCGCTCTAAAAAATGGCAGTGGCTTAGCTTGGCTCTACCAGGATATACGTAGCGAAAGCTAAGACAAAGCATGGTTCATCATCATCAGCCTGGTTACGCCCACTGCCGGGCAAAGGCCTCTCCCATATATATCCAAAAACCCCGGTCATGTACTAATTGTGGCCATGCTGTCCCTGCAAACTTCTTAATCTCATCCTCCCACATAACTTTCTGCCGCCCCCTGCTACGCTTCCCTTCCCTTGGAATCCAGTCCGTAACCCTTAATGACCATCGGTTATCTTCCCTCCTCATTACATGTCCTGCCCATGCCCATTTCTTTTTCTTGATTTCAACTAAGATTTCATTACCTCGCGTTTGTTCCCTCACCCAATCTGCTCTTTTCTTATCCCTTAACGTTACACCTATCATTCTTCTTTCCATAGCTCGTTGCGTCGTCCTCAATTTGAGTGGAACCCTTTTCGTAAGCCTCCAGGTTTCTGCCCCGTAGGTGAGTACTGGTAAGACACAGCTATTATAGACTTTTCTCTTGAGGGATAATGGCAACCTGCCGTTCATGATCTGAGAATGCCTGCCAGACGCACCCCAGCCCATTCTTATTCTTCTGATTATTTCCGTCTCATGATCCGGATTCGCCGTCACTACCTGCCCTAAGTAGATGTATTCCCTTACGACTTCCAGTGCCTCGCTACCTAATGTAAATTGCTGTTCTCTTCCGAGAATGTTAAAGATTATTTTAGTTTTCTGCAGATTAATTTCTAGACCCACTCTTCTGCTTTGCCTCTCCAGGTCATTGAGCATGCAGTGCAATTGGTCCCCTGAGTTACTAAGCAAGGCAATATCATCAGAGAATCGCAAGTTGCTAAGGTATTCTCCATCAACTTTTATCCCCAATTCTTCCCACTCCTAGTCTCTGAATACCTCCTGTAAACACGCTGTGAATAGCATTGGAGAGATCGTATCTCCCTGTCTGACGCCTTCCTTTATTGAGATCTCGTTGCTTTCTTTATGGAGGACTACGGTGGTTGTGGATCCGCTATGTATATGTTTCAGTATATTTACATACGGCTTGTATACACCCTGATTCCGTAATGTCTCCATGACTGCTGAGGTTTCGACTGAATCAAACGCTTTCTCATAATCAATGAAAGCTATAAATAACGGTTGCTTGTATTCCGCACATTCCTCTATCACCTGATTGACAGTGTGAATATGCTCTATTGTTGAGTAGCCTTTACGCAATCCTGCCTGGTCCTTTGGTTGACAGAAGTTTAAGGTGTTCCTGATTCTATTTGCGATCAACTTAGTAAATAGTTTGTAGGCAACTGACAGTAAGCTGATCGGTCTATAATTTTTCAAATCTTTGGCGTCCCCTTCCTTATGGATTAGGATTTTTCTTAGCGTTCTTCCAAAATTCTGGTACGCTCGCGGTCATGAGGCATTGCGTATACAGGGTGGCCAGTTTCTCTAGAACAATCTGCCCACCATCCCTCAACAAATCTGCTCTTACCTGATCCTCCCCAGCGGCCTTCCCCCTTTGCATAGCTCCCAAGGCTTTCTTTACTTCTTCCGGCGTTACCTGTGGGATTTCGAATTCCTCTAGAGTATTCTCTCTTCCATTATCGTCGTGGGTGCCACTGCTACTGTATAAATCTCTATAGAATTCCTCAGCCACTTGAACTATCTTATCCATACTAGTAATAATATTGGCGGCTTTGTCTCTTAACGCATGCATCTGATTCTTGCCAATTCCTAGTTTCTGCTTCATTGCTTTTAGGCTTCCTCCATTCCCGAGAGCATGTTAATTTTATCCACATTATACTTCCTTATGTCAGCTGTCTTACGCTTGCTGATTAACTTCGAAAGTTCTGCCAGTTCTATTCTAGCTGTAGGGTTAGAGGCTTTCATACATTGGCGTTTCTTGATCAGATCTTTCGTCTCCTGTGATAGCTTACTGGTATCCTGTCTAATGGAGTTACCACCGACTTCTATTGCACACTCCTTAATGATGCCCACAAGGTTGTCATTCGTTGCTTCAACACTAAGGTCCTCTTCCTGAGTTAAAGCCGAATACCGGCTCTGTAGCTTGATCTGGAATTCCTATATTTTCGCTCTTACCGCTAACTCATTGATCGGCTTCTTATGTACCCGTTTCTTCCGTTCCCTCTGCAGGTGTAGGCTAATTCGAGTTCTTACCATCCTATGGTCACTGCAGCGCACCTTGCTGAGCACGTCCACATCTTGTATAGTGCCAGCGTTAGCGCAGTTTCATTTCTAGTCTCGCCGTTCGGGCTCCTCCACGTCCACTTTCGGCTATCCCGCTTAGAATGTATTAATTATCAGCATATTATTCTGTTCCGCAAACTCTACTAACTCTCCCCTGCTATTCCTAGGGCCTATGCCATATTCCCCCACTGCCTTGTCTTCAGCCTGCTTCTTGCATACCTTGGCATTGAAATGGCCCATCAGTATAGTGTATTTTGTTTTCATTCTACCCATCGCCGATTCCACGTCTTCATAGAAGCTTTCGACTTCCTGGTCATCATGACTGGATGTAGGAGCGTAGACCTGCGCAATCTTCATTTTCTACCTCTTAAGTTTCACAACAAGACCTGCCACCCTCTCGTTATTGCTATAGCATTCCTGTATGTTACCAGCTATATTCTTATTAATCAGGAATCCGACCCCTAGTTCTCGTCTCTGCGCTAAGCACCGGTAGCACAGGACGTGCCCGCTTTTTAGCACTGTATATGCTTCTTTTGGCCTCCTAACTTCACTGAGCGCTATTATATCCCATTTACTGCCCTCTAATTCCTCCAATAGCACTGTTAGACTTGCCGCACTAGATAATGTTCTAGCGTTAAACGTTGCCAGATTCATATTCCAATGGCGGCCTGTCCGGATGCCAGGATATACTAAGCCACGATATATGCCAGGATATAGTAAGCGAAAGCTAAGGAATAGCATGGCTAGCCTTGGTTAATCTCACAGAGTTTCTAAATAAGTTATACTAGTATAAAATACTATGGTCAATCTTGGTTGCAAGTCCAGGTTAGTCTGGTTGTCAAGCTATGTTGGGGTGTTTAGGCGTTCGTTGAGCGCGCTGTTCGTCTGTTTCCTGGGCAATTCGTTTCCTCTTCATCTCGTTCCGATGTCAATTCCAGGCCTCCTCCTGCTTATCAGACTTGTCGCCGTCCATACTGCCGCCTCAACTGTGGTTGCAGCGCACGCGAGCTTTCCTTTTCAATCCTCCGACATGTTATCAGGCATGCGATGCAGCTAGCGAAGAGAGCGGAGGCGAGCGCAATGGAGAGAAACGCGATGTGACATCATACCAAACGGCGCTGGCGGAAAGGCGCGGCGCTACGCAGCGGCTGGACACCTGTGGCTAGGGGTTACTAGTGGCGCATGCGAAGTAGTGACTAGGGAGTGTGAGAGAGAGAAATATCCGCGGTGAGGCGCGTGTTGTGACGTCATGTGCTTCCTCGGAGCACTGCCACGGCTATATCGCAAGTTCACGGCCAATAAAGCTTTCGCTTTAAAGTAAAATCAGTGCGAATCCACTTCGTGAAGCTGGATGACCAGCAAAGCTTTGTATGTTGGCCCCTTAATGGCGAACTGTCCATTGCCGTGCGCCGAACGCCGCACGCACATAAATGACTGGCGGGGCACGACTAGTCGCTCCTCCACGATCTTGAGCCTCAGAAGATTATGAGGCACCGGTGGGTACACATGCCCATGTATTGTTGCAAAACGCGGCACGAGACTTTTTATCAAGGATACCCGGCACGTAGGACAGACACGCACCTCGCCGCACTCCGTGGGCACACACTGCCGCACCATAGCCAAAGCGATCGTGCGTTGGCCGATTTCTCGCAGTGCAGTAATGGTTGTGAGGTCACTCCAAAACCACAAGCGATCACGTACAACACAGGCCACACAAAATTGGTCGTCCACAAACTCCCTGGGAAAGCTGGCCATTGCAACGGTGAAACGTTCCAAGTTTGCGGAATCGGTCCACATGAACGGTTCACATTTCTTTCTTCCTCGCGGACTTGGCGGCCAGCACGCTTAGGGGACCGCAGCCACGTGCGGTAGAGCGGAAGGAAATTTCATGCGCAAGCGCTTGGAAAACCGACGAAGAAAAGGTGGTGCAAACGTAGACACGGCCTACGCTGGTCAAAATGTAGTATATGACCTTATCAGCTTATTATCTGATAAGGGTTGCATAATTAAACTTATTTTTGCAAGTGGGCGGAATACGTAAAGCATACTTCACTTCCGCCGTGGGTCGACCCAGTGTTCCTCTATCTTCGGTAATGGCCCACGAATGGGGAGAACTTCTTGATGTGTAGGGCTCGATAGACGCACGCCATATTTTCCAGAACCTAGCCTATACAGCTTCACTGCAAAAAGAATTTACAGTCAAGTCGACTGGCGAGTTGCATGCGAATTTTGGCGGTTTTGGCGAATTGGCGGGTTGCGTGCGAATGCATGCAAGGATTGTGTCGACCTTTCGCTGATGGTGTACGAAGAGTACTAGAATTCTAATCTCCTTAGATTCGTGGATAGGGCCACTGCCTAGGTATAAGTGGATGTTTGTACTATCCTTAGGGAAGCCCTAAGGTGAACAAATTCTGACTTTGCTGGTGCACATTGGAGGCCTCAATGCCCCGCGTAGCGATCCACTACCCATGTTCTTGCCTGCAGGCTCTCCTCCATGTGCCCTAAGTTGCCTTCGATGGCTCAGATCGTGATATCATCAGCATATAGCGTATGCCGTATGCCTTCAATATCATTCAACTGTGCCGGGAGAAGTAGCATAGCTAGGCACGGCTCGCGTAAGCCGCGATGTATTCTTCAGTAGTAGTTTTCCGTTGGGACAAGATCGCATCAAAGGCGACCCCACTGGCGTCGGTGTGAACCTCTCTCTACGCATTTGGGTTGTAATGGTGAAGAATCTGTGCCGAATTCAGCAACCCGCCTAACTTCTCCAAGGTTTTGTCGCATGCTGATCACCACCCGGAAATGTTTGTGCTTGCTGGAAACATATTTCTCAAGGATGCAACGATAAAGACGAAGTTTCGGGCGAAGCGATGAAAATGATGGCACAGCCCTATGAAACTTCGCAGGGCCTTGAGGGATGTGGGCTTTGACAACTGGACGACTGCGCTAAGCTTGTCGGGATCGTAAAGGATGCCATCTTTCGAGACAACGTAACCCAAGATAGTAAATTTTTCGGCAGCGAAACGGCAGGTCATCAGGTTGAGCTGCAGGCCATACGCAGCGAGACATGTTAGGTTGTCACGCAGACGGATGAGATGTGTACGAAAATATTTTCAGAAAACAACTATTTCGTTCAAGTAACATAAAAAACTGTTATACTTGTGGCTGCGAAGGATGGTATCAATCATGGGCTCAAACGGGGCGGGCGCGTTGCAGAGCCCGAATGGCATAACGTTAAACTCGTAGACGCCATCGCGTGTGGCAAAAGCTGTATTTGAGCCGTCAGACTCCGCTGTCGGAACTTGCCAATAGCCAGAAGAGAGATCTAAGGGTGACAAGTATTGTGCGCCTTGTAAACAATCAAGAGCGTTGTCGATCCGAGGCAGTGGATAAACGTTTTGTAATCCTGTTTAGGCAGCGATAATTTATACAAGATTGAATGTAGCCATCTTTTTTGCCCACTAGAACGACATGTAACGACCAAGGACTTTGAGAAGGCTGAAATGACGCCACGCGTCGCGCACATGCTCCGTGATAACCGGCTTCTATGGTATTGTCACGTGGTACTGACGTTAAGGAACACAGTAGCAATACTGCGAAAGACAAAACTAGCTTTTATTGGGCGAACCTGTGCCCGCAAAACAGGTTACGCTTAAAGCACAACGAGAGCGGTGAACACAGTCGGCGGTCGTCGAAAATTTCATCAATGGGTCAAGCGCGTCGGCTTTTATACATCAATAGTCGAATGTTCCAGACTAATCGCTGGGACTCGCGTGTCTTCCACAAAGTTCTACCCTATTCGCGTCGCCCATACATGCAATCAGATTACGCAAGGTTCGGTGATAGACAGCGGATGGAACCATCGATAACATTCCAGAAACTTCCTATGCATGCAGGCGCGTCCTGTGCTGCGTGATAACATGTGTTCAAATCAAATCAAATCATACTTTATTCTCCAGCAAGTATCTGGATGGCCACCTGGGCTAAAAGCTGTACAAACAGCTTGACGAAGGCCCAGGAAACTATTACATGGCAGCAGCAGACAGAACGAAATAACAATAGCAATGCAGAAGTAGTCATCAAATTAAATCAAGTACAGCAATAACACAGAAGTTTTCTTGAACAACATATGAAGATATACGGATTAAATGTGCACAAAGTATGTTCGCAATTGTTTTCGACTAAAACCAGCGGTATCTTTACGTTTACTGAGAAAAAATGGCAGATTGTGAGCCAAGGATTGCAGCTTGTAATCGGTTCTAAACTGTGGTAAGGACCAAGTGTCAGTACAAGAAGTGTTAACTATTGGTGTACGATATTCAAGGGAAGCAAGTTGTGTGAGAAAATTACTCATACCTGTGTAAGAAAAGTGTGTTATTTGTAACAAACGAAATTCATATATATTATCTACACGGATCAAATTGAATGATGCTATTGTGGGATTAACACTCGACGTTGGTTCAATGTTAACGATAAGGCGAATAATTTTCCTTTGCGATACAAGAAGCTTGTTCATATTTCTTTTAGTTGTTGTAGCCCATGCCAGTGTATAATAGTTAATGTGAGAAAGAAATAGGGCGTAATATATTTGTAGTTTAGCGCTTGTGGGAAGAAATGTGCGGCAGCGTGAGAATAAACCTGTAACTGCAGACAGTTTTCTGGAGATGTAAACAGCATGAGCGACCCATTTTTGATGGGCAGAAGAATACACACCGAGAGCCTTGTGCTCGATGACTATTTCTATATGCTGGTCTTGAAAAATGAATGAATTCACCGGAGGAACTGCTTTATTCTGAGCACGAAAAATAACTGCTATGGATTTAGTGGGGTTTACTTTGATTTTATTTACTCTTGTCCATGCCGATAGTTTAGTAAGGATATCATTGCATTTTGGCTCTAGTGCGCTAATATTACTCCCAGAAATAAGTAAGGTGCTATCATCAGCATATATTACGAATTTTCGTGTGGTGTCGATATTTACGATATCATTGATAAAAGTGTTAAATAAAAGGGGCCCCAATATACTTCCTTGTGGCACGCCACATGCAATTGGTAAGAATGATGATCTTTGTTTGTTAACATACACGCACTGGTACCTATTTTTTGAGTGGTATTTAACGCCAAAGCTGTACCACGAATTCTATATGATGAATGTTTACTAATGAGAATACTGTGATCAATGGAGTCAAATGCTTTACTGAAATCGAGGAAAATTCCGGCTGTCAGTAAATTATTATTAATATTTTCCAAAATTATTTCCTTCAGGGCTAATAAGGCGGCTTCAGTCGACCGCCCCTTTCTAAAACCATATTGTGAGTTAGCTTATCGTAAATGTTTGTAATGCGAGAAAGAATAATTTTTTCCTATCCCTTCGAAAAAACTGGGAGGACGGAAATGGGACGGTAATTGGACGCAAGGTTGTGATCACCGCCTTTGGACAATGCAGATACCCTTGCATGGCGTGAAATCTAGTCACCCGAGAAGATAACCATGTACGCGTGTCCATACCCCCTCTTAAATAACATCGACCCGATGCTGCAAACAAACGAAAGTACTAAAGAAATACACCCCTAGCAAAGAAAACTAAGGAAGTTCGTCAGCGTGCGTAAAAGGGCATAAGACGCACCACGTGGACCACTTCAGATCGTGCGTGGCGCCGCTGTGAATGAGGAACGCCGTCTGGCACGACCTCATAGTCCAGTGCGCCAATACGTCGGATGACCTTGTAGGGTCCGAAATAGCGTCGCAGTAGTTTTTCACTCAGTCCTCGTCGGCGTATCGGGGTCCATACCGAAACACGGTCGCCGGGCTGGTACTCGACGAAGCGTCGTCGGAGGTTGTAGTGTCGGCTGTCGGTACGCTGCTGGTTCTTGATCCGTAGGCGGGCGAGCTGTCGGGCTTCTTCGGCGCGCTGGAGATATGCAGCGACATCAAGATTCTCTTCGTCTGTGACGTGCGGCAGCATGGCGTCGAGCGTCGTCGTCTGGTTTCTTCAATAAAGCAGCTTAAACGGCGTGATCTGTGTTGTTTCTTGCACCGTCGTGTTATAAGCGAAGGTTACATACGGCAGGACAGCATTCCTGCTTTTGTGTTCGACGTCGACGTACATTGCTAGCATGTCTGCGAGGGTCTTATTCAGGCGCTCCGTGAGACCATTCATCAGCGGGTGGTAGGCAGTTGTCCTCCTATGGCTTGTCTGGCTGTATTGCAGAATGGCTTGGGCGAGCTCTGCTGTAAAAGCCGTTCCTCTGTCGGTAATGAGGACTTCTGGAGCACCATGTCGCAGCAGGATGGTATCGACGAAAAATTTTGCCACTTCGGCTGTGCTGCCTTTTGGTAGAGCTTCAGTTTCAGCGAAGCGGGTGAGATAGTCCGTCGCCACGACGATTCACTCATTTCCGGGAGTTGATGTCGGAAACGGTCCCAGCATATCCATCCCGATCTGCTGAAAAGGTCGGTAAGGAGGTTTGATCGGCTGTAGTAATCCCTCTGGCCTTGTGGGTGGTGTCTTGCGTCGCTGACAGTCTCGACATGTCTTGTCGTAATGGGCGACATCGGCGGTCAGGCGTGGCCAGTAATACCTTTCTTGTATCCTCGACAGCGTCCGGGAGAAACCGAGGTGCCCAGTGGTCGGATCGTCATGTAAAGCGTGCAGTACTTCTGGACGTAGCGCCGACGGAACAAGAAGGTAGTTGGCGCGGACTGGTGGGAAGTTCTTCACGAGTAGGTTGTTTTGAAGTGTGAACGAAGACAATCCGCGCCTAAATGCCCTAGGGACAACGTCGGTGTTTCCTTCCAAATACTCGACGAGGCCTTTAAGCTCCGGGTCTCCTCGTTGCTGTTTAGTAAAGTCTTCAGTGCTTATTATTCCGAGAAAGGCGTCGTCGTCCTCGTCGTCTTGCGGCGGGGGATCGATGGGGGCACGTTACAGGCAGTCGGCATCAGTGTTTTCGTCCGGACTTGCAGATTACCGTGACGTAATATTCTTGTAGACTGAGGCTCCACCGCGCCAGCCGTCCTGAAGGGTCCTTTATGTTAGCTAGCCAACACAACGCGTGATGGTCGCTGACGACTTTGAATGGCCTGCCATTAGAGGTAAGGGCGGAATTCTGCTGTAGCCCAAAAGATGGCGAGGCATTCCTTTTGAGCCGTAGAATAATTGCTTTCCGGTTTTGACAGTGATCGGCTAGCATAAGATATCACGCATTCAAGTCCGTCTTTCCTCTGGACTAGGACGGCACCGCGGCCTAGGCTACTGGCGTCAGTGTGGATTTCGGTATTGGTGTCCTCGTCGAAGTGTGCAAGTACCGGTGGCGACTGCATGCGTCGTTTGAGTTATTGAAATGCGTCGGCCTGCGGCCTTTCCCACTTGAACTTTACATCACATTTGGTTAGATGTGGTAGCGGCTCCGCGATGCGTGAAAAGCCCTTGACAAAGCACCTATAGTAGGCACACATGCCAAGGAATCTGCGCAATGCCTTCTTGTCGATGGGCTGCGGGAACGTTGCGATGTCAAGTGTATTCTGCGGGTCGGGGCGTAATCCAGATTTGCTGATGATGTGGCCTAGGAACAGAAGCTGATCGTAAGCGAAGCGGCACTTTTCCGGCTTCAGAGTGAGCCTTGATGACTTGATAGCCTTTAGTACTGTTGCAAGCTGCCTAAGGTGATCGTCGAAATTTCCGGCGATGACGACGACGTCATCCAAGTATACGAGACAGGTCTGCCACTTCAATCCTGCTAAAACCATGTCCATCACCCGCTGGAACATTGCAGGCGCCGAGCACAGTCCGAATGGCATAACCTTGAACTCGTAGAGGCCGTCTGGGGTGGTGAAGGCTGCCTTTTTACGATCTCTGTCGTTAACTTCTATTTGCCAATAGCCAGACTTGAGGTCCATGGACGAGAAGTATTTAGCGTTGCAGAGCCGATCAAATGCGTTGTCTATTCGTGGGAGGGGGTATACGTACTTCTTCGTGATCTTGTTCAGACGACGATAATCGACGCAGAAATGTAGGGTTCCGTCTTTTTCTTCACCAAGACTACTGGAGATGCTCACGGGCTTTTTGACGGCTGGATGATGTCGTCGCGCAGCATTTAGTCGACTTGGTGCCTTATTGCCTCACGTTCTCGCGTACAAACTCGATACGGGCTCTGGCGGAGTTGTTGAGCACACTCTTCGGTTATTATGTGATGCTTTGCGACTGGCGTTTGTCGAATCCTTGATGACGTCGAAAAGCACCCTTTGTATCGTCGACGTAAACGTCTGAACTGTTGCTGCTTAATCAAGGGGAGACTTGGATTTATGTCGAAGCCTGGTTCGGGAACTGCGGTCGTCGGGGTAGATGCAGAAGAATCGGAGAGGACAAACGCATTGCTGGTTTCCAGAATTTCCTCGATGTATGCGATCGTCGTGCCCTTGTTGATGTGCTTGAACTCCTGGCTGAAGTTTGTCAGCAACACTTTCGTGTTTTCTCCATGCAGTCGAGCGATTCCTCTTGCAACGCAAATTTCGCGATCGAGTAGTAGACGTTGGTCGCCTTCAATGAAGCCTTCTACTTCCGCAGGTGTTTCAGTGCCGACCGAAATAACACAGCTGGAGCGAGGTGGGATGCTCCCTTGATCTTCGAGCACACTCAAGGCGCGGTGACTAGGAAGGCTCTCCGGCGGTATCGCTTGATCTTCCGACAGCATTATTGACTTAGACTTCAGGTCGATGATTGCGCCATGTTGGGTCAGAAAGTCCATGCCGAGAATGACGTTTCTTGGACACTGTTGGAGGATAACGAAGGCGGCAGGCTAAGTCCGGTCGGGAATGGTAATTCTTGCCGTGCACATTGCAGTCGGCGTTATGTGGTGTCCTCCAGTGGTCCGAATTTGAGGGCCTTCCCATGTAGTCTTAAGTTTCTTCAACTGGGCGGCGATGTGTCCACTCATGACGGAGTAATCAGCACCTGTGTTGACTAAGGCGGTGACCGCGTGGCCGCCGAGAAGCACGTCGAGGTCGGTGGTTCTTTGTCTTGCATTACAGTTCGGTCTTGGCGTCGGTTCACGGCTGCGTCACGTTGACCTCTGGCTGGTATGTGACGTCGATAAGGCGTCTTTCGTCGTCGTATTCTTTGCTTCCACACTTCGTCGGGACGGCGGCGTGTCGTTATGTCGTCGAGGTAGCTTCTTCGCGTCTTCGTCGGCGGCAGAGGATCTTCGTCAGTTCGACGAACAGCAACCGCACATCCGTCGGTTGCTGCTTTTAGTTTTCTGGATATGGGCTCGCTGACCGGCCCCGGGCTGGGCCAGTGTATGGCCGGCGCTGGGAGGACAGGTAGCGGCCTGGTGACGGTGAACAGGACGGTCGTCGAGGGCTCCACTGGGTGGCGGCGAGGTAGTTGGGGATATCGCGAGGTCGTTCGCCAATCTGTGGTCGCGGCGCGTTAACGGCGAACCCTCGCAGTCGCATCTCCCGGTATGGGCATCGGCGGTAGACGTGATCCGCTTCTCCGTAGTGGTAGCCGAGCTGGCGGTGGTCAGGAGCGCGCCAAATGTCCGTCTTCCTCGCGTAGCGACGCTGGTCGACTGGTGGGCGTGCTGGCGGCGGCGGCGGTGGACGACGGAATTGTGGCGTTAACGTGCCCTGGCGCGGTCGTGCAGAAGGGCCTTGGCGGCGGGTAACGGCAGCGTAGTTCATCGGTTCCGGCTGGGACTGCAGTGATTCTGGTTGCACCTCAGGAACTCCAAGGGATCGCTCAAGCTCATCTTTGACGATTTCGGTGAATGAGGCTACTTGAGGCGTTGACCTAGGGTACAACTTTTGCAGCTCGGTCTTCGGTGGGCTTCATATCATTGTGTGGAGAAGTTCTTCATTCACACCACGCATGTGAAAGCGAACTTTCTCCTCCTCGGGCATATCCGGGTCGGCGTGGCGGAAGAGACGGTTCATTTCTTCCGTAAAGATGACAGCGTTCTCGTTAGGTAGCTGTACTTGGGTGTCCAGCATGACTTCGGCCCTTTCCTTGCGAAGGACGCTCGTAAGGGTGCGCAGGAAGCCGCTACGGAACAGGTCTGACGTTGTCAAGTTCGACTCCCGGTTCTCAAACCACGTCCTGGCAGCGTCTTCCAATGCGAAGAAGATATGTCGCAGTTTGTCGTCGCTGTTCCAGCTGTTAAATGTAGCCACTGTCTCATACGTCTCAAGCCAGCTCTGCGGGTCCTCGAACCTTAACCGCGCAACGTCGGAGGCTCCCTGGGCTGCTGCAGTACGACGGGGGATGCTGGGACTGCCATTGGGGTGGGCTTTGTGTCAATCTTCCCGATCACCTCAGGCAAAAGTCCGGGCTCCGGGGCCAGTCCTTGCAGCCTGTGGCTACCTCGCTGGTTCTTGGCGACGTTGGTGCTGTCTTCCGCGTGCGGGCTTGAGTCACGGCTTTGTGGGGGCGCCCGGTACATGAACGCAAAGCACATCCACCAGATGTCACGTGGTAGTGACGTTAAGAAATGCAGTAGCAATACTGTGAAAGACAAAACCAGCTCTTATTGGGTGAACCTGTGCCCACAAAACAGCCTACACTTAAAGCACAATGACAGCGGCAAACACAGTGGGAGATCGTCGAAAACCTGATCAACGGGTCAAACGCGTCGGCTTGTATACATCGTTTCAGACTAATCGCTGGGACCCGCGTGTCTTTTGTCTTCCACAAAGGTCTACACTATTCGCGTCGCGCATATATGCAATCAGGTTATACAAGGTACGGCGACATACAGCGGATGGAACCATCGATAACATTCCAGAAGCTTCCTATACATGCAGGCGCGTCCTGCGCTGTGTGACAACACTTGTTAAGCGGTGAAACGTTGCCACCCGAGAAAGATAATCCTGTACACGTGTCAGTATGAATGACTTTTTTCATGATACCCAAGGATGGTTCGTTGCAGTCGAACGGAGAAACGAACTGATTTAAGAAGGCAAGGTAGGCGCGATGTGATGTCAAATGGTTGGCGGCGATGACGCAGTCAAAAACGGCTGAAGGTGGTGTTGACGAGAAAGAAGTTCTGGCGTCAAAATCTAAACGGGTGGCGCCATCGTTAACTTCAATATCTTCAATACACATGACAGGTTGCCCAAATACTTAGGTCACACCACACAGTATGGTCACAGGGTACCGGTGCGGATTACGTATGGGTACCAAAGCGGATTCACACGTAACAGTGAGCACGGAGAACGGAAGAAATAAGCACTTGCAGTTAGCAAGCATGTCACAGTGAAATCGGGCACGGCAGCACACGACAAGTTCGCAAGCACCGCCATCTCCGGAGGTAGATTAGTGTCAGCATCAATGAAGACTTTGCCAGCACTGAGGTCGGCGCCGACCGATGGTGTGTCACATTGAGGCAAGAACTATCGATGATGGCACTATGACGGGACAGGAAGTTTCACCCGAGGCTGAGATAATGAGGATAGAATGGCAATACAATAAACTCGACCATATACAAAACGTCTTGGATGACTACACGGTCGGTGCACACAGCTCTGCGCACTGACAGTTAAAAATGCGACCCCAGAGAGAGGTAGTGACTATTTCCGTTTGCGACAAAGATTTTCATGGATGATAGAAACGGCAGCCCGGCATCAACAAGCTCTTGTGCGGCTGCTCCCTCAACGTGGATGTCAATGACATTTTGCGGTGAAAATTGACGTTATAGAAAGTTGACGAACTTGCAGTTCTTGCCTCCAGAACTGCGCTAATCAATTTCCCTCGGCAGTAGGTAGTGGACGATGTAAAGATGACAGCGACCGGCGACGTGGAGAAGGAGAACGGTGACTCTCGGAAGGGCGGTCGAGATCGAAAGGTCTCGGCGGTGAGTGAACCGCATCTTGACAGCGTGTCTCGGCGGCGTGCTAGAACTGGTCGAAGGTGCCATAGTTCGAGGACATGTTATGACGACGAAAGCGCACAACGTGACCAGAAATGCCACAGGCGAAGCAAATAGGCCTGTTGTCTGGCTCGACGTGTCGGCTCGACGAAGAAGCTGGAGTCGCTGCCGTGGAACGGGAGCAAGGGTTCTCCTTGCTCCCGCTCCACGCTGCTACCCTAGCTTGGTGGTGGGGAGGAATATCACTATGGGGGTGGCCTTGGGATCGCGACAGCGTAGTGTGACGGCGGAGGTGTGACCCGGGACGGGTAGTCGGCGTAAGAAGCGGTGCCGTCGGAGGTGTGAATAGCGGAGGGTAGTCGATCGGCATAAGAAACCGGTGCCGTCACAGGTGCTGGAGGGCGAACAGATGGAAGTGCGTCTAATATGTGGGCACTGATGGCTTGCTGCACGGCCGAAGTGAGTGTTGGGGCTCCTGGCTGCGAAGGAGCAGCGACAACTGGCGGGACATTTCCTCTCGATGAAATTCATCTGAAGGACGAGTACAGAAGAGTCAGTGTTACCAGCGGCAACTGCAATGGCCGAGACGGAGTCAGCCTCTAGGACGTCGAAACCCTTGACACAGGTGGATGACAATGGCTACAGTGGTTGGACTCTTGGCAAGCAGCCTTTTAAATGCGTCATCCTTGATGGCCTTCAGGATATGTTTGATATTCTCTCTTCCCCGAACGATGCGTGCGCCGCGTGCAAGTTGCTTTATGGCGCAGGATGCGGACGCCCCAGGCTCGGCATATCCAATGTCCTGTTCGTTCTGATGGAGTTGTTCTAAATGAGCGTCAGTCAGTAAGTTTAACATGTTCGAGATACAGTAAAATTTATTTTATCCGGGATTGTTACAGTAGGAGTCGACTGTATTCGAAGATTCAGCTCTATAGGTCAGTGCTGGCAGAATGCGCTTGACTATTCGGTTCAAGTCTCTCTCCAGAGAGCATCATGGAAAAAAGACGGGCTAATACTCAGCCCACCAGGACTCACATGAGGTAGTTAGTTGCCTGGAAACTGTCGCGAGACATGAAACATGCAAAAATCAGGAATTACATCGCAACTATACCAGCATAGCATGCTCTCCATTATTCTGGAGAATACCTGCAATATAGTGTCTTGCTCTTTAGCTATTGTCTCAAATTCGGCTTTAGCTCTTTTTTTGCATATAATTGTTCAAATTTGTCCTTAGACCTTAATGGTTAGAGTCCACAATTGTTTTCTCGCAAGCCATCTCGATGGTGTCTAGATCTAATGTGCCTCGTGAATCTTTCATGTTACAATGCAATACTACCAGCCTCATCAACCGAGGATCGCAAAACAAGATTCTACTGGTCAATTTGTAATGACTGTCAGCATATTGGATTAACTTTCTTTGATGGAGTGGTGATATAAGGAACAGAAAGAATGATAGAAGTATGCTGACGAGAAAAAGTCATACTTCGCGCGCATGTTATGTTTAAGGGTTGATTTATTTTGAGAAGGTTTTTGGTTCCATCATGCTTCGTCATTCTATTTCAGTTGCGTTGTCACACGGCAGTGCCTTGATCTGTAGTTCCCGAAGAACGTTATGATTTAGTGCAAATCCTGGTGGAAAGCCTAACAGAATGCACTGACTCTGTGCGGCTGACAGTGTAATAAAGGTGATGCGCATTCGTCTTTCAGTGACCCTTTTTTCCAGGGATAAGCAACCTCTAATGATAGTGGCAGCCATAGTGTTTGAATGGTGATGCATTGTATTTCGAATCTCCACGCCCACCACGTAAAAACAATTCGTAAAGTTAACTTTTTGCCAGTAATTTCTGTCTCATGGGTGCGGGTTTTCAGACTTGCTGAAGATACCACCACGTGGTGATGCCTTGCTGACGTCCGAGACAGTTTGGGGAGCGCTGCGAGGTAAGAACTTCCGGAAGCTCTGCGCGTTTCCGCCACCTTATTCGTCCCTGCAACTCGGGCTATATAATCGCCAGTCATTGCATAAATAAAATTTAAACGACATCGCTTTAAAACGCAAGCTCCATATCTCCTCATGGTGCCTTTTCAATCCGCCAAGCAGTCAGGCATCTGAATGAATCGAGTGTCTACAGAGAAGAGCAAAATATGCGTCGGCTTTTAAATTTTCAGCAGTCGAATCCAAGCATTCTAAATAAGGTGCGCAAAAAAAAAACGATTCGAATAAGATAACAAGTGTTGAACAAGGAAAATACGAAATTTTTCTAAAGAATCAATGCTCCGCGAAATACCCGTAATACGGAGGTAGATCAATGAGTGTAATACTTTGCAACCCATTTCAATGTAACCGAATCCTATTGGGCAAACTCGTAATAGTTCCACAATGAGAACCTTCGTACGTGAAAGAAAAACCTCATCCTGCTTCTATTGTCGAAACTATTACCCGAGAGCGGGCAGATAGCTCAATACGAGCTGGGCAAAGGATCAGTAGTTACCGAATTGATGGTAGAATATTTCTTTAGCTGAAAGCACTGCTGTGTTGATATGTAGAATCAACATGGGTGCTTTCAGTATTTCAAGTGCTTGTACAGTACGTACAATGTTGGGCTAGTTGATTTGGCATAGCATTATGTTCCAAGCGCTTACACAGGGCAACCAAATCCAGACAGATTTTGTTCGGACCATAGCGCTCGAGCGACGCAGACAAGAACGAGCGACAAGGTCGGTGCGCCAAGTTTCAACCACTAAATAGTCACAGGAAATTTAACTTGCCCAAAAGTCTGTACGCCTCGAATAGACAGTATTCCGGTTGTCCCGTATTTTCGCTAGTATTTTTCGCAAGCACTAATACACTGAAATAATGAAAGCATTAGATGTGTTGGGACTGCTGGAACGAAACTTGCCAACTACGAGTGCTTAGATTTCTGGAGCGCTTGAGTAAAACTCGCAATCGCAGGTTCATTTACCCGAGTCGTAAGCTCTCTTACACTGAGTCTGGGTGATATTTGTTCGCAGCGTGGCTTGAACGACTCTATGGCTGACGCCGATCTTGACACTGAATAGTGTTGCGTATGCGCTAAAAGACTGCGAGTGCCGTAATGTCAATGAGCATGAAGACGGTGTGAAAAACAATGCAGCCAAGTTCTGTCCTAGACTCACAGGACACATTTATATCTTGAACTCAGGGCACTGCCCTCCTTGCATCACTTATGCAAATGCAAACGCACTTAGGAAACAAAGCGTGATCTCATGTGGATAGTTTTCATTTCTCTGTTTATTTCATTCTGACCCCAGGCTTGGAGACGTTCAGCCAAATGTTGCAGACGCGACCTTTTATGCGATACGTGAGTACCATCCTCACATATTCAATTACGTGCTGTCAGAGCGGCATTAAGAATTCTTTGAATATCTGCGTATCTACGTCCATCATCAGGTTAATAGCATTCAGTCAAGTAAATGTGTCAATGCGCGTATGGCGAAAGTGCGGCACATCGCAGAGTATTCCTCATGCAACAAGATGATCCTTTTAAGTCATAATAAATCTAAAATACGAACCACGCAGTGCGCGTTTAGTACAAAGAGAAGCGGCAGTATGGCTGTTCAGAACTGCTGCGTATCGTTGCTCGGCAGCGAGGCTCGTAATTACGGGCAGTTCAAAACCTCGCCGAGAGAATGAGGACGTGCTCAAACATCACGGCAGTTTAAATTCAGCGCTCGTGGTGTTGACATTTTTGCTTCCTCCCTCCCGCTTTCCTCGTGGTTTACTTTCACTGTGGTCACGAATCGGCACCAACTCGTCCGATAACTTGCCCGTCCATTGGCCCGAGCAGTGACGGTATAGGCCGAATGGAAGGTGTGGTGCCGTTCTGTTCGCGCGAGCGATGACGTCAGCACACCTCCGCGGCGGACAGGGGACAGTGGTATGACACACACACTGGCGTTTCGTCAGCCGCGGCGGCGAAATGGACACGACCGCTTGGATTATAGCGACTCCCGCAGTGCCTGGGACCTCCATGAATTATATCTATCTATCTATCTATCTATCTATCTATCTATCTATCTATCTATCTATCTATCTATCTATCTATCTATCTATCTATCTATCTATCTATCTATCTATCTATCTATCTATCTATCTATCTATCTATCTATCTATCTATCTATCTATCTATCTATCTATCTATCTATCTATCTATCTATCTATCTATCTATCTATCTGTCTGTCTGTCTGTCTGTCTGTCTGTCTGTCTGTCTGTCTGTCTGTCTGTCTGTCTGTCTATCTGTCTATCTATCTATCTATCTATCTATCTATCTATCTATCTATCTATCTATCTATCTATCTATCTATCTATCTATCTATCTATCTATCTATCTATCTATCTGTCTGTCTGTCTGTCTGTCTGTCTGTCTGTCTGTCTGTCTGTCTGTCTGTCTGTCTGTCTGTCTGTCTGTCTGTCTATCTATCTATCTATCTATCTATCTATCTATCTATCTATCTATCTATCTATCTATCTATCTATCTATCTATCTATCTATCTATCTATCTATCTATCTATCTATCTATCTATCTATCTATCTATCTATATGTATATATATGCAGGGTGTTTCAGCGAACGCATCCCAAAAATTTAAAGTGGCCTGTGACAGATAGCACAATCCTTGTTCATGAGGTGGACTACTCGAAGCGACGGACACTACTTGCAAAAAATATTGGCATGCATAATCAAGCATAATAAAAAGATCACTAATTATCTTCTTAACTAAGCACCTTATGACCCGAACATCGAATTATCAGGATGACACCAGTTTCGGGATAATAATTCCCGAACTTTGCTGAGAAATTCTTTGCCGTAATTTTGTGGTTGCAGAAACGACGTTGCATTATTAAGTAACTGGAACGCCAACGAACTTCTCGGCAAAGTTCGGGAATTAATATCTTGAAACTGGTATCATCCTGAGAATTCGTTCAAAGTCGATCCGCCTTGCGAACTACCCTGCAAATTGCAATACGGGTCATAAGGAAATTAGTTAAAAATCTAATTAGTCATTTTCGCTAATTTCCCGATGTTAAATTTCAATTTCTTGGGCAAGAAATATCCGCCTCTTCGAGTAGACCAGCTCATGAACTAGAATTGTGCTAGCTGCCACAGGCAACCTTTAAAAAATTTAAATGTATTCGCTGAAATGTTCGGTATATATATATTTGTCTCCCTTACAGGTCATTCTACAGTTCCATTCTGAGCCTTGAAGCATGTTTCCCGCTATGGTGTTTCGTTGCAGGCCACGGTGTACTGTGGCACGGTGCGCGACTTCCCGCGCTTCTCGCACCGTGGCGTCCTGCTCGACACGGCGCGTCACTTCCTGCCGGTGTCGGTGATAAAGCAGAATCTGGTGGGTGAGCGCCTGGAGACGCGCTGAAAGTGTTTATACGCCAAAGCGCTGCAATACCACCCCCGGTTTACTTACTTTCGTATTGTCTGCTCCATGAGTTATTAATGGAGGTATTTATCACTTTCTGACTGCAGACGTATGAAAGACATAGACGCCAGCAAGAGTGCTGTCTGAGGAACAGTGTGACGCTGTATATAAAGAAAATGCACGGAACTTTACTGCAATCGTTGACTATTCGATTTATTTCTCGTTAGCGCTTTAACCGTTACCGAAACCTCTTGCGTCCTTTTTTTTTCTTTGATGGGAAGAGAAGGGAGAAAAAAGTACGCTTGTCGCTCCTTAGGGACGGTTAATCATATTGTATTAAGGGGTTTACTGCGCTATAAACACACGGGCAACAGAAGCAGAAGTGGACAGGATTGCGCGCGTCCTGCTAACTTCTAGTTCTGTTGTCCGCGTGTCTATAGCGCAGTAACCCCATTATTACAAGATGAACTTCCAACTAGGCAAACCTGCCACTCTACTACATTACCGTTGATCGCCGGCTACATGATTTTGTTAACGGCACAAAAGACCTGCTTCAGTTTCCTTGCACTTTGCCTTCACTGGGCTACTCACGGGATGGCAGAGCAAGAAACACTAGCGTTATCCATATCGCTGCCGTACAGAAAACTTCCACGTGCGCACCAGAAAGAAGGGGTACTGAATTTGGCACATGGAAACGAAAAAACTTACTGCATTCCAATTCATACTGCAGCATAGTCCCACCGCGTGGCTCATTGCGATCGCGTTCTGATGATGAGCACGAAGTCGGGGGTTCAATTCCCGTTCACGGCGGCCACATCTTGATGGCGGCAAATTGTTAGAAGCGTCCGTATACTTTCACTCTTGAAGTGCCCCAGGTGGTCAAAATTAATCAGGAGCCCTCCACTAAATTACCCCCCCCCCTCCCCTCATGAACCTATTGTGCAGTTCCTAAGTGTTAAGCTCCACAGTTCAAATTTTTTAAAAGTTCTGTTCCTCTATTCTTCGATAGCTTGAAACAAGCTGCTGCGCTTAGCACTTAATGCTCTTTACTTTTCAAAAAAAGGATCTATGGTGTTCTGCTCTTCAAAGTTAGGACACTTTTCTACATTGTATACCATCAACAACGACCATTCACGCATCCATGGTGACTCGTCCTTGTGGCACTCGGAAATAGCTCAAACGCTCAAAGTGGTGCAACTACGAGATTCTGCCGCAGAAATTTTATTGTGTAGGCACGCTAAGCCTCGGGCTGTGTTCTGCCAGAGTACACACAGTCGACTGTCCATTTCGGCCTCTGCTGATTAGCTGAAGCTGCAACAGCGAAGAGGAGACTGTCGGGAGCCGTCTGTCTGCTCTTTGCTGGTACAGTTCCAGCCAATGAGTGTCGGCCTATATGAATAGTCAACAAGGTGCACTGCTACAAAATACCCTCCATGAATAAGTCTGCAGCGTCATTCATGCTTTCCAAGAATAAACGGCCTAAGACAAGAAGAATAAGCTTGCGAGGTTGCGGATGCAGTGTTGACCAGCAGTGTGAGCAGGCCTTTAGTCGGTGGTCTTGGCAGAGGCTTCACAAATGACACCATATACTTGGGAGGCTTAGTATGGTCTCGCATTCTTGAGTACGACTAATGCGCGTTAAGCCAAGTGCGCGCTTTATTCTCTGAACATCAACTTGCGCAGTAAGCTTCCATGACCACCAGAAGCCACTACTCCGAATACATTGTCCTCTCTTAAAACAGGTGAATCGCGAAAAAGTGGCAATTTTGGGTGAGACATTGGCTCATGGCGACCTCCTCATCTATACTCACCAGAGGCGTATAAGTGTGATACTCTAAATTTAAAATAAGACTTTTCACTAAAGTGATATTACATTTACCTAACAACAAACACAGCTGCAAATTAAGACGTTCATGCACTGACTTCTTGAACTACGTAAGATTCGAGGAGAAATATGGATGGGTCGTCAAATTCTGATTTGCCATGTGCAGGACGCCATGGCGTACAACAAGTTGAATGTTCTCCATTGGCACTTGGTAGATGACCAGTCGTGGCCTTTTTACATGGAAGCCTTTCCTAACGTTACTAAGGTGAGTGACTTTATAGATATTATTTCAATAGCAATCATACGGGCACTCTGCGCGAATCTTCACCGTTGCCTGTGCTCCGTTTGCCACGATATCAATTCAGAGAAGTAGGTTTAACGAGATGGTGGATATATCCATTTCACGTCGCACACAAAAATGCATTCAAGCGGTTTATATTCTGAGACTTCATTTTGCTACCTACTCACCATAGACAAGGAAATTCGAGCATGATGCACAACAAATCTGCAATTTCAAGTGGAAGCAAAGAAAAAGAAAAAAAGAAAAGAAAACTCAGCACAGAAGGTTAAGACCTCTGCAACTATTTATTCCCATAAGCCTTCATGCAGCTACTATGCCCACTATGCACTTCTGAAAAGTCATAATTGTCTTTTCAAAACGAGAGCGCAGGAACATGTTTGCCAGCCATGAACACTCTGCATTATTTCGCCTGCACTCTACATTTTTGTCTTCTGCATTATTGAAAGAAAACATATGCAGCACTAATGCCTCACGCAATGCAGCGAACGCTCAATGTGTTGCCGCTTGTTTATTGAAATTGTTGGCCGCCTAACGCTTGCCTATAATTCATTGAGAATTTTAGGTCCTATACACAGCATAAGCGATCGCCTGGTATTACGAAGGAAATGGAGACTGGGGTATACCAGAATTTGCGGCACTTGTATATCCCAGCAATACTTTTCGCCGGAAATGGCGTAAACTGGCGATTTCTGGGCTAAACAAGCAGCCGTGATAGGGCTCAGCCCAGAATATTCTTATCGTGTACTTGCCGACAGTGCTATAGCTCGCCGTTTTTGTTAGCTGCTTCGTCATGGAAACCGTAACTCCTGCAGGGGACGCGCCTACATATGGCGATGGAGGTCGGGATTAGTTGCGCTTAATTAAATCGTGTGTTGCATCAGTAAAAGATGCCACATTTTCTTTTTGCCTGCGGCCGTCGTTAACCGGATTATCACTAATCCACGCTGCTATCGCGCTCGTGGCGCAGTGTATATAACTTGTGCGAAAAAAGCACTCACTGCAAGGACACCGGCATGTTGCTACCACTCACATTTGTAACGCGAAAATGATCAAAATATTATGCAAGAACACACATTCACATGTACTGCAAATGTACAAATGATGTTTAAATTCATTCCGTATATTTTTGAGAAATAGTCGGTGGGTATTTATAAAATTCGTGTATAAATTTTACGGCGTGTGAAACGTTGTGTTAGTAAATAAGTGAGTGGTCTTGCTCCCGTTGGAATGAGGGCGGGCGTTTGTCAACGCCACAGGATATGCAGAAAGGAAAGAAAGGCGTAGAAAATAAGGACACGAAAAACATAAAACACAGTTTCGTCACAGTCACAGTCTTTGAGACCGGGCGCTATAACGTAAAACTATTCCAAACTTTTCCATTTCAGTTCTGCAATCAGCTCTCCGCGATTGGTCAAAAGTTTTTTTGGACCACCCCCACTTCACCTGTCTGTCACGCGACGTCACGAAAACGGTGATAGTTTCTCATCTGATATGACGTGCACACACTGATTATGGTTATTATGGACACACTGAGAAAAATGGTTATTTTTTATTCGACGCCTTTTCACCATTAGCCCTCGGCTATTGGTCAAATGTTTTCGGGCTGCACCCACTTCCCCTGCCTGTCACGCGACGTCACAAAACCGCAAAAACTAACTTTGTCGAAGTGACGTGTACGCGTTAAAGATGCATTAATATGCCGAAGAAAACTGAATTTTCTTCTGAATAGCTGCAGGCTGCCCCGTTCCGAAAGGAGTAAAAGATGGCTGCCGCCGATTGTTCAGGCACTGGCTACTCGCATCTGCCGCAGAGCATGGATCTATTTGCGTATAATAAAGCTTTTGCGTCCCCGTGTAATGTTTTCAAGCACTTTCGGCACGTTTACGACCTCGCTCTACCAACTCTTCTTTGCTGAGAACCCGCTTTAGCGTCATTCTTAAGCTTTTGTTGCATGCCGCCGCAATTTTCGACCAGCCACTGCAAGCTAAGTAAAAAAAAGCGGACCAATCGCAGACGGCAGGAACACCCTCTTCATGCGGTTATCGATTTTCGGGGCCGTGGTTTGACTCCATCGAATCGCTCTCCTCTTGAGCGTGCTCCTCGCCTCTTGTCAGCCAATTAGTTAAGACGAGCCGCTCAGTGTAGGCAATGTTATTCGTTATTCAAGCAACCAAAAGGGACCTCCTATGAACAAGGGGAGCGTTTTATTGGTCAGTTCGGACAACCCTGTGGTGACCACCCGATACTGGCGTTGGCGGTTACACAAATTTGACGTCAGGAGATTGGAACAAAACCTCATTGGAATAGTTTTACGTTATAGGGCCCACCATCATCTGGTTTGTCCGGTTCTCTGTACTGTAGTCGCCTCGGATATCACCACAACCAGGATGATCCAATCCGCCAGCCATGTCGGGGTCAAGCGTCGCGTGAATCGGCCGCAGCTAGCAGTAGCTCGCGTAGGTGGCGTCGGAAGACAGCCGCTGTCGGAGTTCACTGTTGCCCTGATGGGGTGGCTCTAGCTGGATGATGTCTGTTTGGGGTTTTCTGGCAGACTTTCGATGTGCCTGCCCAACAGTTTCCACTGTTCTAGCCGGGTCTTCGTAGCCTCTGCGCGTGCAGCTCGGTCCCCCTTTTTATGACCAGTCAGCTCCGGGCTCTCGGCCAGGAGACACGATCGGGGATCTGTGGAGAGCATCGCCATTTCTGTAAAGAATGGAAAAGGCTTTCGTCCGCTCCACAGCACAAAAGCTGGCGATTAGCAGCAAATATTTACACGTTTTAGATAATCTCCAGAGGAATTTACGCGTGATAGGTTGGTCGGTTGGTTGGTCGGTCGGTTGGTTTTGTAAAGCCCTAACGGTAAGGGTTTTACCAGTGCGACAAGAAAACACCCTTAATGGTGTGAACATTTTTACAGTTTAGACTCCATTGCTAATTCAGTCCTCTTACAAACTGCTGAACGTTCCTGTGTAGAAATGCAAAAAACTCTTTATGATGAAGGACTCATCTAGGGCAAACAAGTTCTGCCTGTTTAAAAATCAAGGTAAATGTTGTAGCCAATCAAGTAAATGTTAACACACAAAAAACCACCTGCCATAAAGACAGAAAAGGTCCGCCTGTTTTCTCGAATAAATCTTCAAAGCAATACTTTCTAGACAATAGAAGGTAGCCATTAAGCACAATATGGCCCACAAATAAACCGAAAATTCTATTGGTATTTAGGGCAACTTCGCTTTTTCTTCAGGTTCAGAGGGAAAAAAAGCGTCTAATTCTCTAACGCGTGTACGTCGATAGATATTCTATCGATAACAAAATATGTACCGCACTTTCTTGTACGAACTGAGTTGCTATGAGTGCTGGAATCTTAATTTGGTGTTCCCTTTAATAAAAGTAGAGCATACTATAAATCTAGACTCATAGGTACTTAAGTTACTGATAGCTAGCAACATTCTTGTTAAGTAATGTGATTAGCCTCATGAGCATGTGCAGCACTGTGTTTATTTTACAAAAGTTTGGAAGCATAAATGTATGTGCCTTATGTATGTTCAGGTAGGAAATGATTTTTTTTTCAGATACAGGTTGTGATGCACTACCAACTGGCGGTGCACCACCGGAGTTGTAGCAACGAGCCAATTCGTCTATCCTTCAACATCTTTAATGATTGTGTAAAAAAGACTTGTAGAGCTTTCCGTAGAGGCATCCTGCCTCATAGTTGCAATATGCTTGCTTCTCGACGGACGTGCTGTCTTTGTCAGCGACAACATTGCTCAATGCTGTTTTTTTTTTCGCTTTCGGTGGTGTAGGTGGCCGCGTACTCCCAGCGCCACGTCTACTCGACGGAGGATGTTCGCGGCGTGGTTGAGTACGCCCGGCTGCGCGGGATACGCGTCATTCCAGAGATTGACACTCCGGGACACACGCAGGCGCTGGGACGAGCTTTTCCTGGTACGCGAGAAATGGTTCGGTTGAAGCGAATATCGAACGGGAATGCCAAGACATTCACTGACCCGGGAGCGTAAAGAACGCCCATGTTGCAAAAGCGCTCGGATTGAAAGCTGACGGGAGCTTCAGCTGGTTCTGCTGAAGCTCCCGCAAGGGAGTGTTAGAATGCTATCGGGAAAGAAAAGCGGCGATGCGATGAAGCCGGGGTAGTTACCGGCAGAGGTAACGCCTGAGTAACGTAGGTAAGGTTACAATACAGAGCCAAGTGTTTACCGAAGATGAGTAATGCAATGTAGAGATAGCAGAAATGTTTTACTACAACGGATGTAGACACACATGATTAGCTCCAGTAGACTAGCTGACAAATATTCGCCACCTAGGTTTTAAAGGAATCATCATCACAGTCATTACCGACAACAACTGCAGAACACGCGTGGCACGTAAATAACCCATTCTCTCCTGGTTTGTTGGCTTTTCCTTCGTGTCGGTTTCTGCCGAAATCGAATGAAAGGCCTCACTTTAGATGAGGAAGCACGGGACTGCCAGGTGTCTCGGTGTGTAGAGTAGCTGTGGGAGAGAGGCGCTTAATAATCCGTGCTGTGAGCAACGCTTGAACAAAGCGCAAAGTAGACAATGACAGGTGGGCGGATGCAGTACCCATTTTCACTCGTGTCTTAAAAATGATTGTCACCTTGCTATTGTCGCAGCGCGTCTGTCTAAGCCACGCCGGGCTCTGCGACTGCGTCTGCACAGATTACGAGTGGCATAGGAGCGGCATTTCTGGACGCCGATAAAAAGCGCTGCCTCTCGAATGCACTAGCAGACGCTCTTTTTGTGGCATCGTGCTCACTGATCATAGATGTCCTAATAGCGTAAGCATCCACGCTGCTGTCAGTTTGCAGCTGTACTTCATTGTGACTGAACAGCACGCACAAACACACAGCACGATGTCAAAATACAGGGACATAAGGGCGGATGATTACCAACATTGATCATAATTTGATAAACACGTCTCATTCCTCTGAGAGCGTTGAGACCGAATACATTGTGTGGCTCCACGCAACAGCGGTGATTCTTATTGTGTTTATGCAGACTGTTCTCCTTGGGCCAAAAGGAGAGCAGGAAAGTTGGGCGTTTGATAGGGAGCGGAGAAGAGAGAACTAATCTATTGCGGTGGTGAGGAACAGGGAATTTTCATTATGTAAGAAGTTATTCCGTAAACTGTTTTAGCGGACACGTATCTCGTAACTATTTTCATTTTTTTTGTCCTTTGTTATTCAATCACAAGAGCTATGCTATGCCATCGTTATTGCCGGTATTGACTACTATATTGGTTACGGATAATAAAAACTCAATAAAATCCCGGAGAATAAATCCCTAATACTACCTCTGGGGATGAAATTCCTCTATTTAGAGGAACTTCAACCTTTTCTGAAATAATCAGCACAACAGCACGAAAGACGGAGCCCTACAATAGTGGCGGCGGCAATAGCAATCAACATCTTTGCTAAGCTATAGGCAACGCTTGCGATAAAAAATAAGCTACACTAATTCTCCGAGAAAAACATAGTGACGAGTGCTACAAAGTAAAATGTGTCAAATGAGCGAAGCTTACAAAGCTACCAAGAAGTCGACGATCCATATGAAAGATAACAACTTTGTCAAAAAGAATAGCGGACGCCTAAGTGGATTTTAGCTGTTTGATGCTTTTAGTTGGAACCATATTAGTAAAACAGACAATAAAACCAGAGAAAAGAAAATGGAGGAATACATGCGAGGATGTTTAATTGAGATGTAAGAAACGAAAGAGAAATTAAAGAGGGTGAAAAGACAACCGTCCACAATGGGGAGCTGAACCCAGTTCTTTCGCATTACGCGCGTCAGTGCTTTCGCAATTAAGCTGCACTGTCACCTCTGGCACACTTTCTTGGGTACCTGTTGAAGGGCACAAGTTTAGCAATGGGCGTGGTATTCAGCACGGCTCACGACCATGGCGGCAGCTGCGGTTGTAAACGAAATGCCTAGCTACAGATGACCTTAGGGGCCTTTCTGCTGGCTAATAAACCCTCTTATACAGCCTCTTGCCATCAAGGCTGCCAAATTTAAGGCCGTTGCTACACTTGGGTAAAAATTATACGGCGATCTTATGGACTAGATTTCTTGCTAGTTTCAAGTTTCTAGTAGTATACTAAAGATATACAACTCGCCGACTAATACCGATTAGTGCAAGGAATTATCATTACAAATATAGTGGGCTTTATCCTGAAGATCTTCCAGCATTTTCGATTGTGCCGTTGTACCTTTTCATAAGCGGAAAAATACCCCCGTATTTTGAGCTCTTACAGATATTCACCGTTCTAATTATTCATTTTCTCAGTGGCTCAGTGCGCATCTCACACCGATGCACCCTTTTGCGTACTGAGCGGTATTGCACGAGGAAGCATTCACCATACAAAGCAACTATATCACCTTGCCAGAGAGCTAGACACTTTCGGAATTCTCCCGAAGTAACATCTTTCGCGCCAGTAGCAATTCAATTGCTCTGTAAAGCATCTGGAGCCATACGACCACATTGCACTGTCCCTACTCTTGTGTGATTGGCTTTTGGCATCGCACATTTAAAAAAAAAAACTGGCTGTGGCTTAGCTAAGGTTAAGCCCAGGATGCGAAGCATACTAGCCTTTATTTTAACGCGACAGCGTTAAGGAGCTCGTGTCGCAGAAAAGCCGGTGTCGTCGGCGTCGGCTCAGGCGTGCGGTGCTTGCTCAGGCGCACATTTCGTTGCTCAGGCGCACATTTCGCCCCGCATCGGACGCTCACCGCGTCCGATGCGGGGCGCGTAGTCGCTGCGCCGTAGCAAAGCCACCTAGAAACAGTCTCTGTACCACGCCACAACCTTCGCTTCTCATTCCAACGAGCAGCTCTGTCTCCAGGAGGCATCTCACCTCGTGAGTGTCTAGCAGAGGCAAGCGCAGCTGCTTATATACCGCTGCGACGCCGCGAGCGACGGCGCGAGTTGGAGCCCCGTTTCTCCTCTGTCGTGACGTCACGGTGTCACGTGGTATTTAAGGCGACACCGCCGCGCCTGAGGAGCTGGGTTGAGCTCTAGTAATATGCTTCGCATAAAATACCATATGGCACAAACATCTTATTTTAAAGATTTTACTGGAAGTTCCTAGGATGCCGTGGTTATCGCGTCAGGGTAACTCTTGCGATTACACTTACGACGCGTTCAGACACGAGAAAATTTCTTTCGCGCGAGGAGCTGCGAGATAGTCGGTGACAAAGTGGGCGCGTTCTGACAAGATATCCCGTCGATGCTAATGAAATACTCATTGACCCCCGGCAACCCTCTCGAGATGCGCTGAAACTCACCAGGTCAATTTTCGCAGGTTTATTCTGAATGCGTGGCTAGTTTAGAAGTATTTTATGTGTGTTTATCAAAAAATACAAAAAAAAAGAACTAGACTGCGCACACAACACAGACAATGTATTACGTGGACAAATAGGCTAACGAATTTTCGAAAAAAATAGGAAATCGCACTCGCGTATCGCTTGAGTCCGTACCGCTTTAGCATTGCAAACGCTTCCACTGTAGCTACAACGACGGCACGCTAGCCAAAAGCACCGTGTTGATCGTGTTCACGGCTAGAGCATCAGTGCGCTTCTGACGCAACGCAGTGCAAGACGTTCGCGCTCACCAGTTCGTACTTCCATATACACGGGGCATGATAAACTGCGTTGTTATTCTTTTAGGGGCGAGAAAATCGTGCAGTGAGATTAAATTAGCATGTTCATTTTCGCCGACGCAACAGTGCGGAGAAAAGAAAAATACTACGTACTTATGGTGAAGGCCCCATTCGGCTCATACTATCACAAGAAACCCATCCGCAGGCATAATTCACAAGTAACTTAGTGTACAGAACGTCAACGTACTACAGTTGCATCGTAGAATTCGCACGAAGCATTGCACAAATGCACAAGACCAGCAAATGCACTTGCAAACAACGACGTTACTGGCCACGCCTGTGCCATTGGCGAAATGGCTGACGCATGTTCACAACCGAGAACTTCCGACCCTGTCCTTTTCGTTCTCTCGTAATCCCGCGTACTGATTGGCTTGCGACCAGTGATGCTTTCTTTTTCGGCGACGAAAATCGGTTTTGGATCAATCGGCGTAACGACAACTATTTTCTGTCGCACGAAGTCGGGTACAAAGCCGATTTACCGGTCGCCAATGGTGTCGCTGACCGGACATTTCCTGGTGTAAACGGCGGTTCGAGAAGCCTGTTTTGCTACATTGGACAGTGCTTTCGGTAAACGCTTTAATATTCTATCCTAGAGTTCATTATTACAAGTTCATCGCTTTTTAAGAACTAGACGTTTTGGATGCAGTCGTCCTTCGCAGGTGTCGTCACAAGTGAGGGTGGAAAGGGAAGGGAACGTGGTTAACGAGCAGCCTACAGACACGAGTGATTGCTGCCCCTGCGTGCTCATTTTTAACTAATAAGCCCCAAGTGATGCAATTTCGCGTTTACTTATATGGAGTCTTGATAATTTACCTATACCGCACTTTTTCAACGTGTCGCTGTACTATGCGCTCATAGGCATACTACTACACTATGCGCTCATGGGCAGACGAAGCTCCGCTTCTAGGCAAGAAATTACGTTGATAGTAGCCACCCCTGGCAAACTATGGTCTTCAATATCATTTCGAAACAAACTACCAAACTCCGCCTCTTCGCCCATCTCGGTACTCAAGTAGACAATATGTGGATAGAAAATTACATATGACTGATTTTACTGCACGGAGTTATCTTTTAACAGACAACACTGCAAGTTGAGTGCTCAAATGTTTGGTGCGTGCTAAACCAAGGGAATACTCGGCTGTCGTCATGCAGACGCGCTGACGCCCTGCTATGGAAACGGCAGCAGGGGTACCGAGAACCCAGGCACGCACGCAGCCTTCGAGATGCTCGACCCGACTAGGAACGTCAGCTACAACTTGGTGCAGCAGCTGATCTCTCAGGTGGCCCGAGTCTTCAAGGATCCATACGTGCACCTCGGCATGGACGAAGTATATTACGATTGCTGGTACGAATACACGAAAAAGTTCAACATTTTGTTCTCGTATGGCGTAATTCATGCTCCAGGCAGCATTCATTAAATAAGCAAATAAGTTCTTAGCAGATACGTTAGATGGAGGAAGTTTTAAGAAAGCGAAAGTTGATATGCTTCTCAAGTTGCCTGATGACGCAAAGAAAACCGAGTCTCTGGGGAAAAAGGAAGAAAATGCTTTGCAATTTATAAAGAAGATTGATCCTCTCACCACTGTCTTTGCGAGGTGGTCTTCTTACTAAACTAAGCTTACGTGGAGGTTAGGATTATAAGGTGAGCATGAAATGATAAGCTCAAAGCATACAATAAATAAAAAAACTTGGGTTTTACGTGTCAATACTACGACTTGATTGTGACACACATCGTATTGAGGGATTTTGACCACCTGCGAATCTCTACCAGGCGCCTACCCTTAAAAAAAGTTTGAGCAAAAGTTTTTAGGCACATGTTACTATAACCTACCAACGGTTAATAAATGTTTTCATACCGTTTTCAAACTTCCTGACAACTTCATACCAACATCCTGTCGACTATTGTACATCAATATTGAATAAGAAGTTTATTTCTAAACTTTCTTTAAACAATGAATGAACATGCTTCAAACATTAAAACCAGGATTTACTAACCATCTTAACACTTCTTAGAAACCTCATAGCAATGTTCTACCAACTTTTCATTCCTCGACCTAGAAACATCCTAGGAACCTTTTTTTAACCTTCTGTCCCTCACCATGAAACATCCTTGCAACTTTCTTGTACATTTTACAAGCATCCTGGGGACATTTTCTGTTTTCTCCGGAATTATTCAAGCTTTATGGTTCTGTTCTGATGCAACCTTGAACATGAGTGGGATATAAATGCATCTATTAACAAACCACAAGAACTTTTTCAAACACTGATATTTGTTTTGCAATCTTGTCGTGCATATCCTTAAAAGCCACAAGCTTTTAATGCAATAATTGAACAACCGCCTTACTGCAATGAGCACTCAGAACCAGCCGACAGGATACGTGGACCAAGCAATGGATGGATGGATGTTATGAGCGTCCCCTTTGGAACTTGGCGGTGGGTTGCGCCACCAAGCTTTTGTTATTTTATTGCCTGAAGTCATCCTAAGCCATTCTAAGCCATCCTGGTCTCGCTTCGAAAAGTAATGAGCTTCCCTTTGATTTATCATAAATTGTTTCTTTCCTGATTTAGTTTTTTTCTCTTAAGTAGATAGTCGTGGCATGTTTCTTCTCCATTACCGCCCCCCACGAGATTATCTCAGCCTCTCTGACTTTCTGCTTGACGTTCTTTGCTCCTGCGTTGCTCACAATACAGGCCGCATACTTGCTGGTAAGCTTCCTAGTTCTTTTCCTCTTCTGTGAATCACTGAACCACTGTACAAATACCTGAACACTCTCTCAGCCCATTTGCTTTCCCTCATATTTCTCAGTCGTTCTTCAGAATTAATTTTACTGTGAGCTTCCCTCGCTTCAAAACTTGTCCAGCCCACATCACCCTGCACAGTTTCATTTGTAGTCATCCCGCGAGCGCCCAATGCGGGGCGTCCCACTGACCTTTGCTTGCCATCGAGTCCTGATTGTACCCCTGATTTCAAGCAAACAACCGCATTTCTAAATGCAAGTCCTGGAACCATTACACCTTGCCACATACCCCGGAGCACCTCGTACCTATTGTATCCCCATACCGCTCTGTGTTTCATTATGGCCACCATTTCTCTTCCCCTTTACTCTTACTGTTTTTTCGGTGTTTCCATATATCCATTGCCTTCGCTTATCCATATACCAAGGTAATTATTCTTTTACGCGCGGCATTTCCTAGCCCTGTATTGTCACTGTCTGTTCATTGTTTTTTTAATACCATAAGACCTTATTTTAGCGCTAAATTTAAGATCTAAGTTCTCGCCGTCCTGTCCACAGATTTTAGCCAGACGTTGCAAATAACTTTGCTTGTTAGCGAGCAACACAGTTTCTTCCACATAAAACTTACCTGGAAGCTGATGCACTACTACTGTACCCGCTTGATTGTATGAGAGATTAAACTCGATATTACTGCCTTAAGTTCTAGCACTCTTTCCATCCTAACCATGTGCATCATATACAGCAGTGGGGATAAAGGGCACCCTGCTTCAGTCCCTTGTTGATATCAACTTTCTCCTCGCTCCTCATCCCTTCCCATTTAACGCAAACGGTATTTTCTAGGTAAATCTCTCTCAAAAGCTGTAGACAGTCGTCGCCTGAGCCTTCCTTTTCCAGAATATCCAAAACAATGTTGTGGTCTACGTTATCCTGTAATGTCTAAAAAGGCCGCATGTAACGGTCTCCGTTCTACTCTTGATATTTCAATACAATGAGTAAGGACAAATAAGTTGTGATCCAAACGTCTACCTATTCTGGAACCATTCAATACTGCAGCGGCGCAACTCTGCGGTTAACGAAGCGGATTTTGCCTCTAAGATTCGCATCCGCTTCACGCGCAGGCAGTTTGCAAAGGCAGGGTCTTCGAGATTGCATTTTGTTACTCAAAGGAAGTCGCAGCTGGCAGGAGGGCAGGTATTTAGGCCCATGCTCCCATATACGTTTTCCGGGTTCCTGGTTAAGCTTGCTTAGTTATAAAACATATAGAGTGATTTAAGCCGAACCACGAGCGAGCTTTAGTTCGAAAACGCGAGCCAATCAACGCGCTGCCCGTGCAGCTCCATCTGCTTGCAATGGCGGACGGCCTACGGGCTTCTTTGACACCTGCCGAGCACTAATTTATGATTACCGCCCACATGTACGGTTTCTGAGGCATACAAGCGTTGCGTTTTCGAGAATCTGTGCCGTTATCTTGAATTGGGCAGAACATATTTCCTCTTAGCGTCAGGAATAAAGACGACAAAACGTGGCGATGGCTGGCTTCGTACAGCAGCTCAGGCACGTACCCAGGATTTTTTTTCGGGGGGGGGGGGGGGGGGGGCCCGCCACCTCCATCATCATCATCATCATCATGTTTTATGTCCACTGCAGGACGAAGGCCTCGCCCTGCGATCTCCAATTACCCCTGTCCTGCGCCAACCGATTCCAACTAGCGCCCGCGAATTTCCTAATTTCATCGCTCCACCTAGTGTTCTGTCGTCCTCGATTGCGTTTCCCTTCTCTTGGTGCCCATTCTGTAACCCTAATGGTCCAACGGTTATCTAACCGAGGCATTACATGACCTGCCCAGCTACATTTCTTCCTCTTGATGCCAATTAGAATATCGTCTATAGCCGTTTGATCTCTGATCCAAACCAATCTCTTTCTCTCTTAGGGCTGTATAGGGATTCGCTTCTCACCTTCCACGAAGTCTTGACACATTATCAACTTGCTCGGCGGGCCTTTCCGCTACCACACCCTAAACTTAATAGACCACAATCGTCGGCGTTTCGCATGCTTCAGACGGGGGTCATTTCCCTCCAGGGGCAGATTCAGTCACTTCGCGCCTAACGTAGAACCCCACTGTCCAGACTGTGGGGAGGCGTACTGCTCCTTGTCCCATATGCTCTGGCAATGCCCTGCGTTACGCAGCTCATCGCTAACCACTCTAACCGACTGGGAGGCAGCCCTTAAGAGCGGCGACCTCTCAGAGCAACTACGGGCTGTCCAGAGGGCCTGCGACAGGGCGGAGGACCACGATCTTCCGACCCCGACGTGGGTGCGGCCCGCGACGGCTACGGGGACTCCCTGAAAAGGGGGGTACCCTAACGCCGGTTCCTCAGGACCATTAATAAAGTTCTTTGTCTGTCTGTCTGTTTCGCTCTTAACGTTATGCATAGCAATCTTCGTTCGATCGCTCTTTGCGTGGTCCTTAACTTGCTCTGCAGTCTCTGCCCCATATGCACTGGCAAAATGCACTGGGAAATGCACTGGCAAATGCATTGGCACTGGACATATTGCACTGGCAAAATGAACTGATTGCACACCTTACTTTTCAATAATAATGGTAAGCTTCCAGTCAGGAGCTGGAAATGTCTGCCGTATGCAATCCAACCTATTTTTATTCCTCTGTGAATTTCCTTGTCATGATCAGGGTTCCCTCTGATTAATTGACCTAGGTAAACGTACTCCTTCACAGTCTCAAGTGGCCGACTAGCCATCCTGATCTCTTGTTCCTTTGCCCGGCTATTTATCATTATCTTCATCTTCTGCATAATAATATTCAACCCCACTCTTACACTCTCTCTGTTAAGGTCTCTAATCATTTGTTGTAACTCGTCTGCATTGTTGTTGAATAGAACAATGTCATCGGCAAACCGAAGGTTGCTCAGATATTTGCCGTCGATCTTTACTCCTAAGCCATCCCAGTTTAATAGCTTGAATTCTTCTAAGCACGCAGAAAATGGCTTTGGAGAAATTGTGCCTCCCTGTCTGACCCCTTTCTCTATAGGTATCTGCCTGCTTTTCTTGTGTAGAATTAAGATAGCTGTAGAACCTCGTAGATATTCTAACGCGAAAGACGAGTCAGCAAGACGAGAAACCATTTGCAGATTATATTTACAACAACGGTTGCAGCGCTGACCGGTTAGATTCACAGCGCGAGCCTAGTTCGTTCTTCCTTCTCTTTTCTGGAGTGATGGCGCCTACAGGCCTCGTTCAAACAAACAGATACCTCACGCATGTAGCAATATTTTCCAAGCTTTTTACATAAGCCTTCTGTACTCCTTGATTACGTAGTGCCTCTACGATTGCTGGTATCTCTATTGAATCAAATGCCTTTTCGTAATCTATATAAGCCACATAGAGAGGCTTATTGTACTCTGCAGATTTCGCGATAACCTGGTTGATGACATGGACGTGATCCATTGTAAAGTATCTCTTCCTGAAGCCAGCCTGTTCCCTCGGTTGACAAAATCCAGTGTTAACCCTATTCTATGGGAGATTATTTTGGTAAATATTTTATATAATACTGGGAGCAAGGTAACGGTCCCATAATTGCTCAATTCTTTAACGTCTCCTTTTTTTGTGGATTGGTATAATGTCTGCATTCTTCCAGTTTTCTGGGACCCTTGCAGTCGATAGACACTTCGTATAAAGAGCCGCCAGTTTTCCAAGCATTAGGTCTCCTCCATCTTTGATTAAATCGACTGTTATTCCACCTTATCCTGCCGCTCTTCATCGTTTCATTTCTTGCAGGGCCCTTCTGACCTCATCGCTAGTTATAGGAGTTTCTGTATCCTGTTCATTACTGTTTCTAAGTGAACTATCGTGACTCCTCTGGGTATGTAGACAGGTCAGCTTAGAATTTTTCCGCTGCTTTTACTATATCTTCGAGATTGCTGATGATATTATCCTTCTTATCTTTTACTGCATACATCATGGTTTGTCCTATTCCAGGTTTCTTTTTTACTGATTCGAGGCGGCGTTCATTTTTTACGGCTTCTTCAGTCCTTCTCATGTTATAGTTTCGAATATCAGTTATTTTCGCCTTGTTGATCAGTTTTGACAGTTCTGCTAATTGCGTAACGCTGTGCGGCCGCCAGTCCCATACGACCGCGTAGAGCACAGGACTCTGCGATTCTAGACGTACTGCGTTCACTGCGAAAGGTTAGAAAAACACCCACATAAGCACAGCAGAGAAGTGGCTACGTGAGGCGGTTCGACCGACAACTGTAGAAGCGTCATTCAAAACAAGTAATCGTTCTCCACTTCCGGCGGCCTCTTCTCTACTTCCCTTTTAAATAAAAAAATGTTGATCCATAAATATTCTCATAAATAACGGTTAACTATTTTTGTTATTCGCTTTTGCTTTCAGTTTGGTTGTTGCCTTGGCTCTCCCTTAATTAGTAGATCGCTTAATTTCTCAACTCCTTGCGATTTTTGTTTCCAGTTGCCAATTTTGCACGAAAAGTGCTATACAGTTAGGGAAAAACAGACGAGGTAACGGGCGACAGTCATCTTGCTTATGGGTTTAAGGGTTATTGCAGGGTTTCATGATGGACGCTCTTTCACATTATTTTATTTCCCACCTTATCTAACCCATATAACGTGTATATGGTTCCGGGCATCTGTCAGCGTCGGGGTGAGCCGTAACTAAAGGAAACAATGAGGCAAAGGGATAAGTTAAACGCAATTGACGGTTTCTCCAGCCGCAACTCGTTCCATGAGAGTACAGACCAGCTGAGTAACAGCCGTATCCCTCTCATGGTCCCAGCCTCAGCCTAAACAAAGAAGGTTGAACTAACAAAAGCAACAGCTATGCGCGTGACGGTTGAATAGATGGTGACAACTGAATACATCTCGAGTTAATCGCACGGGTGCGGAATCTACGAGAAAACTGTCCTTCACATCACAAGAGATGCCGATAACTACCGCCATCTAAAAGGAGTGAAAAAGGCAGCATAATGCTGACCGATGAACAGCTGCGAAGTCTCAACATTGATCTGGCGGCGCTTTAGGAATGTGTGAGGAGTGGTGGCGTGGGTGGGGAGAGGGGGGGGGTATGCCAGTTGATTTCGGGGGGGGGCCCGGGCCCCCCCGGGCCCCCCCCTGGGTACGTGCCTGCAGCAGCTGGAGCTTCGGTCGAAGTGGAACAAGCGTACTGTTTGCACGCACGCGTAAACAAACAGATACGGCCGTGCTAGGTTCACTTTCGCTACTTTCATTGCTCAGCCAGGCAATTATAACTCGTGCTGTCGTACTTCTCTTCGACTGCCGATCTCAACACAGCGATCACCCTCAGTTATAAAAGGAAAGACACTTCTAACAGCGACCGCAGGTACTGCATTTGTGAGACAGACAAGTTTTGCGTATAATTCGCACAGAATAGTATAGGAAAGGTTTCTAAATAAGCCCAGGCAAAAAAAAAGGCGTTGCGAACAAAAATGAACAACCTTACAATACGTCTAAACGCCAATAGGGCCACTCTTTTAGGTGGAGCAGAGGTTGCGTCTGCGCCTCACACGGAAGAGTAATTGGTTAGACTCCCAATGTATAAAAATATTTCTCTAAAGTAGAAGAAACGCCATAAATAGACAATTTCACTGGGGCAGGCAAATATATTTTGACCTTTGCTCCTGGTGATTGTATGTGCATGTGCAGCATATCATTGTTGTTTCTCCTTGCTTTTTCTTTAAACTGAAGGAATGAATTATCACTATGACTATCTGGTATTCGTACTAATTATTATATTACCAATTTCGCATGTTATGCTGCTTTTTTGCGATGTCAAATGAGCAAATGAATGAAGAAAGCACAAATGTTATAATTTTCATTTAAGAAAAGTAAAAACACCACCAACTAACTTTCTTCAAACGAAAGTAAGTAGAAAGAGAGCCTACCAACTTTTTAAAACTTTTTTTTACAAACTTCCTTCAAACGAAAGGAAGAAAAGGGCCTACCAACGTTTCTACTACTTTCTTTTGGCAAAAATTGTTCAAGCGAAAGTTAAAACTTTCTGCTACCAACTTTCTTGTAACACGCGATAATAGAAGTAAAATTACATAAGTTGTTATTGTTGGAAAGACTTCTAAAGAAAGTAAGGATGCATTTTTCTACGGGTAAATCTAAATTCACGAGCATTCTTGCATTTCATCCCTACAGAAATGTAACCGCCACGACCAGGATATGGAACTTGTTACCTTGTTTTAGCTCAGTATCACTACGATCGTAGAAAATTGTTGTGCGGCTATTCACAAGGTGCAAGATGTTTCAAGAAAAGAACGTCTGACATCTTTTCAGTACAGGTGATAGCATGAAGGCCGGAGTCTCGGATTCGGCGTTGATAAAGGATTCTCGACCTCCGGCAGTAATTTATGGCCCGTGTATGTATAGGTGACGTGGTGCGCAGCTTGCGCAACTGCGCGATGCCACTTCGGGCATCTGCGAATCCGAGATAACACTTGTTCATTTTTTCGCAGCTTTGAAGGTGTGATATGGTGAGGCTGTTGCTACGTTCACGTGAGCGCTGAGTTTGGCAAAGCGGCGCGGGGGAAGTTCTACACGTGGAGGTGGAAAAATGGTCGTCCACCCGACAGTAGCTTCATGTAGTGTCGTTCTTTGTTGTCGTTTCGTGTAGCTTTCTAGCCTCGCGATACTGTCCGGTGGATGGTAATTTTCTTGCTCGTAAGAAGCTCTAAAATGGCTTACTTTGAGTAGGCCTAATTGTCTGAGCTGGGCATGAGATCCCAGAACCTGGTAAGGGAGGGAAGTAGACTGCTTCGCAGTGCCCGCGCCCTATCGTTTACTTTCAATTCAATTAAAAATCTGATACATGGTTGGACCAAACCGCGTATTTAGGGGAGGCAGCGTTCCGAACACCGCGAAATCCAAATTTCCTGGCAGTTTCGTTACCCTTTCTCAATTAATATGTGTAACACGGAATGTCACATGAAGGATTGGCACGCAGTGCGTACCGGTGAGACGCTCTGATAGGAGAACCCGTTCAACCTATACAGCTGTGTGTCTTGGAAATGGACTTCTTTGCAGCTCACCGAACTCTCCTTGGCTCTTCTTATAAGGGTGGCTAGCATTTTCGTTCTCACCCAAGGCAACGTTAGCGGGCATGTTTGAGAAATACACGAGAACAAAAGCGTTGTCTTCAATTATAGCAGTTACGAAATTGTCAGACAATACGCTCACCCAGCGTGCGCTTTCCCCTTCCTGTCCCCTTCTGTATACCCAGTCTTAAGGAGGCGACGTCGTCCAAATGATAGGTGACACTCGTAGAGGTCGAAACAAGTGCATTTCATTTCATAGTACAAAACTGAAGATATTACGAGCTCTAGGGCTTCCTGTACATACGCAGGGCCCTTCAATGGATTAGAACATACCAGGTATATATATCTATATATATATATATATATGTCCACTTCTAGGGCGATATTCTCTCCATATTGAATGAGTGGGTGGGGCAGCGAACTTGCAGAATTTATCATGTTTCCTATTTAGCATGACATAACTCTCTTAGTATATTGCATGCAGACATCGCCAGAAGCGCAACTGGCGATGCCATGGCGCAGTCAGCATTTACCATACATTTTTCTCTCTCCCTCGCGCGTGCAGGAAGTCCAGTCCCGAGGTCGATGCCTTTCGTTCGCAGCACCACCTGAAGTGGACGAGCGGCGTCGAACAGTATTACGTCGAGCGAACGCTAGACAATGTGATCCGGACAGGTGCTAAAGTCGTGATCTGGCAGGATCCCATCGACAACGACGTGAAGGTGAAAGCCAGCGCTTCGTCAAAACCATACACGTATTTTAAAAGCTGACTGCGAAACAATTTCGCACCATGTTAAGAAGCCTCGTTTCATATAGTGCACGTTAGAGCAGTCCCCGCGCAAAAATGCTGGTTGCAAATATGACTGAATGCGTCAAGAAAAGCTTGCCAGAATAGACGTTTTCACTACGGAAAGGGAAAAGAAAAGGCCACCATTATTGCATTCTACAACTTAGATAACGAAGGCTGCTCTTTGGCATGGCATGACTTGCAGAATTTGGCTTGCAGAATCCTAAAGAATCTCGAAAGCGATGTGGAGGGATTTATGGCAAAATGTTTACGTCGTCTACTTAGGCGCTATTTAGAGGCTGCTAATAAAAAAAAATATGATTACCAACGCTGCAGCTTCGTCAAGATCACTTCAATATGTAGCGTGCACTAGTGATTTATTGAGCAATTTTGTCAAAGAGAAGTTTTGTTGACGCGGGATATAAGCTGCTATTTGCGAAAGATTGTCTCAAAAACTACAATGCAAGGATCCCAGCAGGGCGTCGTCAAATGGAGACAACGTACTAAAGGCCCCTGCCGTCATTGTATATATTCATGGCGTGAGTTTTTTTTCAACTGTTTTCAGCTGCAAATGAAGAATCGACCATGTACACGTGAGAAGGAAGTGGGGTGTGCGAGAACCAGGCGACGAAACTCACGATATGCCAACAAACTGTCATGTGTCGCATCCTCTTATCACGTGGTTGTGCTTCTATTAGACAAACAGGACACTTCAATGAATGGGCCAGAGAACGATGGTGACCCAATAAAGGCAACAGCATCCTGCGGATGCCTAGCAGCTCATAGATGAGGCTTTGCGTGTCAAGACCACTTTCACCGGGTCCGCCATTGAAGGAAGGGTAACAAGATGCAAGAACGGGAAAGCCTGGAGGCTACTGGAATTTATGAAGAACGGAGATGCGTGTCGGCACCACCTCAGTAACTCTGACAGCTAAAGCAAGAGCACATCTTTCCGGGCGGTAATTTTACATCACGTATTTGACCTCTTTGCCTGCCCGATATGAGACAAAGATGCTGTTTATCTGTATGTTTTTTTATTTCCGCCTGCGCCACCATATAGTGCAAAGCCGCATGCGCGAAAATAAGAGAGCTGACATTTAAGCGAAGTCTATGTCTGTCTCCCTGCGTCCCGTATTGGCGGTTCCGCTGTCGTAACTCCCCTGAAACTTGCGTGACGCGGCGCTCAAGCCTGCGCACAAACGCGTTTGCAGGCTTCGCCCCAGAGTACGGTGGTGCAGGTGTGGAAGGGCTCCGATCTCGGTCACTCATTCCCATGGCCCGAATACGCGGCCTCCCTCGCCCAACGCGGATACGAACTGGTGATCTCCAGCTGCTGGTATGTCGACCACTACGAGCATCTGAAGGACTGGGCGTTCTATTACAACTGCGACCCGAGGGATTTCGGCGGTAAGTACCACGCATCTCCTTAACTAGCGATTCCTAGCAGGTACTCAGGGGATGTAATGCAGCGACCATGTTAGCAGTATAGGGGCCACAGAACAGCAATTTGGCCAGCATGTCAGTAAACAACGTGTTGGTTTTGGCCCTATTACACCGATGTAGCGATAAATAAAACAGATATTGACATCGTGATGGTGTGCCCCCACACTTTTTTTATTCTTTCGGTTTTATAATGTTGCCGACAGTAGGCTGTTTTCGAACCCTCCTAGTAGTGGAGTGTCCGAATCACATCTGTGGGGCTGATGTTCCGAGACCAAGAAATGCGCGGGTATTTTCTTATTTTACCGTGGTACAACACCGCGCTCCGACAACTACTCGGAAATGATATCGAATTTATTATTGCATTTAAATTATGCTTCATAGAACTGTATTGTATTGAGGGAGCACGCGGCGACAGAAACGTATAATTGGGCCCGTGTGTAGCGCACGTGCAAAAACTTATTCTGCCGGAGCGGAATAAGTTCTACGGAGGTAAATTATTTTGACAAAATGGGTGCTATAACGTAAAACTATACCAATGTGTTTTTATTCTAATCTCCTTACGTCAAATTTGTGTAACCGCCGACCTAAGCATAGTGCGGTGACCCGCAGGCTTGTCTGAACAGACCAATGAAACGCTCTTCTCGTTCATAGGAGGTCACTTTTGTCTGCTTTAAAAACGAATAACATTGCATAGACTCACCGGCTTGTATTATCTAACTGACTGACAAGAGGCGAGTAGTACGCTCAAGTGGAGAGGGATTCGATGGGGCCGTGCCAGTGTACTGAAAAGTGATAAGCGGATGAAGAGGGTGGTGCGGGCGTCTGCGCTTTGTTCGCTTTCCCTTACTTCGCTTGCGGTGGACATGCAACGGAAGTTTGAGAATGCCGCTAAAACAGATCCTCAGCAAAGAAGAGTTGGTAGAGCGAGGTAGCAAACGTGCCGAAAGTGTTAAAAAACGTAACACGGCCACGCAAAAATTTTGTTATACGTAAATGAACCCACGCTCGCTGGCAGGTGCGAGTAGCCAGTGCCGGAGCGATCGGCGGTGGCCATCTTTTATTCCTTTCGGAACAGGGCAGCTTGCAGCTATTCAGAATAAAATCGAGTTTTGTTCGGCATATTAATGTATCTTTAACGCATACACGTCATTTTGACGTGGTGAGCTTTCGCGGTTTTGTGACGTCGCGTGACAGGCAAGTGAAGTGGGTGCAGGCCGAAAAATTTTGATCAGTAGACCGTTCTTTCGTAGGTGCCGCCATATTGTGAACGCAATGGCGCCGCCTATGAGCAGCGCCATACTGGCTTGGGTGAAAGCGGTCTTTTGCATGGCAGGTATACGCTTTCCGGCAGGTTCTGGCGTTTGTTTTCGCGGTCGTGCAGTCTGTTTAGTATGACGTTCGTCTTCTACGTGGTAAACGCGGTTCTTTGAGACGTGCTGAAGTGGTTTAAGACGTCATGGCCGGAATTCCTTCTGGCGTTGAGGTGGACGGAACACGCAGCGCGATGTGTGCGCGCATATTTTGAGCCTACAATCAGCCTTGGAGATGAATTGTGCATTTCTGAATGCTCCAATCACTAACGTGACCTTATTGCAGTATTAGCCTCTACTTCTAAGCTGCGGTTTAGGAGCCATGGAAAATATGCGACGATCGTAACAGCGTGGGTACCGTTCTGCTACAATAGGAGCTGTGCTGTTATACTTTGACAAGCTTTCAAACTGTTCGATGCAGGTTACATTGCATGACTACTTGGTTGGATGGATGAGGTTTCCACCCATGAATAAAATAGTTTTGGCTAGTAATAGCAGCATACCTTACAGTCTGAATTAAGCTTGTCCAGCAAAGCGACCGTTGACGAACTGCGCGAGCGTCCTAAGCAGTAGTAGGTGCTGGGGGACAGATATATTTGTTCTGTATAGCGCATGGTTCAAGAATGCGGCATGAGCGGTTATATATTTATAAACGTTGTGCGGTGTTAGCCCGTTTAACTTGCTTGTTAGAGAAAGAGGATGATAACCGATTTTTTTTTTCGGTTGTGTTCGTTCAGTTCTCTACGACGCACTGACACGTATTAAGGAAATTTTGCGCTCAAAAAGAGCCATCGCATTCTTTTTATGCGAACCCTCTCATTTACTATACCTGTATACAGGCCAAAAAGGGAGTGCCGAAGCACACAGCTTATGTATGTATCGTGCTGGCTCACCAACCGCAGTGATCGCTGTGTTGAGCAGCGCCATGACCCTCATGCAGCAAGGCTAGCGTAGACATATGGTAATTTCAAGCACACTAGACTTGAAATGCGTGAGAATGATGCCAGTGTATCACAAATCTTTGATAACGCCTGCCGCTCAGATGTTTCGTGGTTGCCTTAGGTTGGCCGTGCACGAGCATACGCTCTTATGTTTTATGTTTTACTCCTTACGCTAATCGATCAGACAGTGAGCTGATTTACCATTTATTGCTGTTACTACAGAGACACCGGTTTCCTTTGTTGAAATAAAATCAATATAAGCAAAATAGTAAACAACTAATACACGCACCGCGACTGATAAAGCGCGTACACCGAGGCTGATTATGCGCGTCACATTTTTGCTTTTGCGCCCCCAAGACATATTTCCGCCTACAGTAGTTGCCGATGCACCGAAAGGCTTCCCTGACGACCTTATATGAACGAACATGGCGTAAATTTCACAAAGTAAGATCTAAAACATCTCGAAATCGTCCCGCAGCACGCGACGGCAATACTTTCAAGCAGCGCCGTGCCGGATCGCCCAAGCCAGAGAGTAAGAAAGGCTCTACGCGCGCCCTATCCTCCTCGCCGGATGAAACAGTCTATAGTCGAGGTCTAATGGCGAAAAGGCGTCGAATCAAAATGAACGATTTTTTTTGTTCGGTCCAATCATGTATACTCGGTGCGTACAAGTCATATCTGACGGGAGCTATCGCGGTTTTCGTGACGTCGCATGACAGACAGGCGAAATGGGCGTGGCCCAAAAAAGATTTAACCAATCGCGGAAGCCTGATTGCCTAATTGGAATAGAAAAGTTTGGAATAGCTTTCTATTATAGCACGCATGTTTACTACGGAAGATTCATTGGTATAACTTCGAGACCCGCTAGAGAGATAGAGTCTGTGTGCAGGCAAAAAAATTGTTGCAAAAAAAAAGAAAGAGTGACTTTCCTTTTGTAAGGAGTGCGTGACATCGAAGTCTGTTGAAGTGCAAGACTGGCATTGCTGCATTTATAGGCTTCATAATATATTCATGTTCCTCATTGCGCTCAGCTAGGGTGCAAAACAATGTGTAAGGTTGTCAGCCCCAGAATGTTTCCCAAGTTGGTCTATAACGTTCACTTCCGTTTTATTTCGCTCTGTATAAGCATCACATCATTCTCATTTGCTAGTAATTTTAGCTCTTTGTGGCGCTTCCCGATATGAGTAACCCTTTAGCTAAACTGTACAGGTGTTAGCGAGTCAAACGCGTAAGACAGATCGCATGTCAGTCGGCGCTCATTGTGCCACCGCTGGAGGTGGGACAACCGAGATGATGCATTGTGGTTTAATGATGAGGGCGAGATCGTTTGTGATACATGGTGACTGCATTGGGCACGTCACCGGAACAAGCGCCTGCTGCCTAAAACCCCTGGATCTTATAAACGTAGCGAAAAGTGCCTGCAGTGCCTGCAGTGCCTGCAGTGCCTGCCGGTTTGTGCCATGAGAATTTATTTGCGCGAGCCCTACGAGCTGCTTACATTAATGCTGCGTGACATGAGGTGGCCAGTCCGTGAGTTCAGTGGATCTTGTGGATCCCGTCGCTTTTTTTTTCTTTCCTTTTGCGCGAACAAACGGAGGAGAAATGGGCAACTGCGAACGCAGTTATCGTCATATAAAAGCATGTCATGATCGACAGGCGAGCCAGGTGATTCTGGTGTGAAAAAGACGACGACGCCGTTCGGCAAAAAGAAGGAATGTATGAAGGTAAACGAGAAAAGAAGAGAAAAATGAAGTCACCCGAAGAGACTACACGTGAAGCGCCAGGAAAGAGGAGAAAAAGAACAAGGAGAAGACAGATGAGCCGGCAATTGCTGACTGGTGCAGACGCATCGCCAGCTGTGCCCTGGTGACGTGATTGGGATTTATCGGGGACCCATGTCGGAGAGTTGGCTGGTGACAGCCCCGACCATGGGGTAGTGTCAGCGCTCGACGGCCTCGGTCGAGGCCCGTGAAGCCATAACCAGCCACGGTCCAGGCCCTGGACCGTGGCCCTGGTCGCCTGGCCTCGTCAGCGACCAGGACCGACTACGACCACGTCCTGTACCACGTATGTCACGGATGCACTGCCGCCACTGCGCGAGCTAGCGCCCGGGAGCTAGCGACAGCGACGAAGGCCGACGCCTGCGCCACCTCGGAGTTACAACGGCCGCTTCTTGGGGCACGTCGGACTGGCTACCTCCGTGTTCTGACGGTTAGTCTATTGTGAACTTAGACGCTATACCTTGGGTGTTGGTTCGTTGTGCATGAGTAGGAGGATAGGGATTTATCGGTTGTTTATGGAGCTATTCGTTGTAGCAATTTTTCCTCATTTTTTTTTGCTTACTCATTTTTGTGCTATAAATGTGTTTCTATCCTTACCGTGTTGTATCCTGTAAGTTTCTATAGGGCCTAAATTCCCAACAAAGCCGTCATATCGAAGCGCATATCCGGGCCGAAACGTGGGCGCCAGTTTCGAACGCGCAGAAAGGCTTTCCGGATGCATGTGTCGTCTTCCAACTGCTCATGGCCCAAACCAGGTTGCGCGCTGAAGTTATCGTCCAATCACGTAGTTCGCTGGTGGCATCGACAGCTCTCGCTATTTTCTGAAGATCTAGGGGCTTTACGAGCGCCATGTGGTCCTGCTATCGTGTTCGAATCGCAGAGCACTGAGCAGAAAAAAACAGAAATTTGAGTTCAGCACATGAAAAATACAAAGAAAAGCGCCCCATTTCATCAAGCTATAGTGTGCAAACAAGAAGAAAGGAGGCTGAAGCTACGATGCTTTTTTTGACGTGTCCTGCAAAACCATGCGTGCACGGGCAAGCTCACAGCAACGATTGTAGCGCCGGGTTATATTTTTCTTCTTTATTGCCTCATTTTTTTAGATTACAGAAAGATTACGGAGCGTCTTGTCCCGCCTTATTTAGATTACGAGACAGCCTTAGTATTACCTTCTCAAATGACGCTAGGCTAAATTTCTGAAAAATAGTGGCTGTGAATTCTTCATAAATTCAAGCTTGATTCCCACTTATGCACAAAGATATTGTCCACCATCATTTCTTCTGAATAATTTAATTATGTGTGGACCGCAGGTGATGGCCGAATGTCTTTGTATAGAACTGTGGGGGAAAAATGTGATAATCACTGTTGAATTCATTGACGCTGGCTGCAGTAAAGAGAGAGAGGGCTCTTTATTAGAAAAACAGAGAATTTTGCCGGCGCGTATATAACCGCTGGCATGCTACTCTGTATAGGGATGGGGAATGGGATTAAAGGATTCCAGAAAAGAGTGGGAGAAAAAAAAAGGATAAAAATAAATATGAAATGTCCGAGTGGACCTGATACTAATTTTTACGCGTGACATGGCGGGTAAATTTAGGCTTTTGTATAGGAAGGATGCAATTTTTAAAGTTTTCCTATTTGACGAATTTCTGTCAGGTATTTGAACAATAAATCCAAAACCCGTCGCTGTTTCGAAGGGCCGGGCATTGGACCTAAGATGCTCGGTAACGTTAACGGTTCGTGGCGAATCATGTCCATTTGGTGCTCAAAAAATTCTCTCTCGTCGCGGTACGCGGGGCATTCTAGTAATATGTGCTCAATTGTCTCTAAGTTGCGACAGTTATCACAGTATGGGTTAGTGGTAAGTCCTATGCGGTACAGATAATTGTTCGTATATGCCACGTTCAGTCGAAGACGATGGTACAATATCTCTAAGTGTCGAGGAAGTGGTCGTGGAATTTTCGGTCTCATTTCTGGGTCAATGTAACGTAGGAAGTTATCTTGGTGAAGCGGCAGATTCAAGATGCGGTCTTTTCCTTGATGGGCATATTTTTTTGCCATGGGTGAAGCGTCGGCTTTTGTAAAATATGTTCTTCTGAACTTGCGGTATTGGAGTCCATTTCTGGTAGCTTCGTCCGCTCTTTCATTTCCCGAAATGCCGGCATGGCCAGGTATCCACTGGAACTTTATGCAATGCCCAGCAATCTTAGCCCTGTGGTGAAGATAAGCAATGTCAAATGCTGCTGGTTGGTTATTGCAATGCTTGTGCCTGTTCCACATACTTTGTAGGGCTGCTTTTGGGTCTGTGAATATCACCCATGTCTTTGGCGGCTGCTGTCGAAGTATATACACAAGGGCCTCCTTAATGCCATATATCTTTGAAGTAGTAGCTTAGCGCAAATAAAACCACAAACACAAGGAAGACAGACAAGGACAAGCGCTACTCACAACTGTTTAATGGAAAGGAAGGATGGTACATATATATATATCCTCTTGTCACGCATGCGCCTACCAAACAGAAGTGAAGCCGGTACATGCACATCAAATGCCATATAGCTCCGCTGAAGTAGATGATGTCGCTCGCTCAAGACGAAACGAGAATCGTTGTCCTGTAGAGGGAACAAAAAGTCCGCATGATGAACGATGTGGAGTTGTAGAGCCATCTCTGAAAATGTGCGTTGCGGCTGCGTATTCTTTGTGCATATATTCTAAAGCTATCTGATAAGTCGCTGCTTGAGGCATTGTCTTTTTCGCACTGATTCCAGGTATGTATGGCACGATTTTCAGTGGGGACAGTGTCCATGGTGAAATGTATTGCGGCATAATTTTTGACGCCTGAGCAGGAATCGAAATAGATATGCTTCCGACGGCCTGCCCAAAGCTAGATGTAGCACGGGTTCTGGAAATATCCTTTAAAAAGTGAGTCTTCGTATGAATGACGTGGCGGAGGTGTATCCGAAGTGTCTCCTGCGAACATAGCACTTCCAGAGGCAGGCTTCCAGCTTCTGCTACAGTCCCTGAGCGGGACGACCCCTTCGGTAGGCCAAGACATACGCGAAGGCAGTGTTTCTGCAAAAGTTTACCCGGAGGAAATGAATGGCTTCCGGCAAAATAGATCCGCAATTGATAATGTCATTGCCCTGGTCTCATCAATTGAAGAGGAATTGGTCTCTGGCAACATACCTACTGCATTATTTTTAGACATTAAGGCAGCATACGATTCGGTCTATCATACAGCAATACTTGACGCTTTGGAAACCCTTGGTCTTGGAGGACGGCTCTACGCATGGATTGCAGACTATCTTCAAGGACGCCAACTTTTCATGTGTACCCCGGATGGCCCCACGGCGCTTTATGCCGTCGAGAAGGGAGTGCCACAAGGAGCTGTGTTAAGCCCGGTATTATTTAATTTAGTCCTCATCCATCTGAAAAGAAACCTGCCCCCTGGCGTCAAAATCACACTGTATGCGGACGACATCTGCATTTGGAGCGCGGCGCGTTCCCGCAGTACCACCCCGAAAATGTCTCCAGAGAGCGCTAGCAAATATATCGGCCTACCTAAATCCAAGGGGTCTGAAATTGGCCCCCGACAAAAGCATTGCCATGGCTTTCACGCGGAGGTGTATGGAAAAATACCCACTAGTGTTGGGTGGTCGCGCCCTTCCATACGTCAAGACGCAAAGGTTTCTTGGAGTGACGATCGACAGGAACCTCACATGGTCGCCCCAAGTGAAAAAACTGAGTGAGAAGATTTCCTCGGCGTCGCACGTATTCCGATTTCTAGCTGGATCACAGTGGGGCAGCACCTGTCGATCAATGGTGCTCCTCCATAAGGCCTACGTCGATGGAACACTGCGATATTACCTCCCGATCCTTCACAAAATATCTCCCACAAGCAAGAGAAAACTCGAGGCTGCAATAAAGCAAGGCTCTAAAGTAGGTTCAAGCGGCACAATTTTAACTGAATTTTAAATTCATTACTAATAAATAGAGCAGTGCTACGGCGACAAACTAAAGGAAAAAAGACAGGGGGAGCGCTCATAGAGAGCCCTTTTGCATGTGTGCGTCATTTTAATTCATCATGTGCCATCGTCACAAGGCTGTATCTCTTGGGAATGAAAATGCCAACTAGGCCAATTATGCATCGTATTACAACGTATCTTAATTGCCTTACTCATGTCTGTGAGATTGAAAGGCTGCTTATAATATGCGGCAAGTCCCTTAAATTCTGTACTGCTGACGATGGAAAGATGGGGGAAGATGTTTCTGTAAAATTGCCCGTCGCCAAAGGTCTGAGGTGGAATTCACTAAGCGAACTTATGAACACATTTTGGCGCAAGAATAATCTTACGAGAAAAGCGTATTCACAAAGATATAACGGTTCGTGTGATCAACAAGCTTGTGATGTTCCTGGTGGAAACACGAGCGCTGTAGTAAAAAACAAACAGTAAGCGCATACATACCCAGGAATTCGGGACATACGCTTAGTTTCTTTTTTCGCCACCACGTGGCGTATCCACCTTAAATATTTGGAATTCGCGCCGTGACTTGTGCCCTGATGCGCAACTAAACAAAACGTAATAAAAATAAGCACACCCTGAGACTGTTGCTTCACCTCTGCACTTGGAAACAAGCGCGCTTATATATCAACCTTATCTTGAAGACAACCTGCTACTTGCTCGACTTGCAATGAATCGACGATTTTGCTAAACACCTTGCCGGACTGCTCGTCGGCTTTCCGGGTGAGATGTGCGGCCGAGATAACGGCTCCCGCAAAGCTTCCATTCGGCTTCCTTCATTGTTTTTTCTTATTATTTGTGCACGACAGCGGCCGCGGGCTTCCGTATAGTCAGCGTTATTATTTTTTTTTAACGATTGGTGCGACTCAATAAGAGAAAGCTTTGGCTTGGGCCCTTCTTCGATGTCTGTTGCTCAAATACATGTAAAACGTAAAAATGATTTTGTGAGAAAATCGCTCAACCGGTCAACCGATCGAATGAGAATTGTTGCATTCAAGAGAGAACGTTAGGTCACAGCGATCACTGCAGTAATAACTTTGATTTAGGTCATGGCATTATTGACAAGAATTATTGGAAATTGGCAAATCTGAAAAAAAGAATAGAAATACGAAGTTTACAAATCCGTTAGTTCGGATAAAAACTGATATCGCATCCCCCTAACCTGCATCCTTTAGAGCATCTCAATCGGACAAATTCGATGTATGAATTTATAACTTACGGGAAGTTATTACACTGCCTGTAGAGATTTTCCGAATGCCATATTCAGGAGTAAGTGGTGTATTTCAGGGTGGCATATATCATTTTTGTGCGCATTAAGTGAAATATTAGGTGCAGCTGACGGAATTCCGATGTCGTATTGAAAGGCCTGTGAGATCTCGAAGTGCGGACGCACATCACATGGCCTCCGCATAATTTCGACAATTTCACCGCAACCGGGCCACCTATGACCACGAAAGTTGTTGGGCATCTTCCCTAACTCATCCGGCACCCGATTTTACAAGCCGAAGACGCCTGCACGTAACAGTTGTTCGGCAGTTAGCCCTTGTATCCTGACCAAGCCGGGACCTTGGCAACCGGCGCCTCGACTCCGCCGCGGCCACGTTGTGTGGCGTTTGCCTGCCTCGTCGAGCATCGCCCGAGCCCAGCCATGGACTACGCCGTAGAAGGCGAACACTGACCCAGCCGAGCTGTCCTACGGGACTCGGAAGATGGTCCTGGACATGCAGCAGAGATATCGACGCCGGACTGGAGTCGAATCGAGGCCCGCCAACGGAGAAGCCTCGCCGAAGGGCGAGGCTTCACCGACGCCGCGACGATGGGCCCGCCCGCCTCCGATCGTGCACCGTCGACCCAAGCCGCGCTCACCAGTGGACAATTGCAAGGTGGTCTTTCGACCGAAAGGTGCCGTCAACCTGACCGAGGTTGCGCCAGCTGTACTCGCGGACGCGATATGCGCCGCCGCCAACCCCGACGTCCAGGTGACCAGGTGAGGATCCCAGGTGAGGATCCACCCCACCAACAACACGATCATGATCAGTACCCCGCACCGGCAACGGGCCGAGGCCTACTGCAATATCACAAAGTTGCAGCAACCCGCCGTGGTTGCTCAGTGGCTATGGTGTTAGGCTGCTGAGCACGAGGTCGGGGGATCGAATCCCGGCCACGGCGGCCGCATTTCGATGGGGGCGAAATGCGAAAACACCCGTGTGCTTAGATTTAAGTGCACGTTAAAGAACCCCAGGAGGTCGAAATTACCGGAGTGCCCCACTACGGCGTGCCTCATAATCAGAAAGTGGTTTTGGCACGTAAAAACCCTATAATTTAATTTTTTAAAAAGTTGCAGCATGCGCAGCAGAAACTTACGCCTGTGATATGCCGGTGACAACCTACATTCCGGCACCCGACAACTCGGTGCGAGGGGTGGTGTACAGGGCGTACAGCTACGAAACAGACAAACCGCCGAGCTTCGCAACAGAAACCTCGACCTGCCAATTGTGAACGCGCGGAGAATGGGCAGGACTCACCACTTCGTGATCACCTTCATCTGAGTCAAGCTCCTGAAATTCGTACGTTACCTGGCTTTCACGTTTGAAGTCTTCCCGTTTCGAGAACGGCCGGAGGCCTGATTCAACTGTTGGAAGCTGGGGCACCGAGCAGACGTGTGCCCACAAACCCGACCGATAGAACCGAGATGCCGGCGGTGCGGTGCGACCCAACGAAGAAAAGACAACCTGCTCTCGCTCCTGCGTAGTATGCGGTGGGGGCCACCCGACCGGCAGCAGGAGCACACAAGTCACCTGGGGAACAGCCAAGCCTCAGCCGAAGCCCCGGAAAAAGCTGCCCCAAAACCCGCAGGTAAGGGAGATGGCGGAGGAAATGAAATTACTCCAACAACATTTAGCTGCGGCTAATACCAGAATTCGATAATTAACAACAATTAGCTGCGGCTAATAACAGAATTCGATAATTAGAAAACGGGCGTACCCCTAGTAATGCCCCCAGTACAAAAACGCGAGCGAGATCGTGGCTTGTGTTAAGCGCGAAGCGGATGCAGAATACGACATGGAGGTAGATGGTGCGCGCCGCACTAAACGGAAGGCGGCCGCAGTACCCGTGGAGAGCGCCACCGCGCCGGACCTGAGAATTTCAAAACCGGAACGCGTGTTCGAGAGCATGGCTGCTGAGCAAGCCACCCAAAACAAACTGCTGGTAGAGAGCGTTGTCGTTCTTAGCTCCGCCATGACTGCAGGTATGACCCACATTGGATTAACCACGGCATAACCCCAATGCCAACCTGAATCTCACCTTCAGCCTCATGTGGTAACTCCACCTGCACCAACGCCCGAACCAAACATGCTGCGCAATTCTGTGGCTCAACACGCTTCCGGAGTGCTGGTTTCACTGTACATGTGCGGTGAAACCGTGCTAGGTATTTTTGTGAGCACTCCGGAAGCGCGCAAACAAGCGTGATGGCCAAAGCACCAATCTTGCGATTGGTGCTTTGGCCATCACGCAGTGGCAGTGGAATTGCAGGGACTTCCGCGGTAAATGCAGGTCTCTGGAACACACGCTTCAGAATCACCAAACCAAACCTGACATAGTTGCCCTCCAGGAAACTGGGATAGTGCTGAAACTATCAGGTTTTGCGGCTTACAACGAAATTACCGCTCCAGATATCTCTCCGGCCACGGCGATCACGGCGATCTGACCGCCAACCAATTAAGCCTAGAATTCAAGGCGGTGACACCTTCGTTGAAATCCTGCCAAAACGAGGATCGGAACAAACGCTCTACATTCTGAACGTTTATAGCCCCCCTAGGGATGGTGCGCGCCACACTAAACGGAAGGCGGAAGGTCCCGCCGCAGTACCCGTGGAGAGCGCCACCACGCCGGACCTCAGAATTTCAAAACCGGAACGCGTGTTCGAGAGCATGGCTGCTGAGCAAGCCGCCCAAAACAAACTGCTGGTAGAGAGCGTTGTCGTTCTTAGCTCCGCCATGACTGCACTCCGCCATGGCTGAGTGCAGTTAGTGTATTAGTGTAGCAGTAGCTACACTAATAGGCAAAGCATATAAAGCTGCCAAGCATGCACAACTCGTGCTGCTGGGAGATTTTAACGCGCAGCATTCGGCCTGGGGCTGTCGAAAATGTCAAAAGACGGGCTTTAAACTCTCGGAGACCGCTCAAGGCCTTGGTTTTACTCTTCTGGTTGACCCCGAAAGACCAACCCGCATAGGCAATAGCGTGAGTCAAAACAGCTCGCCTGATTTGACCTTCACCAGGAACATAGACAATGCCATCTGGGAGAATACCGGACGCAACGTTGTAAGCGACCATTACATTCTTTCCATTACGGTACCCTCCAGAGGCTACAAGCGAAGTAAGCTCAAAATTAAGCACACTAAATGGGACGCTTTCCGGTATGTTCGCAATGGACGCGAACCCGCAACCATTACAAACCTTGAAGAGTGGATATCCACACTTCTCAAAGACACAGCTAACTCGACCATGGAGGTAGACCTGGAGGAGGACGGCCCGACTCCTGATGCTAAATTGGTCCACCTGTGGTCTGCGCAGCAGAGCTTGCAGAAGCGCTGGCTCGCGCAGAAATACAACCGTGGCTTACGCAAACGCATCACGCAACTCGAACGGGATATGGAGAAATACTCACGACAGCTCAGTCAGGAACACTAGCAGCAGGTATGCGACCGCCTTAACGGCCAGCCTGGGTGCAAAAACACCTGGTTCCTGCTTAAACACCTACTTGGCCCCAGTAAGACTAAAACAGCATCACAAAAGATCCTTCAGAGGATCATACACTCTTTCCCGGGAGATAACGATGCAATTTTTGAAGCTCTTAAAAACCGCTGCTTTAATACAAGCACCAATATTCCTGTACCCGTGCCTTATACCGGAAAGGAAAACAAGGAACTAGACAGCGAAATTATGGAATCATAAGTACCTGCTGTCCCAGACATCAGAACTACAGCGGCGGCTGGCGAGGACCACATCACCAATAAGATATTACGGAACCTAGACGATCAGTCGGTTACCGAAATCACCAATCTTTTCAAGGTCCACTGGAAAGAGGGAACTATACCCACCAGCTGGAAACATGCAAACGTGATTTTCATACCCAAACCGCCCTATCTCATTAACCTCTTGCCTGAGGAAGGTTATGAAACACGTCATTCTTAACAGGGTAAACGAGTACACTAAAAGCAATGGGCTGCTGCCCCATATGGTGATAGGCTTCAAATCAAATCGGTCCACTCAAGACATTATGTGGCAAATTCAGCAAGATATCCTACACCCGGGCCCCATAAGCACCACCCGTACAATTCTAGGGCTGGACGTGAGTAATGCGTTTGACAATGTGTCACATGCTTCAATACTCGCAAATCTACCCAAATGAATGTCGGGAAGTGCACTTATAGCTATATTACAAGCATTCTCAAGGATCGCACTGCAAAAATACATTTTGGGGACATTAAAGGCGGACAATTTCAATTACGCACAAGGGGCACCCCTCAGGGTGCGTTCCTAGCCCCCTTCCTTTTCAATGTGACCATGAGAAACCTGCATCTGTTACTGGAAAGGATCCGGCATATTAAGCATTCCATCTGTGCCGATGATACCACCATCGGGACCAATAGCGGTTCCGATGGAGAAATCACGGAAGCATTACAAGTGGCCATGCATGCCGTGAACAATTTTGTGTGACAGAATGGTCTAGCGTGCTCGCCGACTAAATCGGAGCTTCTCGTAATCCGAGATAAATCGACCAAACATGCCATCGAAAGGGACGCCACCTCACCTATACGAGTCAGTATGGAAGACTGCCCAGTTCTGCCCTTACTGACTATAAGAGTCCTGGGCATGCTAATTCCACGCCAAGCCAAGCCTACAGCAGGCTTGGCTTTGAAGCGTTCACTTCTTCAGACCTAAGCTCGTGCTCATCTTCCTCAGCTTTGTGCAGAGTAACATATTTCCACTTTGCGTAAAATCGCCATCCCGCTGCTTTTTAGGCAGAAAAGGACTGGTAGTATTTTAGGCGGCTGACCTGAACTACATGATGGGAAGTCTGGATGGAGGGAGTAGCAGGTGCGACCGCGGACGTATCGTAGCTTACGTTGGTTACCAGACAGAGGACCCGGTAAGGGCTGGAGTAGTGGGGCATCAGTTCTTCCGAGAGGCTGAAAAGGCGGGTGTGAGATCACAGAGGGACAAGATCCCCGGGAATATAATCGGCGTCCCGGTGACTAGTGTCAGAAATGCATTTCCGCTTGTTCTGAGAAGCACAAAGGCGACGGTCTGCAACCTGGCGTGTTTATTGGTTTCGAGCAATGACATCTCTTATATACTGAGAGCACCTTGAGCGGTAGGCAGTATTGTATTCAAAAGCAATACTGGATCTCGGCCGCACAACAAATAAAATAGAAATAATAATAATAATAGAAAGAATTTTCAATGGCCGAATTACAACCTACATTTCTAAAACTTCATACTTAGCCCCCATCATTGTATTTAGATCTGGGTGCTCGAAATGGTGTGCGCACGTAGACATAGAGAGTCGCACACAACTTGCTCGTCGCTGAAGAGAATATTGAACATTACTGACCTTAGATCTAGATGAAAGCTTGTGATTCTGTGAAGCATGGCATACTGATAAAGCAACTAGAGAATTACAGGTTCCCGAAATACTTCACGGATGGGTTTCAGAATTTTTAAGGGAAAGAGAATTCTACTGTTTTCAAAACGGATGTTCATCGTCTAGCAGGAACACGGGGTATCACAAGAGTCAATGGCATCTGCTCTTTTATTTGATATATGTTAAAGCTCCATTCCTTTGTTCCAGGACATTCACGTTTATGCCGATGATGACATCACCTTTTTGCATTGAAGGACAATCTACATTTACTTTATCAGTCATTATAAAATTACTTATGTACTCTTGAAATTTCGATAGAGAACATATCTGAACGTCACTAAAAGTGCACTTCTTCGCTTTCCTTCAGATGTTCCCCTTCATATTTCACTCATGTATCCTCAAGAGTTAATTCTGCAGGTGGATTCTCTTAAATACCTTGAAGTCACGGATGACAGGACAATAAATTGGAAAAGCCACTGTGAAAATGCCGCCCGTAAGGCACCTCGTGCCGTGGGATGGTTGCTTACGATCAGTAACCGGCGATATGGGTCGCGAACCCACGCACTAATTATGATATATAGAATGCATGTCCGACCTATCATGAAGTTGAGTGTGTCTGGTTTTCCGGTAGCCCAGCTGATGAAATGCAGCCTCTTGTTTTATTAGAAAAGGAAGCTCTGCGATTGTGCCTTGGAAGTTTGTTGCAAACACCATTCTGTCTATGGAAGCGCCAATACCATGTTGAGAAAGTAGATTCAGGATCCTCAAAGTCATGGCGTACCTAAAAAATTACGATTCTCCTCAAAGAAAGCCAATATATATTTTCATTATTAAACCAAGTTCATCTTTTAATAATCATTGGCCGCAACTACGCACACCTCAGATTCTACAGATTTCTACAGGCTCAGCTAAAACCATTGAATGTGCAAATTCAACGTATTCAACCAGCAGGTTGAATACGTTGAAAATTTTCCCGTCAAATACTAAACTAGTGCCCTGCCAATATTTAAATGACCAATTACTAGGTTACCTTTCTTGCCTGGAAACAAGCAGTATAATAGCCACTGATGCCTCACTGTCTGAAGAGAAGGCTGGCGCAGGCATTTGCTCTCCTTCTCTTTGTTGGTCCTTTTCTATGCGCCTTCCAAATCACACGCCTATTTTCATCGCAGAGTTATTGGCTATTGTTCTAGCGCTGCGCAAACTTCCGGCTAATCAATCGTCAGCTGCCGTAGTTAGAGATCCTCTGTCGGTATGTGTGTCACATTTCATGGCAACGAGTACAGTTATCTTAAGTATGTTTCAACATTTACCCCTATACCTTTACAAAAAATTAATTTGCTGTGGGTTCCTTGCCACCTAAATGAAATGGCAAACATCTTTAAGTGGACCCTTGATTCCTGTTTTACCCGATAGAACATACCTCACTGCACCGAGATACAGAAAGTTTAGTTTGCAAAATGATTTAGGTAAAGTATCGCTGATACCATCTCGAGACTTTCAGCATCTCGGCTTTTGCTGGAATAAACAGTGGTGTCTTTCTCGACAGTTGTAAGTTACATACACCAGACTACGCCGTCGCATCCCGCAATTCGATTTCTATTTGCATAAAGCTGGTCTGACGATGACCCCTCTATGCCATAATGGTAAGGAAATTGAATGAATGGACCACTACATTTTGTCATGTGGATGATACTCACGCCAGAGAAAAATATTACTCGAAGCTCCACTCTGCAAAATTGAATTAGGTGAATTAGGTTTCAGTATACCAGTACTATTATCATGTGGGACATCGGCACTCGGCTATCGTTACAGAGACGTTTGTTCCGCAGTATTTGATTATTTAACTGAAACAAAACAATTGCCCGGCTAATTATTGTATCTTCATTGGCAATATTTTCCCGTCAAATACTAAACTAGTGCCCTGCCAATATTTAAATGACCAATTACTAGGTTACCTTTCTTGCCTGGATGACCCCTCTATGCCATAATGGTAAGGAAATTGAATGAATGGACCACTACATTTTGTCATGTGGATGATACTCACGCCAGAGAAAAATATTACTCGAAGCTCCACTACAATACAAAATCTGCACTCATTTCCCCTAAATTGGTTTCTCTAAATTTTTACTAACATTTTCTCCTTGATTGTAGCCTCTTTTAATATTCACCTATCATTTCGTCTTACTGCTCGCTCGCATACTAGTCTAGCTCGTGCATCGTCTCTCTTTTTTTGCGTTTCGTCTAAAAATAAATGTTCTTTAGTTACCTCCTGCCGCCCGATTCTTAATGGGTGCGCCTTAATGCCTTAGGTGACCCCTTAATGGGTGCGAGCCATGACAGATCATCATCATCATCATCATAATCATCGTTATCATTATCATTACCATCATCATTATCACCATTATCATTATCAGTATTCATCATCATAATTATCATTCTCATCATCATCATCATTATTATCATTATTATCGTTATCATTATTATCATTATCATCATTATTACTATCCTCCTCCTCATCATCATTATCAATATAATCATTATTATCATCATTATCATCATCATTATCATCATTACCATCATAATTATCATTATCATTATCATCATCATTATCACCACTATCATCATCATCATTATCATCATCATTATTATCATTATCACCATCATCATTATCATTATCACCATGATGATGATGATACTGATAGTGATGCTGATGCTGCTGCTGATGATAATGATGATGATGATAATGATAGTGATAATAATAATAATAATAATAATAATAATAATAATAATAATAATAATAATAATAATAATAATAATAATAATAATAATAATAATAATAATAATGCTGATGGTGATAATAATAATAATAATAATGATGATAATGATAGTGATGATAATGATAATGATAATAGTGATGATGATAATCATGAAGTTAGATGCTGATAGTGATGATGATGATGATAATAATTATAATAATGATGATGATGATTATGGTAATGTTGATGATAATGGTAATGATGATGGTGATAGTGATAATGATGATGATGATGGTGATAATGATGATAATGATAGTGATGATAATGATAATAGTGATGATGATAATGATAATGATGATGGTGATAATGATTATGATGATAATAATGATGATGATAGTGATAATGATGGTGATGCTGATAATGATGATAATGATAGTGATGCTGATGATAATAATAATAACGATGATGATGATTTTGGTAATGATGATGATGATAATGATGATAATTATGATGATGATGATTGTGATAATGATAATGACGATGGTGATAATGATGATGATAATGATAGTGATGATAATGGTAATGATAATGATGATGGTGATAATGAGTATAATAATAATAATAATAATAATAATAATAATAATAATAATAATAATAATAATAATAATAATAATAATAATAATAATAATAATAATAATGATTGTGATGATGATAATTATGACGATAATGATAAGGATGATAATGATGATGATAAAGATGATGGTGATAATGATGATGATGACGACGACGATGATGATAAGGACGATGATTATGATGATAATGATGATGATGGTGGTGATAATGGTGATAATGATAGTGATGATGATAATGATGATAATGATAATGAGAATAATGATGATAATAATGATAATGATGATAATAATGATAATGATGACAACGATGATGATAATGACGATGATGATAATGATAATGTTGATGATAATAATGATGATGATGGTGGTGATAATGATGATAATGATAGTGATCATTATCATCATTATCACCATCATCATCATCGTTATCATCGTTATCATCATCATTATCATTATTATCATTATCATCATCATCATTATCATCATTATCACCACCACCAGCATCATCATCATCACCACCACCACCACCACCACCACAAAGAGGCGACCTGCCGCTGTGCCTCCTGAATAGTGCTCTACGACCCCTGATTTTGACGTTGCGACCCTGGCAGAGGTGCTGGAGCCTCGAACCTCACACGGGCAATGCCTATCCGGACTGGTACATCCAGACCCGAAGCTCCACCTCTCGTAACGATTCCAGTGCACCGTTTCAATCGGCGCCTGCTCGGCCTCAGCCCGGACTTGTCTCGCGTTGTGACTCCCACCGTCTTCAGAGACGGCGACTAGCCTTTCCCAGGTGACTCGAACGCCTTCGCGTCCCCGTAACCTTCCACGGGATTCTTTTGAAGATATCGAGAACTGCCTTGACCAGTACGAATGCGTCGCCCTGGTAGATCACTGGAACGAACAACAAAAATTCGCCGATGCTTACTTTGCGCTAGAAAACAGCCCTCTTACATGGTACCCGAAGAGGAAGTGAGCTTCCAAAAGTGGGGCAATTTGCGTCCTCAGCTCCTCAATACATTCTCGAGTTCGGACCGGCGAGATTACGTTCACCAACTTATTGAGGCTCGGGTACAGAAACCCAATGAAACCGTCGCCCTGTATGCGGAAGATGTATGCCGTCTTTTTCGCCGAGCTGACCCCGATATGACCGAAGCAAAGAAAGTGCGTCATCTTATGCGGGTAATTAAGGAACTGCTGTTTGCTGGCCTTGTAGGAAACCTGCCAACTACGGTCGACGGCCAGCAGTTGCAGCAATCGCTGTCCTCAGCAGCCCCAGTCCAGAGACACGTCCGCTTACCTATGCCGATATGGTCGGACGTCCTCCTCCTTCACCGCCGGTAGCGCTATTTTAGCGATGGCCCGTTTTCGTGCCACGGTGTCAGCGGGAGTCTGTGATCGCCGTGTGGACTTGTGGGGCGCGGCCGACCGTGTCGTTGCCCTAGTCAGCGCCGGGGAAACTAGCGGCAGTGACCTTCGGGGCGAAGGTTGATTAGCCTTGACTTCTTTCAGGTGCTATTTGCGCTATGACAGACCGCGTAGTTTGGAGCTCCAGGCTTTGACATCACAAACCTATGATTTATTACCGGTATCCTAAATGGATGTCTACGCGCATTTATGAATTTTGCCTCTAACAGAGTGTGGCCGCCTGAACCTGCAAAACACACTCTTGACCTAGTGCGAGGCATCCTCGTGCTTTGTCAGCTCAGGATAAGCCAAGAAGAAGCGATGAACGATGACACGATGTCAAAGTGCGATAGGCACCTAACCTTGCAGGTGCAGATGCTATGTAGTGAAGTTTTCTGTCTTAACTTGGGAGTGTTACTAACCACGGCTTCTTCCTGCATTTCTTTTTTACGGATGCTTTCATAGCTCTGCGTGACCTCGTCAATGATTGTATCTGAATGGAGCGCACGTTAAGTCGTTGGTTGGCGGTCGACGAAATCGTCGACCAGCGCCTTAGACGGTACCGGCGGCTGAGGGAGCTGATATTGAGCCTATGCGCGTCATTAGAACCGAACCTACTACTGTGGGCCGCGCGGTGACATAGAATACCGATGAACGACGAAGGCAAGGGGTGCTGGTCCCCTTGCCTTGAGGCCTTACGAACTAGATATTAGGCAGCTTTTCTTCATTCACGTAATTAGTATCGAAATAAAGACATTTAATCGCTTTGTAATAAGGTGGTGGTGGTGCTGCTGCTGAGGCATACGGGCGCGGTTCACCTTGCAGACCTGACCGGCGATTGCTCCGACTGAGCGTCTCTTTCTGCGCCAAATATGTCGCCATGTGACCATCAGCTCTGTCTCTCGCAGAAATGGGAGAATAATGCGTAACACTACACTGAAATTTTTTTGATGGCGGTGAGGTGAACGGCAAACGTGGTTGCGCCTGTCGACTCTGTAGCACACGCCCGAAAAATGAAACTGTCGAATAAGGGTGTGAAGTGATTTGCCTAAGAAAATAGCCTCAACTACCTATGCATTATGTGCGATGATGCTATGAGTTCACCCCAATTCTTTCATATCTTGACATTTAATCTATCTCAATGTAAGAAATTTTTAGCTAAAAATTGCGTGCGAACAGCGCAGCTTAGTGAATTCCGGCCCTGGGGTGCTATGCAGGATGCGCCGAGTTTCTCGTTCACCCGAGTTTTGCCCGAGTTTGCTCGACGGCAGTCAGTGAACGGAAATAGCGCGGAATGGGCTGAAGGTGCAGGCAAAAAAATATGTAGACAAAAAGTCGCGTATGACAACATGAGCGCACCCTGCGCGGCACGCTGCTTCCACGTTTCACGCGCAGAAGGCTGCACAACGAAACGCGCCAGCGCCGCGTATTGTTATCAACGGATTATCGCAACTTAGCGATACCGTGACTGTCCCGCTGTCTGTCAGCGCACTTGCCGTGAGCCGTTTGCCACGCCTTTCCCGGGCGCGTCAAGGGCGTGCCTCATCTTTCGGGCGCTATCTATCTATCCTCCATCGAATGCGAACGGGGTACATGCGGCGCATTCTTGCACCTACACTTTCACTCAAACGAATACGTTAAAGTACGACTAATAAAATAACGCACATTTTTATTTCTTTAGGTATCTGTTTTTCGTTTTCAATGCTAGAAATTTGTGATGACAAACGGAGATCGAGCAAATTATTAAATTTTGCACTTCTTGCCGTGAGTGGCGACAGGGAGGCGAAAGCTTAGAAGCGGTACATTGAAGCGGGTCGCACGCACGAGGGCGTTCATATGGTGATAAGCCGCCTAGGGGCGCTGCAGTGCTATTCTCAATAAAGTCGGTCATGATCCATGGAGGGTCATGGCCACTCTTTCTCTATTAGGGGAATAGAAACGCAGCGCCGCAGTACGGCTGTTCATCGCAGGCGCTTCACTAGGCTATTAAGGCCCCCGCTTTACCAACTAAAAACGACACAACAGCTGTCGCTGTAAAATGGCGGTATGTTATTTTATAGTGCGTAGTGACGCAGTTCAGTGAAAATGTACCAGTTTATCTTTGTGCGCGAAGCCTCTGCGATACATTGCGAAACGTGCGTGCGTCCCCAGCGACAGAATTCATCGCTTGTCATCGCTTGCCCAGTGAAGGCGCCTCTGAGCGCATGTACGCAGTATATGAGTGTGTTGTGCAGTCGAAGGTGCTTGCGGATTACCTCTGCTGGAGCCAGCAGCGATCGCAGATGGATATCGTAACGACACCGCAGCACTCGCATTTTGGCAGGTGAGGGCTCTTGTGTGCAGTTATGAAATCAGATTTCGAACGGAGAGAGGTGCTGGAACTGTTGAGTGCGCAGTGCTTGTGATGAAGAAATGCCATTGCACTGGGCCTAGAAGAGCGAGCGATTCTCGGACGCTGATCGTGTTTACGACGTTGTGGCTCCGTTTCATCACCGATGACAGAGCAGCCATCTGAAACGACTGCTGCAATAAGCACGCCTCAGCATCGTCGTCCCCCTCGACACTTCGACGCCTTGCAAGCACCTACAGTGACGTGCCGATAATTATTTACTGTGCGCTACGCGCCGCAATGCAGGCAATGAAACCGTGTTGTGCGGCCATCTCAGCCCGAGAAGATGTATGCCAGCGACAGTCAACGCTTTGTTTTCGATAGTGGTGCTCAGTACATCACCGATGACAGTGCGTTGTGCGTGTTCTATGTCGGCGGTCAAGATTGTTGATGCCTCTCAGCTCGACACCGCGTCGCTGTTGCCGGAAGATAGGTTGGGCGTGGCCCAACTGTAGTGGGTGCGCGCGCAATAGTTACATGCCTCGCGCGGGGCGTGACCTCTGGTTTTGATTGACAGGCGAACTCGTGCTAAACTCGTACATCGCGAAACCCCCTCCGAGTTCAACTCGGGAACATGGCGGCGGCAGCAGCAGCCTGTTTCATTGCATCCAGCGGCAGCAAGCGTCAGTATGACCGTCCGGACCCGTTCACCTGCATGACCGACGGGGAGTTTCAGCGTCATTTTCGCCTGTCGAAGACATCAGTGTGCTGGCTGTGTGACGAGCTAGGCGAAGACTCTCGTCTGCGGAGACAGCGTGGCGGGCTTCATTCGCTCACCGTCGTAGAGCAAGTCATCTGTGCCCTCCGTTTCTACGGGACTGGGAGTTTTCAGGGAAGCGTCGGCGCCGAGCGTTACATCGGACGCCATCAAACTACTGTTAGCCACTGTGTCAGAGATGTGTCTGACGCGCTTATCGATGCGGCAGTGCTTAAGCGGTGGCTAGCTTTCCAGAATACTGCGGCGGAGCGGGCATATATAAAAGAATGCTTCCCACTTCGTGGGAACATTACGAACGTAGTCGGGTGTGTCGACGGAACGTACGTAGGAATTAAGGCGCCTTCAATGTCAGCGTTACTGTGATTAACAGACTTTTTCGCTGGTTGATCACTTTTTGTCGATTGCTCTACTTATCTGTCAGGGTGCCTTCCAAATGGCTCACTTTCTTGGGAAAGGGGTTAAGTATAAATAGATAAATGGATATCACTAATTGTGTGAAGTAACCTATGAATCCTAATCTCATAAACAACTTGGGGTTCTTCATTGGTGAAGTTACTAAGTATGCACAATGCTGAATTTTGGTCATGCGTAATCTATCGGCCGCACTATGAAACAGCGAGGCATTGCACAATTTGTTGCAGCGCGAGATGTGGATGTTGCGCCAAGCCGGTTGTGCCTATGCATTTGTGGCGAAATGAAAATGCATTGAGAATCTTAGTGTGTTGGCTTGCATGAAGAAAATACTTCAGATTGTTTGCTCTGTTCACTGTCGATGCATGTGCCAGAGGTTCAGTGCATCTTCTTTTTTTTGGGGAGGGGCGGCGTTATTCTGAATGGATAAATTGTATATTTTCGTCTCATAATGGGGCTCTAATTCTTAAGCATTAGAACAATGCACATCCGATACTCTGCAGAACTCTCTGTACGTGAAGATGTCATGAACCACCAAGGCATTATTACATATCAGGAGAAATGTGGTGCAGATGCCAATGAAAAGTGGGTCTTTAACCTACCATGATAAAAATAAAACTTGCAGAGCAAATAGACCATTTGTACAGCTTTAGAGCAACGATTACACAAAACGTGATATGCCCAAACGAGTAAACACTTGCCGCATTGCCAAAGTAGGCTGAGCGACATGCAGCATATATTGGCATTGAACATGTCTCGTTACTGTTATTTTTATTGTAAGCCCTCGCTGTCACACCTTTCCCTCCAGCACTCCCTTTACTGAAACGTGGCACTGTCTTTCCATTGGTGTCATGATGATAATGGTAACGGCAGCAGCAAGGCTGGTTAATGCTTGCCTCTTTGATTCCTGTGAGTTTAGTGGTAAAGAATATGGCACGTTCATACATACAGCTGTGCTGCAAAATTTAACATTTGTGATTTTTCGGAGAACTAATTTGTGTTGGGAAATTTCAAAGATGTGCACCATTGTGGCCTAATAACTAGAGCATTGGTGAGGTTGAAGACGGTGTATTGGTATAGAAGCTTGAAGTTTAATTGCACAACAATTCGACGGGACATAAAGAGAAATACACACAGCAGAATGCTTTGCTGTGTGTGTTACACTTCTTTGTGTGCCGTTGAATTGTTGTGCGATCCAACTTAAAATAGAGCATTGGGCTTCTTTGGTGCAGGACCGAGGAAGTGTGAGCTATTCGACAACATGCCAGTGCCTTGCCACACACTTATGGAAGTCGGAAGGTTTGCAAACAAAGCTTTGCTTTCAAATCCACCTGCTCATGTAATACAAGCACTGATTGAAAGAACCATCACACAAAAATAATGGTGAAATCGCCTGTGAAAAGTGTAATTTGTATATAGATACTGTTGACATAATAGGTGCCATACCGGTGCCATAATAGGTGCCATACCGGCCTCAAAATTGTACTGGACAGAGCAGTTTGTTTCCTATGTGAAGCTCCATCTCCCATTACATGCTGTGCAAATAACCAAGCTCAGTTTGTTTTGACGTGCTACACAACATTCAGTGTAATCTGTTTTTGATTCTAAAGAAGTGCCAAACACCACCTCTTTTTCAAGGACGTCATGGGAATATTTGGCGAGACCTTTTTCAGCCCCTCATAATGGAAGTGTGGTCAGCCAGCTTTGCTTGGATGCCTTTATAGATTTCTGCTCCTGATCATTGTGTGCTATCAAATTGCAGAAGTCTATGCAACTGGTCCAAGGCATTACGTGTTTCTATAGTCGGATACAACTTTAGGAGGCTGCGGAATCTGCACTTTAAGGCAGGTGAACACAAGCCTGCACCAATGGGCAAGCACTCGAGACTGATATCGTGCCGCCAGACAGACTAATATTGCTCGTTGGAGAGGGACTATTTCTTTAGACGTGTAGGCAATCGGCTGCTGCGCTTTGGTCATCTGGGTGGGGCCTCTCCTGTCTTCTGAAGTTTTATCCGACTGTAAAGGATGCTGCTTTTCATACAACACAAAAGGACAAAGTGTACAATTATTTGGCCTATGAAGTGGATACATCAGAAGTGTGCTATGCAAGGGCTTAAGATGTGTGAAATATGGTACATGCAATTATAAGACAATGTTAAAGAATATGTGGTATCGAACATGCATGTAATGGCACATTTGAATCGGGGAGTGTTGCAGTCATATGCACAGTCTATAGGTGATAGCGTTATTAAGCTCCTGCTGTTTCCTTTCTTCATTGTGAATTACACACACCGTTCATCTTGTGGCTAATGAACACGCACTGTATTCTTGCACATAGAAAGAACAAACAGCGTGATGACGTGTATGCTGCATTAGTTTATTTTTTATTTACATGGTCCAAGAGTGGCACAGGTTTTCTCACGTTTTTGCCTATTTTGAAGGGACACAAAGTGCATGTTATAAGTCTCCTAATATGCACAGCACAATGTTTACTGCAATAATTTTATTCATGTTCTTGAATAATAAACAAAATATTAAACTGCAAGCTCCTTTATAAGGTGCCTTCTGTGGGCTCGACAGGAGAGCAGTGAGGGCACCGATACTACTGTTGCGGAGCAGCCCTCTGGACCTTTGCCACACTCTCAAGAGCACGTGCCTGGCGCTCGCCTACTGCCGCCAGGCGGTTGAGTGGCTCCGGTAGCAGAATGTTTTGCTGCAAAAAAGTGTATTGGAATGAATCAGTCACGTACAAACCATTATTTACAAAGAAAAATGCTCGTTGCACTATTAATACTAAGTGCCCTTAAATATGGAAGCCTCTAGTGTAGTATGCTTAGTAAAACAATGCGTTGGGACAACATTGCTTTATTTTTCAAAAATGGGGTTTTCTTTTTCAGAGCCAATTGTCATGTTGATTAGTGTGCCAGCAGCTGAGGTGGCCCTGCACCTTCACGAGTCTCTACTGTCAGCACCACAAACCTATTTTTGTTCGCTGCAAAACAAATGCCTCACCCTACAATCCCGTCTTATACGAGCTGATTGCATCCTATGCCTACAAACATCATATTCTTGTCCCATTACGCAATTTTCTACCAACCTTGGCTGTAGTTCTCTCTCCTTGAGATTCATTCTGTAATGCTTATGTAATCACCTGATATGAATTGGCAACAAGTGATCGAATACGTGCATGGCCTGCCTGCCAATTCCTTTCTTTTTTAATCTCGACTAGCATATCAGTTGCCACGGTGTACTACGCCACTGTCTTCCTGCCTTAATGCTATCTGCAACAATTTTTGTTACTTCGCTTTCTACACAGTCCTTGACATCTCAAGTTTCTTTGTTAACCTCCAGGTTTATATCCCATATTGCATAACCGGTGGAATGCAATGATTCTAGACATTTTCAAGGATATCGGTAACGTGGCGATCACGATTCGGTAATGCCTTCCATGTGCTGTTCAACCCATGAAATTTTTGTATAAGTTTCCTGCTTTATATCAGTACTTGCTATTGATATTTCACTTGGATAAAGATACTCTTCCATAAATTTTGCTGGCTTAATGTCACTCATGAATTTCTGTTATCTCACCAAGTTAGTGAAGGTTACCTTCATCTATTCCATATTTTCGCGGGCCCACTTGCACGTAAAAGCACGAACACTCATTGGTTCTCACTGCCTTCTTTAAACTGCTGGGCATTCAGTTCGTTACTACGAAAGTGACTTAATCCGTGCACTCTTATTATGCTAAATATGAAACAGTAGAAATATACTTATCTGCAGTTTGTCGAAGTCTCCTTCACTATGTTGGTAGCGAGATCCATCGTCGGTACCACCTCGTCGCATCGTAGCTATATAGGATGTCTACCTTTTGCCCACACTATGTAATGTTCGTGACGCGCGCAGTCGCGCAGAGTGGAGGAACTCGGCGCACTCGCAGAAGCAGCCCCGGATAAGTTGTTTCTTCAGCACTTCGCCGTGAACAATAGGTGCGCGTTGCGATCTGTAAAATCGCCGAAGCTATTGGCAGTCTTACCGGGTGCACGGGAAGATTGCCCACGGAGGAACAGAACTATCCAAGAAATAGTGGCCTTCGTCGAGCCTGATCACTGCGTCGCGCACTGCAAGCTCGTTGTACGGGTTTGTTTACACTGGGCCTCTCCGATGCTTAGCCGCCATGCTTGCCCGGTGAATGGATGTGACACGGAGGAAGGAAACTAAGGAGAGGCCCTACCCCCTCCGCGCGCTAGGAGAAAAGTGTGGCGGAAATGACGTAGTGGGTTCTCATTTTTTTGTTGCTTTTTTATTTTTTTTGTTGTATAGCCCCGCCTTTTGGGCCACAATGGCGGCGTTGTTATGGTTTTGAGCGCTCACACGTGTTGCTCTGGTAGGTTTCGTGCCGTGGCAAAGGCGCTGTGTGGGCGGGTTTGCGTTAGTCACCGTGTCTTGTTGTGCTGTGTTACCTGCACCGTGCTCTGCCGGATGTTGCTGTGGCCATGTGGGACAGGAGGAACTAAAGCTCGTGAAATGAACGCGCATGTGTAACGCTGTACGCAATGTACCGCGCCACGGCAGTGACAACGGACGAAGGAATATCCGCGGGAAATTTTGCCTCCACTTCAGCGGAATCATGCTAACGTGCCATCGCAGACCGAAACCGATACGTTTCAGAATCTGTACAGTGAACGCCTTGCAGGTCAGTGATTCCTGCTTTTGACAGCGCATGTTGCATTTGCGGCACGTAGAACGTGCGTTATTCAAGAATGCATAATCCTAGTTTCAGAACTTCGTGTTCAGTAACAACTTGCTTTTGTGCATATTAAAACACGTGTTGCTCAACTGTTGCTTGTTTCTCGCATTACTCGCGACAGCGCCGACTCTTTTAGGCAGAGCACGTTCGAGGGTCATGCACACCTGCACAGGTGTACCACAATTAATACACACGTGCTGATAGAGATTTACCCAGAATATGCGCATTTTGCTGCCCTCGACATCGACATTTACACAAGCTGCACGCCTGCTTTATACCAACATGTAGTGTTTCATGACCTAGATTGGCACGTCGATGCGCACAGTAGCCGTTAAAGCGCTGCATTCATGTAACGGCGCACCATACAGAGAAGCACACGGGTCTACTAATTAAAAAAAAAACTAAATAAAACCAGTACTGTGCAAAACTATTTGGAAGGCATTCATCACATGTACAAGTGGAAGTGAAATTTCAAAGTGCACAAAGAGCAAGAAATGCACAATCCTCGCGATTCAGTTTGCATAATGAGTTTATTCAGCAAGTTCTCCAAATTGCGTCTTTGTCTAATACGATTTGAGCGTAGAGAAAAAACATTCGTTTAATTCGGTCACTTTTCCTATAGGCACTTGTGACTGGCAACTGTAAAAGTTTGCACGCCCTGTGTGTTAAGTCCAGAAAAGGTTTGTTCATCTTCAAGCCTTTCATGGGAGGGGTTAAAGATTATTATTTAAATACAACATAGCAAATGCAAACCATTGAATCAACAAGTTGAATGTAAGGAGTTCTGCACCATATAAATGGGACTAATCTAATATGGAATATACGCATAAGATACTGCTGTGTATTGGTATGAATCAAAGAGAAAGGTGTGGCAATTGTATTCATATAATCAGTTCAATGGAACATTTAAACCATGCAGTAAAAATGTGCATTAAAACAACTTAGATTGGCAACACAATCCATTCTTTTCATCCATTTTTATTTTCCTTTCTTATTCATGTACATCAATTAAGAAGTGTTGATTTCTCCTATGCTTCAATTTCTTTTGGTTTCCTACCGTTTTAACTAGCAGACATTGAGCCCCTGGATAAAAAATGTTTTAATATGTTGCTGGCACGTGACAAAATCACCTAAAATTATGTGACTGTGTTGGAAAACGCCTAATGGAACTAATGTGTGTTTTGTTTGTTTCTTATATTGTGGTGGAGAAAGTAAACGTTCAAAGAAGCAACTCGCACCACAAGATAAATGCGTATGAAATTGTATACGTCCCATACAACAGCAGCATATTCTAGCAATAGCCCGATATATTATTTTTTGCAGACTTGTGGAAGCTCTTCTTAAGTGCGCCAGTTTCTTCCTTGCTTTTTTCCACTATGGTTTTTCAAGTGTGAATTATTCTTCCTAAGGCTATCAGAAATATCTCACAGGTACTTATAACTAGATACCACGGATAGTAGATGATGACTGATGCAATGAGTAAAAGGTTCTTCTAGGTATTCGTCAGTCAGAGTTCTTTATTTTTAGCATGGGATAAAAAGGTGTTTAATGCAGCCCATTTTAAGGCAAAATGATTTCCTGGTACAGGATTGAAACATCAGCAAACTGCCATATATCCATGACCATATTATGGACAGTGTTATTAACAAATAGCAGATCGAAAAGAGAGGCACGCACAGAACATGTCAGAATACTCAACTCTATAGTAGCGCATGAATTTGTGGCAACCCAAATTAAACACACCTTGTTGTTTACAAAAACAGTATGCTTCATCAAACCGCTGAAGTCATTTCGCAGTATTAGTTTCAACTTCAGTAGCTAATCGATCATTTCATTTTTTATACCCTCAGTGCTTTGACATTGCATAGGGGAATGTTTTTAGACACTTGTGAACAAAAACAATAGACGGAAGTGTGATATAGGAACAATCTTGCAATCAACAAGAACATTTCAACATGCATGTATGAAGAACAGTGAATGCAGGGCTAATGAAGCACTAAATAACGCCACCGGTGCATACGCATTGGAACATCAGCAAAGTCAAAACTTGATGAAAACATAAGCAGGAAAATGAGAAAAAAAACAATGAAGGTTTCAGTACACATTCAACACAAACACATATTTGGCATTAGCTTGACTGGAAAAATTGAAATGACGTCATTACTTTCCTTAGTAAATGAAATGTTGCAACAAAATTTTATTGCCCTTTAAATTGAGTCAGTTTTGTGAACATTTGGCGCACTTGACTGCTGTGGAAACTGTGAGTTGTCTCTTTTCCGACATGATAGAGGCGTACATTCAAATAACATTCTGCTACACTTCTTAAAAGATGGACATAATGATTCTCCAGTGGAGAATTATCAAACATGTGTGAGTGTAGCTCTGCAAACAGCTCTCTTTGCTGCAGTGATTCAAGCACTTGGTGTACTAAGTCCTGCAATAGTGTTTTTGATGACAATTTTTTCATATGCACAGCCCATCGAAGAAGAGATTCTGATTTTTGGCAAATTGAAATGACACTCTTTGATGGGTAGTGAAGCCTTCCTCTGCTCTTTCTTTGTATAAATGCAGTGTCTGCTGCTCCAGGTGTACTAAACAATGCCGCTGTGCACTGCTCACACATCAGCTTTTGGCCCAGCTTGTATGCCACGTAGCCAGCGACGTAGGCCACAACACGACTCCCAAAATCACTGATTTTTTCTAGTGATGCAGAGCAATCATGTTCACTGGCTATTTGTCTCTGCTCAACCACCGACTCCTCGGTCAAAAGCTGCTTCCTCTGTGTGCTTGCATTCAGCACATCGGTTGGTGAACGTCTTCTGGCTGAACTGCATGACAATATTGTAATACTGTCCAGGACTTGACAATTTCCCGAGACATCAGAAAGTTCATTTTGGACTATCACTTTCTTGAATGCTGCCTGAAACTGCTGTGATGTGGGGTTGTCGTTGTGACCGGCGTGTGCTCTAATTAAACCAAAAAGTAATTCCAAATGGTCCTGGCAAATCTTGTGCACTGGAATGTACTGTAGTACTTTCTTTTCAACAACGAGGAAATTATACATGGCTATCACACTCTTCATGCACATAATAAATCCCAAGAACCCAGTCTTCCGCGCTGTTTCTATCAAGTTTCTTCTATTTACAGGCTCTTTCAAAGCGGAAAGGTACTGTACTGCAGTATTAAACATATCTTTTACATTATTTATATTTTCTTTGCACAGTGGCTTCTTCCACTCTCTTTGATTCATACTGCGGGAATTCAACACATCAAAGAGGTTGTTGACAATGACTAAGAATTCCTCGGTTGGTTCTGTATTGGCAAACCCTTCCACGTGCATGATCCTGCATTCAGCAAGTGCCGTCGCCACGGACAGGCTCATCACTTGGGCTGCCAGGCGAACCTTCATCGGTTGCCTTTGCCACTCAATATGAGCCTTTCGCAACTTGTTTGCCAAATGGACACCCTCTTTTTCTTGCAAATTGTGCAGCTTCTCCACATATGCCCAGGATACGACCCTTCCATCTTGGTTGATAAAGTATTTGTGATGAGCAAGAGCATTCCTCACCAACTTCAGCATATGGCAGGGATCTAAAAAGGCTGCAACTGGTTCTTTGGTTGCTGGGTGCTGGAAAGTTGTTTGCAGATTGTCAATATCTGTAAAATTGCAGCCAAGCTCTTGAAGCATTGCTATGTTTGCTGGTGCACCATCACAAGTTATTGAGACAACCATGGCCCCTGCCTCATGTGCAGACAGCAAGCTTTGCTTAACTAGGTTTGCTCGCTGTTCACCTACAATTCCATCTACAAGGAAGTAACCCAGAGGAACCTTCCAGTGCCCATTAATACAGACGACCATTATAACAAAGGCAGCTTTCGCCTGTGGCAAGCAGTCACCTTCGGCTCCTGTGCCCATGTCCACGTAGCCTTCAAAGTGGCCCCCTTGCCGTTGGACTTGCTGTCTGATTGACATCTCATCAACTATGAGGCTGCACACTGTTTGATGGCCTCGGGTGCTGTTCTCTGAACACTTCAGCTTTAGAGCAGTCGCAGCCTCTTTAGAAAACCCTGCCTTCCCATCAATGCTTTCGTACCATTTCCTTAAAGTACGAGGATGTGGTAAGCATGTGTCGAATACCTTCCTCACATAACTGTATGCCCGTGGTGAATAAAAGTTGAGAGTGAGAGCAAATGTTCTCAACTCAGGCGAGTACTCCTTTGGTTTCTGTTGTCCTGTCTGCTTTGCTACCTGTCGTTGCAAAAGCTGTTGATTTGCAGCACCAAGACTGTCGAGCACAGAAACCTGTTCTCTGAGCAAAATGTTCTGTGTGGTTAGTGTCTTCAGAACCGATTTTAGTTCGGCATTCTGTTTTTGAAGACGCCGCCTTGATTGCTGCAGTCTTTTGATCGCTTTTCTTGACTGTTGCTGCTGTGAAGCAAGTCTTGCTGCACGAGCTCGCAAGAAAGCTTTCTCAGGGGTGTCGACCTAGAATGCAAAAACTAAGTGTCACAAGGAAAGCCTAATTTATTATATTATAACCATTTTATCAACTAGTAAGCTGTAACACCTGTGCAAACTTAAAGTGCTGTTAAAAATGATATAACTAAGCTCAAGGACAGATTTCAGGCTTTATTTTTCCTGCATTCCTGTTCTTTGTTCAAGTGGTGTACTGTAGCACGATTAAAAGACTGGACAAACGAAGACACACAGGGACACACAGCGCTGTGTGTCTTCTTTCGCTGTGTGCGCTGTGTGTGTCCCTGTGTGTCTTCTTTTGTCCCGTCTTTTAATCGCACTACCGTACACCCTTTGAATATGCATTACCAACAAGCCCACATTGCAACCCTCCTGTTCTTTCTATCCACATTCATGCTAAAAAATGCGTCAAACTTACACATGCATGACAACCATCTGCCATCATATCATGGTCTCCTCAAAGAACATCTTACCATGACTAGCCAACCAGTTTTGTGAGCTCAAACCACAGATATTGAAACACTTAATATTATATGCATTTATTGATTTATACATCATGCAGATAAATACAGCATGTGTAGTTAGTATGCATTGTCTGGAATCAAATTATGCCCTTACATACATATCCCTGTCTGCTGTTGCATTACACTGAACTCAATAAATGCTTATTTTTTATGAACATAATTTTTTATATTGCCCATGACACGGAGCACAGTTCTTCATCTTGGGCTAGATTACTCACAGACAGACTATAATTGTACAAGGAATTAAAATTAATATTTAACTAATTAAGTTTTTTATCTAATTACTGTGCAGCACATGTTGCAATTTATCACTTGTAGCCGATCCCTTCGGAAGTCATCTGCTCCAAGTGAATTATGAAGACGCCAGTTTTGGGATATGCATTCTCAAGTTTCATGACGAACTGCTTTGGTGTTCCAGCGGTTTTTTTGTGCCTCAGTGTGTAAAGAGACATTGTGAAGAAAAGTAAGCAGACGAACAGTGCATTTTCATCGCAAGTTTGACGGTGCTTATTTCAAAAGGTATGCAAGTTTAAAAATTCATTCCAAGTGGATGTGCCTTGTGAAATCACCGGCTTCAGTTTGTATATTGCAATATGTAGGCTAAACTTATTAGCTTGAGTGGAATTTTGTTAATTATTCAATTATGGTTTTTAATGTCTTATGTGATTAAGTGTCACCTCTTCCAAGCCATGCAGATCGATGAGTATAATTTTGCTGTTTCGCCACAGGTGATTTACAAAAAATGATAATGTCAAAATAAGGATGCCCGGTTACTAGAACTGCTCACATTCATTTACTTGGATGCACATTCATTGCTTTGGTAAGATATTTTCCATCTGTAGATCTGCCTTACCTTTGCCAGCTTCCTTTTTTTTGGCGTTGTTAGAGCAGCTTCCACATTCGATGACCTTTGTAGTTTCTGCAGAAGCAGTTGATAGCACCTCATTAATTAATGGTTAAATGATTTGCAATGAGCACAAGTACTTATATTTACTGGGACTTGCATCGCCAATTATGGCAGACACTACTGTACCCTTAATGCGATTTGACTAACACGTGAGATGATGACTGATAACACTACTGACCCTGTTACAATGAATGCACAGCACTAGTTGTTGCATGAGCAATGCACCTCAAGGTAGCAACATGATTGATCATGAGATGGTGGACTGAAGTTTCTTAAAAACAACATTACACTACAGAATTTTTTACTGTTGCTAACTTCTAGAAGCATACTGCAACCAATATGAAAGCTGCATGCTAAGTTTGTCCTATGAAAAAAGGGAAGTGTCAGTGAATCATGAGGTGTATATTGTGGGTGCTCCATATTATTATTATTATTATTATTATTATTATTATTATTATTATTATTTCAGATACTGTCAATCCCAGCGGGATTTTTACAGGTTGGGCATAGATTATACACTCACAAATAGTGATAAAAACAGGTTTACATGATTTCAACTATATTTGCAATCGACACGAAGCAGATATACACATATGGTAGGAAATAAAACAAGGGTACATTTCATTTGGCAAAAGGGGGTGACATTACATAGGCAAATACAATGCTCATACAGATTTCATTTTATACAATGACATGAGTGGGGTTATTTCCGGCTAACATAATCTAATTATTGCACAACAGCTCTTCTACAAGGGTTATAAATTTCGGCAACGATGTGCTAGTCGTTATGAAGGGGTCCAGGCTATTCCATTCTCTTATTGCAAGAGGAAAGAACGAATATCTAAAACAGTCAGTGCGAAATGCATACTCTTTAAGTGTTAATGAATGCTTATGGCGGGAAAGTCTGGTGTCAGCTAGGGATATATACAAAGAAGTATTTATTCGTAATGCATTGTGTATTAATTGGAACAATAATTTAAGTCTTGCTAGCTTGGCACGGTTTTGCAGAGTAGGAATACCGGCTTGTTTTAGCAGTTGGGTAGGTGAATCGCTATTCTTGTATTTGTTAAAGATGAATCTAATTGCCTTTCGCTGCACTCCTTCTAGTTTGTTAATAAGCTGTTGTGTATAAGGAAACCAAATTGTGTTACCATATTCGAGAACTGGGCGAATAAATGCGTTGTATGATAGCAGTTTAATTTCCGGTGGCGCAGCTCGAAGTCTTCACACTATCACTTCATACCACACTATCACGAGTGCGTGACTGCATGTAACAGGCTAGCGCCCTCCAAACATGAGTACCAAACAATCAGCACTAATCAGCCATGTTTTCAAAGCAGATCTGTAAGCTTGCATGTATGCCCTTGCTAGCTTGAATCAGTTTCTCGAGAGTAATAGCAATCATATAGGTTTTATTAGGTAATAGCTTTATCAAAAATTAGTTGGGCCCACAAACCTGTTACATATTTCTGCTACTTTCATTTTTGTATTGATTGTGATCAAACGGGAGGAGGACAGAACTTCACAGTCACTACACCACTGTCTTGTGACTAGAATACCTTAAGCTAGGCTAGTTCATGCACCCCTTAACATCAGAATAATGCAAGCACAGAACTAAATGGAAAGTGCTAACTATGTTAGCATAGCCTTTTTTTACAGAAAAGACGTGTTTACCTGCACTGGTGTCACCTCCAATTAAAGAACAGCAGCTAGGCTGGATGGGTCGGTGACATAGAGGCTCTCCTGTACTTGACTGTTGTCTCCAGTATCCATTGCAGCCTGGTAGCAAGAGCACATGCCAGCCATTTCCGTTTAAACTTCAACTGCAACCACTGTATGCTTATAACACAATAAAAGTGTTGGGTGAATTGCACATAGAATAGATGCTCACCTGCGCAAGTTGTGGCTCAATAGGAACACTGGTACTTAGGCCAGATGGACCGGGCTCAGACAGGCTGGTCTGGACTGCAGTTTCATATTCCAAATCCATGGCAGCCTGAAAACAAGAGTGCTTATGTATATCAGCTGTTTGCCTTACAACACAGTAACACACTACTGCCTTCCTGAAGTACTCAGCAAACATGTAGGAAAGAAAGCAGCTATGTATTTAAAATGGTTCATGTATAGGTTTGTGTGTATTGACAGAACAGTGACCGCACTCACTCAATGTTGAACTCATGCAAGAATGCTAGCTTGAATCAGTTTCTTCAGCAGTCATATAGATTTTATTAGGTATTAGCGTTATGAAAAATTAGTTGGGCCCACAAACCTGTTACATATTTCTGCTACTTTCATTTTTGTATTGATTGTGATCAAACGGGAGGAGGACAGAACTTCACAGTCACTAAACCAGTGTCTTGTGACTAGAATACCTTAAGCTAGGCTAGTTCATGCACCCCTTAACATCAGAATAATGCAAGCACAGAAATAAATGGAAAGTGCCAACTATGTTTGCATAGCCTTTTTTTACAGAAAAGACGTGTTTACCTGCACTGGTGTCACCTCCAATTGAAGAACAGCAGCTAGGCTGGATGGGTCGGTGACATAGAGGCTCTCCTGTACTTGACTGTTGTCTTCAGTATCCATTGCAGCCTGGTAGCAAGAGCACATGTCAGCCATTTCCGTTTAAACTTCAATTGCAACCACTGTATGCTTATAACACAATAAATGTGTTGGGTGAATTGCACATAGAATAGATGCTCACCTGCACAAGTTGTGGCTCAATAGGAACACTGGTACTTAGGCCAGATGGACCGGGCTCAGACAGGCTGGTCTGGACTGCAGTTTCATATTCCAAATCCATGGCAGCCTGAAAACAAGAGTGCTTATTGTAATCAGCTGTATGGCCTAAACTGCCTACTTGAAGTACTACAAAGGTGTAGGAAAAGTGCAACACAGAAGGAAATAATGTGCACCTGTTCAAACGTACTCTGACTGTAGAGACCAGCACCTAAGCCAGACAAACCAGGGGTAGGTAGGCTGGCCTGAGCTGAGCGTTCATCAAAACTTGTGGCAACCTGAGGGCAAGACATCAATGAGTAAATAACCGCTTCAAGTAAAACTGTGCGGCATGACTTGGACTAAGCGAGACGTGGAATTTACAGGGATGAGCGTGCGATAGCCGCATTCATCCCTATTAGGCGTTGTGCAGTCTTTGATATGTGCCAAATGGCCTGATACAATTTTTTGTTCAATAGCAACTGCTGGCTATTATTAGCGAATTGAAATTTTCACCTGTGCAAGCACCATCAAGCCTTCATCACATCCTTGCGCGAGTTGAGAGGATGCAGAGTGCGAGTGTGCAACATGGCTTGTTGCATCAGATGCACTGTCACCTTGGTAAACTGGATGAGGCAGCTGGGAGGTTGCAAACTTCATATTAATAATGTTACACATGATAAGGAAGGGATGTCAAATAGCAGTAACTGAATATGTGCTTGGCCACTTTGGGACTACTAACAACATATCCTTTGTTTGCTCTCACAAAATTATTTGGCATGGTTTGCCAAGATTACTTCTGAAATTGTGCTTTCAGTAGAAAGTTTAAAATGCATGCAGTTAATTTTTTTCCATCACTCCAACTCGTGTACTGGGTGCCACGAATAACCAGAGAAGCAGGTACGATATGCATAATTAAAAGTTATGAGAAACATATAGAGTTTTAACTCGTGTTAAAGTTGGAAAACTTGTATAGTGAGCACTGTATACTGCTGAAAATTTATTTATTTGTTTCGGTAAGTCGGTTGATTGTGTGTAAATTTGCTTTCTAAAATTTATCCTCTACTAAAATTCTGGTCGCATACAGGTATCAGCATTGTTTACCAGTTTAAAGAAAGCCCCCCCCCCCCCCCCCCTTCCTTATATGCATTTGTGTATGTATTGCAAGAGCCATGCCACATAAGAAGCATCAGTTCTCACCAAGAGCGTCGGCACTGCATGTCCCCGCAGACGGACTCTACTTGGCGACGTGCGATCTATATGTTCATCCCGAAAGTGAGTTGAACAAATGCGGGCTTGCTTCTTAGGCTCTCGATCAACTCTGGAGGATGGCCAAATTGCCTCTATCCACTTTTTCCGACGAACGGTGTCACCGGGAAACCTGATAATGAAGAATCACGCGCATATGTATTAGATGATAACTTATACTGTGCGAATAAAATATTTTACTGTTATACTATAACTATAGAATTATTATCGCTATGTGAATGCGTGTATAATAAGTTCTAGTTTTTCCTCCGATAAAACACCAACCACATAAGGAAATTTACTTACACGTGAAAAGATATGGGCGGTCCACTTGTCGGCGTGCGCGACTTGCATCCTGGCACACAACAACTAGGTATTGGATGAGCGGATACCTAGGCAAGCGTCCGCACAACTCGTGCGCGGAACGAAAACTGAAAAAACGGTGCCTTTCGCGCATCGTTCGCTGGGAAAGAAACGCAGAAAATGCAGTCATGGCCAGTCGACTCTTCATCCGGGACGGCTGCTTTGACTTATTAAGGAACGAATCCTCCCTACCACAAGCTTATCTCATCTGTGCGTGCGAGAAGCGCAGGGAAGTGAAGGTTAGCGGATGCGCTGCAAGAATACACAAGGCGCCACAGAACGTACACCTGCGAACACGTCGAACCGCTAGCTATTCCATGCTCCCACGTAGGCCGGGTCCACGCGCGTATTGTTCGGCACCGTGCGCCGGCCAGTCGACTCTTCATCCGGGAAGATGGGAAAGAAGCGGCTGCTTTGACTTATTAAGGAAATAATCCTCCCTACCGCAGGCGTACCTTATCTGTGCGCGCGCGAAGCGCAGGGAAGGTCAGCGGATGCGCCGCAAGAGTGAGGAAGGCTCCACAGAGCGTACCTGCGAACACAGCAAACGGCTGTTCCATGGTCGCAGGTGGGCCGGTTCCACGCGCGTACTGTTCTGCATTGTGCGCCGGCTATCGCAAAACTTTGGTTCCGTGACGCTTCACTTACCGTGCGAAGAAGGCACCTCAAGCCGCAGTCAATGAACCTAAACGTGGAGTCAGAAACGACATTCTGCTTCCTCGCCGGCGCGCTGTCGAAGTGATGCGCGGCCACCCGAAGTTTGTTCAATAAAGCACGACGATTCCTCAAGCGAGAATGTGTTTGTGCTCATAAACTCCAAATGGATCGCAAATGGGTTGGTGTGTCGTACGTGTCTCCAGTGCGTTCTTGCGGTGCAGTAAGAATGCGTACATCTTTTTTCGCATCGCCAGACGTCTAGCTCGCAAGACCGTATGAGAGCCCCAGGAAGCCCAAGCAGAGAAAAGCAAGTAGAAGGCAGCGATAAAGGGGACCTTTTTTTAAAAAACACGCAAGAGCTGGGTAGCGGCCGGTACCTGCAGTTAATGAGAAGAGTTCAGTTGGTTGGCCTTATATTTAAGGCATGTTTATTTTCATAATAGCCGATAAAAGCAGCCGATTCGACCTCACGGCCCAATTTGCGAAGTTCATTATGAACTTCTTTTAACATGGGTTCCGCAACGGCAACGCAATGAGACATCGCGATTGTTTAGTATTGCTGCGGAGCGAGCGAGCGCGCTCCGTGCGCGAAACCACGCGCAGCGCGGCGCACGTGGTTTCGCGAAAGATGTAAACAAGAGAGGAGGGTGGCACAAAAGGCGGAGCATCGCCACGAGCAACGCCAACTTCCGGCTTCACTTTTGCTTCACAAAGATTGACGTCAGGGCCTCTCCTTAGTTTCCTTCCTCCGTGGGATGTGATGACGCCACTACAGCGCTCCCTCGTGGTATAATGCGAAGCGTACTAAATTACAAATTAGTCTAAGACGCATTCAGTGCACATCTCGTAAGCTTCAAAATGCTTCTAAACCACGTTAAAGTAACTAATAATATTGTACTAAATGCATTTGTTTTACAACTTGCTTCTGCATGTAATGCACTCGGTGGAACGACAAACAAGTGAAAGAAGGCACGACCATGCACCGACGGTATGATCACGTGAGCCCCAGTTTGTCGACCGCCCAGAAGGCAACGCCCAAGGAATGATAGCCAGTCAGAGTGAATCTAGATAAACCAATGAAACTGGAGGCTTGTCGAAAGATAAACTGTGTCTCGGTACCATTCGTGCTTTCATCTTGGGGTGTCGCCAGAGCTCGTGAAGATCCCGAGTTTCGCCAAACTCGACGCATCCTGCATAGCACCCCTGGTCTGCAAGATGTGTCGCACACCAGTCAGTGCAGTTAGCTTATGGGATAATAGACCCTTCGTTTAGTACGCAAGCGAACTGGTTTGCTCAAGGCAAGTGTATGACCCATGTTCATCGCGGCCTATATTTCAATTGGATTATTATTTAGCCCAGCTCCCGCCGGCCAACTACTGTATGGTACAAGATTTATTAAGGCAGACGCAGAACTCACTTTTCTATCGACTCTAAGCATGCCTTATTTCGACGATGAGATTTCGGCATTAAATCCGCTTGCCGAGGTTAGCCTTATGAGCATGCCTTATGTTCCACTGTTCAGCTCGGGTGCTGTTGAACACCATGACACTTATTTTTAATTGTTAATCATGTTCGTAACGCATCATCGAATACTAGGAACTGCATTAGAATGAACTTGCGGCGTTGTGTTTTCTATGTTTCTTAGAAGGACATGTATTATGTCGATTTCCTTCGAGCGCAGGCACCGTCACACACTTTAGTCGTCGCAAGTTTGAGAGAAGTGGCACATTGCTTGAAGATGTTCTCTACCTAATTCTATGTCTGCAGGCAGCCGGAAGCAGAAGCGTCAAGTGCTGGGCGGCGAAGCTTGCATGTGGGGGGAGTACATAGACCGCACGAACCTGCTCGCCAGCCTCTGGTGAGTGCGCAAGCGCTGACGTTCCCTCTTGTGTCAGACGTCACGCCGCCGAAATTTTTTGCGCCGATGATTCTGCCTGAGGGTGGGCACAATTGAAAATAATGGTCGAGTCGTTATTTGAGGCTTGTGCATTTTTTTCGTGCCGGCCGCTCCAGATAATATCAATCAGGTAATACAAATATAAGGGATGATTCGCAAGGCACCATGCAAGGCCTAAGTTTTGAAACATGCGGCCGATATAATCTACCTGCAACCCTTTTAAAGACATACCGGGCTACTAGAAAGCATTTTTACTACTTTTGCATTCTGAGTTGATTGCCCAGAGTTGCCGTCCGAGAGAAGCTTGACCGAATCATAAAATTCTTTCCAATATTTTCCTCCCATGCCACACCTCTCGTTGAAACCTGGGCATGCCATACTCTTTTGACGTGTGCTGCGCAGCTTCAGTGCACGTGAAAATAGGCGTTGTGTAGAGGTTGCCCTAACTATCGTGTACCAAGATTTAGAAAAATGCAAATTGCACGTCGCTGGACCAAACCAAGGTAATGTTGTTTGCCGTGGATTAGAGGTACTTAGATAATTTTTTTCATTCCGGCTAAAAATACAATGATTTCTAATTATTCAAGGTCTCAAATTTTATAATTAGGTGAAAAGTGTCAATGAGAAAATTGCAGAGCGACATGAAAAATGCCAGATATAGCTTTCTGTTGCTCAATACGTGCTATATAAGAGTGTTTTTCCGAGCGTGAAAGATGCGCGCAAATACACGCGAAGTGCCTCGAGTGGCCCTTCGCGTTGCAACATTATCAGTTAATTATTAATTAATTAGATAATTCATGCATATTGCAGCTTCCATGACGCTATTGAAAGAGTGGGGTGTACAACAAATATACAAACATTTATGGACAACCTTTCACGATTCGTGGCTGTGGTTTTGGGCTGGTAAGCCCGACATCGCAGCACCGAATCCCGGCCACCGCGGCCGCATTTCGTGGCCTTGACTTTGATTTAGGTGCACGTTAAGGAACCCAGGTAGTCCAAATTTCCGGAGACTCCACTACGGCGTGCCTCATAATTGGATCGTGGTTTTGGCTTGTCAGACCCCATAATTGATTGTTATTTTCCTGAATTCTCTCAATGCTAGTGAACGGATGTTTCTCGGCAATGAATTCCAGGCTTCAATCGTAGGTGCAAAGAAGGTATGTTTAAAGGAATCAATGAGGGCGAGAAAGGTTGAAATATTTAGGGCGTGGTGACTTCTCGTAGATGAAAGTTTGGAAATAGTCAATAGTGAAGAGAGATGAGGAGAATTAATTAACATGTAAATGAATTCTAGGCCTTCAAGATGGCGACGTGCTCCAAGAGCAGTGAGACCAAGCAGGGGAAGAAAATTGGACGATGAAATGTCCTTGTCAAATCTCATGCAAAGAAAACGTACTGCCTTTCTTGCACAGATATCTTTTTTTGATGTCCCCGTGTCTGTATGGACTCACACAACGCTGCCATATTCGATGAAAGGACGAATGAGGGTTCTATATGTTACTTCAGTTTGTTGGGGAGCGAGACGCAGCGTACGGTGTAAGTAATCTAGCTTTAAAGGCCCCTAACCAGGCCTCATAGGAAATTTCGGTTATACGGTAGAAGTTGTTACGTGTCCTCTATGGAGCGTTCAGCCACAAAAATGTTTCAAATCGGCTCAATAATAGCTGAGATAGAAATATTTCAGTGCCGCGAATCCATGATTTCAGGAGGCGAGCTCCACTGCCAAGCTAGAGACTCTATCCACTCGCCCCGTCTAGCCTCCTCAAACGAAATTCCTTCGCTGCGTTCTCCCATACCGGATCTCAAGGATCACGTTACGCATATGCCACGGGCCCAGTTCTTTCTCCTCGCTTTTGTTTTGGCGCTGCGCATTTCAGCCGATGGCATTGCGCGCGAGCTGTTGTGATTGTCTCGTTTCGCGCATTGCTCGATTTTGCGCGCTGTGCACAAGGATATGACTAGCGGTGTAATTCAGTGCTACACGAAAACTGAGGCAGACACAAGCGGATCGCAGAGCATGATCACGCGCTGGAACACGGTAGAAAATGGCATAGTTTGGGTACTTGCACACATGACCGCACGACCGTGGGAACAAGCAGACGAAGCAGAAGTACATCGTTCTTGCTTCACTGCGAAGTAAAAAAACGCAGATATTCTGCTTGTGTGTTTTATTATTTCCCTAAACTTTAATTGGTCAATTCAAGCAACAGATCACAGAAATAACAGATGTTGCTTTGAATAATTTTCGAAGGCACGTGTCACCACGAGAAACGTCGCACTGCGGACACGACTACGTCACCGTTCAGCTTGGAGCGCGATAGCCGCGAGGGAAATGAAAAACGGCGCTTGGATTTAAATGTCCAACCTTTCCGCAGTGCGTAGCGATGTAAATCTTTGCAAACACGGTCGTTGCCGTGCATTGTATGCTCTGCGTTTGTCAGCTCCAAATGGCCAGGCCTGGTGAGGGGCCCTTTAAGGGCCTTGTTACCGGTTACGTCAATGTGTTTTGACCATGACAAATTGCATCTTAATACGATATCTGAAAAATTTGAATTCGAACACGCTATTTAAAGTAATATTAAAGGCAATGCAAAAAATGAAGGGCATGAACGTCGTGTAGACGACATTGAGACAGTTTTGGAAAAGTTGGTATTTATTTGCCATGCTTTGGACCAGTTACAGAAATTGGCGATTGAAGTCTTAAGGACAACATGATCGGTCGGAGGTTTAATTGTATGACATAAAACGCAATCATCAGTAAAAAAGCGTATTTTAACAGAGGTGTGCAGGGGAAGATCATTATTATAAAGCTCAAATAAGAAAGTACCCAGTACTGAACCTTGGGGAACCCCCGATAAAACAAGCATCAAGGGTGAGTTAGTAGAGTTATAACATATTGTCAACTGTGTGAAAGAAAGGCCGACAGCCAATCAACCAAGGGTGCATTTTTTAGTAAAGCGAACAACGTGTGCTTAAGTTTAGGGTGGGAGACACTGTCGAAGGCCTTTGCAAAGTCTTTAAATATAACATCACGCTCTTTATGCAAAAAAGAAGTGAGGCGTGCAGACAGGACACAAGAGTAGAGAAGTGGTTCGTGTTGTCCACTTTTCTACTCTTATGTCCTGTCTGCACGCCTCACTTCTTTTTTGCATAATGAATCCTTACCAACTAGCTCAGCTTTCTGTCGATCAAGCTCGTCATCTGTGTTTCAAAGGCTGCTGATATCGCGAACGAATTCTGTCAATTGTGTTATAGAGCTGAGGCCGCGTCTAAAGCTATGCTGAAAAATGATTTCAAGCGATACTCAAGAAATTTCATAGTATGTTTAACAGTAATGTGTTCGAGTAATTTACATGAATGTGCCGTTAAGGAGATGGGCCTAAAATTAGATGATAAGTTAACATTACCTAACCTAAATAAGGGGAGGATTGAAGCAAGTTTCCACGAGGGAGGAAGGGTGGCGGTTGAGAGAGATATTCTAAAGATAATTGTTAGATATCTACTACACTAAAGGCAGTATCGAACTAGAAAAGCGATCGGGATACCCTCAGAACCACATGACTTCTTTGTATGTAAGTTTAGGATTAGGTTATCTACATTCTCAGGGCACAGTGACACATCGTCGATAGGAGGGAATGGTTCCGACTCAAAAACAGAGATTACCGAATTGTCCATCATAAAGACAGAGCGGAAGTAGGTACTAAAAAAAGTTATTGTCCGTGTATCAGAAACTGCAACTTTGTTAATTGTCAGCGTGTCCGAGGATGACCCAGCTGGTAGGACAACTTCCCAAAATTTACGGGGATTAGTGTTTATTAATTTCGGCAATTTTGCCTTGTAATAAAATTCTTTTTTTCAGGATCCATTTTAGAAATAAGTATCTTGTTAGCACTAAGAAACAGCGCGATTTTTTTTGGTCGCCAGAGCATTTTGTTCGACGTAATCTGGTGTAAAATATCCTGAGATAAATGCAAAAGGACGCTTGTTATGTAAGCGATCCCAGTGTTGGTTTTGTTTGCTCTTAAAAGGATGAAAAGGGAGATACCCTTGCTGACAAGATTTTTCGAAGGAACTTGCCAATGGTATTAGTATCGTGGTACTTATTAGCCCAAACTCACGAAAAGAATCGCATAGGGCATCTGTTCTTGCCAAATCATCAGCGTGGTTGAAAACAGGAAATGTGTAGTAGATGTGACAGTATTTAGGGACGATGCCTGGAACACAGCCTTGAGGTTAACTACTTCATAAATACATCGCATTCCTAACCGGAATTAATAAGCGAGGTAGTAAAGAAAAAAAGATCAAGGACTGTAGTTTAGCCGAGTGAAATCCTGGACGATTTGGTGCAGGCTACAGGAGAATGAAATATGGACCAACTCCCGCCCGATTCGTGTCCGCTCACTTTCATAGATAGCCAATCTACGCCTGGAGCATTAAAATTGCCCATGCAGATAACGTTGGATAAGATAATAAAACTATGATAACAAATCTACTTAGATTGTGTAAATACTCAATATTAAAACCAGGAGGATGGTAAACGACCCGTATAATCAAATACATGTTTTCTAGTTGAAATTTACATCACAAAGGCTCAATATCAGGTTGGACACGAATTACAGAAAAGCGGAGGTGCGATCGAAGAAATAGAGCAACATTGCCTCCTCTCCCGGATTTTTTGTCTCCTGGTACCACGTTGAAGCCAGGGAGGGTTACTTCAGAATAATGCACATCATCATGCAGCCAGTTCTCAGTAACGCCGATACTATGCGGGCAGTAAGACGAGACCAGGGAAAGAAATTTAGATAAATCGTTGAGAAGGCTTTTTGCTTTAATGTTTAAAATGGAAAGTTTATTGCTTGTGCCATGCGGTCAAGGAGATTGGGCCCTAGGAAATGTTTCGGCGGGTTTAGGTGAGCCAGTAGATAACCTCACTAAAGTATGTGACATCCCAGTTGTATGGTATCTAAGTTGGACAGAGGAGCCACTATCCATATGAAAGCAGGATGCTTCCCGGAGCTTCTTACGAATATTGTGAACCTAAGGGGAGAAGTCTTCCGAAACACGAAAGCGAGTGTTCTTAAGTTTATAGCAATTCTTCAGCACCAAAATCTTATCCTGAAAATCTAGGAACTTCATAGTGCCGGCACGTGACCGGCCTCAAAAATTATTACCGAGTTTATTACGCCTTTCGATACGCAGACATGCGATCTCAGAAGTGTCCTGGAGCCACGTAACAATGTTGGAAGAAAGTTCCTCATAATTCTCGTTAGGGTCCTTGTTGAGAGCGTGTATGTTATAGTTTTTATGCCATCTATTTTCGAGAGTGTCATTTCCACAAGAGAGTGTCGATGTAGCGTTTCTTAATTGCTGAACCTGAATGTGTAGGTTATCATTAGAAGCCTGAGCACCACTAGACGTTGAGGGTGACTCTAGGAAACTGACAGGAGCTTCCAAAGCCTCAAACCTCGTGTTGACAGATGACTGAAACATTTTGATTCCAGAAATATCCTGAGCTAGTTTATTTTGACCATTCAGAAGTTCAGAGAGCATTTGCAGAATCTTGGTTTGTTAATAATAACTGGCAACCGTTGTTGCAAGGCAGGATCGCGCTGAGGACGAACGTTGGAATTTCGGCTAGAATCCATATCGCCATTCAATAAACGTCTGCGTGCGGGTAGGAATTAGCGCTGCAGAATACAATGAAATATTGACAAAAGCATGGTAGCAGTCAAGTGGACGAAGGAACAGCAGTATACATTGGTCTTCAGAACGTATGCACCAAGAATTGGCAAAGTAACATACCTGCGTATTAAACAGACAGCGGATCAACATGGTGCCCACGTCGCTGTTGCCTCGCCACCCACTGAAGAAGAGAACTGCCGGTGATGCTTTTGCAGCCGTGAACCATGTTGTCGTGGAACTTGATCGGTCGGCGATTGGGGGGCGGGGGAGTGCGACGTCAGTCTTGTCCAGCGGAGCATTCAGGAGATGGGCCCATGAAGGGAGGAACAAATCATCGCTGTTATGTGCAAGGAAGGTAGGTTGGACACTGCCCGGCACATCCATGACACGGCAAGAGAACGACGATAACACCATGCACAGCGTGGCGTCAGGGACAAGCTCAGCAGCGTTCTCGAACATGGGGGCAGCGAGATAACCGGTGAACTGCGCGAAGAAGCGAAAAGGCGTGTCAGGGGAGAGCATTGCTGCAGTTTTTCCACGTGTAGATTTGGCGTGTATTCGCGGGCTTCTTTCACGCTCGGAAAAACATTATTCATGTAGCACGTATTGAGCAACTGAAAGCTGTAGCGGGTTGCATGTTGCTCTGCAATTTTCTCATAGACTTTTTTCACCTAATTATAACATTCTAGAAGTTGCACAATTAAGACTAATTATGCAATTAGACAGAATGCAAAATATGACCCGAGTATCTCCAAGCCATGGGAAACAGTATTACCCTGGTTCTGTGCAGGTACGTGGTGCTTGCATATATTTAAGTTTTGGTGCATGATAGTTCTCACAACCTGCATAGTACAAGTAGGATAACACAGTGCTGAGTAGTTAGCCCTGACACTGATCCTGTGCGGATGGAATTATCACATTGGGGTGCTCAGAACCTCTTTTTTTGCCCACAGGCCAAGGGCTTCGGCAGTCGCAGAGCGTCTGTGGAGTAGCCGCGACGTGGACAAAGCTGATCGCGCGGTCATCAGACTCAACGCGCATCGCTGCCGTATGCTGAGGTTGGTACTGGTCGCTGCTGTTTTCATTATTTTAATCATCCCATTTTCTTCACAGACAGAAAAAAAAGGTAGCTCCTTGTAAAGCTTATGCCATGTATCCTAATATCAATGCATATTTCATTTCTTTAGTATAATATTTAGTTGCTGGCCTTTCTTCTATTCTGTGGGTCTACTTTAACTGTATGCGTTGTTCCGTTAATGCGTTTCCTGCAACAAACTTACACGCGATTTGCATTATGCCCTAAATGAACAAATGAATACTGAGACAAGCATGTCGTCTTCAAGAAGACCCATCACCAGGACTTTAGCGTTTGTATGGTCGCCTAAATTTGTTTTATTTCATGCCTCACAGACCACTCTTGGGAAGCCGTGCAGCATACATCGGTCATAAATTTTTTTTCAAAGTCAGTAGCAAACACCGAACCTCTACCTGATTCCATGCTAATGAGCTCACTTATATATTTATTTAGGACTACTGCCCATATCAGAAGAAATCGTAGTTTCAAGACAGAGTACAGCACATGCCATTTACCAGCCAATTTCGCGTCGAGAATCAGTATAAACGTTACCCAGCAGCGTGGTTGCCTAAATGGCTTTCTTTTATTTCAAACTTTGTTTTGGAAAGGCCTTCAAAATTTACATAAGAAATGTTACCAGGTTTATCTAATAATTTAACAAATTTTGAAAATCGCCTATGATATATAGTTGAAATTTGCATAATGAGCTGGATTACTCAAACAACCGGATATTGCCACATCCTAGTGGTCGCCGCGGGTATGTGCCTGGCGATGAAAATGATGCTGAAGTAGAGCGTGGGTAGAAAAACAGAGATGACAACGACGTTGCGTTGACTGCTCTGATGAAGTGCTTTTATATCTCCTCTACACCGGCTTTCCCGTCTCCTACTAGGCTGTGACACTGGCGGAGGTGCTGGGTAGGATTGCCTCATGCTCGGCACCCCTTCGCGGAGCCATACATCGAACGCGGTAAAACACTTTCGTTCGTCGAAGCTCCTGTTCACCGGTGCAGTCGGCGCCTGCTGGGCCTGACGCCCGAGTTCAATCTTTTGCAGAACCCTGCAGGAACGCCTCTACCTACTTCCGTCATGGCCACTACAACTACATCGCAAGGGACGCTGTAGAATCCTAAGATCTGAGAAAGTTTCCATGGTGACGCCTTTGAACATATCCAAGATTGGCTGGACCAATTCGAGCGTGTCACCAGTTATGACTGGGGCTCCCAGCAAAAGCTGGCGAATGTCTATTTTGCGCTTCAAGACAGTACGCGGACGTGGTTTGTGAATCGGGAGAAAAGTTTGGTAACATCGGATGCCTTCCGCACCCAGCTGCTAGACACATTCACTAGTATCGACAGAAGAGACAACGCACAGCGCCATCTCGAATCCCTTATTCAAAAATCAAACGAGAGCATTGCCATGTTTGCAGAAGATATGGCCCGCATTTTCCGCAGAGCAGACCCTGAGATGGCCGAAGAAAAGAAGTAGCGCAATCTCTTGCGCGCAGTGAAGGAGGAACTGTTTGCCGGACGCGTGAGGAACCCACCGACGACAGTCTGCGAATTTACGAAGGAGGTTACCGCTATCGAATGGGCATTACAACAACGGTACTACAATATGATCGCAAGAAATAACCGGTGAATGCTTCAATTCTACCTGAGGACTGCGGCACGTCTCTGCGGGAAGTCATTCGAGAGATTGTGCGAGAGGAGATCCAGCAGCTCAGGATTTCTCCCATGGCACCAGAGGTGGCTTCTGTCGCTGATATCGTTCGGGAGGAAGTTCGACAGCCCTTTGGTCGCCTGACTGGCAGTCGGTGCCACGACGATTAACCTACCCGGAAATGGAAAACCTGCCTGGTGTACCTCGACGACGTGATTGTTTTCTCCGTCACGTTCGAGGAACACTTACGGAAACTAAATACGATCTTTGAAGCAATACGCGCATCTGACGGTCTAACTTTGAGATCGGAAAAGTCCCAATTTGGTTTTGAAGAACTTCTTTGCCGTCTCTAATTTCCCAATGCCATCAGATAAAAAAGGCCATCTGACATTTTCTGGGCCTCATCGACTACTACCGATGGTTTATTGCGGAATTTTCGCGCATCGCATGGCCAATAACACATCTCACCAGAGAAGATGTCCCCTCCGTGTAGGCTGAAGACCAGCAACGGGCATTTCACGACCTACGGCAACGGTTGCAGACCTCCCCCATGCTCACACACTTTGATGAAGACGCTCCGAGAATTCTTCATACCAACGCTAGTAATGTCGGCCTTGGCGCAGTGCTTGTACAGCGGCAGGACGGCACCGAAAAAGTGATTGCTCACGCCAGCAGGATGCTATCAAGAACGGAGGCTAACTACCACACTACAGAACAAGAATGTCTCGCACTGATGTGGGCCGTCCTGAAATGTCGGTCATATTTGTATGGTCGGTGTTTCACCGTTGTCAGTGATCATTATGCACTTTACTGGCTGACTAATTTAAGTGATCCAGCTGGTCGGCTTGCACGCTGGAGCCTGCGGCTCCAAGAGTTTGACTTCACGGTTGTATACAAGTCGGCAAAACGACACACTGACACCGACTGCATTTCTCGGTCTCCTGTTGAGACTGCAGAGAATGACGACGATGACGCGGCTTTCCTAGGCGTGCTGGATACTGTCGCCGTTTCACACCAGCAACGCGAGGACGCAGAAAAGGTTCCTCTTTTCGATTTCTTAGAGGTAAGAACACGCAGCGTGCCGAGATTATTCGCCAGAGGGCTGCCTTAAGTTTGCTTGCGCCATCATGTTCTCTATAAACAGGACTTTTCATCTAGTGGCAGCAGCTACCTACTCGTCATTCCCGCATATCTTCTCTACGAAGTCCTACGTGCCTGTCACTACGAGCCTACCGCTGGTCATTTGGGCTACACCCGCACACTGGCAAGAATTTGGCTAAAGTACTATTGGCCGAGACTTGCGTCGATCGTGAAACGCTACATACAGACATGCCTGGATTGCCAGCGCCGTAAAGCCCTGCCCGGCAAGCCAGCTGGACTGCTGCAGCCTGTTCAGATACCGCAAGCGCCGTTCGAACTAATTGGAATAGACCTGTTAGGTCCGTTTCCACTCCATATTGCCGGAAATAGATGGATAATCGTCGTCACAGATTACCTTACTCGATACGCCAAAACAGGTGCTACTCAACGTAGAACAGCAACCGAATCAATGCGATTTTTCATGAAAGCCGTCACCCTAAGGCATAGCGCTCCCGCAGTGGTCATAGCAGACAGAGGTGCTACGTTCACGGCTGCCCTTCTGGATGCCGTCTTGCACTAAATGGTTCCACTTACAGAAAGACCATGGCTTATCATCCCCAAAACAATGGACTGACAGAAGGTTTGAATGAGACGCTGGCAGACATGATGAGTATGTACATCGACGTCGACTACAAGAACTGGGACGAGATTTCACCGTATGTTACATTTGCATATAACGCGGCTCGCCAAAAGACAACACGCGTGACACCTTTCAACCTCGTTTATGGCCGGGAAGTGACAAAAATGTTCAACGCAATGCTGCCACACAAATGCGGTCATGACGAGACTGGCGCCGAGGAGTTTACACAATGTGCAGAGGAAGCCAGGCAGCTTGCGTGTTTGCGAATCCTAGAACAGGAATATGATGCCACACACTACAATCTTCGGCACACACCTGTCATGTACAACGTCGGTGACCAGCTGTGGGTCTGGACTCACGATCCTATTCGTCGGCGGGGGCTGTCTGAGAAGCTCCTGCGAAGATACTTCAGACCACACACAGTTCTGCGCCACATCAGCGATATAAATTATGAAGTTGTCCCCGACAGTAGTAACTGCTCCAAACGCCGACGGCATCTGCACGAGGTCGTGCACGTGCTTCGTATGAAGCCATACTTTTCCTCATGACCTCAACTTTGCACCGTCTGTGCATAGCCTTCGGAAGTTTGTGCATCTGGACAGTGCCTTTTTTTTTCCAAAGGAGGGGCAAATCCCACATCCTAAATGGTCGCACCTGGGTATGTGGCAGGCGTTGAAAACGACGCTGAAGTAGCGCGCGGCTAGAACAACAGAGACGACAACGACGTCGCGTTGACTGCTTTGATAAAATGCTTTTATACATCCTCTACATCGGCTTTCCCATCTCCTACTAGGCTGTGACAATATTGCTTGCACCAGAAATCAAAATGCATAACGAAAAATGTAAGAACTTTGATTTAATAATTGTTTACCTAATTCTTTAGGAAGCCTATCGTAATTTACTAAAGGGTCCACCATGGTGACTTAGTGGCTAAGGCACTGATCTGCTAAGTAGGAGGTTGCGGGTTCAAACTCGTGCCACTATTCGATGGGGGACAAATGCAAGAACAGCGCTGTACCGTGTATTGGTAACACCTTGAAGAGCCCCAGGTCGTTAGAATTAATGCCGTTACTTCTACTATGGCGTGCCTCATAATAAATCGTTGTTGTGGCACTGTTAAGTACGGCCCAGCTGAGGTGCAAGCTTTGCCAGCCAGTTGCGACAGTGGCGTCAACTTTCCTGGAACACCACCGCAAACGTCTAGCCACGGCGTCACTAAGGTGACTGTTTGTGAAGAGCTATACGCGCGTCCTTGACTCTCCGTCGCTGGAGCCAAGATGAGTGCGACGAAGCAGGCTTTGTGCTTGAACCCGCCACCGCCAACTGGTCTGCTGTGAACGAGGGAGTCCCCGAGGGAACGCAGAATGCAGTTCGCGGCTCCTTCCCACGCACTGTTCAAGAGGCAAGACAATGGGCACCTGGCGGCGGGCAGCGGGGGTCAGCTCGGGAAATAAAATGCGCCTTTCCTGACGTAAGCCCCCAGTTCTACGAAGTCCGTCTGACGTCGGCTGCGGACCGTGAGCCTGTGTGGCAGTGTGTGTGTGTAAGCCGTCCCGCAGAGCGGCGGCTTGATGACTGGATGGCCGTTTCCCTCACCTTGTAATCGAAGGAGGACCGAGTGTTTATAAACCGCTGTTGTGCGGCTACTCAGTACTTTCTCTCGCAGTCATGCTAGACTGATCAACTGCAACATCCTGATGTAGATACTGTAAATAAACCCATATTTCTCGTTCTCGATGAGAAGCAGTCCTTCCCTTCATCGAAGTCCACAGCGTGGATAAGTTGGACTGCGGTATGGGCCAGCTACCTTCTAATTCATGCCTGACTCTAATCTTGACGACTGGTTACGAACAGTGGGATTGAGCCCCCAATCCTAACAACTTGCTTACAGTAGTGAGATGGACTGTGCGACGTGGTGCTGTGTCTGCGGTGAGTGCTTGGTTCTCGCTTTGACTCTCTAGGCTTCATTTTGTGGTTGTTTTGTTTAGAACTGTAGGGAAGCTAGATTGTTGATTGTTTGCTAGGTTGTGTTTTCCTAGATAGAGTTAGCGAGCAGGACCAAGGCAGTAAAGCAGCAATCATGGAGTTAAGAACACTGCTGAGAGACGGAGTGTTGATTGTTGGTGCGGAACTGGGCCTAGAAGTACGCAAGGAAATGCTAAAAGCGGAATTATTGAAGCTAATTTCAGAAAAGGCCCGTGAGGAAAAAATTGAAATGGGATTTGAACTTATAAATTAGAGAGAGAAACGCGAAAGAGAAAGAGAACGGGACGGAGCAAAGCGAGAGAGAGACGAACGCAATAAAGATAGCGAGTTAAGAAAAATGCAACTTGAACTTGAAAGCAAATGTTTGGAGTGGTCTCAAGGAAGTGAAGGGGCTCTGGGATGATCAAGTGAGGCAGAATCATACCACCTGGACAGTCTATTAAAGCCATTTGAGGTCGGGACCGACATAGGCTTGTTCCTAAGCAATTTTGAAAGGACTTGCGAGAAGGTGATCTTCCGTCCGAGTATATGGCCACAGCGGTTGCTGTCTATGTTGCCGTCTGAGGCGGCAGAAGTAATTGCCAGACTGAGTGCACAGGATGCATATGATTATGCAAAAGTTAAGGCTAGTCTCCTGAAGAAATACCGCCTTTCAGCCGAAGCTTTTCGGCAAAGGTTTAGAAGCACAGGCAAGAAAGATAGCGAGGGTTATCCGGAGTTTGCATACGGCTTAAAGGCCAACCTAGTCGAGTGGCTGAAAAGCGTGGAAACGTACCACAGCAGAGACATGGTCATTGAATGCATGTGTCTAGAGCAGTTTTACAAAGGCATCCCCCAAGCTGGAAAGCTGTGGGTGCAAGACAGAGGGAATGTAAACACTGTGAAAAGGGCGGCTGAATTAGCCGAAGAGTACGCAATGCGTAGAAAGTTGAACGCCGAGGAAGGAAATTGGGACGGTTGAAATGGACTGCGGAAACAATTTCCATTCAAAAAGGGTTCGCAGACTAGATGACCGGAGCCTGTAGACGTGGAGGAAAAGCCAGCAGAAAAGAGCGAGGAGAAAACTAACGAGGAAATCACACAAAAATAGCCGAAAAGAAAATTCGAATCTTTAGGCCGATCCGCTTACAAATGCCACAAACTGGGACATATAGCTGTTAACTGCGGGAAGCCTAGCGTAGTTTTTTTCTACATAGATGAAAAGGACGAGAATATGGAACATTTAGGCCCATATCTTCTCGACCGGCAAGTTAATGGCAAATCATGTCGAGTGCTAAGAGGCAGTGTCGCCACGATGGACATTGTCCATCCGTCTTACGTGACGGTAGATAACTTCACCGGAGAAGTAGCTTGGATCAAACAGGTTGTAGAACAACACAGCGTGTGTCTGCCCATGGCCAAATTCAAAATCAGTAGACCATTCGGGGAGCTAGTGACCGAGGCTGCAGTTTCGAAATTTTTGTCACTGCAGTACCCTCACATTTTTTCGAATCGTTCAAATCGGTTACGGCGTGAAAAAGGACTCAAACGTGGCAAGGGTATAGTACAGGCATTGATTGACCCGAGGCCAAGCTCGTAAAATCACGTCGCTTTGGGTTGAAAATGCACAAGCTGCTCCAGCGGAAGCAGAAAAAGGTATAACTTCAATACCCGAATCCGAGCTAGGCCCGAGGGACATAAAATCAGTTCAGGAGAGCCTGCCAGCTGACCAGCTCAATGAGAACGTATCACTAGGATGTCAAATTTCACGCCTGCAGGAAGAGCCCGCAATCGCAAGCGAGACAGGGTTGTTATTATCACCGGCCTCAAAGAACTTTGATCAGCTTTTACGTGTGTACAGAGAGTTACTGGCAGCCGAGCAAAAGAATGATGAGAGCTTAGCTAAATTACACCACACACATAAAGAAGGCATTGCTAGGCGCAACGTGACGATACAAGAGCGTGGAGGATTGTTGTATCGGCACTACAGAGACCGAAAGGGTAGGAATTTAGATCAGTTAGTCGTACCTACTAAGTACAGGGAGGACCTTTTGAGTCTCTGTCATGGAAATGGGTGGTCCGGCCACCTAGGCATAAACAAATCAAAGGAAAGATTGCTTATGGAATACTACTGGCCTGGCTGTTTCAAAGACGTAGAAAACATTGCAAGATCATGTGACGCGTGCCAGCGCTCGGGTAAACCAGTAGAGACATGGAAAGTTCCACTAAAGGTTTTGCCCATAATAAGAGAACCTATCAGACGACTTGTGATACACACGGTAGGGCCTCTACCAAAATCAAAATCGGGTTACAGGTACTTGTTTACCATGCTGTGTCCGTCTACAAAGTTTCCAGAAGCAATCCCTCTGAAAGAGCTCAGCTCCACCGAAGTAGTACACGCGCTTTTGACAGTCTTTGCACGAGTTGGGTTTCCAGCCGAAATTCAGGCGGATCATGGGTCAGTATTCACCAGCGCACTGACTTCCACATTCTTGCAAAAAAGCGGAGTAAAGTTGAAAGACAGTTCCGTCTATCACCCTCAGTCAAACAGTGTAGAGAGGTGACATTAAGTGCTTAAGCGAGTTTTGCGTGCGCTCTGTTACGAGCACAAGGAGGACTGGGAGAACTGTCTGCCGGCAACTTTGTTTGCTTTGCGAACGGTTCTACATGAAGCGACAGGGTTCTCACCAGCAGAACTAGTGTATGGGAGGACACTCCGTTCTCCATTAAGAATGTTGAGAGATGTGGCAGCAAAGAGGAGAGAGTCCAACAGTAGTTGAATACGTGCTAACTCTGCTGGAAGGGCTAAGCGCAACCCAAGAACTAGTCGAGAATTACATGGGAGTAGCGCGAAAGAACGCCAAATTCTATTATGACAAGAATGCGAGGCTTCGTACGTTTAACGCCGGAGACCAGGTAATGATCCTCAAACCTTCAAGAAAGGACAAGCATGAAGTTCACTGGGACGGGCCCGTTAAGGAGTTGCACAGACTTTCAGATACTAACTATGCTCTGAAAATGCCCGGTCGCAGGGAGGAGGTGAGGATATATCACTGCAATTCGGTGAAGCCGTATGTAGAGCGGAGCGGAGACGTCAACTATAGCATCAAAGAGCAGGATGGCACTAGTACCAAGCTTAAGGGGTATAGGGCGACCTCCAACGCTGAAATCGGCCTAAAAGAAGTAGTAAAACATTCGGTAAGCTCACACGCTCTTAGACCCGAGCAGCTAAATGAGCTAACAGGGGTGTTAGGGGAACATCTCGACAGATTCAGCGATCGGCCGGGTAGAACCAAACTAATAACGCAATGAAATAGAGCTGACATCGTACGAACCCGTAAGATCGAAGCCTTACAGGGTGTCTCCAAGACAGATAAATTATGGAGGCAGAGATACAGAGCATGCTAGAGTTGGGAGTTATTTAGCCCGCTGAGAGTAACTACACGTCACCGCTAATTCTGGTAGAAACCCCTAACAAGGACCCTCGTCCATGTGTTGACTACAGGAAGTTAAATGCCATCACTAGGGATCAGCTGTACCCGACACGCAACATTGAGGAACGAATTAAAAGAATTAGCGCTGCTAAATACATTTCAACTATAGATCTCGTGTGGGGGTACTGGCAAGTTCCCCTTTCAGAAAGTGCCAGCCGCTATACCGCATTCATCTCCCCTGTAGGCACTTTTCGCCCTCTCGCACTCAGCTTCGGGCTGAAGAACGCACCGTTTAACTTCTGTAAGTTAGTGGATGTTGTCCTAAATGACTTGCAGGAGTTCGGCTTGCCATATCTTGATGATGTAGTAATTTTTTCGGACAGCTGGGAACAACACGTATCGCACCTCAAACCGGTGTTCTCACGGTTGAGGAAAGCCGGCTGAACGATGAAAGCGTAAAAGTGTAGATTTGGTTGTTCACAGGTTACTTATCTGGGCCATGTTGTCGGCCAGGGCACGAGACGGCCGGCCGGCCGAGCTGAACATAGCTACGATTGGATAATTTTCTCAGCCGCGCACGAAAACAGACCTTCGTTCATTTTTGGGACCTGTGGGGTACTATCAACGGTACATTCCGAATTACTCGCAAATGGCAAGTCCATTTACGGATGCCCTCCGAAAGGGAGCACCAAGTAGCGCACACTGGGATACGGACAAAGAGAACGCTTTGCAAAGTTTGAAAACGCCATTGGTTTCTCATCCTGTGCTTCGCGCGCCAGACTACACAAAGGAATCCATAGTTCAATGTGATGCAAGCGACAGAGGTATGGGCGTGGTACTTAGTCAGGTCAGCGACAATAACGAGGAGCATCCTATCCTCTATGCCAGCAGTAAATTAAATGTAAGCGAGGAAGCCTACAGCGCTTCAGAGAAGGAATGCGCTTGTTTAGTTTGGGCCACCCAGAAGTTGTCGTGTTACTTGTGCGGAGCGAAGTTCATCTACGAGACCGGCCACTGTTCTCTGACGTGGCTCAATCAAATGTCACACAAAAATGGCCGCTTGCTCCGATGGAGCCTCACTCTCCAATAGTGCAACTTCTCCGTTAGATACAAGACGGGAAAGTTGCATTGCAATGCGGATGGTTTGAGCAGGCTAATTTGAATTCTGCGTTCAAGGGTCCCGCCTAAATTTCGGGGTATTATTGTTAATTTTGTTAAGTCAAGAAGATTCCCTCTCATTTAGCAGGCAGGATTTCCTCCATGATTGCTGAATTTATCAGCACGAAATTGCTTCAAAAATTGGCAAAGCGACATGCAACATTTTTCGTTTCTATACCTAGGTTTTCTTTGAAGCGTAGAGGATCTAAAGTGAGAGCCAAGGTACGTCATCTTGGCGCAGAGCCGTGTTGTGCGGTTCGTTTTGCAGTTGCCTGTCCTTGTTGGATGTTTTGGGTCGGTGACATCATTACACAAGTTGTTGCTGCGAGGCAAGGCATCACCCCATGCCACCAGCCATTCTCTTCTTGCCCAGTGGTTGTCAGCGCTGGACAGTCGAGATTTTCCGGGCCATGGAGGCGCTTTTAAGAACGGCCAAGCTGGCTTTTAGGAACGGCCCAGCTGAGGTGCAAATTTTGCCAGCCATTTGCGACAGCGGCGTCACCTTTCCTGGAACGCCACCGCAAACCTCTAGCCACGGCGTCACTAATACCCCTGTTACACGGGCGGCGTTAACCGCGGTTGACGTAACCGCGGTTATCGCTAAACGCGGTCGACTGTGTGTGAAGAACAATGCGCGCGTCCTCGACTTTCCGCCGCTGGAGCCAAGATGAGCGCGACGAAGCAGGCTTTGTGCTTGAACCCGCCACCGACAACCTGGTTGCTGTGAACGAGGGAGTCCCCGAGCGAACGTTGTTCGAGGCTGCTTCCCACGCGCCGTTCTAGAGGCAAGACAATGGGCACCTGGCAACGCGCTGCGGGGGTCAGCTCGGGGAATAAAAGGCGCCTCTCCTGACGTAAGCCCGAGTTCTAGGAAGTCCGTCTGACGTCGGCTCCGGACCGTGAACCTGTGCGGAAGTGTGTGTGTGTAAGCCGTCCCACAGAGAGGCGGCTTGTTTACGATGTCTGGACGGCCGTTTCCCTCACCTTGGGATCGAGGGAGGACCGAGTGTTTATAAAACGCTGTTGTGCGGCTGCTCAGTACTTTCTCTCGCAGTCATGCTAGACTGATGAACTGCAACATCCTGATGTAGATACTGTAAATAAGCCCATATTACTCGTTTCCGATGAGAAGCAGTCCTTCCCATCAACAACGTCCTCAGCGTGGATAAATTGGACGATGGCATGGGCGAGCTACTTTCTTACAGACGGAAGCTAGGAAGTATCGAGGGACATTCATTTGGAAGCACATTTGAAACAGGCACTACTTTTGAGGACAAACTTGCAGTGAGAAATGAACTGTTGCATCCATTACTTTGTTAAGAAAATGCTGTTTCATGCATTGAAACACAAAAATCAACTGGAAAGCCTGTGCATTTCGTCGCACATTCTGGAATCGCATATCTCGAAGGTGGTATGATGCTCAGAATGTGTTCCAAGCAGACATGCTTTCAGAATTCGCCGGCTACATTTCGCACATTACAACACATGCCATAACGAACTTTGGCAATTAGTCGGTTGTGCATTTTCATTTCTCGTGCAAATAAAGTGGGTCGCTTAGCTGTTCAACTCGAGGACCACTATTGTGCTACACACCTCAGGAGATAAAAACGAAAGAAAATTTGCTATCTCTGAAAGAACATCCTATGCTCTGTTTGTTTTAGTAGAAAGCAGTGCTTGTAAACTTTGAAACCATTCTAGTATCATCTGATATATTCTGTCATACATGTACATCTAGTGATGTAATCGCAAGAGAGCAGTGAAAAGTTGAAGCCTTCGATGTTCGTTAGTCAACTCATTTGATGATGCTAACAGAGAAATTTCATTTGCCGCCTAGAAGGAAGAGCGCTTGGTGACAACATTCTATATTTATTGTAGGATATTCTTTCTATAGGAGCAAGCATATCAAGATTATCATTTAGAAGTAATCTACAATCGTCTAGTTACTGATTCCAGGAAAGTCCAGAAAGTTTTCTCATTCTATAAGTGTGAAGACAACATAGAGTTGCACTTTTTAAAATAGTCAAGTTTTTTTCATTTTATAAATATAAATGTCGCTATAACAGCATGCTTTTCATATCTTATTGTTTACTCAGGTTAGTTGCCATTCTCTTTGCATTGGTGACCAAGTTGATGCTATATTTATCGATTCTTCTAAGGTCTTTAATACAGTCGTTCCTGTTAAGTGTTCTTACATAAGCTGAGCAAAATTTATATATATGCATGGTTATATATTTCGACCAAAAGCCAGAGTCTGTTCGTTTAAGGAATGTCGCATCATCTGCCATAAATGTGTCCGATATGGTTTGGTTAGGTGGTATGTGTTATTGTGCGTTTTTTCTTGCTATATATTGGTTACTTGTTCTGTAATACCGGTACGAAACGAGGTCTACATGCAGATAACTGGTGAATATACCATGCTGTTGGTATAGTGCTAATCGTGAAGTTCTTGACGATTGCGTTGAAAGCATTCGTGGTGTCGAAAATGGCAAATGAGTATTACGACCGTAGTTTTAGTACGACGGACGAAAAAGGTAACTGCGGAGCCAAATATTTGTTATTCACAATGATATAAGCCAACAGATAATTAAACCGCAAAAGCTATAGGGTAAATTACCTTTTTAATTAAGATATCGAAATGGCGAAGTAAAGGGATATAAAAATATAAAGAATAACTATATCAACTTGCTAGGCTCAGCGTCTGTCTGTTTACTTCTCTCCAAGTGTCTGTGTCTTAAAGGCTGGATTCCATCGTTTGTAAAAAAATAACTTGTCGCATGTGGAATCCGAACCTTCGTCTTTGCGTTATTCGTGAGATGCTGTTACCCATTGAGACGGGCTGTGTGTTTTTGTCGAAACGTGAATGCTTTCTTTTTCAGAGAGTTGCTCATTACAGTGCCTAGAAATACCTGTTCTTACGTCACAAAAAGTACACATTTAATTTACATGCAACCACACAGTTGGGCATCTAGGACCTTTACGTCACACATTACGTAGTTTTACTAAACGTACTGAATTCCTAACCTACAAAGTTATTTCCCGTCTGATTCTGGAGCATCTTTCAAGTGCCAGGATCTGGCATAAAGGAAACGCTACAACTCAGAATTAGTTAAAAAAAGAACACTTGAAATTTTATGTTTATAACATATCTTTATTGTCATCGTCTAATCTTCCACTCTGAAATGAAACCCTGTTTCACGAGTATTGCCATTCGAAATACTTGAAGTTTCTGCACTTAAGCTCACTCTTTGCCCTTAGTGCATCATGTAACATTTTCTAAATTTTAGATAACTTGGAGGTAATATTTAAATAGCTTTTTCCCATGCCTCAGGATGAAGTTATTTGCCTGGCAATATTCACACACTACCACTTGATTAGTTTTAGCTCCTGGTAAATATTTGTAATGCTCTGCACATATTTCTTTTTGTTGCTATGTACTTCATGCACTCGCGCTATAGCCCTGAGGTCAGGCGGCATTATGTTGAAAAAAGGTTAAATGCAATGCAATGTGGCCCGAACACTCAGTACTATGTTTAGTACTATGTCACAAATCATCCAATGAAACCAAGCATACTTTCTCTACAATTTAGTACACACTTCATAATGTGAAACAAAACTGAAGCCGAAGTTCCTTTTCATCAACTCTCCGCAGGCGCGGCATTCCCGCCCACCCGATCAACAGCATGCCATGTGAAAACGACGAGGAACTGGATTTCCGGGAAGTCTTTGAGATTAAGTGAAACGTGAGGTGCACTGCCGGCAACCATCTGGCGGCCTCAAGCCCCAAGGGATACAGGAACAGTTATTTTTTTCTGTTGCGTCTTCAAAGAAAAAATGTGTATTTATCACTGTCATTCTTGGGTGCGTTTTCTCCAATCATGTTTAAGTTATCTGACACGAAGCCTTCTGTGATATGGATCTGGCACACGGTGCTGGTTCACAGGATCATTTGAATGCCAGGAAAGTATCTAACGGGCGCAGACACCTCCTGCGAAGGCACAACAATGCTTTATTGGGCGAGGACGACGACGCCACACTTCGAGCTACAAGTCTCTAGGAGCACAGACCTCTAGATTTCCCAGAAGGCAGGGTGTTTATGTGCCGCAACGTTGGCATCCAACTGCGAGCAGGTACTTCAGGAGTGCGTGGCTACAGCTCAATAAACAATTTATTCCACCACTGGAATATATTTGGGGACCTAGAGTTCGTTGGCGGCGCTTTGTTTCGCCGCACATTGCCCCTCACACATTGCGCCGATCGCTGCGACCGAGCGACGGCGCGACGAACTTGTTGGAAACCAGTCGCGGAGAGCCCACGACGTCGCGGCGATCGCTGAGTGACGCAATTCTCTGTGTCGCTGACTGACAATCGCGCCATGTGAAACAGCCTAAAGATGCGCGCGCGCTCGTTACATGCTATGCCGTCGGCACTATAAAGCCGGCGGGTAAGGTGCGCTTCCCGCGGCACTCGCTAGGGGCTACGCCCCGCGAGGTGGCGCTTGCGCAGTTCCTCCTCGTACATGGTGAGGATGGAGAGGGTGCTAGAAGGAAGTAATATCGGGTTTAATCTCTCACACAAACAGGCTGGTACAGTAGTAGAACAGCAGCTTCCAGGTTTATTTTATGCAGACGACATTGTGTTGCTAGCTAACAAGCAAAGTGATTTGCAACGTCTGGCTAATATCTGTGGACAGGAAGGCACCAATTTAGGTTTTTGAAATTTAGTGTTAGAAAGTCAGGTGTTATGGTATTCAATGAAAGCAGTGAACAGACAGTGGCGATACAGGGCCAGGAAATACCTCGGGTAACAGAATAGAAGTACCTTGGTATATGGATAAATGGAGGCAATAGATATATGGAAACACAGGAAGAAATAACAGTGAAGGGGAAGAGAAATGTAGCCATAATGGAGCACAGAGCGCTATAGAGATACAATAGGTAGGAGGTGCTTCGAGGTATTTGGAAAGATGTAATGGTTCCAGGACTTACTTTTGGAAATGTGGTTTGCTTTAAATCAGGGGTACAATCAGGACTCGATGGGAACCAAAGGTCAGTGGATCGCTTCGCATTGGGCGCTCAGGGGAACACTACAAGTGAAGCTGTGCAGGGTGATATGGGCTGGACTAGTTTTGAAGTAAGGGAAGCTCGCAGTAAAATTGAGTATGAAGAATGACTGAGGAATATGGAAGAAATTAAATGGACTGGGAGAGTTGAGGTATATGTTCAGGAAAAACATTGATTTACAGTGAAGGAAAAGAACTAGGAAGCTTACCAGCAAGTATGCGGCCTGTAGGATGGGCAACACAACAACAAAGAACGTCAAGCGGAAAGTCAGAGAGGCTGAAATAATCTCATGGGTGGCGGCAATGGAAAAGAAACCTGCCCTGAGTAACTACTTAAGAGGAAAAAATGAAATCAGGAAAGAAACAATTTTCAATATAACTCAAAGCTCATTACTTTTCGAAGCGAGATCGGGATTCCTTAGGACACACACCTATAAAGAGAGATATAAGAAGGAAGAAGACGCATGTGCTTGCTGCGCTAAAGCTACGAAAACTATGGAACATGTTTCATTAAAATGTGAAGACGTCTACCCAGCGGTCGATTTAGGCACTACTGGCCTCCTTGAAGCTCTTGGGTTCCGCGAGAGCAGTGGAAAAGTAAACATGTCCGCTGCTTCGAGATTGCTTCGACTACCTAAGGAGCATGTTCGAATCATAATCCGTCCCCGTGGAGGACTGGACATCAAGAAGATAGGCAACTTCAGAGTTGCTCAAGCCCTCACTACCGCTGCTAGACTTACGGAGGTGGATATCATATGTCCGAATACGTTGCAAAACATATTCGTGGCAAGCACACCATCAAAGTGCAACGCCATTGCCTACGCCGATGTGAAAGCTGTACTTATTGGACAAGCAAGCTACGAAGTTAGTGCATATATCGCAGCCCTCGGAAACTCATGAAAGGGCATTCATGACATTGATCCTACCATCGATCGAGAGGCGCTCAAACGCCTCATCATTCAACCCAAGAATTCAAGTGCCCTCTAGGTGAGACGAATTAAGAACACAAGGACGGTAGTCATCCTGTTTGATAGACTCAAAGCCCCGGACTACGTAAAATGCAGTCCCAGTTTGGTCAAATGCTCACTTTGTCGCAGACAAACTAACGTTTGCTATGCATGTGGAAAGCTTGGCCACAAAGGTGACGTTTGCTCAGCCCCCAAAAATGCAATCTGGCGCGGCTGTGGTGCGAGCAACCCGGACAATAAGCACAAATGTACACCGAAGTGCACCCTCTGCGGAGGCACTCATGCCACGGCTGACAGAACCTACAAGCAGATGTTCCAAATTCCGTTTGTAGTTGGACAACTGTGAAGAGAACGGCGCAACCGCGAATAATCCAAGCAACCAACTTGGTTGCCAACCCCTTTCAAGCTGGCGCTCAGCAGCTCGCACAGATATAGGAGACGATCCCGATACCCCGGCGGCGAGGATAGCGGATACCAGGACCGTGTCCCTTCTAGGGGTCGCTCGACGGAACGCTCGTCTTCCAGGGGCCGCAAGGCCCCCAGGACCCGCTCCCGCTCCAGAGGCCACTCTCGTTCCAGGGGACCTGCAGTTCATATCCAGGAGCCTGCTGATCGTGGTACCACATGGGCTGACCGGGTCAAGGAGTCACCGAAAAAAGGTAACGGTAGTTCAATCGCCAGAGCACAACAGGATCGCACAATTGAAAAGAGAAAACGCTTCGTTAAAATACGCAATGGAGCAGAACACAGCAGAAATTTGAGAACTCAGAAAAGCCAGCAAGCAAGAGACAGTTCAACCCACTCAGGCCCCTGCAGTAGAACGCCCACGGAGATCCCCGTAGCGGAAGCGACTGCCAATGGTCTACCGAAAAAGAGGGCGCTGGCAGTTCATGTCTCAGACAAGAGCGCCAGTGTTCTTAAATTGGAAAAAAAACGATAGATAAAATTGATGAATCCCTCGAAAAAGTTCAAATTGGTATTGACAAACTCGCGGAGGCGGTCAGAGCACTAGGAATCAGATGCGATAATCTGGAGGGCCACGCTTCTACCATAGCTACAATTACATAGTTGGACAAAGTGAATAACACTGACACTGAAAGGTCTGCAGCGGCTGTGCTCCGCTGCATTTTATAATACAAGCTAACTGCTACGTCCCACCATGGTGGCACATCACAGGGTAAATAATATCTGGCAGTAGAACTGTAGGGGATGTCAATGTAAAAGGAATGTCCTCCGACAGTTCATTCGGACCCACCCGGAAAAGCCACATGTAATCCTATTACAAGAAACGCTCATGGCTACGGTCACCCTACCAGGCTATAAATCGCATACCCAATATGGTGATGGGTAGAGGGGAATCAGCACATTAGTCACCAACAAATGTGCGTTCATAGCCCACGATCTGAATCTTGAATCCAATAAGGTTGAACACTCGCTCGTTGAAATCATCTCCAGCGGACAGTTCAAAACAAGTCTATTTATGCTTAACATATACAGTACATCAAAAGACCTCAGGTAAAGATTCGCGGCAATTATCAACAGGGCTACAAGCAAGGCCAAGACATTCCCACTCCTGGTGGCTGCAGACTTCAACGCTCCGCATCAAGCATGTGGCTACCAACAAGCTAACCGCAAGGGTATTGACCTATGGCAAACTACAGTCAATAATAACCTCACGCTTATAACAGATCCGGCTTTCCCGATCGGCAACTCCTGCTCTAGGGATACCACACCTGACCTCTTTTTCGTACGGAATGTGGAATCCGCATCTTGGTCCAACCTCCAAGTGGACCTTGGCAGTGATCACAACATCCTGGCCGCCTCCGTCAACGTGAGAAGCGGGACCTCAAAGAGTTCACTATTACAGACGGCGATTACCTTCGCAAGATTAGGGAAGAGCGAGCACAAACACATGACTCAGCACTCAGCCTAGAGCAGTGGGCTGAACAGTTAAATGAGGATATCAGCGCGGCGACGAAGAAATTCTAGCCTGAATAGTAGGTGGACCGGATGGATAGCCGCCTCGCTCATCTTCTAGAAGCTAAAGCGTCACTTTTGAATGGATGGAAAGGGCAGAAACTCAACCGAAGGCTCCGAAAAAAGATCGTGGAGGTCAACAAAACTATAGAAGATCACTGCCAAACCTTGAGCAGGCAACAGAGGGATCAGGTCTGCAATTCCGTGGATGGCCAGATGAGAGTTGGAGCTAAATGGAAACTACTCAAGCATCTGCTCGATGATACCAATACCAAGTCAAACCAAAGGCAAGTGATAGCGAAGGTTCTACATCAGGCATCACAATCAGAGACATTGCAGCCCGTACTCGACAGACTCGCTCGCAAGTATCTGCCACTGGGCAACTCGAGTGACCAAAACTTTTCCCCTGTAAAGGGGGTTTATTGTGGTTCTAGAGAAGCAGCGACCAACGCGGCAGCAGCAGCTAGGGCGCAGCCAGTGAACGAACTGGGTATGAGCCACGCGATGGCAACGGGGCTTTTTAGCCTGCCGATCTTCGTCACAATCACCCCCGGAATTGAAGAGTAGCCATCCTTGCGATCAAAGGAGAGGTCAGAGGATCGTAATATGACTTCAGCTGGTCAATGTGGACAGCCTCTCGTCCCCGACGACGTCGATCAGGAGACGGTGACACGGGCTCAACCACGTAATTAACAGGTGATGGTTGCGCAACCATGCGGTAGGGCCCGTGGTACTTCGGGAGGAGCTTGGACGAAAGGCCAGGGGCAGCAACAGGCGGTACCCAAAGCCACACGAGTGAGCCGATAGGAAAGGGGTGAGGGGGTGGGCCTAGGTCATGGCGCTCTTTTTGGCGGCACTGTTGAACAGACGTCAAAGAACGGGCCAGTTGTCGGCATTTCTCGGCGTACTGAGCGACCGTAGAAACAGGTGAGCACTCAGCAGGGTCCGGCCGGTACGGGAGAACCGTATCAATGGTGCTGGAGGGATGGCGGCCGTAAATCAGAAAGAATGGTGAGAATCCGGTAGTGGCTTGAGAGGCAGTGTTATAGGCGTATGTGACGGCTGGAAGTACAAGATCCCAGTTGGAGTGGTCAGACGCAACATACACTGATAGCATGTCACCAAGAGTACTGTTGAATCGTTCTGTTAAGTCATTGGTTTGTGGATGATAAGCAGTAGTTGTGCGGTGGATAATTTGGCATTCAGATAGGAGCGACCGCAGGACGTCCAAGAGGAATACCTGACCCCGATCGCTCAGCAGTTCATGGGGCGCGCCATGGCGGAGAACAAAGTTGTGCAGAATGAATGAGACGACGTCTTTTGCTGATGCGGCAGGCAAGGCGGCGGTTTCGGCATATCGTGTCAAATGATCTACGGCGACAACAATCCATCGGTTGCCGGAGCCAGTAGATGGAAGAGGCTCGTATAAATCAATGCCGACACGGTCGAATGGCTGAGCTGGGCAGTGAAGTGCCTGGAGAGGGGCGATGGAGAAATGCGGGACACATTTGCGTTGGCAGGCGATGCAGGAGCGTACGTATTTGTGGACGAAGTTGTACATCCCTCGCCAATAATATCGTAGGCGAAGCCGTGTGTAGGTTTTCGACACTCCGCCGTGACCACACTGCGGATCAGAGCGAAAAGCGGAGCATAAATCTTGTCGAAGGTGACGGGGAACTACTAAGAGCCATGTGCGGCCGTCATCGTGGTAGTTGCGGCGGTACAAAAGTCCGTCGCGGATGGTGAAATGCTGCGCCTGTCGGCGTAACACTCGAGGTGCCGAAGCTGCCGGAGGATTTGACAAAAAGTCGAATATCATGACGATCCATGGGTCTTTACGTAGCTCTGAGGCCATGTCCAGGATGTCAAGCAGTGAGATATCAGTTGTGTAGGTAGAACTACTGCTGTCGGAAGTTACTGGGAAGCGCGAGAGGGCATCGGCGTCAGAGTGTCTGCGTCCAGAGCGATAGACGACACGCATATCATAGTCCTGAATTCGGAGGGCCCACCGAGCGAGGCGGCCCAACGGGTCTTTGAGGTTAGACAACCAGCGAAAAGCGTGATGATCCGTCACCACGTCAAAGGGCCGACCATAGAGATATGGGCGAAATATTTGAAGAGCCCATACGATAGCCAGGTACTCTTTTTCTGTTACTGAGTAATTGGCCTCAGTTTTTGTGAGTGTACGACTGGCATAAGCGAACACGTATTCGGCATTACGGTTCTGATGCTGTGTGAGCACGGCACCAAGGCCGACACCACTGGCGTCAGTGTGAAGTTCTGTAGGTGCGCTTGGATCAAAATGGCGCAAGATCTGCGGAGACGTGAGTAGGCGATGAAGAGTCGTAAAGGAATCATCGGAGGCTTCCGACCAAGTAGTAAGTTCATTGTCGCCTTGTAGGAGTTGGTGTAGTGGTGCGATCACAGTAGCGAAATTGCGAACAAAACGTCGAAAATAGGAGCATAGGCCAATGAAGCTGCGTAGTGCTCTTAGGTTAGTGGGCTTCGGGAATTCGAATACGGCGCGAAGTTTAGCAGGATCAGGAAGGATGCCTTCTTTGGAGACAACATGGCCTAGTATAGTCAATTTTCGAGCTGCAAGTAAGCACTTTTTTAAGTTAAGCTGGAGCCCAGCATTCCGGAGACAGGTCAAAACTTCATGTAAACGGCGAAGATGGGTCGGCAAATCAGGGGAAAAGACTACAACATTGTCGAGGTAGCAGAGCCAAGTGTGCCATTTCAGGCCGCGCAGGATGCCGTCCTTAATGCGTTCGAAAGTGGCGGGCGCGTTGCACAGACGTTGCACAGAGCGGCATTACAGCGAATTCATACAAGCCGTCTGGTGTTACAAACGCAGTTTTAGAGCAGTCAGCGTCAGCCATGGGCACCCGCCAGTAGCCAGAGCGGAGATCTAAAGAGGAAAAAAACTCCGCACCTTGCAAACAGTCAAGGGCGTCGTCGATATGTGGCAACGGGTAAACATCCTTTCGGGTAATCTTGTTAAGCCTTCGATAATTGACGCAAGATCGTATGGTGCCATCTTTTTTTTAACTAGGACGACTGGTGATGCCCAGGGACTACTAGAAGGCTGGGTGACACCGCGTTTCAGCATATCGTTCACCTGGTCATTGATAACGCGTCTTTCCGTCGCCGATACTCGGTAAGGACGCTGCCGAATTGGCGCATGGCTCCCACTGTCGATGGTGTGCGAGACAGTCGTTGTGCGGCCGAGGGATGTTGCTTGGCAGTCAAAGGAAGAAGAGAAGCCTTCGAGCAAGTGAAGAAGTTCATCGCGCTGCGTCGACGTAAGGTCACTGGGAATAGCTGGCGTAAAAGAACGTAGCAGTGACTGAGGAGGCAATGCCTCGAGAGCGTCAAGATAAGTGGAGTCGTCCGTCGTGTCAAATATTGAAGATGAGGCCAGGGGTTTTGCTCTGCCAAGGCTTTCATGGCGTAGTAAAGTAATTGGTTCAGCCGATGGGTTTGACACGCACATCAGAGAAGCGCCAGTTTTGAACGCATGATGCACGTCATCCTGCTACAAAGGCTCATCTTGCCCAAGATGAGCTACAAAGGCTCATCTTGCCCCGAGCTAGATAGCCCCTTCAAGGCATGCGAAGTAAGGGAAGCTTTCCAGAATCTAAATGGCAGGTCGGCCCCTGATCCTGATGGAATCCCCAACCGGGCATTGAGAAACCCAGACGACTGCTCTATAGAATGGTTGACAGAGGATAATATGGAATATGGGAACGAGGGGTTGTCCCGGAGTCCTGCAAAATGGCCTCGGTCATCCTCATTCCAAAGTCTGGAAGGCCCCCGAGTCGCTCAAACTTCAGACGCCTTTCCATCACGTCCTGCGTGCGGAAAGTAGCGGAACGTGTCATACACAATCGAATTTCCAAGCACATCGAGAAACAAGGACTGTTTCCTTGATGGACTGTTCTTTCTTGATGAGCTTCATCGGGTCTTGCGTTGACAGGGCCGGCTTTCGTCCGGCCCTGTCAACGCAAGACCCGATGAAGCTCATCAAGTGTCAAATCATTGACAACAACACATGGGATATAAGAGGCATCCTAGGCTTAGACCTGGAGAAGGTCTTTGACAATGTATCCCATGCTCACATTCTGAACTCCATCTCGGAGCTCAATTTGGGAGACACAGATACACAAGCTCGTTCCTACGGGATCGCAAGGCCACACTCAAATTCGGTGAGCTCAAGTGCGACAATTTCAGTTTGGGCCCCAGAGGCATGCCACAAGGAGCGGTAGTCTCACCACTGCTTTTTAACATCGCCATGAAGAAACTATCACAAAGGCTCTCCAACGTAGAAGGGGTCAATCATACCCTCTACGCTGATGGCATCACAATCTGGTGCACCGGAGGAAGTGAAGGAGCTGTTGAATTAGGCTTACAGGACGCTGTAGATCAAACAGAGATATACCTAGAAAATATGGGGCTTAGATGTTCCCCGAGCAAGTCTGAGCTCCTCCTCTACAGGCTAGTCAGGAGAGGTCCCAAACCTAGAGGCTGGAAACCGTTGTCTGAAATAAACATCAAACTACACACTAAAAGCGGCTGTACCATCCCCAGCGTAGACGCCATTCGGGTCCTTGGCATGTTCATCGAATCCAATGGCAGTAACAATACGACGCTCAAAAAGCTCACAGCCAAGACTGAGAGCATGATCAGACTCATCAACAGAGTATCGAATAGGCGTAGAGGCTTAAAGGAAGACAATCTCCTCAGGGTGTTCCACGCCTTCCTTATGAGTCATATAGTTTATGTTACAGCCATGCACAACTGGTATAACTCCGAGAAGAAACGATTAAACACGCTCACCAGAAAAATTATAAAAAAGTACTTGGCAGTCCGTTAAGGGTGAGCACGGGCCTCCTTATGTAACTAGGAGTGCACAACACATCGGACGAGATAATCGAGGCCCAGCAGTCAGCTCAACTATCCCATTTATCCTGTAGCCCGGCCGCAAAGAAGATCCTGGTTGTTCTTGGGATCAACCCTATCCTCATGGAAGAGCGGAAATATGAAATTTTAGAAGATCAAAGAAACAACATACGAGTTACACCATTTCCCCGCAATGTTCATCCTCAACACAACGCAGGCAGACGCAGGGCAAGAGCCCTCGCCCTCCTCAAGCGTACCAAGGACGATCCCTACTCGGCATGTTTTGTCGACGCAGCCCAATATGGAGAGTCGTTTAACCTCGCCATTGCTCTCGTTGATGACAACGGACAGATAGTGAATGCGGCTTCCCTGAAGTGCTCAATACCAACCAGAGCAGAGCAGGTCGCAGTTGCTATAGCACTCCTCGACAACAGCAGATAACAAATCTTCACTGATTCGAGATCAGCGGTCAGGGCTTTCGCTTCAGGATCCATCGCTGAGGAGGCTCACAAGATTCTCAAGAACAAGATAATCTCTCCGCACACCACGACGTGGCTTCCGGCTCACCTTGACCCCCAGCTTGACTCCTTTCCCAATCTCAATGACATCGCCGACTCCCAAGCGCGCGCACTAACCCACCGCGCGGGAGCAGGATTGAGCTCAGACTCCGGGGTTCTCGAGTTTCGGGACACTCTCACTTCTTTCAGCGAAATTACTATAGTACGTAGTAATTTCGTAGTAACCTGGGTAGGAGGACTTATGTTCCCACTCACAACAAAGTGGCTAGACCTCTAGCGGCTACTTTACGCATGCTTCAGACTAAGTGTGGCCCTTTTCCACACGATTACTCCAGAGGTTTTTAGCTCTACTTGCCCCGACTGTGGGGCTGTTAGCAATCTCGCAAACATGCTCTGGCGATGGCTCTCGTTACAGGGACCCATTCGCATCACAGAAGAAGAATGAAGCTCTGCCATCCAGAGCTCAGAACTTTCACGTCAAACTTGGGTTGTCCAGAGAGCCCACGATGCGGTGGTTAGGCTCGGCCTACCAGTCCCCACGTGGGAGCGGCCTGCAGCTCTGCCCTAGGGCAAAGATTCTGAGGACCTTGTAATTAAAGTTCTTTGTCTGTCTGTCTCCCCGCTATTGGCTTTAGTAAAAGGCGATTGGAGGATTGGTGGAAAAAAGGTAGGGAAACGACAAAAAACGGAGACGTACAAAAGCACAGTTCGCAATAGGGGATCAGAAAATTTGGTTCTGGGAGTTCATAGTGCGGTTTTTTCATTTTTTATTGTTTAACCTAGGTAGGACATTATGCAGTAAATAGCAAGAGCTTGGCGGCGCCACCCACCGCCCCGTTCCAAGGGGGACGCTCATAACATCCATTCATCCATCCTCGCCCTCCCTCGCTCTTCGCTCTCATATCGCGCCAGGGGAAAGGCGTTCGCTCTTTTAACTTAAAAATCACCAACGCCGAGTTGCAAGTACCACTAAGAGACAGCTAAGTCAAAGATTAGGGTCACCTGCCTTTTTTGATGAAAAACGAAGTCCAGTCGCGTTACCACATGGAGATAACGTAGATGAAAATGTTATACAAGCCCGCCTTATAACTTTGATTATGTGATTGTGACTGACGCCAACTTGAGAAAATATTTATGAGTCACTGAGAAGGTGTCATTCTGCAGTAAAGAACGCAAGAGATAGCTTAAATTTGACCGGCGCTGAGCGGAATGCAACCGACGTGACAAGGGTTCTTGAAGCACACCAACGCGACTCCTTAGAATGCGGTACCGCAGTTCCATGGGGATAGCGTCACTCTCCAAAGAACGCTTCTCACGTGTGCCATTTACCGAGCTGCGCCAATAATTGACTGCCTGTGTGCCACACTTCATAGATAGATAGATAGAATAAACTTTAATGTCCAACGGCGAAGGTGATCTACCCACCCCCCGACACGCAGGTCAGGGGGCGAGTGCCGCCGCCTCAGATCCAGGCTGGGAGGTCTTGGGTCCCAGCAGCCTCTTCAGCCAGTTGGACGAGCCGGAGCTGGAGCTCAGAGTCCGAGCTGCGCAGCAGGGTCTCCCAGGTGTCTCTGCTACCTATTTTGTGCGTTCCCCCGGGAGAGTACGGACATTCCCATATTATGTGGTCCAGGGTCCCTCTCGCCCCACAAAGATTACACTTATCGCTCCTGGCCTCGGGGAACACGTGGTTCGCCATAACCGGGTGCGGATATGCATAAGTTTGTAGTCGTCTCCACGCGAAAGCTTGTCTGTTGTTTAATTTTGGGTCTGGCAGGGATACCAGTCTACGAGCCAATCTATAATGCTGCGTGATCTCCCCATATTTTAGCATGCGCTCTCCGCTCCCTCGGTCATCGAGGGGCCCCGTAGCGGCTCGGCGGTAGAGATCTCGAGCCAGCTCGTGGGCCGCCTCATTGCCGGGGACGGCTTCGTGCGCCGGAGTCCAAATTATGTGAATTTTTCTGTCTAGCTTTCTCTGGCCTAGGATTCTGGCCGCTAAAGGCGAGATCCTTCCCTTGCTAAAATTTTGTATGGCAGTTTTGCTGTCACTGATCACAAATTTCGCGTCCGTTCCAGCGCAAGCTAATGCGATCGCAATTTCCTCGGCAACTTCTATGTTGCGCCCGCGCAGAGTGACAGCGGTCACGGGAATACCCCTGCCGCTGACGGCCGTTGCCATCGTAAAACTGCCGCTACCTCCCGCCGCGTCTACATAGGCCACCTCATGCTCCGAGATATTACCGAATCTAATTTTTAATGCTTCGGCTCGTTTATGCCTCCTGTCTTTGTTATGTTCCGGGTGCATGTTTTTTGGCAGAGGGGGGATAATCAGATTTTTTTCTAACTTCCCTATCTACTTCCACCTTTTGGGTGGGGCCTCTGTCCGGATTTATTCCAACTTTGGCCAATATGGCTCTTCCTGTCTTCGTGGTGCTAAGTCTCTCAATTTGAGAGGTTCGCACCGCTTCCGCCAGTTCTGCCTATGTGTTGTGCACTCCTAGAGCCATCAGTCTCTCTGTTGATGTACACATGGGCAGTCCCAGCGCTCGTTTTACGCATTTTCTCATTACAGAATCAATCTTTTCTCTTTCCACCACTTTCAAATCGAGATATGGCGTTGCATAGCTCACCCGGCTGAATATGCACGCCTGTATTAGCTTAATTAAATTTTTTTCCTTTAGCCCTCGGCCTTTGCTGGCCACCCGCCTAATTAGGCTCAGGGTCTGTAATGCGTGATTCTGCAGCCTCTTGACGGTCTCGCCGTTGTGGCCGTGTGACTGGAGAATCAGGCCCAAGATTCTAATTTGCTCGACTATTGGTACCTCTTTACCCGCCACCTTTGATCTCCGACGGTGCCTTGCCCCTTAAGTGTTTCGGATTGTATATAAACAATTCTTATTTCTGCGGTGAGCATGCTAAGCCTCTCTCGGCCGCGTAATCAACTATGATGTCGGTGGCGGCCTGGAGCAGGCTTTCGACGGCTGAATCACTTCCCCGGCTGACCCAGAGGGTGATATCATCCGCATATATACTAAATTTTAATCCCTCGAGCTTTGCCAATTGCTCGGGGAGTTCTCTCATAGCCACGTTGAAGAGTAGGGGAGACAGCACTGATCCTTGGGGCGTACCCTTACTCCCTAGCTCAATTGTGGGGGATTCCAGCGTTTGGAACCTCATGCAAGCAGTTCTTCCCGTCAGGAAGTCCCTGATGTATCAATATGTCCTGGTACCAACATTAATCTTGTTCAGCCCTTCCAGGACCTCCTCATGCTTTACGTTGTCAAAAGCCTTCGTGAGGTCCAGTCCCAGAATTGCTTTTGCATCTTTAGACCTTGAGTCTATTATAACATGTTTGATTTGGAGCATGACGTCCTGCGTAAACAATTGAGGTGGGAACCCGACCATCTCATGTGGCCACAGATCGCCCTGCTCCATGAAGCCCATCAGTCTGGTCTGGACGACGTGCTCCATCAATTTCCCCACGCATGAAGTTAAGGAAATTGGCCGTAAGTTTTCCAATTGCGGAGGCTTCCCGTGTTTTGGTATTAAAATAATGCTTGCCGTCTTCCACTGTTGTGGGAGCTCGCCTTTTTCCCAACCTTATTTTGTTATAGCGCAAGCTTGACAAGGACAAAATAAGATATGGCGTACCAACAAGCCCCTATTGCTATCCTCATCGATTTTTCCCAACATTCCTGCATGTACTTCGTTAGATAACTAATGGAATCATCCTCTAAGTTTCTGAGCATTTTGTTCGTTACCCCGTCAGGGCCTGGAGCAGACTTCGTTCTGAGTCTTACAATCTCTGCTCGCACTTCCGCTTCTGTGATGGGGGCGTCCAACGCCTCGTTAGGCGCTCCACCATAGTCGGGTAGTGGAGTTCGCGATGTTTCCCCCACGAACGTCTCAATTAATTTCTTCATGAAATAATCATCGTTCCCTACGAACGCGTGCCTAGCTTTTGCCAATGTTATACCGGATTGAGTTTTCGAGCTTGCGGGGTCCAACAAGTGCCGGAGGATGTTCCACGTCTTGAAGAGGTGCATGCTCCACTCCATTTCGTCACACTTGTTGGCCCAATTTTGTTCGCATAATGTAAAAGTATAATCTTCGATTTCCTTATTATGCCTAGCAATCCTTCTTCTGAGGTCGCGGTTCCATTTCTGATTTTTGAGACGACGTTCCATGCTTTGCTTAGCTTCCCACATATGCAGAAGACGGCTGTCCGCTATCTCCGGGGCGTTATCCCCTTCGAGCGTTTTTGTCATCCCTCTAACGTCCGATTTGAGCGCCGTCGTCCATTCCTCGATGTTTCTGATGGGCCCCAGTTCCTGCGCTCTCCTAATATCTCTAAATTTATCCCATTCAACGACGGCCGGTGCGCGAGCCCTGCGCGTTTGAAGGCCCACTTTCAATATGGAAACAATTATGTAGTGGTCGCTGCCAAAATTTTGATCCGAATTATGCCATTCTAGATCTTTAATGTTTTTCGAGAATGTTAGATCTGGAGATGTATCCTTACTAACGCTATTGCCCACCCTCGTTGGACTCTCAGGGTCCATGTGCAGAGTGAGCCCTATGTCATGCGTATCTTCCCACAGCTGTCTGCCTTTCGGGCTTTGGTGCGGGTACCCCCATTCCTGGTGATGTGCGTTAAAATCCCCCACTATCAACAGTGGCTGGTTGCTTGAAATTTTGAGGGCCTTGCGAAGCAGAGCCCTGAACCTCACCTTCCTTTGCCTGGATGAGCTGTATAAATTTAGAAGGAATAAACTAGGGTCCTTCTGTTTTCCGGTTAGAATTTCGACAAACACGTTCTCGATCTCTCTCGACTCTAAATCGTGTTCAATGGCCGCGATATTTCTTTTCACGAGTGTTGTGACCGAGGATTTCTCCCCCCTGCCACTATGAAATGCCTGATAACCTGACAGTTTTGCGGGTCCTCCAGTTTCCTGGAGGGCAATCGCCAAAGGAGTCTCATCTTATAGCGGAAGGTACTGTTGCAGAATCGACCGCTTGCGCCGGAAGCCGCGACAGTTCCACTGCCAGATTTGATTTTCATTTGCGCGCCTGGCCATTTTGCAGTTGCGTGACGTTCTGCTCCATATTCTGTTGCCACCCGTTCATGGCGACCATCTCATTCCTTAGCCTTTGGCATTCCTCGGCCTGTTTCTGAACTGCCCCAAGGACAGCTTGAATTTGGATGTTGATATGGTTCATAAATTCATTCATCTTGGCCTCTAACCTTTCCAAATTTTCGACCCTTTTCTCTATAGCCTGAATAGGGTCGGCGTCTTGAATTTCGCGTTTCGTTGGTGGCGGGAGGGACGCCTCTGTGACCATCTTATCCTCTCCTTGCGGCTGTTGACGTGCCGCTGGGGGGGGGGGGGGGTGTCATCTGTCTGATGGGTTGTTGCGGAGGAGGGGTTGCCTGCCTTTGTGATTTCTTTAAGTTTTGGATTTCGGACCGTTGCGAATCGACTATACCCGTTAATTTTTCGACCATTTTCTTTAATTTCTCAATTTCCTCGTCCCGTTTATCCCTCTGATTATTTTCCTGGGAGACCTTGCCCGCGAAATTCACACCCTTACGCTCCTTGCTCCTACCTCGTCTCCATGGGTTGGCAGGGTCCCTTGAGCTCGAGCGCCCCCTGGACTGGCTCCTGGCACGGGAACCGGAGCGTCCTTTGGGCGGCGGCGATGGTCTGCTCTGATTTGCTTCCAGTTTTGGGAAAGAGTCCTCGCGGAACCTGAAATCTGTTCCCCCTTTGGGTTCGCGTTGTCGACTCTGATGTCCCCCACCAGTCGTCTTTGCTTGTTCCATCTTCTCCCACTGTCGCTTCTTAACTTCGTAGGGAGTGCGGAAGAGTTCTCGGCACTTGGGATCTCCTAGGGCGTGGCCTCTGCCACACAGCTGGCATTTCAGCTCACACCTGTGCTCACTTGACGGGTTCTCGAGGCCGCAGCCGCGGCACTTGACGTTCGTCGGGTCTGGGCACACGTCAGCGCGATGCCCGAGTCGGCCACAGGCGACACACACTTCGTATTTTTTGCGGTACAGCTGGCATCTGTGCGGTGCCCCGTTGAGGTAAATCCACCTTGGCACTTCTTTCTCCTTGAAGAGAATAAAGATCGACTGTGAATCTTTGCCCAGCCTGCGGACGCCTCGAATCTCGGGGTTATCCTTGCGGTCTAGGCGGTACAGAATTTCTTCGATGGAGTATCCGAGTGGAACCCCGTGGATGACTCCCTTTCCGCAGTGCTCGGGGGTGGCCACGTAGGCGAACGTCTCCACTTGTTCTCCGTCGAACATGAGGTGTTTCACGCTCGCGTACTTCAGCTTCCTCTCCGCACTCGTAGTGATGACGAGAACGGAGTGCTGCTTCATATTTGGAGTTATTATATTGTATCCCCTACCTCGGATCGATGACGCCCTTGACTGCCTCCATGGTGCTCGCTACTTCTCTTCTATTGACCCCCGCTCCGGCTACTGGCAGATTGCTGTGGACGATCTCGACCGCGAGAAGACTGCTTTTGTAACTCCGGACGGTCTTTATCAATTCAAAGTGATGCCGTTTGGTCTATGTAACGCTCCTGCCACTTTTGAACGCATGATGGACTCCCTTCTTCACGGTTTCAAATGGTCCATATGCCTGTGCTACTTGGACGACGTCATAGTATTCTCCCCAACGTTCGCTACGCACCTCGAGTGCCTCTCGGCAGTCCTGGACGTTTTTCGTCGCGCCGGTCTGCAATTGAACGCATCGAAGTGCCAATTCGGCCGTCGCCAGATTACCGTCCTTGGGCATCTCGTTGACGCGAACGGAGTGCAACCGGACCCAGGCAAGATCCATGCTGTTACGCACTTTCCTGTTCCGAAGTGTGTCAAGGATGTGCGCAGCTTCATCGGCCTTTGCTCCTACTTCCGCCGTTTCGTGAAAAATTTCGCGGCCATCGCACGACCACTAACCGAGCTTTTGAAAAAAGACGCCCCTTTCCAGTGGGGCGATAACGAGGCCTCTGCATTCTCGCATCTCATCGCCGTTCTCACAACGCCTCCCGTTCTGGCCCATTTCGATCCTTCTGCGCCTACCGAAGTTCGTACTGATGCCAGCGGTCACGGAATTGGCGCAGTACTGGCACAACGCCAGCGCGGCAACGACCGTGTTATCGCTTACGCCAGCAGGCTCCTCTCACCCGCGGAGCGCAACTATTCCATCACTGAGCGTGAGTGTCTGGCCCTAGTTTGGGCGGTTGCGAAGTTCCGCCCATACTTATATGGCCGACCCTTTTCCGTTATCACAGACCATCACGCGCTTTGTTGGTTATGCTCATTGAAAGACCCTTCAGGAAGACTTGGTCGCTGGGCCTTACGCCTCCAAGAATATTCGTTCTCTGTCACCTACAAATCTGGCCGACTACACAAGGACGCTGACTGCCTGTCTCGCTACCCGGTAGACGAGCCTGACGACGCCGACAGTAGTACCGCCGACGGCATTTTCTCTGTGTCAGCCTTCGCTAACATCGCCGATGAGCAGTACCGAGACCTATCGCTGCGAGTACTCATCGAGCGTCTGTGCTCTACACTTACCGACGCATCCGTTCGCCGATATGTCCTCCAGGGCGGCATTCTGTACCGAAGGAACTTCCTTCCTGACGGATCTGATCTTCTTCTTGTCGTGCCAAAACATCTACGACAGACTGTGCTCTTTGAGATGCATGACGCACCTACTGCTGGACATCTTGGCGTAACCCGCACGTACGACCGCGTCCGCCGCCGCTTCTATTGGCCTGGTCTCGCTCGCTCCGTCCGACAGTATGTTGCTGCCTGCGATACCTGCCAGCGTCGGAAAACACCTCAGGTGCTACCTGCCGGTCATCTCCAGCCGATCACTGTCCCTGTGGAACCGTTCTTTCGTGTTGGATTAGACCTCCTCGGTCCCTTTCCCACGTCATCCTCTGGGAACAAATGGGTAGCCGTAGCAACTGATTACGCCACCCGATACGCTATCACGCGGGCTCTCCCTACCAGTTGCGCCACTGACGTCGCGGACTTTCTCTTGCGTGACATTATCTTACTTCATGGCGCCCCGCGACAGCTGCTCACTGACCGTGGTCGTAACTTCCTCTCGAAAGTTATCGCCGACATTGTACGTTCCTGCTCCACTCAACACAAGCTGACTACCTCATACCATCCTCAAACCAATGGCCTGACAGAGCGGTTAAACCGTACTCTTACCGATATGCTGTCAAAGTACGTTTCCAAGGACCACCGCGACTGGGACATAGCCCTTCCTTACGTCACATTCGCTTATAATTCTTCCCGGCACGACACCGCCGGATTTTCTCCCTTTTATCTGCTCTACCGTCGCGAACCGACCTTGCCCCTTGACACGGCACTTCCTCCTGCTTCGATCTCAACAAGCGAGTATGCGCGCGACGCCATCGCTCTCGCCGACCATGCACGCCAGCTTGCCCGTGCTCGACTGACGGACTCGCAAACCACTCAGCAGCGTCAGTACAACGCCCGCCACCATGACGTACAGTTTTCGCCTGGTGCGCTCGTGCTCCTCTGGTCGCCCTCCCGTCACGTCGGACTTTCAGAGAAGCTCCTTTCGCGATACACAGGGCCCTACCGCGTGCTGCGCCAGGTGACGCCTGTGACGTACGAAATTGCCCCTGTGAGCTCAACCTCGTCATCTACTGTGGCACCTAGTGATGTCGTGCACGTCAGTAGGCTCAAGGCCTACTACACTGTTTCAAAGTCCGGCCTTTAGTCGCTCCGGGACGGCGCTTTTGCCGCCGGGGGTAGTGCTACGGAATAGTATTACCGATGACGAAGAGGCGAGCAGTACGAAGACGACGACAACGATTGGAGGCTAGCGCGGGCTGTTGCCTCTTGGCCAAGTGCGGCGTATTACGTTGTAAATATACTTGTATATAGCTTTTCATTTGAGTCTTCTTACGTAACAATATCTTCCTTCTCTTCGCGTGGGTTAATCCCCGCCGACATTTTGATGACGTCAGTCAGATATGCTGTTCCATATTTTGTAAGCTTAACCAAGCCGCCACGTGGTCGGAGAACAATTTTGTCGGCGCCGTCTGGAATGCGCGTATGCTGACGCTCGATCGACTTGGCCGCCATTTTCCTGCCTGCTTGCCTCTGCCGGGCTCGCTGTTTCGCAGTTTTCTGTCCGCTCTTCTCTAGCGGCACGTACCTTCCTCCTTCGCTAGCGTATCATTGTCCTGGAACCGAACATTCCTCGGGTGTAGTCGCTCCTTCCATAGTAGCCATGATTCACAACTTGCGCGTGATCACGAGCGGCAGACGATCCTCCGGTGGTGACGCCGCGGGCCCGGTCGGCCGCGGTAGCCTCAGCGCCTCAGCTACGTGCTGCGTTGAACACACAAAGTCCAAAAATGGTGGAAATAAGGTCCCACTTGCGGAGAAAGCGGTATCCTCGTGGCGCTCTCGAGTTCCGTCATCGATTGAGCACAAAGCCTAGGAAAACAAGATCGAAAGACTGCCGAAAAAGGCCAAAATTCGCGCAGCCGATCGGAAGCGCGTTCTACCAAGAAGGCTTCATGAATCTCTTGACACTTTGGGTCACTCAGTACGTACCCTTGAATGTTGCGGCCTCCTCGCTATGCTCACGGCACACGCGCTCTAAAATTGCGCGCACTTGACGACCACCCCGGGTTTGAGCACTTCGAGCCGCCATGCGTGCAGGGCACCGCGTCCGCGCCTGCTCCGGCCTGCTCCGTGTGCCGACGCGCAGCTGCGCGCGTACGCGCCCCACCGGTCCCAGCTTAGGCGAAGGCGAGACCGCACGTGCAACAAGGGAGACCCTAGGCAAACTATCTAGAAGCCACAAAGAACATTTATTAAGCTGGGACTCAATAAAAATACACCTTTTACCATCACGTCCGAATCTGAAGCTAATTAAGACACAAAACATGGCCAAATGGTCATCGGTGGCCGCTAACGGCGCACCGCGTCAGAGAGAACAAAGAACAAGAACCGAGAAACCAACACTGAGAGGCCTATCCTTTGGTCAGCGCCTGCCATCGCGCGCCCCACAGCAGAGAAAATGGAAATAGAAAGAAACGACAGACGAACAGACGGGGGCACAATCGGAAGACACTGCCTCAGGACACCGGGACGACGGAAGAGTGCGCGCGCCCGCCGAGGCCGGGACCCTGACAAGGCGAAGTAACCATTGGCGGGCGGTGGACAAAGGGAGCCGCCGCCGGCAGAGAGGAACACGTACGCACCTTCAGACGCCCCGTCGTGGTCTCCCCGGGCCCCCGTCTTGCGCGCGCGTACCCGGAGCGCACGCATGCAGTGTCCGAATCCCACCAAAATGTTGGCCAATGGGGAAAGCCTGTTGACCTTCCCATAGGCGGGATGACAGCAGAGCGACAGTGTTTTATGACCCGCTGCCACTCCCTGTCCAGGCAAGGAGGAGAGGAACACGGAGCCCCCGGAAACACAACGTAATGGCTCCACACAACCACCACAAGAACCCAATACCCAACAATGTACAGCAAGTGATGGAACCTTGTTCAGTGTTCGACCCACATGCAAAGGTTGTAAACGTCCAGTTAGGATAGATTTAATTTACGCACTCAGACCCATGAAATTTGGTGTTAATGAGGGTGAGGTTAATGAGTACGGAACAGTTATGTGGGATGGAGTTTAAGGCACTCGAACGCACGAGCTTTGGTGCTAACTCAGCCGAACTTTATTAAGACATCAGTAATTCCCAGGTATTTAGGGCATTCAATCCCACACACTTTGATGGGAGTCGGACCCACTACATTTGGTATAATTAAGGCAAAGTTAACTGAGGCACAGGTAATTAAGACGGAAGTAGAGCAATCGAACGCACTACCTTCAGCGGTAATAGGGGAAGGTTAATCAAGGCGGAAATATTTAGCTAGCGATAATTATCGGACTAGAACCAACAGCTATTGGTGTGAGTTGAACCCACGACGTTGGTGTTAACGAGGGTGAAGTTGATTAGGGCACAGTTGAATAAGCTGCAGTACATTAATGCACCCAAACTCACAACCTCTTTTGGGGGTCGAGTCCTCGGCCTTTGGGGGGAGTCGAACCCAAAACATTGCGTAGCGGCGTAACGTCTAAGCAGCGCTTAGTAATCGCAGTGCGTTCCTATTAATGTACTTAGGGATTACTAAATGCACCGTCAACATTTTCTCCTGATCTGTCAGCAGGCATCAATTCAAAATCAGTAAACGCATAAGGCCGCTTAAACCTTAGCTCAATCACCAGAGTGATGGCCGCATGCATGAACGATCCGTAGCTAACGGGGGCTAAGAATATCACACGCCACCGGTGGTGTGTACAGCCCAAGTTGGCCGAAGCCAAGATCCCCTCTTTGAGCTTCCCTCATCGGCCAAGTTGTTAAAATGGTTCGTAGGAGGTGTTCAGTTCAAAGCAGTGCTACATTTTCTTTTTCTTGTCTTCGTCGCTGAAAATGCGTCAGCGTTCTTTGGGCACTTCATGCACTTGGTTGGTTGCGTCTATTTATGCTTTTATGCTTGCATATTACCGTTTTGCAGCATTTGTTCCGCTCTTCCACGGGCTTCTTTCACGCCGGAAAGGTTCACTGTAGATGTGGGACAGGGTTGTGATGTTTGAAGAGCACGAGTGCCGTGATCGGAGTGGGTAAGCCCTGCGAAGGCGACTGTGAGACGCTGCAGCGGTGGCATGAGCGTGCCGAGAAATTCAAACCGCAACAACAACAAGAGAGCAGGAAGAGAGGAAGAAGTCGGGGAGACGTGGAACAAGAAGCCTGCGTGGAGGAAGGCGTTCGACAGTGCTGAAGGCGCAGGAGTGAAGTCGTCGGGCGTCAGACCCGCGCTCCGTGCCTTCTACTGAAGCAGGGCGACCTTCCAAGGGCGTGTCATCTCATTCTCACGAACAACGTTCTCGTGATCGCATGCAGAAAGATGCCGAGCGATGTCGGAAAAATGAAGTCCATGCACCAGGAGCAGAGAGAGGTCAAACCATTTCACTTGGTGCCCGGCGTCGAGACCTCTACCGTGCGAAGGCCACCTGCCCTTGTTCACAACATCGCAACCGGACTTGCTGCTGCATCAGTGGATCCCGGGTGTTCGCCTGAGGGCGATCAGGATTTCTCTTCCAAGAGTGCCTGTCTACAGCACCGCTTGCATGCTCCGAGGGCTGCCTCCGCCGCCACCTTGAGTTCATCTCGCCACGCCATTGCAGACCATGAAACTCTAGGATTTTTCTCATTTGGACACTTTCTTTGATGACCTAATTCTTTTTTTGTGTTTGTGTTTGATTAGGTTGTACAGTTTCTGCTCTTCTTTCTGCTGAATGTTGTTTAATGAACAGCTTGCAGTATGGTAACGAGCGACTTCATCACTTCATGCACCTAATTGAAAGAACCTCATCACAAGGGCAAGCGCTGTTAAAGCCACCATTTGACGCCGACTTGGAGCAGTTGGTACATGGCATTCTGTGTGCGCTATTCTTCAATAAACCTCTTTGATGTAAGCTTTGAATGGGCCATAGCTACTGACAAATGTTCTCGTAATACGGACAAAGTTGCACGGGAAACACCAGGCAAAGAAAGGTTGTGCAAAAGATGTACTTGCGACAGAAGTAGCAAAGCCATTGAAAGATGAGACCTCAAGAAAGCCTACGACGACGTGGCTCACGAATCCATACTACGCAGGATTGCAGCTCTCAATCTAGGAAACCGAGCGTACAGCTAAGTTGAGGACTTCCTCACAAGCAGAACAGTCTCCTTAACTCTGGGGGAAAACTCGCATTGTCTTCTAATGCGAGTTTTCCCAGAGTTAAGGGTGGGATGCGACCAACCCTTCTGGGATGCGGCGTCGGCACCCTAGAAGGTTTGGCCGTCTTGCCGATGCTTATTAATCTCATTATAATGGGCCTCCCCGAGCACCTCAACGCCATCGACGTAGTGCATCACGACATATACGCAGACGACGTCATGATTTGGGTGTACGAAAGAAGCGATCTAGAAATGGAGCAGCGGTTGCAGACAGCGGTGGAGCTGGTGGAAGAGTACCTCATCGCAATGCCTTTCATCTGCTCGCCAGAAAAATCTAAACTTCTCCGCCACAGCGCAATGCTTAAGGGAAGATCCCCCAAGGGTCACATCCAGGATGCTGCGTACGAATAAGTTTGCGTACACACCAAAGACGGACAAGAAATGCCCAAGGTGAAGCAGATTAAAGGGCTCGGACTCATCATAGAATCCAACGGCATCACTGGAGGAGCGGTCAGGAATTTGGAGACTAAGATCACGAACACGATGAGCCTCAGAAGGATGAGCTCAGATGAGGATCAGAAGAATCACCAACGGACATGAGGGTATGAAGGAGGCGAGCATCACCAGAATCATCCACTCCTTCGTCAACACATCACCTACGTGGCCACCTACCACAACTGCTACACCACCGAAAAGGCCAACCTGTACACGCTCATTAGGAGAGCACATAAGATGACACTGGGCCTTCCAGATAGCAGTGGCACGGAACTTCTGCTACAGCTAGGCGTCCGCAACACGCTGGAAGAGTTAATCAAGACACAGAAAACCTCGCAACTCAAGATAGCAGGAGAACAGCGGGTAGGAGCATCATGGACAAACTCGGGATACTCTATAACAAGCGGCACGGCGAAAAGACATCCTTCCAAGGCTCGATCAGGAAAAAGCTCCAGGTAGTTAACCTAGCCAAAAGCATGCACCTCGAACTCAGTGTCGATCTCAAAGTAGAGCCAAGGCTTTTCTACAAGCCTTGGCTCTACAAGGAAGCGCTGTTCGTAGATGTGACAGAATACGAGGATCGACGAGCTGCGGCGTGGTTGTTGGCCGGGCTGCGCAGCTCAAGTCTCCGCCATCAACTATGGGTCATCCAGCAAGGCCGCGAGGCGGTGATGAAAGAAGTTCTCCGGACCTCCTCGGGGGCGGCCTAGGGCCATGGCAAGAATTTGCCGGATTTTTTATTGAAGTTGTTGCCACCCCCACCTATTGGCGTCCCTTATGTAGCTCACCAGCCTGTAGTTCCTTAGACGTTCCAGTGAAAAATGCTGAGAAAGGCGGATAATGAACTGTTCCTAAAGTAACAGTAACAAAGTAGTCTGTAAAGTTAGGCTCCGCCAGCGAAATATATTGTTTCTGTTTGAATACCCCTCGTAGCGTCAGGTATGACGTATTAGCGTGTCAAACGCTATAATTACATTTTCTGAATTTAAGAATCGAAATACAAAGAAATAAAAACTAAATCAATTCTGCCTACGACATGACGATATCATCTGCGACATTTTCATGCGGAATTGATGAATAAGCATGATCTGCAAATTGTTCACTATAATAATACGTGCTTACCATCAGGCACTTCCATATGATGGGAAATGATCGTGTTCAATGTTATAATATGTTCAAAAGGTTCTACCCTTTGTTTGCATTCTTACTGCTAGATATGTGTTGTGTTATAGTCTATGTTAGAGACATGTTAAAGATCTGGCTTCCCGCCCATCGCGCCTAACCTATATGGTATGCTTTGTTTTAGGCATCTGGTGTACCGCTGTGCATGCTACAGACGCATTTTGCAGTAGATGAGTTTGCACTTATAAATAGATTGGTGCTTTTGACCGAAGTTATTTGAAACTGTTCTTTGTATATGCTCGTTATTGAAAAAAAGCGGTTAATATTTACAAACAAACCGACTGTCTATACAACTGATGACGCGCTCTTTTGGATCAGTTTGTTTTCTTTGGTTTTTGTTTTCAGGTTTTTATTGCAGCCCGGCGCGGCACACTCACATACGTGGTTGCGCGAGCAAAGGCCACTGGCCCGCAGTGAAGCACGGACAGAACGCGCGGAATGATAGGTTTTCGTGTGCCAACTTCGTGAGTAGCCTGCACAGCACTGCACCTAATGTCTGAAATGGAGTATATTTATCCTGAATTTAGTGTAGGTCCCCACAGAATGAGTATAATATTTTGTGGTTAGCTCCATAGACTAGTTCTTGTAAGAACGTTGGAACAGTTTGTGCTATGTTGTCAATGAACTCGAAGAAAATTCTGTCTGTTCGCAGGAAGTAAGAAATTTGTAATCCAACTTTTGTAATCTTGCAGTGGCTCAACAGACCATTTATAAGATATCAAGAAATGTATGCAATTTATTTAGTGTAGAACTGGAAGGTATCGCGTCGGATATTTATAAACTGCTAGTATCTTGTATGTGTAGTTGAAATACCTGCTATGTACTTTATGAGGTATGAGAAGAGAAGTTCAGTGATTTTGTTTAGCCCTCCTGAGAACGCATGGTTAAAAATACCGGTTTGGAACACATCCTTCTATAGTGCTTAGTAATACACTATGGGAAATGTAACAAATTTAATGATCGCGCTCGGCTTTCTTTAGCGTTTGACTCGATGGGCCATGTCTGACTTTTTTTCCTCTGACGTGATATACTAGCGTCATCAACGCTTCGTTTGAGCTTGTTGGCTTTTCTCTTCAGGAAATGTATCGGAGTGATTGTCATTGTGAGCGCATTGCAAAGGCCGAAGCGAAATATATGAACTTGGAAATGGAAGCGCTAAAAACACAATGACGCACGTATGTGCGTCAATGTGATCACATTATTAATGCAGAGATGCGCCCGTACATAATACGGTTGAGCGCACAGAAATCGCGCTTGAAAAATGTAGTAATACTGCTTCATGGCTAGAGTTGCCACAGTGTTTCTAAAAATGGCCGATGTCAAACAATGCACGAGTACCATGTGAAGGAGAGCCACAATGGATTGTTCAAAAACACGTCATGGCAAACGGCCACATATCTGCTCCTGCTGTAGCTGCACAGCCTTAGCACCGCTATTAGGCGCCGCTTTTAAGAGCCGTAAGCGTGCGACTAGTGCGTCCATTTTATTGTCTCGGCGGTTTGCATAAGCTATTCGCTTCTTTTAAGAATGATTTTTTATTTGCAAATTCTCAGAAAAGGAAAGCTTTCTTATGCTGTTTTGCCAGCTTTTGAGGTCCAGTAGTTAGAGATTCGCACCTTCAAAGGATTTTGATTGCAACTCACATCCTTTCGAGTATAAGGGTGTGGATGTCAGGTCAATGTATTTTCTTAAGAAGGCTAAAGGGCGTCAATTGGTTTGGAGCCGGGTTTAATTATTCTCACCCATACACCGCTATCGATGCAAAGGGTGCGTGTTCACGCGCAAATGATAGATGGAATGCTTGTCGCCGTACGCAACCTAGCTTTTTTCGGTGCAGGTGCAGCCGCATGGCCACTTCGGAACATAAATGAAGGTATAAATTCTGTGGTAGAGCGGTTCAAGTGAAAGAACACCTTCTTCACCCTCCGCCCTCTGCCTGTGATGCCGCTATGGGAAAGGGCTCAGGTGGCAGAAAGAGACGTTGGCACTCACCTCCCACGCCGGTACTCGTGCAGTTGGAGAGAACATACATAGACGAATCAGCCTATATGTATAGCTACCCATGCTAGCGCTATGTATGTCCTGTGCGCAATGAAAATGAAATTGCCACTTGTATTTCAATGTCAAAAATATACATGCGCATTGAAGAGCACCATTATTATAACAAAGCGAATAGATAAAAGGGTTCAATTATGCTGTGAGGCTCGAGGGCGAACCACTGAAGGCACACTGGCATTGTCTCTTGATAAGTACATGTTTATAACGACAGCAATGGAAAACACTGAGGCGAAACAGGGCGACACTCGCACACGCACACAAAACGGTCATTCCACAGGCAACGCGCCCAGTTCGTGGTAGTCCCTGCTGGCGTCTCACCAGGCGCCCTCTAGTAGGTTGAGGATGAAATGTTAAACGGAGCAGCTGCGGATGCTGCCATCTGTCCAGAGACACAGGATATAGGCCGTACGGGATGCCTGACACCTCATATCCAACCCCCTCCTTGGTGACCAAGCCCCATGGTCGTAATGTTCTGCACAGGAAAACACATTATTGGAAGCAGCACAGGGCGGGGGCTGGCGATGTTGGTGTTGCTAAGAACGTGTCACGTTAGATGTCGTAGTCGTCAAGCCATTGTGGTTTACGAATATGACGACGCGGCCGACTGAGAATACGAGGCTTTGCTTTTATTGTAGGGTCTTGAACACAGTTGCCGCCTATAGGAGGTACTTGTGGAAAAGGTTCTTCATCGCATATAGCTTGGACTGGCGGTGTGAATTACGTAGGACACATTTCTGCTACATTTTCACTGTCAGCAGAATCAGGTGACACAGCAAATGGTGTTTTTTTTTGTTAATGCGAGGGTAAATGCCTCAGGGCATACAGGGGTATGGGATGGGGGTGAATAAGGATGAATAAATGAATGGAAAAAGATTTGCTGATCTCATTTAATGAAGTCCAAGAGAGATCGATAATGTGGTCCCTGCGTTCACGCAGTGTAATCGCTCGGATAATGCGGCGAAAGTCCCGCTGCTGCTAGGTGTCGGAGGCTTGTCGGTTTTAATGCAGGGCAAACCCACATTAGGTGGTGGATGTCGGCTTCAGCATTTCGCGACTTATCGAGTGGACACCCAGGGTGAGGATATTACTGGCGAAAGTGCGGCCACTTCCGAGTTACGGCAGGAGTGAGAACAACCCCGACCCGGATCCTCCGAAGCGCAATCTCTTCTGCATGGGTAAGACCGCGGGACAGGTTTATCGCACACGGAGGTATAAGAACACGTGCGCGGCGCCCGAGGTGCTTATTTATTGTTAAAAGGGTGGCATCATCTAGGTGAACGAGCTGAGGCAGTGATGATGGAGAGGTTGCTAGACGGGTCGCAGAATCTGTACGGCTTTGGAAACCTAGAATGTCGCGTGGGATCCACTCGAGAGATATTGGCTGCGGGATGCGTGCTGCCAGAAGATGGATCTGTTGACATATTTCAGGGCTGCGACTAACGTGTCGCAGAAGCCGCATCACCTGAAGGGCACTCGTGCGGAGGACGATTCGAGCCGTGGGGACCATGCGAAAGGCGGCCACAGAGCACAACGCTTCTCGAACAGCAATGAGCTCAGCACAAAAGGAAGAAGGAGGCTCTTTGATTTGAAACATGGTCGTCGTATTAAGGGCAGCTGCACAAGGGTAATAAATTGCAGTGGCCGTTTCACAGTCCTGAATGCTTGCATCAACGTAAAGCACGATGGAGGCAAGCGGCAGGTGGGCATCTTGAGCTATAATTCCGCCACGAAGAGATGCTGCCGCGTGAGTTGTTGTCGGGTGACGTATATCAGGTGGCTTGTTATCGCTCAGCTGTACAAAACTCCAGGGAGGAAGAACTGGCGATGGTCGTGGTAGAAGGGAGTACGAGGAAGCGTAAGCCGTGAGAGCACACGTCGCGTGTGAAAGGCTGGCCTTAATCTTGCGAGGATCACGTCGCTGCTACACCAGCTCATCTAGTGTGTTCAGCTCTGCATTTTCTCGGAGAGCCACGATCGGGGTGATGCTGGGAAGGCAAGTGAGGACTCTTATTGCCTCGCGATTTACAGCTCCAAGGCGATGCCATTATGCCCTCATCAAATGCTGGAATTGGGTTTGATAAAGAAGGCGTGGTTGCACTACCGCCTTCACCAACTGTCGCGCAACATATAAGTGGGCGCTGCCCGTTTTAGGAGCAATGCGCCCAATGAGACCCAACGTCTGAATTACCTGCTTTTTACCGCTGGAGAACCAAGCAGTACTGGTTCCCGACTCGTGGGCCGTCAGACCCAGACTTTTTATATTCGAACATGGTTGAAGTGGGGTTCCGGATAGTTGAAGACGAATGGGTGTTACAGAAACTTTATACCGGCCCCAGGGATTGGAGACTGACATCTAAACAGATTTGCTGACGAAAAGCGTCAAGTCCGATCGAAGAATCGTAAGTCGACGTCACATATAGAGCTGTTTGAAGGGCCACAGCTTGAATCTGCAGCTCATGATGAGTGCTCCAAACCGTGATGTCATCAGCGTACAGCAAGAAATTTATGCCGGGTACATCGTGCAAGCGCCATGCAAGCGGGCTGAAAGCAATATTCAATAATGTGGGTGACAATACCGATCCCTGGGGTACGCTGCGAAAAGGAACAAATGAGCTGATGGCGTCACCTCTGAGGCGATTTGCAAAGTGTCGTTCTTCAAGGAAAGATTTGACAAATTTCCGTACTGTAGGGCGAAAATGCAGCATGTCAATTGAAGCCAAGATGGCAGCATGACGGATGTTATCATACATCTTTTCAACGTCCTTAGCGAGGACAGTACGGACAGTGTGGCAACGAGTTGACGATAAAACTGAGGATGCCAAGACAGCCAGCCCATATTCAGTACCTATGGATGGACGGAAGCTAATTTGAGCAGGGTGGTAGGAACCGTGGTGGTCGAGCCGCCACGACAATCGTGTAGCTAGCATTTTCTCAGCAAGCTTGCACAGCGTTTAGGTTTGGGAAATGGGTCGGAAGTTGCCAAGGTCAGCCGGCGTTGCTTGTAGTTAACAAGGGTTTGGTCGAAGTACGGCGGGCGAAATGGCTTGATTTGGCTTGAATGTACGATTCTCTCGTCTCTTGAAGATGTAGTGGCAGGGTGGGCAGTAGGTCGATGAACCACGAAAGTGACGGGAATCTTTTGATTGGCAATCTTATACAGGCCTTTGAACGTGGGGGCGAGCTTGGCTGTGCCGTCTGTAATAGGTTCTTGGCGCTTAAGCCAGACGTATTGTCTAATGTGAAACGTGGCATCACGATGTGACTCATCGTAGTGAAGTTTTCGGTGTGTGTTGTTGAGCAGGTACCAAGTTGTCCTGGACTTCTGCAGGACATTCTGTGAGATTCAGTAACCTTGTTTGAAACCTAGTTCTCGCTGGACGGCGGAAGTTCTCCGTAGGCAATTTGAGAACATACGCGTGCAATATTTCAAAGGGCGAAAATCCTAAGCTTGCATTGATCGTGGTGTTGAAGGCGAAGGCAGCTGAAACTAGTTTTGTGTCCCAAAGTGTAGGTTCAGCGCTACACATTTTCTTGAGCACCGAGACGAGAGTTGCATTGCTGCTCTCAACAAGGCGATTACATGACGCACACTAGGGAGCAGAGAAATGCTGCTTAATTCATTGAAGTCTCAAGAAGCGTTTGAATTCATGGGAATTGAGGGCACGGCCGTGATCTGTCAAACATTCATCAGGGACGTCATATCGATTGAATACTGAATACAAGTGCTGAATTGCTTCCTTAGTGTTCGTTGTGGACACAGCACCAGGAATTATGAAGTGTGTAGCAAAGTCTATGATGTTCAGGAAGTTACTGCCGATTTACTGCTGTCGCCGATAGGCATTGTAATGTGGTCCATGGTAATAGCATTATGTGGAACTTCAGTCGTTGGTATAACGTACATTTTCCCCGCGTTTCTTGTGCAAGGGCGGTTCTAAGCTTGACAAATTTGACAGCCTTGCACATATTGAGTCAATGCAGAGGTCTTGTGTGGCCACCAATAGCGACCTTGCAGCTTCTTAAATGTACGCTTTGCATCCATATCTCCTTTGTCGTCGTAAGCATTTCAAGAATGGGCTGGCGTAGCTTAGAGGGCGGCCGGACGGCGTGCAATGGTACAGGATGTCATCCACAATCAGGAAGTCAGCACCTCCTTCACTGTTGGTTAACAGCTGTTGTCGTATGGATGAGCATTCTTGGTCGTCTTGTTGAAGCTGATGCAGTGTTGTCATGGAATCAAATGTGGCGCATGAAAGGCGCGACAGCATGTTCGCAAGAACATTGTTTCCCTGGCTTGGGTTGAACTGTAAAGTCAAAATCGACCAGGTCCATCAGCTTGCCCGTAAACCGGTGGGAGGGCTTAATATTTGTGGTGAGGCAGGCCGCAGTCCAATTTTCCGTCAGAAGAAAAACTTCCTGTTTATGAGGTATGGACGGAATTTCAAACAGATGGCCCAATTAACTGCCAAACATTCCCAAACATAGCTGTGCAAGTTCTTTTCAGGAGCTGAGAGCGCTCGGCTGGCACATTCGACGACAACCTCATGAGCGCTTTGACGTTGAGATAGTACAGCACCAAGTGCCACGGCAGATGCATCAGTTGTCGCAGTAGTTGGGGCAAAAAGGTAAAAATGACCAAGGATGGGTGCTGAAGTTATGGCGCTTCGAAGGGCTTCGAAGGCAGATTCGCAAGCTGGAGTCCACTTGAAGGTCCCACTTTTGACGATTGCCTGAAGAGGCGCTGAAATCTTGGCAAAGTTGGGGATGAATCTCCTGCAAAAGTTCGCTGTCTGCAGCCAGGATAGCACTGGCTTAGCATTCGTTGGCACGGGTATCTTCAAATTTGCTTCAACTTTGGCCGGGTTTGGTGGCTTGCCTTCTTGGGAGAGTACATATCCCAGGAATGTCAATGATGAGACTGCAATTTGGCATTTGGCCAGTGTGACCTTGAAGCCACTTTTCAGGAGGAGACTAAGAACTTCGTGTAGCAAGTCCACAAACTGAAGGAAGTTGGGGGCAAAAAGAAGGATATCATCAAGGTATACGACGACGCCACATTTCGCATGTCGCGGCTTCAGTAGTCGAAAGATGCCTTGCATGACTTTCTGAAAGGTTGCCGGGGCGTTCTTTAGACCGAATAGCATCCTAGTCCACTGAAAGGTGCCCTGGTGTGTGATGAACGATGTGTTAGGCTGATCTTCCTTGCGTACTCGAACTTGTCAGTAGGCAAATTTCAGGTCTAAGGGTCCGAAGAGGGAACATCAAGCGATGTCGTCCATAATATCCTCGGCACGGGTAAACGGCTGGGCGACGCTGATGGTCTGCTCATTGAGAGGAATGCAGTTTACGCGGAGGAGCTTTTTGGTGCCTCTTGAAACGACGACTGTAGGAAAGGCCCGTGGGCTTGAAGATGGCATGATGATACCTTTCTGTAAGAGCTCATTGGTTTGCTGCTCAATAATTGCTCTATCAGCAGTAGGATAACGGTATGGTTGTCGGCTATACGGGACGGTTTCAGGGACAAGATCAATGGAATGTTCAGCTCCTTCAAAAAGACCTAGGTAATTGTCGTCGGTAGCGAAGAGCCCCATATATTGCTCAAGGACTTCCCGGGTGACTGCTGACTCTCCTGTGGTGAGCTGTCTACCGACTTGCGCCCCACGCAGGATGAAGCTTGTCTCGTCGGTTGTGGAGTTGCGTGAACAGTGGTGGGGCTCGCCGACACTGTTGTTCGCAAGTATTGGTTCACGGCATGCCAGGCACAGCCATGGCGGTTGCTTGTTATCTGGAAGGGGTTCGAGCAGTAGGTCTCCGGTGGTAATGTGCGTTGAAGCTAACAAGGGCTGTCTGTGGATAAATACGGTATTAGACATCCTTGGGAAGACTTTTTTATGAAAGAAGAGAACCGTCTTTGTGCGTGGGTGGGGAAGTTCTGTGGGTTTTGGTGGCTTCACAACGAGTTCGCCTGAACAACTTTAAACCAGTCTTCTCCGACGATTAAGGGTAGGGGGTTACGGGGAAGCACTGTAACATCTACAATCGCAGATGGGCCCAAGTGAAAGGCAAGTCGACAATCTACCTGCGGGCATCACTGTACTTCCCCCCATGGCAGAGATAGGAGGCTTTGTCCAAGTTGACAAGGCAGATGATGGGACAAGGTCTCAGTCAATATGGTTATTTTAGAGCCACTGTATGGGAAGGCGTCGACAGTTGCAACACCTGTTACATGAGCTTCTATGACAGCGCACTGCACGAGTGATCTCTGTAGGCAAGGCATGGCCGCAGTATGGGGATGGCTGTTGTCTGGGAGTCTCTGACGTGTAGCGCGGGGTGCAGGGTACCTGGCAGCGATGCGGCCTAACTGCCTGCAATTGAAACGTGGCTGTGGTGAGGTCTTGGCCATTACGGTATGCTGGTGCACCATACTGAGCGGATATGGCAGCATACTTGGCTTCCTGCTCATGCACGGGCATGTCGGCAATGCGCTGGCGCGGACGTGAAGGCGGTGGAGTGGTGGGCTATTGCCTCGAGTTTTGAGGCGGCTGGTCAGTATTCTTGGGTGTTGAAGACCTAGGCGGGTTCTCGTGCTGTGAATTGCGCTGGGCTCGGCAGGCAATGGGCTGGAGTAGGGCTGCATTCGGGCGTGCTGAGCGCATTTGTCGAGATTGATGAACGTCGCCAGACTTACGGTAGGGGATTGGCTGGCAGCGATGACGGCGATAACGTGCTGCTCACGTAAGCCTTGAATAAGGTAGTAGATCTTCTGCCACTCGGAAAGCTGGAGAGGGCATTGTTCCACCCGTCGCAATTTCACGTAGGCGTATTGGCGGATATTCTCATCGGCGTGTTGGTTAATCTTGATGACGCGCTCCTATCACTGGATGAGGGAGAGCTCAGAGGAGAAAGTGTTCTTGAGCACGTTGCTCCACTCCTGCCATGTCACATACTGGTGGCCGAATGTCAAGTGCCAATTGCAAGCTGTACCCTTCAGTTCGCTAGAGGCGATAAGGTGAGTAGTGGCGTCATCCCAAGCGGCAAGTTGTTGCTCTCGACGCACTTCGTCAAGCTATGCGTTGACATGTCTCAGGGATTCGTCAAAGGGTGGAATCGACGCTGAAAGGTTGGGCAGTGTCGTTACAATTGTCGAAGGCTGGGACAAGTGCTCCATGAAAGCCGCGAGGCCTTTAATTGTGGCGGGATCGAATCAAAAGCTTGCAGCTGACGGCGTTTGGTCTGGCGTCGGAGTCGGTTCACGGTTTGCTTGGATATCGGCGTGCAAGCGCCGGAGAAGATCGTGTTTCGTACCGCACGTGTCCAAGTTGCGTCTTTTGAGTTCTCTGAGAAGTTCCACACTCAGACGAGACATGATTGCCGTGTCCAATTCATGCCAATGAATTCCAGGCATAATGAAGTATGGTTGTGGCGACGGCTAGCTTTAGTCTAACGCCGGAGTAGACTTAGCTGTGTTTCAGAAGTTCGAACGGCGCTCTAGGTTTGGCTTAAAAGAACGCGTCGAACGGTGCAAAGGCTTAGAAAGCTGTTCATGATGATGTTAAATACCATGGAAGGCTTCGCTTATACTTGCTAATGGATTTGGAGGCTTTGGTTACTCGATCATCGTTGGACAAAGGCGGGCTTGACGAGACGCCAAGACGGGGATGTGCAGTTGCTGAGGCTCGTCGTCGACTGCGCCAGATGTGACGCTCGAGAGCGTATGACTGAAGGCACACGGGCACTGTCTCTTGGTAATTACATGCTTCTAATATCGACAGTAATGGAAAACACTGCGGCGCAACAGGGCGACGCTCGCACACGCACACAAACCGGTCATTCCATAGGCAACGCGCCCAGTGCCCGGCAGTCACTGCTGGCGTCTCACCAGGCGCCCTCTAGTACGTTGAGGACGAAATGCTAAACAGAGCAGGCGCGAGTGCTGCGATCTGTCCTGATACACAGGAGAGAGGCAGTGCGAGATGGCTGAAACCTCACCACGGCCTAAGGCTGACAACAAATTTGGCGCTGGGTATACAGTTAATTTATGCATATTAGCGTGTAGACGCGTCAAAGCATTCACGTACGAGCAATGTAAGTGTTCATGTGTCTTGCCTAATACAAGGTAATTCCAAGCCGTTCAAAACATGCTCCATCGCACGTACCACATAACAAATGAACGTTGCAGTAATGTTAAGACGCAAGCGCCAGAAAGGAAACCAGAGCCGATAGGGGCAAAATTAACTAATAAGGATAATAAAAATTAATAAAATGTCAAATACATTTGTGAACCGTCCATCCGAATGTGCTATCTGTAATATAAATTGATCTCATTTTTTTTATGTTCTATATCCCAATTTAATATAGCGTAGGTGTACATACGCGTGCTGTATGCTAATAGTTGTATCGTTTGTTCACTGACAACTAAGGGCGACATTCTAGAATATGAGCATCTCTAGTGTTAGGACCGTTCGGCACTTTTGTTATTGCGCAGTGATGCGGAAGAAAAACAGAGTCGTTTGGTAATGTTCTTCTATTGGGAACATTTAAATAACTCAAAAGAGCCCGAAAAGAATATAAAGGAAGTTAATAAGCTGCGTAACGGCAGTCGGTACATCAACACACGAGCTCACGAGAAGTAACGGGTTGGAGCAGTCCAATAATGAGACGCTCATGGTTGCACCGTCACGTCACTGTAGCGTCCCCATGCTTGAGTCAGCTGCGACGCAGACAAGCTCAGGAATCATCGAGCACGGTTCTCTGAGCGCACGGCACGCTCAGAAGCAGGAGCGGCAGCAGTCAGGAGACGCCTTGTCCAGGACGGCCTCGGTGCCAGGCTTGGACGCCGCTAGCAACCTACGTGCGGCGGTCGCATGTGAGGACCGCGTCAAGCACCACCCCATCTGTGCCCCATTGAAACGCTGCCCCGCGCAGCACAGGTGCAGGAGCTCACGTTACTACGGTCCTCGGGTCAGGCAGCGTCTCGAACACTGGCTTCTGGAGCCCTGGTACGTCGGATACTCTCCTCCACGCTCGACTCCATGGTCCTCTGCACCTTGCCATGGACATCTCAACAGGCAGTACCTCGTTAACCACATGAGCTTGTTCTCATACTGCGAGATCGCTCCTCCTCGTTCAACGACGCTTGTGCAGCCGTTCACTTCCTCCTTTTCCATGGAGCTTGCGGATCCGCTCCGATCTTGTCGCGAATCTTGCATATGACATTTCATTCCCAACATTACACAGTTGTTTCACTTAAACAGCTTTCTAAAACACGTGCATCTAACGATGGCCCAACGAATTTCATGACTACTGCATCTCGACGGCATGGCGACAATGGCGTGAATATGAGTGTATTACTAAACCTCTATGACGATGATGGCGTGAAGACAACGGCATGACGACAGTCGGATGAGGAAGCTGGAGTGGCGATGATGCGACGACCACGACGGCATTGTTACGATGGTCTAAAGATGAAGAGTTAAGAGGAAGCTTTAGCTCGGGCCCAACACCGGCGCGGCCTATGTAAATACATGTAAAACGCAGAAACATTTTTCTGAGATAGCCCCTGGACCAACTTTAATGAAATTTGTTGCGTTTGAAAGACAAAGTTAAACTCTAGTGGCTCTTGGAAGCGGAATTTTGATTTATATCTTGAATTTTATTCCACAAATTTTCCAAAGTTTCAAAGTTTGAAAAAAATAGAAGAACGAAGTGTACAAATTGTTAGCTCTGCATCAAGAACAGATATCGCGCTTCTGCAAACAGCCTCCACTACATCATCGAAAGGGGACAATTACGATACGTCATTTTACATCTTACGTGAATTTGTTACGCTGTTTAGAAGAGTGCTGCAAAAGCTGTATTTCCATATTACTAAATTTCTTGAGATTCATGTGGAACGTATGAATTTTGTCTGGTTTAGATGTTCTATTAGATGCAATTCACATAATTGTGATATCGTTTTATATTGCTGAGTTTCAGAGCTATAAAATTTACGGCTTCGGTTTCGAGACATTTTGGATTTTTACCACCTTTTATCCAAAATTTACGACCTAAATCGGTATTTCGAAACCAACAGTCACTAGATTTGAAGTTTTTCTTCTATATGCAACAAACCTCGACAAAGTTCGTGCAGTGGTTGCCAAGAAAAAGGAATTGTCCTTTTACATGTATTTAGATAAGAGCACCCAAGCTAAAGGTTCCTCTTACTAGCAACTGTTTGACGCTCATGGCATGGCAGGGGCGGTGTAATGAATGCATCACTGCAGTGTAATTGAAGAACAATGACAAAGAAATACTAACGTCGATGGAACAAGGAATGCTGCATGACGACGATTGCATGACGACAACGCAATGACGACGTAGGGTGTCAAAGCTGAAATAGTGGCCGTCCAACGACCACGATGGCGTAATACCCCCGAGCATATGCTATTAGGCCAACCAATGAAACAATTTGTGTACTGGGCTGAAATTACGAAGCAACGACCAAAAAACCCCCGTTACGAAATGCAGCTACGGCAAACAGAACCAACACGGAAATTGACAACACCGCTTTGTTCTCCAGAATCCGAAGAGTAACACTCGGTTGGTCAATCTGGGTACGTGAAATTTTAGCTTCTAGGTTAAAATACAACCTTGCAAGTACCGATTCTCATTCTATTCTTCAATTAGCACCAAAATTTATTTATCCCATTTTGGCTGTTGACGAAGTTGAGCAATGCTTTTTTTTATTTGTTCCTAGTGTGCCTAGTGGAACGTGTTCTTGATAAGCAAGATAAAACTAACTAAAGCCAGTTCTACGCAGTGAAAGATGTCAAAACAGCGAAGCTGGTGGTCGTTGTCTCGTCTGAACTCGTGTTTAGTGCCGTTTTCATGAAAGGCGTTTGTTTCGTTGTTGTCGTTTTGCTAGATTCGAGCTTCGGTTCAGCATTGCACACTCTTCAGATTCGTGAAGCTGTGATCAAACCACAGTCTACACACACCCAGCAGCTGTGGCCGCACTCACAGTCGAGCAATTCTCTCTTGAACCATCCATCGGCACACTGCGTGGAAGGAATCTTTCTGCGTCGGCCTTTCTGCTCGAGCTGCTACTCTGGAAGTTAGGGATTAGCTTGCGATTGATTAGCTCTTGTGATTAGCTTAGGTTGCTTTCCCTTGAAACTGGGTGTTGGCTTGCACTGCCCGGTCTCGATTTTTGGCGACAGCCGCTTCCCTCCACTGGCGCTTTGCTTGCGCTTCTCGCTCTCGAAGCTCGGGATATGCGCGACGTTGGCGCTGCCGGTCTCGTGCGAGCTCCTGCGGCTGCTCGCGCCGAGGGGAATCCATGGGGTGAAAGCGCGCTTGCCGGCGAAACACCTGCTCCTGTACCCCTGTTTTCCCCCTCCCCCGGCGCTGGCGCTGCCCCCTGCCCCCCTGCGGGGCACCGAACAACGGACAGCGAAGGCTCGACTTAGAAAAGCTCCGCTGTTAAAAAGCGAATGCGAGGTAATAAACGGCTGCCTGATATGCTGAAGCCGGCCAATGTGCTGAACTGTGTCGATCTGGTTGGTTTGTGTCCTAGTCGCTGCTGGTGCCACTGATCACATTTGACCGCATATCCGCTATTTCAGGTTCGCTTGTCGAAGACTGTTCTATGAACTGACCTGTTTTATTACGACGCATTTTAAGAACGCTTCGCTTATATGGACAGACATCAAAGGTGTCCTCTGCCTGACTTTCTATGCTACAGACAATTACGAAATAACATTTCAAAAGACAGCATCGTTGCGTTTCAGCTTGCAGATGTTGCTCTCAATTCCGCAGGATCGTTAGTCAGCGATGCCTGTGCGCGGAAGCCAAGTCGTCCAAGATATATTTAGAATTGTCGAAATATTTCTAGAATATTGCTATTTAACCTTGTTTCTCAAAAAGTAGTATACCTGGAAGCAGAAACCTTTATTATATAGTACAATGGATAAAATACTATTAAAATTCGCAGGCAGGTGCAGCGGGTGGATACGGAAATCATACCAGTTCAATACAATATTCCTGTCGACAATTCCGTCCTTTTGGATCCTTATTTTACTTAATATACGTTACGGTGCATTTGGACTGGACCATGTACGCAAAAGGGAGACGGAGAGGAAATGGTAGACTGTCTCCTGGAGTTGTGGCCTTTGTACCAGTCTGCGCGTTTGCTGCTAACCTTTGCCCGTTTAAACAGTTGTAGATATATTTGCACATTCGGCATCCTCTCCGTAACACTTGGTGGAAGTACTGGGTAACGACTCATAGCGGAGCGTCGCAGTGGCCACCACTGCGGTTCTTCATCGATGTCGCAGGATACGATGCCTAATTCTGCAACGCCTGCTTCGACTGTCGTACCCATGCATCCGAGGGATCCAGAAACCTTCTGCGGCACCGATGGCGCCGACGTGGACGAGCTGGAGATGTATGAGGGGTTGAACAGCCGCAACAAATGGGATCCCACAGTGAGACTGACGAACATTATATTTTACTTGGCGGGAACCACGCAGACGAACTCCGTGACTGGCATACCTGCAAGCAACGCAGAAGCTGCGACATGTCTTCGGAAAACCACTGGGTTGGAAAGTCGTCGCCAAAAAAGAGTCGGCATGACGAGTTCAGACGTCCACCGAAGGCTACATCATCTATATACAATACGTGCTGGCGCTCTGCCGCAAAGCTGACATTGAAATGCCGGAGTCTGAAAAATCGGACATCTCTTAAAAGGCATCGCCGATGACGCTTTCAATTTACTCATTTGTAAGAAATGTACATCGGTTAACGACATTATCACGAAGTGCAAGTGTTTCAAGCAGGTGAAAATCCATTGTATCTATCAGTCATTTGTACGGTTTCCCAGCACGGCTGCAACGTCTGTCTTGTGAAGAACTACAGGAGTCTCCTTCACGGCAGCAGCAGCCTTCTGAGCAGCTAACGAAGATCGTGCGCCATTTGCTGGAAGCCATGTCTCCCACGGCTCTGTACCAACCTGACAAAGATACATGTGCTCCTAGGGTTCCCCCGTTCAGGCTATTGTGCGCCAAGAACTCACCAATGTCGGCTGCACCGTGGCCAGTTCATAGCCAACCGAATGTCCGTCGCTCGTGCCTATTCGAAATCTACGGATCCCTCGAAGTTCTCGCATCATGGCAGAGTGGCAAACACCGGATGACTGACCTATTTGCTTCAGTTGTCGCCGCGTAGGTCAAGTCGCCCGGTACTTTGGCAACTGCTGGTCCTCGATGCCATTCTCGAACAGCCCTCGTCCAGACGGTGGTTTTCGCCATATCCAGCTTCAAGCCTAGCGAAGCCTGCGCGCCACATATGGCACGACCACATGGCGCCATCGATAACAGTCGCTGAGCAATGAGCAGTTCTGCCTGCCGCAAACTCGTCGCCCGTCGTCCAGGACACCGCAGTCCCGTCGCTTGTCATCATCATTCAGACTTGGCCGCATGTCGGAGGTGACGCTGCATTGTCGACGTCTCCACCAAAGCCTCTTGCTCTGCCGACCAGGCAGAACATCGTCGATGTAAATGCTGACGGTGGAATTGTCCCAGCCCTTGTTGGTACTGGAGCCTGCAATATTCTCGGTGATGAGAAAGAATCTTCGTTGTCACCCGAAGAAAGTCCTTCCACCTGACGCATCTCGTGCTATCCGCGTCGCTGATGGAGCAACACTCATTATCCTTGGCAAGTGGCAATTGACCGCCAACTGCCCGGGACTGACGGCATTCATAGACGCCGCCCACTACGGGCGGAGCGAGCGGTACGCGGCCGTCACGATACGCTGGGATGGTACGATAATTAACGCAGCATCGGTCAAGGGGGTAACGCCCGAAGTGGCCGAACAGGTGCCAATAGCCATGGCAATGAGGGACCCCGAACGTCCTTACGTCTACACAGATTCGCAATCAGCGGCCAGAGCATTCGCCTCGGGCTCGATATCGCGGGAAGCGGCGGCCATCCGCGGCAGCGAGGGAGCTGCGGGTCATCAAATCGTCAAATGGTTTCCAGCCCACATGGGGGCTGACGTGCACCCCGAATTTCCCCACGCGAACGAGCTGGCGCACGGACGCGTGCGAGGACTCACGCACCGCGGCGATCGTGGCGAGCGAAGTGGCGGGGAGGGAGGGGAGCACCGAGACCCGCTGCTCACCTTCAACGAAACAACAGCGCACTATCAGCTCTCGAGGAGGACCTTCCCGCTCCCCCACGCTAAACTCACTAGACCACAGTCATCGATATTCAGGATGCTTCAGACAGGATCGTTCCCCTCGAGAGGCAGACTGAGCCGCTATTCAGCAGAAGTAGAGCCGCAATGTCCGGATTGTGGCGAATCGTACTGCTCGCTAGCGCACCGTGTTTAGAAAAGAAGACTGGGTGGACGCCCTGCGAAGCGATGACAACCAAACCCAGCTTCGTGCCATCCAGAGGGCTCACGAAAGAGCGGAGGCTCACGGGCTTCCCGTCCCGATGTGGGTGCGGCCCGCGACCCCTGCCGACCACTAAACCAAGAGTGGTTTAATGGTTTAGACGCTCTCGACTGCCTTCACGAATCGAAATACTTCTATTCAATCGACCTCCGATCCCTTCATTGGCCGAATTGGTGGATGAACTAGACCATGAAAAGACCGTTTTTCTTACACCTGATGGCCTTTACCATATTAAGGTTATGCCTTTTGGACTTTTTAATGCCCCCGGTAGTTTCGTAAGAATGATAGACTCTCTCCTTTGGGGCTATAAGTGGTCCACCTGCTTATATTAGCTGTACGATGTCATTGTATTTTCCCCTACGTTTGGCAGCCACCTCAATCGCTTCGGCCGCTATTCTCGAAGCCTTTAGGGAGGCTGGTCTTGAACTTAACTCTTCCGTGTGCGAATTTGGACACCGCGAAGTCAATATTCTTGTCCACGTCGTCAGACCTACCGGTATATACGCTGATCCCGACAAGATTCACCCAGTCAACAACATGCCTGTACCCTGCTCAGCAAAAGACGTGCGCAGCTAAGTGAGCTTATGCTTCTATTTTAGTGGGTTTTCTAAAGAGTTTGCGGATGTCCTGGCCACTGACTGACTTTCTCAAGAAGGACACTGCGTCCTTTTGGTGCTGCGAACAAGCCGACGCCTTCTACACGCTCATCCGCTTGTAGACAGCGCCTCCAATATTAGACCACTTTGATTTTTCTGCACGGGCTTAAATTCGCACAGACGCCAGGGGCCATGGCATAGGTGCTGTCCTCGCCCAACAGCCAAGTGGAGTCGAGCGCATCATTGCCTATGCGAGTGACCTGCTTTCCCCTTCAGAGCCCAATTTTTCTATCACCGAGCGCGTGTACTTCGCTCCGGTGTGGGCAGTGACTAAATTGCGTCCTTACTTGTTTGACTACCCATTTTCTCTCATCACGGACCTCTGTGCCGTCTGCTGGATATCGTCACTAAAGGACCCGACTGACCTCCTTCGTCGCTGGACACTCAGACTTCAGGAGTATTCTTTCGTTGTGATGTACAAGTGCGGCCGCTTACTTGTACATCACACGCCGGCTGCTTGTCTCGCCATTCCGTCGATCTTCCTGGCGATGACTAGCAGGATGCCGACCGTTGGCTTCTGGCCATTTCTGAGTTTGCGACATCATTACTCAGCAGCGAAAGGACGGCTCTTTCAAGTCGATCATTGAGGGCTTGACTTCAGGAGAATGAGATCGCTTAACCAGAATGTTTGCACTCCAAGAGGGCATTCTTTATCGACGCAACCTCACCTCTGACGGACCAGCTTTACTGTAAGTCATTCCTCGTCATATCCGTTCTATGGTTCTTGCCGAGCTGCACAACGCACCCACTACCATACACTTGGCACCTCCCTCACTTACTACATTGTTCGCCGGCGCTTCTTTTGGCCAGGACTTTACGATTCTGTGCGGCATTACTTTGCGGCTTGCTACCTCTGTCAGCGTAGAGAGATGCCACGTGGGCAACCTGCTGGCCAGCTTCATGCAATCGGCGTTCCCACGGAGCCTTTCTTCCGTGTCGGCATTGACTTCTTGGCCCCATTCCTCACATCCATCATCATCATCATCATCATCATCATCATCATCATCATTATTTGTGGTCTCTGTTTCGCTTCCTTTGTATGTGGTTTCTGGTTCTCCCTTTAAATTTTTACTGCCCTGTACTCGATCGCTAAATGTATTGACCCCTTCCTTGATTCCGTATCAACAGTGCTGAGGTACATATATTTAGGTACTTTATCAGCCCGTTTACTTTGATCCGTGTCCCCGACTCTTTCTTCAAAACAAATTTTCCTCAGCGCTTCTCTGATTTCGAAGAGGCGCTAATAATGTCACAATCAATCACCTTTATTCTGGTTTGATCGAAACTGTTATTCTGGCTACCAGAGTCAACCCGCCTACTCAAACATGTGTGCGCTGGTTGACTTTCAAGCGCCACATTATATCCGATTTTATGCGCGGAATGGCATTTGCGAACAATAACGCTGCTGCCTTTACTCCCGTATAGATAACACGCACCACCTCATATTTACTCGACCCCCCCCCGGCGTTCGTGTTTTATTATTGCTGCATTATGCTCTCCAGTTATCTTCAGGTTATCTTCGTGGGCGTTTGAGTACGTCTTTACTTCGTGCATTCCTACCGCCAGGTTTCTGTAGGGCTTGACTATGAGTATGATTTGCTATTCAGTTGATATCACATATTTACGCGTCAGTTCAGAACAGTGCATAATCTCAAATTTTTCTGTTGTAAAATTAGGCTTAGTTTTATTGCTGTTGCCGCAAAGATTCGCAAGTCTCTTGAAATCTTTTGCATCATCCACTAGTAGCAGTATATCTTCCGCATGCACATCAGCTTTTGTTACACCATTTGGCCATGACAAATGTAAAATAAATGAAGCCGAGATACTCTGTTTTCAAGTAGTCTTTCTATTCCCTGAACATAGAGTGAACAACGCTCCATACAGAGGACATCTCTGCTTCCGTCCTCAGACAACTTCCACTACTCCATTGCATTTCCGGCCTTCTCATACAATGTCGTCAGTTGTCATACCAGTCGGTTGTCCTTATATATCTCCCTCAGCAACTTTATGGAATCATCGTCTATGATTTCGTGCTTGAGAACATTCTACAATGCTTCACTGTGTACGTTGTCGTTGGGTTCATGAATATACAGAATTGTCATTCCTCAAGACTTATGACATTAATATTTGTGTGCACTGAGTTAGTGCAAACATAAAATCCAAGCGTCTACCCTTCTCTGATTCGAATCTCTAGTTCCCCCAGTATAGCATTTTTCTCCACACACTTCGGCCGTTCTAGTGTTATGCCTTGCCTTGCCATTCTATGTATCGCAAATATTACTGTACCTGATCTGCACCAGCTCATCTCATACTCACGAACTTTACCTTTGTAGATAAGTTTCATATTGCTGTCATGGCACGAAGACGAAATTCTCTTAGTTTATATTAGAGTTTGAATGGCATTTGTGAACCATGCGTTCCTATTTGGGCATTGTGATTTGTTAAGCTGTATAAGGATTTCATTGTGACCTGCGGTGTTGGTAATACGAACATGTTCTTCAGTTTCTGTAAGTAAAAGCTTTCTACCCGAGATTTTGATCTCTCAGGCTTTTCTGGGGTTCTTGAGCAAGCTTGAGTCGGGATTATGCTTTCATTTCGAAGTTATCATTAACCACGTAATGCCAAAACACAGTTCCTCGTCAAGGAAAATTGGAACAAATTGTTGAAATTTATTCCTGATCATGTAAGGCTAACATTCTAGGCCTTATACTCACCAACACTCCCAAAACGATTGAATCCGTAATTTATCTAAATGGCTTTAGTGATTACGATCTACTTCAGGTAACAATCAGTGTTCCACTACCCTTTTCAGGGATCTCAAAGAAAATAATACGTGATTATAACAAAGAAAACTACTCTAAAATAAACGATGAACTTGAAGTGTTTTTCAACCGCACGCTACTTCCTTCTTTTTATAATCGCTCGGTGGAAGATAACTGGGTATGTTTCAAGAATAAAATGTCTGCTCTAATTAACAAATATATCCCGCTGATCTCGATAACAAATGACAAAACAAATCCTTGGTTTAGTAATGTCCTACGTAAGCTCAGGAATAAAAAGAAACGTCTGTACAATACCGCTAAACGCGTCAATAATGCTCCTTCGTGGGGAAGGTACAGACTATGCTTAAAAACTTACTGCACTGCCTTAGCTGCAGCGAAAGATAAATATTTCTCCACAGATTTACCTTCTCTCTTACATTCGAATCCGAAAAAGTTTTGGCGAGTTATATCACCTGACCGTGACTCAAATCAGATAGCCTTACATAGCGATACAAATACTCCTCTCTCTGACAATAAATGCCCCTCTGCGTTTAATATGTTTTTTTTTCATCGATTTTCAGCCGCGAGGGTCATACCAATATACCTGATGTGGCTGATTATGACGGGCAATTCATGGAAAGTATTGAAATCTCGGTGGAGGGAATTGCATGCCTTATTAATAATTTGAAGTTATCTACTTCATCTGGTATTGATAATATTAGTTACAAGATATTAAAAAAATACCATTTCTATATCCAGTAACATTCTGTACCATATATTCAAACAGCCTTTGTCATCGGGACAGCTGCCGAATGACTGGAAAATGGCCAAAATTATACCCATATCGAAAGCTGGAAATAAAAACTCCCCGGAAAATTACTGTCCAATTTTATTGACCTGCATTTGCTGTAAGAGGCTCGAACATATAATTGTTTCTCATATTTATAATCACCTAGAGTCCAATGATTTCTTTTTTCGCCATCAACATGGTTTCAGGAAAGGATTATCATGTGAGACACAGTTACTCGAATTCACGACTGACCTGCACTTAACATGAACAATAACCAGCAGACCGATTGCATTTTCCTTGACTTTTCCAAAGCATTTGATCGTGCAGCTCATTGTTGCCTTATTGCAAAATTAACCGCACTTCGAATTGACGCCTTCACTCTAACAAGGCTTCGCAATTTTCTTTTGAATCGTCAACAGTTCACAGTAGTTAATAATATCGCTTCGTCTCCTACTTACGTTACTTCCGGTGTGCCTCAGGGCAGCGTTTTGGGCCGTTTACTCTTACTAGTTTACATAAATGATTTGTCACCTAATGTTTCTTCTCGCTTACGTTTTTTCGCTGACGACTGCATTATTTACAGATCAATTAACAGTACTGACGACCACCTGGCCCTTCAAAATGACCTTAGCCTAATTCATAATTGGTGTAACACCTGGTTAACGGCTTTGAATGTATCAAAATGTCAGGTAATTTCTTTTAGTCGTTAGCGGGACAACTCACATTTCTTATACACCGTCAATCATAAAGAATTGTTATATACAATATCGTATAAATATTTGGGTGTTCACCTCACCGAAAACCTCTCCTGGACAGACCACATTGCAGCCATTTGCGCAAAAGTTTCAAGGACATTAGGTTACCTACATCGTAATCTGGGTAATTCCCCTTCCAGCCTCCGCAAATTGGCCTATCAGACATTTGTTCATCCACAGCTCGAGTATGCATCATCCATTTGGTCCCCGCATCCTACATACTTAATCGACATGCTTGAATCAGTTCAACACCGAGCTGCCCATTTCATTTCACGTAATTCTAGCCATCACTCCAGCGTAACGCAAATGAAACTCGATCATTCCATACAGCCTTTAGTTCTTCGCCGTAATATCGCTTTGTTATCCTTGCTTTACAAATATGTTTATAATGCCACACAATCCACACTACATATCCAGATCGCCTCGAACACGTCTCGCCGATTAAATAACCACTTCAGTTTTGCGCGCATGTACGGTACGACACATGCTTTTAAATTTTCCGCGCTCCCTACGGCCATTCGCCTGTGGAACAATCTGCCTGATCACATTGCTTCCGAGTCAGATCAAGAAAAATTTTGTCATCACCTATACGAGCATTTTTCATAATAGCACTTACAAATCACTTTATCTTGCTTCGTACACTTGGCGATGTGCTTCGAACTTCTTGTGATTTTTTTTATTGATGCATTGCTATCTTGCTCCTATGAACTGCTATCTTATGCTGCATCACGTTTTTGCTTGTATGCCCTGTATATATTATAGCTTTTTTGCGTCTGTTTCCCTAAATATCTCTTGAAGAATTGTACTCCCTGATATGTACATTCTTCGTGTATTTTACTTTCCAGTATTAGTACCTCACGGTGAGTTTTATCGTGTTATTTCCTTAAGTGTACCTTTGCGGCCTTTCATTACTTCAGTTGTTCCTTTTACATGTTTTTGGTAGTAATGTTGACGAGCCCTGCATTGAGGCGTATCTTTTGTATTACACTTTAGAAGGCTGTTTACGCTTTTTTCCATTTGATTTTGTAGCCCCCCTCACACAATGCCCCCATAGGGCCTGTAAGGTACTTTAAATAAATAAAAATAAATAAATAAAGTACATATGTGGACAAAAAAAGATCTTTTCCAGCTATAGCGATAAAATGCATTTATTAATTTATAATTGCTTTGCTAAGCTTCCACCGTTGAAGCGTTACACAAGAAAATCAGTAGGGTAACTATGGGCATTGCACTCAATTTTCCGCGTTTCAGTCAGCATTTCCAGGAATCAAACTCAGCGTAGCATGGAGGATACATTGCGCACAACAACGTTGATAATGTGTCGGAAGTACCGTTGGGCGTCGTCTCATTCGAACATGTCAGCGTCTGCGGAGCACCTTTGTATCTTTAGCGAATGTTGCGCAACCTACGTTCACTTGTGCATTTATTTTCTCTTGAATGAGCTCACTTGCCACATTTTTTCTTTTGTTGACATTTGTTTCATCTAAGGAGCACATCTTCGTGTAGCCGAAACTATTTGGCTTCGTGATGACACAAAGAGGGCTGCTTACGGTCATCTATAGCTTGCTTTGTTTCCTTGATGCAACACGTAGTTTCTGCTTTTAGATTCAACAATTTTATTTAGTCACTCTCATTAACTTCTGAATATCGTGTACCAGTTATTCATTTTCCCCAGACTAATGTAGGCAACGTGTTCATTTTCTCCTCCATATTTCTTGCTACGTCTTCTATTTGCTATCCTTTATTCTTTAGAAATTCTGGTACCATTGGCCTGTGTTTCGCGCTAAGCATCTCTCCCAAATTTTAATGTGAAATGTTTATGATTGTTACACATGCTGCCTTTTGTATATTCATCTATCATCATTTGGTTTAGTCCTTCGTTGGCAGTTTCTTAGGCTAAGAAGTAATCGTTACACTACAGAGCTGGGCTCGAATTTCGCATTATGGAGTATTGTAATCACCGGTGCATTTTTACAGTGTTCACGTTTCAAGAACTCTACTTCTGTCTTGTATCACTACCTGTCCATGTATAAGCTAGTCCAAGCCACCTCTTTATTGCCTTCCCATGTGCCGTTATTCCGTAAAACTTTCTTATATCGCTCTTTCACTATTTCACATTTCATCGTCATCATCAGCCTATTTTATGTCCACTGCAGGACGAAGGCCTCTCCCTGCGATCTTCAATTAGCCCTGTCCTGCGCCAGCCGATTCAAAATGGCACCTGCGAATTTCTTAATTTCGTAACCTCACCTAGTCTTCTGCAGTCCTCAACTGTACTTCCCTTCTCTTGGCACCCATTCTGTAACTCTAATTGTACATTGGCTATCTAACCTACGCATAACGTGACCTGCCCGGCTTCATTGTGTTCTCTTAATGTCAATTAGAATATCAGCTATCCCTGTTTACTTCCTTATCCACACCAATCTCTTCCTGTTTCTTAACGTTACACCTAACAATCTTCGTGCCATCGCTCCTTCCCTCAACTTGTTTTCGAGCTTCTTTGCCAGTCTCCAAGCTTCTGCCCCATACTTCAGCACCGGTAGAATGCACCGATTGTGTACCTTTTATTTTTCATTGATAATTGTCAGTTTACAGTCAGGATGTCACAGTGTCTGCGGAATGCGCTTTAACGCATTTTTCCTTCTCATGACCAGGGTCCCCCTGGGCGATTCTGAAATCTTGTTCCGTTGCCCGGCAATTGATCATTCTTTTTGTCGCTGCATAATAATCTTCCACCGTACTCTTACACTGTCTCTGTTAAGGTTTTCAATAATTTGTTGTAACTCGTCTGCAGTGTCGTTGAATAGAGCAATGACATCTGCAAACCGAAGGTTGCTGACATATTCGCCGTCGATCCTCACTCCTAAGCCTTCCCAGTTTAATACCTTGAGTACTTGTTTCAAACACGCATAGGTATCTTTCTACTTTTCTTGCGGATAATTAAGGTAGCTGTGGAATCTCTTTGGATATTTCGCAAGATACTTATGTAAGCCTCCTGTGCTCTTTTATTGCGTAATGTCTCTATGACTGCTGGTATCTCTACTAAATCAAATGCCTTTTCGTAATCTATGAAAGCCATATACAGGGGCTGATTGTACTCTGCGGATTTCTCGATTACTTGATTGATGACATGGATGTGGTCGATTGTAGCGTATCCCTTCCTGATGTCAGCCTGTTCTCTTCGTTAAGTGAAGTGTTGCCTTTGTTCTATTGGAAAACATTTTGGTTAATATTTTATAGAATACTGAAAGTAAACTAATGGGCCTATAATTTTCAATTTTTTAACGTCTCCCTTCTCGTTGATTAGTTTACTGTCGCCATTCTTCCACTTTTCTGGAACTCTTGAAGTCGTGAGACATTCAGTATATAGGACCGCAAGCTTTTCAAGCATGATATCTCTCCTATTGTTGATTAAATCGATAGCCGCTTTCGTCCGGTTCATGTCTTACTAGGCCCTTCTAGCTTCATCGCTAGTTATTTCTTTCAGGCATGGTGGTCACCTAAGGTAAGCACCTTTTCTTCATGTTTTCCTCTTGAAGCGCTCGATCACCACATATCGGCTTTCAGACAGCGAGCGTTTTGAAGATTTTGCCATTCTGACGGAGATGGCGCCACTTCCTTCGGGTTCCAATGTCAGATCTTTTGTTTTTCGTCCGGCGGTGGTCGTCTTCAAGGCGCGATACACCATGGACCCCAGATATTTTTATGGAAAGGAAGGTAAGTCGTGTCCTTGCTCAGTTGATAGCATTGGACAACATGTTGTATAAGTAGCTAATTTAAAGCAAGCTAGAAGTGAACTGCTGCCCTCAATTCGTAGAAAGCGCTGTGTCGTTGAAGTTGGTGGTCACATACAGTGACCACCGTGAATGAAGGATCTGAGAGGGCTGGTAATATATTATTTTTTCTTACTGTTTAAGCAGACTTTCTCGAAATACCATCTGCCTCCGAACTGCTTTGCAGGGGGTCAAGAGCCCAAGACAGCGATTCTGACTATGAACCAAATGATACTGCCGAAAGAATGAGCAAAGACCTAGCGCGAGAAAAGCCATTCGGCTGCGTGTGATTCTGATATAGACAGTGATCAAGATGATGATCCTATCATATCTGCCAGGGTACCTCTGTGGAGTCCTTCGTACGAAATGTCGCCACCGCTGGACTTTTTATCGTGCAGTGGAGTAGCACTTTACATTCAGAATATAGAGAATAGAAGTCCTTGCGACATCTTCAGCCTATTCTGGACGCCGTCCTTGATGGAGCTGCTAGTATTGCACACAAATTTTTACGCTCAACACCAGGGGAAGCCATATATATGTGAAGACATGAAGAAAAGCGTTCCTTTCTGGGGCTGAATTTCCTAATGGGGATCAAAAGAAGTCCAAGTGCACACTGGACTTCTGGACACTGCACAATTGCACCTAACATGCAACCTCTTCGAAAGTTATGCCGGTCAACAGATTCCGCTGATTTTATCCTACCTGCATCCCAATGATATCCTGCAGCCACTGGGGGATCGCGCCAATTTTGGACAGCAAAACAAAGTGGTGGACTTACATGTTATCACATGGTGGCATTACATGTTATTAGTTTAAGCGCAAAGAAACGCACGACAGGAGAGATGGCGCAGGACACAGCGCTACAATCTGATTCACTGTATTCTGTGTGCCTTCTCTCATGTCCTGCGTTTTTTCTGCGCTAAAGCTATTAACAAGCTTCGACAAGTTGTACAGTTTCTGTCCTCTCTGAATTATCTAACACCTTCGCGGAAAATTACTCGCCGAGCGAGCTCCTCGCCATCGACAAATCCACGACCAAGTTCAAGGGAAGTTCATTGAAATCAGTACATGCCGAAGAAGCCTGTGAAGCGTGGCCACAAGATCTCGATGCTATGTGCCAGCAATGGCTACAACCTCAAATTTGATATTTACACTGGCAAATGTGAAGGTGGCATTCAGAGGGACCTAGGCGCACAAGTAATAAAGAAATTATGCGACCACCGTAGAGGTCAGCAACTTCATGCTTTTTTCGACAATTACTTATTTAGCTTCAACCTGCTCCAGGATCTTTTTCCACCTTCTGGATTGTTGTGTCGTGAATTGCGAACATTGCGAACTTGAAGGAATTGATCACTTCAGCATGAAAGATTTTCGCAGAGGTGTGATGACATCTCTTACAGCAGAAGCTCAGGTTTGTACTAAGGTCTTATGTAGATACGGCCGTACTTCTACTTTACAGCAAGAACCAGTCAAAAAGATGCACAAAGCAGATGTGCGGTATCTGCAGCACTAAATCTCTTCCTTTAAGAACTACATGGATGTCCGAAACATGCAATGTCCCCTTGTGTCTGCGGGTAAACAGGACTGTTTCGCGCATTCTACCGAAAGTGACTGGTAGACACTTCCTGCATAGTGGTCACCTCAGCGGACCACCTCCCATTTTTTGAACCAAAAGTGCCAATTATATTTCGTGCGAGAAAAGCATTGTCTCACAAGAAGTTCACTGTTTTCAATAAAAAAGACTTTTACTCCCAAAGTAAAGTTCTGTACATGAAAGAGTTATAGAAGGCACCTCTGTATCCTGTTCATTACTACTTCGAATGGATCTAACGTGGCTGCTCTGCGTAGTGTACAAGTTAGTATAGAACCCTTCCGCTGAGTTTATCGATATCATCGAAATTGCTGATGAAATTACCCTGCTTACCTTTCAGCGCATGCATCTTGATTTGTGTTATGCGAAGTTTGCTGCTCACTGTTTTCATATTACATCAATTTTCTACTGTTTCTTCAGATTTTCTCACGCTATAATTTCGGATCTCACTTATTTTCTCCTTCCTATTAGTTTTGACAGTTCCGCAAATTCTATATGATGTCTTGAGCTCGACACTTTCGTTGTTTCGTGTTTCATTATGAGGTCCTTCATTACTTGGGAAAGCTTACCTAATGGTTGCATTGATGCCTTACTGCCTACTTAAACTGCTGATTCTGTAGTTAGTCTAGTTAGGGTTTCTTTCATTATCTCTATGTAATCTTCATTTCACCGTTCTAAGGCTGAATGTTTGTTTGCAAGCACCAGCCTGAATTTGTCTGCTTTTACCCTTACTGCGCCGAAGCTGGCGTGTTTCTTTTATACTAATTTTACTCTTCCTTTTTGATATTGAGGTGAATCTTAATCCTCTCTAACTTATGGTCATTGAATTTTGTCCTAGCTAATACTTCTACATCATGCCCTATGCTGTGATCAGCAGAATATATCAAATAGATTTCATTTCTTGTTTCTCCTTTAGGCCTTTTTCAGGTCCACTTTCGGTTGCTACTGTGACGTTTCGCCTACGACGCGCGGTATAGCCGGCGCGGATGCAACGGACGCCGGGCTTCGTTCAAAGCGGCGGAAATTTTGGCCCGTTCAGCACTGCCGCAACGCCTCCCCGCCAAGCGCGTCCAGGCAAGTTTCCATGCCACGTGTCTTCGTGTGTGCGTGTGTGTGTGTGTGTGCATGTTGGTGCCCACGCTTGTCAAAGCGCGGCAGCCGGGGAGAGGAGCTCCCCAAGTGTGAAGCGAGGAGGTCTGACCGGCGCCGGCCCGGCGGATGCATCACTTCTTGTCTCAACATGTCTCTCAGCGCGTCCGTGCCCCGCCGTGACGTGCGCCTCTGACGAGGCGTTCCTTCTTGCCCTCGGCTCCGAGAGTATAAAAGCAGCTGCCCCCGGACGCCAAGAGAGAGGCTCCGAATTCTTCCGTCGAGTAGCGTGCTCTCCCGTCTCTCCACTTCGGTCGACCTGACCGGCCGCTCTTTTGCGATGCTAGAATAAACAAGTTGTTCTGTTAGCAGTCGACTCATGCTTTGCCAGGACCTTCGGATGCTTCCAGTTTTACCCCAGGCCACCAGGCCAACGCTACCCTTGGGGCTTGCGACCCAGATGCAACAACTGGTGACAGCGGTGGGATCGCGACAACAGAGGCCAGCAGCGAAGATATGCGGTTGACTGTATGCTGAGCAGCGCAACGACCATCCGGGGGCAGTGCAACGAGCCCTGTGTGATGATTGGTTGCCTGCAGCGGAACGACTGCGCTGAATTCTTGGCTGCGAGGTTTGGTGAGTGCGGGACTTTCTTCTTCTGAGTTTTGCCAGGCTTTTGTTAGTGTCAGAAACAGAGCTGGTAATTGTGGTTGTCGTTGCTGCCGGGTTAGTTTGCGGCAAGACAATGGTAGGCAGTAGAGAAAGCACCATTCAGAGTAGCCATGGATTGGAAGTCATTGCGGAAACCAAAATTGCTGGAGCTTGCAAGAGAGTTGGTTCTGGATGTGTCAGACAAACTCAGAAAACCAGAACTGCTAAGGGTTATACTTGAGTTAGAAGCTGAGGATGATGAGCTGTCCGAATGCCTTGAGACCATTGAGGAGAGGGAGACGGCAAAAGGACAGGAGCGCGAACTTAAAGAGCAAAAAGAGAAACAGGAGCACGAACTTAAAGAGCAAAAAGAGAAAGATGAGCGCGAACGTAAAGAAGAGCGCGACCGTCAACACGCTTTGGAAATGAAGCGTCTCGAGATAGAGATGGAACGCGCTCGTAATGGAAGTCAGGCACACGGTGCAGGAGAGCGAGTATTGTTGAAAATGACTAACCTGATGCGGCTGTTTAAGCTTGGAGAGGACATTGGTTTGTTCCTGGTTAACTTTGAGCGAACCTTGCGAGAAGCAGGGGTTCCCTCGGGAAACGTGGCCACAGCGCTTGCTCACTTTGTTAACCGGCGAGGCGGCCGACGTAGTCGCTCACTTGAACAGAGAGGAGGCAGAGGATTTCGACAAAGTGAAATCAAGTCTGCTAAAAAAGTAGAGGCTGTCAGCGGAAGCGTTCCGTCGGAAGTTTCGGGAAAATGAGAAAGGCAGAAGTGGGTCCTATACAGAGTTTGTCTACAGGCTTATGTCAAACATGCAGGAGTGGCTCAAAGAAGAGAAAGCGTTTGGTGACCACGAGAAAGTTCTGCAGTGTTTCGGGCTGCAGCAGTTTTATAGTTGGTTACCTGAGAAAGTGCGGTACTGGGTCTTGGATAGGCCAGACGTTAGTACGGTGGCTAAAGCCGCCGAGCTAGCCGAGGAGTTTGTGACGCGTCGGGCTAGCGGAGCTAAGGACGGTCAAACGGGTGAATTTGGCTCCAAGTTTGAGAGGCCGAAGTTCACGCCCATGAGAGCACACGTAGTGCGGATGCGAGTGAAAGCAGTCTGAGCGAACGTAAGGAGACGGCGGCAGCCGAAGCCGAATGCAGAAAGCGGTTCGAGACGAGGCAAGTGCGCGTGTGTTATACGTGCCAGAAGACCGGTCACTTTTTGCGCAGTGTCGGGAAACAAAAACAAAAGTCGTGTTTTTGTCATTATGCAGCACTGACGAGAACATGAAGCTTCTTGATACTTACATGCGAGACGTCCTCGTGTACGGGAAAGAGTGCTGAGTGCTTCGCGATTCCGCAGCTACAATGGATGTAGTTCAACCCTCTTACGTAGAAGCCGATATGTTCACGGGCGAGTGTGCATGGATCAAGCAAGCCGTGGAAGCTCATAGCGTGTGTCTGCCCGTAGCAAAAGTGCTTATTGAAGGACCTTTCGGAGCGCTTGAGACGGAGGCTGCAGTGTCATCTATGTTGCCCCCCCCCCCCCCCAGTACCCGTACCTATTTTCGAACAGGTCCGATCACCTCCTGCACGAGCAGGGGCTTTTGTTTGGTGAGGCTAGCGTTCAGGCCTTAACCAGATCGAGAGTTCGGGAGCTCGATGCAAAGGCGGTAGTTGCGGGGCCGACGTTGTCGAACAATGAAAAAGGGTCGGAGGCGCAGCAAGCTGATATTCTGAGCACGTCCGAACTGAATGCAATTGAGCTTGTAGCGTTGAAGGCACCAGATACTGGAGAGGAAATGCCCGACATGGGAAAGTTAGAAGAGCTATCTGCAGATTTGCTCATCGCGCCTACGTCAGACGGACTTAATAAGTTGCTAAAAGTCAGCCGGGTGGCTTTGATAGCCGAGCAAAAAAAGGATGGCAGCCTAGAAAACATACGCTGCATTGTCACGGAAGGTATCGCCAAGAAAAATGCTCGTTTTGTGGAAAGAGGTGGGGTCCTGTACGGGAAGTATCTAGACCACAGCGGAGTGGAGTTCGATCAGCTGATCGTGCCTCAGTGCTACCGTCAGGGTCTGTTGCGCTTGTCGCATGGGGGTTCGTGGTCTGGACACCTAGGAGTTAAGAAAACTAAGGACAGTCTCTTGCAAGAGTACTATTGGCCAGGGTGTTTTCGGGACGCAGACCACTTTGTGAGGACATGTGACACCTGTCAGCGGGTGGGCAAACCAAAGGAAAAATCGAGGGCGCCGTTGAAGTTGGGACCTATCATTACGAGCCTTTTAGACGGCTCGTGATTGATACAGTGGGACCTCTGCCGGTAACAGCCATGGGGTACAGACACATTTTGACTGTGATCTGCACAGCGACAAAGTTCCCTGGACCAGTGCCGCTTAAAGAACTGAGCTCAGTTGAGATAGTCAATGCATTACTGTCCATATTTGCGCGAGTTGGTTTTCCTGCGGAAATCCAGTCAGATCAGGGCACAGTGTTTACTAGCGCTTTGACGACAGCCTTTCTCGAAAGGTGCGGGGTAAAGCTGTTACACAGCTCAGTGTACCACCCCCAGTCGAATCCCGTTGAGAAGCTCCACTCCGTCATGAAGCGCGTGTTGAGAGCATTGTGTTTTGAACAACACACTGACTGAGAGCTGTGTCTGCCTGGGGTGATGTTTTCATTAAGGACCGCACCGCATGTGGCTACGGGGTTTTCGCCAGCTGAGCTGGTGTACGGTCGCTCGCTGCGGTCTCCGCTTCGCATGCTTCGAGAATCGTGGGAAGGCAGGGGCGACGACCCAGTCATGGTGGAGTACGTGCTTAGGCTACTCGAACGCTTAAGAAGGGCACATGAGTTGTCAGGTGAAGCAATGGCAAAGGCCCAGGAGAGGGCCAAGGTTTATTATGATCGGACAGCCAGGGCCCGTCGTTTTGAGGTGGGCGATGAGGTCATGATATTGCGCACATCACTAAAAAACAAACTCGACGTGCAGTGGGAGGGCCCAGCACGGATTGTTCAAAAACTGTCGGACGTTAACTACGTGGTGAGTCTGCCAGGAAAACGGAAAGCACAGCAAGTTTACCACTGTAATCTGCTCAAACCCTATAGACGACGGGAAGCAGTGGTGTGTATGATGGTAAACGTTCCCGAAGAGCTTCTGGTCGAGCTTCCGGGACTAGGCTCAGTGACGAACCGGGAAGACACCGATCAAGTCATTAGTGACTTAATCAGTAAAGCACCGCTGTCGCCTGAGCAGAAAACCGAACTACACCAGCTCTTACAAGAGTTTCAAGGTCAGTTCTCTGAGAGGTCTGGTAGGACTTCTGTCCTTACTCATGATATAGAACTTACCTCCCCAGAACCAGTACGATCCAAGGCGTACCGGGTGTCACCCCGCCAGCACGATATTATGGAGGCTGAGGTAAAGAAAATGCTACAGCTCGGTGTTATTGAGGCGGCTGAGCGTGATTATATCTCCTCTTTGATTTTAGTTGAGGTACCGGGCAAGGAACCTCGTCCTTGCGTCGACTACCGCAGGCTTAATTCCATCACTAAGGATCAATTTTATCTGATTGCTAACATCGAGGAGCGCCTTGAGAAAGCTAGTGGCACTCAGTTTATTTCCACCCTAGATATTGTCAGGGGTTATTGGCAGGTTCCACTTACAGAAGAGGCTAGTAGGTATGCGGCGTTCATTTCAGCAATGGGGACATTCCGTCCTAAAGTTTTGAGTTTTGGTTTGAAGAACGCGCCCTACTGCTTTTCAAGCCTCATGGATAAAGTGTTGCGGGGACAGCAAGAATTCGCTTTGCCGTATCTAGACGACGTAGTGATATTCTGCGCATCCTGGTCTGAGCACATGGCACACCTGCGGGCAGTGCTAACCCGCCTGCGCGAAGCGGGCTTGACAGTCAAGGCTCCCAAGGGCCAATTAGCACAGGCCGAGGTTGTCTACCTCGGTCACGTGATTGGACGGGGTCGTCGCCGCCCCTCTGAAATAAAGGTGGCCGCTGTGCGAGACTTCCCGCAACCGCGCACGAAGACCGATATTCGGTCGTTCTTAGGTGTCGCCGGCTACTATCAGCGGTACATCCCCAGGTACTCTGATATCGCGGCTCCCCTGACGGATGCTCTAAGAAAAACAGAGCCCCAAACAGTCGTCTGGGACGAGACAAAGGAAAGAGCTTTTAGGGCCCTAAAGAGCGCCCTAACAAGCCCGCCTGTGCTACGATCGCCAGACTGCACAAAAGGGTTCGTTGTTCACTGCGATGCTAGTGAGCGAGGCATGGGCGTTGTACTGTGCCAACGGGAAAATGGAGAAGTGAAACACCCCGTCCTGTATGCTAGTCGTAAGCTGACCAGTCGTGAGCAGGCGTACAGCGCCACCGAGAAAGAGTGTGCGTGTCTCGTATGGGCCGTTCAGAAATTGTCATGCTACCAAGCCGGCTCGAGGTTTATCATTGAGACGGATCACTGCCCTCTCCAATGGCTGCAGACCATCTCTCCCAAAAATGGCCGCCTCCTGCGCTAGAGCCTCGCTTTGCAACAATATTTCTTTGAGGTACGTTACAAAAAGGGGAGTCTCAACGGTAACGCCGATGGCTTAAGTCGAAGCCCCTAACGTAGGAATCAGCTTCAAAGTTGTTTGTTACTGATGTTTTTCTTCCTGAGGCAGGATTTTTAAGATATTGCTTTTGTTTAGCGTTTCAAAGTGATGACGTGCTTTCTAGTGCAACTTTCCAATTTGTGGACGCGTTCTGAGTGCTGCTAGACTATTGTAAGGAACTAGGCAGTAGTGTAAAAGGGGAAAGAGCCTGGCAGGGCTTAGTGAGGGTTGTGTCGTGCTTGCTGACTGAGCGGTTGAGTTTCGGCGTAGTTCTCTCGCTTGCTGGGAACGAGAACGAAAATGGCAACTCCCCCGAAGTCACTTTGCAGTGTCCTGTGTTAACCTGAACGTGAGAACGAGGCCTTCTCTGTGCGCTGCGCTCAAGAAACGCCGAAGGACGACCGACTTCGGTTATGAGCATCATCGAGCGACATCCCTCCGGACAGCGGATGCAGTCCCCTGACCATGGGGATCTCCTTCTCCCGGTGGGGCGGTCTGTTACGTTTCGCCTACGACGCGCGGTATAGCCGGCGCGGATGCAATGGACGCCGGGCTTCGTTCAAAGCGGCGGACATTTTGGCCCGTTCAGCGCTGCCGCAACGCCTTCCCGCCAAGCGCGTCCAGGCATGTTTCAATGCCACGTGTCTTCATGTGTGCGTGTGTGTGTGTGTGTGCACGTTGGTGCCCACGCTTGTCAAAGCGCGGCAGCCGGGGAGAGGAGCTCCCCAAGTGTGAAGCGAGGAGGTCTGACCAGCGCCGGCCCGGTGGATGCGTCACTTCTTGTCTCAACGCGTCTCTCAGCGCGTCCGTGCCCGACCGTCACGTGCACCTCTGACGAGGCGTTCCTTCTTGCCCTCGACTCCGAGAGTATAAAAGCAGCTGCCCCCGGACGCCAAGAGAGAGGCTCCGAATTCTTCGGTCGAGTAGCGTGCTCTCCCGTCTCTCCACTTCGGTCGACCTGACCGGCCGCTCTTTTGCGATGCTAGAATAAACAAGTTGTTCTGTTAGCAGTCGACTCATGCTTTGCCAGGACCTTCGGATGCTTCCAGTTTTGCCCCAGGCCGCCAGGCCAACGCTACCCTTGGGGCTTGCGACCCAGATGCAACACTACGCTTCCTCAAGAAGGTATTCATTATTCGGAACCTTTTTCTGTCCGCGAATTCGACCATCATTTCACTGTTAGTGTTCCTGGAATCGATGTCGTAGTTGCCAACTGCTTGTTCACCAGCCTGCTTTTTGCTCACTTTTCCACCAAAAGTCTCTCATCACTAGAGCATACTGAGATTGCACTTTCTTTGTCGCTAATTCAACATCTTCATAAAACTGTTCTATTTGATCATCAATGCGAGTGGAGGTTGGAGCATAGGCTTGTACTACTTTATTCTATACCTCCTATTTAGCTTCAATACGAATACTGCTACCTTCCCATTAATGTCGAATTCGACAATGTTGCCCGCAATGCCCTCATATATTAGGAATCGTAACCCGCATTACACCTTAGCTGGAAGTCCTTTATAACAGAGGACGTAGCCATTATTCAGCATTGTTTAAGCGTGACCAGCTCTTCTAATCTCACTGAAGTCAATAATTTCCAACATAATGCCTGATAGATCCTCGGAGCCCTCCTAAGCTAGCTTCTCTCCAGATAGTTCGTGTCTCGAATGTTGCAAGGCTAAGTTACCAGTGGCGGTCTTTCACGGTCCAGAAATTCTTAGCACCCTCTGCTGCGTTGCAGGTCTGGCCACCGCCTTGGTCAACTGATCCGCAGCTACTGGTCATAAAACGTGGAACATATACCGCGAACAAATAGGGTCATCTTCGCCGGATGTGCCACAAGAAATTGTTGTAAATGGAGACACGTACTGTGGTAACGATGCAGCTAATTTATTTAATAATTATTTTGTTAATGCCGGTGCTTCAACTACTACATCTGCTTTTTGCACTGAACGTAATATTCGAACTTATATAAAACATCGCGTCAACGAGACCATATTTCTTACGGCTACGTCTGAAACTGAGATTTTTTTCTGTTCTTAATTTCAAGAGTAACAAATCAGCTGCTGGCGAGGATGACATTCAAGCCCAGCCTAATAAAGCAGTTGCTCACATAATCTGTGGCCACATGGTACATACTTGTAACAGTATATTATCCAGTGGAATTTTTCCTAAGACAATAAAAAAAGCTCGTGTCGCTGTAATCTGTAAGGGTGGAAAACACAATGACTTGAATAATTATAGGCGAATTTCGGTATTGCCTGTTTTTTCCAAAGTGGCTGAACGTATTATATATAAGCGTCTAAATAGTTTTTTTCTCTGGATAAAGGCGTTATCTCGGATAATCAATATGGTATTCAGAAGAATAAATCGACCGAAATGGCATTATTAGGAGTCCGAAATACAATTATAAAAAACATTGAAGAAAACAACTTTACCATTGGTATATTCCTAGACTTTCGCAAGGCTTTTGATAGCATAAAATATAACATATTACTAGAGAAACTCCAAATATATGGCATTAGAGGCATAGCATTAGAACTTATGCATAGCTTCCTTGAATCTAGATTTCAGTATACCACAAGGGGTATACCACATGGGGTACCACAAGGCTCCATATTAGGGCCATTATTACTTATTATTTACATAAATGACCTAATTAACGTTCCACTGACTGAGGAAATCATACTGTACGCTGATGACACTAATTTCTTTTTTTCCGGACTAGAGCTCCAGCAACTAGAAGTTACCGCAACCCATTGGTTACAAGAACTTAGCGAGTGGCTCTATCTAAATAAAATTGACTTAAATGCAAAAAAACGAAATTCATTCCAAGAATAAGCAAACACATTACGACGTAAAACTTTTATTCTGGATCGTAACTTCCCTTCCTATTCTTTTCCTATACGTAGTACGCGACATGATTCAAACGGCAACTTTCTCCTGCCCAAGTATCGTACGGCTGATTGCAAAAGACCGTTATAATGTCATGAAACCACAATTTGGAACATCATGTCCTTTGAGCGAAAACCTGCAGGTCCGGCTTAGCATGCATAATTTTTTATTCTATATTGAAAACATATGTATTCAATTCTTGCAAGTGTACACACACTTGTATTATATATATATATATATATATATATATATTGTATATATATATATATATATATATATATATATATATATATATATATATATATATATATATATATATATATATATATATATATTGTTACCGTTAATGTGGAACCGGCTCTATTTAACGGACGGGGTTGATGGTGAAGTCAAGATGGCGTTCCGAGGCTGCGCCAGCTAACGCCTTCCTCCTCTTCTCCTCGCCCAGCTCACGCCACAGGAATCCCGGGTTGCCAGGCGAAGCCCACTGGGCAAGCCGAAATCACTCGGAAAGGGTAGGGTGAAACCGCTTAAGACGGGCAACATGTACTAACTGGGTTCTGGCTAGACCGACGACCAGCGGACGACAAGCGTGCCACCACGTACGTCAAGTCACTCAAGCGATCTACAATGGCGAATGGGCCCATGTACTGGGGTAAAAACATTTCGCAAAAGCCACGTTTACGTTCCGGAATCCACAACCACACAAAGTCTTCTTTAGTGTAAGAGACAGACTAGAAAATCTAGTCTGTCTCGGTGTTGCGATACCATAGTACGAAGACGCGCGATACGCCGGGCTTCTTCGGCTAGACAAAGCGTCTTGGCAACAGAGTACTTGTCTTGAAAGTCAAACAATAGTATAGTGTCAATGAAGCTTAGTGGTGGGCGTGCGTAAAGGAGATAAAATAGAGTGTAATCGGTCGTCTCATGCTTTGCAGTATTATAAGCATAGGTGACGAAGGGGAGTACGTCATCCCAATCTCTGTGATCGGAAGATACGTACATGGACAGCATGTTAGTTGGAGTTCTGTTCGTACATTCTACAAGCCCATTTGTCTGAGGGTGATAAGGCGTTGAATGACGGAACTGCGAACTGCAGAGACGAAGGAGTTCTGCTACGGCGTCCACAATAAACTGACGACCGCGATCGCTAATGATGACGCGGGGGGGGGGGGGGGGACCATGTCGAAGAATAATCAATCGAAGCAAAATCTTTGCAACGGACACAGCTGTGGAAGAAGGCACGGCCACCGTTTTCGCGTAACGGGTCAGATGGTCGACACATGCGATCACCCATCGGTTGTCGTTGGATGATCGTGGAAATGGGCCAAGAAGATCGATACCCATTTGTTCAAATGGCAGGCGAAGCGGCGGCAGAGGTTGGACAATACCTGGCGGAGCGGTCGTAGGGCGCTTGTAGCGTTGACATTGTTCGCAACTGACGAAGTAGTACTTGACTGTGTCCCGCATTATGGGTCAGTAAAAACGCTCCTGTGTCCGGTTCAACGTTCTGATGAATCCTAGATGGCCAGATGTCACATCGTCGTGCATGGCTCTCAGTATGTCCGCTCGCAGACTCTGCGGCACCACCAGAAGGAAGCGTGTGCGCTTAGCCGAATATATATATATGCGCGTCAAAGGGACGCGGGGATCAAGAAGAGAGGGGAAGAGGTGAACGAAGACTGTGCAGCGACCATTCCTGTTCTTCGTAGCCTGCCGTTCCTGTTCTCGCACACCTAAATAAACCCCTTTTCCCCGTGCTTGTAACAAATTGGTGGACGGTGCGGGGTACACCTCGTAACCACGGAGCCTGCGCTGCTACAACTTCGCCGAAGCCGTCGACTTGCCGGGCTTCCGCCACCCTCACCTGCCATGCCTGAACACGCCTGCCAGATTCCCGAAGGATCTGACGCGGCTTCAAGGTCAACACCTGGTGTTCCGTCGCAATACTACCGGGTGCCACTCACTTTCGGAGGAAAAGCCGGAGAAGATGTCGACGAGTGGCTCACGAACTACCGAAGGGTGAGCCGGTCTAACGGTTGGAACTCTACCGCACAATTGTCCAATGTTGTGTTTTCCCTCACCGACACAGCGCTCGTCTGGTATGAGAATCACGAAGACACGCTCACTTCATGGGACCTTTTCGTCGAGGAGCTCAGAGCGTGTTTTGGAGATTCGAGCGCAAAAAGGAAACGCGCTGAACAGACGCTTTCGCAACGAGCTCAGATTCCTGGCGAGACCTGTACGACTTATATCCAAGAAGTGCTGAAACTGTGTAAAATAGTCAACTCTCAAATGTCTGAAGATGACAAAGTTGGACATTTGTTGAAAGGAATAGCCGAAGACGTCTACAATTTTTTGATCAGCAAGGAAAGCTTGGATTCCGTGTCTGACGTCATTCGCCACTGCCGGACCTTTGAGACGCTGAAGATGCGACGGATAATACCGAAGTTTGGTCGCCTGGCTAATGTCACGACGGTGGCAAGTGTAGACCCGAGCTCGTGTGTTGACCTTCCATCCACTATACGGCAGATTGTTCGCGACGAGTTGCTCCATCAGGAAGAGATGTACCGTTGAACACCCGCCATCACTGGCGCGTACTCACCACACGAGATGAGAAACACGGCCGTTTCGACGACATGGCAACCCACGGTGAACTCAGCGACCATCGAGTATAGGTCTACCCCACAAACGAGAGGGACCATGAGCTATCAAGGTCATGACTACGACCAACGCCCACGCCGCAAGCACGCCTCCCAGCGGCCGATGCCTAGCCTTGATGAATGTCACCCACCTACTGTCTATGCAGTCGACAGCAACATGCGCGACTACATGGAAGAACATCGCAATTTGAGGCATCTGCCGGTATGTTTCCAATGAGGTGTAGCGGGCCACATAGCGAGGTTCTGCAATCGTCGCCCAACAACGCGGAATGGTCGATCCGGATCTTCAACAAGGCCCACACCTCCTACGAGGACAACTCAACAGCCGTACACCACCTCTTGGTCAGCTGGTGTCCCTTCTGGCAACGATTACTGGCAGAAAAGCTTCCGGAGCCGCTCGCCGGCATCTGACAGGAGTTTGACGCCACCGCCGACTTCTCATGCACCGCGTTAACGTCAATCTCCATCGCCAGTGCGCCGCTCCGCCTCACCTTCACAACCGGAAAACTAGCTAGCGCGGCCGATGGGGGTGAGGTCGCTCGACACGTGCTATCGACAGAAATGCCCCCTGCAGTTGCTATGATTAAGAACAAAGTGCATGTACTTGTTGATGGTGTTGCTACAATGGCTTTAGTGGATACCGGAGCAACTGTATCCGTAATGAGTCTCAGTTTTAAAGGTCGGTTGGGGCGTAAAGTTGTATTTCGGTGGGACCAGGCTGCAACGTTTTGTGGAGTGAGCGGCGAGTCGTTGCGCCCTGTTTGTGTGTGCACTGCTGACGTATCCTTGGCTGGTGGAGTTTTCGCGACGGAGTTTGTGGTTATTCGCCGATCGACGCACGAAGTGATTTTGGGCATCGACTTTTTGCGACAGTGTGGTGCGACCGTCGATTGTCGCACGGGGGAAGTTTGCGTCGATGGCGATGTTTCGTCCGGGCTCTTAGAGGAGACTTGCAGTCAAGGTGAACTTTGTGTATCTGCAGATACTGTTGTGCCTGCGTCCACCTCTGTGTGCGTGCCGGTTGTGTGTCGCGGTGAAGTGCCAGACAGTTTCGATGCCTCCGTAGAGCCAATGCATCTAAATTGTATGAAGAAGAACATTTTTGTCCCTCATTGTGTGGTATCCATCGGCAAGGGGCGTGCTGGCTTGTGGACAGCCAACTGCTCGGCAGAACCCGTCCTGCTTCCAGACGGCTTGAAACTCGCCTACTTTACAGAATACTCGTCCTCGTCCGTAGCCGTACTAACAGATCCGCCGTGTGAACCTGCTGACCTTCGCCACGTCTCAGACAAAAAGCTTCTGTCTATGATAAACAAGTCACTCAGCACAAGGGAGCGCCATACCTTGGCGGATACGCTTTCTAAGCATCTGTCAGTGTTTGACTTTGCGCAGCCGGACAAAGCGTTCTCGATTCCCGAGTCACGAACACGCCATACTATTAGCCCCGAGAACGAACACGAGCGGCGCTGCGAGCGCCGCTCGCGTGACGTCAGGGCACGGACTCGCGCCTGTCGTCTGCTACAGTTCGGGCGTTGTCCGGGCGCTTTCTGCGGTGTTTTCGTTTGTTCGCCCTCGTTCTCTCTGCTTGTATACTTATGGTGGTCGCCTCAAATATATTTTTACGACGTATTCCTTTGCGAACATTTATTCAAAGAGCTAATTTCTTAGACAACAATGCAGCTCTCGAAGGCAACGCTACGGTGCCAGCCGAAGCGACGCAGACCAGCTCATTGCGGGTTTTTCATACGCGGATAGACAATCGCAAGAGCATAGCCTATAGGAATCCAGTTATGATACCATACCTGCCGCGGTGCAACAAGTATGTCACAAAGCTGGCTATATATGACTTCTACAGCAGTTACGTTGATTTTATTCCGCTAAAACAGGTTTGCTCACGACGAGTAGTTCATGGTATAATATCGAATTTTTGCATTTCCTCACAGAAACGCTCGGCAGTAGCACGAGGACTTAACTAATACTGGAGTTTAGATTCTACACGCCTCACTTGCTTTTTTAACTGCTTGTCGACATTAGGCGGTTATTCACGTGTTCATTTTTTTTAAAGCGGCGGAAACTTGAAGTAAAGTTAATGAAGGCTTACAGCTATTTACAGAGTACAAATAGGAATGTACCAATATATATTCCCTTTTCCATGCTACACGTTCAACTCGCCTCTTTAGAGCGCGTTTGTTAATGATTAATAATGTATGTTATGTTCCTCTTTTTTTGTCTATGTTACCTAGTGTATATCATTTATTTATTTCAATGCCGCAGTGTGTTTTGCATTGTTATTGTGGAAATATTTCACTGTTCTTTCATATATTGTATAACTGCAATGTTTTATGGCCACTATATAAATGTAATTTATATGGCGCTTGATGTGTTACCCCATGCAGCCATATTGCACCTAAGGGGGTGAGGTTACCTCAAGCCGCGTCTGTGCGACTTTTTTCCCTCATCCACCTCCACTTACTACTCCTCTGTACATGTGTGTGTGTGTAAATGGAAATTATTAAATCAAATCAAACTCACTTGAGAAATTTACTGGTGCTTGCTGCTTGAGGAATATACATGACGAATCTGTTTGGCGAACTGACAGAGGCTGCTCGGCCCAATTTTTTTAGTGAAGTATGCCTGCTGGACCGCATCGCTGCAGCCAGAAAGAAGTCGAAGCGTCAATGATTAGTAGTATGGGACATATTGAAGATATCGAAATTCCCCCGGTGGAGGGTCAGAAATCAAGTGAAAGTATATGCAAGGCTTGTGGTGCTTTCTTTATGAATGTTTGCGATTGGATTGGAGCAAACTTAATTTGCCTGCAAGGTTCTCTTTTATGTACCGACGAAGCGAATAGTTATCCGTTTGTATAATTGAATAACGCTGGATCGAGACATGGTGAGACAGAAGGTGCTTGAATTTTCTTTTTGTATACAGGAAATCTAAGCTGCGGTGTAGTAGCTCGAGAATGCTTTAGCCATTCCAGTTGGCGCTGTGAAAAATATGCTTTATGGTTTTAATTCGAAGTTGTAGTGAACTGATGGGTTTCGCGAACATAGCGTGCCTCGCCATACGGACAGTCCATTGCTACCGTTACGTGATCAGGGGTGTGCCATATTGTCGATAAAGGCTACTGAGGGCCACTATGAAACGCTCCATCACTTTAAATTGAGTGGCTCTCGATCTTAACAACGAAACTTTTCTCTCAGATGATTGCTACTATGGTGTTTGTGAATTAACTATGTAAATACTCTACATGACGCGCCGTCGTGTTAGCAGCCATGAGCAATTCGTTTTTTTGGAGGCCTGTTTCAGAGGGGGATGAAAGTAGCAGCAAACTTTTTGATAAGAAATGCGCGCCTAACTATTTTTTTACGCATTAATGAATGGCCATATTTGAATAGAACAACACACCAGAGTAATAGGAATCATGATGAGAGCTTCGCTGGGCAGTGTCTTTCTAAAATCAGATAACATGTTGACGCCAATTACCAAATTTTTCTTCCACGTAAAATGCAATGCCTCTCATAGCTAAATACTAAAGGAATGTTAAATGTTTAGCGAAGCATCATACACAACTTCGCGCGTTGAATTTGCAGATAATCTTTTTTTAGTCAAAATTTACCGATAGACACGGCGCATATATGCATTGCAAAACCTAGTAGACCCCTTTAACGCTACTTAGCTTGCGATATCCAAGCGGCAAAGTTTCTCGACTCACACGCTTTTGAAGAAGAAACTGTGGTTAAGGTAAGGCAGCTGAAAGAAGCCGACGTATTCTTCAATACGTACGGCTCGAGCCACCCATACCCCAAGCATACACAAAGGGAACGAGCGCGCGCGGCAGCCGAGCGAGCCGGAGCGAGCGGCGTCCTGGCCGTGACGTCACTCGCGAGAGGGCGCCACTCCTAATTCTCGGGGCTAATAGATACGGGATCTGCGCGCCCGATCAGACAAAAGCCTTACCGCGTGTCGCCTAACGAGCGGAAGATAATCGGGGAACAAGTGAGTGACATGATGAAAAATGGAATAATACAAGAGTCCTCGAGTCCTTGGGCAGCTCCGGTCATACTTGTCAGAAAGAAAGACGGTAACTGGAGATTTTGCGTAGATTATCGAAGATTAAACGCCGTGACTAAGAAGGATGTCTACCCCCTGCCCCGGATTGATGATGCAATTGATTGCCTGCATTCGGCCTCTTATTTTTCTTCAGTGGACCTGCGCTCAGGATATTGGCAAATCCCTATACACCCGGCAGACAAGGAGAAGGCAGCCTTCATAACCCCGGACGGATTATTCGAATTCAATGTGATGCCATTTGGGTTGTGCAACGCTCCAGCAACATTTGAAAGGTTCATGGACACCATTCTGCGTGGGTTAAAGTGGAACATCTGTATGTGCTATCTTGACGGCGTTGTTATATTCGGACGCGCATTCAATGACCACAATACGCGCCTGGATATTGTCCTCGACTGCATCAAAAACGCTGGCCTGGTTCTGAACTCCAAGAAATGTAACTTTGGTGACCGTCAAACCCTTGTGCTGGGTCACCTTGTTGACAAAGACGGTATCCGGCCTGATCCCCTCAAGACGGCACCTGTCGAGGCATTCAGTGCACCGCAGTCAGTGAAGCAACTTCGTAGTTTTCTGGGTCTTTGCTCTTACTTTCGCCGATTTATTCCTGGTTTTGCTGACGTCGCTGACCCTCCGACATATCTGCTACATAAAGACGCACGGTTTGAGTGGACACCCGAGTGCGATTCTGTATTTCGTCAGCTGAAGTTCCTGTTAACCTCCCGACCTATCCTTCGCTACTTCAATCCTACTGCGCCGACAGAAATCCACACAGATGCTAGTGGCGTTGGTCTGGGTGCCGTATTGGTCCAACGCTATGACGACCGTCAGCACGTGATTGCTTATGCAAGCCGCTCATTAAGCAAACCTGAACGGAACTACACGGTGACAGAGCAAGAATGCCTCGCTGTAATTTTTGCGGTTCAGCGATTTCGCTCGTACCTGTACGGACGCCCATTCCAAGTCGTCACAGACCACCATTCCCTGTGCTGGCTCGTGAACCTTCGCGACCCTTGTGGTCGCCTTGCGCGCTGGTCTTTGAGGTTGCAGGAATATAACTTCACTGTTTCCTACAAGAGTGGCCGAAAACACGCTGACGCAGACTGCCTTTCCCGTATGCCGCTTGCCACGACGGACTGCGACGCAGACGATTTTGATCATCTCGTCGCTTCTGTGACACCCGCTTTTCCGGATATCGATGCGTTCAAAGCAGAACAATGGACAGACACTAAATTGGAGCCACTCTTTACTTCTGCCCATTCAAGTGCAACAAGCAGCTACTGTGTACGTGACGGGCTCCTGTACAAAAGGAACTACTCAAGCACGGGTGCACGCTTCCTTCTAGTGGTGCCGGAGCGTCTCCGGCCAGCAATCCTTCAGGCTATGCACGATCACCCTACCTCCAGTCACTTAGACACTGTGCGCACACTTTATCGCATTCAAGAACGCGTTTACTGGCCCCGGATGCGACATTCGGTTGAGTTTTATGTCGCCAGCTGCATACAGTGCCAACGTCGGAAACGCGCAACCACTGCCCCATCTGGTCTCCTTCAATCTGTGCCGCCTTCCAGCTCACCCTTTCGGCAAGTTGGAATTGATCTGTTGGGCCCTTTTCCAAAGTCATCTAAGGGGAACCGTTGGATAATTGCGCCGACTATTTCACACGCTATTGCGAGACGGCGGCTATACCATCAGCAACTGCCACCGAAGTGTCGCTTTTCTTACTTTACGCTATTGTTCTACGACATGGACCGCCTGGTGTTATCGTAAGTGACCGGAGTCGTCAATTCACGGCGGATATCGTGGAAGAACTTGTGCGTTTATGTAACTCGCACCTCCGGCACTCGACGCCGTATCATCCGCAAACGAACGGCCTCACTGAGCGCACTAATCGAACAATCACCAATATGCTTTCCATGTATGTTGCGTCCGATCACAAGAATTGGGATGAAGTTCTACCGTTTATTACTTACGCCTACGACACCGCCAAGCACTAGACAACCCGCTACAGCCCCTTCTTCCTTCTAAATGCTCGGCCGCCCCGGTATACGCTCGACAGTGTCCTCCCTTTTTACCACCACGACAATCCTACTGCCGCCGATACGCTGTGCCTCGCTGAAGAGGCTCGGCGACTTGCGCGCTTCGGACTTTGGTATCACAAGAAAACTCCAAAGCCCGCAACGACGCACGACATCGGCCTGTTACATATCACCCTGGTGATCTCGCTTGGCTTTGGACTCCCACAAGGAAGCGTGGTTTGTGTCAAAAGCTTCTGGCAAACTACGATGGACCGTATGTTGTCATCGACAAAGTCAGCGAGGTGAACTATACTCTCGCGCGCCTCACGAACACTGGTAGACGTTCTGCTAGGACACAAGTCGCACATGTCGCGCGGTTGAAATCATGCACGCCACGACAAGCTAGTTGACTCGCCCACGACAAGCTAGTTGACTGGCCTTTGTCTGCGAGGGGAGGTATGTTACGTCCAAGCGCGTCAAAGGGACGTGGGGATCAAGAAGAGAGGGGAAGAGGAGAACGAAGACTGTGCAGCGACCATTCCTGTTCTTCGTAGCCTGCCGTTCCTGTTCTCGCACGCCTAAATAAACCCCTTTTCCCCGTGCTTGTAACAATATATATATATATATATATATATATATATATATATATATATATATATATATATATATATATATATATATATATAGGTCTTGTAAAGCAGGCCGTCACGGACACAAAATCGACTGGTGGCTCCAGGATACGATGCGGCTACAAATAGTGGTTACAAACTAACATCATTTTCCGGCTCTACTTTGAAAGTCATGGAGTCTGGGAATGTAGAAGAAGTGGGAGCAAAGCAGTCCTCAATATTGTCTTCGTCACACTCCGTCGTAGTCACACGAAGGCGGGAGAGATAGTCCGCATCTGCGTGGCGACGCTCAGACTTGTAGGAAATAACAAAGTGCTACTCCTGCAGTCGAAGAGCCCAACGTGCCAGTCGTCCACTCGGTTCACGCAGATTCACCAACCACCATAACGCGTGCTGGTCAGTAACGATAGTGAACGGGCGTCCGTAGATATAGGGTCGAAATTTGTGGACAGCGAAAATAGCTGCCAAACATTCTTGCTCGGTCACGGTGTAATTGCATTCCGCCTTAGTCAAAGAGCGACTAGCATAAGCCACAATGTGCTCAGCTCCTTGATGACTTTGCACTAGTACGGCACCGATGCCGATGCCACTGGCAGCAGCATGCACTTTCGTAGGTGAGGATGCATCGAAGTGACGCAATATGGGCCCTGACGTTAGCAGAGAGTTTAGCTGGCGCAACGCGTAGTGGCAAGCCGATGTCCAGTTCAAAGGGGCGGCTTTTTGCAGAAGACATGTTAGGGGGTAGACCACGTGCGTCAGCGAATCTTGGAACGAACCGACAAAAATTCGAGCACAGGCCCATGAAACTCCTCAACTCCCACACTGACATTGGTGCTGCGAAGGAGCTGATTTCCTCAATCTTTCGTGGATCTGGCCTCACACCGTTTTTGTCGACCAGATGCCCAAGTACTAACGTCTCGGTTTCCCCGAAACGACATTTCTTGGAATTTAGGATCAAGCCGGCTTGTTCGACACAATACAGAACAAGACTTAGGCGGCTGTTATGCTCACTCAATCTGCTGCCAAAAATGACCGCATCATCAAGGTAGCACAAACAAATTTCCCATTTAAGTCCTCGGAGGATAGTGTTCATGAATCGTTCGAATGTTGCTGGCGCGTTACAAAGGCCGAACGGCATAACGTTCAATTCATAAGGACCATCTGGTGTCACGCAGGCGGTTTTTTCCTTATCGTCTGGGTGCATGGGTATCTGCCAATACCCTGATCGCAAATCCAGTGATGAAAAGTAGGCAGCGGAACGTAGGCAATCGATGACATCATCAATTCTAGGAAGCGGATGTACATCCTTTTTGGTGACCGCATTCAGTTTCCTATAATCAACGCAGATCCACCACGATCCATCCTTCTTTACTAAGATTACGGGTGCTGCCCACGGACTATAGAGGACTCTTGAACAACACTTTTCCGCCGGATGTCTTTCACCTGTTCAACAATAACTGTCCTCTCTGTTGAAGAAACGCGGTAAGGCTTTTGGCGAATGGGGTCCGCAAATCCGGTGTCAATTCTGTGACGAGCACGAGAACGCGCGAGTGAAGCCTGCTTGTCGCTTTGTGTGAAATCGAGAACAGAAAGATGTGCCCACGAAACTTCTGCGAGAGCGTGGCGCTCATGTGAGGTCAGCGCCTTGTGGATCATCTGTAGGATCTGCTCTTCAGAAATGCTTCGGTGGGGATCGCTCGTATGAGACTGCTCCTCCTCGCTTAGAACTTAATGGAGCTGTAAGTAATCTCGGCAAATTCAGCAAGCTTCATATCATGCGGGAGAATAGCAGGGACGCAAGAACAATTGAAAGCTCACAAATTTGAGGCGCCATTCACTACTCTCACGAGAGGGCGTGGTACAAGTACATCTTTCTTTGCGCAGCTCGACCTGAGTGGCTGGACTTGCGCGTCAAACGATGAAAGGTCGACAGCAGCGAGATTGACAGGGATACGTGACAGCGACCAAGGCGGTAGCAGCAAATCGTTCGAAACAACACAATAGTTTTTCACTGGTAAGAATGTGTCGGCAAGGGTGGCGAGAAGCGCGCTATTCGAAGTAGTTTCATCTGTGCCACAGTTAACGGATGCACCACAATCCTGAAGAAAGTCAATCCCGACAATCACATCATGAGTACACCACGGTGGTACGAGAAATCCTGTTTTAAGATGTTCTCCTCCGAATAAAACACTTGCAACACAAATACCAAGGGGAACTAGGCACTCTCCACTGACACCACGAAATGTCACGCCATCATTCCACGGGAACATAACTTTCCGACCCAGCCTCTGTTTGAAAGTCACACTCATGACGGAAACGGTAGCACCAGTATCCACTAATGCTGTTGCAGGTATACTATCAATAAACACACGCACTTTGTTCTTCACCGTCATAATAGGCAGAGGAGTATTTCGCAGAGACGCAGACTGTCTGGCCACCTTACCTTCATCGGCCGCGCCGGCTAGTTTCCCGGCGGTGGTGGTGGCATAGCACGTCGCCGTGGTCACGGTGAACGGCATTGGTGACTGTTTGGGGGCGTCAGGCTGCGGTCTGAAGCTGGCGAGCCACTCCTTCTACTATGTTGACGGAAGGTATTCGGGGGTGGCACGCCTGTGGTGTTTCCAGTATCAGGATCTGTCGGCCAACGGTCGTCATAACTGTCACGTTCAAAATTAGGCCAAGTTGGTGGTGGGCCATATGTTGTCTGTCTACGCCGGCGACAAAAACGAGCAATGTGTCCTGAGGCGCCACAGCTGAGGCGCGACCGACGTTGTAAGCCTCGGGGTCAACCCTGAGACGCTGCGAATAATAAACGCGATCTTCCGAATTCCGATTCGTGGCGGTAGCTCGAAGAGTTTGGTGACCGTGCGTTATGTTGTCGGGAAAGGTACGTCGGTGCTGCCGCAGCTGCTCGACTCGGCAGTCTGTAACGCCTGGCATGGCAGACAATTCGGACACAGCAGATGCACGTTCTTGAGGTTGGTTGGAAGCGCAACCAAGCTGTTCGACACCCGGCCCTTTTGTGTGTCGTTCAAGTTCTTCGCAGACAATTTGCCTTATAGTTGCCGCAAGTTCAAATTGAAAACGGTAGTTGTCTTTTTCGCCAACGCTTGCCACCGTTGTGACATTCGCTAACCTGCCGAACTTTACCGTTATACGGCGCAGCTTCAAGGCCTCAAATGTCCAGCAATGCTTCATGTGGTCGGCGACCGAGGCGAGACTCTCCTTTCCGATTAAATAATTGTAAACATCCTCAGCTATGCCTTTGAGAAGGTGTCCAACTTTATCCTCTTCGGACATTCGAGGACTGACCGTTTTGCAAAGCTCCAGGATCGCCTCTATGTACGTAATACAGGTCTCACCTGGGACTTGAGAGCGCTGAAGCAATTTCTGCTCCGCCCCCTTACTTTTCGTGGTGGAATCGCCAAAGCACTCTGTGAGGTGAGTAATGAAGCTTTCCCACGTTGTGAAGGTATCTTCATGGTTCTCGAACCACACTAGCGCAGTGTTCGTGAGGAACAGAACCACATTGTCGAGCTGAGCCATGGAGTTCCAGCCGTTGTACTTGCTCAAACGCTTGTAGTGCGTGAGACATTCCACCACGTCCTCACCGAATTTTCCTGAGAAAGGGCGGGGCCCCACCTGATGCATGCAGGCGCTGGTTGTTCGCAGTGGAGCAGCCAGAGAAGGCTGTTGGTTGCCGATGTGGGACATCGGGATCTCAAGTAGTGTCGGAGGCAGTCGAGCGAGGCGTCGGCTCCGGCGTGGCACTTGCTGCAGCAGGTCCGTCGTGTTGGTCGAAGTACCCCGCACCTCCACCACAAAGCCATTACGGTTAATGTTGAACCGGATTTATGTAAAAGACGGGGTTGATGGCGAAGTCATGATGGCGTCCCGAGGCTGCGCCAGCTAACGTCTTCCTCCTCTTCTTCTCGCCCGGCGCATGCCGTAGCAATATATATATATATATATATATATATATATATATATATATATATATATATATATATATATATATATATATATATATATATATATATATATTTATATATATATATATTTATATATATATATATTGTCACGTGGTCGTGCCGTCAAAGAACACAGTAGCAGTACTGTGAAAGACAAAACTAGCTTTTATTGGGCGAACCTGTGCCTACAAAACAGGCTACACATAAAGCACAACGATAGCGGCGAACACAGTCGGCGATCGTCGAAAATCTGATCAGCGGGTCAAGCGCGTCAGCATAGAGAAAGAAATTCAACAAGAGGGGACACTCTTCAAAAACTGGCAACAGGAAACACGCCACGCCTAGTTTCCACAACGTCCGTTAGTTGACGCGAGCATAAAAAAAAAAGAATGTGAAATAAACTTCCAGACAACGTTTTATTTTTTTTATTCCTTCCCACTAAAAGTGAAAAAGTTTTGCGTGTAAATGAACTTATACTTTGCAACTTTTTGTTGCGTTGCCTAGTAACAAGCTAGCGGCACGCCAGACGCGCGTGCATATACGTCATGCGCCAGACAAGCCGCAGGAGTGAGCGGGGGCGGTCGTACGTGCGAAGCTCGCGAGCTCGGCGACCCGTCTGTTTTGGATATAGCCCATTTTTTGGGGGCTCCCGGCCTTCTCTATGCTTCTCTGGCGTGTCGTCTGCATTTCCACACGGCACCACTGCACTACTGGACTACGGCAAGGTGAGAAATTGTGTTTGACAGTGTGCGGCGCATTTTAATCACATTTAGGCTTAGTTCGAGTGGCGCAGTTAGCGAAAAACAGCACCGCCGTTCTGGCGCAGTTAATTTGAGTTAATGCCTCGTCCTGGGAGATGTTTGCGACGCTTTCTATGAGCCGCAACATTACTGTAACTTATTTCGGTAGTATTTGGGTACGCTTGCCGCGCCCGGCTTATTGACGCAGTAAGCGAAAACCGGCTCGGCCATGTGACGCATTTGCGCGTGTGCATGCGTGCACTACGTCGTACACTCTAAGCCGAAAACGGGGAAAAGGGGACTAACGGCAGCCGTTGGACCTTTGGATCAACGGTTAATCCACCGTGCGTGCCGTGTGCAGAGGCGAAGTGTCGTGCGCAAATTTGTGGGACTAAATGTTCGTCCTTGCAAGGTAACGGTCGACGGTGGGGATCAACGGCACAATTTAGTCCTCTGACTTTAGTCCCTTTAGAGAGGGGAGCTCCGTGTCCCTCTCCTCCCTGCCTGGACGGGGTGGCAGCGGGTCATAAAACACTGTCGCTCTGCTGTCATCCCGCCCACACGAAGGTCAACAGGCTTTCGCCATTGGCTAACATTTTGGCGGGAATCGGGCCCTGCTTGCGTGCACTCCGGGTAGCGTATTTGGAATATCCAGAAGGTACAACGCATGGCAACCGCAGCACCACGCTATTGGCTTACGAGCCTGCGGGACGCCGTGATGTCACTCCTAGCAACGGCGCCAAGCGATAACTCTCGTTCCCGGTGCTCTCCGTACAAAAATCCCTCACGTGACCTGATAATAGGTGCCTAGGGACAGGATTGTTTACGGTTTTTGAGAAGGCATGATGGTGGCGCCGAGCGACGCCGTGGCGTGTTCGTTCTCGGCATGTTCGTTCTCCGGCTCGCGCGGACCGTGCGTTGTTCGACGTTGCTTATGTGATCGTGCTTGCGTTGCTTGTGTGTTGGTGGTAGGTTCTGTGTTACTTGGCGGAAAGCCGCGAGTAGTGGTGGTGCGGCAGTGCGACTTTCGCCTCGGTGAGCTCTGGCAGTACAGAATCTGCGTTGTGACCCGTGCTTCTAGCGCCTCGGCAGCGAAGTTCTGCGAACCGCGATGTGGCGTCGCCGTGTCCGACTTTGCTTAACGGACATTGAGGGATGTGCTGCTCGCTACAAGTCATGTAAATGCGACTGCGTCGATCGCCCATGCACTGTTCAGCGCTGATTGTGTACACAATTAAGTGTGCTGTGTTTGAAACGAGTGGTGCAGCCGTGCAGCGGGGGGTGGTGGAGGAGCAGAGTGGCTTAGGGGTCTCCATTTGCACGTTCACAGATATGTGCTCCCGTTTTGGTCTCATTAGCGGCTGTCGCGGGATTGTGGTGTGCTCCTTGCCTAGTATGAAGTTTACGATGCTAACACACAGCATGTTCGCGTTTTTCCGTGCTATGTGTCATTTGCATGATGACCGAGTTGAAAACAAGGCATATGTCTGTGTTGTTTGCATTTGTGTGTTGTAAATTACTTCCTATTGTGGAAGTTCTGGCAGTCTTAAACATAAACGTAAACATATAAACATATTTCTGTGTGTCTGAAATTTTGAATTTCCCATAATAGCCTTTACGACTGATAAGCGGGCTACACAGCCTGTGTGAATCAGCTACCTTTTGTTGCGACCCTCTTCCATGTGGTAGACTGATGCATGGTGCGCGTTTATTTCTGTACTGTTGTAAAAACCATTTGTTTATTCACCCATGGAGTACAAATGTACTGCTTCTTCGCCGCAGTACATTTTAGTTGCGCGCTGAAGGATACTAAAAGTGGGAGGGGACCGCTATCACCCAGCATAGTATGTCCACTCAGGCGACCTGAGAGGCGGCGGTTGCGCGAGTGTATAATTAAAGAACTCTTTTTATGTCCAGTGACAATGGCCCCTTTCCCCTTTAGTATGCTTCACCGCAGTACATAGGAGTATTGCGAAAAAGGTAATCTTAAAAAGCTCAATTATGCAACGTTTCTTTCGTAGCTTGCTACACCGCAATACAGGGGTGTAGCATCGTGCAGTAAAGCATAATAAGAGTGGAAAGGGCACATAGGTTTACTCATTATTTTCAATTGTGATATAATTTGCAAGTGCATCTGTGCTCTTGGTAAGCTTTATTGACAATTCTTTGTACATTACAAATTCATATTGCCAGGAAGCTTACTAAGGCACATTCGCCATATTGTAATGCATTATTCACCTTCAATGCAGGAGCACAATGCGGATTCATGCCTATGCTTCTGGCTGGACTGCACGTGCTCTTTGAGAACTGATTCGTTGTTCATAAGTGCACTGGTACTTACTCTAAACTGGAGGGCTGAAGTTGATACGGAAGCACAATCTTTATTAAGAGGACAAGATGTTGCCAAGGTGGTTGTAGCACAGTTTTTTTTTCTTCGAGGTACCTTTTCTACTAGAAGCTTCCATTGCAGTGTTTCGAGCCTCTTTGAGCCAGCACATAGTCTATATAAACATCGGACACCGATTGGGAACATCACCTATGCTCTCTGCAGTAAGCTGCGCACAGGATAAGTTCATGCCTATCTATAGAAAAAAATGTAGCATGACCAGACTAAAAGGGGGTGGGCTGCATCAATACTAAGTGTTAAATGTTGCCTTATCCTTTCTGTTGAGTTTTCTGTTTTGTGCTTTTTATTATGGATCCTCCACAATAACCATTAGAGTGCCGAACGTGAGCTTGTTGGTCTCAGATCTCATGGTTGTTACTAACAAAACAGTGTGATAAACAAACAAGGGCTTGGAGGCATCCTGTCACCTTGCTTATTTCATGGTGTTGCTTCATGAGCACCGTAGGCCTCCAGACCAACTAGGAAGGGAAATTTGTTGCAATCACTTCAGAACTGTATTGCAACCAAACGAACAGTGCTCTCAATGACAACATTTGGACAGTAGAGTGCTTGCACCCAGCAAAGTCTAAGAAGGAAGCATTCAGGATGTGCAAGTGGGCCTTTTGAAGCTGGCATCATTGTTGAAGGGGCTTTGCCTGCTACCCTCTTTATGGATACACAAAGATGATTTCCTCTTTGAGAGGGATTGTTTCAGATGTCGTTACATGGCAACAATGCTGGGTGTATAGTAGCAGAGAAGCTTGTCTTTGCCCACTGTCAATAATATGTTCCTTTTCCAGTTCCTGTGGAAGTGCCTACTTTTTGTACACAATGTGCTCTCCATGCATGCATGCATTTTTAGCTTGTAAAGATGTCTATTACCCTTTGCCTCAAGCTGGTCCTTGTTGATGTCACCCAAGAAGGCATTGTGGAGTATGGCGATGCGCACTTACAAATCAGTGTTGATGCCAGTGAAACCAGATTAATGGAGCTGCCATTTATTTCTGTCCACTCCATCTTCATCCAGTTACAATGAGCAGTTCTTTGTCCAAACAGAAGGCATATGTAGTTGGTCATGCATAGCCTACGCACTAAGACTTGTTGGCGTGCCTGAGAACCTTAGCAGTGTCTATATGCAAAAACATTCTGATGTGTTGATGACTTCCTTCTCTTTATCACCCTTTGCCTGATGAAGCCAGCAACTTGGTCACCCGCCGTGGTTGCTCAGTGGCATGGTGTTGGGCTGCTGAGCACGAGGTCACGGGATCGAATCCCAGCCACGGTGGCCGCATTTCGATGGGGGCGAAATGCGAAAACACCCGTGTACTTAGATTTAGGTGCACGTTAAAGAACCCCAGGTGGTGGAAATTTCCGGAGTCCTCTATTACGGCGTGCCTCATAATCAGAAAGTGGTTTTGGCACGTAAAACCCCATAATTCAGCAACTTGGTCAATTAGATGTACAACAGGCTTCCCATTAGTTTTCTCAGCGTCTCCTTTACCAGGGTGCTGCTCATAGATATCTGTTTTCTTGACCTTGCACTGCACTTAAACCATGGCCACACCTGCTGAACCTATAGTATGCGATCAGAAAAGTGCTATACATCACGTTGCTCCAAACTCATGACATGCGCTACAAGGCCTTGTGGAACACCCTCATTAATTTCCGCCCTCATCATACTGTATGAAGTTTCACATGACAAGTGCGACAATTAACATCTGCTGGTTTTTCAGTGCTATTCCTGTCCAGCTTGCTGAAAGCTGTCCCGAGTGTTTCAAAAGCAAGACTGCTGTCGGACAAGAAGTGCATAAAGCAAGGGTAGCAATAACCATATATGTCACACAAAATGAAGGTCACTGAATGTACAGGCGATTTAATTCTTATCCAACAAGCTTGGTTCTCCCTTTGCAAGTGAGTAAACCCAACTTGCCCCAAAGACATGGCCTGTGACAAACTATGTGCCAGATGCTGTGTCCCCTGCAAAGCCGAAGATGTGTACAACATCCTGACACCCGTAGTGGCTTCTACACTGGGCAAACAGGCTACTACAAGAATGACCGCCTCTAATAATATGCTAATAACATGAAAACGTGCAGAGATTTGGCTATTCATTGGGTCCAACTGCAGGTGCAAGCCACTCTTCCACCAGATTTGTGTTGTTCACAGGAATTGGAGCTATACAAATGCAGACAAAAACAGTGATGTTTGAAAGTAGTTGAGTTCAACTATATTCTGCACAAACAGTGCTACTTACAGCGCCGGTACCTTGTAGCTACATTTCATGGCTGTCCCGCCATTCAAAGGCACTATTCTTGAATTATTAACTTCTATTTATACTTATGGTGGCCACATATTGCAAGTACATATCTACATTTGTGCAATATGGTTAAATGATGTCAACTATGATAGCCATTCCTAATCTGAGATGCAACAAAAGAACTAATATAGACAACAAATTGCAATTCAAGAAGACAACCCGTGCACAGGATAAGTGATAGACTTCCTTTTATTGAACAAAAGTCACATGTGTCACACGTCACCAGCAGTGGGTAGCAAACTTGCAAGCTTGGGTGACAGAGGCAAAACTTAGCAAAATGCTACACTCATACTCAAATGTATAATGGCCTATGACACAATAAACTACATTATATTGTACTGAATGAAAGGGCAAGACTCCATCCAAGAACACATTACGGCACAACATAATTGACATGGTGTAAAAGATGTTAACACGCCTTCCCCATAAAAAAAGAAACACTGAAAACATGCCTTAAAGGGCAATGTGCAGTGTCTGAAAGCAAGGAAAAACAACCCAAAAAAGGTTTCGCTAAGTCTTTCAATGATTAAAATTGTCAAACTGTCTTGTCACTTCTTAATGGATCTGCATTGTGTACTAGGGTGTTCTGATAAGGCAGTTTCAGCAAGTGTATTGGAAAGCAGTGTTCCCAGTCTGTGCCCAATATTTCGAATTTAAAGAGGGTCAGGCTGCCTTTCAAAGATGTACATTTTAATTTATAAAACAGAAAAAGGCAAGCAAAATTGCTGTGCTTTAGAAATTCACTTAAAGCAGTGCTAGTAAATTAAAGTATTAGTTTTCACTTATACAGCTTTCCACCTCTAACATTGTTTATCCCAGTTGTAAAAAGATGGGAATTTCTTTTTGAACAGAACTTTTTAAACTATATTTAACAGGCGAACCAAATACATCATAAAAGTGGCATTTCGCATTTGCAACAACTTCAATGTACTTGAAATTCAGCATATTGGGACATGGAGGAAGCCATAAAAATGCAATAACGGCCCGAGAGAGTTCTCTGCAATTAGGTGAAGAAATTGGCACATACCTGCAACATTTATTGATATCTAGGGTGAACTTCAACATCCAATGCAATATAGGCTCTTTCGGGACTGTTTATAACGTTTTGTGCCAGCGCACATACGTTAAAACACTATTCAGTGCTTGCACGCCGTGTCGATGTATGCCGAATTGCATTAACAGGACGTGAGCAGCACAGTAATCGCAAGGGCGTTTTGTTTCCTCTTGAGGGCATCGCGCTGCGTATCATTAGTAGTAGTGGTGGAATACGACTCCATCTCACAGGTTCCGATCTTGTCAGCATGGTTTTCGCCCAGCGATCCTCGCAGCGTAAACTGTCGCACTGGCGTAGATCCCGATTCCTATCAATCGGTTGTCGGCATGGGTTTCGCCCAGCGATCCTCGCAGCGTAAATTGTCGCACCAGCGTAGATCGCGATTCCTATCAATCGGCAGGGCGGAGACGGCGCTTCGATGGATGGGACGGAAAGTCGCGTCACCCTCGGCTCGCGACCGCGCCAGCACACAGTTACGCCAGTTTCACGTAGCCGCGTCTGCGTGCCAGCCACGACAAAACGTTGGCCACGGCGTTGGCCACGACACGCAACAAGCTACGCGAAACCGCTGGTGATGAGAGTACGTTGTTAGGCATGACGCCACGGCGCGTCCCCGCAGGCGGCAGCCAATAGCGTGGCGCTGCGGTTGCCATGCGTTGTCCCTTCTGGATTTTCCAAATACGCCTCCGGGTAAGCGCGCGCAAGTCGGGTCCCGGGGAGACCACATCGGGGCGTCTGAAGGTGCGTACGTGTTTTTCTCTGCCGGCGGCGGCCCCCTTTGTCCGCCGCCGGCCGATGGCTACTTCGGCTCGTCGGGGTCCCGGCGGGCGCGCGCGCACTCTTCCGTCGTCTCGATATCCTGAGGCAGCGTCTGCCGATCATGCCCCCGTCTGTTCGTCTGTCATTTCTTTCTCGGCTTTTGTTCTCGATTGCCGCAAGGCGTTCATGCGCCGTCTGGGCCGGCAACCGGATACAAGAGGCCGAGACGAGGCATACGGTCGGTTTCTGAGGGAGCTCGCGCGTCCCTTTTCGCTTCTAGGCATTCCAGAACGAAGGCGACGGCCCGTGTTCTGCTCGGGCTACGTGACCCTTTGAAGAAAAAGCCAACCTATTCGAACGCACTAGGCCGGAGTCACAAACAAGAAAAAAAAAAACTGCAACATGTGCTGTGAACAAAGAGTACCGAGCGCCGTTGAGTCCCCTGCCCGGACCCATATGGGTGACAACACCCGACAGAAAACAAAATAAATAAATAAAATGACACGTGCAAACGATTTGCCTGCTTCGCATGGAGGGTTTGTCGAGAACAACGAGAGGGAGAGTGCGGCACCGTCGTAGACATCGCAAATCGGCAGTGCGTGTCGTCCGCTAGCAAAGTGTCGTCTGTTAGGAAAACAAGTTGTGGGGCTCGCGCGACGGCCGCGCGCCGCATTTGGTACGAAATTGCTGTTCTGTCAACAGGCTTTGACGCTGAAATGTCGCACTCACGTACGGTCTGCTCCCAAGAGAATGCACCGCAACGCAACACGGCAGCCCGTTTTAAAGAAGACGAAAGGAGCCTGCCGACGACACTCCTGAACGGCTACAAGCATATTGTGGAATGCAAGAAAACTTACGTCGCGTCGTTGACCAAGAAGAATCAGACATGGAAAGAAATAGCAAAACATTTGAATGCCAACCACGGGATTACGCGGCGCGATCACCTGCAACTGAAAAAATGCTGGACCAACCTGAAGCAAAAGCGGAAAGAGGAAGCTGCGGAAGAACAGGGAAAGCGCCACAAAACTGGTAAGCGGACATGTTCTGCATGACTGACTTATTTGGGCTACTTTTTGTTATGTGTAGTCACAGGAGATAAGAAAATACGCTCGCAATCAATCTTTCCGCGACTGCGGGAAGCGCACCAGTACCAGCGCGGGTGCTTCGCGATGAGCAGAGTCACCTTTCCTACTGCGCGGCACACTGTTGACTGAGGAATGCGGACCGGACCTCCGGTGACTGTTTGAAACGTGCCAGCGCCGTAAAACATCACAGCCATCAGCAACTGCAGCATAGGAGGCACACAGTCGGTCCTCTATTGTCCCAGCTTACCCGGATAGGCAACGTAGCGAGAAGTCGCACGGCGTTCTTCGTGAATCTGTAGCGACCGAGGAATTGTTCGTCGTCGTACAGCTCCATCGAATTCCCTCGGTCACGTAGGGTGGGTCGCGGAATTTTCGGCAAGGGCTGCGCCTCTGAAAATGCTGTATCCATGGCGTAGCAAGCAAACTCGAAAGCAGCTAACCTCCGCGCGACGTCCGTTCGGGAGGCTGCCATGTTGGAATAACACACGAAGTCAGTTTCAAGCTAGCCCGGGAGCAGACTTCAAACTTGAGCGGACTTCGACGCAGCCAAGTCGTTCCCAAGTCGTCCGCAAGATCAAGCACGATTTACGACGCGCGGCGAAGCTGTCTTGAGACTGCCAGAAGTCAAGTTCGAGCCAAGTTAGATCTCTGCATTCGGGGGTTGTAGAGTGCTTCTAACTTATATTTGACTGTGACTGCTCCTGACTTAATTTCATTTTCATGATTTTACTCTGGCTATGACACGTTCCATCTGCTGTATACTTTGGAGTTGTTTTATTTTGTTTGAACTGCTGCATATTTCCAGTCAATTTTTTTATCTTCTGTATCTATATGTCATTACTGTATACCAAGGACTTGGCATTTGTATGCTAGTATTCCTTTATTTGTTTTGTTAATTGTGGCTCAAGATGATGGTGGCAATATGTAATCAAAAATAAACATGGGTTACTTGAGTTCGATCATTGTTTTTGTTTGAAAAGCTATGGCAACCTGGAATCATTGGAAAAGTGATTTCGGACTAACTGGGAAGGACTAAAAGTTGCTCCTGCAGTTACTCCCTGTGGACTAACCTTAACAGACTAACTGTTGGTCCTCTAGGAACTAACGGGAAGGACTAAAAGTTGCTCCTGCAGTTACTCCCTGTGGACTAACCTTAACAGACTAACCGTTGATTCTCTAGGGACTAACTGGGAGGGTCTAAAAGTTGCCCTCACTTTTAGTCTGCAGTAGTTGCTCCCCCAGTTAGGCCGCTGCATTTGCTCCCGCAGTTAGTCCAAAATTGGTTCAAAATCTGTGGTAGGTCATTTAGTCCCCCAAGAGACTAACAGCCATACCCGTTTTAGTCCTTTTTGGCTTAGAGTGTAGCGCCTGAGACAGACAAGTTTTCGCGCATTCTGTGGCCCCCAACATTATTGTAACTAACGTCGTTATATTTGGGGTAGTTTAGAAGCACGGTTGCCGCGCCGGGCTTATTGACTCAGTTAGCGAAAAGCAGCTCGGCTGTGTGCCGCAGTTTCGCGTGTACTGAATCTTACTGGTAGAAGTTCGTGACGCATTCTCTGACGCGAAAAGAGTATTGTAAATTATTTGGTAACTTTTTGGGATACCTTGAGGCTTGCTCGCCACGCCTGGGGTTTTGAAGCTGTTAGCGAAAAAAGCAAGCCGCGGCCGCGGCCACAGTGAGTTAGTTTTGCGTGTACTGAATTTTAGTGGAGGAACAGGAAGGAAGAAGAAGTGCCTCGGAAGAAGAACACCTATAGCTGTGGTCTCTTCATTTTCCTGTGTCTCGGACGTTCTTCAACATCAGAGACTGTGCAAAGGGCACAACGTCATCCTCCAGGATGGGGGATAGGAATCCCAACCAAGCGTTTGACCCTGGTCGTCCACCACTGGCTGCATCGAAGACAAGGGACGGCACTGGCCCTTCCGCTGTCGCCCTTGAATCTTCCGACAGCTCAACGGTTGAAGAAATGGAATCAGACAACGATTTCACACTTGCCGTGGGTCGCCGTTTGAAGAGAAAACTCAGGAGGACATCAACAGACAGTGAATCGTTGCCCAAGCAGGACAGTGGTAAGCAATCATACACTGTTGCTTACGTCCCTACCACAGCTACCGACGATCTGAATACTTTGAACAGGCAAAGCTTAACGGAGTACTTTGAGCGAATTGCGCCCGGCCAAGTCAGCGAGATCAGAATTAACGCTCGGAGGAACATCCTTTCGGTGGACGTGAACAACAAGTCAATTCTGGATACGTTAAAGGCTGCCACACTACTAGGAAACATCCCAGTGCGCTCCTTCTTTGCGTATGGAAAAGGAACCTCGACTGGCGTTATCTCTGATGTGGACAAACAAATCGCAGACACTGACCTCCAGAAGCTTTTGAATTCCACCGCACCACTAGTGCAGATTCACCGCTTCGGTCAATCCCGGTGTATTAAAATAGTCTTTGACTCTGAAACATTACCTGCCTACGTAAAAGTAGGATACGTAAGACACCGTGTGCGCCCTTACGTGCCAAAACTGGTGCAGTGTCGGAAGTGTTTCAAAACAGGACACGTAAGCGCAGCTTGCAAGGGCGGCGTAACATGCCAACGGTGTGGAGGGGCCCATCAAAATGATAGCTGCGATGCTACTGCCCTAAAATGTCCCAATTGCGCCTGTCCACATGAAGCGACATCAAAAGACTGCCAGAAAATCAAGGACGAAATGTCAGTGCTTCGAAAGCTGGTGCGGGACAACTCCACTCACAGACAGGCTGCTACATCGATACGCCACCGCAGACGTCGATCGCGACACAGACGACAGCAAGACAAGAGTGCTTCCCGTACAGATGGACCATCGGCCGCTTGGCAAGCTCCTCGCTTGCCAAGTTTGCTTCTGCGATCAAGATGCGGGCCTGACGTACCTTCTTCGGCAGCAGCACGTGGAACACATGCGCTGCATAAAACGACGCCTCCGCCGACCGACTCTGACATTGACTGGCCGTCGCTCCTACCCAAACAAACAGGCTTAAACGCGTCGGGTGATGTGTCTGCAAAGGTGGTTGAGAATGATACGACAGAAAATGCAAATGTACGAAGTATGCTGAAACACCTGATAACTACGATGCGTTCACTTCTCTGCGGACTACAGACGCCGGTTGCTAAGACCGCGCTACATGTTCTAGATGCTTTGGAACCGCTCCTCGCGGCTCTACAATAAGGCATCATGGCGCTATCTTTTGAAAACCAATTACGAAGATCTGCAAGAATGCAGTGGAATGCCAGAGGCCTACGAGGCCGCCTCGCAGACTTTCGCCAATGGATGTTTAAATACCAGTTTCCCGTGGCTGTAATATGTGAACCAAACATGACGTCTTCACTACGTGTATCTGGATATGTGCCACTGTGGTCAAAGAATGATCACAATTCAAGCAAAGTGCTCACTTTTGTTCGTCGGCATTTAACGTGCCTTAGTAAAGACATTCCTGCACATGCTTCGAACGAGTACGTTTGCATAACGCTGAAGTACAAGCGGCGCACACTCTCAGTAATTGGCGGGTATATACCCCCAACATCGAGCATAGACTGTTCATATTTGCTGTCCATACTGAAAGCTTGTCCGGGTCCCCACATAGTCATCGGTGACTTTAATGCCCACCATACCATGTGGGGCTCTGCTTCGACGAACGCCCGCGGTAGAGACTTGGCTGACTTCATGCTTAGTCAAGGCTTGATGGTGATCAATGATGGCTCGCCAACATACCTTCGGGGCTCTAACTACAGCAGTTGTCTTGATATTGCGTTTGTTTCAAAAAGCCTGCTGTCTGCTACACGATGGTGTACTGATCTCGACACCCATGGAAGTGACCATCTACCAACATATGTTCAGCTGAAATGGTTACGTCCCCCAGCTCCTCACACTGTGCGTTCTATCGATTGGCCAACATTTCGAGAATCTGTGACCAATGCATGTCAAGCCATCCAAGCACCATCCAATATTGAAGATGTCATCGCGGCAACTTTACGTGACACAACAAAACACCTCAGCGTACCCTCACCGAGATCATCTATTGATGACCAGTACGAGCGACTTCGCGCGATACGGCGTCGAGCAGAACGGAAATACAGAAGGACCAAATCACCATTAGACGTCACTGCATCACGCCGGGCTCAGCGTCATGTCCTGCGACACCTTGACAAGCTTGACAAACAACGCTGGCGATCATTCTGCGGCTCTCTGGATTCGAGAAAACCTCCCTAGAATTTGGAAAATTGTACGAAGCCTTCGCTCGCCTCCACAACAGCTTCATCCGTTCGGCGCTGTGGCCATACGGCAAGGCCGGCGTGAAGTTGAGGTCGCCGATGACTTCTGCAAATTACTCGTGAGCTCTTCGAACGACATACCAACCCATTCACGACTGACTTTCCCGTCATCTAGTGATCACCGTCTGGACGCACCTTTCACTATGCACGAGCTCGACGCTGCGATATCTTCTTCCCGCCGGTCAACTTGTCCAGGACCAGACGGAATTACATACTCCGCGATTTGTCATCTTGGAGTAGAAGCTCGAGAAATTCTCCTGGTGCTCTACAACTCTACGTGGGACACAGCAACTGTGCCTAATCACTGGAAGTGCAGTCGTCTTGTGGCTTTACTAAAACCTGGGAAATGCCCACATGATCTCTCACATTATCGGCCAATAGCCTTGGCAAGCTCTGTCGGTAAAGTGATGGAGCGGATGGTACTGAGCAGACTGGAATGGCTACTCGAGAAAAGTGGTGGACTTCCTGATTTCATCAATGGATTCAGAAGAGGCCGATCATCAATTGACGGTGTGATCGACCTAGTATCTTCTGTTCAACAGGAAAAGAGACGCCGTCGTCTGGTATGCGCAATATTTCTGGACATCAAAAGTGCCTACGACAACGTCTTCCACCATTCGATTCTTCAGGCGCTTGAGGATATTGGTGTTGGTGGCCGGATGTATGCATGGCTGCAGAGTTACCTCAGTGGCCGCACCATTTTCATGTCCACTTCGGATGGCGAGACTGATAGACATGACGTTCGCAGGGGTGTTCCGCAGGGTGGTGTCCTTAGCCCAATATTGTTCAATATCATACTGGTGGGCCTTGCAGACGAGCTACCTGAAACAGTGCGTATCAGTACGCACGCGGATGATATCTGTATTTGGTCATCTGGGGTCACACGTCCACAAGTGCGTGCAAGACTCCAACGTGCGGCTACCATAACGGCGAAGTACTTGCGCCGTAGAGGCCTGCAACTCTCAGCAACTAAGTGTGCAGTCCTGGCATTCACGCGCAAATCAATGCCACATTATCCAATCGTTGTCGACGGAACAGCGCTCCCTTTAGTCACCCACTAGAGATATCTTGGCGTGATAATAGACCGCAGCCGTTCTTGGACCAAACATGTTACTGCGCTTAGGGCTAAACTGAGCAACTTCATACACGTTCTTCGTGTAATATCAGGACTGAGATGGGGCCCCTCTGAGCGAAGTTTGCTCCAAGTGTACCAGGCACTTTTTGTGGGCTACATACGCTACAGCATGCCTGTGTTATCTAACATGGGGTCCTCTTGTATACGCACGCTGGAGAGCCTTCAGGCACAAGCACTACGAATATGTCTTGGCTTGCCACGCTGCACGTCAACTAAGGGCACAATAGCGGAAGCACGGGTTTGTCCTATCGACATATACAGGTCTTGTGAACCTGTGAGTACCTATCTTCGCCTGCTAACCAGACACTCACACCATCCACTGTCAACACTTCCAAGCACCAACCTTGACTGTGCTTTTTCTAAAGCTATTGCATGTCACGCAAGCATTGTACCTGCAAGATTCCAGGCCACCGACATCCCCGTGACACCTCCATGGACATTGCCAAGACCACTAGTGAGGCTTCAGATACCCGGAATCAGGAAGAAATCTCACGTTTCCTCCATTGGCTTGAAGCAGCTCACCCTGTCCCATATATTTACATCATATAGTGGGACTGTACAAGTATATACCGATGGTTCGGTCACGCCATCTGCCACAACGGCCGCATTTGTCATCCCAGAACTTGGAATTACTCAACGATTTCGATTAGACCACAAATCGACATCTACGGCTGCAGAACTTGCGGGAATACGAGAAGCTGCCCGTTTTATGAGAACGCAGACACCCCATAAATGGACGATATTGTGCGATGCCAAATCAGCGCTACAGGCGCTAAAATACTTTTTAAAGAAAGGACCATACTATATGCTCGTGCTGGAAATCGTCGAACTTTGTCACAGTGCCGAGTTAAGTGGCCACGTGATTACCTTTCAATGGATGCCTAGCCATTGTGGTGTCTTTGGTAATGAACTCGCTGACAGTGAGGCAAGATCGGCCTCCTCTTCCTCTGATGAAGTACGGATTGCCTACTCGCGACCTGACACCAACTCCATGATCAAGGCACTCATGCAGGACCTTACAAAGGCTTACAGAGCCCACTCTGATAATATTCACAGACGTCTACATAAGATTGACCCAGACGGTAAATTCTGTTTGCCCCCGAGGCTTACACGGAGCAAAACATCATTGCTACACAGGATTCGGCTCGGCGTTGCTTTCACCCGTCGCTACGCACACCTCATCGGCCAATCGAACAACCCCGATTGTGTACATTGCCAGATGCCCGAAACACTGCAACACGTACTGTGCGACTGCCCAGCATATATGCTGGAGCGAAGGACGTTAGACAGTTTCCTAGCCAGCGTTGGCAGACAACTACGGTCGGAGGAAGCTATCCTCGGCCCATGGCCCGACACTGCAATTTCAGTGCGTGCAACAAAAGTATTGTTGAAGTTCCTGCAGGACACCAAGCTCGACGAGCGGCTCTATCGAGGCAACTGTCTCATGTATACATAAGCACTCACCACTTCTCTTATCATCATCATCCATCCCAACACTTTCACTCCTCTTCCCTCTTCCCCAGTGCAGAGTAGCAGACTAGAGCGCACTAGCTCAGGTCGACCTCTCTGTCTTTCCAATCAATAAATTCTATTCAGAATTTTAGTGGGACAAGTTTGTGACGCATTTTATAGCCCTGCAACAACATATACATTATTGCGGTACTCACGCTTCTCGAAAACGCGACGAGCGATTGCCGAGAGTGATAACACGGGAGTGTTGCATGCGCCGGCAGGACACGTAAAAGATAAGACGGAGGAGCTCAAGAACATGACATTTATGTATTCTGAGCGACTGAAAACAGGCATTGCACCGACGAGTCTGCCTTGAGTGCGATTAGAAGGCATTCTGCGAGCGTGTAACATGGTCTGGCCTAGCCTGTGTTGTAGCTACCTTTGTGTACTTGGCGTACCATCGTGTCGGCCGAGGCCAAGTTGTTTTGGAAACGCGCAGTCAGCCGTGTATTTGTGCACTTAAAGTGCAGGAAATAATTCCCGGGAAAGGAGGGGTGCTTGAAAATCGGATGTTCAGATTTTATGGCATTGTTTTGGAGGAGTCTTTGCTGCGAAATGTACGTAAAAGTGAATTTATCTGTAATGCCGCTCATTCACCACTTACGCACGTTTCGCCTCTACACGCAATACTCCTGTTAGGTCAATATACGGAAATCATACATGCTTGTAATTTACTTTCTTTCAGCTGATGGCATCCGGTGGAGCATCGTACGGCAATGACTGCTGCTTACCTGGTGCCACAACTTTGGATGAATGCAGAAGAAGCCCGGAACGAGCATTTATATAGAGCAAAATAAACATTCCATCATTTCAGAAGACGTCTTTCGTTTTCTTTATGAAATTGCACCTGACAGATTCGGCGCAGTCTTTTAAAGATCAATCGCAATCGTTTCTACTTGAAACGATTCCACGCGAAGGCCACGCGAGGTTCAGCAGAAGCGAAAAAAAAGAAAAAAATTGGAGGACGCTTAAGCTTCGCCTTCAAGAGTGGAACGCGACAGCGTTCCCGTCGACCCGCCAAGGGGTGTAAGACAGTGGGCTACGGCGCAGCGACTACGCGCCCCGCATCGGACGCGGTGGGCGTTGAGCAGTGCCGCGTTCGGCGCGGCAACGAAATGTGCGCCTGAGCAAGCGACGCACGCCTGAGCCTTAGAAACAGCTCGTTTCTAAGGCAACACCGCATTCACTAGAGACGCTTTTGTAGCGCTTTCAAACATCGAACTCGTGGCTGAGAAATTAATATCGCTTGAATTTCGCCAACTCATCGAACAGCGGCAACCAATCGGGCGGTTCTTTCTGGGCTTTGTACACTTCACGCATGTAGACGACACTTTCAATAAAGTTTTCTCGTACAGAATGGGCATTCACATCAGCATGACATACCGACATTCTTGTGGACCATATACTATGGAGGCTCAGCAGCATAATAAGGTCATATGGAATATCGTTATTGCCTGTGTCTAAGTATCTGATACCACGTGGGGTTATTGGTAATGCTTTCTTTAATGTTCGTTGTAAGATGTCCCAATGAAAAAAGGGATCCCAACAATCAATGAAGACGTGATCGACAGTCTCTGGTTTTTTACACTTTATACAATCGGTGGTCCACGGCACATATATTCCCTTGTCGGCCAGCCAAGTCTTTACAGGCAAGGTATTTGTGTGGAGTTTGAAGAAGAATGATTTTACCGATGGTTTCACAGGCATTCTTTTGACCCTTTTGAGGACATCATCGCCTGAACCTCCATAGTATGCTAACCTATACATTGGAACTGGCATTAATGAGTCTATCATATCATGGTACAATTTCTTTCTTTTGACGGAACTTAAATATTCTAGCGAGAATCGAACACTAAGCATACGGAAAGATAGCACTACTTCCTGAAGGAAACCTTTCACTGGAGGGGACTGAACAGTCGAACACGAAACGAGGAAGTCAGGTAACAGATTACATAATCGCACTTGTGTCATGGTGCGCAAAAATGGATCACTGTGGTTCCGCAAGAACATAAACCGCGATACAATCTGGCGTACAAATAGGTGTGATAGTCCAAGACCACCGCTGCGAACTGATCTGAACAGATTAGAGCGGCTGCAGCGTTCCCAGGTTGAGTTCCAAATGAACACAGCAAACACTCGATGCAGTTTTTGTACATTCACTCGCGCCATGAATAGCACTTGTAGTATGTACCATATTTTTGCAACCAGAAAAATGTTGCACACAGTCGAGCGCGCGAACATTGAGAGCAGAGAGTCAGCATAAGCTAAGCTGATTCTCTTTTAACAATGTATTCGCATGGCAATTCTGTGACAAGGAAATAAAGAGAAAAAAAAACTCGTGGCTGAGTGGTAGCGCCTCCGTCTCACACTCCGGAGACCCTGGTTCGATTCCCACCGAGCCCATCTTGCAAGTTGTTTTTTATTATTGAAGTGCCTGCTGAGATTTATCGCTCACGGCCAACGCCGCTGACGCCGACGCCGACGACACCGGCTTTTCTGCGACACGAGCTCCTTAACGCTGTCGCGTTAAAATGAATGCCGTGCCGAGCAGCGGAGCCGGCGCGGCATGTACCAACTGGTTTTCAAAACGCGCGCACCCAAAACCGAAACCGGAAGGAGTCAACAACATCCGCTTGGTGTGCTACAGTCAATTCGGCCGCTGGGCTCTATGGGAGTGTCCGCTCTTGTTGAAATTTCTTTCTCTATGGCGTCAGCTTTTATACAGCAGTCGTCGAATGTTCCAGTCTAATCGTTCGGACCCGCGTGCCTTCCACAAAGTTCTACACAATTCGCGTCACGCGATGAAATCAGATAATACAAGGTTCGGCGACAACAGACAGCGGATAGAAGCATCGATAACTTTCCAGAAACTTCGGATACATGCAGGTGCGTCCCGCGCTGTGCGATAACATTTGTTCGGCGGCGAAACGTGGTCGCCCGATAAAGGTAAGTACACGTGTCAATACCCCCCTCTTAAAAAGCATCGACCCGATGCTACATACAAAAGAAATAAAAAAACACCCGTAGCAGAGAAAACAACAAAAATAAGGAATTTCGTCAGCGTCCGTAAAAGGGTTTAAGGCGCACCACGTGGACCACTTCAGATCGTGCGCGGCGCCGCTGTGAATGCGAAATGCCGTCTGGCACGACCTCATAGTCCGGAGCGCCAATACGTCGAATGACCTTGTAGGGTCCGAAATAGCGTCGGAGTAGTTTCTCACTGAGTCCTCGTCGGCGTATCGGGGTCCATACCCAAACACGGTCGCCGGGCTGGTACTCGACGAAGCGTCGTCGGAGGTTGTAGTGTCGGCTGTCGCTCCTCTGCTGGTTCTTGATCCGCAGGCGGGCGAGCTGCCGGGCCTCTTCGGCGTGCTGGAGATAGGTAGCGACGTCAAGGTTCTCCTCGTCAGTGGCGTGCGGCAGCATGGCGTCGAGCGTCGTCGTCGGGTTCCTGCCGTAGACCAGCTTGAACGGCGTGATCTGTGTTGTTTTTAGCGCGCAGCTCTTTGGCGTCCGTTCCTGGGTTTCGCGTCGTCGTCGGCGTTGTCGTCGGCCTCGTAACCAGCTCGCCGACGAATGTGCTCCGCCGCCGCGCATGCGCGCTGTCGGCTCTCCGGGCGAGGGAGGATGATGGAAGGGAGGAGGAGAGACTGTGGAGGAGGGCTGGCTACACAAATGGCTCTTTGGCGTCCGTTCCTGGGTTTCGCGTCGGCGTTGTCGTCGGCCTCGTAACCAGCTCCGCCCCCCCTTTCATCCCCCCCCCCCAGCGCTAGCAGCGACCGACTGATACCGCTTTCGTGAGTCCGCTACCGCACTCACGAAAGACGTCGTGCACTTCCTGCAACTCGCATTAACCGTCCATCGATCCACACCGATGTTAGTAGTGGGGGACTTTAATGTTGACATAAAGACAAACAGCAATTTCCTAACACTTATGCGGGAGAACATCCCGTTCCTCTCGCTCGTAACGCGTCCCACGGCTGTGACAACCTCGCGAGGCACTTGTATAGATCTCGTCTTTGAGAATCAAGCATGGGTGTACCAAGTCGAACATATATCAGTCTATTTCTCCGACCACAAAGCTTCCTTCATGACTGTCAAGAACTGTTACTGGAGTCTTTGTTAAAGGAATACGTGTGAAAAATAAAAAAAAAATTCTGTGATAGCGCATACATGTGTTGCTCGATTTCTTTGCCTCAATCTATCGAAAAGGTGAAACAGCTTATTTACTGCGCTCAAATTTCGCATTAGGAAGTAACGTAATCGTCGGTAATTTTTTTTGCACTGCCGTGTTGTAAGCGAATGTTACGTACGGCAGGACGGCATCCCAGGTCTTGTGTTCGACGTCGACGTACATCTCTAGCATGTCGGCGAGGGTCTTATTCAGCCGTTCCGTAAGACCATTCGTCTGCGGATGGTAGGCCGTTGTCCTCCTGTGCCTTGTCTGGCTGTAGTTCAGAATGGCTTGGGTGAGCTCCGCTGTAAAGGCCGTTCCTCTGTCGGTGATGAGGACTTCTGGGGCGCCATGTCGCAGCAGGATGTTTTCGACCAAGAATTTCGCCACTTCGGCTGCGCTACCTTTCGGCAGTGCTTTAGTTTCAGCGAAGCGGGTGAGGTAGTCCGTCGCCACGACGATCCACTTATTTCCGGTTGTTGACGTCGGAAAGGGTCCCAGCAAGTCCATCTCGATCTGCTGGAATGGTCGGCAAGGAGGCTCGATTGGCTGTAGTAATCCGGCTGGCCTTGTCGGCGGTGTCTTGCGTCGCTGACAGTCTCGGCATGTTCTGACATAACGGGCGACGTTAGCGGTCAGGCGCGGCCAATAATACTTTTCTTGTATCCTCGATAGTGTCCGGGAAAATCCGAGGTGTCCAGCGGTCGGATCTTCATGTAGGGCGTGCAGTACTTCTGGACGAAGTCCTGACGGGACAACAAGAAGGTAGTTGGCGCGGACTGGGGAGAAGTTCTTCTTCACGAGTAGATTGTTTTGAAGCGTGAAGGAAGATAATCCGCGCTTAAATGCCCTGGGGACAACGTCGGTGTGCCCTTCCAAATATTCCACCAGGCCTTTTAGCTCCGGGTCTGCCCGTTGCTGTTCAGCGAAGTCTTCCGGGCTTATCATTCCAAGGAAGGCGTCGTCATTCTCGTCGTCTTGCGGCGGCGGGTCAATGGGGGCGCGTGATAGGCAATCGGCATCGGAGTGTTTTCGTCCGGACTTGTAGGTGACAGTGATGTCGTATTCTTGTAGTCTGAGGCTCCACCGCGCCAGCCGTCCTGAAGGATCCTTTATACTCGCTAGCCAACACAACGCGTGATGGTCACTGACGACTTTGAATGGCCTGCCATAAAGATAAGGGCGAAATTTAGCTGTAGCCCAAACGATGGCGTGGCATTCCTTTTTCGGTCGTAGAATAGTTGCCTTCCGCTTTTGACAGCGACCGGCTAGCGTAAGCTACCACCTGTTCAACTCCGTTTTTTCCTCTGGACTAGAACGGCACCGAGGCCTAGGCTACTGGCGTCAGTATGGATTTCTGTATCGGCGTACTCGTCGAAGTGCGCAAGTACCGGCGGCGACTGCATGCGTCGTTTGAGTTCTTCAAATGCGTCGGCCTGCGGCGTTTCCCATTTGAACTCAACATCACATTTAGTTAGATGTGTCAACGGCTCGGCGATGCGTGAAAAGTCCTTGACAAAGCGCCGGTAGTAGGCACACATGCCAAGGAATCTACGCACTGCCTTCTTGTCGGTGGGCTGCGGGAACTTTGCGATGGCAGCTGTTTTCCGGGGGTCGGGGCGTACTCCGGATTTACTGATGACGTGGCCTACTAACAAAAGCTCATCCTAAGCGAAGCGGCATTTTTCTGGCTTCAGAGTGAGCCCTGATGACTTGATGGCCTCTAGTACTGTGGGAAGCCGCCTAAGGTGATCGTCGAAATTTCCGGCGAATACAACGACGTCATCCAAGTAAACGAGACAGGTCTGCCACTTCAATCCTGCTAAAACCGTGTCCATCACGCGCCGGAACGTTGCAGGCGCCGAGCACAGTCCAAATGGCATAACCTTGAACTCGTAGAGGCCGTCTAGGGTGATGAAGGTGGTCTTTTCGCGGTCTCTTTCGTCGAGTTCTATTTGCCAATAGCCCGACTTGAGGTCCATCGACGAGAAATATTTAGCGTTGCAGAGCCGATCCAATGCGTCGTCTATCCGTGGGAGGGTGTATACGTCCTTCTTCGTGATCTTGTTCAGACGACGATAATCGACGCAGAAACGTAGGGTTCCATCCTTTTTCTTCACCAGGACAACAGGGGATGCCCACGGGCTTTTCGACGGCTGGATGATGTCGTCGCGCTGCAGTTCGTCGACTTGTTGTCTTATAGCTTCGCGTTCTCGCGGCGAAACTCGGTAAGGGCTCTGGCGGACTGGTCGAGCGTACTGCTCGGTGATTATGCGATGCTTGGCGACTGGTGTTTGTCGAATCCTCGATGACGTCGAAAAGCAGCCTTTGTATCGTCGGAGCAGACTTGTGAGCTGCTGTTGCTTAATCACGGGGAGACTTGGATTAATGTCGTAGTCTGGTTCGGGAACCATGATCGTCGGGGTAGATGTGGCGGAGTCCGAGAGAACAAACGCATTACTTGTTTCCAGAATTTCCTCGATGTACGCGATCGTCGTGCCCTTGTTGACGTGCTTGAGCTCCTTGCTGAAGTTTGTCAGCAGCACTTCAGTTTTCCCTGCATGCAGTGGAGCGATCCCTCTTGCGACGCAAATTTCATGGTCTAGCATAAGACGTTGGTCGCCTTCGATGACACCTTCTACGTCAGCGGGTATTTCGGTGCCGACCGAAATAACAATGCTGGAGCGAGGCGGGATGCTTACTTGCTCTTGGAGCACACTCAAGGCGTGGTGACTACGAAGGCTCCCCGGCGGTATCGCTTTATCTTCCGACAGCGTTATTGACTTCGACTTCAGGTCGATGATTGCGCCGTGTTGGTTCGGGAAGTCCATACAGAGAATGACGTCTCGTGAACACTGTTGGAGGATAACGAAAGTGGCAGGGTGTGTCCGGTCATGAATGGTTATTCTTGCCGTGCAGATTCCAGTCGGCGTAATCAGGTGTCCTCCAGTGGTGCGAATTTGAGGGCCTTCCCCTGCAGTCTTAACCTTCTTCAACTGGGCGGCGATGTGTCCACTCATGACGGAGTAATCAGCCCCTGTGTCCACTAAGGCGGTAACAGCGTGGCCGTCGAGAAGCACGTCAAGGTCGGTGGTTCTTTGCCTGGCGTTACAGTTAGGTCTGGGCGTCGGATCACGGCTGCGTCGTGTTGAACTGAAGCTGGAACGTCGCGTCGTCAAGCCGTTTTTCGTCGGTGTAGTCTTGCCTTCCTGACTTCGTCGGAACGGCGGCGTGTCGTCATTAGGTCGTCGAAATGGTTTCTTCGTCGTCTTCGTCAGTTCGACGAACAGCAACCGCACCTCCATCGGTTGCTGCTTTTAGTTTTCCGGATATGGGCTCGCAGAGCGGCCCCGGGCTGGGCCGCTGTATGGTCGGCGCTGCGGCGACAGGTAGCGGCCTGGTGACGGCGAACGGGACGGCCGTCGAGGGCTCCACTGAGTAGCGGCGAGGTAATCGGCGATGTCACGTGGGCGCTCGCCAAGGTGTGGACGCGGCGCATTCACGGCGAACCCTCTCAGTCCCAAGTCGCGGTATGGGCATCGGCGGTACACATGGCCGGCTTCTCCGCAGTGATAGCAGAGCGGGCGGTGGTCGGGGGCTCGCCAAATGTCCGTCTTCCTCGCGTAGGTGCGCTGGGGGACGGGTGGGCGTGCTGGCGGCGGCGGCGGCGGCGGCGGCGGCGGACGACGGAATTGCGGCGTCACAGGGCCCTGGCGCGGTCGCGGAGGGGGTCCTTGACAGCGTGCGACGGCGGCGTAGGTCATCGCTTCTGGCTGGGCCGCGATAATTGTGGTTGTAACTCGGGAACTCCGAGCGATCGCTGAATTTCTTCTTTGACAATTTCGGCGACTGTGGCCACTTGAGGTTGCGATGAAGGGAAGATCCTTTGAAGCTCCTCTCGTACGACTGCCCTGATGGTCTCGCGCAGGTCGTCGGTGGCCAGCGAGTGAACTCCGGCGTTGTTTGTCGAGCTCGTGCGGTGATTGAATTGTCGGTTCCGCATTTCGAGTGTCTTCTCAATGCTGGTGGCCTCGCGAAGGAACTCTTCTACGGTCGTCGGTGGGCTTCGTATCATTGCGCCGAAAAGTTCCTCCTTTACACCACGCATCAGCAGGCGGACTTTCTTCTCCTCGGACATTTCCGGGTCGGCGTGGCGGAACAGACGGTTCATTTCCTCAGTGAAAATAGCGATCGTCTCACTCTGGTCTCCAGTAGAGCTTGGGCTCGCTCTTTTCGCACGACGCTTGTAAATGTTTGCAGAAAGCCGCTTCGGAACAGGTCCCACGTCGTCAAGATGGCTTCGCGATTCTCGAACCCCGTCCTGGCGGCATCCTCCAATGCGAAATAAACATGTCGCAGCTTGTCCTCGTTTAGCGACCCTCTCATACGCTTCCAGCCAGCTTTCCGGGTCCTCAAATGTGGAACCGCGGAACGTCGGTGGTTCCCTAGGCTGCTGCAGCACGACTGGGGGACGCTGGGGCTGCCATTGGAGTTGCCTTGGACACAATCTTCTTGGTCTCAGGTAAAAGTCTGTGCTCCGGGGGCAGCTGTTGAAGACGGCGGCTTGCTCGATGTTCCGGGATGGCGGTGGTGTTGTCTTTGCGGTCCGGGCTTGAATTACGGCTTGTCGGGGGCGTCCGGTACATGAACGTAAAGCACCTCCACCAGATGTCACGTGGTCGTGACGTCAAAGAACACAGTAGCAGTACTGTGAAAGCCAAAACTAGCTTTTATTGGGCGAACCTGTGCCCACAAAACAGGCTACACATAAAGCACAACGATAGCAGCGAACACAGTTGGCGATCGTCGAAAATCTGATCAGCGGGTCAAGCGCGTCAGCTTTTACACAGCAGTCGTCGAATGTTCCAGTCTAATCGTTCGGCCCGCGTGCCTTTCACAAAGTTCTACACCATTCGCGTCACGCGATGAAATCAGATAATACAAAATTCGGCGACAACAGACAGCGGATAGAAGCATCGATAACTTTCCAGAAACTTCGGATACATGCAGGCGCGTCCCGCGCTGTGCGATAACATTTGTTCGGCGGCGAAACGTGGTCGCCCGATAAAGGTAAGTACACGTGTCAATATATATAAGGTATCATGAGACGCCAACAAACAAGGACACCAAGGACACCATGGGGGAAATTATTTGTACTTACTAACTGATTTAATGAAGTGATAAACTAGTGGCAACAAAACTGGATAAAAAACAACTTGCCGCAGGTGTGGAACGATCCCATGTGTTCGCATTACGCGTGCGATGTTTGTTAGCTTCTCATGATGCTTTTTTAATAAAAATCGGGCCCCTCGGTTTATATATACCCTTTGTTCTCGTTTCTGTATATGTCTGTGTGCGTGTGTTTGTCTGTGAGTTTTATGGCTGTGTTTTTTCCTCTTTCACCTGAGCTGTGAATATTTTGTTGTTATTGTAATGGACTTGCCGCTGACCACAGTCATCTATCAATTTAAATATTTTTCGTATATACTATTACGATATAATCGAAAGATGCTCAAGACACGAGCCGCCGCGAGAACGACGATGAAGTTTGTCTGTGGCCTTGGCGCGAGCGAGTGTCGGCCTGGCTTTCTGGCTCCAGTGTAAATAGCCTGTAAAGAGCCTCCGTGTGTTCAACGTTTCAACCCAGCGTTGCCCAGTTCTATGCAGCCCTCCTCATCTCCGGCAGTCTTTCTGCCACATGTCGCTGCAACCCGTCCGTATGGCGTACCCCTGATGACAGGCGGACCTGCTTCCACTGCTGTCACATCGGCCACGTCGCTCGTCACTGCGGCAACCTATGGCCACCACCTCCTCGGACATAATCCGCCGCTTATTGCCGGACCGTTGGACCTTCTGTTCCTTATGCCACCCGCCATGAAGACACTGCTGCTGATGCCCCTGCTCCAAACTTTCGATACAGCCGCTCGCTCTCACCTCGGCGCCATCAGTCTCGTTCGCCCCAACCTCGTCGCTTCTCTTCGCCACCTGTCGCTTCCCGGATCCAGCCGGAAAACTAGGCACTGCAGCTCCCGGAGGTGAAGCTGCGTTGTTGACGCTGCCCTCAAATCCTCCGCTCACGTTACCTACGAACCAAAACCTTCTTGACGTTGACGTTGACGGCCATCCTGCCACTGCGCTCATCGATAAAGCAGCACATCTTTTTATTATGAGTGCTGCTTTCCAACGACGACTGAAAAAGCTCCTCACCCCAGCGTCGGCACGCGTCGTACGCGTTGCGGATGGCGGTACTGTGCCTTTCGTCGGCATGTGTACGGCATGTGTCAGCATCGCCGGCCACCACACTCCTGTCCTCTTCACCGTGATTGCTCATTGCACCCAACGACCTAATTCTCAGTGGTGATTTTCTCTCCGCGCATTCACCACTTGTTCATTGCTCTACCAGAGCCCTTCGCCTTGAGTTGTCCACTCTCGCAGAACCTTCTGACGCACCCCAGTGCCGCTTACACTCCACCGGCTTTCTTCGCCTGCCGCCAGAGTTAATAGCCTATATTGAACTGTTGCCCTCCCCCACCAGTTCCTGATGGCGAGTACCTTGTCACTGCTCTGCGCGACATTTCATTACAGTAAAACGTTTCCGTGCCTCACAGTATGCTTACTATTACTGCCAACCATACTCGCAGTCCTATCGTCAACTTTAGATTGGCAAAGCAAATTCTACCACAAGGTATTTGCCTTGCCAACGTTGTCTCGACGACCATCACGTGGCGGCTTTATCAACCGATGGGCCTTGCGAGCTTAGCAGGCCCCTCGCGCCAGCCTCGGGCGACGATCCCCGCATAAGAAAAATGTTTGCGACGGACGTGTTCTGCACAGACTGAAGACCTTTGCCAAGTATTATCGTCCTACCGAGATACTTTCGACTGCGACGATCTCCCTTTAGGCCAGACGCTAGTGGTCAAGCATAGGATTCTTACTGGCCATGCTACGCCTATTCACCGACGACCGTATCAAGTTTCTTCGTCGGAACGCTGAATAATTCAAAGTGAAGTGAAGAAAATGCTAGATAAAAACATAATTGAGCCTTCGTCGAGTTCCTGGGCGTCACCTGTGGTGTTAGTAAAAAAAAAAAGGACGGCACGTGGTGCTCTGTGTAGACTACCTTCATCTGAACAACATTACTAAGAAGGACATCTACCCGCTCCCACGTATAGACGGCGCCCTTGACTGCCTACACGGTTCCAGTTATTTCTCTTCTATTGATTTTTGTTCTGGATACTGGCAGATTGCTCTTGATGATATGGACAAAGAAAATACCGCGTTCATCACACCTGATGGCCTATACCAATTTAAATTAGTACCGTTCGCATTATGCAACGCCCCTGCCTCCTTTGAGCGTATGATGGACTTCTTGCTCCAAGCTTTCAAATGGTCCGCGTGTCTCTGTTACCTTGACGACGTCATCGTCTTCTCGCCAACGTTCGACACTCACATTGAGCGTCTAACAACTGTACTTGGTGTATTTCGAAAGGCGAAGCTGGAACTTAACTCGTCCAAATGTCGTTTTGGCCACCGTCAAATTACACTTCTGGGCCATCTCGTTGACGCTTCCGGAGTACAGCCTGATCCCGACAAAACTCGCACTGTCCGATACTTTCCCGTTCCGAAGACAGCCACAGACGTTCGAAATTTTGTAGGGCTATGCTCGTACCTTCGTCGCTTTGTTAAAGATTTTGCGACAATTGCTAGACCCCTCACTAATATTTTGAAGAAAGGCGTACAATTCTGGAGGAGTACTTCAGAAGCCGCCGCTTTGCCTGGTCTCGTCACTCCTCTCACCTCACCACCCATTCTCGCGCACTTCGACCCTGATGCCCCTACAGAATTGCGTACACATGCCAGCGGTCATGGCACATGTTAACATGGCATAGGTACCATCTTATCCCAGCGTCAGCGTGACCAGGATTGCGTTATTGCGTATGCGAGCCGCCTCCTAGCACTATCGAAGCGCAACTATTCCATTACGGAACGAGAATGCCTTGCTGTTTTCTGGGCGGTTGCGACATTCCGTCCTTAGCCTTACGCTCACCCTTTTTCCGTAGTCACTGACTATTATGCTTTCTGATGGCTCTCATTGCTAAAAGATCCTACTGGCCGGCTTTGTCGATGGGCTTTGAGGCTACAAGAATTTTCATATTCCTTGGTATACAAGTCTGGCCGCGTGCACCAAGACGCTGACAGCTTGTCGCGTTACCCTGTTGACGACTCTGACTCCTCCAATATTCCCAGTGCTGCTTGCGTACTCTCTGTGTCACAGCTGCTTCATTTCGCCGACGAGCAACGCTGTGACGCCTACATCAGAGCACTCATCGACCGTTTTGAACACTCTCCGACTGATGCTACTGCACGTGTCTTCGTCCACTGCGACGATACTCTGTACCGTCGTAACCTTCATCCGGACGGCTCTGAGTTCATACTTCTAGTACCTAAACACCTCCACTCAACCATTCTACAAGAGCTTCACGACGCACCAACGGCAGGACACCTCGGCGTATCTCGAGCCTATGATCGTGTAGGTCGCCGTTTTTTCAGGCTGGGCCTTGCCCGTTCCGCAAGGCGTTACGTCGCCGCTTGTGAACTTTGCCAACGATGCAAGAAGCCTTCCCAGCTCCCCGCTGGTTACTTGCAGCCGCTCGACATTCCTGCCGAGCCCTTCCATGGTGTTGGCTGAGACCTTCTCGCCTAATTTCCAGTACATACACCAGAAAACAAGTGGGTTGCTGTGGCAGTGGACTACGCGACCCGCTACGCTGTAACCCGCGCTCTTCCGACCAGTTGCGCAACTGCTGTTGCGGACTTCCTCCTACATGATATCATTTTGATGCATGGTGCTCCGCGTCAATTGCTAACAGACCCTGGCCGTATGTTTTTGGTCAAAGTCAGTGACGACATCATGCGTGCCTGCTCAATACAGCATAAATTGACCACCTCCTGCCACCTTCAAACGAACAACCTCACTGAGCGTTTAAACCGTACCCTTACAGACATGCTATCGAAATACGTTTCAGACGACCACTTTGACTGGGACCTGGCTTTACCTCACATTACCTTTGCGTACAACTCTTCCCGCCTCGAAACTGCTAGCTTTTCCCCGTTTTAGCTCTTGTATTGCCGAGAACCGACGCTACCACTAGACACTGTGCTACCGTCCACCACAGCTTCAACTAGCGATTATGCTCCTGATGCAATCGGCCGTGCTGACCATGCTCGCCAACTTGTGCGCTCTCATCTACAAATGTCTCAAGAGAAACACAAGTAACGCTACGACCTCCGTCACCGTGATGTCAATTTTGTGCCCGGCACCCTCGTGTTGCTTTGGTCACCATCGCGCAAAGTTGGCCTTTGTGAAAAACTGCTTTCCTGTTACACAGGCCCATATCGAGTGCTCCGCCAAGTGACCGATGTCACCTATGAAATCGTTCTAGCCACGCCCAGTACGTCCTCTGCTGTGACAACCAGTGACATTGTACACGTCACCCGACTCAAGCCCTACAGCTCTCCACGCACCTTGTATATTTAACAGCACCGTGACGGCACTTTTGCCGCCGGAGGGGTAGTATTACGGTAGCATCGAGAGATGCTCAAGAGACAAGCCGCCGCGAGAACGATGAAGTTTGTCTGTACCCTTGGCGCGAGCTAGTATCAGCCTGGCTGTCTGGCTCCAGTGTAAATAGCCTGTAAATAGCGTGTTTCATCTGTGTCTTTCCACACGTAATAATATTTTTGTTCTTGAAAATAAAGTTCCATTGATTGATTGAATAATTCATTGAATGTCTACAGTAAAACATTGAAATGCTGCATATTTATGTGCCATAAGAATATAGTGCACATTTTCATGAAAAATGGTAAATATTTATTTCCCACATTCGTTCCAGCAGACGCAGTCACGATGTGGCATTGGCGATACTCTTGAGACACCCAGGCTTCTTGTCTTCACATTGTTCAACTGCATTGCTTCTTATTCTTCGGCCTATTTTTCCTGCAATAAATGTTGTGTTTTTCAATTGTGTATAGCAAGATTTCTAAACAATGCAATTACTCAGCATTGCAAGATGTAAATATGGGCTTTCAAACTGACGTTGAATTGCCACCTGCTATTTGTCCTAAAATAGTATTGTTCATTGGATCGGCTTTCTTTGTTTTTTTATTATTTCGAAGCCTCTCACGACGAATTCGCGAGGGGCAGCATCTAGGCTGCGAACATGCACGCCTAAAGGCAGGGTGCATGCCTGCCTACGCGAATGCGGTCGCGCCATGTCGGTGCTATGCTGCGAGCATATGAACGCTTTGCTATCTGCTGTCGTCAGATAGGGTACAAAGGAGATAACCACGATGCTCCTGTTCTCTTCAACAACCCGATTGTAGGGACAAGTCCTATAATGCGAGCCCTTTATAGGCGGCAATCCAACCTCTGCTAAGAGGAACGTTGGAAATCACCTAAAGAAGTGTCGTAATATCAGCGCCGCAGGCCAGGTTCATCTGTGAAAGAACTAGTTTCTTGAGCTTTTTGTGAAATCTAAGGGAGCGCGAAGTTCTAAAAGAAGAGACAAAATGTGTCAGTGGGCATGAGGAGGAGGAGGAGGAGATTTTAATGAAGAGAAAGGAGGAGAGGTCGGCCTGGAGAGCGTGTCTCTAGCCTGCTACTCCTCACTGGGCAATGGGGAAGTGGGAAATACAGGGAAAGGCAGGTGGCGGGTGATAATGACAGTGGGCATGATTGTGTAGGCGGTGACTAGGGAAGATGTGGTGACGTCTGAGCTTACGTAAGTTATACAAAACGTCGCTATGTGCTTATATTGGTACTGTAATATGCTAAGAGAGCACAAAGCACCTACATGGTCGCAGGTTTATTGAGGATCAGAAGGGGCGCCAAAAAGCAAGCTAGCTGGTGTAGACATTTACTGGGAACGCGTTGGGCGCGCACGCTGAAATGAAATTTTACCGAACACCAAATATAAGATAAACTCGCAGACGCTTAACCGAATGTTCGAGCACCTCAAAGCTGTAGTGGTCATGTAGTGGTCAGCTGTAATGGTCATTCCCCATTGAAAATCACAATGAAGTCATGTTACCAGCAAAACGGTGCGTCGTCGTTAACATAGCTACGAATAACACTATATTTCGCATGCAAACAAAAAAAGGTCACACGCGGTTATAAGAAACCCCAAATTCCGCTACAGTGTATGCCGGTCCAATTTTGAAAAATGAGCGAGGAAGTTTCAAAAACCGTACGCACAGCACTAAGAATAGAAAAATTGTGCCCTATAATCAGTACACATTCAAGTTGAAAACGTGTAGTCGGTGTCACCTTGTGTAGAGCAAGGCAACGGCGCCCCTGGGCCGCTTCAGAGGCACCCAGCGATGCCTAATGGTAGCTGCTAGGCTCGGCATAAGAAGTGTCGGGGAACGTGCGGCTGATGTATCTAATTTCGGGCCCAGCGCCTACCGTTAGACGTCGCAGACGTCCCGCGCTCCTCACAAGGGTGACACTAACTGTACTTGCATAACCAGGTTTGCCGTGCCAGCACTAGTCGGCATTTAATCTCCCTGAAGCATCCCTTTCATGATAGCTTTCTTACAACTAACACGTTGGTGCTTCACAAGCATCGAAATACGCTAGAAATATACTTTGGTAGTGCCCTTTGGAACTAAATCTTCCACAGAGTAATTCTGTAGAGGCAGGTTGGCATTTAGAAGAGATGTGCTGTGGTTGAAAACTATAAATTCAAATTCTGTGACCTTTGCTATTAGGCTCGCATTTAATTCTAGCAGTCACTATTCGTAATTAACAAAATATTCTTTTCACCGTCATCATCAGCCTGGTTACGCCCACTGCAGGGCAAAGGCCTCTCCCATATTTCTCCAACAACCCCGGTCATGTACTAATTGTGGCCATGCCGTGCCTGCAAACTTCTTAATCTCATCCGCCCACCTAACTTTCTGCCGCCCCCTGCTACGCTTCCCTTCCCTTGGGATCCAGTCCGTAACCCTTAATGACCATCGGTTATCTTCCCTCCTTATTACATGTCCTGCCCATGCCCATTTCTTTTTCTTGATTTCAACTAAGATGTCATTACCTCGCGTTTGTTCCCTCACCCAATCTGCTCTTTTCTTATCCCTTAACGTTACACCTATCATTCTTCTTTCCATGATAGGTGTAACCATGGATAGGTGTTCTTTCCATGATAGGTGTAAATATTCTTTTATGTATTAATAAAGCTAGGGACGAGCGGTAGTAGAAAGTGCGTGAGTTAAACTAGAACAATTTACCCAGTGGTTTCACGGGTAAATGATGAAGAGCAGGCAAACAGATAATACATAAATAGACCCAAAGCACTACTGCACAATTACCGCTGGCCACGATTACTCGACAAGATCCCAACACAGGTTAACATGCAACACAATGAAGTCTAAATAACGCTAACATCGGCTGTGCAAGAGTGTGTTGTCTTAAAAAAAATTGCAGCAGAGTCTTTGTCGCCATCTTCTGCGTTTATTACAGGATCGGCATTCCAAAATTGTCTGTTCTGACAACGGCGTCTCCCCAACGCCTGTTGTCGTAGCCGCGAACTGCCTCTATTGAGGACAGTTACGTAGAATGTGTCAAGAGTTTCCTCGCTCCCACTGCCACCACATAGTACATTGTTGGGCATTTTATTGCGAAATGCTCAAGATGTTTTGAACGGCACTGCTTCCGATTGCCTACAAAGAAGGGTAGGGTATCTTCTGCAGAGTCCCCATAGGACACGAACACGGAGTGAAGGTGCGTGTCAGCATCCGTTTTATGAAAAGCTATGGGTCTTATAACGGGAAAACATCCGGTTTTGTGCAAACACGCGGAGTTTTCTAGCGGCATATGACCGCGGAAGTGACGCTGGTTTTGTGCGCTGTCTTCAAAACCTGGCTGAGAAGTGCAATTGGTGTTCTCGTTACGTATGAGGCTGCAGTGACTTGGGATGATATACTGCGAGGGTGCACTAGGTGGACTTCGTACAGAGTACCCCCTTGGTAGCCACTAAGGTTTACGTGGTGACGTTTCTGTGCTAACGTAGACGTCTACTCTTTATTCTCTAACGCGAGTTCTAAGTGTTGCTTGTTAGGTAGGACTGATAGTAAACATGACAATGCTGCTTCCGAGTCGCTGAATACCGTCCATCTTTGACCTCTGCTTGGTGAACGAGATGAAGTGCCACGGGAAGAACTACAGGTTCTGCATCTGTCGATGATGTGATCGAGTGACCCGTCTGGAAATGACGGTTGTGAAACTATCTGGGAAAACGACGGCCAAGGTGCTTTATGTTCTGGATTAGAGTGAACAAAGTCTACAATGCGATACTCCACACGGACACTCGCGTGTTTTTCTGCGTATATAGAATTGCATATAAGTAAGCACATTTCATAACGCTTAGCCATTGTCGGGGCTAAGATAGCGGCACGAAATTTCTATCCTTGGTTTTGCGACAGCCACACGATTGCAATAAAAATATAGCGTCGCAAAGAAAAGTTGAAATCGGAGTGGTGAACAAACTTTGTCAATCACTAAACATCGCAAGCCGACATCAGGAAAGCCATGCAGTATCTGGTTTCGCTTCAGAGCAGCGATTCCTACTTAATGCACTAGAGCTTATTCTGGGGGCGACTAGAGACTCATGTGGCAGAATACGTTTATGGGAGAATCGTCGTAGAAGCAACTACTTCAGGCTCTCCAGTTTCCCGTGACATACCATTGTGCCGGCATTGGGACATATATGTTAATTTTATCATGCAGAAGCTCTACGCAGCTTTCGCTTTTTGTAGGCATACGTTAGCACGGCAACCATGGGGAATATCATACATTTAAACCTCAGGAGGCAAGGAGCCAACTGTGTGATAACTACGACGCACCCAGGCGGGACAACATTGCTCGGACAGAGCAAGACAAGTCTTTTGGTCCTGCTCCTGTATTACGCAAGTATTCATAACAACTGGCATCATACCACGCTCATAGCGTGGGCCAGCTGTATTGCAGAGGAGAAAGAACATCATCGTCGCCCACTTCGAGGGAGATCTAGAATGCCACAACATTTATCCAGACTGAATGGCTGGTTTCTGATGATGACTGGTTGGTTGGTTGGCTTATATTGCCACGCAAGTTCAGCATCAAGCATCAAGTGAAGGTGTATCGGCAGCTTTCTATTTATTTATTTATTCATTCATTTATTTATTTATTATACGCTCAAGGTATGGTTGTACATTGCAGAGGGGAGGGGAAAGGTAAATACAGAGGCAAATCACACGAAAGTTGAATATAGAAAAAGATTATAAGTACAAAGAAGCAAAAAGCTTTAGAAGAAAGCATAAAAGCTAAATACGTGGAAGTCAATAATTAGTAGAAAGCGCACGGACAAATAAGGAAGGAAGGCAACAACATCGCAAAAACATCGCAAGAAATGCTATACAAAATAATAAGAATGGTAAATAGAAACTTGGAAAGCATGGCAAAAATGTATGGTATCAGAAAAAGAAAGGGAAGAAAAAAAAGAGAACATACCATTCAAACATACTAGCCATAACTTAGAATTATGGCATAAGAGCAGTTATTATGTAGAAAAAGCAAACGCAACATTAATTTATAACATCAAACTTTGAAGCATGGTTTTAAAGTTATTGGTGTCCGTTATGCTTGTAAGTAATGCGGCAAACTTATTCGAATCTTTGCTCGTTTGGGGAAGAAATGAATATAAAAAGCCAATGGTGTTGCAGTGCGGGATGTTTACCTTTTGGCGGTGGTCAATGCGAGATGAAATGTATGGGAACGGTTCAACAAAGATAGGACGTAAATATGTGTTGTGGTAGTAGATTTTGTGGAAAAGACATAGGCGAGATAGTTTTCTGCGGGTTGATAACAGAGGGAGGTGTAGGAGAGCTTTCATGTTAGTGACACTCGTAGTTCTTTGGTAGTTGGTGAGAATGAAATGGGCTGAGCGATTCTGTATTGCCTATAGAGACTGTATGAGGGTGTCATGACCAGGGCCCCATACTGATGATGCGTTTTCAAGCTGTGGAGGAATGTAACTTGTGTACAATATGAGGTTTAGCGATGATGGTGCTAGAGAAAATTGCCGACGAAAGTATCCCAGTGTACGAGTGGCCTTATAGGTTATGTAATCAATATGAGTTTTAAAGGACAGATTGCTGGCAATGTGAACCCAAAAGTGCCGGTATGACGTTAGACATTCTAGTGGGATATTATTTAGCGTATAGGTGGGGCAGATCACGTTAGTGCGAGAGATACTCATAGTCTTACACTTTTTGATGCTTGATTCCATGCGCCACATAAGACATGTTATTGAGATCCTCCTGAATTGCTATTCTTGTTGTTGGAAGCCTTTTCCCTGTCGTTGTGCTTGACAGCCTCTCGCTGTCGCCGCGATAGAACTAACTGCCAGCCGTCCGTCGCCTGGTTGTGTGCGGCGACCTCTTGGCTTTTGCTAATCCCCACTTCGGAAATTATTCTTGTGTCCCCGTTTTCGTCCACGTTGTTAACCGGATGCGGGGGGGGGGGGGGGGGGGAGGTGTATTTGGAGGTCCATGTCTTCTGATGTAGCCATCTCCTACGCTCGGCAGAAGCGATCCGGTTATTAAGTTGTGAGGTGGTCGCTCACGCGCTAAGCCTATCGAGGCCTAATGGGGCTTCCTCCGCTTCGAATTTTCAAAGTCGCGTGGGATGACGAAAACTTCACTCACGGACATGAAGGAACAGCCTTCAGCAGGCGGCGCGAAATCAGACGGTCAAATCGGTCGTCGAAACATGCGCCCGAGGAAGGGGAAGCCTCTGCCACCATTACCGAAGAACGACATCAAGATAATACTAAAGCCGCACAAGGGACTAATGCTCAAGGAATATCTGAGAACAGAAATACCGCAAGCGATTATTCGGGCTACCGGGATGATAATCACAGGAAACGGACCGAACCAGCGAAAAATCACCGGAGAGGATTTCATACTGCGTTCTTTTGTGTGGATTAGTTTGGAATGATTTTGCAGGCATGGCATAAATTTTTTTTTTCTCTCTCGCTCTGTGTTTTTGTAACAGCTCATTCTTCATAAAATATTTAACTTGAAGTTATACATGTGTGCACTTGAATGGTGAGTGTATATATGCCATGTGCGTGTGTATATGTGAATCTGTATATATATATATATATATATATATATATACAGTAAAAGCTCGTTAATTCGAATCGCAAGGGGAAGCCGCTTCAGTTCGAATTAACGAAAGTTCGAACTAACGAAAGTGAAGAAGAGCAACAGTACACTGCGATTTGGAAGCATTAGGGAATGTCAGAAATTTGGCGTGTCAGAAAGTGATGGCGTGTGCCGTGGGCACACGCCATCTTCAAGTCGAAGCTCTGGGTCCGACTGTGCCACACCACCGATGTCCACCGAAACGAACGTTAGCCGAGGCTTAACACCATCACAATGAATCGCGACGGCCGATACCTCCTAAGCTGAAAACAGAGGTACACAACCGATGAAGACTGCCGAGACAAAGACGGCGAACATGTGAAGGTGGCGAAGGCCCTGATTCGTTGGTTCTTGATTGCAAGCGCAGCTGCGACGTACTTGATTCGCTGTGTTTTGGCGTTTGCCGTGCCATCTCCGCACAGCATTAGCAGCTGTACAAGATTTGCAAAGCCTCCGAGATTCGCAACGGGCAAGAAGTCTCGGAGGTTACGTAGAACGGAGAGGCGGCAGCCGCCGCTGCCTTCCGGCTGACCCCGCGTCGGTTAGATTTTTTTTCCGATTTTGCCTTCTCTCGCCATTCTCTCCGTTTAGGAGGCAATACAACCTTGTGTGTAGGCAGTAGGCGCGTTTCTCTGGCCGTGTGCCAGGCGAGCATAGTTCGAATTATCCGTGAGGGAACCTTCTCGCTGTTCGAATTAACGGACTTTTTTATACATAGACTTCTGTGGAGCTTGGCCGGACCAAATCGTACAGTTCGAATTATCCATAAATTCGAATTATTGAAGTTCGAATTAACGAGCTTTCACTGTATATGGCGTATGCGCGCCACTTCTACGGCTGTTTGCGTGTGTATGTGTGAATATAACATGTCAGTGTACAATATAGTTTTGCATTGGTGCACGTATACGGAATATTTTTTTTCTCGTTCTTCACAGCTTGGTGCGAACAGTTTCTTTCTTTCTTTTTTGTTTTCTTGTTTGTTTCTCGTGTTGCTTTTTTTTCTTGTACGTGTGTACGACATACACTGCTGTTCTGCCGCTGTTGCCACTGTCTGTAGGGCCCCAGGCCTCATCAAGCTGCTCAATAAGCAGCTTTTTGTCTGTGGTTCATTTTCCTTGAGGAAAATAAAACTGATTCTGATCCTGATTCTGAATCCGAGCGGGAACGAATATCATCATCGTCTCCACACCTTCACTGGAAACGGCGGACGTCATTCGCCGAATCACTTGCATGGAGCTGCGAGGCAAGCAACACCCATTCAACGTGTACGTAGAGGATGCAGATGATAGCTACAAAGGGGTGGTGCACGGATTCCCAGCACACATCTTATCAGCAGATCTCCAGCAACACCTGCGAGTCGGGACCCAAGGATTCACCATCGAAAGGGCCCGAATTCTAGGAAGCTCAAATACCGCTTTCCTCACCTTCTCGGGAGGCATGCGCCCCAAATGCGTGTACTACATGGAAGTAGAGATGTGGTGTACGGAGTACAGGCCAATAATCAAAATGTGCCTGGAGTGCATGCAAGAGGGACATCGCTCGGACGTTTGTCCGAACCCTAAGAGCATATGCCGTGGCTGCGGACTCGAAAATCCACCCCCACAAGGACACGAATGTGAAGTGCGCCGTGTGCAGGGCGGCGGGGCACGAGACGCGTCGGTGCCCCAACAAACTGATTGCCGCCAAGCGCGTGAAGACGACTTGCCAGTCTCGATTGCGGGAGCAATCGCTAGCTGGTTCGAGTCGACGGAAGAGGAGAACTTCTACGGGCACCGATCGAGATCCAGATCTCCACACGGAAGCAGAGCGAAGAGCAATACCCCCCCCCCCCCCCCGAGGGACCCCTCCAGCTCCAAGGCTTCGCAGCGGTCGAATTCGCCACTGCCTTAAAGACAGCAGGTGAGCTGGGCGAGGGTTGTTTCTCCAAAACAGAATACTGGTGAAAATGATAAACGTATTCAGAAATTGGAAAGGAAAATGAGCGACTAAGAGAACAGCTCTCAGCAGAAGAACGCCAACGACAATCACTTGATAAATAAATGTCAGAGTTAGAGGCGCACTTCAATAGCACAATACAACAGCTGGAAACGGCGCGTCATTCTAAAGAAGTAGCCAAAACGAAAGCGGTGCCAGGTATAAACTCCGTCTCCGCACAGTCTCCGACAACCCAAATCTCAAATAACGCGCAGATAACGGCAGCTCCGATCCAGACAATGATCGCGGAAAGCTTGAAAATATTTATGCATGAAATGATGACGTTAGTTGCCCAAAGGTTAATGGCATTCCAACAACTATGCACGAAGGACTTCGAGAAACACAAGGTATTCGTGGCGGAACAGCTTAAGGCAGTCTCGAAGGCTGTTCCCACCAAAAAACGCGCTATTGCGATAGGAGCGGATTCGGCAAAAACTAAAACAAGCCACTGCGTAACAGAATCCGACGTCTCGGACACGGAAACGTCACGGGCTTAAAATAAGAGTGGGCAACATGGCTAATCACGCTAAGAAATCACAACGAATACAAAATTTTGAACGATTAGAGATATGGCAATGGAACTGCCGCTCCGTCTTGAGGAAAGCTTCAGTGTTCCACCAGTTTATCAAAATCTCCGGAATCACTCTGGACGTAAAATGTCTGCAGGAGGTCGGGGCCAAGCAGGCCAAAATGCAGGGATTCTACACTCTGAGCGATCTTCAATATTCGAAGGTCGCCACGCTGGTGAGCAAGTCGATAAACGCTCAATTATTAACACTTCCGCGAACTGGGGGAGAGACTAATTCCATAGTTACCAGTGTGATGCCAAAGAAAAGAAGTAAGGCACACACACTAATAGTAAATCTGTACAGTCCTCCCCAAAGCAAAGGGGATGACCTATCCCCCATTTTCTCAACAACAAAAAAATAAGCGGGCACCAGGGATAAGGCGGTGATAGTGGGTGACTTTAATGCACCCCACATACTATGGAGATACGCGAAAACGTCGCCCAACGGGTTCGTACTCAAGCGCACCACAATGGCTTTGGGCTTAAGGGAAATCAATCAGATCAGCAAACCGACACGCACTGGTGCCTTTACAATTAAAGGCACGCGCACCGACCGTGCCTTTACAATTAACATCAGAGGCGCACAATGGGTTTCCTTTGACGAAAACCTGGGAAGCGATCAAGACACAATTCGAGTAGCGCTCTCCATGCCCAACATACGGAGAACAATAGGAATGACTAAATTAGCTGAGTGGCCTCGTTATAGAGAACTCCAGAGAGCGCTGGAGGAGTCGGATACAGCCCCGACCAACATGCGAGAATGGACTGAATTCTTTCGACGAGCACATGGAGACACCACTAAAACCACTGATCGTACAGCGGTGGTGCCGGTGATAGACTCTCACGTGGTCAGCCTATGGGAAGAGAGGCGGAAACTGACCAAGAGGTGGAAAAGACAACGTCTAAACAAACACTTGAGACAACGCATCGCTCTCTTGCAGAGCAAGTCTAAGGCCACACCAACGAGCTCGCTAAGAACGAGTGGGCGACGTTCTGTGGAACCCTATTAGGAACTCTGGGAACGACCAGTACGTGGCGAATACTACGAAGCATGCTAGACCCGATGAGCACGCGTACTGAGAATAACAAGAAGCTCCAAATTATAGCAGACAACTTCGATGGTACAGACCAAAATCTAGTCTATGCTCTTCAGAAAAAGTACATAGGACCCTCACCTGCCACGGGATCGTCGTACGTGAGGAGACAATATGCACGGGAGGTGAGCCCTAAATTAGACGAAGAAATAACGTACGCGGAAGGTGTATGAGGCGGCACAATCCACAGTTAAAAACTCGACACCGTGCCCAGACTCGATCAGAAATGCAATGATTTGAAACATGTATTCGGTAGCCCTAGCAAAAATAGCAAAGATTTTCAAAAGGGAGTGCTGGGCCGAGGCAGACTTGCGCCAACAGTGGAAATTGGCTAAAATAATGATCCACAACCCAAAAAAGAATTCCTTGATTGATGCACTACGGCCGATGTCGCTCACGTCCTGCCTGGGTAAGCTCTATGAAAGAGTTATCCATAGCAGATTGCAGCGATACCCTGAAGAGCGCAGCTGGTTCCCGGACTTCATGATAGGATTTCGCACGGGTTTATCTTGCCAGGACGCGTTCCTCCTACTTAGAAACAAAATTCTAACTAATATACCATACGGCGATGAGAAACTAGCCCTAGCGCTAGATCTCAAAGGAGCCTTCGACAACGTCTCTCACGACGCAATATTGGAGGAACTCGAACTCGTGGATTGTGGTGAGCGCACATACAATTACTTAAGAGCGTTTCTTTCCAACCGCGAGGCAAGCATCAGTGTTAGTCAAATGACTTCGCATTTATTTAAAATGCCTGACAAAGGAACACCTCAAGGAGCTACATTATCTCCTCTTTTCTTCAACATGGTGATGCGTCGCCTCGCGCGCAATCTGGATCGGATACCCGACCTAGGTTACACGCTCAACGTGGACGACCTAACGCTGTGGACGAGCAGTGGTTGACTAGGGGATAATGAATATACGCTCCAAAGCGCAGTATGAGCGGTGGAGAAATTTTCGATATGGAGTGGCCTGAAGTGCGCACCCGAAAAATCTGAGGTCATCCGGATACACGCGAAAGGCTACAAATCCCGAGGATTGATTAACGTCGTGGTTGAGGGCCAATTAGTCCGAGAGGTACCCACAATGCGAGTCCTGGGTTTGTGGCTTCAGTGCGACGGGAGAGCAGTACAGACACTCAAGACCCTCAAATCCGCAGCCTACAACATAGCCCAAATGATACGTCGCCTGACGTATCGAAAAGTGGCAATGCGAAAAGACGATACCTTAAGGCTCGTGCAGGCCTTAGTGGTTAGTCGATTCACGTATGGCTTACCGTACCAAATCCTGAACAGGGAGGAGGAAAAGCACGCTAACACAATAATCCGAATCGCTTTCAAGGCTGCTCTGTGCCTGCCTAAATGTACTTCAACGGAGCGCATGTTAGCTTTGGGAGTGCACAATACTTTCGAAGAACTGAGGCAGGCCACCCTGATGCGACAGAGGGTGCGCCTCAGCTTCACAAAAACTGGTAGGGCAATATCGGCCGGACTCAATATCCCAGCATACCCCATTTATCTCACAGAGCAGGTCGTACCTGTCCCTCCTTCGATGAGATCCAAAATTACAGTAGCCCCAATTCCGAAGAATATGCATCCCGAGTACACCAAAGAAAGGCGCAAAGCACGCGTACAACATATTCAAGCAGCGTACTCTAATAACCATAGGTACAACACGTACTACACGGACGCAGCTTTGTATGCAGAGGCGACCGGGCAGCGCTACCTAAAGAGGTACGCCCTGGCAGTCGTGAATGCGATCAGCCAACAGCAAATTACCGCGTCGGCCACGGCGGGATCCCCCACATCGGCTGAAATATTAGCAGTGGCGATCACACTCGCTCACGCGGAGCGTTCCGTTCGCAAAGGGGCTCGGTCGTGGTCACGGACTCCCAGGAGACATGTCGCATGTTTCTCAAGGGGCAAGTGACTGCGGCTAGCCTCGCGATAATCCCCAAATCCTTCAACCACCATCATCGCCTACTCTGGTGCCCGGGCCACGCGGGGGTACAGGGGAATGAAAAGGCTAACGCGTTCTCTCGAGGGTTCACTAACCGAGCGACGGCGTCCTCTTCTAACCCCAGCAACCCGCACTATCCCTCACAAAATTCCACCAATTTAAATGCCAAAGACATCCTTGCTCATCAACGTGGAGCCCGCAGAAAATACCCGCCGCCTCACCCATAACTTAACGGGGAAGAGGCCACCGATTGGCGCCGAATATAGACCGGGGTATTCTCCCATTTAAAATTGCTAAACGCCATGTATCCCACTCGTTATAGGGCCAATCGTCCCTGGTGCAGTGGCACACCTACCCTAATACATATAACCTGGGAGTGTACTAAGCACCCTCACAGGCCAAATACCAGTTAAACAATGGAGCAGTGGGAGGCACAGCTCGCCCACTCCGACCTGGCAGGACAAAATTCCTTAATTAGCCAGGTCAGGCAGGCGGCAGAGGCCAGTGGGGCCCTGGACAGAGAGGCTCCGATCACCCCTCCTTCTAATGTTTTCTATTGCAATAGAGTTTCTATCTATCTATGCTGAATTGATAGAATATCTGAGGAATTAGTTATTTTTACGATACAAGACGCAGTCATCCGCAAATAGACAAATGTTATGGGAAACCTGAGTGGGCAAGTCATTATTATAAATTAGGAATAATAAAGGACCGAGCAGGGACCCTTGCGGGACACCGGAGTTAACTGGAGCTAAAGGCGAGTTAGCGTCATTAGTGGTTACAAACTGGACAAGTGATGTCAGAAACGCGCGAATCCAATCAATCACGGAAGTGTCGATGTTTAGAACGTTTAATTTATGAAAAAGCAATGCATGGCTCACTTACTCAAATGCTTTAGAAAAGTCAAGAAATATACAGTCTTAAAAAATCTGAATATAAATTGGCATGTAGGCCATTAGCAAAGAGGATAAGATGAGTGTCACAGGAGTTTTTACGGAATCCATGCTGCATAACTGTGCAGAAAATGCTATTTTCAAGAAAATTAACTAGATGCGTGTGTATTATATGCTCCATAACTTTACATGGTATAAATGTAAGTGAAATCGGTCTATAATTATTTGGATCATGGGCTGGTCCAGTTTTGTGAATGGGGATTACGTTGCCAATTTCACAATCCTACGGTAAGGTGTCAGAGTTGTAAGATTGCGAGTAAATACATTCTAGTGTGATTGAGCAGCTTTCCACTGTGTTTAGTAAGAACGTATTTTTAATTTCGTCTACCCCACATGATGCTTTAGGTTTTAATTTCTGTATTATGGCTTTGATAGGAGTTGTGTCGAAAACGATGGGATCCATGAAGTGGTAGTTGAATTTATCTCAGGCATAAGATCAGGGATCTGAGGTGATGACAATGACTGAGCGAAGGTATTGTTAAGCACAGTAGAACATGATAGGTCAGGTGCTGGGTCTCCAGAACTTGTGAGCAATGATATTACAGTTTTATGGCTATTTCCTCGTATGGTTTTCCAGAAGCTCTATCGATTAATCTTCAATAAATTTGGAAGTGTACAATTGAGGAACGAAAATTTCGTGGACCTTACGGCCCTAAGATCTGAAATTTATATGCTAGCGAATGTGCCTGTTTTCAGGAATGTGTCGCTGTACGGAATAAACGTTTTTTCTTGTTCGATAACCTATTCGGATAGGTGCGGTATCATGGGGCTTTATTGTTAGCGTAGAAGGATCGCAGGGGCACGTGTTTGGTGATTAGCTTACTAATATTATTTTTGAGGAAAAGAAAAAGAAATGGGCATGGGCAGGACATGTAATGAGGAGGGAGGATAACCGATGGTCATTAAGGGTTACGGACTGGATCCCAAGGGAAGGGAAGCGCAGCAGGAGGCGGCAGAAAGTTAGGTGGGCGGATGAGATTAAGAAGTTTGCAGGCACGGCATGGCCACAATTAGTACATGACCGGGGTTGTTGGAGAAGTATGGGAGAGGCCGTTGCCCTGCAGTGGGCGTAACCAGGCTAATGATGATGATTATTATTATTTTTGAAAATAGACCAGTTAGTTTCTGCGGAGCGTTGCAGATCAAATGGTAGGAAAGTGTCTAGAAGTATGCACAGTTTTCTGTTGATGGCTTGATAGTTAGCTTTTTTATAATCTCGGAACTTTTGTTGGTGTCGGTATGTTTTTTGTTGTGCTGTTGTAAGTGTGAAATGCAAGATATCATGATCGCTCAGTCCGGGCATGTGCGTACGCAGAAAAGTTATCGGACGATGACGCTAGAATGAGGTCCAGGAGTGATGATGTGTTTTGTGCTACACGTGTTGGAAGTCTGACTCCGGCCAGAAGTGCTGCCAGCACAACGGGAAGGCAGATTGCGCGCACTCGGGGGGACGTTCTTTCTACGAGGACGCCGTTGTGTAAATAAAACGAAGACAGTCCACGCCAAAATACCCTAGGGACAACGTCCGTCTTGCCTTCTAATTACTAGTCAATACTTCGTAACTACAGGTCTGCTTGCTACTGCTCGGCGAAGACGTCTGAGGTTATTATTCCGAGGAAGGCGTCTTCGTACAGTTCGCAGTGCGGTGGCAGGTCATTAGGGGCGCGTGACAGGCAGTCGGCGTAAGAATTCCTTCTCCCGGACTTTTACACCACGGTGATGTCGAATTTCTGCAGTCTAAAATTCCATCGTGCTAGGCGGCCTGATGGATCCTTTAAGTTTTCCAGCCAATGCAAAGCTTCGCGGCCGCTTATGACTCGGATGTGCTTGCCGTATATATAAGGCCGAAATCCCACCGTAGCCCGACTGATCGCAAGACACTCTTTCTCCGTCGTAGAATAGTTCTCTTGCGTTTTTGGCAGTAATCGGTTAGCATAAGCTATTTTGCTTTTAACTCTGTCCTTCATTTGAACTAGCATGGCACAGAGGCCTATCCTAGATACGCCGGTATTGCTTTGGCCCTCGGCATCTTCGTGCATGTGTGAAAGGACTGGCCGTGACTGCAGCCATGGTTTCAGCTGCTCAAATGCGTCATCTAGCCGTATTTTCTATTTAATGTCGACATTCACGTTCGTGAGATCAGTTAACGTTTCCGCAATGCTTGAAAAGTCTGTGCACGCTGACCAAAGAATCTGCGCATGGTCTTTCTGTCGATGGGCCGGTGGAGCCTAGCGATGCAGCTGTGTTCTGCGAGTCGGGACTGACTCCAGACTTGCAGATGACGTGGCCTAGGAACAGAAAACCTTCGTAAACGAAACAGGACTTTTCCTGCTTCAGGGGGAGTTCAGATGACAGGATAGTTTCTAGTACTGGCTGAAGCCACGTCAGGTGATCTTCAAAAATCGTGGCAAAGGCTACAATGTCGTCAATATAGCTGAGACAAGTCTGCCATTTCAGTCCTGCCAAGAATGTGTTCAGCACATGCTGGAACGTTGCAGGCACAGGGAGAAGTCCGAATGGCATCACTTTGAACTCGAAGAAGCCGTCTGACGTGACAAGCGCGGTATTTTCTCCATCCCTGTCATCGACTTGAATTCGCCAATAACCTGCCTTGAGTTCCATTGACGAAAAATACTCAGCATTGCAGAGTCGGTCTAATGCGTCGTCTGTCCGTGAGAGCCGGTATATGCCCTTCTTCGCTACTGTGTTCCTGCTGTGATAAAGAACGCGTAAGCCTTGAGTTCCATCCTTCTGCACTAAGACCACAGGAGACGCCCACGTGCCTTTCGACCGCTCGATGATGTCGTCAGGCAGCGTTTCGTCGACTTGTTGCCTGAGAGCTTTCGTTCTCGCGTTGATACTCGGCAAGTACTCTGGCGGAGTGGTCAAGCGGATTCTTTGGTTAATAACAGCTGGTTTGAACTGATGTTTGGCCAAGCCTGAATGACGTGGAAGAGCAGCCTTTGTATTGTCGGAGAAGGCTCGGGTTGTCATTGCTTATTCACGGGGAAGCTTGGACTTCTGTCGAAGACTGGTTCGGAAACTATGGTCGCCGATGCAGTTGTGGCAGAATTCGAGGGGACAAGCGTATTGATCGTTTCCATAATTTGTCGTGGAGTGTGAACGTCGCGCCCTTGTTGACCTGCTTGAACAGGAGCAGAAGTTGATCAACATTATTTTCGCTTTTCCTCCATGTAGTCGAGTGATCCCTTTTTTGAGGCAAATTTCACGATCGATCAGGAGACACTGGCTGCCCTAGATTACGTGTACTAGATGTGCGGATGTTTCCGTGCCAAAGGAAATGACATTGTCCTTTCGTATGTTTCGAGTCAGTTTTCCATGTCTTCAAACGATGAGCCACGGAAGGTCGGTAGCTCCCTGGGCTGATGCAGCACGACGGGAGGCGCTGGCGCTACCATTGCGGTTGTTGACTTGATCACGATATTCTTGATGGTCTGAGGTAGAAGTCCCTGATCCGGGGGTAGGTATTGTAGTCTGCGGCATGCTCGAAGTTCCGGGCGAAGTTGCTACAGTCTTCCACATGCGGGCTTGGATCGCGGCTTTGTGGGGGCGTCCGGTACATGAACGCACAAGCACCTCCACCAGATTTCACGTAGTATTCACGGTGGAGAACACAGCTGTAGAAATATGAATAACAACTTCTTATTGGGAGAACTTGTGCCCATAAACGCAAATTTCACTGAAAACACGGCGATAGCAGCGAACATAGTCGGCGATCGTCGGAATCGCGTATTCCAGTCAAGCGCGTCGCCTTTTGTGGATGAATCATCGAAGGTTCCATCACTGGTGCGCGTACGTTTTCCGAAAAGTTACTGCAAAATTCGCGTAGCGCAAAGAATCAGATTACACAAGCTTTGGTGACAACAGACAACGGATAGAACCACCGATAACATTCCAGTAAGTTCGAATAATGCAGGCGGGTTTCGCACTGAGTGATGGCTTGAATTTGTCTGTGGTGGAAATAGTCCCCGAGAAAACGATAAACAGTTATGCGTGTACGTCATACATATTAAAGTACAAGCCGTGGACGGGCACGTGATAACTAGTGAGAGCACGCTATATAGATATGCGTTAACAATCTTGTGCAATTTCTCCTGAGTTCGAAACAATGTGACCATGAAATGTAAGCTGTGTAGCAGGTTCGTTTTGCCCACGTATGAAGGTCTAGCTTATTGTTGGGTCACTTTGGATGAAGTTTGGCAATGCCATTTGAAATTACTGTCTTTTGCTGCTCGTAGAGCGTGCGCTACTAGCCTGCTCGTGCAGGGCAGCCAATGAAGGTGACAGTGCATACCGCATTTTTAATCGTTAAGCTTGCGCCTCATTTGTAAGAGGTTACGCGTCAATCAGAGAAGTCTGCTTATGAAATATTTTTAGTTTGTCGTGTACCAAAGAATTTGATCAACGAAGCCACATATATAGAAACTGAAATCAAAGAACACCGAAATCATTGTCATATAAATGAATTAGTCATCTATCAATGTTTTATAAAATGCTTGCGTCATCAGCACGTGAACTATCCTGAATTAAGCAGAATAATTTTTCTTGCTAACTGTGAGAGCTAAGTGACACGGAAGCACTAACGAGATGATGGTCTGACAGTACCTGCTTTACAGAAATAGAACAAAAAAGACCCTTCTCGTTTGAACAAATTAAACTTGAACCGATTTACATGCGCCCTGTTCTCAGGCTGGCTCACGAACAACTTGGATGAGGTTGTGTGCAAGCATAATGTTAGAAACAATCTTACCCTGACTGTTGCAACTTTCAAAGGCTTGTAGGCCATCTCAGTGAAAACCGGGTAGGTTAAAATCACTACCGAGTATTTTTGGATTTGAAGTATTCCGTCATACGAGGTTGTCATTTTCTCAAGTAATACGGAGCTACATAAAACAGTTTACATAACGCCTACAAGGTAAACTGAGGACTCCGATATAAGAGCTTCATACATAAGCTCTCAGTATCAGTAATATCGCGCAATAACGTAGATTCAATAAGTACAGCGACACCCCCTCTTCTTGAAGCATTGAGTTTACGGTATAAGTTGCACTTAGCTGGGATAAGGTCTTCATTTGTCTCATCGCAATGCCACGTCTCGGTAATGATTGTGGTAGGTGGATCATGTTGAACTGAAACAATGAATCTGTTCGATGGCGTATGCTACGTGCGTTTATGTTCACCTGGCATCCCTGTAATGCTTAAGATTTGGTACGTTGGTTTCCTGTTAGCGACCCTTTGTTTTTGTTTTTTCACCCGTTTATTGCTAGTCTCGCCGCGCAAAAGATTTCCATGCCCCACGCGAAGACTATCCTGGGGCAAAGTTATCTTTTGAGCTCCTTGAGCATCCTTGAACTTTTTCACCCTTAGCGGTTTCCCGCCGTAGCTTTCATTTCTTTAACGTAGCCTTTAAATGTTCATTAAAATAAATGTAAAAAATGATTTGTTTCCTCTCGTTATTGAATATTTCCTTTCTTCTTTATTGAATTCTTGCATTAAGCAATTACAGGTCGTTTACCGCACTGCCTCCGTATATACCGAATATAATTTAGCCACACGACACCGCACTTGCCAGGCCGTTCCCCAATCGGAGCACTCACCCACCGTGACCTGAAAACCTCACAGACATTGATATCGTTGAAATTGTGGCAACTGCTGAGTATCGATTTATGAAGTTCTTTATGTGCACGGAAGATGGCCAGACCACACGACACTTCACTTCGCATGGCGTCCCTCGAGTGAGTGCTTCCATCTATCCTAGAAAATCTCATTCTCATTGGCCTTGTTGAAATTCTTCCAGCTGCGATGTACCGATGTCCGGAGACGCCTTTTGTGTCTAGACATCATATGCAACATTTCTCAGTAACATGCAGAACTTCGTAAGGCTCCTACTCTGTTAGAGTGTAAGAGATAACACTTTTCGAGCCTCTGCCGAGATATAGTGCCGAAAACAGGGGCTGTTCTGAGTAATTGCGCCACCAGAGAGCAGTGACTGCTGGGATTACATACCAACGATTGTGTGAGTGCCCCCTCCACATAATTTCAGCTTAATATATTTTCAGTTCTTTAATAAAAATGTCATGCTTTTAGGTAGCATAGGACTCTTGTGTTTCTGATGAGACAAACCAATATGTTATTCGGGTTTTACACAGTTCCGCAACAGGATATGCCTAAGGAAGTACGGAGCAGTACACCGATAAGTTTGATATGTTAGGTTCCAAAACCAGACATTTTACTTATATATGTGCTTTCATAGTATATGTTGCATGATGAAAGCAAATATGGTCTATAGAAAGTATGCATATGTTACATGCTCGAAAGTGGTCTGTGTAACTAGTTTTTGGCTGTCGGTGAACGCATGGTGGCAACACATCTGCCTTCTTTTGGTGTGTTAAATTGTTTCCGGTTACGTTGAATACCATCTTGTTTGCTCCCCTTTTAAAGACTACACAAACTCTGAAAAATATGTCTTAGACGTTTCTAAATATAGTCATGTAGCTCTATAAATCACCCTTGAACTGGCCTACTGTAGTCTTCTCCAGGGCCCGTGTTCGCAAAAACCTCTTACGCAACTTTCGTTCGTGAGACGAAATTCCAGGCAAACCTGATGCGGAGCATGTGAGTAGCGAAGGCATGCACCCATCGGTAAAAAGCACTTTCGGAAGAAGATCCTTGGGAATTCGGCATCAATACCTTGACGTGACGAACTAACGTTCAGTCTAAAGCATACTTGTTTAATATGCATGACTTAAAGCTCAAATACACTTCTACCTTGTAATTCTTGTTACAGGAAGATTGTGAAATGGAGTATTGTTTCACATTTTCTGATGCATGCCATCCCGAAATGATGCCATCATATTGGAAATAAACCAATTGCAGGTGGTATGCCTGAATGACAGTAAGTTCCCGGGCGAGCATGTTAATGTATACAGCAGAAGACCTATGAACGAAAAAAAAATTGGCAAGAAAGAAGTCAGCGGCAAATTGATAGCTGGTGTTCCTTGCATATATGATCTTTCGCATCGTTATAAAAAATTGCATCACTTGGTTCGCAGTCTCTGCAGCTGCATAAAATTTGTAGCGCGTGTAAGATAGTCAATAGCAGCTGGGCTCCTATACAAGTGGAACGGAAAGTGGGAAATACAAATGAAGCACGTGAACGTATGAACGGTGTAACGTGCCTTGTCTAAAATATTTTTTTCTTTGGTATTTCGTACATGCGGCGAAACTGGCCGATGTGCGCGTGAGCGCTTACACGAAGGAAACAATAATTCTGATGAATTGCTGTCACCAGGGAAAATTTCGGAGCATTGTGCTAGATGCGATTATACGACATTGTTTGACCCGGCTGCACCGTCGGCGCGCGAAGTTAACATAAGGATGTGAGATACAACTGTGGCCCCAAGAATATTGTCTAGTGTGTCTGGCGCCTGTATCTGTCTATGACGCTGCTTGAAACGCAAACTTCACTGCTAAAAACACCGACCAAGCAAGTGGCACTGATTTTAAATGCTTTTGTGTTGGTTTCTTCGTTTGTTTGTTCTTTGCGGGCATATGCCTTGCCTTCTATGAGGAAATATATCACTTTTCACATCATCTTGTGTGCGTGATCTCCTGTGCTCTATTAGAACTGCGCAGAACAACTTGCCATTAAATGAACTAATGTGAGGCAGTATGATGCCCTACTTCTCTCCTCCAACAGACACAGCGATCTACGTGCGTATAATTACGCGCGCTTCTATCATCTTATTACTTTTATTGACAAAGTGCACCGAATGACTGAAAGAAGCTGGTCATAATTTACATGCTGCTCTGTTGACTGTATGTTCCTTGAGCACGGCATTACACGCCTGAGTGTAACAAGGTAAATAGGTATGGTTTTACGAAACGCGTTGCACATAAACTCCACATTCAACTTCGTTTATTACTGAGAATTATAAAACCTCTACCGTAAAGATTCGACTATCTCACCAGACTACATCGACTGCCACGGAGATGGATGCTATTCGCTGTGCACTTCGCGTAATTTCTGATGAACTGCCCAAGACATGGAGCGTGTTCAGTGACCCTAAGGCTACTCTTCATTGTGTCGTTTCTGTCTTACGCCGAGGACACCACGAAGAACTAATTCTAGAAATCAGACTGCTGCTTCACCACTTCGTCAAGGAAGGCCATGACCTCACATTACAGTAGATTCCAAGACACTGGCATACTGGGCAATGAAGATTCCAATGCAGCAGCACGATCTGCACATGAGGAGGGTTTGCAAGACTCCATTCCATTCTCAAAAACAGACGCAGCAATGAAAAGTCATGTGCTTGCAAATTAAGCCATAAGATTTTTATGGAACACACCAAGATTGAAGCACGCACGTCTGCACCGACTGGACCCGTCCCTTTGACTTCGACCTCCCTCTGGACTCTCTCAACTCGAGACAGCAGTGCTTTACCGACTGCGGCTTGATGTCGCTTTCACAAGATCTTCCGCCTTCTGATTCGGTATGGACGAGAACGCGGATTGCAGTCACTGCGGAGGTGAGTAGATTATAGAACACGTACTGTGCCACTGTCCTTGAAACAGCGCGCACCATCTGTCACGAGTGGCCGTCTTGGCACGCCTTGACGACAGGCCACCTTCAGGACAGTCTTGGAATGCCGACATGAACTGCCGTCGCAACGAAGGTCGGTCAAGATTTTGTTGACGTTTTTAGGCGGAAGTGGCCTAATGATCCCATCCCAGCCCCACCCCTTTCCTTTTTCACGCCTTTCTGTTTGTCCCCACTCCTCTTTCCGTCTCTACTTCCCTTTTCCCTCGCGCAGGGTAGCAAATCATAGGCTTCAACTCTGGTTAACCTCCCTGCCTTTCCCTCCTTTGTATCTCTCTCTCTTTAAGCATTCAATGCTACATTCCCTAGTAGCTAGTTGTTCCTTTAGTCTAATTTGTAATTATACTGGACTGGGAAACTTTATAATTATTCAATATAAAATTTACATACATGAGCATTCCTACATGTTGGCGGGAAGTGCAGAGAGCAAAGCAAACTTGTACGTAAGAAGTCGCATGCAAATTTTTGTTTCTAAAAAAAAACTTCTAATCAAATACATTGTTATTGGTAATCTAGTAGTTTAACAAATAATTTGTTTAAGTGGTAGCGCGTAGTGTAATTCGATTAGTTTTTCCAGTAACGAATTATGTGAACAGTTACTTTATTCACGAAACAAGTTGTAATAAGCGACGCAGGTTTCAGAACTTGAATGTGGCGCGATTGAACTGCAGTAGAATGCCTGAGATCAAGCCACTACAAAGCGTCACCAATGTGCCTGTTTAGACAGGCAAAGAAAGAGGCTCAGTATATGTATCCTCCTTTTCAAGGATCTGACAACCAATTTTCATGGTACCCCCCCCTTTTTTTAGTGCAGTGGAAAGCTTACCGGTCAGCGTGTTTAATGATTAAGTAGTAACGCGGAAAATGCTGTGGAACATTTTTTATGAGAATTTTTTGACCTGCAGGGAAGATTAAGTCATTCACAGGAAGCATGCTGAAAACCGTTACAGGTGAGCGCGGTAGCGATCATAGACCGGCATTAGTGGGAAGCAGACGACAAGTGCCGCCTTGGTATGAGACAGTATAATTTTGTTTATGAAGTCGATGTCCTTGCGATTCATGTTTTTCAAAGTGTTAAAGTGTTTCTGCGATAATAGCTACGTGTTTTTGCTGTTTCCTGTCTAATGGCTTTGGCATTTGACTAGCCAAACGAAACCAAGAGCATCGAAAATGAAACGACGCTTTACCACTTGATACTCGGTTCGTGTTGCTGTAGCCAAGCGCGCGCTTCTAATTTCCGATCTCGTTTCACGAAGACCTGAGCGAGCTAGAAGGCAGGATTTTAGCTCGCATGCGTGCTCAGATTTCAGATCCTTACGAAGTAGCACCCGAACGTCATGCTTCGATGGACGAAAGCGGCAGCGGAAGCGACCAATCCGATTTGCAGTATAGACCACCATCCCCGCCATAAGCAGCACACCCAGAGAATGCCGATTGCTAAATGCTCACTCACACTAGGCCTACCCGAAACCAATTTTGGTCTGCCGACTGTCGTCGACGGCGCTTTTTCCTTCGTCACACTGTACCGCCGCCGACAATCTGCCGACAGTCGGCGGATAGGTCGGCGTTGGTACAGTGAGACAGAGGCGCCGACACGAAGGTAAACACGCTCCAATTCACGGCTAGTCGATGGCATCACAGTGAGGTCATAAAACTCAGGGTACTTGCAAATCGCTGCTATACCCACGCGCGTACAACAGCATGTGCCCCACCAAGCATGTTGGACGATGCGGGCGCCGCTCGTTAGCGTGGACTTTGTTTGCTTCGTAATACGCATAAAATAAAGCGCAAGTGTGTAATAATACATTAACTGAAATTATGAGCAATAATCGTACTGTACATAGTGACAGTCGACTTACGTATAGTTATCTCTTGACTACATTTCGAAGTATCAAGATTTCACCGCCAGGACTCGCCACTTATGGGTTTTCCTGATTTTCTTTGCGAATTTAAAATTATATTTCCTACTTAAATCGCGATCAGTGAGCTGGACTCTATCACTATAAAATGTGTTAATTTCATTTCCATTAACGGCTCCCAACGAATTCTGGCCAGTTTTCAGTCCCTTTAACGCTCCATCAGATGGTCTCTGATGAATTGAACAGTTGCGGCTACGTGTTGATAGCAAAGCTTAGCACGTTATTGCCAGGAAACCACATACAAGCTAATTTTCCAGCTTTCGATTGCCTCCACCGGGACTGTCTCTCCTAAGTGCCAGCAACAATAAAGCGCTGCGCTTCAGAGGGGATCCAGCTCCTTAGTAACAAGAATATTTTGCGCAAGATCCGTATACGTTGCAATCCCACCCTACCATCCGCGAACTGACTAAAATCCTTGTTCTTTCATGCTCATTTTTCTGCTTGAGCAAGTTTCTATTGTCGCTGCTGATGTGTTCACAAGAATAACGAGTGATAGTGACGAACGAAATTGTTTAGACGCCAAGCCGGCTCGTTGTGTTCACTGAATTTATACAATGTTAAAGTAAGTTCACACGAAAGTGACGTAGAAGTAATTCATTGTATTGGGAAATTCCTCACTTCCTTTTGTGGGGCACTAAATATAGCTGTAGTAATTACATTTTTGAATGGAATAATTGTGGTAGTAATCGGTTATTTTTCCTCTAACGTGTGTATGGTCTGGTTTATTCTGACCGGGATAATTATGAGTTTTAGGGAAACATGCCAGCAATTCTAATTCTTTTTAAGATTTGCATGAAGCGTGTAAATGGTCTTACCGGCACCCTCTCGATGCTGGTTTAGCTGTCGATTTGAGCTGTTGATGGTGGCATGAGTAAATCAGGAATTTGTACCCAAAGCATTAATTTTATATAGCGCTAGCTAGACATGAATTAAATGTTTTTATTGCTTCGTGTAATGCTGCCGCCTAAAAAGGTATGCCCAACCCTCCGAAAACCATAAGAGGTAAAATTGTACAGCCTCCTTTTGGTCCCATGCTCGTAAGATTTTCTGCACCAGCGTCCAGGTGACTGCAGCACGTCCGCGGGCTCCACCTCCTCTGTCCACTTACAGAATTCTTGCTTCCTGATGCAAACGAGTGTGAAAGTATTGTCATATAATACATCAGTGCTGAAAGTACCTCCAACAACATTCATAAAGCTATAGCTACCAATTTAATCGCTGTGTGTGTGGCTCGGCTTAGCTCCATGGAGATGCGCTGAATGGCATGTCACGGAGTGAATCCAAGAGCAACGTACTACTCAGAAGTGGACGCACCAGACGAAGTCACGTGTTGTATATCTAGGTGAGTTATGTGATGCGATTCTAAAAGGTAATGCTTTGTGATGCCCATTGCAGTTTTGTGGCAAAACATTGACCGGCAATCCTAAATAAATGAAATATGGGTCGTCTTCGCTGGGCATTATATTATTCGCCAAAATGTACAGAATTGCTTTAACGGCTCTGTATTATATATTAGAAGCAGTTATTTACGATGTAATATGTGCTTCAACAAAATCTGCGCAATTTAGTTACATCAAAACAAATCGCCACTACCATAGGCTGCGTCCACTGGCAGAAGTACATAACTCCCACAGTGACAGCTACCACGGCACTGTGTGCACCTTCAACTCTACTGCTGGGAGCTGGTGCGGTGGACCATTGTTACGACTTTGCACCGCTGCCACCGCTATTACGACCTTGAGGTGGTCCCGTAGCGCTCGTCACCCATTTCGTGACAGAGCGTTGGTAGCGAAGACTCCGAGTCAGGCGTCGGTGAGAATAACGAAAGGGACTTAATACATTATATACAGGTCATCATACAGGACAAGATCGGATCGGCACTGGAGCCGAGAGCTCACAGCAAACGCGACTGTTCCCGCACGGCGACGTCCGGCAAGATTGCAACGCGTGACACATCTCACTCCAGTCGAGAGCGGCACTCAACTCCCGGTGGGTCGGCGCATACGGATTTCCAGGTGGCGGCGTCGGGCCTTAACATGCCCCGAGAAACCATTGTCACTCAAACGGCCCAATACAAAGCCAGCACTCGACAGTCGTACGAGAGGTCCAACCAGCGACCGCGCTGGCCACCCAGTTCAAAGGTGGCGCGCGTGGTGACCTCCAGGCAAAAAGAGGTACGGCGCCATGCTGTCTGGCACTTGGTTGCACGTTTGGACATGTCGTTCGCCGATGCTTCTCCTCAGGACACCGCTGCCTGACAGCTCAGCATCTTGACTTGTAAAGGGAGAATTAGGGCGCTGTGCCTTTCGGCGCAGCCCGGGGTTTGTCCAAAAGGGTGTTCGCAGGATAAATTCTGCATCTTGTAGATTCGGAATCCGGGCTTGTGGTAATGGCACAACACCATACGTGCATCACATCAAGTGAGAGATTCTCGGGGAGGATCGTGTCGTGGTTGCCGCGCCAGTTTGCGAACCATCAAACAGCTTCCTACAATTTTCAGACGGTTTCACAGTGAAGCTGTATGTGACCCAGATCCAGGGTACGAGCGTCTGCGAGCAGAAATTATTATCATCAGCAATGGCTCGAGCGCCACCGTCGTCTTCGATGGCGCCCCTCGGTGCAATCCCACGAACGCGCTCGTACCAGGGCTCTCGCATTCGTTGTCTTCTTCCTGAGCTGGCTCCGTTGTGCGAAAACCATCATCATCATTAGTGGTTCTTTAGAGTGCGGCTGACGTCATGGTTCTATAAGTGAACGACTGATCGTAACTGATCTCAGTTTCATTACGCCGGTGCAATGGCTAGGCCCCGAGTCAGGACTGCAGAAGAACTGCGCGCGTATGAAAAGCGAGCGAGGGAGAAGCGAGGAGAGCGTGTTTGTGGAAGACAGCGTGCGGACGTTAAGGCTTCGCTGCATGAGCGAATCCGCGAGACGGCACGTAAGCTACTTGAGAGAACCGACAAAACATACTGTTAGTCAGGGAATGGCACGAAGCACCTTCAGCGTCAAGGCGTCAACGTGGATGAGCAACGCGCATTTACAGAGACTTCCTCGATCTTCATTTCGGCTCTACCTCCAATGTCTGTGACAGGCTGTGGTTCGATAATGGCCGTCGTCGTAATGGGAGGCCGCGTTTTCGGGGGTATGAGCCATTGCTTAAAGGGGTATGAGCCATTCATTGTGTTGCGTGACGGACACATTTAATAACCAAGTTGATAAGGGAATTCGTGTGCGTACCTATATCATCACGATGACCGTAGATTAGAACAATAAATATGTTCGCACCTTGGTTCAATGTTTTGCATCACCTCTCAGTCGAGCGTTGAGCAGCTTCGCTGGTCATCCACCTTCAGAGTGGAATGACTCTTGAACTTTTTTATAGTCAAAGATTGCAATTGCAAAGGCAAATTGCAAAGATTACAAAGGCTCACACCAGACAAATCAAGAATATTGTTCTTTTATGAATCATGACCTTTGAAATAATTACTTACCGGTCATCCCGTCTTCCTCGTTTTCCACGTGTTGTAACTATTACCGATGGACGCTGTGTTGCCGGCATTCTTTCTTCGATTTTTACGTAATGTTGGACAGCTACAGCAGACGATCGGTCGTCCCCTTGCATCATCAAAAAAATGAGAGAAGTTGTGATAAAAACGACCAAGAAGTTGAACCTAAAAAACTTCATTCTTCACAGTCGTTGATGCGTATCTTTGCACGTATTTCTCACACGTTCACAACTATACTCGCTGACAACTTCCTGTGGCTATAAAGGGAAACCTACGGAGGCAAAGCGCGCACAAGTGAGAGCGCTTCTGAAGAGAGCCCCGTGTTTTCATCCACGTTGGTGTAAGCTGGGGAAGAGAAAATATAAACACCTTATTAGCAGCGGTTAAATAAGACAAAACACACCACTGAATTAAATGCTTACTTAGTTTGCAGCTTTTGTTTTCCGCGTCTGGGCAAACACGAAACCGTAGCACGTGGAAGCTGCGTCGATTCAGCGTCTGTTCCGAGCAGCCAAAAGCGCTTTTGAGGGCTGGCGAACTACTTCGCGTGGTAACCTATGTGCAGAAGCTTCGCGCTCGTAGTTTTCCCTTTATTGCCACAGAAAGGTGTCCAGGAGTACATATATGCCCCCTACAAAGGCAAAGAAACCGAAGTTTTCTTTTTTTCGTGCTTGCGGTGCGCATCTGTTTTGTACCCATTGTAACGTTAAAGGGAGCTGATTCTGAGTGATATTTTTATGTTTCAAGGGCTGCATGACGCAGTGTTATTGTGTCTCTGGCAGTAGCACAAATAATGAACAAAATATTCTTTTACAGGTATACTATGTCTGCACGCTGAGGCATACATCCAAATAAAGCAGAGAGACTTAAGAATGGGAAAACATTATAGTCCCTTCGTTGAAGTGCTTTTTAAAGCCAAAGCTTTAATGGCCACGCACTTGCTATTTCGCCGTGGCTGTGCTCCGAGGAGGCAGATGACGTCACAGGGCTTTCCTCGTCACACCGCGTTCATCGTTGTTGCGCTCGCCTCCGTTCGCTTCGCCAGCTCCGTCGCATGCCTGATAACATCTCGGAGGATTGAAAAGGAGAACTCGCGTGCGCAGCTACCACAGTTGAGGCAGCTGTATGGACGGCGACAATTCTGATAAGCAGGAGGAGGCCTGGAATCGACATGGGAACGAGATGAAGAGGAAACGAATCGCCCAGGAAACAGACGAACAGCGCGCTGAACGACTGGCTAAACGCCGCAACATAGCTAGACAACCAGACTAACCTGGACTTGCAATCAAGATCAACCAAGGCTAACCATGCTACGCCTTAGCTTTCGTTACGTGTAGCCTGGCATAGCCGAGCTAAGCCACTGCCAATTTTTTTTGCACGTTCCTTGGCTGCTCCAGCTCTCGTATGCGCTCTAACTGCGCCTCGGTGAGGCCAAATGAAAACGCGCCAAGCGTCTCAGCGCACTCGCTTGACGGGGAGGTGTTCATAACTCGAAGGACCACTCAGCGGCATTCAATTGGACATTATTGCGGTTTATTTTAGACACTCATTTTATACTCATGACGTTGCGCCACCTCAGCCGGACTGGCTACGGCGTCATGTGCGCAACGGTGCACGCAGTAGACCATATCTTTCAACGTGAGGTGGACAGTGACGCACGCACTAGGCAGATCTTTAGTGAACCAGGACCGTGGAGCTGCCCTACCATAGGGGAAACGTGCTCGTCTTCCTCTGTGGAGGCCTTGGTTTGATTCTCGCGCAGACGAATCCTACCAAATTTTCTTTTCATAGTCAACGAATTGCTTGTGAAATTTAACGTTTATCGGCAAATTTCAGAGAGCCCAGCTCTTAGGCGACCGTTTCTGCGGTGAGCTTTGGTGTCGGCGTCGGCATCAGCGTAACTGAATGAACGAGCACAGCGAAAGACGACAGCGAACGCGCAACGCAGACGCTGGACGAAAGACGCGAGGAGGAAAGCGGGAGCAGGCTGCAGCGCAACCAGGGGGCGGAAAGCGGCTATGGCGAAATAGGTGAGTAGCAAAACGGAGTGCTGGCATGGCCAGGCATGCAGCACGGCCGCCGCCGCCAGAGAATGCGCTCCGCGAGAGCCACACATTTCCACGTTTTCACGCTTTCTTTCTCAACAATGAGGAACGCAACCGGTGGACATGCTGCCTGAGCAGAGGATCGGCGCCGCCGCGGAGAGTTGAGGATGAAATTCTTTTCCATAACATCGCGAACTCAAAAGGGGTAAAGCAGCAGCGCTCGAAATTAACAATTAGAGAGTACATTAATTGTCGGTCATATATTTTTGACGTGTTTTTACTCGTTGTGCAGTCGGACATTTTTGTTACTATCGCTTGACGGCGCTGTACTTTCTGCCTCGTGGGACATACATTGCTTTCGCATTATTGACAGACTCAGGTTGCATATTTACAACTGTAGGCATCCATGCAGCAGCAATTGAAAGAACGATTTACTGCGTAAATCACGTGTATTTCTGCAGAGGCTTACGAGTGTTCCGTATATGTTGTAACAGTATTCTTGATGATGTTGTGCCTGATCACATCTGCCTTTCTTTGAAAAATCAAGGAGAAGAAAACAACAGCAAAAAAGTATATACAATGGAACAACAATTTGAATTCTACAGCACCTATTGAAATGTCTATGCGCGCCGTTCTCGGAGAGGACAGCGCTGTGGCTCTCCACCTTGCCGTGTGCTTCTACGGAGCGTTTCTTGAGGTGCTTGCTGCTGGGTGGTGCGCGGTTCAAGGGAAGACTGAGGAATATAGAACTCTTGGACTGCTTGGAGAAAACTTCTCCTTCTATTATCTCAGGTGCTCTTTCATGCATCATATAGGTGCTGTCCGTTCTCTGTCTCAGCGACGTAAGAGCGTGGTGTACTTGCACGGCCTGTGATGTCTGCTAGTGGCCTTGTCCGGTGTATCGCATAAATCTTCACCGAGGAGCCACTGTGAATATTTGGTAGGTTTGGAATCGTTCCGCTACAGAAAACGCGTTGCTTCCGCCGCATTCCGTCGAGTCGCTTTCGGAAAATTGTGGTCGAGACGATTTGTTCTTCGAAGTGGCAGTCTAGTATTGCCAATTTAGTCTTCGTCTGACGGCTGACGAGTCTTTGAGCGGGTGATTTTAGGCGGTCATTCATAGGCATGTTCCTCCATTCTAGCGAGGCACTGTAGAACTCTAATGTTCGAAACCAGTACTTCTTAATGAGTTTATCTGCGTCTTGGACAGCCGTTTCCGCCATAACGTTACCACGAGGGCAATGAGGACAAGAAGTATCGTGGACGTTGCGCAGCTGTGCGGAAATAACGCGGAAACATGCTCTAATAAAGAGGGGGCCATTGTCGCTGCATATCTTTGCTGGCATGCGACAAGTTCAAAATATTTGCATGCAAACGTTTGCCACTACTTCTGCTGCTTTTTGATGCGTATGCTTCACCTCGAAAAGAGGAATAGAAATATACCATATCAAGATAATCATCACCATCGTGGTAGAAAACGTCTGCTACGACTACTTGCCACGTCAAAGTAGGTATGGGTATGGGGTATCTTGTAGGTATCCTGTATGGGGTACACCATATTCGTAAGTATTCGGCAATAGTCTTTGAAGTGGATCCATGTATACTTCGAAAACTAAATTGGTAGGCTTCAAGATTGGAGAACACATACTCTATTGAATAACCACACTATTCTCCAAGCGAATCAGATGCATTCGTGTAGGTTTTTGCAACGTACAAAAACTAACAAATTGTATAAATCAAAATTATCTATGATCTATGGAAACTATGAAATTTGAAAGTCTACAAGAATTTATGGTTAGAAAACTCGGTTAGAAAACTTTGCCTTCTAAATAAAGAACTAAAACATAGTCCGCCTAGTGCTAGATTCTTGACTTCCATCTTTTATAACAGCCCTTATTCCCCGAAGTTAAGACGTAACCAAGGACGGAAAAAGCTTTAGGACAGGAAAGAGCGTCACTTGCAACTAGTTTATCGAGAGCGGACGGGATAACATATATAGGCGAAGGTGTCCATGTGCGCACATACGCTTGAGCACAATGCTGAAACGAAGTTTGTATCATTATCAAATCATACAGCGCAGAAACTGTTTTTCAGTGCTACGTAAAGCCACAGATGTATTGCTGACACAGACATCATGTTTCATTTTGATGAAACTGGCCACCATTAATTACTGTCCCACGGAATGCGGATATGGAAAAGATCTGGCTCATACGCGCAGGAATAGCAGTACTGAGGCAAATGGGCAATAACCGTAATCTTGACAGGAAACTCGTGTTCCCTTGCCCTATCGTTGATGCAACACCTGTCTTGGCCGATTACTGCTTTTGTATAAGTATTCACAATCTAAAGGAGGTGGCCAGCATGTACAAACGACCTATTATTTTTTTTTTGGCTCCACGGAAACTTCTTGGCCAGTGGCAACGCATCTCAGACTGCAGAAACAGACATTTTGTGGCGAAAATTATGAAAGTCCGTATGCGACTTGCGTGGTCGGCGCGTTGCGTGAAATTCCACTTAATTGCAGTAGGGTGTATATCAGCACATTTATTGTCTTGATGGGGGGCCATCGTTACGAAAGGTAAGCGCACACATTTTCATACATTCACATTCATTCATGTTACACATTCTTTAAAAACATTCATTTCATCCGTGTTTCCATGTCTTGATATTCCGATGCAAAAATACGAGACCGAAATCACCGGAACGGCAGGTGGTTGGCCGGTGCCGTCGGCACCTTCGCAGAGGGAGGGGCATTGTGGGAAAGCTTGCACGATGAGCGCCAATGGAGCCAGCTGTGGAAGACGACGCCGACGAACCCGCGAGCAATAAGTGGCACCAGCGCGTTCGCGCGATACACCGGGGGCGCCAACGATCGAGCTGTCGTAGAATATGACAAATTCGCGAGCTGTGGCACGAGCCATTGCTGATGATTATATGAGCAGTGGCACTAGCCAATGCTGATAAGGGTAATTTTTGCTGATACAGATTTATTTAAGGGCACCAAAAAAGCATGGAACTCAAGCCATAAGGAGCCTCGCTGAAAAAAATTTTCACAACCCTAACTTACTGTTCCGAATACCATAGTGTAAATCTTGTATTAGGGATAATACTCGGAACAGGAACTGATATTATTTAGGGCCACAAAGTGTTCTATGAGCATTCCAGCAGTATACATGGAGATGACTCTTATGTATATGCTTTCTTCAAGATAGAAACCGCTAAGTCGTGGCGCTATTTTAAGGCATTGCGACTTAATACTGTTGCCCATAACATTTGTATATGTTAATAAAAACCACGATACCACACAAGCTTGCTATCGCGTGAACGCTACTAAACTACAGAGCCTTTTTTTTACCCATCTTTCCTTCCAGCTGTTGTCGGAATCCGACTACTTACAACAAGAAAAAATGGTTTTGCATTTTTGCGTAGACAAGATTTTACGGAGCCCACATATGGCCTCTAGAATCTATTCAGACTGACCGACGTGTTTGGTTTGTACTTTTCTCTTAAAGTTGAAATCACGATAGTCCTACTGCAAGAAGAATGATATTGTTAGACCACAATCCATTTTACGGCTTTCGAGCGAACAACGTATCTGCAGGACCTGAGCCTGTTATATGAATATGCTCGGCAGGCCGATGTGCGATCGCCTCAAAAAGAATGTTCTTTCTGTTATTTGCGCAAGAGCGCGTGACACAATAACACAGTGGCATGCAGTCGTTAATACCTAAAAAGCGCGTAAAATACAATCGTATTCTGCCACATGATAGGCACAATGGCAGATACGAAACAAAATCCCACCAAAAGAGAAGCCACTTATCGTGGAGTCTCGACACAGCGCTTTGATTCACGGATTCTTTACACGTACAGCCCACTACAAAAGTAGCCACATCTTCGTACGGGGTAGTGCAAACTCGTGACACTCAGCGACCGCCTAAATGCTATATGGAAAACAGAGTCTCACTTTAGCTGTATATTGACAACAAAACTCGCCTTAAATGCTGCAAGACAATTTTCTTTGTGCATTCTGTTGGAAATAAAGAAAAGAGACAATGTAGATGGACCTGAAAGGGAGAAGAGGAAGAAGTAAGATATTGATCTACACTTTGGCAATGTAAATTCGTATCCTGGAAGATTACCCACGGACTCTTGATTAGTATAGTGGGTTTAAAGCCAGATGTTATTATAATATGTAATACAAATCCAACGTACAGTGGGTATTAGTTCAGGGGAATGTTTTGTTGATATTTGCGAGGAAAGTTTTTTTATTTATATACAATTTCCAGCTTTACCAAATGGCGCAGATGAACGCAGTTTCATGAGGACATACCGAGTTTATTCTGTACTGCTGCAGGATCGCATATACACTTCCCACAGAACCCCAAATCCTACTGCTATGGGTGATTCCGTAAATACACGTTTGCACCTGATGAAAACAAGGTCATGTTCCGCCGGTGTATCAATAACGCGTGTTTGTGTTACCCACATCGCATTTACAAACCAGCAAGCAAATCTCTTATAAAAGTTTCTTGCGTGTGCATCATCTGCGTTCCAATTCGTAATTCTGGCCAAAATGGCAACAATGCTATTGAAATACAGGCAAAAGCTGTATGCCCTATCTTTCCAGCTTATCTTACCATCCCTTTTCGGAAAACGAAAAGGACAGCCATGACAACATGGTGGCGACAACGTCGACACAGAGTCACAGAGGCAAGACATTGAATGTATTACCCGATTGCGCTTCGAGGCGAACAGTCTTGTGTCAGACGTGAGCCTGTGCGTGGCTGTAATGGCAGTGCAAGGACAGAAAAATATATGGTTAGGAATTGGATTGTGTCAAGGTGAATATTGAACAAAGCTTCGTAGGACACGCCAGAAAGTGACACAGTAGTTTGATCGAAGGTACGAACACATTTATTGTCTTGATCTGTATTCACCGTGACGAAAGGCACACACACATTTTTTGTACACTGGCATTTATTCGTTTTAGACATTCGTTATGTGCATTCGAGTTATCATTTCGCGATATACAGAGGCAAAACATTTGAGACCGAAATCACCGCACCAATTTGCAGAAGCCCTAGTGCCGTCAGCACCTTCGCAGAGGGAGTGGCAGTGTGGGAACGGCTAGCTAGCATGATGAGCGGCAACGGAGCCAGCTGTGGGCGGCGACGCCGACGAACGCGCGAACAGTGGCACGAGCCATGTCTGATGATGATAACTTTTGCCCGCACAGATTTGTTGACGGACACGTAAAACGCACGCATCCCTGTCTACAAGCAGCTCCGCTGTAATAAATGTTCAAAGCTCTTCTTATCGTTTCGAATATCATGGTGTAAGTCCTGTATCAGTGATACTATTCCGAACACGAAATAGGGTTAAATAGGGCCGCAAAGTGGGGCACGAGCATTCCAGGAGCATATTCATGGAGATGCCTTTTTTGTACGTGCTTTTTTCGAGCTAGAAATCTCTCAGTCATGGCACAACGTTTAGGCGCAACACCTTAATGCTGTTGTGAAAAACATTTTTTTACGTTAATAAAGCGCACGACACCGCACAAGTGCGATATCGCATGCACGCTTTAAACTTTAGACATTTTTCACCAGTCTCTCCTTGCAGCTGTTTTGGAAAACGACTACTTCCAACACGTAAAAAAAAAGCTTTTCCGTTTTTGCGTAGAAAATTCTTCATGGAGCCCTGATATTGCGTTGAGAAACAATTGAGACCGAACAAACCCCCATGTTTGCTTTATACTTTCCTCTTAAAGTTCAAAAGAAGATAGTTCTACTGCAAGAACAATGATATTGTTAGAAAATAATCTATTGTACGGCTTACGAGAGTACAATGTATTTTCACGACCTAAGCCTGTTGTATGAATATAGTCAGCAGGCAGATCTGCGATTGCCTCAAAAAGGATGTTCTTTCTATTATTTGCACAAATGCCTGTGACACAATAACACAGAGGTATAAACTTTTTTAAAACAGGGTTGAAGTACCTCAGACAGGCTGGCCAACGTTTCGATAGGTGGACCTATCTTCGTCAAAGGCGAAGGCCTTTGACGAAGATAGGTCCACCTATCGAAACGTTGGCCAGCCTGTCTGAGGTACTTCAACCCTGTTTTAAAAAAGTTTATACCACAGTGTGCCATTCCATCTGCCAGCCCCTTTCTTGTTTTTGGACTGCAATAACACAGAGGCATGTAGTCGTTAATACCTCAAGAGCGCGTTAAATACAATCGTATTCTGCCGCACGCTAGGCACAGTGGCAGATGCGAAATGAAAGCCTCCCAAAAGAGAAGCTGCTTACCATGTAGTCTAGGCACAGTGCTTTCATTCACGGATTATTTACTCATACAGTCTACTACAAAAGTAGTCATATCTTCGTACAAGACAGTGCAAACTCGTGACACTCAACGACCGCCTAAAAGCTATATCGGAAACATTCTTGCTTAAGCTGCACACGGACAACCAATCTCGCCTTGGATGCTCCTAGAAAACTTTCTTTGCGCATTATGTTGGAAATAAAAAAAGATGAAATGAAGATGCAAGCTATTGATCTACAACTCGGTATGTAAATGCGTGTCCTGGAAGCCTAGACCACGGACTCTTGATTAGTATAGCGGGTTTAAAGCCAGTGACTATTATAAAATGTAGTACGAATAGGACGTACAGTGGGCATTAGTTCAAGGCAATGTTGTTGATCTTTGCGAGGAAGGTGGAGGAGTAATAAGGGTTGATTTTTGAAAAAAAGTATCGCGGGGTAAGCCCCGGTTCTACTCTAGTTGAGAGGACTGCTCATTCCAGGAACCCTCTGGCCTTCGCTACCTCCTTGGCCCTGGCGACGAGGCGTCGTTGTTGTTCCAGGTCCTCGGAGGCGAACTTGGCCTCCCACGTTTCAATGAGGTCTTAGCTTTCTTGTCTGGCGTTATGTTCCTTCGATGAAGACGATGCGTCTGTATCTAGATGCCATGGACATTCGAGGATCAGGCACGCCAATGTGTCCGGTAAGCCGCACATAGGGCAGTGGTATCCTTGTAGCCCTGGGTATAGTCACTGCATGAGCATTCCGTGGGTGTAAGTGTTACTCGGTAGTTTTCTGAGTGTGTTACTTTCTTCTTTGGTGAGCTTTGGGTGAGGTAGTGGGTACACCCTGCGTTCTAGCCTGTGGTGTTGAAGGATCACTGGTGATGGGTACGGTCTCTGCCCCCGCTGAGGCAGACCGGCCATCTCGAGAGCAGGAAGGGTTGGCCGGGCAGGTGTGGCCTCGGGCCACGACATGTGCCGCTTCATTCCCCTTCAGCCCCTCGTGCCCAGGAACCCACGTCACGCAGTTGTAGGGGATCGGAGTACTGCGGTGCTTCAATACCTTTAGTGCCTCTGTCGACACGCAACCCTTACCATAGTTTCTGACAGCTGCGAGGAAGGTTGATTTTATTTATATACAATTTCCACCTTTACCAAATGGCGCAGTCGGACCCAGTTTCATGAAAAAAATCTCTTAGCGTTTATTCCGTACTGCTGCAGAATCGCATACACTTCGAACAGAACGCCAAATGGCCCGCAGGTGATGATTCTATGAATACACATTTGCGCCTGATAAAGACAAGGTCAAGTTCCGGCGGTGTATCATCAATGAGTCTTTATCTCACCCACTTCGCATTCACGAACCAGTGCGCGCACTTGTTATAAAATTTCATTCCAAATGCATTGCCTGCGCTCCTTTCGCAATATTGTGCAAAATGCTAAGAATGCTCTTGAAATCCCAGCAATTACTGTGTGCACTATTTTATCAGCTTCTCTTACCATTGTTTTTCGGAAACCAAAACGGAAAGCCATGACAACACGGTGGCGACATTGTCGAGACCTAGAGTCACAAAGAGACAAGCCATTGCATGTGTTACCCGATCGCACTTCAAGGCGAGCCGTCGCGCGCAGGATGTGAGCACGTGCGTGGCTGTAATGGCAGTGCAAGGACATAAAAAAATGTCTTTAGGAATTGCACTGTGTGAAAGTGAAGACCCAGCGAAGATTTGTAGCACACGACCAAGAGATGACATAGAATTTTGATCAAAGGTACGAACACATTTATTGTCTTTACCTGTTGTTACCTTAACGAAAGGCACGCACATGCATTTTTCATACATCCGCGTTGTTTTGTGTTATACATTTGCTATATACATTGGAGTTTTATTTAGCGATATAGCGAGGCAAAAAAATTTGAGACCGAAATCACCGCACCGATTGGCAGCGCCTCGGAGAGGGAGGGGCAGTATGGGAACGGCTGGCATGATGAGTGGCAACCGAGCCAGCTGTGGAAGACGACGGCGACGAACGCACGAGCGGTGGCACCAACCATTGCTGAGGACGATAATTTTTGTTCGCGCAGATTTGTTGATGGACACGTAGAATGCACGGAACCCTATCCACAAGCAGTTTCGCTCTAATAAATGTTCACAGCTCTAACTTATTATCGTTTCGAATATCATGGTATAATTCATGTATCAGGGATAATATTCCGAACAGGAACTAGTGTTAATTAGTGTCACAAAGTGGGCTATGAGTTGCAAGCAGTATATATGGACATTCCTTTTTTTGTACATGCTTTCTTCAAGATAGAAACGTTTCAGTCATGACCCAACATTTTGGAATTACGGCTCAATGCTACTGTCAAAAACCTTTCTATATGTTAACGAAAAGCACGACCCCACTCAAGTGCGCTGTTGCGTGCACGCCACTAAAATACACACATGTTCAGCCACCTTTCTTTGCAGGTTATGTGGGAATAAGGCTACATCCAACAAGAAAAAAAGTTTTTGCGTTTTTGCGTACGAGAGATTTTACGGAGCCCTCATAATGCCTCGAGAATGTATTCGGACGGACCGGCATATTTTATTCTTACTTTCCTCTTAAAATTCGAGTCAGCCTAGCTCTTCTGGAAGAGAAACAATTTTGTTAGAAAATAATGAATTTTACTGCTTACAAGTGTACAATGGATTTTTACGACTTGAGCCAGATTTAGGACTCTGCCAGGCAGCCTGATCTGCAATTGCCTCAAAAATAATGTTGTTTCTATTATTTGTGCAAATGCCCGTGACACAATAACACAAAGCCATGCAGTCATCGATTCCTAAAGAGCCCGTTAAATACAATCGTATTCTGCCGCACGATAGGCGCAATGGCAGATACGAAACGAAAGCCCACCAAAAGAGAAACTGTTTACCGTAAAGTCTTGGCACAGTGGTTTGATTCACGGGTTCTTTACGCGTACAGCCTACTACAAATGTAGTAACATGCTTGTACGAGGCAGTGCAAATTCGTTAGACTCAGCTACCGCCTATACGCTATATCTAAAACAGTCTCTCGCTTAAGCTGCACATGGACAACCAAGCTTGCCTTGGATGCTCCGAGGCTATTTCCTTTGCGCATTCTGTTAGAAATAAAGAAATGAGGCAATGTATGACGAACCTGGGAGGCAGACGAGGAATAATTGAAATATTGATCTACCCCTTGGCATCTAAATGCGTGTCCTCAAAGCTTAGGCCACGGACTCTTGATTAGTATAGTGGGTGTGAAGCCTCACATTAGTATTGAAATGAAGAAGAGCAGCCTGCGCCTCAGCACCATCGTCACCAGCATGAGCTCGTGGTTGCCGTCTTTGGCAGAGCGCTTGTATAATTGCACTCAGTTCGTGTGCGTCTGTTGGTAATAAATCTCTTTGCAAGTGGTGGAAGTGCAGGTTTGAACCACACTGCAACTTTGGAGTCGCACTCTACGCCCATCATGCCCGCCAACACATGCACACATCTCAGTCCTCCAACGGCGCCACCCACCCTGCTTGGTGCCGGTGCGATGCATCAGCGAGATCCCCCTATCTTCTCCTGCACACATGACAAAGGCGTTGAAGATTGGATCTCCTCTTACGAGTGAGTTAGGGACCATAACTAGTGGGACAATGTTACCAAGTTGAGAAACGTCGCATTCTACCTCTCGGACGTTGCGAAACTATCGTTTCGAAGCCATGAAACCGACCTCATTTCGTAGTTGGTCTTGAAGACCAGCTTTACCCAAGTTTTCAGTCGGCCAGCCGTAGGAAAGCTTTGTGCAGAACAACGTTTGCGTACGATTCCATGAGGTCAGAGAGAATTTCACGAGCTATATTGAGGACATTGTTGACCTTTGCTTCCGGGTGAACGCGTCGATGTCAGAGGAGAATACTTCATTTCATTTCATTTCATTTCATTTATTTGTTGTTTGAGACATACAGCTGTCTCAGGTACTGCAGCAAAACGCAGTATTCTTGCCTGACAAAGGCGGCAGCACCCAAAACATGCTGACACTCTGCAGCAAATAACAGCACAAGTGTTGCAATTTTCAAAATATGATAACATATAAAAACAATAAAGATTTCGAAGCTTAATCAGAACATGTTAAAAAAGGAAAACAAAACAATAACATTCAGGTACATAAGGAAGTTATACAATAAAGTAGCGAAGAAAATAAGATTTAACAGATTTCTTGAACCTCAAGCTTGATTTCTAGGATTGCAATTGTTCCAGGACTGTGGGATTATAGTTAAGTAATGTCGATATTTAAAGTCTAATGCCTGTTTCCCATAACGAAAACCTTGCTGCTGCGGCAGCAGCAGCAGGCGCAGCGGCGGCAGCAGCAGCAGAAGCAGCAGCAGCGGCAGCGGCAGCAGGCGATACTGTTGCGGCTGTTTCCGAATCAGAAGCTCTTTGAAGTCAATGGTTAGAGCGGCTGCGCGCTGCGATCTGAAAGCGTGTTCGTTGTTTTATCTCTAGTACCACGGCCGTTGGATAAAAATAGCTACATTTAGTTTCCGGACAGAGGGTTAGTCGCAGGAAATTCGAAGATCTCTCACGTGTATGTTTGCAGCGTGTGCGCCGCTTGCATCCTACGGTTCCCACAGCGCGTCGGATGCTCGAAGGTAGCGTCGTCGCGTGTCGGCGCATGTCTTATCGCCGGCCGCGCTGACGCCATGTCTACTTTTGGGGAACTCCACATGCGCGTAGTCACCGTGTTTGCGAGTGAACTTCGCATTCGTCTGCTCCCCGAAACGTGCTCATTTTGGATCGTACCAATTGCTATGTCATCTAGTGCATGTTAAAACGACGATGGCATTTGTACATCGGCGAAGAAGTAAATCGTTATGAATTTGGGCGGTCATGAAGCTAGTCTAACGTTGCAGTTTTTAGAGAGAGAAAACGGCTACGAAAGTGGGGCGGTCCAGGAGATAGGCGCTTGAAAGCGCCAGCTTTAGCGACAGCACGAGGAAGTGGCACGCTGGGCACGCGCCAAGCATTTCAGAACTTACTGGCTGTCGAACGAGAGGAGCATGCGCGCATTTGTGGCCGAATGGTTAGAGCACCGGGCTCAACGGCCGACGTTCAGTGCCACGCCATCGGTCACACATTATTTTCCATTTATGAAAACGAGGCGAAAGAAGAACCTACCTGCCGCAAAGTGACAGCAAAGGTTGCAACGCTTCGCATTAAATTTTTGGAGTGTCTTCATATGCGAGTCCTAATTATTGATACTGGACTCAACTGCTACACAACAGAAAAACAACTACAAAAATCAACGCAAATTACCCAATAAATTGTTTATTGAGAAGACTCAACGGTAATATTGCTATGCAAGTGTTGAGCGAAGTCAATTGCTTTTGAAAATTCGTTGAAGTCCGTTGTTTGAACAATTCCCCAACAACATATCAATAGTTAATCAACAGTCGTTTTTGTACGGGAAATTTCTTGCGTACCGGCACAACGCGCGTTTTGCGCGAGTCTGCCGGTATTTCTCCCAATTCTGAAGATACCTGAAAACATGCAGAAAAAAATTCTGCTATTTCCTCATGAAAACATTGGGAATGTTATAAGGACTAGCAGAATTTTTCATATTTATATTTAGGAGAAGCACCAAGACACCCTCGCGACTTGTGAAACTGTAATCTACCGAAGGGCTACAGGTACTTGAAAGCTCAGTCTGATATCGCTCTGCAAACACACTTTGAAAGTAAACAGTGAAGTAGTGTGCAATGCTCTGCGCGTCCTCTGTTTCAATTCCATTACCTTTAATGCTCTATATCTGCTGTTTTCTTTGGTTTAGGTGTAATCAGAGCTTTGTCGAATGACTAGAAAGGAATTCTACAATAATGGTGCTACACAACTTATCTCTTGAGAAATTTACCTTTATCAGTAAATCTTGCTTCAGATGCGCAATCTGGGGGGTAGTAGTTTTGTTCCTCTTTCTCAGTCCTTGAATTTTACATTTGACTCGGATAATTTCTAGATTTATCGAAGGATTCAGCAGTTGTTTTCGAACAGGTTTTAAAGGGACAAACTGTCAAGTACAGTACTTTACAGCATCCTGAGATCGTTCCCATGAAAACTTAACATTGTTATCAATTATTTTAATATGTGTGTCCAGATAATCCGACTGTGAGATCATCAGCCCAAGTGAAGTCTCTAATGGTTGATACAGTTTTACGATGTTGGTGCTTCTCTGCTGGAACCTTCCACGAAAAGATATGTGTTTGTAATTCGATATACGAGGTTCGACCACTGTTGTTCCTCCAAAAAAGATTTCGTTCAGGAACAGAATCCCAGAATATTATTTCCCCGGGTATCATTAGTAATAACCTGCTGTAGGCAAAGATTCAACATAATGTTTATCGCCAAGTCACCGGAAATCAACGAATCATAATTTAAGTTATTCCAGTTTATACACGGTATATGAAAATCACCTGCTATTATCAAAATTTTCCTCTCAATCTTACAAGATGATTATGCAATTTTTGCATATATGACTCATCGGCTCCTGGAGCCCGGTATGGAGAACGCAAAAGAAACGACAGTCCACAGATAGACACCTTCAATAAAAACATTCGCGTCCAAGAATTTGATCTGTGACTGTTTCAATAAAACCGGACTTTCTTATGACTACAATGCTGCCAGCGCGAGAGCCCCTATCTTTTCTGCACACGTGATAATCCGATTGAACGTTTTTATGGTCGGGAAAGGATTCTTGTAACCAAGTTTCCGAAAGGACAGAAAATTAGGGATCACATTACAAAATCAAATGTTCTTGCTTATCTGTTCCACTAGTACCACTAAGAGACAGCTAAGTCAAAGATTAGGGTCACCTGCCTTTTTTGATGAAAAACGAAGTCAAGTCGCGTTACCACATGGAGATAACGTAGATGAAAATGTTATACAAGCCCGCCTTATAACTTTGATTATGTGATTGTGACTGACGCCAACTTGAGAAAATATTTATGAGTCACTGAGAAGGTGTCATTCTGCAGTAAAGAACGCAAGAGATAGCTTAAATTTGACCGGCGCTGAGCGGAATGCAACCCACGTGACAAGGGTTCTTGAAGCACACCAACGCGACTCCTTAGAATGCGGTACCGCAGTTCCATGGGGATAGCGTCACTCTCCAAAGAACGCTTCTCACGTGTGCCATTTACCGAGCTGCGCCAATAATTGACTGCCTGTGTGCCACACTTCATAGATAGATAGATAGAATAAACTTTAATGTCCAACGGCGAAGGTGATCTACCCACCACCCGACACGCAGGTCAGGGGGCGAGTGCCGCCGCCTCAGATGCAGGCTGGGAGGTCTTGGGTCCCAGCAGCCTCTTCAGCCAGTTGGACGAGCCGGAGCTGGAGCTCAGAGTCCGAGCTGCGCAGCAGGGTCTCCCAGGTGTCTCTGCTACCTATTTTGTGCGTTCCCCCGGGAGAGTACGGACATTCCCATATTATGTGGTCCAGGGTCCCTCTCGCCCCAGAAAGATTACACTTATCGCTCCTGGCCTCGGGGAACACGTGGTTCGCCATAACCGGGTGCGGATATGCATAAGTTTGTAGTCGTCTCCACGCGACTGCTTGTCTGTTGTTTAATTTTGGGTCTGGCGGGGATACCAGTCTACGAGCCAATTTATAATGCTGCGTGATCTCCCCATATTTTAGCATGCGCTCTCCGCTCCCTCGGTCATCGAGGGGCCCCGTAGCGGCTCGGCGGTAGAGATCTCGAGCCAGCTCGTGGGCCACCTCGTTGCCGGGGACGGCTTCGTGCGCCGGAGTCCAAATTATGTGAATTTTTCTGTCTAGCTTTCTCTGGCCTAGGATTCTGGCCGCTAAAGGCGAGATCCTTCCCTTGCTAAAATTTTGTATGGCAGTTTTGCTGTCACTGATCACAAATTTCGCGTCCGTTCCAGCGCAAGCTAATGCGATCGCAATTTCCTCGGCAACTTCTATGTTGCGCCCGCGCAGAGTGACAGCGGTCACGGGAATACCCCTGCCGCTGACGGCCGTTGCCATCGTAAAACTGCCGCTACCTCCCGCCGCGTCTACATAGGCCACCTCATGCTCCGAGATATTACCGAATCTAATTTTTAATGCTTCGGCTCGTTTATGCCTCCTGTCTTTGTTATGTTCCGGGTGCATGTTTTTTGGCAGAGGGGGGATAATCAGATTTTTTTCTAACTTCCCTATCTACTTCCACCTTTTGGGTGGGGCCTCTGTCCGGATTTATTCCAACTTTGGCCAATATGGCTCTTCCTGTCTTCGTGGTGCTAAGTCTCTCAATTTGAGAGGTTCGCACCGCTTCCGCCAGTTCTGCCCATGTGTTGTGCACTCCTAGAGCCATCAGTCTCTCTGTTGATGTACACATGGGCAGTCCCAGCGCTCGTTTTACGCATTTTCTCATTACAGAATCAATCTTTTCTCTTTCCACCACTTTCAAATCGAGATATGGCGTTGCATAGCTCACCCGGCTGCATATGCACGCCTGTATTAGCTTAATTAAATTTTTTTCCTTTAGCCCTCGGCCTTTGCTGGCCACCCGCCTAATTAGGCTCAGGGTCTGTAATGCGTGATTCTGCAGCCTCTTGACGGTCTCGCCGTTGTGGCCGTGTGACTGGAGAATCAGGCCCAAGATTCTAATTTGCTCGACTATTGGTACCTCTTTACCCGCCACCTTAACTTTGATCTCCGACGGTGCCTTGCCCCTTAAGTGTTTCGGATTGTATATAAACAATTCTTATTTCTGCGGTGAGCATGCTAAGCCTCTCTCGGCCGCGTAATCAACTATGATGTCGGTGGCGGCCTGGAGCAGGCTTTCGACGGCTGAATCACTTCCCCGGCTGACCCAGAGGGTGATATCATCCGCATATATACTAAATTTTAATCCCTCGAGCTTTGCCAATTGCTCGGGGAGTTCTCTCATAGCCACGTTGAAGAGTAGGGGAGACAGCACTGATCCTTGGGGCGTACCCTTACTCCCTAGCTCAATTGTGGGGGATTCCAGCGTTTGGAACCTCATGCAAGCAGTTCTTCCCGTCAGGAAGTCCCTGATGTATCAATATGTCCTGGTACCAACATTAATCTTGTTCAGCCCTTCCAGGACCGCCTCATGCTTTACGTTGTCAAAAGCCTTCGTGAGGTCCAGTCCCAGAATTGCTTTTGCATCTTTAGACCTTGAGTCTATTATAACATGTTTGATTTGGAGCATGACGTCCTGCGTAAACAATTGAGGTCGGAACCCGACCATCTCATGTGGCCACAGATCGCCCTGCTCCATGAAGCCCATCAGTCTGGTCTGGACGACGTGCTCCATCAATTTCCCCACGCATGAAGTTAAGGAAATTGGCCGTAAGTTTTCCAATTGCGGAGGCTTCCCGTGTTTTGGTATTAAAATAATGCTTGCCGTCTTCCACTGTTGTGGGAGCTCGCCTTTTTCCCAACCTTATTTTGTTATAGCGCAAGCTTGACAAGGACAAAATAAGATATGGCGTACCAACAAGCCCCTATTGCTATCCTCATCGATTTTTCCCAACATTCCTGCATGTACTTCGTTAGATAACTAATGGAATCATCCTCTAAGTTTCTGAGCATTTTGTTCGTTACCCCGTCAGGGCCTGGAGCAGACTTCGTTCTGAGTCTTACAATCTCTGCTCGCACTTCCGCTTCTGTGATGGGGGCGTCCAACGCCTCGTTAGGCGCTCCACCATAGTCGGGTAGTGGAGTTCGCGATGTTTCCCCCACGAACGTCTCAATTAATTTCTTCATGAAATAATCATCGTTCCCTACGAACGCGTGCCTAGCTTTTGCCAATGTTATACCGGATTGAGTTTTCGAGCTTGCGGGGTCCAACAAGTGCCGGAGGATGTTCCACGTCTTGAAGAGGTGCATGCTCCACTCCATTTCGTCACACTTGTTGGCCCAATTTTGTTCGCATAATGTAAAAGTATAATCTTCGATTTCCTTATTATGCCTAGCAATCCTTCTTCTGAGGTCGCGGTTCCATTTCTGATTTTTGAGACGACGTTCCATGCTTTGCTTAGCTTCCCACATATGCAGAAGACGGCTGTCCGCTATCTCCGGGGCGTTATCCCCTTCGAGCGTTTTTGTCGTCCCTCTAACGTCCGATTTGAGCGCCGTCGTCCATTCCTCGATGTTTCTGATGGGCCCCAGTTCCTGCGCTCTCCTAATATCTCTAAATTTATCCCATTCAACGACGGCCGGTGCGCGAGCCCTGCGCGTTTGAAGGCCCACTTTCAATATGGAAACAATTATGTAGTGGTCGCTGCCAAAATTTTGATCCGAATTATGCCATTCTAGATCTTTAATGTTTTTCGAGAATGTTAGATCTGGAGATGTATCCTTACTAACGCTATTGCCCACCCTCGTTGGACTCTCAGGGTCCATGTGCAGAGTGAGCCCTATGTCATGCGTATCTTCCCACAGCTGTCTGCCTTTCGGGCTTTGGTGCGGGTACCCCCATTCCTGGTGATGTGCATTAAAATCCCCCACTATCAACAGTGGCTGGTTGCTTGAAATTTTGAGGGCCTTGCGAAGCAGAGCCCTGAACCTCACCTTCCTTTGCCTGGATGAGCTGTATAAATTTAGAAGGAATAAACTAGGGTCCTTCTGTTTTCCGGTTAGAATTTCGACAAACACGTTCTCGATCTCTCTCGACTCTAAATCGTGTTCAATGGCCGCGATATTTCTTTTCACGAGTGTTGTGACCGAGGATTTCTCCCCCCTGCCACTATGAAATGCCTGATAACCTGACAGTTTTGCGGGTCCTCCAGTTTCCTGGAGGGCAATCGCCAAAGGAGTCTCATCTAATAGCGGAAGGTACTGTTGCAGAATCGACCGCTTGCGCCGGAAGCCGCGACAGTTCCACTGCCAGATTTGATTTTCATTTGCGCGCCTGGCCATTTTGCAGTTGCGTGACGTTCTGCTCCATATTCTGTTGCCACCCGTTCATGGCGACCATCTCATTCCTTAGCCTTTGGCATTCCTCGGCCTGTTTCTGAACTGCCCCAAGGACAGCTTGAATTTGGATGTTGATATGGTTCATAAATTCATTCATCTTGGCCTCTAACCTTTCCAAATTTTCGACCCTTTTCTCTATAGCCTGAATAGGGTCGGCGTCTTGAATTTCGCGTTTCGTTGGTGGCGGGAGGGACGCCTCTGTGACCATCTTATCCTCTCCTTGCGGCTGTTGACGTGCCGCTGGGGGGGGGGGGGTGTCATCTGTCTGATGGGTTGTTGCGGAGGAGGGGTTGCCTGCCTTTGTGATTTCTTTAAGTTTTGGATTTCGGACCGTTGCGAATCGACTATACCCGTTAATTTTTCGACCATTTTCTTTAATTTCTCAATTTCCTCGTCCCGTTTATCCCTCTGATTATTTTCCTGGGAGACCTTGCCTGCGAAATTCACACCCTTACGCTCCTTGCTCCTACCTCGTCTCCATGGGTTGGCAGGGTCCCTTGAGCTCGAGCGCCCCCTGGACTGGCTCCTGGCACGGGAACCGGAGCGTCCTTTGGGCGGCGGCGATGGTCTGCTCTGATTTGCTTCCAGTTTTGGGAAAGAGTCCTCGCGGAACCTGAAATCTGTTCCCCCTTTGGGTTCGCGTTGTCGACTCTGATGTCCCCCACCAGTCGTCTTTGCTTGTTCCATCTTCTCCCACTGTCGCTTCTTAACTTCGTAGGGAGTGCGGAAGAGTTCTCGGCACTTGGGATCTCCTAGGGCGTGGCCTCTGCCACACAGCTGGCATTTCAGCTCACACCTGTGCTCACTTGACGGGTTCTCGAGGCCGCAGCCGCGGCACTTGACGTTCGTCGGGTCTGGGCATACGTCAGCGCGATGCCCGAGTCGGCCACAGGCGACACACACTTCGTATTTTTTGCGGTACAGCTGGCATCTGTGCGGTGCCCCGTTGAGGTAAATCCACCTTGGCACTTCTTTCTCCTTGAAGAGAATAAAGATCGACTGTGAATCTTTGCCCAGCCTGCGGACGCCTCGAATCTCGGGGTTATCCTTGCGGTCTAGGCGGTACAGAATTTCTTCGATGGAGTATCCGAGTGGAACCCCGTGGATGACTCCCTTTCCGCAGTGCTCGGGGGTGGCCACGTAGGCGAACGTCTCCACTTGTTCTCCGTCGAACATGAGGTGTTTCACGCTCGCGTACTTCAGCTTCCTCTCCGCACTCGTAGTGATGACGAGAACGGAGTGCTGCTTCATATTTGGAGTTATTATATTGTATCCCCTACCTCGGATCGATGACGCCCTTGACTGCCTCCATGGTGCTCGCTACTTCTCTTCTATTGACCCCCGCTCCGGCTACTGGCAGATTGCTGTGGACGATCTCGACCGCGAGAAGACTGCTTTTGTAACTCCGGACGGTCTTTATCAATTCAAAGTGATGCCGTTTGGTCTATGTAACGCTCCTGCCACTTTTGAACGCATGATGGACTCCCTTCTTCACGGTTTCAAATGGTCCATATGCCTGTGCTACTTGGACGACGTCATAGTATTCTCCCCAACGTTCGCTACGCACCTCGAGTGCCTCTCGGCAGTCCTGGACGTTTTTCGTCGCGCCGGTCTGCAATTGAACGCATCGAAGTGCCAATTCGGCCGTCGCCAGATTACCGTCCTTGGGCATCTCGTTGACGCGAACGGAGTGCAACCGGACCCAGGCAAGATCCATGCTGTTACGCACTTTCCTGTTCCGAAGTGTGTCAAGGATGTGCGCAGCTTCATCGGCCTTTGTTCCTACTTCCGCCGTTTCGTGAAAAATTTCGCGGCCATCGCACGACCACTAACCGAGCTTTTGAAAAAAGACGCCCCTTTCCAGTGGGGCGATAACGAGGCCTCTGCATTCTCGCATCTCATCGCCGTTCTCACAACGCCTCCCGTTCTGGCCCATTTCGATCCTTCTGCGCCTACCGAAGTTCGTACTGATGCCAGCGGTCACGGAATTGGCGCAGTACTGGCACAACGCCAGCGCGGCAACGACCGTGTTATCGCTTACGCCAGCAGGCTCCTCTCACCCGCGGAGCGCAACTATTCCATCACTGAGCGTGAGTGTCTGGCCCTAGTTTGGGCGGTTGCGAAGTTCCGCCCATACTTATATGGCCGACCCTTTTCCGTTATCACAGACCATCACGCGCTTTGTTGGTTATGCTCATTGAAAGACCCTTCAGGAAGACTTGGTCGCTGGGCCTTACGCCTCCAAGAATATTCGTTCTCTGTCACCTACAAATCTGGCCGACTACACAAGGACGCTGACTGCCTGTCTCGCTACCCGGTAGACGAGCCTGACGACGCCGACAGTAGTACCGCCGACGGCATTTTCTCTGTGTCAGCCTTCGCTAACATCGCCGATGAGCAGTACCGAGACCTATCGCTGCGAGTACTCATCGAGCGTCTGTGCTCTACACCTACCGACGCATCCGTTCGCCGATATGTCCTCCAGGGCGGCATTCTGTACCGAAGGAACTTCCTTCCTGACGGATCTGATCTTCTTCTTGTCGTGCCAAAACATCTACGACAGACTGTGCTCTTTGAGATGCATGACGCACCTACTGCTGGACATCTTGGCGTAACCCGCACGTACGACCGCGTCCGCCGCCGCTTCTATTGGCCTGGTCTCGCTCGCTCCGTCCGACAGTATGTTGCTGCCTGCGATACCTGCCAGCGTCGGAAAACACCTCAGGTGCTACCTGCCGGTCATCTCCAGCCGATCACTGTCCCTGTGGAACCGTTCTTTCGTGTTGGATTAGACCTCCTCGGTCCCTTTCCCACGTCATCCTCTGGGAACAAATGGGTAGCCGTCGCAACTGATTACGCCACCCGATACGCTAACACGCGGGCTCTCCCTACCAGTTGCGCCACTGACGTCGCGGACTTGCTCTTGCGTGACATTATCTTACTTCATGGCGCCCCGCGACAGCTGCTCACTGACCGTGGTCGTAACTTCCTCTCGAAAGTTATCGCCGACATTGTACGTTCCTGCTCCACTCAACACAAGCTGACTACCTCATACCATCCTCAAACCAATGGCCTGACAGAGCGGTTAAACCGTACTCTTACCGATATGCTGTCAAAGTACGTTTCCAAGGACCACCGCGACTGGGACATAGCCCTTCCTTACGTCACATTCGCTTATAATTCTTCCCGGCACGACACCGCCGGATTTTCTCCCTTTTATCTGCTCTACCGTCGCGAACCGACCTTGCCCCTTGACACGGCACTTCCTCCTGCTTCGATCTCAACAAGCGAGTATGCGCGCGACGCCATCGCTCTCGCCGACCATGCACGCCAGCTTGCCCGTGCTCGACTGACGGACTCGCAAACCACTCAGCAGCGTCAGTACAACGCCCGCCACCATGACGTACAGTTTTCGCCTGGTGCGCTCGTGCTCCTCTGGTCGCCCTCCCGTCACGTCGGACTTTCAGAGAAGCTCCTTTCGCGATACACAGGGCCCTACCGCGTGCTGCGCCAGGTGACGCCTGTGACGTACGAAATTGCCCCTGTGAGCTCAACCTCGTCATCTACTGTGGCACCTAGTGATGTCGTGCACGTCAGTAGGCTCAAGGCCTACTACACTGTTTCAAAGTCCGGCCTTTAGTCGCTCCGGGACGGCGCTTTTGCCGCCGGGGGTAGTGCTACGGAATAGTATTACCGATGACGAAGAGGCGAGCAGTACGAAGACGACGACAACGATTGGAGGCTAGCGCGGGCTGTTGCCTCTTGGCCAAGTGCGGCGTATTACGTTGTAAATATACTTGTATATAGCTTTTCATTTGAGTCTTCTTACGTAACAATATCTTCCTTCTCTTCGCGTGGGTTAATCCCCGCCGACATTTTGATGACGTCAGTCAGATATGCTGTTCCATATTTTGTAAGCTTAACCAAGCCGCCACGTGGTCGGAGAACAATTTTCTCGGCGCCGTCTGGAATGCGCGTATGCTGACGCTCGATCGACTTGGCCGCCATTTTCCTGCCTGCTTGCCTCTGCCGGGCTCGCTGTTTCGCAGTTTTCTGTCCGCTCTTCTCTAGCGGCACGTACCTTCCTCCTTCGCTAGCGTATCATTGTCCTGGAACCGAACATTCCTCGGGTGTAGTCACTCCTTCCATAGTAGCCATGATTCACAACTTGCGCGTGATCACGAGCGGCAGACGATCCTCCGGTGGTGACGCCGCGGGCCCGGTCGGCCGCGGTAGCCTCAGCGCCTCAGCTACGTGCTGCGTTGAACACACAAAGTCCAAAAATGGTGGAAATAAGGTCCCACTTGCGGAGAAAGCGGTATCCTCGTGGCGCTCTCGAGTTCCGTCATCGATTGAGCACAAAGCCTAGGAAAACAAGATCGAAAGACTGCCGAAAAAGGCCAAAATTCGCGCAGCCGATCGGAAGCGCGTTCTACCAAGAAGGCTTCATGAATCTCTTGACACTTTGGGTCACTCAGTACGTACCCTTGAATGTTGCGGCCTCCTCGCTATGCTCACGGCACACGCGCTCTAAAATTGCGCGCACTTGACGACCACCCCGGGTTTGAGCACTTCGAGCCGCCATGCGTGCAGGGCACCGCGTCCGCGCCTGCTCCGGCCTGCTCCGTGTGCCGACGCGCAGCTGCGCGCGTACGCGCCCCACCGGTCCCAGCTTAGGCGAAGGCGAGACCGCACGTGCAACAAGGGAGACCCTAGGCAAACTATCTAGAAGCCACAAAGAACATTTATTAAGCTGGGACTCAATAAAAATACACCTTTTACCATCACGTCCGAATCTGAAGCTAATTAAGACACAAAACATGGCCAAATGGTCATCGGTGGCCGCTAACGGCGCACCGCGTCAGAGAGAACAAAGAACAAGAACCGAGAAACCAACACTGAGAGGCCTATCCTTTGGTCAGCGCCTGCCATCGCGCGCCCCACAGCAGAGAAAATGGAAATAGAAAGAAACGACAGACGAACAGACGGGGGCACAATCGGAAGACACTGCCTCAGGACACCGGGACGACGGAAGAGTGCGCGCGCCCGCCGAGGCCGGGACCCTGACAAGGCGAAGTAACCATTGGCGGGCGGTGGACAAAGGGAGCCGCCGCCGGCAGAGAGGAACACGTACGCACCTTCAGACGCCCCGTCGTGGTCTCCCCGGGCCCCCGTCTTGCGCGCGCGTACCCGGAGCGCACGCATGCAGTGTCCGAATCCCACCAAAATGTTGGCCAATGGGGAAAGCCTGTTGACCTTCCCATAGGCGGGATGACAGCAGAGCGACAGTGTTTTATGACCCGCTGCCACTCCCTGTCCAGGCAAGGAGGAGAGGAACACGGAGCCCCCGGAAACACAACGTAATGGCTCCACACAACCACCACAAGAACCCAATACCCAACAATGTACAGCAAGTGATGGAACCTTGTTCAGTGTTCGACCCACATGCAAAGGTTGTAAACGTCCAGTTAGGATAGATTTAATTTACGCACTCAGACCCATGAAATTTGGTGTTAATGAGGGTGAGGTTAATGAGTACGGAACAGTTATGTGGGATGGAGTTTAAGGCACTCGAACGCACGAGCTTTGGTGCTAACTCAGCCGAACTTTATTAAGACATCAGTAATTCCCAGGTATTTAGGGCATTCAATCCCACACACTTTGATGGGAGTCGGACCCACTACATTTGGTATAATTAAGGCAAAGTTAACTGAGGCACAGGTAATTAAGACGGAAGTAGAGCAATCGAACGCACTACCTTCAGCGGTAATAGGGGAAGGTTAATCAAGGCGGAAATATTTAGCTAGCGATAATTATCGGACTAGAACCAACAGCTATTGGTGTGAGTTGAACCCACGACGTTGGTGTTAACGAGGGTGAAGTTGATTAGGGCACAGTTGAATAAGCTGCAGTACATTAATGCACCCAAACTCACAACCTCTTTTGGGGGTCGAGTCCTCGGCCTTTGGGGGGAGTCGAACCCAAAACATTGCGTAGCGGCGTAACGTCTAAGCAGCGCTTAGTAATCGCAGTGCGTTCCTATTAATGTACTTAGGGATTACTAAATGCACCGTCAACATTTTCTCCTGATCTGTCAGCAGGCATCAATTCAAAATCAGTAAACGCATAAGGCCGCTTAAACCTTAGCTCAATCACCAGAGTGATGGCCGCATGCATGAACGATCCGTAGCTAACGGGGGCTAAGAATATCACACGCCACCGGTGGTGTGTACAGCCCAAGTTGGCCGAAGCCAAGATCCCCTCTTTGAGCTTCCCTCATCGGCCAAGTTGTTAAAATGGTTCGTAGGAGGTGTTCAGTTCAAAGCAGTGCTACATTTTCTTTTTCTTGTCTTCGTCGCTGAAAATGCGTCAGCCTTCTTTGGGCACTTCATGCACTTGGTTGGTTGCGTCTATTTATGCTTTTATGCTTGCATATTACCGTTTTGCAGCATTTGTTCCGCTCTTCCACGGGCTTCTTTCACGCCGGAAAGGTTCACTGTAGATGTGGGACAGGGTTGTGATGTTTGAAGAGCACGAGTGCCGTGATCGGAGTGGGTAAGCCCTGCGAAGGCGACTGTGAGACGCTGCAGCGGTGGCATGAGCGTGCCGAGAAATTCAAACCGCAACAACAACAAGAGAGCAGGAAGAGAGGAAGAAGTCGGGGAGACGTGGAACAAGAAGCCTGCGTGGAGGAAGGCGTTCGACAGTGCTGAAGGCGCAGGAGTGAAGTCGTCGGGCGTCAGACCCGCGCTCCGTGCCTTCTACTGAAGCAGGGCGACCTTCCAAGGGCGTGTCATCTCATTCTCACGAACAACGTTCTCGTGATCGCATGCAGAAAGATGCCGAGCGATGTCGGAAAAATGAAGTCCATGCACCAGGAGCAGAGAGAGGTCAAACCATTTCACTTGGTGCCCGGCGTCGAGACCTCTACCGTGCGAAGGCCACCTGCCCTTGTTCACAACATCGCAACCGGACTTGCTGCTGCATCAGTGGATCCCGGGTGTTCGCCTGAGGGCGATCAGGATTTCTCTTCCAAGAGTGCCTGTCTACAGCACCGCTTGCATGCTCCGAGGGCTGCCTCCGCCGCCACCTTGAGTTCATCTCGCCACGCCATTGCAGACCATGAAACTCTAGGATTTTTCTCATTTGGACACTTTCTTTGATGACCTAATTCTTTTTTTGTGTTTGTGTTTGATTAGGTTGTACAGTTTCTGCTCTTCTTTCTGCTGAATGTTGTTTAATGAACAGCTTGCAGTATGGTAACGAGCGACTTCATCACTTCATGCACCTAATTGAAAGAACCTCATCACAAGGGCAAGCGCTGTTAAAGCCACCATTTGACGCCGACTTGGAGCAGTTGGTACATGGCATTCTGTGTGCGCTATTCTTCAATAAACCTCTTTGATGTAAGCTTTGAATGGGCCATAGCTACTGACAAATGTTCTCGTAATACGGACAAAGTTGCACGGGAAACACCAGGCAAAGAAAGGTTGTGCAAAAGATGTACTTGCGACAGAAGTAGCAAAGCCATTGAAAGATGAGACCTCAAGAAAGCCTACGACGACGTGGCTCACGAATCCATACTACGCAGGATTGCAGCTCTCAATCTAGGAAACCGAGCGTACAGCTAAGTTGAGGACTTCCTCACAAGCAGAACAGTCTCCTTAACTCTGGGGGAAAACTCGCATTGTCTTCTAATGCGAGTTTTCCCAGAGTTAAGGGTGGGATGCGACCAACCCTTCTGGGATGCGGCGTCGGCACCCTAGAAGGTTTGGCCGTCTTGCCGATGCTTATTAATCTCATTATAATGGGCCTCCCCGAGCACCTCAACGCCATCGACGTAGTGCATCACGACATATACGCAGACGACGTCATGATTTGGGTGTACGAAAGAAGCGATCTAGAAATGGAGCAGCGGTTGCAGACAGCGGTGGAGCTGGTGGAAGAGTACCTCATCGCAATGCCTTTCATCTGCTCGCCAGAAAAATCTAAACTTCTCCGCCACAGCGCAATGCTTAAGGGAAGATCCCCCAAGGGTCACATCCAGGATGCTGCGTACGAATAAGTTTGCGTACACACCAAAGACGGACAAGAAATGCCCAAGGTGAAGCAGATTAAAGGGCTCGGACTCATCATAGAATCCAACGGCATCACTGGAGGAGCGGTCAGGAATTTGGAGACTAAGATCACGAACACGATGAGCCTCAGAAGGATGAGCTCAGATGAGGATCAGAAGAATCACCAACGGACATGAGGGTATGAAGGAGGCGAGCATCACCAGAATCATCCACTCCTTCGTCAACACATCACCTACGTGGCCACCTACCACAACTGCTACACCACCGAAAAGGCCAACCTGTACACGCTCATTAGGAGAGCACATAAGATGACACTGGGCCTTCCAGATAGCAGTGGCACGGAACTTCTGCTACAGCTAGGCGTCCGCAACACGCTGGAAGAGTTAATCAAGACACAGAAAACCTCGCAACTCAAGATAGCAGGAGAACAGCGGGTAGGAGCATCATGGACAAACTCGGGATACTCTATAACAAGCGGCACGGCGAAAAGACATCCTTCCAAGGCTCGATCAGGAAAAAGCTCCAGGTAGTTAACCTAGCCAAAAGCATGCACCTCGAACTCAGTGTCGATCTCAAAGTAGAGCCAATGCTTTTCTACAAGCCTTGGCTCTACAAGGAAGCGCTGTTCGTAGATGTGACAGAATACGAGGATCGACGAGCTGCGGCGTGGTTGTTGGCCGGGCTGCGCAGCTCAAGTCTCCGCCATCAACTATGGGTCATCCAGCAAGGCCGCGAGGCGGTGATGAAAGAAGTTCTCCGGACCTCCTCGGGGGCGGCCTAGGGCCATGGCAAGAATTTGCCGGATTTTTTATTGAAGTTGTTGCCACCCCCACCTATTGGCGTCCCTTATGTAGCTCACCAGCCTGTAGTTCCTTAGACGTTCCAGTGAAAAATGCTGAGAAAGGCGGATAATGAACTGTTCCTAAAGTAACAGTAACAAAGTAGTCTGTAAGGTTAGGCTCCGCCAGCGAAATATATTGTTTCTGTTTGAATACCCCTCGTAGCGTCAGGTATGACGTATTAGCGTGTCAAACGCTATAATTACATTTTCTGGATTTAAGAATCGAAATACAAAGAAATAAAAACTAAATCAATTCTGCCTACGACATGACGATATCATCTGCGACATTTTCATGCGGAATTGATGAATAAGCATGATCTGCAAATTGTTCACTATAATAATACGTGCTTACCATCAGGCACTTCCATATGATGGGAAATGATCGTGTTCAATGTTATAATATGTTCAAAAGGTTCTACCCTTTGTTTGCATTCTTACTGCTAGATATGTGTTGTGTTATAGTCTATGTTAGAGACATGTTAAAGATCTGGCTTCCCGCCCATCGCGCCTAACCTATATGGTATGCTTTGTTTTAGGCATCTGGTGTACCGCTGTGCATGCTACAGACGCATTTTGCAGTAGATGAGTTTGCACTTATAAATAGATTGGTGCTTTTGACCGAAGTTATTTGAAACTGTTCTTTGTATATGCTCGTTATTGAAAAAAAGCGGTTAATATTTACAAACAAACCGACTGTCTATACAACTGATGACGCGCTCTTTTGGATCAGTTTGTTTTCTTTGGTTTTTGTTTTCAGGTTTTTATTGCAGCCCGGCGCGGCACACTCACATACGTGGTTGCGCGAGCAAAGGCCACTGGCCCGCAGTGAAGCACGGACAGAACGCGCGGAATGATAGGTTTTCGTGTGCCAACTTCGTGAGTAGCCTGCACAGCACTGCACCTAATGTCTGAAATGGAGTATATTTATCCTGAATTTAGTGTAGGTCCCCACAGAATGAGTATAATATTTTGTGGTTAGCTCCATAGACTAGTTCTTGTAAGAACGTTGGAACAGTTTGTGCTATGTTGTCAATGAACTCGAAGAAAATTCTGTCTGTTCGCAGGAAGTAAGAAATTTGTAATCCAACTTTTGTAATCTTGCAGTGGCTCAACAGACCATTTATAAGATATCAAGAAATGTATGCAATTTATTTAGTGTAGAACTGGAAGGTATCGCGTGGGATATTTATAAACTGCTAGTATCTTGTATGTGTAGTTGAAATACCTGCTATGTACTTTATGAGGTATGAGAAGAGAGGTTCAGTGATTTTGTTTAGCCCTCCTGAGAACGCATGGTTAAAAATACCGGTTTGGAACACATCCTTCTATAGTGCTTAGTAATACACTATGGGAAATGTAACAAATTTAATGATCGCGCTCGGCTTTCTTTAGCGTTTGACTCGATGGGCCATGTCTGACTTTTTTTCCTCTGACGTGATATACTAGCGTCATCAACGCTTCGTTTCAGCTTGTTGGCTTTTCTCTTCAGGAAATGTATCGGAGTGATTGTCATTGTGAGCGCATTGCAAAGGCCGAAGCGAAATATATGAACTTGGAAATGGAAGCGCTAAAAACACAATGACGCACGTATGTGCGTCAATGTGATCACATTATTAATGCAGAGATGCGCCCGTACATAATACGGTTGAGCGCACAGAAATCGCGCTTGAAAAATGTAGTAATACTGCTTCATGGCTAGAGTTGCCACAGTGTTTCTAAAAATGGCCGATGTCAAACAATGCACGAGTACCATGTGAAGGAGAGCCACAATGGATTGTTCAAAAACACGTCATGGCAAACGGCCCGATATCTGCTCCTGCTGTAGCTGCACAGCCTTAGCACCGCTATTAGGCGCCGCTTTTAAGAGCCGTAAGCGTGCGACTAGTGCGTCCATTTTATTGTCTCGGCGGTTTGCATAAGCTATTCGCTTCTTTTAAGAATGATTTTTTATTTGCAAATTCTCAGAAAAGGAAAGCTTTCTTATGCTGTTTTGCCAGCTTTTGAGGTCCAGTAGTGAGAGATTCGCACCTTCAAAGGATTTTGATTGCAACTCACATCCTTTCGAGTATAAGGGTGTGGATGTCAGGTCAATGTATTTTCTTAAGAAGGCTAAAGGGCGTCAATTGGTTTGGAGCCGGGTTTAATTATTCTCACCCATACACCGCTATCGATGCAAAGGGTGAGTGTTCACGCGCAAATGATAGATGGAATGCTTGTCGCCGTACGCAACCTAGCTTTTTTCGGTGCAGGTGCAGCCGCATGGCCACTTCGGAACATAAATGAAGGTATAAATTCTGTGGTAGAGCGGTTCAAGTGAAAGAACACCTTCTTCACCCTCCGCCCTCTGCCTGTGATGCCGCTATGGGAAAGGGCTCAGGTGGCAGAAAGAGACGTTGGCACTCACCTCCCACGCCGGTACTCGTGCAGTTGGAGAGAACATACATAGACGAATCAGCCTATATGTATAGCTACCCATGCTAGCGCTATGTATGTCCTGTGCGCAATGAAAATGAAATTGCCACTTGTATTTGAATGTCAAAAATATACATGCGCATTGAAGAGCACCATTATTATAACAAAGCGAATAGATAAAAGGGTTCAATTATGCTGTGAGGCTCGAGGGCGAACCACTGAAGGCACACTGGCACTGTCTCTTGATAAGTACATGTTTATAACGACAGCAATGGAAAACACTGAGGCGAAACAGGGCGACACTCGCACACGCACACAAAACGGTCATTCCACAGGCAACGCGCCCAGTTCGTGGTAGTCCCTGCTGGCGTCTCACCAGGCGCCCTCTAGTAGGTTGAGGATGAAATGTTAAACGGAGCAGCTGCGGATGCTGCCATCTGTCCAGAGACACAGGATATAGGCCGTACGGGATGCCTGACACCTCATATCCAACCCCCTCCTTGGTGACCAAGCCCCATGGTCGTAATGTTCTGCACAGGAAAACACATTATTGGAAGCAGCACAGGGCGGGGGCTGGCGATGTTGGTGTTGCTAAGAACGTGTCACGTTAGATGTCGTAGTCGTCAAGCCATTGTGGTTTACGAATATGACGACGCGGCCGACTGAGAATACGTAGCTTTGCTTTTATTGTAGGGTCTTGAACACAGTTGCCGCCTATAGGAGGTACTTGTGGAAAAGGTTCTTCATCGCATATAGCTTGGACTGGCGGTGTGAATTACGTAGGACACATTTCTGCTTCATTTTCACTGTCAGCAGAATCAGGTGACACAGCAAATGGTGTTTTTTTTTTGTTAATGCGAGGGTAAATGCCTCAGGGCATACAGGGGTATGGGATGGGGGTGAATAAGGATGAATAAATGAATGGAAAAAGATTTGCTGATCTCATTTAATGAAGTCCAAGAGAGATCGATAATGTGGTCCCTGCGTTCACGCAGTGTAATCGCTCGGATAATGCGGCGAAAGTCCCGCTGCTGCTAGGTGTCGGAGGCTTGTCGGTTTTAATGCAGGGCAAACCCACATTAGGTGGTGGATGTCGGCTTCAGCATTTCGCGACTTATCGAGTGGACACCCAGGGTGAGGATATTACTGGCGAAAGTGCGGCCACTTCCGAGTTACGGCAGGAGTGAGAACAACCCCGACCCGGATCCTCCGAAGCGCAATCTCTTCTGCATGGGTAAGACCGCGGGACAGGTTTATCGCACACGGAGGTATAAGAACACGTGCGCGGCGCCCGAGGTGCTTATTTATTGTTAAAAGGGTGGCATCATCTAGGTGAACGAGCTGAGGCAGTGATGATGGAGAGGTTGCTAGACGGGTCGCAGAATCTGTACGGCTTTGGAAACCTAGAATGTCGCGTGGGATCCACTCGAGAGATATTGGCTGCGGGATGCGTGCTGCCAGAAGATGGATCTGTTGACATATTTCAGGGCTGCGACTAACGTGTCGCAGAAGCCGCATCACCTGAAGGGCACTCGTGCGGAGGACGATTCGAGCCGTGGGGACCATGCGAAAGGCGGCCACAGAGCACAACGCTTCTCGAACAGCAATGAGCTCAGCACAAAAGGAAGAAGGAGGCTCTTTGATTTGAAACATGGTCGTCTTATTAAGGGCAGCTGCACAAGGGTAATAAATTGCAGTGGCCGTTTCACAGTCCTGAATGCTTGCATCAACGTAAAGCACGATGGAGGCAAGCGGCAGGTGGGCATCTTGAGCTATAATTCCGCCACGAAGAGATGCTGCCGCGTGAGTTGTTGTCGGGTGACGTATATCAGGTGGCTTGTTATCGCTCAGCTGTACAAAACTCCAGGGAGGAAGAACTGGCGATGGTCGTGGTAGAAGGGAGTACGAGGAAGCGTAAGCCGTGAGAGCACACGTCGCGTGTGAAAGGCTGGCCTTAATCTTGCGAGGATCACGTCGCTGCTACACCAGCTCATCTAGTGTGTTCAGCTCTGCATTTTCTCGGAGAGCCACGATCGGGGTGATGCTGGGAAGGCAAGTGAGGACTCTTATTGCCTCACGATTTACAGCTCCAAGGCGATGCCATTATGCCCTCATCAAATGCTGGAATTGGGTTTGATAAAGAAGGCGTGGTTGCACTACCGCCTTCACCAACTGTCGCGCAACATATAAGTGGGCGCTGCCCGTTTTAGGAGCAATGCGCCCAATGAGACCCAACGTCTGAATTACCTGCTTTTTACCGCTGGAGAACCAAGCAGTACTGGTTCCCGACTCGTGGGGCGTCAGACCCAGACTTTTTATATTCGAACATGGTTGAAGTGGGGTTCCGGATAGTTGAAGACGAATGGGTGTTACAGAAACTTTATACCGGCCCCAGGGATTGGAGACTGACATCTAAACAGATTTGCTGACGAAAAGCGTCAAGTCCGATCGAAGAATCGTAAGTCGACGTCACATATAGAGCTGTTTGAAGGGCCACAGCTTGAATCTGCAGCTCATGATGAGTGCTCCAAACCGTGATGTCATCAGCGTACAGCAAGAAATTTATGCCGGGTACATCGTGCAAGCGCCATGCAAGCGGGCTGAAAGCAATATTCAATAATGTGGGTGACAATACCGATCCCTGGGGTACGCTGTGAAAAGGAACAAATGAGCTGATGGCGTCACCTCTGAGGCGATTTGCAAAGTGTCGTTCTTCAAGGAAAGATTTGACAAATTTCCGTACTGTAGGGCGAAAATGCAGCATGTCAATTGAAGCCAAGATGGCAGCATGACGGATGTTATCATACATCTTTTCAACGTCCTTAGCGAGGACAGTACGGACAGTGTGGCAACGAGTTGACGATAAAACTGAGGATGCCAAGACAGCCAGCCCATATTCAGTACCTATGGATGGACGGAAGCTAATTTGAGCAGGGTGGTAGGAACCGTGGTGGTCGAGCCACCACGACAATCGTGTAGCTAGCATTTTCTCAGCAAGCTTGCACAGCGTTTAGGTTTGGGAAATGGGTCGGAAGTTGCCAAGGTCAGCCGGCGTTGCTTGTAGTTAACAAGGGTTTGGTCGAAGTACGGCGGGCGAAATGGCTTGATTTGGCTTGAATGTACGATTCTCTCGTCTCTTGAAGATGTAGTGGCAGGGTGGGCAGTAGGTCGATGAACCACGAAAGTGACGGGAATCTTTTGATTGGCAATCTTATACAGGCCTTTGAACGTGGGGGCGAGCTTGGCTGTGCCGTCTGTAATAGGTTCTTGGCGCTTAAGCCAGACGTATTGTCTAATGTGAAACGTGGCATCACGATGTGACTCATCGTAGTGAAGTTTTCGGTGTGTGTTGTTGAGCAGGTACCAAGTTGTCCTGGACTTCTGCAGGACATTCTGTGAGATTCAGTAACCTTGTTTGAAACCTAGTTCTCGCTGGACGGCGGAAGTTCTCTGTAGGCAATTTCAGAACATACGCGTGCAATATTTCAAAGGGCGAAAATCCTAAGCTTGCATTGATCGTGGTGTTGAAGGCGAAGGCAGCTGAAACTAGTTTTGTGTCCCAAAGTGTAGGTTCAGCGCTACACATTTTCTTGAGCACCGAGACGAGAGTTGCATTGCTGCTCTCAACAAGGCGATTACATGACGCACACTAGGGAGCAGAGAAATGCTGCTTAATTCATTGAAGTCTCAAGAAGCGTTTGAATTCATGGGAATTGAGGGCACGGCCGTGATCTGTCAAACATTCATCAGGGACGTCATATCGATTGAATACTGAATACAAGTGCTGAATTGCTTCCTTAGTGTTCGTTGTGGACACAGCACCAGGAATTATGAAGTGTGTAGCAAAGTCTATGATGTTCAGGAAGTTACTGCCGAGTTACTGCTGTCGCCGATAGGCATTGTAATGTGGTCCATGGTAATAGCATTATGTGGAACTTCAGTCGTTGGTATAACGTACATTTTCCCCGCGTTTCTTGTGCAAGGGCGGTTCTAAGCTTGACAAATTTGACAGCCTTGCACATATTGAGTCAATGTAGAGGTCATGTGTGGCCACCAATAGCGATCTTGCAGCTTCTTAAATGTACGCTTTGCATCCATATCTCCTTTGTCGTCGTAAGCATTTCAAGAATGGGCTGGCGTAGCTTAGAGGGCGGCCGGACGGCGTGCAATGGTACAGGATGTCATCCACAATCAGGAAGTCAGCACCTCCTTCACTGTTGGTTAACAGCTGTTGTCGTACGGATGAGCATTCTTGGTCGTCTTGTTGAAGCTGATGCAGTGTTGTCATGGAATCAAATGTGGCGCATGAAAGGCGCGACAGCATGTTCGCAAGAACATTGTTTCCCTGGCTTGGGTTGAACTGTAAAGTCAAATTCGACCAGGTCCATCAGCATGCCCGTAAACCGGTGGGAGGGCTTAATATTTGTGGTGAGGCAGGCCGCAGTCCAATTTTCCGTCAGAAGAAAAACTTCCTGTTTATGAGGTATGGACGGAATTTCAAACAGATGGCCCAATTAACTGCCAAACATTCCCAAACATAGCTGTGCAAGTTCTTTTCAGGAGCTGAGAGCGCTCGGCTGGCACATTCGACGACAACCTCATGAGCGCTTTGACGTTGAGATAGTACAGCACCAAGTGCCACGGCAGATGCATCAGTTGTCGCAGTAGTTGGGGCAAAAAGGTAAAAATGACCAAGGATGGGTGCTGAAGTTATGGCGCTTCGAAGGGCTTCGAAGGCAGATTCGCAAGCTGGAGTCCACTTGAAGGTCCCACTTTTGACGATTGCCTGAAGAGGCGCTGAAATCTTGGCAAAGTTGGGGATGAATCTCCTGCAAAAGTTCGCTGTCTGCAGCCAGGATAGCACTGGCTTAGTATTCGTTGGCACGGGTATCTTCAAATTTGCTTCAACTTTGGCCGGGTTTGGTGGCTTGCCTTCTTGGGAGAGTACATAACCCAGGAATGTCAATGATGAGACTGCAATTTGGCATTTGGCCAGTGTGACCTTGAAGCCACTTTTCAGGAGGAGACTAAGAACTTCGTGTAGCAAGTCCACAAACTGAAGGAAGTTGGGGGCAAAAAGAAGGATATCATCAAGGTATACGACGACGCCACATTTCGCATGTCGCGGCTTCAGTAGTCGAAAGATGCCTTGCATGACTTTCTGAAAGGTTGCCGGGGCGTTCTTTAGACCGAATAGCATCCTAGTCCACTGAAAGGTGCCCTGGTGTGTGATGAACGATGTGTTAGGCTGATCTTCCTTGCGTACTCGAACTTGTCAGTAGGCAAATTTCAGGTCTAAGGGTCCGAAGAGGGAACATCAAGCGATGTCGTCCATAATATCCTCGGCACGGGTAAACGGCTGGGCGACGCTGATGGTCTGCTCATTGAGAGGAATGCAGTTTACGCGGAGGAGCTTTTTGGTGCCTCTTGAAACGACGACTGTAGGAAAGGCCCGTGGGCTTGAAGATGGCATGATGATACCTTTCTGTAAGAGCTCATTGGTTTGCTGCTCAATAATTGCTCTATCAGCAGTAGGATAACGGTATGGTTGTCGGCTATACGGGACGGTTTCAGGGACAAGATCAATGGAATGTTCAGCTCCTTCAAAAAGACCTAGGTAATTGTCGTCGGTAGCGAAGAGCCCCATATGTTGCTCAAGGACTTCCCGGGTGACTGCTGACTCTCCTGTGGTGAGCTGTCTACCGACTTGCGCCCCACGCAGGATGAAGCTTGTCTCGTCGGTTGTGGAGTTGCGTGAACAGTGGTGGGGCTCGCCGACACTGTTGTTCGCAAGTATTGGTTCACGGCATGCCAGGCACAGCCATGGCGGTTGCTTGTTATCTGGAAGGGGTTCGAGCAGTAGGTCTCCGGTGGTAAAGTGCGTTGAAGCTAACAAGGGCTGTCTGTGGATAAATACGGTATTAGACATCCTTGGGAAGACTTTTTTATGAAAGAAGAGAACCGTCTTTGTGCGTGGGTGGGGAAGTTCTGTGGGTTTTGGTGGCTTCACAACGAGTTCGCCTGAACAACTTTAAACCAGTCTTCTCCGACGATTAAGGGTAGGGGGTTACGGGGAAGCACTGTAACATCTACAATCGCAGAGATGGGCCCAAGTGAAAGGCAAGTCGACAATCTACCTGCGGGCATCACTGTACTTCCCCCCATGGCAGAGATAGGAGGCTTTGTCCAAGTTGACAAGGCAGATGATGGGACAAGGTCTCAGTCAATATGATTATTTTAGAGCCACTGTATGGGAAGGCGTCGACAGTTGCAACACCTGTTACATGAGCTTCTATGACAGCGCACTGCACGAGTGATCTCTGTAGGCAAGGCATGGCCGCAGTATGGGGATGGCTGTTGTCTGGGAGTCTCTGACGTGTAGCGCGGGGTGCAGGGTACCTGGCAGCGATGCGGCCTAACTGCCTGCAATTGAAACGTGGCTGTGGTGAGGTCTTGGCCATTACGGTATGCTGGTGCACCATACTGAGCGGATATGGCAGCATACTTGGCTTCCTGCTCATGCACGGGCATGTCGGCAATGCGCTGGCGCGGACGTGAAGGCGGTGGAGTGGTGGGCTATTGCCTCGAGTTTTGAGGCGGCTGGTCAGTATTCTTGGGTGTTGATGACCTAGGCGGGTTCTCGTGCTGTGAATTGCGCTGGGCTCGGCAGGCAATGGGCTGGAGTAGGGCTGCATTCGGGCGTGCTGAGCGCATTTGTCGAGATTGATGAACGTCGCCAGACTTACGGTAGGGGATTGGCTGGCAGCGATGGCGGCGATAACGTGCTGCTCACGTAAGCCTTGAATAAGGTAGTAGATCTTCTGCCACTCGGAAAGCTGGAGAGGGCATTGTTCCACCCGTCGCAATTTCACGTAGGCGTATTGGCGGATATTCTCATCGGCGTGTTGGTTAATCTTGATGACGCGCTCCTATCACTGGATGAGGGAGAGCTCAGAGGAGAAAGTGTTCTTGAGCACGTTGCTCCACTCCTGCCATGTCACATACTGGTGGCCGAATGTCAAGTGCCCATTGCAAGCTGTACCCTTCAGTTCGCTAGAAGCGATAAGGTGAGTAGTGGCGTCATCCCAAGCGGCAAGTTGTTGCTCTCGACGCACTTCGTCAAGCCATGCGTTGACATGTCTCAGGGATTCGTCAAAGGGTGGAATCGACGCTGAAAGGTTGGGCAGTGTCGTTAAAATTGTCGAAGGCTGGGACAAGTGCTCCATGAAAGCCGCGAGGCCTTTAATTGTGGCGGGATCGAATCAAAAGCTTGCAGCTGACGGCGTTTGGTCTGGCGTCGGAGTCGGTTCACGGTTTGCTTGGATATCGGCGTGCAAGCGCCGGAGAAGATCGTGTTTCGTACCGCACGTGTCCAAGTTGCGTCTTTTGAGTTCTCTGAGAAGTTCCACACTCAGACGAGACATGATTGCCGTGTCCAATTCATGCCAATGAATTCCAGGCATAATGAAGTATGGTTGTGGCGACGGCTAGCTTTAGTCTAACGCCGGAGTAGACTTAGCTGTGTTTCAGAAGTTCGAACGGCGCTCTAGGTTTGGCTTAAAAGAACGCGTCGAACGGTGCAAAGGCTTAGAAAGCTGTTCATGATGATGTTAAATACCATGGAAGGCTTCGCTTATACTTGCTAATGGATTTGGAGGCTTTGGTTACTCGATCATCGTTGGACAAAGGCGGGCTTGACGAGACGCCAAGACGGGGATGTGCAGTTGCTGAGGCTCGTCGTCGACTGCGCCAGATGTGACGCTCGAGAGCGTATGACTGAAGGCACACGGGCACTGTCTCTTGGTAATTACATGCTTCTAATATCGACAGTAATGGAAAACACTGCGGCGCAACAGGGCGACGCTCGCACACGCACACAAACCGGTCATTCCATAGGCAACGCGCCCAGTGCCCGGCAGTCACTGCTGGCGTCTCACCAGGCGCCCTCTAGTACGTTGAGGACGAAATGCTAAACAGAGCAGGCGCGAGTGCTGCGATCTGTCCTGATACACAGGAGAGAGGCAGTGCGAGATGGCTGAAACCTCACCACGGCCTAAGGCTGACAACAAATTTGGCGCTGGGTATACAGTTAATTTATGCATATTAGCGTGTAGACGCGTCAAAGCATTCACGTACGAGCAATGTAAGTGTTCATGTGTCTTGCCTAATACAAGGTAATTCCAAGCCGTTCAAAACATGCTCCATCGCACGTACCACATAACAAATGAACGTTGCAGTAATGTTAAGACGCAAGCGCCAGAAAGGAAACCAGAGCCGATAGGGGCAAAATTAACTAATAAGGATAATAAAAATTAATAAAATGTCAAATACATTTGTGAACCGTCCATCCGAATGTGCTATCTGTAATATAAATTGATCTCATTTTTTTTATGTTCTATATCCCAATTTAATATAGCGTAGGTGTACATACGCGTGCTGTATGCTAATAGTTGTATCGTTTGTTCACTGACAACTAAGGGCGACATTCTAGAATATGAGCATCTCTAGTGTTAGGACCGTTCGGCACTTTTGTTATTGCGCAGTGATGCGGAAGAAAAACAGAGTCGTTTGGTAATGTTCTTCTATTGGGAACATTTAAATAACTCAAAAGAGCCCGAAAAGAATATAAAGGAAGTTAATAAGCTGCGTAACGGCAGTCGGTACATCAACACACGAGCTCACGAGAAGTAACGGGTTGGAGCAGTCCAATAATGAGACGCTCATGGTTGCACCGTCACGTCACTGTAGCGTCCCCATGCTTGAGTCAGCTGCGACGCAGACAAGCTCAGGAATCATCGAGCACGGTTCTCTGAGCGCACGGCACGCTCAGAAGCAGGAGCGGCAGCAGTCAGGAGACGCCTTGTCCAGGACGGCCTCGGTGCCAGGCTTGGACGCCGCTAGCAACCTACGTGCGGCGGTCGCATGTGAGGACCGCGTCAAGCACCACCCCATCTGTGCCCCATTGAAACGCTGCCCCGCGCAGCACAGGTGCAGGAGCTCACGTTACTACGGTCCTCGGGTCAGGCAGCGTCTCGAACACTGGCTTCTGGAGCCCTGGTACGTCGGATACTCTCCTCCACGCTCGACTCCATGGTCCTCTGCACCTTGCCATGGACATCTCAACAGGCAGTACCTCGTTAACCACATGAGCTTGTTCTCATACTGCGAGATCGCTCCTCCTCGTTCAACGACGCTTGTGCAGCCGTTCACTTCCTCCTTTTCCATGGAGCTTGCGGATCCGCTCCGATCTTGTCGCGAATCTTGCATATGACATTTCATTCCCAACATTACACAGTTGTTTCACTTAAACAGCTTTCTAAAACACGTGCATCTAACGATGGCCCAACGAATTTCATGACTACTGCATCTCGACGGCATGGCGACAATGGCGTGAATATGAGTGTATTACTAAACCTCTATGACGATGATGGCGTGAAGACAACGGCATGACGACAGTCGGATGAGGAAGCTGGAGTGGCGATGATGCGACGACCACGACGGCATTGTTACGATGGTCTAAAGATGAAGAGTTAAGAGGAAGCTTTAGCTCGGGCCCAACACCGGCGCGGCCTATGTAAATACATGTAAAACGCAGAAACATTTTTCTGAGATAGCCCCTGGACCAACTTTAATGAAATTTGTTGCGTTTGAAAGACAAAGTTAAACTCTAGTGGCTCTTGGAAGCGGAATTTTGATTTATATCTTGAATTTTATTCCACAAATTTTCCAAAGTTTCAAAGTTTGAAAAAAATAGAAGAACGAAGTGTACAAATTGTTAGCTCTGCATCAAGAACAGATATCGCGCTTCTGCAAACAGCCTCCACTACATCATCGAAAGGGGACAATTACGATACGTCATTTTACATCTTACGTGAATTTGTTACGCTGTTTAGAAGAGTGCTGCAAAAGCTGTATTTCCATATTACTAAATTTCTTGAGATTCATGTGGAACGTATGAATTTTGTCTGGTTTAGATGTTCTATTAGATGCAATTCACATAATTGTGATATCGTTTTATATTGCTGAGTTTCAGAGCTATAAAATTTACGGCTTCGGTTTCGAGACATTTTGGATTTTTACCACCTTTTATCCAAAATTTACGACCTAAATCGGTATTTCGAAACCAACAGTCACTAGATTTGAAGTTTTTCTTCTATATGCAACAAACCTCGACAAAGTTCGTGCAGTGGTTGCCAAGAAAAAGGAATTGTCCTTTTACATGTATTTAGATAAGAGCACCCAAGCTAAAGGTTCCTCTTACTAGCAACTGTTTGACGCTCATGGCATGGCAGGGGCGGTGTAATGAATGCATCACTGCAGTGTAATTGAAGAACAATGACAAAGAAATACTAACGTCGATGGAACAAGGAATGCTGCATGACGACGATTGCATGACGACAACGCAATGACGACGTAGGGTGTCAAAGCTGAAATAGTGGCCGTCCAACGACCACGATGGCGTAATACCCCCGAGCATATGCTATTAGGCCAACCAATGAAACAATTTGTGTACTGGGCTGAAATTACGAAGCAACGACCAAAAAACCCCCGTTACGAAATGCAGCTACGGCAAACAGAACCAACACGGAAATTGACAACACCGCTTTGTTCTCCAGAATCCGAAGAGTAACACTCGGTTGGTCAATCTGGGTACGTGAAATTTTAGCTTCTAGGTTAAAATACAACCTTGCAAGTACCGATTCTCATTCTATTCTTCAATTAGCACCAAAATTTATTTATCCCATTTTGGCTGTTGACGAAGTTGAGCAATGCTTTTTTTTATTTGTTCCTAGTGTGCCTAGTGGAACGTGTTCTTGATAAGCAAGATAAAACTAACTAAAGCCAGTTCTACGCAGTGAAAGATGTCAAAACAGCGAAGCTGGTGGTCGTTGTCTCGTCTGAACTCGTGTTTAGTGCCGTTTTCATGAAAGTCGTTTGTTTCGTTGTTGTCGTTTTGCTAGATTCGAGCTTCGGTTCAGCATTGCACACTCTTCAGATTCGTGAAGCTGTGATCAAACCACAGTCTACACACACCCAGCAGCTGTGGCCGCACTCACAGTCGAGCAATTCTCTCTTGAACCATCCATCAGCACACTGCGTGGAAGGAATCTTTCTGCGTCGGCCTTTCTGCTCGAGCTGCTACTCTGGAAGTTAGGGATTAGCTTGCGATTGATTAGCTCTTGTGATTAGCTTAGGTTGCTTTCCCTTGAAACTGGGTGTTGGCTTGCACTGCCCGGTCTCGATTTTTGGCGACAGCCGCTTCCCTCCACTGGCGCTTTGCTTGCGCTTCTCGCTCTCGAAGCTCGGGATATGCGCGACGTTGGCGCTGCCGGTCTCGTGCGAGCTCCTGCGGCTGCTCGCGCCGAGGGGAATCCATGGGGTGAAAGCGCGCTTGCCGGCGAAACACCTGCTCCTGTACCCCTGTTTTCCCCCTCCCCCGGCGCTGGCGCTGCCCCCTGCCCCCCTGCGGGGCACCGAACAACGGACAGCGAAGGCTCGACTTAGAAAAGCTCCGCTGTTAAAAAGCGAATGCGAGGTAATAAACGGCTGCCTGATATGCTGAAGCCGGCCAATGTGCTGAACTGTGTCGATCTGGTTGGTTTGTGTCCTAGTCGCTGCTGGTGCCACTGATCACATTTGACCGCATATCCGCTATTTCAGGTTCGCTTGTCGAAGACTGTTCTATGAACTGACCTGTTTTATTACGACGCATTTTAAGAACGCTTCGCTTATATGGACAGACATCAAAGGTGTCCTCTGCCTGACTTTCTATGCTACAGACAATTACGAAATAACATTTCAAAAGACAGCATCGTTGCGTTTCAGCTTGCAGATGTTGCTCTCAATTCCGCAGGATCGTTAGTCAGCGATGCCTGTGCGCGGAAGCCAAGTCGTCCAAGATATATTTAGAATTGTCGAAATATTTCTAGAATATTGCTATTTAACCTTGTTTCTCAAAAAGTAGTATACCTGGAAGCAGAAACCTTTATTATATAGTACAATGGATAAAATACTATTGAAATTCGCAGGCAGGTGCAGCGGGTGGATACGGAAATCATACCAGTTCAATACAATATTCCTGTCGACAATTCCGTCCTTTTGGATCCTTATTTTACTTAATATACGTTACGGTGCATTTGGACTGGACCATGTACGCAAAAGGGAGACGGAGAGGAAATGGTAGACTGTCTCCTGGAGTTGTGGCCTTTGTACCAGTCTGCGCGTTTGCTGCTAACCTTTGCCCGTTTAAACAGTTGTAGATATATTTGCACATTCGGCATCCTCTCCGTAACACTTGGTGGAAGTACTGGGTAACGACTCATAGCGGAGCGTCGCAGTGGCCACCACTGCGGTTCTTCATCGATGTCGCAGGATACGATGCCTAATTCTGCAACGCCTGCTTCGACTGTCGTACCCATGCATCCGAGGGATCCAGAAACCTTCTGCGGCACCGATGGCGCCGACGTGGACGAGCTGGAGATGTATGAGGGGTTGAACAGCCGCAACAAATGGGATCCCACAGTGAGGCTGACGAACATTATATTTTACTTGGCGGGAACCACGCAGACGAACTCCGTGACTGGCATACCTGCAAGCAACGCAGAAGCTGCGACATGTCTTCGGAAAACCACTGGGTTGGAAAGTCGTCGCCAAAAAAGAGTCGGCATGACGAGTTCAGACGTCCACCGAAGGCTACATCATCTATATACAATACGTGCTGGCGCTCTGCCGCAAAGCTGACATTGAAATGCCGGAGTCTGAAAAATCGGACATCTCTTAAAAGGCATCGCCGATGACGCTTTCAATTTACTCATTTGTAAGAAATGTACATCGGTTAACGACATTATCACGAAGTGCAAGTGTTTCAAGCAGGTGAAAATCCATTGTATCTATCAGTCATTTGTACGGTTTCCCAGCACGGCTGCAACGTCTGTCTTGTGAAGAACTACAGGAGTCTCCTTCACGGCAGCAGCAGCCTTCTGAGCAGCTAACGAAGATCGTGCGCCATTTGCTGGAAGCCATGTCTCCCACGGCTCTGTACCAACCTGACAAAGATACATGTGCTCCTAGGGTTCCCCCGTTCAGGCTATTGTGCGCCAAGAACTCACCAATGTCGGCTGCACCGTGGCCAGTTCATAGCCAACCGAATGTCCGTCGCTCGTGCCTATTCGAAATCTACGGATCCCTCGAAGTTCTCGCATCATGGCAGAGTGGCAAACACCGGATGACTGACCTATTTGCTTCAGTTGTCGCCGCGTAGGTCAAGTCGCCCGGTACTTTGGCAACTGCTGGTCCTCGATGCCATTCTCGAACAGCCCTCGTCCAGACGGTGGTTTTCGCCATATCCAGCTTCAAGCCTAGCGAAGCCTGCGCGCCACATATGGCACGACCACATGGCGCCATCGATAACAGTCGCTGAGCAATGAGCAGTTCTGCCTGCCGCAAACTCGTCGCCCGTCGTCCAGGACACCGCAGTCCCGTCGCTTGTCATCATCATTCAGACTTGGCCGCATGTCGGAGGTGACGCTGCATTGTCGACGTCTCCACCAAAGCCTCTTGCTCTGCCGACCAGGCAGAACATCGTCGATGTAAATGCTGACGGTGGAATTGTCCCAGCCCTTGTTGGTACTGGAGCCTGCAATATTCTCGGTGATGAGAAAGAATCTTCGTTGTCACCCGAAGAAAGTCCTTCCACCTGACGCATCTCGTGCTATCCGCGTCGCTGATGGAGCAACACTCATTATCCTTGGCAAGTGGCAATTGACCGCCAACTGCCCGGGACTGGCGGCATTCATAGACGCGGCCCACTACGGGCGGAGCGAGCGGTACGCGGCCGTCACGATACGCTGGGATGGTACGATAATTAACGCAGCATCGGTCAAGGGGGTAACGCCCGAAGTGGCCGAACAGGTGCCAATAGCCATGGCAATGAGGGACCCCGAACGTCCTTACGTCTACACAGATTCGCAATCAGCGGCCAGAGCATTCGCCTCGGGCTCGATATCGCGGGAAGCGGCGGCCATCCGCGGCAGCGAGGGAGCTGCGGGTCATCAAATCGTCCAATGGTTTCCAGCCCACATGGGGGCTGACGTGCACCCCGAATTTCCCCACGCGAACGAGTTGGCGCACGGACGCGTGCGAGGACTCACGCACCGCGGCGATCGTGGCGAGCGAAGTGGCGGGGAGGGAGGGGAGCACCGAGACCCGCTGCTCACCTTCAACGAAACAACAGCGCACTATCAGCTCTCGAGGAGGACCTTCCCGCTCCCCCACGCTAAACTCACTAGACCACAGTCATCGATATTCAGGATGCTTCAGACAGGATCGTTCCCCTCGAGAGGCAGACTGAGCCGCTATTCAGCAGAAGTAGAGCCGCAATGTCCGGATTGTGGCGAATCGTACTGCTCGCTAGCGCACCGTGTTTAGAAAAGAAGACTGGGTGGACGCCCTGCGAAGCGATGACAACCAAACCCAGCTTCGTGCCATCCAGAGGGCTCACGAAAGAGCGGAGGCTCACGGGCTTCCCGTCCCGATGTGGGTGCGGCCCGCGACCCCTGCCGACCACTAAACCAAGAGTGGTTTAGTGGTTTAGACGCTCTCGACTGCCTTCACGAATCGAAATACTTCTATTCAATCGACCTCCGATCCCTTTATTGGCCGATTTGGTGGATGAACTAGACCATGAAAAGACCGTTTTTCTTACACCTGATGGCCTTTACCATATTAAGGTTATGCCTTTTGGACTTTTTAATGCCCCCGGTACTTTCGTAAGAATGATAGACTCTCTCCTTTGGGGCTATAAGTGGTCCACCTGCTTATATTAGCTGTACGATGTCATTGTATTTTCCCCTACGTTTGGCAGCCACCTCAATCGCTTCGGCCGCTATTCTCGAAGCCTTTAGGGAGGCTGGTCTTGAACTTAACTCTTCCGTGTGCGAATTTGGACACCGCGAAGTCAATATTCTTGTCCACGTCGTCAGACCTACCGGTATATACGCTGATCCCGACAAGATTCACCCAGTCAACAACATGCCTGTACCCTGCTCAGCAAAAGACGTGCGCAGCTACGTGAGCTTATGCTTCTATTTTAGTGGGTTTTCTAAAGAGTTTGCGGATGTCCTGGCCACTGACTGACTTTCTCAAGAAGGACACTGCGTCCTTTTGGTGCTGCGAACAAGCCGACGCCTTCTACACGCTCATCCGCTTGTAGACAGCGCCTCCAATATTAGACCACTTTGATTTTTCTGCACGGGCTTAAATTCGCACAGACGCCAGTGGCCATGGCATAGGTGCTGTCCTCGCCCAACAGCCAAGTGGAGTCGAGCGCGTCATTGCCTATGCGAGTGGCCTGCTTTCCCCTTCAGAGCCCAATTTTTCTATCACCGAGCGCGTGTACTTCGCTCCGGTGTGGGCAGTGACTAAATTGCGTCCTTACTTGTTTGACTACCCATTTTCTCTCATCACGGACCTCTGTGCCGTCTGCTGGATATCGTCACTAAAGGACCCGACTGACCTCCTTCGTCGCTGGACACTCAGACTTCAGGAGTATTCTTTCGTTGTGATGTACAAGTGCGGCCGCTTACTTGTACATCACACGCCGGCTGCTTGTCTCGCCATTCCGTCGATCTTCCTGGCGATGACTAGCAGGATGCCGACCGTTGGCTTCTGGCCATTTCTGAGTTTGCGACATCATTACTCAGCAGCGAAAGGACGGCTCTTTCAAGTCGATCATTGAGGGCTTGACTTCAGGAGAATGAGATCGCTTAACCAGAATGTTTGCACTCCAAGAGGACATTCTTTATCGACGCAACCTCACCTCTGACGGACCAGCTTTACTGTAAGTCATTCCTCGTCATATCCGTTCTATGGTTCTTGCCGAGCTGCACAACGCACCCACTACCATACACTTGGCACCTCCCTCACTTACTACATTGTTCGCCGGCGCTTCTTTTGGCCAGGACTTTACGATTCTGTGCGGCATTACATTGCGGCTTGCTACCTCTGTCAGCGTAGAGAGATGCCACGTGGGCAACCTGCTGGCCAGCTTCATGCAATCGGCGTTCCCACGGAGCCTTTCTTCCGTGTCGGCATTGACTTCTTGGCCCCATTCCTCACATCCATCATCATCATCATCATTATCATAATCATCATCATCATCATTATTTGTGGTCTCTGTTTCGCTTCCTTTGTATGTGGTTTCTGGTTCTCCCTTTAAATTTTTACTGCCCTGTACTCGATCGCTAAATGTATTGACCCCTTCCTTGATTCCGTATCAACAGTGCTGAGGTACATATATTTAGGTACTTTATCAGCCCGTTTACTTTGATCCGTGTCCCCGACTCTTTCTTCAAAACAAATTTTCCTCAGCGCTTCTCTGATTTCGAAGAGGCGCTAATAATGTCACAATCAATCACCTTTATTCTGGTTTGATCGAAACTGTTATTCTGGCTACCAGAGTCAACCCGCCTACTCAAACCTGTGTGCGCTGGTTGACTTTCAAGCGCCACATTATATCCGATTTTATGCGCGGAATGGCATTTGCGAACAATAACGCTGCTGCCTTTACTCCCGTCTAGATAACACGCACCACCTCATATTTACTCGACCCCCCCGGCGTTCGTGTTTTATTATTGCTGCATTATGCTCTCCAGTTATCTTCAGGTTATCTTCGTGGGCGTTTGAGTACGTCTTTACTTCGTGCATTCCTACCGCCAGGTTTCTGTAGGGCTTGACTATGAGTATGATTTGCTATTCAGTTGATATCACATATTTACGCGTCAGTTCAGTACAGTGCATAATCTCAAATTTTTCTGTTGTAAAATTAGGCTTAGTTTTATTGCTGTTGCCGCAAAGATTCGCAAGTCTCTTGAAATCTTTTGCATCATCCACTAGTAGCAGTATATCTTCCGCATGCACATCAGCTTTTGTTACACCATTTGGCCATGACAAATGTAAAATAAATGAAGCCGAGATACTCTGTTTTCAAGTAGTCTTTCTATTCCCTGAACATAGAGTGAACAACGCTCCATACAGAGGACATCTCTGCTTCAGTCCTCAGACAACTTCCACTACTTCATTGCATTTCCGGCCTTCTCATACAATGTCGTCAGTTGTCATACCAGTCGGTTGTCCTTATATATCTCCCTCAGCAACTTTATGGAATCATCGTCTATGATTTCGTGCTTGAGAACATTCTACAATGCTTCACTGTGTACGTTGTCGTTGGGTTCATGAATATACAGAATTGTCATTCCTCAAGACTTATGACATTAATATTTGTGTGCACTGAGTTAGTGCAAACATAAAATCCAAGCGTCTACCCTTCTCTGATTCGAATCTCTAGTTCCCCCAGTATAGCATTTTTCTCCACACACTTCGGCCGTTCTAGTGTTATGCCTTGCCTTGCCATTCTATGTATCGCAAATATTACTGTACCTGATCTGCACCAGCTCATCTCATACTCACGAACTTTACCTTTGTAGATAAGTTTCATATTGCTGTCATGGCACGAAGACGAAATTCTCTTAGTTTATATTAGAGTTTGAATGGCATTTGTGAACCATGCGTTCCTGTTTGGGCATTGTGATTTGTTAAGCTGTATAAGGATTTCATTGTGACCTGCGGTGTTGGTAATACGAACATGTTCTTCAGTTTCTGTAAGTAAAAGCTTTCTACCCGAGATTTTGATCTCTCAGGCTTTTCTGGGGTTCTTGAGCAAGCTTGAGTCGGGATTATGCTTTCATTTCGAAGTTATCATTAACCACGTAATGCCAAAACACAGTTCCTCGTCAAGGAAAATTGGAACAAATTGTTGAAATTTATTCCTGATCATGTAAGGCTAACATTCTAGGCCTTATACTCACCAACACTCCCAAAACGATTGAATCCGTAATTTATCTAAATGGCTTTAGTTATTACGATCTACTTCAGGTAACAATCAGTGTTCCACTACACTTTTCAGGGATCTCAAAGAAAATAATACGTGATTATAACAAAGAAAACTACTCTAAAATAAACGATGAACTTGAAGTGTTTTTCAACCGCACGCTACTTCCTTCTTTTTATAATCGCTCGGTGGAAGATAACTGGGTATGTTTCAAGAATAAAATGTCTGCTCTAATTAACAAATATATCCCGCTGATCTCGATAACAAATGACAAAACAAATCCTTGGTTTAGTAATGTCCTACGTAAGCTCAGGAATAAAAAGAAACGTCTGTACAATACCGCTAAACGCGTCAATAATGCTCCTTCGTGGGGAAGGTACAGACTATGCTTAAAAACTTACTGCACTGCCTTAGCTGCAGCGAAAGATAAATATTTCTCCACAGATTTACCTTCTCTCTTACATTCGAATCCGAAAAAGTTTTGGCGAGTTATATCACCTGACCGTGACTCAAATCAGATAGCCTTACATAGCGATACAAATACTCCTCTCTCTGACAATGAATGCCCCTCTGCGTTTAATATGTTTTTTTTTCATCGATTTTCAGCCGCGAGGGTCATACCAATATACCTGATGTGGCTGATTATGACGGGCAATTCATGGAAAGTATTGAAATCTCGGTGGAGGGAATTGCATGCCTTATTAATAATTTGAAGTTATCTACTTCATCTGGTATTGATAATATTAGTTACAAGATATTAAAAAAATACCATTTCTATATCCAGTAACATTCTGTACCATATATTCAAACAGCCTTTGTCATCGGGACAGCTGCCGAATGACTGGAAAATGGCCAAAATTATACCCATATCGAAAGCTGGAAATAAAAACTCCCCGGAAAATTACTGTCCAATTTTATTGACCTGCATTTGCTGTAAGAGGCTCGAACATATAATTGTTTCTCATATTTATAATCACCTAGAGTCCAATGATTTCTTTTTTCGCCATCAACATGGTTTCAGGAAAGGATTATCATGTGAGACACAGTTACTCGAATTCACGACTGACCTGCACTTAACATGAACAATAACCAGCAGACCGATTGCATTTTCCTTGACTTTTCCAAAGCATTTGATCGTGCAGCTCATTGTTGCCTTATTGCAAAATTAACCGCACTTCGAATTGACGCCTTCACTCTAACAAGGCTTCGCAATTTTCTTTTGAATCGTCAACAGTTCACAGTAGTTAATAATATCGCTTCGTCTCCTACTTACGTTACTTCCGGTGTGCCTCAGGGCAGCGTTTTGGGCCGTTTACTCTTACTAGTTTACATAAATGATTTGTCACCTAATGTTTCTTCTCGCTTACGTTTTTTCGCTGACGACTGCATTATTTACAGATCAATTAACAGTACTGACGACCACCTGGCCCTTCAAAATGACCTTAGCCTAATTCATAATTGGTGTAACACCTGGTTAACGGCTTTGAATGTATCAAAATGTCAGGTAATTTCTTTTAGTCGTTAGCGGGACAACTCACATTTCTTATACACCGTCAATCATAAAGAATTGTTATATACAATATCGTATAAATATTTGGGTGTTCACCTCACCGAAAACCTCTCCTGGACAGACCACATTGCAGCCATTTGCGCAAAAGTTTCAAGGACATTAGGTTACCTACATCGTAATCTGGGTAATTCCCCTTCCAGCCTCCGCAAATTGGCCTATCAGACATTTGTTCATCCACAGCTCGAGTATGCATCATCCATTTGGTCCCCGCATCCTACATACCTAATCGACATGCTTGAATCAGTTCAACACCGAGCTGCCCATTTCATTTCACGTAATTCTAGCCATCACTCCAGCGTAACGCAAATGAAACTCGATCATTCCATACAGCCTTTAGTTCTTCGCCGTAATATCGCTTTGTTATCCTTGCTTTACAAATATGTTTATAATGCCACACAATCCACACTACATATCCAGATCGCCTCGAACACGTCTCGCCGATTAAATAACCACTTCAGTTTTGCGCGCATGTACGGTACGACACATGCTTTTAAATTTTCCGCGCTCCCTACGGCCATTCGCCTGTGGAACAATCTGCCTGATCACATTGCTTCCGAGTCAGATCAAGAAAAATTTTGTCATCACCTATACGAGCATTTTTCATAATAGCACTTACAAATCACTTTATCTTGCTTCGTACACTTGGCGATGTGCTTCGAACTTCTTGTGATTTTTTTTATTGATGCATTGCTATCTTGCTCCTATGAACTGCTATCTTATGCTGCATCACGTTTTTGCTTGTATGCCCTGTATATATTATAGCTTTTTTGCGTCTGTTTCCCTAAATATCTCTTGAAGAATTGTACTCCCTGATATGTACATTCTTCGTGTATTTTACTTTCCAGTATTAGTACCTCACGGTGAGTTTTATCGTGTTATTTCCTTAAGTGTACCTTTGCGGCCTTTCATTACTTCAGTTGTTCCTTTTACATGTTTTTGGTAGTAATGTTGACGAGCCCTGCATTGAGGCGTATCTTTTGTATTACACTTTAGAAGGCTGTTTACGCTTTTTTCCATTTGATTTTGTAGCCCCCCTCACACAATGCCCCCATAGGGCCTGTAAGGTACTTTAAATAAATAAAAATAAATAAATAAAGTACATATGTGGACAAAAAAAGATCTTTTTCAGCTATAGCGATAAAATGCATTTATTAATTCATAATTGCTTTGCTAAGCTTCCACCGTTGAAGCGTTACACAAGAAAATCAGTAGGGTAACTATGGGCATTGCACTCAATTTTCCGCGTTTCAGTCAGCATTTCCAGGAATCAAACTCAGCGTAGCATGGAGGATACATTGCGCACAACAACGTTGATAATGTGTCGGAAGTACCGTTGGGCGTCGTCTCATTCGAACATGTCAGCGTCTGCGGAGCACCTTTGTATCTTTAGCGAATGTTGCGCAACCTACGTTCACTTGTGCATTTATTTTCTCTTGAATGAGCTCACTTGCCACATTTTTTCTTTTGTTGACCTTTGTTTCATCTAAGGAGCACATCTTCGTGTAGCCGAAACTATTTGGCTTCGTGATGACACAAAGAGGGCTGCTTACGGTCATCTATAGCTTGCTTTGTTTCCTTGATGCAACACGTAGTTTCTGCTTTTAGATTCAACAATTTTATTTAGTCACTCTCATTAACTTCTGAATATCGTGTACCAGTTATTCATTTTCCCCAGACTAATGTAGGCAACGTGTTCATTTTCTCCTCCATATTTCTTGCTACGTCTTCTATTTGCTATCCTTTATTCTTTAGAAATTCTGGTACCATTGGCCTGTGTTTCGCGCTAAGCATCTCTCCCAAATTTTAATGTGAAATGTTTATGATTGTTACACATGCTGCCTTTTGTATATTCATCTATCATCATTTGGTTTAGTCCTTCGTTGGCAGTTTCTTAGGCTAAGAAGTAATCGTTACACTACAGAGCTGGGCTCGAATTTCGCATTATGGAGTATTGTAATCACCGGTGCATTTTTACAGTGTTCACGTTTCAAGAACTCTACTTCTGTCTTGTATCACTACCTGTCCATGTATAAGCTAGTCCAAGCCACCTCTTTATTGCCTTCCCATGTGCCGTTATTCCGTAAAACTTTCTTATATCGCTCTTTCACTATTTCACATTTCATCGTCATCATCAGCCTATTTTATGTCCACTGCAGGACGAAGGCCCCTCCCTGCGATCTTCAATTAGCCCTGTCCTGCGCCAGCCGATTCAAAATGGCACCTGCGAATTTCTTAATTTCGTAACCTCACCTAGTCTTCTGCAGTCCTCAACTGTACTTCCCTTCTCTTGGCACCCATTCTGTAACTCTAATTGTACATTGGCTATCTAACCTACGCATAACGTGACTTGCCCGGCTTCATTGTGTTCTCTTAATGTCAATTAGAATATCAGCTATCCCTGTTTACTTCCTTATCCACACCAATCTCTTCCTGTTTCTTAACGTTACACCTAACAATCTTCGTGCCATCGCTCCTTCCCTCAACTTGTTTTCGAGCTTCTTTGCCAGTCTCCAAGCTTCTGCCCCATACTTCAGCACCGGTAGAATGCACCGATTGTGTACCTTTTATTTTTCATTGATAATTGTCAGTTTACAGTCAGGATGTCACACTGTCTGCGGAATGCGCTCTAACGCATTTTTCCTTCTCATGACCAGGGTCCCCCTGGGCGATTCTGAAATCTTGTTCCGTTGCCCGGCAATTGATCATTCTTTTTGTCGCTGCATAATAATCTTCCACCGTACTCTTACACTGTCTCTGTTAAGGTCTTCAATAATTTGTTGTAACTCGTCTGCAGTGTCGTTGAATAGAGCAATGACATCTGCAAACCGAAGGTTGCTGACATATTCGCCGTCGATCCTCACTCCTAAGCCTTCCCAGTTTAATACCTTGAGTACTTGTTTCAAACACGCATAGGTATCTTTCTACTTTTCTTGCGGATAATTAAGGTAGCTGTGGAATCTCTTTGGATATTTCGCAAGATACTTATGTAAGCCTCCTGTGCTCTTTGATTGCGTAATGTCTCTATGACTGCTGGTATCTCTACTAAATCAAATGCCTTTTCGTAATCTATGAAAGCCATATACAGGGGCTGATTGTACTCTGCGGATTTCTCGATTACTTGATTGATGACATGGATGTGGTCGATTGTAGCGTATCCCTTCCTGATGTCAGCCTGTTCTCTTCGTTAAGTGAAGTGTTGCCTTTGTTCTATTGGAAAACATTTTGGTTAATATTTTATAGAATACTGAAAGTAAACTAATGGGCCTATAATTTTCAATTTTTTAACGTCTCCCTTCTCGTTGATTAGTTTACTGTCGCCATTCTTCCACTTTTCTGGAACTCTTGAAGTCGTGAGACATTCAGTATATAGGACCGCAAGCTTTTCAAGCATGATATCTCTCCTATTGTTGATTAAATCGATAGCCGCTTTCGTCCGGTTCATGTCTTACTAGGCCCTTCTAGCTTCATCGCTAGTTATTTCTTTCAGGCATGGTGGTCACCTAAGGTAAGCACCTTTTCTTCATGTTTTCCTCTTGAAGCGCTCGATCACCACATATCGGCTTTCAGACAGCGAGCGTTTTGAAGATTTTGCCATTCTGACGGAGATGGCGCCACTTCCTTCGGGTTCCAATGTCAGATCTTTTGTTTTTCGTCCGGCGGTGGTCGTCTTCAAGGCGCGATACACCATGGACCCCAGATATTTTTATGGAAAGGAAGGTAAGTCGTGTCCTTGCTCAGTTGATAGCATTGGACAACATGTTGTATAAGTAGCTAATTTAAAGCAAGCTAGAAGTGAACTGCTGCCCTCAATTCGTAGAAAGCGCTGTGTCGTTGAAGTTGGTGGTCACATACAGTGACCACCGTGAATGAAGGATCTGAGAGGGCTGGTAATATATTATTTTTTCTTACTGTTTAAGCAGACTTTCTCGAAATACCATCTGCCTCCGAACTGCTTTGCAGGGGGTCAAGAGCCCAAGACAGCGATTCTGACTATGAACCAAATGATACTGCCGAAAGAATGAGCAAAGACCTAGCGCGAGAAAAGCCATTCGGCTGCGTGTGATTCTGATATAGACAGTGATCAAGATGATGATCCTATCATATCTGCCAGGGTACCTCTGTGGAGTCCTTCGTACGAAATGTCGCCACCGCTGGACTTTTTATCGTGCAGTGGAGTAGCACTTTACATTCAGAATATAGAGAATAGAAGTCCTTGCGACATCTTCAGCCTATTCTGGACGCCGTCCTTGATGGAGCTGCTAGTATTGCACACAAATTTTTACGCTCAACACCAGGGGAAGCCATATATATGTGAAGACATGAAGAAAAGCGTTCCTTTCTGGGGCTGAATTTCCTAATGGGGATCAAAAGAAGTCCAAGTGCACACTGGACTTCTGGACACTGCACAATTGCACCTAACATGCAACCTCTTCGAAAGTTATGCCGGTCAACAGATTCCGCTGATTTTATCCTACCTGCATCCCAATGATATCCTGCAGCCACTGGGGGATCGCGCCAATTTTGGACAGCAAAACAAAGTGGTGGACTTACATGTTATCACATGGTGGCATCACATGTTATTAGTTTAAGCGCAAAGAAACGCACGACAGGAGAGATGGCGCAGGACACAGCGCTACAATCTGATTCACTGTATTCTGTGTGCCTTCTCTCATGTCCTGCGTTTTTTCTGCGCTAAAGCTATTAACAAGCTTCGACAAGTTGTACAGTTTCTGTCCTCTCTGAATTATCTAACACCTTCGCGGAAAATTACTCGCCGAGCGAGCTCCTCGCCATCGACAAATCCACGACCAAGTTCAAGGGAAGTTCATTGAAATCAGTACATGCCGAAGAAGCCTGTGAAGCGTGGCCACAAGATCTCGATGCTATGTGCCAGCAATGGCTACAACCTCAAATTTGATATTTACACTGGCAAATGTGAAGGTGGCATTCAGAGGGACCTAGGCGCACAAGTAATAAAGAAATTATGCGACCACCGTAGAGGTCAGCAACTTCATGCTTTTTTCGACAATTACTTATTTAGCTTCAACCTGCTCCAGGATCTTTTTCCACCTTCTGGATTGTTGTGTCGTGAATTGCGAACATTGCGAACTTGAAGGAATTGATCACTTCAGCATGAAAGATTTTCGCAGAGGTGTGATGACATCTCTTACAGCAGAAGCTCAGGTTTGTACTAAGGTCTTATGTAGATACGGCCGTACTTCTACTTTACAGCAAGAACCAGTCAAAAAGATGCACAAAGCAGATGTGCGGTATCTGCAGCACTAAATCTCTTCCTTTAAGAACTACATGGATGTCCGAAACATGCAATGTCCCCTTGTGTCTGCGGGTAAACAGGACTGTTTCGCGCATTCTACCGAAAGTGACTGGTAGACACTTCCTGCATAGTGGTCACCTCAGCGGACCACCTCCCATTTTTTGAACCAAAAGTGCCAATTATATTTCGTGCGAGAAAAGCATTGTCTCACAAGAAGTTCACTGTTTTCAATAAAAAAGACTTTTACTCCCAAAGTAAAGTTCTGTACATGAAAGAGTTATAGAAGGCACCTCTGTATCCTGTTCATTACTACTTCGAATGGATCTAACGTGGCTGCTCTGCGTAGTGTACAAGTTAGTATAGAACCCTTCCGCTGAGTTTATCGATATCATCGAAATTGCTGATGAAATTACCCTGCTTACCTTTCAGCGCATGCATCTTGATTTGTGTTATGCGAAGTTTGCTGCTCACTGTTTTCATATTACATCAATTTTCTACTGTTTCTTCAGATTTTCTCACGCTCTAATTTCGGATCTCACTTATTTTCTCCTTCCTATTAGTTTTGACAGTTCCGCAAATTCTATATGATGTCTTGAGCTCGACACTTTCGTTGTTTCGTGTTTCATTATGAGGTCCTTCATTACTTGGGAAAGCTTACCTAATGGTTGCATTGATGCCTTACTGCCTACTTAAACTGCTGATTCTGTAGTTAGTCTAGTTAGGGTTTCTTTCATTATCTCTATGTAATCTTCATTTCACCGTTCTAAGGCTGAATGTTTGTTTGCAAGCACCAGCCTGAATTTGTCTGCTTTTACCCTTACTGCGTCGAAGCTGGCGTGTTTCTTTTATACTAATTTTACTCTTCCTTTTTGATATTGAGGTGAATCTTAATCCTCTCTAAGTTATGGTCATTGAATTTTGTCCTAGCTAATACTTCTACATCATGCCCTATGCTGTGATCAGCAGAATATATCAAATAGATTTCATTTCTTGTTTCTCCTTTAGGCCTTTTTCAGGTCCACTTTCGGTTGCTACTGTGACGTTTCGCCTACGACGCGCGGTATAGCCGGCGCGGATGCAACGGATGCCGGGCTTCGTTCAAAGCGGCGGAAATTTTGGCCCGTTCAGCACTGCCGCAACGCCTCCCCGCCAAGCGCGTCCAGGCAAGTTTCCATGCCACGTGTCTTCGTGTGTGCGTGTGTGTGTGTGTGTGCATGTTGGTGCCCACGCTTGTCAAAGCGCGGCAGCCGGGGAGAGGAGCTCCCCAAGTGTGAAGCGAGGAGGTCTGACCGGCGCCGGCCCGGCGGATGCATCACTTCTTGTCTCAACGTGTCTCTCAGCGCGTCCGTGCCCCGCCGTGACGTGCGCCTCTGACGAGGCGTTCCTTCTTGCCCTCGGCTCCGAGAGTATAAAAGCAGCTGCCCCCGGACGCCAAGGGAGAGGCTCCGAATTCTTCCGTCGAGTAGCGTGCTCTCCCGTCTCTCCACTTCGGTCGACCTGACCGGCCGCTCTTTTGCGATGCTAGAATAAACAAGTTGTTCTGTTAGCAGTCGACTCATGCTTTGCCAGGACCTTCGGATGCTTCCAGTTTTACCCCAGGCCACCAGGCCAACGCTACCCTTGGGGCTTGCGACCCAGATGCAACAACTGGTGACAGCGGTGGGATCGCGACAACGGAGGCCAGCAGCGAAGATATGCGGTTGACTGTATGCTGAGCAGCGCAACGACCATCCGGGGGCAGTGCAACGAGCCCTGTGTGATGACTGGTTGCCTGCAGCGGAACGACTGCGCTGAATTCTTGGCTGCGAGGTTTGGTGAGTGCGGGACTTTCTTCTTCTGAGTTTTGCCAGGCTTTTGTTAGTGTCAGAAACAGAGCTGGTAATTGTGGTTGTCGTTGCTGCCGGGTTAGTTTGCGGCAAGACAATGGTAGGCAGTAGAGAAAGCACCATTCAGAGTAGCCATGGATTGGAAGTCATTGCGGAAACCAAAATTGCTGGAGCTTGCAAGAGAGTTGGTTCTGGATGTGTCAGACAAACTCAGAAAACCAGAACTGCTAAGGGTTATACTTGAGTTAGAAGCTGAGGATGATGAGCTGTCCGAATGCCTTGAGACCATTGAGGAGAGGGAGACGGCAAAAGGACAGGAGCGCGAACTTAAAGAGCAAAAAGAGAAACAGGAGCACGAACTTAAAGAGCAAAAAGAGAAAGATGAGCGTGAACGTAAAGAAGAGCGCGACCGTCAACACGCTTTGGAAATGAAGCGTCTCGAGATAGAGATGGAACGCGCTCGTAATGGAAGTCAGGCACACGGTGCAGGAGAGCGAGTATTGTTGAAAATGACTAACCTGATGCGGCTGTTTAAGCTTGGAGAGGACATTGGTTTGTTCCTGGTTAACATTGAGCGAACCTTGCGAGAAGCAGGGGTTCCCTCGGGAAACGTGGCCACAGCGCTTGCTCACTTTGTTAACCGGCGAGGCGGCCGACGTAGTCGCTCACTTGAACAGAGAGGAGGCAGAGGATTTCGACAAAGTGAAATCAAGTCTGCTAAAAAAGTACAGGCTGTCAGCGGAAGCGTTCCGTCGGAAGTTTCGGGAAAATGAGAAAGGCAGAAGTGGGTCCTATACAGAGTTTGTCTACAGGCTTATGTCAAACATGCAGGAGTGGCTCAAAGAAGAGAAAGCGTTTGGTGACCACGAGAAAGTTCTGCAGTGTTTCGGGCTGCAGCAGTTTTATAGTTGGTTACCTGAGAAAGTGCGGTACTGGGTCTTGGATAGGCCAGACGTTAGTACGGTGGCTAAAGCCGCCGAGCTAGCCGAGGAGTTTGTGACGCGTCGGGCTAGCGGAGCTAAGGACGGTCAAACGGGTGAATTTGGCTCCAAGTTTGAGAGGCCGAAGTTCACGCCCATGAGAGCACACGTAGTGCGGATGCGAGTGAAAGCAGTCTGACCGAACGTAAGGAGACGGCGGCAGCCGAAGCCGAATGCAGAAAGCGGTTCGAGACGAGGCAAGTGCGCGTGTGTTATACGTGCCAGAAGACCGGTCACTTTTTGCGCAGTGTCGGGAAACAAAAACAAAAGTCGTGTTTTTGTCATTATGCAGCACTGACGAGAACATGAAGCTTCTTGATACTTACATGCGAGACGTCCTCGTGTACGGGAAAGAGTGCTGAGTGCTTCGCGATTCCGCAGCTACAATGGATGTAGTTCAACCCTCTTACGTAGAAGCCGATATGTTCACGGGCGAGTGTGCATGGATCAAGCAAGCCGTGGAAGCTCATAGCGTGTGTCTGCCCGTAGCAAAAGTGCTTATTGAAGGACCTTTCGGAGCGCTTGAGACGGAGGCTGCAGTGTCATCTATGTTGCCCCCCCTCCCCCAGTACCCGTACCTATTTTCGAACAGGTCCGATCACCTCCTGCACGAGCAGGGGCTTTTGTTTGGTGAGGCTAGCGTTCAGGCCTTAACCAGATCGAGAGTTCGGGAGCTCGATGCAAAGGCGGTAGTTGCGGGGCCGACGTTGTCGAACAATGAAAAAGGGTCGGAGGCGCAGCAAGCTGATATTCTGAGCACGTCCGAACTGAATGCAATTGAGCTTGTAGCGTTGAAGGCACCAGATACTGGAGAGGAAATGCCCGACATGGGAAAGTTAGAAGAGCTATCTGCAGATTTGCTCATCGCGCCTACGTCAGACGGACTTAATAAGTTGCTAAAAGTCAGCCGGGTGGCTTTGATAGCCGAGCAAAAAAAGGATGGCAGCCTAGAAAACATACGCTGCATTGTCACGGAAGGTATCGCCAAGAAAAATGCTCGTTTTGTGGAAAGAGGTGGGGTCCTGTACGGGAAGTATCTAGACCACAGCGGAGTGGAGTTCGATCAGCTGATCGTGCCTCAGTGCTACCGTCAGGGTCTGTTGCGCTTGTCGCATGGGGGTTCGTGGTCTGGACACCTAGGAGTTAAGAAAACTAAGGACAGTCTCTTGCAAGAGTACTATTGGCCAGGGTGTTTTCGGGACGCAGACCACTTTGTGAGGACATGTGACACCTGTCAGCGGGTGGGCAAACCAAAGGAAAAATCGAGGGCGCCGTTGAAGTTGGGACCTATCATTACGAGCCTTTTAGACGGCTCGTGATTGATACAGTGGGACCTCTGCCGGTAACAGCCATGGGGTACAGACACATTTTGACTGTGATCTGCACAGCGACAAAGTTCCCTGGACCAGTGCCGCTTAAAGAACTGAGCTCAGTTGAGATAGTCAATGCATTACTGTCCATATTTGCGCGAGTTGGTTTTCCTGCGGAAATCCAGTCAGATCAGGGCACAGTGTTTACTAGCGCTTTGACGACAGCCTTTCTCGAAAGGTGCGGGGTAAAGCTGTTACACAGCTCAGTGTACCACCCCCAGTCGAATCCCGTTGAGAAGCTCCACTCCGTCATGAAGCGCGTGTTGAGAGCATTGTGTTTTGAACAACACACTGACTGAGAGCTGTGTCTGCCTGGGGTGATGTTTTCATTAAGGACCGCACCGCATGTGGCTACGGGGTTTTCGCCAGCTGAGCTGGTGTACGGTCGCTCGCTGCGGTCTCCGCTTCGCATGCTTCGAGAATCGTGGGAAGGCAGGGGCGACGACCCAGTCATGGTGGAGTACGTGCTTACGCTACTCGAACGCTTAAGAAGGGCACATGAGTTGTCAGGTGAAGCAATGGCAAAGGCCCAGCAGAGGGCCAAGGTTTATTATGATCGGACAGCCAGGGCCCGTCGTTTTGAGGTGGGCGATGAGGTCATGATATTGCGCACATCACTAAAAAACAAACTCGACGTGCAGTGGGAGGGCCCAGCACGGATTGTTCAAAAACTGTCGGACGTTAACTACGTGGTGAGTCTGCCAGGAAAACGGAAAGCACAGCAAGTTTACCACTGTAATCTGCTCAAACCCTATAGACGACGGGAAGCAGTGGTGTGTATGATGGTAAACGTTCCCGAAGAGCTTCTGGTCGAGCTTCCGGGACTAGGCTCAGTGACGAACCGGGAAGACACCGATCAAGTCATTAGTGACTTAATCAGTAAAGCACCGCTGTCGCCTGAGCAGAAAACCGAACTACACCAGCTCTTACAAGAGTTTCAAGGTCAGTTCTCTGAGAGGTCTGGTAGGACTTCTGTCCTTACTCATGATATAGAACTTACCTCCCCAGAACCAGTACGATCCAAGGCGTACCGGGTGTCACCCCGCCAGCACGATATTATGGAGGCTGAGGTAAAGAAAATGCTACAGCTCGGTGTTATTGAGGCGGCTGAGCGTGATTATATCTCCTCTTTGATTTTAGTTGAGGTACCGGGCAAGGAACCTCGTCCTTGCGTCGACTACCGCAGGCTTAATTCCATCACTAAGGATCAATTTTATCTGATTGCTAACATCGAGGAGCGCCTTGAGAAAGCTAGTAGCACTCAGTTTATTTCCACCCTAGATATTGTCAGGGGTTATTGGCAGGTTCCACTTACAGAAGAGGCTAGTAGGTATGCGGCGTTCATTTCAGCAATGGGGACATTCCGTCCTAAAGTTTTGAGTTTTGGTTTGAAGAACGCGCCCTACTGCTTTTCAAGCCTCATGATAAAGTGTTGCGGGGACAGCAAGAATTCGCTTTGCCGTATCTAGACGACGTAGTGATATTCTGCGCATCCTGGTCTGAGCACATGGCACACTTGCGGGCAGTGCTAACCCGCCTGCGCGAAGCGGGCTTGACAGTCAAGGCTCCCAAGGGCCAATTAGCACAGGCCGAGGTTGTCTACCTCGGTCACGTGATTGGACGGGGTCGTCGCCGCCCCTCTGAAATAAAGGTGGCCGCTGTGCGAGACTTCCCGCAACCGCGCACGAAGACCGATATTCGGTCGTTCTTAGGTGTCGCCGGCTACTATCAGCGGTACATCCCCAGGTACTCTGATATCGCGGCTCCCCTGACGGATGCTCTAAGAAAAACAGAGCCCCAAACAGTCGTCTGGGACGAGACAAAGGAAAGAGCTTTTAGCGCCCTAAAGAGCGCCCTAACAAGCCCGCCTGTGCTACGATCGCCAGACTGCACAAAAGGGTTCGTTGTTCACTGCGATGCTAGTGAGCGAGGCATGGGCGTTGTACTGTGCCAACGGGAAAATGGAGAAGTGAAACACCCCGTCCTGTATGCTAGTCGTAAGCTGACCAGTCGTGAGCAGGCGTACAGCGCCACCGAGAAAGAGTGTGCGTGTCTCGTATGGGCCGTTCAGAAATTGTCATGCTACCAAGCCGGCTCGAGGTTTATCATTGAGACGGATCACTGCCCTCTCCAATGGCTGCAGACCATCTCTCCCAAAAATGGCCGCCTCCTGCGCTAGAGCCTCGCTTTGCAACAATATTTCTTTGAGGTACGTTACAAAAAGGGGAGTCTCAACGGTAACGCCGATGGCTTAAGTCGAAGCCCCTAACGTAGGAATCAGCTTCAAAGTTGTTTGTTACTGATGTTTTTCTTCCTGAGGCAGGATTTTTAAGATATTGCTTTTGTTTAGCGTTTCAAAGTGATGACGTGCTTTCTAGTGCAACTTTCCAATTTGTGGACGCGTTCTGAGTGCTGCTAGACTATTGTAAGGAACTAGGCAGTAGTGTAAAAGGGGAAAGAGCCTGGCAGGGCTTAGTGAGGGTTGTGTCGTGCTTGCTGACTGAGCGGTTGAGTTTCGGCGTAGTTCTCTCGCTTGCTGGGAACGAGAACGAAAATGGCAACTCCCCCGAAGTCACTTTGCAGTGTCCTGTGTTAACCTGAACGTGAGAACGAGGCCTTCTCTGTGCGCTGCGCTCAAGAAACGCCGAAGGACGACCGACTTCGGTTATGAGCATCATCGAGCGACATCCCTCCGGACAGCGGATGCAGTCCCCTGACCATGGGGATCTCCTTCTCCCGGTGGGGCGGTCTGTTACGTTTCGCCTACGACGCGCGGTATAGCCGGCGCGGATGCAATGGACGCCGGGCTTCGTTCAAAGCGGCGGACATTTTGGCCCGTTCAGCGCTGCCGCAACGCCTTCCCGCCAAGCGCGTCCAGGCATGTTTCAATGCCACGTGTCTTCATGTGTGCGTGTGTGTGTGTGTGTGCACGTTGGTGCCCACGCTTGTCAAAGCGCGGCAGCCGGGGAGAGGAGCTCCCCAAGTGTGAAGCGAGGAGGTCTGACCAGCGCCGGCCCGGTGGATGCGTCACTTCTTGTCTCAACGCGTCTCTCAGCGCGTCCGTGCCCGACCGTCACGTGCACCTCTGACGAGGCGTTCCTTCTTGCCCTCGACTCCGAGAGTATAAAAGCAGCTGCCCCCGGACGCCAAGAGAGAGGCTCCGAATTCTTCGGTCGAGTAGCGTGCTCTCCCGTCTCTCCACTTCGGTCGACCTGACCGGCCGCTCTTTTGCGATGCTAGAATAAACAAGTTGTTCTGTTAGCAGTCGACTCATGCTTTGCCAGGACCTTCGGATGCTTCCAGTTTTGCCCCAGGCCGCCAGGCCAACGCTACCCTTGGGGCTTGCGACCCAGATGCAACACTACGCTTCCTCAAGAAGGTATTCATTATTCGGAACCTTTTTCTGTCCGCGAATTCGACCATCATTTCACTGTTAGTGTTCCTGGAATCGATGTCGTAGTTGCCAACTGCTTGTTCACCAGCCTGCTTTTTGCTCACTTTTCCACCAAAAGTCTCTCATCACTAGAGCATACTGAGATTGCACTTTCTTTGTCGCTAATTCAACATCTTCATAAAACTGTTCTATTTGATCATCAATGCGAGTGGAGGTTGGAGCATAGGCTTGTACTACTTATTCTATACCTCCTATTTAGCTTCAATACGAATACTGCTACCTTCCCATTAATGTCGAATTCGACAATGTTGCCCGCAATGCCCTCATATATTAGGAATCGTAACCCGCATTACACCTTAGCTGGAAGTCCTTTATAACAGAGGACGTAGCCATTATTCAGCACTGTTTAAGCGTGACCAGCTCTTCTAATCTCACTGAAGTCAATAATTTCCAACATAATGCCTGATAGATCCTCGGAGCCCTCCTAAGCTAGCTTCTCTCCAGATAGTTCGTGTCTCGAATGTTGCAAGGCTAAGTTACCAGTGGCGGTCTTTCACGGTCCAGAAATTCTTAGCACCCTCTGCTGCGTTGCAGGTCTGGCCACCGCCTTGGTCAACTGATCCGCAGCTACTGGTCATAAAACGTGGAACATATACCGCGAACAAATAGGGTCATCTTCGCCGGATGTGCCACAAGAAATTGTTGTAAATGGAGACACGTACTGTGGTAACGATGCAGCTAATTTATTTAATAATTATTTTGTTAATGGCGGTGCTTCAACTACTACATCTGCTTTTTGCACTGAACGTAATATTCGTACTTATATAAAACATCGCGTCAACGAGACCATATTTCTTACGGCTACGTCTGAAACTGAGATTTTTTTCTGTTCCTAATTTCAAGAGTAACAAATCAGCTGCTGGCGAGGATGACATTCAAGCCCAGCCTAATAAAGCAGTTGCTCACATAATCTGTGGCCACATGGTACATACTTGTAACAGTATATTATCCAGTGGAATTTTTCCTAAGACAATAAAAAAAGCTCGTGTCGCTGTAATCTGTAAGGGTGGAAAACACAATGACTTGAATAATTATAGGCGAATTTCGGTATTGCCTGTTTTTTCCAAAGTGGCTGAACGTATTATATATAAGCGTCTAAATAGTTTTTTTTCTCTGGATAAAGGCGTTATCTCGGATAATCAATATGGTATTCAGAAGAATAAATCGACCGAAATGGCATTATTAGGAGTCCGAAATACAATTATAAATAACATTGAAGAAAACAACTTTACCATTGGTATATTCCTAGACTTTCGCAAGGCTTTTGATAGCATAAAATATAACATATTACTAGAGAAACTCCAAATATATGGCATTAGAGGCATAGCATTAGAACTTATGCATAGCTTCCTTGAATCTAGATTTCAGTATACCACAAGGGGTATACCACATGGGGTACCACAAGGCTCCATATTAGGGCCATTATTACTTATTATTTACATAAATGACCTAATTAACGTTCCACTGACTGAGGAAATCATACTGTACGCTGATGACACTAATTTCTTTTTTTCCGGACTAGAGCTTCAGGAACTAGAAGTTACCGCAACCCATTGGTTACAAGAACTTAGCGAGTGGCTCTATCTAAATAAAATTGACTTAAATGCAAAAAAAAACGAAATTCATTCCAAGAATAAGCAAACACATTACGACGTAAAACTTTTATTCTGGATCGTAACTTCCCTTCCTATTCTTTTCCTATACGTAGTACGCGACATGATTCAAACGGCAACTTTAACCTGCCCAAGTATCGTACGGCTGATGGCAAAAGACCGTTATAATGTCATGAAACCACAATTTGGAACATCATGTCCTTTGAGAGAAAACCTGCAGGTCCGGCTTAGCATGCATAATTTTTTATTCTATATTGAAAACATATGTATTCAATTCTTGCAAGTGTACACACACTTGTATTATATATATATATATATATATATATATATATATATATATATATATATATATATATATATATATATTGTTACCGTTAATGTGGAACCGGCTCTATTTAACGGACGGGGTTGATGGTGAAGTCAAGATGGCGTTCCGAGGCTGCGCCAGCTAACGCCTTCCTCCTCTTCTCCTCGCCCAGCTCACGCCACAGGAATCCCGGGTTGCTAGGCGAAGCCCACTGGGCAAGCCGAAATCACTCGGAAAGGGTAGGGTGAAACCGCTTAAGACGGGCAACATGTACTAACTGGGTTCTGGCTAGACCGACGACCAGCGGACGACAAGCGTGCCACCACGTACGTCAAGTCACTCAAGCGATCTACAATGGCGAATGGGCCCATGTACTGGGGTAAAAACATTTCGCAAAAGCCACGTTTACGTTCCGGAATCCACAACCACACAAAGTCTTCTTTAGTGTAAGAGACAGACTAGAAAATCTAGTCTGTCTCGGTGTTGCGATACCATAGTACGAAGACGCGCGATACGCCGGGCTTCTTCGGCTAGACAAAGCGTCTTGGCAACAGAGTACTTGTCTTGAAAGTCAAACAATAGTATAGTGTCAATGAAGCTTAGTGGTGGGCGTGCGTAAAGGAGATAAAATAGAGTGTAATCGGTCGTCTCATGCTTTGCAGTATTATAAGCATAGGTGACGAAGGGGAGTACGTCATCCCAATCTCTGTGATCGGAAGATACGTACATGGACAGCATGTTAGTTGGAGTTCTGTTCGTACATTCTACAAGCCCATTTGTCTGAGGGTGATAAGGCGTTGAATGACGGAACTGCGAACTGCAGAGACGAAGGAGTTCTGCTACGGCGTCCACAATAAACTGACGACCGCGATCGCTAATGATGACGCGGGGGGGGGGGGGGGGGGAACATGTCGAAGAATAATCAATCGAAGCAAAATCTTTGCAACGGACACAGCTGTGGAAGAAGGTACGGCCACCGTTTTCGCGTAACGGGTCAGATGGTCGACACATGCGATCACCCATCGGTTGTCGTTGGATGATCGTGGAAATGGGCCAAGAAGATCGATACCCATTTGTTCAAATGGCAGGCGAAGCGGCGGCAGAGGTTGGACAATACCTGGCGGAGCGGTCGTAGGGCGCTTGTAGCGTTGACATTGTTCGCAACTGACGAAGTAGTACTTGACTGTGTCCCGCATTATGGGTCAGTAAAAACGCTCCTGTGTCCGGTTCAACGTTCTGATGAATCCTAGATGGCCAGATGTCACATCGTCGTGCATGGCTCTCAGTATGTCCGCTCGCAGACTCTGCGGCACCACCAGAAGGAAGCGTGTGCGCTTAGCCGAATATATATATATGCGCGTCAAAGGGACGCGGGGATCAAGAAGAGAGGGGAAGAGGAGAACGAAGACTGTGCAGCGACCATTCCTGTTCTTCGTAGCCTGCCGTTCCTGTTCTCGCACACCTAAATAAACCCCTTTTCCCCGTGCTTGTAACAAATTGGTGGACGGTGCGGGGTACACCTCGTAACCACGGAGCCTACACTGCTACAACTTCGCCGAAGCCGTCGACTTGCCGGACTTCCGCCACCCTCACCTGTCATGCCTGAACACGCCTGCCAGAGTCCCGAAGGGTCTGACGCGGCTTCAAGGCCAACACCTGGTGTTCCGTGGCAATACTACCGGGTGCCACTCACTTTCGGAGGAAAAGCCGGAGAAGATGTCGACGAGTGGCTCACGAACTACCGAAGGGTGAGCCGGTCTAACGGTTGGAACTCTACCGCACAATTGTCCAATGTTGTGTTTTCCCTCACCGACACAGCGCTCGTCTGGTATGAGAATCACGAAGACACGCTCACTTCATGGGACCTTTTCGTCGAGGAGCTCAGAGCGTGTTTTGGAGATTCGAGCGCAAAAAGGAAACGCGCTGAACAGACGCTTTCGCAACGAGCTCAGATTCCTGGCGAGACCTGTACGACTTATATCCAAGAAGTGCTGAAACTGTGTAAAATAGTCAACTCTCAAATGTCTGAAGATGACAAAGTTGGACATTTGTTGAAAGGAATAGCCGAAGACGTCTACAATTTTTTGATCAGCAAGGAAAGCTTGGATTCCGTGTCTGACGTCATTCGCCACTGCCGGACCTTTGAGACGCTGAAGATGCTACGGATAATACCGAAGTTTGGTCGCCTGGCTAATGTCACGACGGTGGCAAGTGTAGACCCGAGCTCGTGTGTTGACCTTCCATCCACTATACGGCAGATTGTTCGCGACGAGTTGCTCCATCAGGAAGAGATGTACCGTTGAACACCCGGCATCACTGGCGCGTACTCACCACACGAGATGAGAAACACGGCCGTTTCGACGACATGGCAACCCACGGTGAACTCAGCGACCATCGAGTATAGGTCTACCCCACAAACGAGAGGGACCATGAGCTATCAAGGTCATGACTACGACCAACGCCCACGCCGCAAGCACGCCTCCCAGCGGCCGATGCCTAGCCATGATGAATGTCACCCACCTACTGTCTATGCAGTCGACAGCAACATGCGCGACTACATGGAAGAACATCGCAATTTGAGGCATCTGCCGGTATGTTTCCAATGAGGTGTAGCGGGCCACATAGCGAGGTTCTGCAATCGTCGCCCAACAACGCGGAATGGTCGATCCGGATCTTCAACAAGGCCCACACCTCCTACGAGGACAACTCAACTGCCGTACACCACCTCTTGGTCAGCTGGTGTCCCTTCTGGCAACGATTACTGGCAGAAAAGCTTCCGGAGCCGCTCGCCGGCATCTGACAGGAGTTTGACGCCACCGCCGACTTCTCATGCACCGCGTTAACGTCAATCTCCATCGCCAGTGCGCCGCTCCGCCTCACCTTCACAACCGGAAAACTAGCTAGCGCGGCCGATGGGGGTGAGGTCGCTCGACACGTGCTATCGACAGAAATGCCCCCTGCAGTTGCTATGATTAAGAACAAAGTGCATGTACTTGTTGATGGTGTTGCTACAATGGCTTTAGTGGATACCGGAGCAACTGTATCCGTAATGAGTCTCAGTTTTAAAGGTCGGTTGGGGCGTAAAGTTGTATTTCGGTGGGACCAGGCTGCAACGTTTTGTGGAGTGAGCGGCGAGTCGTTGCGCCCTGTTTGTGTGTGCACTGCTGACGTATCCTTGGCTGGTGGAGTTTTCGCGACGGAGTTTGTGGTTATTCGCCGATCGACGCACGAAGTGATTTTGGGCATCGACTTTTTGCGACAGTGTGGTGCGACCGTCGATTGTCGCACGGGGGAAGTTTGCGTCGATGGCGATGTTTCGTCCGGGCTCTTAGAGGAGACTTGCAGTCAAGGTGAACTTTGTGTATCTGCAGATACTGTTGTGCCTGCGTCCACCTCTGTGTGCGTGCCGGTTGTGTGTCGCGGTGAAGTGCCAGACAGTTTCGATGCCTCCGTAGAGCCAATGCATCTAAATTGTATGAAGAAGAACATTTTTGTCCCTCATTGTGTGGTATCCATCGGCAAGGGGCGTGCTGGCTTGTGGACGGCCAACTGCTCGGCAGAACCCGTCCTGCTTCCAGACGGCTTGAAACTCGCCTACTTTACAGAATACTCGTCCTCGTCCGTAGCCGTACTAACAGATCCGCCGTGTGAACCTGCTGACCTTCGCCACGTCTCAGACAAAAAGCTTCTGTCTATGATAAACAAGTCACTCAGCACAAGGGAGCGCCATACCTTGGCGGATACGCTTTCTAAGCATCTGTCAGTGTTTGACTTTGCGCAGCCGGACAAAGCGTTCTCGATTCCCGAGTCACGAACACGCCATACTATTAGCCCCGAGAACGAACACGAGCGGCGCTGCGAGCGCCGCTCGCGTGACGTCAGGGCACGGACTCGCGCCTGTCGTCTGCTACAGTTCGGGCGTTGTCCGGGCGCTTTCTGCGGTGTTTTCGTTTGTTCGCCCTCGTTCTCTCTGCTTGTATACTTATGGTGGTCGCCTCAAATATATTTTTACGACGTATTCCTTTGCGAACATTTATTCAAAGAGCTAATTTCTTAGACAACAATGCAGCTCTCGAAGGCAACGCTACGGTGCCAGCCGAAGCGACGCAGACCAGCTCATTGCGGGTTTTTCATACGCGGATAGACAATCGCAAGAGCATAGCCTATAGGAATCCAGTTATGATACCATACCTGCCGCGGTGCAACAAGTATGTCACAAAGCTGGCTATATATGACTTCTACAGCAGTTACGTTGATTTTATTCCGCTAAAACAGGTTTGCTCACGACGAGTAGTTCATGGTATAATATCGAATTTTTGCATTTCCTCACAGAAACGCTCGGCAGTAGCACGAGGACTTAACTAATACTGGAGTTTAGATTCTACACGCCTCACTTGCTTTTTTAACTGCTTGTCGACATTAGGCGGTTATTCACGTGTTCATTTTTTTTAAAGCGGCGGAAACTTGAAGTAAAGTTAATGAATGCTTACAGCTATTTACAGAGTACAAATAGGAATGTACCAATATATATTCCCTTTTCCATGCTACACGTTCAACTCGCCTCTTTAGAGCGCGTTTGTTAATGATTAATAATGTATGTTATGTTCCTCTTTTTTTGTCTATGTTACCTAGTGTATATCATTTATTTATTTCAATGCCGCAGTGTGTTTTGCATTGTTATTGTGGAAATATTTCACTGTTCTTTCATATATTGTATAACTGCAATGTTTTATGGCCACTATATAAATGTAATTTATATGGCGCTTGATGTGTTACCCCATGCAGCCATATTGCACCTAAGGGGGTGAGGTTACCTCAAGCCGCGTCTGTGCGACTTTTTTCCCTCATCCACCTCCACTTACTACTCCTCTGTACATGTGTGTGTGTGTAAATGGAAATTATTAAATCAAATCAAACTCACTTGAGAAATTTACTGGTGCTTGCTGCTTGAGGAATATACATGACGAATCTGTTTGGCGAACTGACAGAGGCTGCTCGGCCTAATTTTTTTAGTGAAGTATGCCTGCTGGACCGCATCGCTGCAGCCAGAAAGAAGTTGAAGCGTCAATGATTAGTAGTATGGGACATATTGAAGATATCGAAATTCCCCCGGTGGAGGGTCAGAAATCAAGTGAAAGTATATGCAAGGCTTGTGGTGCTTTCTTTATGAATGTTTGCGATTGGATTGGAGCAAACATAATTTGCCTGCAAGGTTCTCTTTTATGTACCGACCAAGCGAATAGTTATCCGTTTGTATAATTGAATAACGCTGGATCGAGACATGGTGAGACAGAAGGTGCTTGAATTTTCTTTTTGTATACAGGAAATCTAAGCTGCGGTGTAGTAGCTCGAGAATGCTTTAGCCATTCCAGTTGGCGCTGTGAAAAATATGCTTTATGGTTTTAATTCGAAGTTGTAGTGAACTGATGGGTTTCGCGAACATAGCGTGCCTCGCCATACGGACAGTCCATTGCTACCGTTACGTGATCAGGGGTGTGCCATATTGTCGATAAAGGCTACTGAGGGCCACTATGAAACGCTCCATCACTTTAAATTGAGTGGCTCTCGATCTTAACAACGAAACTTTTCTCTCAGATGATTGCTACTATGGTGTTTGTGAATTAACTATGTAAATACTCTACATGACGCGCCGTCGTGTTAGCAGCCATGAGCAATTCGTTTTTTTGGAGGCCTGTTTCAGAGGGGGATGAAAGTAGCAGCAAACTTTTTGATAAGAAATGCGCGCCTAACTATTTTTTTACGCATTAATGAATGGCCATATTTGAATAGAACAACACACCAGAGTAATAGGAATCATGATGAGAGCTTCGCTGGGCAGTGTCTTTCTAAAATCAGATAACATGTTGACGCCAATTACCAAATTTTTCTTCCACGTAAAATGCAATGCCTCTCATAGCTAAATACTAAAGGAATGTTAAATGTTTAGCGAAGCATCATACACAACTTCGCGCGTTGAATTTGCAGATAATCTTTTTTTAGTCAAAATTTACCGATAGACACGGCGCATATATGCATTGCAAAACCTAGTAGACCCCTTTAACGCTACTTAGCTTGCGATATCCAAGCGGCAAAGTTTCTCGACTCACACGCTTTTGAAGAAGAAACTGTGGTTAAGGTAAGGCAGCTGAAAGAAGCCGACGTATTCTTCAATACGTACGGCTCGAGCCACCCATACCCCAAGCATACACAAAGGGAACGAGCGCGCGCGGCAGCCGAGCGAGCCGGAGCGAGCGGCGTCCTGGCCGTGACGTCACTCGCGAGAGGGCGCCACTCCTAATTCTCGGGGCTAATAGATACGGGATCTGCGCGCCCGATCAGGCAAAAGCCTTATCGCGTGTCGCCTAACGAGCGGAAGATAATCGGGGAACAAGTGAGTGACATGATGAAAAATGGAATAATACAAGAGTCCTCGAGTCCTTGGGCAGCTCCGGTCATACTTGTCAGAAAGAAAGACGGTAACTGGAGATTTTGCGTAGATTATCGAAGATTAAACGCCGTGACTAAGAAGGATGTCTACCCCCTGCCCCGGATTGATGATGCAATTGATTGCCTGCATTCGGCCTCTTATTTTTCTTCAGTGGACCTGCGCTCAGGATATTGGCAAATCCCTATACACCCGGCAGACAAGGAGAAGGCAGCCTTCATAACCCCGGATGGATTATTCGAATTCAATGTGATGCCATTTGGGTTGTGCAACGCTCCAGCAACCTTTGAAAGGTTCATGGACACCATTCTGCGTGGGTTAAAGTGGAACATCTGTATGTGCTATCTTGACGGCGTTGTTATATTCGGACGCGCATTCAATGAGCACAATACGCGCCTGGATATTGTCCTCGACTGCATCAAAAACGCTGGCCTGGTTCTGAACTCCAAGAAATGTAACTTTGGTGACCGTCAAACCCTTGTGCTGGGTCACCTTGTTGACAAAGACGGTATCCGGCCTGATCCCCTCAAGACGGCACCTGTCGAGGCATTCAGTGCACCGCAGTCAGTGAAGCAACTTCGTAGTTTTCTGGGTCTTTGCTCTTACTTTCGCCGATTTATTCCTGGTTTTGCTGACGTCGCTGACCCTCCGACATATCTGCTACATAAAGACGCACGGTTTGAGTGGACACCCGAGTGCGATTCTGTATTTCGTCAGCTGAAGTTCCTGTTAACCTCCCGACCTATCCTTCGCCACTTCAATCCTACTGCGCCGACAGAAATCCACACAGATGCTAGTGGCGTTGGTCTGGGTGCCGTATTGGTCCAACGCTATGACGACCGTCAGCACGTGATTGCTTATGCAAGCCGCTCATTAAGCAAACCTGAACGGAACTACACGGTGACAGAGCAAGAATGCCTCGCTGTAATTTTTGCGGTTCAGCGATTTCGCTCGTACCTGTACGGACGCCCATTCCAAGTCGTCACAGACCGCCATTCCCTGTGCTGGCTCGTGAACCTTCGCGACCCTTGTGCTCGCCTTGCGCGCTGGTCTTTGAGTTTGCAGGAATATAACTTCACTGTTTCCTACAAGAGTGGCCGAAAACACGCTGACGCAGACTGCCTTTCCCGTATGCCGCTTGCCACGACGGACTGCGACGCAGACGATTTTGATCATCTCGTCGCTTCTGTGACACCCGCTTTTCCGGATATCGATGCGTTCAAAGCAGAACAATGGACAGACACTAAATTGGAGCCACTCTTTACTTCTGCCCATTCAAGTGCAACAAGCAGCTACTGTGTACGTGACGGGCTCCTGTACAAAAGGAACTACTCAAGCACGGGTGCACGCTTCCTTCTAGTGGTGCCGGAGCGTCTCCGGCCAGCAATCCTTCAGGCTATGCACGATCACCCTACCTCCAGTCACTTAGACACTGTGCGCACACTTTATCGCATTCAAGAACGCGTTTACTGGCCCCGGATGCGACATTCGGTTGAGTTTTATGTCGCCAGCTGCATACAGTGCCAACGTCGGAAACGCCCAACCACTGCCCCATCTGGTCTCCTTCAATCTGTGCCGCCTTCCAGCTCACCCTTTCGGCAAGTTGGAATTGATCTGTTGGGCCCTTTTCCAAAGTCATCTAAGGGGAACCGTTGGATAATTGCGCCGACTATTTCACACGCTATTGCGAGACGGCGGCTATACCATCAGCAACTGCCACCGAAGTGTCGCTTTTCTTACTTTACGCTATTGTTCTACGACATGGACCGCCTGGTGTTATCGTAAGTGACCGGGGTCGTCAATTCACGGCGGATATCGTGGAAGAACTTGTGCGTTTATGTAACTCGCACCTCCGGCACTCGACGCCGTATCATCCGCAAACGAACGGCCTCACTGAGCGCACTAATCGAACAATCACCAATATGCTTTCCATGTATGTTGCGTCCGATCACAAGAATTGGGATGAAGTTCTACCGTTTATTACTTACGCCTACGACACCGCCAAGCACTAGACAACCCGCTACAGCCCCTTCTTCCTTCTAAATGCTCGGCCGCCCCGGTATACGCTCGACAGTGTCCTCCCTTTTTACCACCACGACAATCCTACGGCCGCCGATACGCTGTGCCTCGCTGAAGAGGCTCGGCGACTTGCGCGCTTCGGACTTTGGTATCACAAGAAAACTCCAAAGCCCGCAACGACGCACGACATCGGCCTGTTACATATCACCCTGGTGATCTCGCTTGGCTTTGGACTCCCACAAGGAAGCGTGGTTTGGGTCAAAAGCTGCTGGCAAACTACGATGGACCGTATGTTGTCATCGACAAAGTCAGCGAGGTGAACTATACTCTCGCGCGCCTCACGAACACTGGTAGACGTTCTGCTAGTACACAATTCGCACATGTCGCGCGGTTGAAATCATGCACGCCACGACAAGCTAGTTGACTCGCCTTTGTCTGCGAGGGGAGGTATGTTACGTCCAAGCGCGTCAAAGGGACGTGGGGATCAAGAAGAGAGGGGAAGAGGAGAACGAAGACTGTGCAGCGACCATTCCTGTTCTTCGTAGCCTGCCGTTCCTGTTCTCGCACGCCTAAATAAACCCCTTTTCCCCGTGCTTGTAACAATATATATATATATATATATATATATATATATATATATATATATATATATATATATATATATATATATATATATATATATATATATAGGTCTTGTAAAGCAGGCCGTCACGGACACAAAATCGACTGGTGGCTCCAGGATACGATGCGGCTACAAATGGTGGTTACAAACTAACATCATTTTCCGGCTCTACTTTGAAAGTCATGGAGTCTGGGAATGTAGAAGAAGTGGGAGCAAAGCAGTCCTCAATATTGTCTTCGTCACACTCCGTCGTAGTCACACGAAGGCGGGAGAGATAGTCCGCATCTGCGTGGCGACGCTCAGACTTGTAGGAAATAGCAAAGTGCTACTCCTGCAGTCGAAGAGCCCAACGTGCCAGTCGTCCACTCGGTTCACGCAGATTCACCAACCACCATAACGCGTGCTGGTCAGTAACGATAGTGAACGGGCGTCCGTAGATATAGGGTCGAAATTTGTGGACAGCGAAAATAGCTGCCAAACATTCTTGCTCGGTCACGGTGTAATTGCATTCCGCCTTAGTCAAAGAGCGACTAGCATAAGCCACAATGTGCTCAGCTCCTTGATGACTTTGCACTAGTACGGCACCGATGCCGATGCCACTGGCAGCAGCATGCACTTTCGTAGGTGAGGATGCATCGAAGTGACGCAATATGGGCCCTGACGTTAGCAGAGAGTTTAGCTGGCGCAACGCGTAGTGGCAAGCCGATGTCCAGTTCAAAGGGGCGGCTTTTTGCAGAAGACATGTTAGGGGGTAGACCACGTGCGTCAGCAAATCTTGGAACGAACCGACAAAAATTCGAGCACAGGCCCATGAAACTCCTCAACTCCCACACTGACATTGGTGCTGCGAAGGAGCTGATTTCCTCAATCTTTCGTGGATCTGGCCTCACACCGTTTTTGTCGACCAGATGCCCAAGTACTAACGTCTCGGTTTCCCCGAAACGACATTTCTTGGAATTTAGGATCAAGCCGGCTTGTTCGACACAATACAGAACAAGACTTAGACGTCTGTTATGCTCACTCAATCTGCTGCCAAAAATCACCGCATCATCAAGGTAGCACAAACAAATTTCCCATTTAAGTCCTCGGAGGATAGTGTTCATGAATCGTTCGAATGTTGCTGGCGCGTTACAAAGGCCGAACGGCATAACGTTCAATTCATAAGGACCATCTGGTGTCACGCAGGCGGTTTTTTCCTTATCGTCTGGGTGCATGGGTATCTGCCAATACCCTGATCGCAAATCCAGTGATGAAAAGTAGGCAGCGGAACGTAGGCAATCGATGACATCATCAATTCTAGGAAGCGGATGCACATCCTTTTTGGTGACCGCATTCAGTTTCCTATAATCAACGCAGATCCACCACGATCCATCCTTCTTTACTAAGATTACGGGTGCTGCCCACGGACTATAGAGGACTCTTGAACAACACTTTTCCGCCGGATGTCTTTCACCTGTTCAACAATAACTGTCCTCTCTGTTGAAGAAACGCGGTAAGGCTTTTGGCGAATGGGGTCCGCAAATCCGGTGTCAATTCTGTGACGAGCACGAGAACGCGCGAGTGAAGCCTGCTTGTCGCTTTGTGTGAAATCGAGAACAGAAAGATGTGCCCACGAAACTTCTGCGAGAGCGTGGCGCTCATGTGAGGTCAGCGCCTTGTGGATCATCTGTAGGATCTGCTCTTCAGAAATGCTTCGGTGGGGATCGCTCGTATGAGACTGCTCCTCCTCGCTTAGAACTTAATGGAGCTGTAAGTAATCTCGGCAAATTCAGCAAGCTTCATATCATGCGGGAGAATAGCAGGGACGCAAGAACAATTGAAAGCTCACAAATTTGAGGCGCCATTCACTACTCTCACGAGAGGGCGTGGTACAAGTACATCTTTCTTTGCGCAGCTCGACCTGAGTGGCTGGACTTGCGCGTCAAACGATGAAAGGTCGACAGCAGCGAGATTGACAGGGATACGTGACAGCGACCAAGGCGGTAGCAGCAAATCGTTCGAAACAACACAATAGTTTTTCACTGGTAAGAATGTGTCGGCAAGGGTGGCGAGAAGCGCGCTATTCGAAGTAATTTCATCTGTGCCACAGTTAACGGATGCACCACAATCCTGAAGAAAGTCAATCCCGACAATCACATCATGAGTACACCACGGTGGTACGAGAAATCCTGTTTTAAGATGTTCTCCTCCGAATAAAACACTTGCAACACAAATACCAAGGGGAACTAGGCACTCTCCACTGACACCACGAAATGTCACGCCATCATTCCACGGGAACATAACTTTCCGACCCAGCCTCTGTTTGAAAGTCACACTCATGACGGAAACGGTAGCACCAGTATCCACTAATGCTGTTGCAGGTATACTATCAATAAACACACGCACTTTGTTCTTCACCGTCATAATAGGCAGAGGAGTATTTCGCAGAGACGCAGACTGTCTGGCCACCTTACCTTCATCGGCCGCGCCGGCTAGTTTCCCGGCGGTGGTGGTGGCATAGCACGTCGCCGTGGTCACGGTGAACGGCATTGGTGACTGTTTGGGGGCGTCAGGCTGCGGTCTGAAGCTGGCGAGCCACTCCTTCTACTATGTTGACGGAAGGTATTCGGGGGTGGCACGCCTGTGGTGTTTCCAGTATCAGGATCTGTCGGCCAACGGTCGTCATAACTGTCACGTTCAAAATTAGGCCAAGTTGGTGGTGGGCCATATGTTGTCTGTCTACGCCGGCGACAAAAACGAGCAATGTGTCCTGAGGCGCCACAGCTGAGGCGCGACCGACGTTGTAAGCCTCGGGGTCAACCCTGAGACTCTGCGAATAATAAACGCGATCTTCCGAATTCCGATTCGTGGCGGTAGCTCGAAGAGTTTGGTGACCGTGCGTTATGTTGTCGGGAAAGGTACGTCGGTGCTGCCGCAGCTGCTCGACTCGGCAGTCTGTAACGCCTGGCATGGCAGACAATTGGGACACAGCAGATGCACGTTCTTGAGGTTGGTTGGAAGCGCAACCAAGCTGTTCGACACCCGGCCCTTTTGTGTGTCGTTCAAGTTCTTCGCAGACAATTTGCCTTATAGTTGCCGCAAGTTCAAATTGAAAACGGTAGTTGTCTTTTTCGCCAACGCTTGCCACCGTTGTGACATTCGCTAACCTGCCGAACTTTACCGTTATACGGCGCAGCTTCAAGGCCTCAAATGTCCAGCAATGCTTCATGTGGTCGGCGACCGAGGCGAGACTCTCCTTTCCGATTAAATAATTGTAAACATCCTCAGCTATGCCTTTGAGAAGGTGTCCAACTTTGTCCTCTTCGGACATTCGAGGACTGACCGTTTTGCAAAGCTCCAGGATCGCCTCTATGTACGTAATACAGGTCTCACCTGGGACTTGAGAGCGCTGAAGCAATTTCTGCTCCGCCCCCTTACTTTTCGTGGTGGAATCGCCAAAGCACTCTGTGAGGTGAGTAATGAAGCTTTCCCACGTTGTGAAGGTATCTTCATGGTTCTCGAACCACACTAGCGCAGTGTTCGTGAGGAACAGAACCGCATTGTCGAGCTGAGCCATGGAGTTCCAGCCGTTGTACTTGCTCAAACGCTTGTAGTGCGTGAGACATTCCACCACGTCCTCACCGAATTTTCCTGAGAAAGGGCGGGGCCCCACCTGATGCATGCAGGCGCTGGTTGTTCGCAGTGGAGCAGCCAGAGAAGGCTGTTGGTTGCCGATGTGGGACATCGGGATCTCAAGTAGTGTCGGAGGCAGTCGAGCGAGGCGTCGGCTCCGGCGTGGCACTTGCTGCAGCAGGTCCGTCGTGTTGGTCGAAGTACCCCGCACCTCCACCACAAAGCCATTACGGTTAATGTTGAACCGGATTTATGTAAAAGACGGGGTTGATGGCGAAGTCATGATGGCGTCCCGAGGCTGCGCCAGCTAACTTCTTCCTCCTCTTCTTCTCGCCCGGCGCATGCCGTAGCAATATATATATATATATATATATATATATATATATATATATATATATATATATATATATATATATATATATATATATATATTGTCACGTGGTCGTGCCGTCAAAGAACACAGTAGCAGTACTGTGAAAGACAAAACTAGCTTTTATTGGGCGAACCTGTGCCTACAAAACAGGCTACACATAAAGCACAACGATAGCGGCGAACACAGTCGGCGATCGTCGAAAATCTGATCAGCGGGTCAAGCGCGTCAGCATAGAGAAAGAAATTCAACAAGAGGGGACACTCTTCAAAAACTGGCAACAGGAAACACGCCACGCCTAGTTTCCACAACGTCCGTTAGTTGACGCGAGCATAAAAAAAAAAGAATGTGAAATAAACTTCCAGACAACGTTTTATTTTTTTTATTCCTTCCCACTAAAAGTGAAAAAGTTTTGCGTGTAAATGAACTTATACTTTGCAACTTTTTGTTGCGTTGCCTAGTAACAAGCTAGCGGCACGCCAGACGCGCGTGCATATACGTCATGCGCCAGACAAGCCGCAGGAGTGAGCGGGGGCGGTCGTACGTGCGAAGCTCGCGAGCTCGGCGACCCGTCTGTTTTGGATATAGCCCATTTTTTGGGGGCTCCCGGCCTTCTCTATGCTTCTCTGGCGTGTCGTCTGCATTTCCACACGGCACCACTGCACTACTGGACTACGGCAAGGTGAGAAATTGTGTTTGACAGTGTGCGGCGCATTTTAATCACATTTAGGCTTAGTTCGAGTGGCGCAGTTAGCGAAAAACAGCACCGCCGTTCTGGCGCAGTTAATTTCAGTTAATGCCTCGTCCTGGGAGATGTTTGCGACGCTTTCTATGAGCCGCAACATTACTGTAACTTATTTCGGTAGTATTTGGGTACGCTTGCCGCGCCCGGCTTATTGACGCAGTAAGCGAAAACCGGCTCGGCCATGTGACGCATTTGCGCGTGTGCATGCGTGCACTACGTCGCCTGAGACAGACAAGTTTTCGCGCATTCTGTGGCCCCGATCATTATTTTAACTAACGTCGTTATATTTGGGGTAGTTTAGAAGCACGGTTGCCGCGCCGGGCTTATTGACTCAGTTAGCGAAAAGCAGCTCGGCTGTGTGCCGCAGTTTCGCGTGTACTGAATCTTACTGGTAGAAGTTCGTGACGCATTCTCTGACGCGAAAAGAGTATTGTAAATTATTTGGTAACTTTTTGGGATACCTTGAGGCTTGCTCGCCACGCCTGGGGTTTTGAAGCTGTTAGCGAAAAAAGCAAGCCGCGGCCGCGGCCACAGTGAGTTAGTTTTGCGTGTACTGAATTTTAGTGGAGGAACAGGAAGGAAGAAGAAGTGCCTCGGAAGAAGAACACCTATAGCTGTGGTCTCTTCATTTTCCTGTGTCTCGGACGTTCTTCAACATCAGAGACTGTGCAAAGGGCACAACGTCATCCTCCAGGATGGGGGATAGGAATCCCAACCAAGCGTTTGACCCTGGTCGTCCACCACTGGCTGCATCGAAGACAAGGGACCGCACTGGCCCTTCCGCTGTCGCCCTTGAATCTTCCGACAGCTCAACGGTTGAAGAAATGGAATCAGACAACGATTTCACACTTGCCGTGGGTCGCCGTTTGAAGAGAAAACTCAGGAGGACATCAACAGACAGTGAATCGTTGCCCAAGCAGGACAGTGGTAAGCAATCATACACTGTTGCTTACGTCCCTACCACAGCTACCGACGATCTGAATACTTTGAACAGGCAAAGCTTAACGGAGTACTTTGAGCGAATTGCGCCCGGCCAAGTCAGCGAGATCAGAATTAACGCTCGGAGGAACATCCTTTCGGTGGACGTGAACAACAAGTCAATTCTGGATACGTTAAAGGCTGCCACACTACTAGGAAACATCCCAGTGCGCTCCTTCTTTGCGTATGGAAAAGGAACCTCGACTGGCGTTATCTCTGATGTGGACAAAGAAATCGCAGACACTGACCTCCAGAAGCTTTTGAATTCCACCGCACCACTAGTGCAGATTCACCGCTTCGGTCAATCCCGGTGTATTAAAATAGTCTTTGACTCTGAAACATTACCTGCCTACGTAAAATTAGGATACGTAAGACACCGTGTGCGCCCTTACGTGCCAAAACTGGTGCAGTGTCGGAAGTGTTTCAAAACAGGACACGTAAGCGCAGCTTGCAAGGGCGGCATAACATGCCAACGGTGTGGAGGGGCCCATCAAAATGATAGCTGCGATGCTACTGCCCTAAAATGTCCCAATTGCGCCGGTCCACATGAAGCGACATCAAAAGACTGCCAGAAAATCAAGGACGAAATGTCAGTGCTTCGAAAGCTGGTGCGGGACAACTCCACTCACAGACAGGCTGCTACATCGATACGCCACCGCAGACGTCGATCGCGACACAGACGACAGCAAGACAAGAGTGCTTCACGTACAGATGGACCATCGGCCGCTTGGCAAGCTCCTCGCTTGCCAAGTTTGCTTCTGCGATCAAGATGCGGGCCTGACGTACCTTCTTCGGCAGCAGCACGTGGAACACATGCGCTGCATAAAACGACGCCTCCGCCGACCGACTCTGACATTGACTGGCCGTCGCTCCTACCCAAACAAACAGGCTTAAACGCGTCGGGTGATGTGTCTGCAAAGGTGGTTGAGAATGATACGACAGAAAATGAAAATGTACGAAGTATGCTGAAACACCTGATAACTACGATGCGTTCACTTCTCTGCGGACTACAGACGCCGGTTGCTAAGACCGCGCTACATGTTCTAGATGCTTTGGAACCGCTCCTCGCGGCTCTACAATAAGGCATCATGGCGCTATCTTTTGAAAACCAATTACGAAGATCTGCAAGAATGCAGTGGAATGCCAGAGGCCTACGAGGCCGCCTCGCAGACTTTCGCCAATGGATGTTTAAATACCAGTTTCCCGTGGCTGTAATATGTGAACCAAACATGACGTCTTCACTACGTGTATCTGGATATGTGCCACTGTGGTCAAAGAATGATCACAATTCAAGCAAAGTGCTCACTTTTGTTCGTCGGCATTTAACGTGCCTTAGTAAAGACATTCCTGCACATGCTTCGAACGAGTACGTTTGCATAACGCTGAAGTACAAGCGGCGCACACTCTCAGTAATTGGCGGGTATATACCCCCAACATCGAGCATAGACTGTTCATATTTGCTGTCCATACTGAAAGCTTGTCCGGGTCCCCACATAGTTATCGGTGACTTTAATGCCCACCATACCATGTGGGGCTCTGCTTCGACGAACGCCCGCGGTAGAGACTTGGCTGCCTTCATGCTTAGTCAAGGCTTGATGGTGATCAATGATGGCTCGCCAACATACCTTCGGGGCTCTAACTACAGCAGTTGTCTTGATATTGCGTTTGTTTCAAAAAGCCTGCTGTCTGCTACACGATGGTGTACTGATCTCGACACCCATGGAAGTGACCATCTACCAACATATGTTCAGCTGAAATGGTTACGTCCCCCAGCTCCTCACACTGTGCGTTCTATCGATTGGCCAACAATTCGAGAATCTGTGACCAATGCATGTCAAGCCATCCAAGCACCATCCAATATTGAAGATGTCATCGCGGCAACTTTACGTGACACAACAAAACACCTCAGCGTACCCTCACCGAGATCATCTATTGATGACCAGTACGAGCGACTTCGCGCGATACGGCGTCGAGCAGAACGGAAATACAGAAGGACCAAATCACCATTAGACGTCACTGCATCACGCCGGGCTCAGCGTCATGTCCTGCGACACCTTGACAAGCTTGACAAACAACGCTGGCGATCATTCTGCGGCTCTCTGGATTCGAGAAAACCTCTCTAGAATTTGGAAAATTGTACGAAGCCTTCGCTCGCCTCCACAACAGCTTCATCCGTTCGGCGCTGTGGCCATACGGCAAGGCCGGCGTGAAGTTGAGGTCGCCGATGACTTCTGCAAATTACTCGTGAGCTCTTCGAACGACATACCAACCCATTCACGACTGACTTTCCCGTCATCTAGTGATCACCGTCTGGACGCACCTTTCACTATGCACGAGCTCGACGCTGCGATATCTTCTTCCCGCCGGTCAACTTGTCCAGGACCAGACGGAATTACATACTCCGCGATTTGTCATCTTGTAGTAGAAGCTCGAGAAATTCTCCTGGTGCTCTACAACTCTACGTGGGACACAGCAACTGTGCCTAATCACTGGAAGTGCAGTCGTCTCGTGGCTTTACTAAAACCTGGGAAATGCCCACATGATCTCTCACATTATCGGCCAATAGCCTTGGCAAGCTCTGTCGGTAAAGTGATGGAGCGGATGGTACTGAGCAGACTGGAATGGCTACTCGAGAAAAGTGGTGGACTTCCTGATTTCATCAATGGATTCAGAAGAGGCCGATCATCAATTGACGGTGTGATCGACCTAGTATCTTCTGTTCAACAGGAAAAGAGACGCCGTCGTCTGGTATGCGCAATATTTCTGGACATCAAAAGTGCCTACGACAACGTCTTCCACCATTCGATTCTTCAGGCGCTTGAGGATATTGGTGTTGGTGGCCGGATGTATGCATGGCTGCAGAGTTACCTCAGTGGCCGCACCATTTTCATGTCCACTTCGGATGGCGAGACTGATAGACATGACGTTCGCAGGGGTGTTCCGCAGGGTGGTTTCCTTAGCCCAATATTGTTCAATATCATACTGGTGGGCCTTGCAGACGAGCTACCTGAAACAGTGCGTATCAGTACTTACGCGGATGATATCTGTATTTGGTCATCTGGGGTCACACGTCCACAAGTGCGTGCAAGACTCCAACGTGCGGCTACCATAACGGCGAAGTACTTGCGCCGTAGAGGCCTGCAACTCTCAGCAACTAAGTGTGCAGTCCTGGCATTCACGCGCAAATCAATGCCACATTATCCAATCGTTGTCGACGGAACAGCGCTCCCTTTAGTCACCCACTAGAGATATCTTGGCGTGATAATAGACCGCAGCCGTTCTTGGACCAAACATGTTACTGCGCTTAGGGCTAAACTGAGCAACTTCATACACGTTCTTCGTGTAATATCAGGACTGAGATGGGGCCCCTCTGAGCGAAGTTTGCTCCAAGTGTACCAGGCACTTTTTGTGGGCTACATACGCTACAGCATGCCTGTGTTATCTAACATGGGGTCCTCTTGTATACGCACGCTGGAGAGCCTTCAGGCACAAGCACTACGAATATGTCTTGGCTTGCCACGCTGCACGTCAACTAAGGGCACAATAGCGGAAGCACGGGTTTGTCCTATCGACATATACAGGTCTTGTGAACCTGTGAGTACCTATCTTCGCCTGCTAACCAGACACTCACACCATCCACTGTCAACACTTCCAAGCACCAACCTTGACTGTGCTTTTTCTAAAGCTATTGCATGTCACGCAAGCATTGTACCTGCAAGATTCCAGGCCACCGACATCCCCGTGACACCTCCATGGACATTGCCAAGACCACTAGTGAGGCTTCAGATACCCGGAATCAGGAAGAAATCTCACGTTTCCTCCATTGGCTTGAAGCAGCTCACCCTGTCCCATATATTTACATCATATAGTGGGACTGTACAAGTATATACCGATGGTTCGGTCACGCCATCTGCCACAACGGCCGCATTTGTCATCCCAGAACTTGGAATTACTTAACGATTTCGATTAGACCACAAATCGACATCTACGGCTGCAGAACTTGCGGGAATACGAGAGGCTGCCCGTTTTATGAGAACGCAGACACCCCATAAATGGACGATATTGTGCGATGCCAAATCAGCGCTACAGGCGCTAAAATACTTTTTAAAGAAAGGACCATACTATATGCTCGTGCTGGAAATCGTCGAACTTTGTCACAGTGCCGAGTTAAGTGGCCACGTGATTACCTTTCAATGGATGCCTAGCCATTGTGGTGTCTTTGGTAATGAACTCGCTGACAGTGAGGCAAGATCGGCCTCCTCTTCCTCTGATGAAGTACGGATTGCCTACTCGCGACCTGACACCAACTCCATGATCAAGGCACTCATGCAGGACCTTACAAAGGCTTACAGAGCCCACTCTGATAATATTCACAGACGTCTACATAAGATTGACCCAGACGGTAAATTCTGTTTGCCCCCGAGGCTTACACGGAGCAAAACATCATTGCTACACAGGATTCGGCTCGGCGTTGCTTTCACCCGTCGCTACGCACACCTCATCGGCCAATCGAACAACCCCGATTGTGTACATTGCCAGATGCCCGAAACACTGCAACACGTACTGTGCGACTGCCCAGCATATATGCTGGAGCGAAGGACGTTAGACAGTTTCCTAGCCAGCGTTGGCAGACAACTACGGTCGGAGGAAGCTATCCTCGGCCCATGGCCCGACACTGCAATTTCAGTGCGTGCAACAAAAGTATTGTTGAAGTTCCTGCAGGACACCAAGCTCGACGAGCGGCTTTATCGAGGCAACTGTCTCATGTATACATAAGCACTCACCACTTCTCTTATCATCATCATCCATCCCAACACTTTCACTCCTCTTCCCTCTTCCCCAGTGCAGAGTAGCAGACTAGAGCGCACTAGCTCAGGTCGACCTCTCTGTCTTTCCAATCAATAAATTCTATTCAGAATTTTAGTGGGACAAGTTTGTGACGCATTTTATAGCCCTGCAACAACATATACATTATTGCGGTACTCACGCTTCTCGAAAACGCGACGAGCGATTGCCGAGAGTGATAACACGGGAGTGTTGCATGCGCCGGCAGGACACGTAAAAGATAAGACGGAGGAGCTCAAGAACATGACATTTATGTATTCTGAGCGACTGAAAACAGGCATTGCACCGACGAGTCTGCCTTGAGTGCGATTAGAAGGCATTCTGCGAGCGTGTAACATGGTCTGGCCTAGCCTGTGTTGTAGCTACCTTTGTGTACTTGGCGTACCATCGTGTCGGCCGAGGCCAAGTTGTTTTGGAAACGCGCAGTCAGCCGTGTATTTGTGCACTTAAAGTGCAGGAAATAATTCCCGGGAAAGGAGGGGTGCTTGAAAATCGGATGTTCAGATTTGATGGCATTGTTTTGGAGGAGTCTTTGCTGCGAAATGTACGTAAAAGTGAATTTATCTGTAATGCCGCTCATTCACCACTTACGCACGTTTCGCCTCTACACGCAATACTCCTGTTAGGTCAATATACGGAAATCATACATGCTTGTAATTTACTTTCTTTCAGCTGATGGCATCCGGTGGAGCATCGTACGGCAATGACTGCTGCTTACCTGGTGCCACAACTTTGGATGAATGCAGAAGAAGCCCGGAAGGAGCATTTATATAGAGCAAAATAAACATTCCATCATTTCAGAAGACGTCTTTCGTTTTCTTTATGAAATTGCACCTGACAGATTCGGCGCAGTCTTTTAAAGATCAATCGCAATCGTTTCTACTTGAAACGATTCCACGCGAAGGCCACGCGAGGTTCAGCAGAAGCGAAAAAAAAGAAAAAAATTGGAGGACGCTTAAGCTTCGCCTTCAAGAGTGGAACGCGACAGCGTTCCCGTCGACCCGCCAAGGGGTGTAAGACAGTGGGCTACGGCGCAGCGACTACGCGCCCCGCATCGGACGCGGTGGGCGTTGAGCAGTGCCGCGTTCGGCGCGGCAACGAAATGTGCGCCTGAGCAAGCGACGCACGCCTGAGCCTTAGAAACAGCTCGTTTCTAAGGCAACACCGCATTCACTAGAGACGCTTTTGTAGCGCTTTCAAACATCGAACTCGTGGCTGAGAAATTAATATCGCTTGAATTTCGCCAACTCATCGAACAGCGGCAACCAATCGGGCGGTTCTTTCTGGGCTTTGTACACTTCACGCATGTAGACGACACTTTCAATAAAGTTTTCTCGTACAGAATGGGCATTCACATCAGCATGACATACCGACATTCTTGTGGACCATATACTATGGAGGCTCAGCAGCATAATAAGGTCATATGGAATATCGTTATTGCCTGTGTCTAAGTATCTGATACCACAGAGCCTGACAGAGCGGTTAAACCGTACTCTTACCGATATTCTGTCAAAGTACGTTTCCAAGGACCACCGCGACTGGGACATTCCCTTCCTTACGTCACATTCGCTTATAATTCTTCCCGGCAGGACACCGCCGGATTTTCTCCCTTTTATCTGCTCTACGGTCACGAACTGACCTTGCCCCTTGACACGGCATTTCCTCCTGCTTCGATCTCAACAAGCGAGTATGCGCGCGACGCCATCGCTCTCGCCGACCATGCACGCCAGCTTGCCCGTGCTCGACTGACGGACTCGCAAACCACTCAGCAGCGTCAGTACAACGCCCGCCACCGTGACGTGCAGTTTTCGCCTGGTGCGCTCGTGCTCTTGTGGTCGCCCTCTCGTCACGTCGGACTTTCACAAAAGCTCCTTTCGCGATACACAGGGCCCTACCGCGTGCTGCGCCAGGTGACGCCTGTGACGTACGAAATTGCCCCTGTGAGCTCAACCTCGTCATCTACTGTGGCACCTAGTGATGTCGTGCACGTCAGTAGGCTCAAGGCCTACTACACTGTTTCCAAGTCCGGCCTTTAGTCGCTCCGGGACGGCGCTTTTGCCGCCGGGGGTAGTGCGGCGAAATAGTATTACCGGTGAAGAAGAGGCGAGCAGTAAGAAGACGACGACAACGATTGGAGGCTAGCGCGGGCTGTTGCCTCTTGGCCAAGTGCGGCGTATTACGTTGTAAATATACTTGTATATAGCTTTTCATTTGCGTCTTCTCACGTAACAATATTAAAATACTTAGTTACTCTTTAATTATGATGTCTTATCATAAAATGCTCAGAGGTTCATTATACCGTCTTGATTTACTTTCAGCGGAGTTTCAAGCGCCATCTAGGTTTCACACACGTATGGACAGTCAATCGCAATTCGTGACTGAAGGGGATGTTCGAAAATAGTTGTTTCTGTATGCATCACCTTTTTATTTGTATTTGAAAATGTCCGACTCGATTTGCAATGGGTTTACCATTTTTTTCGAATATGTATTCTTCAATGCGCATTTTGCTAATCCCTCCACTCTGATATATTTTCGAATAAAATAAACACTACTCCTATATTCAAACTGGATTAAGTTGTTCTCTTTGTTTTTAGCATGCTTACTAGGAAGTGACAGCGTCGAGCGACATGGTGTTGGGCGATCATGATATAAAACAGTTTTGTGTTACCCAGGGACTTTTGCAAGTGCACTCAGGGAAAACCTGGAAAACTCAGGAAAATTGGAAATGTTAATTTGGTAGACACCCTCAGTAAACTCTAATAGCGCTATCGTTCGTTCTTCCCTATTCGACGCTGGCGCCGTCAACTCCTTTTTTTCACATTACGGACGTTAGCCGGGCCAGTTCTCGCCCCTGCGAGACCACAGATACGAACAATTCATCCAGGTTCGTCAGGAAAACAACTTCGCTGTAAAAGAACAAACAATCGTGAGCTCTATATATGACGCCATGTTTCTGAATACGAATTCTTCAGCACCCGCCTTTGAAGTTAATGTATCAGTGAGCGAGATCAATTTCAATTCTGTGTACAGGCGTGGAAAAATGTGTATATAGGGTTCTCTTTTTTGATTGAAAGACAATCGTTCCCGACCTTTTCGCCTAGAAAAAAGTTTGATCAAAATCGTGTTAAATCCGCTTTCTCCCCCATATCTGCCTTTTCGTAAAGGGTATTAAAACATGCAGGTGTTACAAAGCTAATAAGCGCTGCCCAGATTTTGTAAGCAAGTGGTCTTTATATATCGTAATAAAAGCAATATTTGTGTACGAATATAATATCTGCTTGCATTTCCCTAAAATATCAAACGAAGCCGGCATATATATTCAGCGTCTGCCGGCATTGCGGGAACGAAAGGTCTCTGGTTTGTTGATAGGCGCGATTACATGAATACGACAACGGCCTATCGTTGTGCATTTTCCGCATGCCAAATGAAAACGATGGTAATGCGCTACGAATCACATGCTGCGCCGATGTTGCCCTGCAATGCTAACGGTAGACCTGTCGTTGAGAGTACGTGTACTTAACTATTCGAACAGGAGAATTTATTTTTTAAGAACATGACAAGGGACGAAGAGGCAAAGGAAGAGGACAGTCCTTCGCTTCCTCGTCCTGTGTTGTGCTGTTCAAAATATCTGCTGTTTGACAAGATGCATCAACCAGCCCAAATCAACACCCTGTTTACTCAACTATGTTAATTTCAAGCGCCTAATTAGCAACTGACCTAGTTAGTACTCAGTATATTTTGTTGCAAGAGCGTATGGCGCAAAAAAATAAAACAGCACGAAACTACATATACGTACGAAAGGCCCGACAGGTCTAGAATGAACTCGGGAATGTTGAAAATCCACATAATATCTATGTCTACAGTGGCTTCCAAGGCAAACCTTCACGTTCTGCACATCATTTTTTTTTGTTAAGCCTTCTCAGGCTATGTTGCAGCGAGTAACTCAGTTGCCGTGAAATATATTGCGAACAAAACACACAGCTGTGTGTTTTGAAGGTTTGAAAAGGTGTTTATTTGAATGAATGAATGCTTATTTGACAAAAAATAAAAAAAGAATAATGTCTGTCGAAATAGCTCACAAAAAGGCACGAATGCCTAAATAAGTGTCAGTCCTCCTCCCCCACCCTTTCCTGGTGCACAAAACACTCAAGCACACAGGGTAAGCATGGTACACAAGTGGATACATACAAAAAATGAAAAGTACATGAAATACGTAACAGAAATGTTGGATGCGATTTGTGTACATGGTTGACTGCGGTTTGGTTTATTTGCGCGATGTCAGGCCTAGTAGCATGGAGAATATATATGGTGCTCAGCTCATGAACTCACTTGGGAGCATGTCAGAAGGCCTGAAATGCCAAAATAACATGCTTATTCGCAATCAAAACAGTGATATATGCTGATCACAACTACATCCACATTATAACAAACTTATTAGCAGGTTGTGTGCTATGTGCTATGTACTATGTGCTCATTTGATGAACAGCGATGCCGAGACATTGCGTCCGTTTAGTGCAACTCAATGCAGTGGTCTGCAACGCCATCAGATGCTCCACCATGCATTATCTCGTATCCAAGCTACTGCCCAGATTGACCAAACTATGTTGCCATCAGCTGAGAAAAACTTATCACACATCATGTTGGCAGAGTTCCAAAAATTTTGTTGCATCATTGCCACATACATTTTAGCCAACTTTAAGGAATGTTGTTCTTGATAGGCTTGTTCACAAAAGACGTTTTATCGGACAAAGCAAGGCAAATGCTCGCGGACACTAGGGTAGTACTACATTACCTTTAAGATGCGGCGGTATATGAAGAGGATGATGATTTATTGACACCCCGTTTTAAACGGGGCTGTGAGAAACTGTCACCTAGCCTGCGCAATTTAATCAGACATATTCTACAGGCTTTTCATTCTAGCATTTTGCATGGATCTCCATTACCTTCTTTCTCTTTTTCAAAACTCCTTTATCTACATTGTACAATTACGTTAGCCTGTAACGAATCCGATCGTATCAATCTCTTCCCAGCTTTTTTTCCATGAATATTCTATACCTCTCTTGCTTAGGTCGACTGGTGACTGCTTGATGCTTCCGCGCACTTTAAATCCAAGCGCTTCTGGAAGGTTTAAATTACCTACGGGTCTGAATGAGGGCTAAGTGGCCGACCTTGGCATTCTATAAGAAAGTGCCAAGTGGTCTCCGCCTTTTTGCTGCAGCATATACATGCCTCATCTTGTTGTGAGTATTTGCGCCAGTATGTTTTTGTCCTTAGGAAACCAGCCGGAGCCTCAAATAGCAAGACAATCTTCTTTCTGCTAAGTACAAATGTTCGCTTCTAATTTCTTTCTTCCATTCTTGTGAATCACCACGGCCTCTGAACCCAATTCGTTGTCTCTGTTCCTCTCCCTTTATTTCCGATGACAACTTGTCTATTTACTTTGAGTTACCCCGTATTTGGTTGCCCACTTTCTTGACCCCCTCCTTCTTTGTGCCCGCTTTTCAGGTGCCGATAATTGTGCACTTTTGTCACCCATTTATTTTCATCCATGTCTACGAGTCCTTCTTAAAAATTATCTTTTTCTGCTTCTCTGACTTCAGAACAGGCCCAACCAATGTCACCCTGCACTGCCCCATTTGTAGTTTTACCATAGGCTCCCAAAGCCAAACAGTCCACCGATCTTTGCATAGCTTCCAACCCCGTCAATTTACCATATTCTAAACATAGAATGGCATTTGGGAAAGTTACCGCTGGCACCATTACTCCTTTCAATATTCAACGCACCACATCATATTTATTGTAGGCCAAAATGCTCTGTTGCAGCATTTTGCTTCCCTTTTATATTAATATTTTCTTGATTAGTGCTTGAGTAAATTTTTCGTTTTATTAGATATGCACAGAGGTATTTATTGCTTGACTACGGGCATGACTTGTTGGTGAATTGACACCACGTAATTACTCATCTGTTCATTAAATATCTTAATTTCCGATTTCGCTCTGCTAAACTTAAGGCCTACATTTGTCGCTGCGTTTCCACACATATTCGCAAGAGTCTCCAGACATCTTCCATTGCCCGCTAGTAACACTACGTCCTCTGCAAACATCAGTCCCGGAACCTTCTGTTGCACCATGTGGCCATTGCCTATGTGGGATAAATTGAACCCTAATTCACTGTTGTCCAGTCGACTTTCTACGCCCTTAGCATAAAGCGTGACCTGAGCTAGCGACCTCGACATATGACCTCGACAGCAAGTGTCAATAGAGCCAGGATGTTTCCGACTGCATAAACAGCAGCGTAATCACTGAATGGAATGTCGAACGCCACGCGACTGGTCTTGCTGTTAGGCTGAGGGCGGCCACCCAAGATGCGCATCACCAGGCCTGACTCTTCCAGTGCCTGCAATAGCCGTCGGTGCTGATGCCTGCGGTGAGAAAATACGCAAGGAGAACAAGCAACATTTCACGATAGAGACATCTTAAAAAGTTTTTTTTTTACGTAGGCCTTAACGGGCCTACATTCTCAGCGTCTTGTACAAGAGCAGCAAACCTGTAATTTTGAATGAATGAAGTAAAGGCATTAGTGAACAAAACGATATGATATTTCACATTTGGCTCATGTGAGTGAAACTGCTAAGAACGTTAGTGCTGCGTTGTGCCAGACCACTAGTCTAAGGCAATGACCCTTGAATATGCACTGTCATCATACCGTTTCAAGCCTGGTAAAACTGTCGCATGCACAAAGAACGAAGGACATCGGCAGTTCACAAACAAGCGAAGCGTCCTTCGGTCTTCATGCGTGCGACAGTTCTGCTATCCATAATTAACCCCTCGCCCATCTTTCAGTTCGGCAATTTCTTCACGTCATATAGCTCAACCACCTTGCCCATAGCTTTCCTATTCCGAGAAAGTGTCAAAAGGAAACTAATATCAGCCTGCAGCGAAAACATGCGTACTTTTGTGAAGGAAACTTCAATGGTAGGTAGGAAGATTTGCCAAGCAAACGGTTTCGCATGCTCCTACAGGTTCAATAAAGAGTGCGTCCCACGTAATATGTGCCACAATTTCAAAATTTGCGAGTGCCATGTAGCTGTGCTGAATCAAGTTAGTATCGTTTCCCGTCGCTTGGAGCAAGTTGCAGTACTTTTTATATTTCGCCTAATTACATAATTAATCATTCTGAACTATTCACTTTCTCAAATATTGTATTAGGAGCAAAATTGTCAAAAATTTTACCCGTAACAACATCACGAAAGATTTCTGATCTTTCTTATGCTCTATAGTTGCAACATAAAAGTTTTTTTTTGCAAATGTGAAAGAAAACGAAAAACAAAAGTGCCAATTGAGTAGTCTCGCGACACTTTTCGCGGGCTTCCTTTAGACTTGGAAATAAGTTGTCATATTAACCACTCACTCAAAACTATTGAAGGTATTGCCGCAATATTTTTGTTGATATCGGTGTTTCGAAGGTCAATCCTTGCGCGCTTTACATATATTCTGCTCTAATCGTGTGTCCTATAACGTATCTAACGCCTGTAGCCACTTATAAGTGCCTCTTTCGCTAGATTAGAAAGCTTTCGAAAGCACTAGCGCTGATTGTCAGCTAAATACGCTACGGCCAGTACTCCTCACTCTTCTTTGTGCAGGTTCCTATCTTACATATTTGATGACGGCAAGGTGAGCGTCTATGATAGGCAACTCTGTACATATTTTACCCATCGTATTCTCAAAGTAGCACGTAGCTTCACGGAATGTGGTTGCCGAAGAGCGGTCTCCTGATGGGCCCGACATTTAGCCTATCTTTAAGGCGACGAACTGGATGGTTTGCGAGTACGTCAGGCGTAGCTTAAATTCCGACACTTCGAAAACAAAAACGCGCACGCATCCACTCACAACAAAAATCGGAAACGCGCAGCAGTGAGCAACATATTACAAAAATAGTCGAAAGCGGAGCTTTACGACACAGTCAGCAAACAAAATGTTATCTATCTATTATTTTCGCTACACCACAGGGAAGATAAACACTTCGGGGAGCCAAGGAACACGCCGCTATTTAAACGAGAAACATAAGGTTGTTCGATTCTGCATACCGGCCACGGCGGCCGCATTTCTATGTGGGCTATGTGCGAAAACACCCGTGTGCTTAGACAGGTGCACGTTAAAGAACACCAGAAGGTCCAAATTTTCAGTCCCCCACTACGGCGTAAGTCCATCATGAGTAGTAGATCATAAGTAAATCGTTGTTTTGGGCCCGTAAAACCGCATAATTTAATTATTATTTTAGGCTGTTTTTATGGTACAACTTATTTCGCGATGATTGTCGATGGTAATGGGAATAGCTTTAGAATAATGTAGCGACTGACGGTATTTTTGAAGTGACGTTTATTTAACACGCGTAGTGCTAATGCTGAGGCTTTCGTTGCCTCTACAATATGCCCCATACTCCGACACCGTTCCGCTTTGCTGTGGCCCTCGCTTCGCCAGGTCGCCCCCGACGCTGGCGGCTTGACGACCACTGCATGACGCCGACGCAATAACGATGAACGGAAGACGAGGTGATATGGATGACCCTTCAAAGGTGGTTATCGACATAAGAATGAAGACAATAAGACGCAGATTCTTAAATTATGACGACAGTTTGACGACAAGAGCGTGATGACGACGACGCGAGGACAATGAGATGCCGATGAGTGTACGACGAGGATAGCTTGACGCCGGCGGTGTGACAATCGATTTAATGGGTTGAAATGACATCTGTGGCCCGACCACGGTGACATGACGACGGTGGTATGAGAAAGGATGCATGGTAGCGCCTGTTTGACGACGACGCAATGACGCGACGACGGCATAATCACAATTGAATGACGAAAGCATGATTTCTATCGAATACGACGAAATTAATGTCGATGAACTGACGAAGGTCGTATGACGACCACATATAACAACAAATGCAGGAAGACTACTGTACCACCACGATGAAATGACGATCATGGTGTGACATTGGAATGAGGAGAATGGGATGACGACGAGTGTATGATGACAATGGCGTAACAATGACGGCCCCATGAAACTTGTATGACGACGGTGGCCTGATTATCACGGCACGACAAGAGTCGAGGGACGAAGCTGGTGTGACGACGATGGCATGACCACGATGGCGTGACGATGGCCTGACAAGGAATGCGTGAGAGCGACTTTCGGACGATGATGGCATGACAAGATGGGCACTATCTCGATTTAATTACGACAGTATGATTATGATAATATGAAGAAGATTGACGTCGATAGAACCACAAAGGTGGTTTTAAGACAACGTGACGACAATAAGATGACGCTGCCAAAATGACGACAATGATAAAACCACAGAGTGGCTACGATGGCCTGACGACGGCATAATGAGTTGTAAAGCAAGACTGGAATGACGGCAATGTAACGACCCCGACGGCATCACGATGGCAGCGTGACAAGGAAAGCATGACGACAATGGCATGGCGACAGTCGGATGGCAAAGCTGGCATCATAATAACCACGAGCCTATACCTGGTGGTCCAAGCTATTACATAACTGCGGCTAGCGGGTGTGGCGTAGAAAGCGTGACGGTCATGTCATGACGAGAGAAGGATCACGAAGCTGGAATGACGACTATGGAACAACGACGATGGCATCACAGTCAGGAGCACCTACCTAGTAGCCCAAGCACCTAGAGAACTTGGATGACTGGGCCGATGTCGCAGTATAGATAGATAGATAGATAGATAGCTAGATAGATAGATAGATAGATAGATAGATAGATAGATAGATAGATAGATAGATAGATAGATAGATAGATAGATAGATAGATAGATAGATAGATAGATAGATAGATAGATAGATAGATATTGACACATGTAATTATTTATCCTTTCTCGGGGAGACCATTGCAACAGCTAACAAGTTCAAGTTATCGCTAAACGCAAGATGCACCTGCATGATTTGGAACATACCCGAATATTGCCGTTGATTCTATTTTTTGTGCATGTCCTTGCCGAACCTTGCATAATAACATTGTATGCGTGACACGTATTGAGCAGTATTTTCTGGAATACATGCTGAAAAATTTGCGCGGAGACACGAGGACAAGCCCAGAAAAAACAACCACGAGCACTATCCTAACTAGCCCAAATATCTGCACTCCTAAATTTCTGGAAGGCACGCGGGCACCAGCGATTATACTGGAACTTTCGACGAGTCATATATATAAAAACCAACGCGCTTGACCGGCAGATCAAATTTTCGATGATCGCCGACTTCGCTCGCCGCTATCATTGTGCTCGAGTGTTCCTTATTTTGCAGGGCACATGTTTGCCCAATAAAAACATAAATTCGGAACTCCCAGTTTTGTCACTGCCTCGTTCTTCACCGTAATTGCTGTGGTAACGTGGTAGCGCTGGCCGTGACGCCTGCTGCTGGTCTCTGTATCGACGCGCAAGTCATCAGTTACGGCCGGTGACGTCGCATCTGTCTTATATATATGAGTGGCTCAGCGGGGAATAAAGCCTGATACCTTGTCAGAATGAATGGTGTCTCTGTTACTTCATGTGGCGGCGAGACGAGTCGGCGGCCCACGTAGCCTAGTAGCGAAGTGTTGCAGGCTCAGCCAGGCAGTGCTAACGGCTGGAGCGTCGAACGAAATTCTGCGCATGCTCGCGGATTATGCCGGCACTCCAGCAAATATTCGGGGTTCTTCTACAGAATTTCAAAAAACGCCCCAAGGCCGCCATTGTACAACCGAGTAAGCCAGGCTCGGGAAACGCAGACCTGTTGAGTGCCTTTGTCTCTGCAAAATGTCTCACTTCGGAGAGTTAAGTGAGTTTGACTCAAGAACTCAGAACTTTGACTCATACGTTGAAAGCTTTGAGCTTTACATTGGTGTAAATGATGTGAAAGCCGATAATGTTTTACCGCTGTTCCTGACTGCAATCCGTGCAGAAACGTATGAAGTGCTCAAAAGTGTGGCCATGCCGCACACGCCTGCTGACAAAACATTCACGTTTTGCGCGTACCTGGGTTCAACGTAAACGCAACCCGCCATGGTTGCTCAGTGGCTATGGTGTTGGCCTGCTGAGCGCGAGGTCACGGGATCGAATCCCGGCCGCATTTTGATGGAGGCGAAACGCGAAAACACCCGTGTGCTTAAATTTAGGTGCACGTCAAAGAACCCCAGGTGGTCCAAATTTTCGTAGTCCCCCACTATGGCGTGCCTCATGATCAGAAAGTGGTTTTGGCACGTAAAACCCCAAATATTATTATTATTAAGGTAAACGCAGAGGGAATGTTCCCGATGGACACGAAATAAATGCGATCTTGCAAGCACTTGAGCATACCACTGATAGCTAATGGCGTATTTAGAAATGTTACCTTGTAAAGGGAAATCCTTAAGAACGCCTCAAGAATCGCAGAGCCAATTTGCAGGTTCCTAAGAAAGGAGGAAAAGTGGTCTTGGATGAAGGAACACAGCATCAATTTCACTGTAACGAAGGAGCTGCTCACAAGCTCCCGCGTCTTTCTGCGATGTAGAAAAGCCAATCGGTATGTTGTGTGACGCGTCATCGTACGGGTTCGGGGCGGTTATCTTCCACGAGACGACGGAAGGCGAACGGCCGATTGTATATGCTTCGCGAACGATGACATCCGCAGAAAAAAAATAACTATGCGCATTGTGAACGCGAGGCCCTTATCTTTTTTTAGGGTGAAATTCCACGGCTACCTGTACGCAAGGACGTTAACACTGTACACAGACCACCAGCCGCTCTTAGGCATTCTTGGGCAAGCTAAACGGGTGCCTAGCATATTTGCGGCCCGCATGCAACGATGGGCGATGACGCTTGAAGCTTGCGATTATCAGCTGAAGTATCGACGCGGAAAAAATGTAAAAGTGGCGGAAGCTCTGTCGAGACTTCAGTATAGAAGCGCAGTATAGAACAGCTCTCCGTATGTTTTTTTTCTGAGCTGTATTAGGTACAAGACACCGAGACAGACGACAGGACGAACGCCTTCTGAATTTTTGGCAGCTGTTGAATGCCTTCTGTTAAGCATGGAAGTGATAGCAAAGGCCTCGAAAAGGAAGCATGTCCCACGTGGCCGCATTGACAGTGAATAGGCGGCCGAACGACTGTGCAGCGTATCTGAAGCCTTACTACGTCAGTCGGTGGGAACTGTCGCTTGACGAAGGCTGTGTTACATGGAGTTCGAGAACCATTATTCCCGTGTCCCTGCGCGATCAAGCGCTAAACTTGTTTCATGAAGAGCACCCAGGTACAGCCGCATAAAAATGCTCGTAAAAAGTTTTGTTGGGTGGCCAGGAATGGGCCAAGGTATTGAAAAGTATATATATATATATATATATATATATATATATATATATATATATATATATATATATATATATATATATATATATATATATATATATATATATATATATATATATATATATATATATGTTCAACGATGCAATATTACCCGCCGTGGTTGCTTAGCGGCTATGGTGTTGGGATGCTACGCACAAGGTCGTGGGATTGGCTGCCACAGCGGCCACATTTCAATGGGGGCGAAATGCGAGTACACCCGTGCTCTTAGATTTAGGTGCACGTTAAAGAACTCCAGGTGGTCTAAATTTTCAGAGTCCCCCACTACGGCGTGCCTCATAATCAAAAAGTGGTTTTGGCAAGTAGAACGTACCCCACATATCTTTTTTATTGATGCAAAATTTGTCAGGCAGTTCAGCACGCCGCTGAAACGGTACCTGTACACCTGTGGACGTACCCGGCAAAATGTAGGTCGCGAGTGCATGTGGATTTGTCTGTAAAGGATGCACGCATGTTTTTAGTCTTAGTCGATGCGTACTCGAAATGGATGGAAGTGTGGCCTATGACTTGCACGACTGCCTTAAGACAATTGTGAAAATTAGAGGCGCATTCACCGCTTACGGACACCCGGTAACGTTGGTAAGCGATAACGGACCGCAGTTCACGGCCGCCGAATTTGCGGACTTCCTGTAGGCTAATGGTGTGAAACACGTTCGCATTGCTCCGCATCGAATGGGGCGCCTGAACGCATGGTGCAGACTATTAAGCGAGCCTTGCTAAAACAAGTTCTGGAAAAGAACGCTGTGGACAGTCCCAGTTCATTCCAAGAACGAGTTGACAATTAATTTCTGTGTGCGTATCGAAACACTCCCAGCATTGTCGCATGGCAATCACCAGCACTGTTGTTTTGAAAAGACAACAGCGCACTAAACTTTCTTTATGGAAACCTGACTTTGGTCCCGCTATGATGGGATAAGCAAGAGAGTGTGAAAGAACAGTTTGACAAAAGGCGTGGGGCTGAACGTGTGTTTCGTATTGGTGACTGCGTCTACATGAAAAGTCAGCTACCACCGTGGCGGACCGAGTATCGCCTGCAGCCATCGCACTGCTGAAACCCAGTGAACAACGTGCGTCGTGGAAGTTCCTCCCACGACGCGAAAAGTGGCTAGATACCTTGGAAAGGGTTTCCAACTTCAATCACTGGAATTGTGAGGACAAGCGTTGTACTAAGTACTTCTCATTGGAGGATGCCGCGAAGACTTGGTTTGAGAACTGGGAGACCACTCAAACAATGCGGAACCAGTTTAGAAGCAACTTTCTGAAAACGTTTGCTAGCATCGTTCGAAGAGGTCCGAACTACTGCTGGAAGCTCGAGTGCAACTGCCCAATGAGATCATCGCTACCTTTAAAGAAGAGACTCTTTTCCGGCACGACAACCCGGAAATGTCTGAGATGAAAAAGTCCGCTTCTTGATGCGAGGTGCAAAGCAACAACTTCTCGCCAGATTGATCCGCGACCCGCCAAAAATCATAGGTGAGATTTTGACAGTCAACCACGATTGAGATAATTATGGAAACGCGCACTAGTCAACATATCCGCCAAGTGCTCAAGACGCAGTGCGAAGTGCAAGCAACGACGTTTCCTCCTCCACGCCTCCTGTCACCCAAGCCTCCTCCACTCCCCCATTGGCCAATCTGTGTCACGTGGAAGCAGGCGCCGCGTATTTGTATACTTTTTCTTTCCAGCGCAATCCGACCGCCATTGTTGGCCCTTCACGACGAAAGTAAGCGCAAACGGACTGATCGAGTGCATTAGCGGAACAAATCGAGTGTGTTAGGGACGAGAACTTAATTGTGATGCCGTGCTGCTGCGCCTTCGATTGCCGCAACTGACATAGCGACGGCAGAAGGCATCTTTATCATCCGGCGAGCGCAACGCACAAAGAAGAAAAGTATGGATACATCGGATCGGGTGGGCTGACTTCGAGGAAGTGGCAAAGAACGCACGGCTTTGTGAAGTGCCACGGTTCCTCACAACCTCTTCTATTGAGCCTAGTTCACGCCTGCCGCTTCGAAAAAGTGTATGTGTTCATGCTGTGGGTGCTTTTAGTGCGTTTAATTTGACTTTTTTTTAATTTGCTCTCTTTGTTTCATGTAGTTTCGTCTTGCGGCGAAAGTGTACGCATCTGCAGCGGGGTTGTGATATAAAAGCGACACATTCATGCTATATTTTGAGCTGCACTAGAAGTTAGGACATTCTCGACGCTTTTGCAAGTCTCACTGTGACTTACGGATGCAGTCGTTTAGCTGCGAATGTACGCCCACATGTATTGATTTTGTTTATGGTGATAAACGTTTTTAACGTCCCGAAGCGACTGAAGCTATGAGGGAGGTCGTAGTGGATGGCTCCAGATAACTTTATTTAGGTGGCCTGGGGATGTTTAAGGTGTACTTTGATCGTAGTTGTACGTGGGCTGGTAAATTCCTCGTTGGCGTTTCGTAATTCTTGCATGGGCGCGGTAGCGCTGCGCCAGAAGTTGGCGCCTCGGTATGGTTGTATTTCTTTATAAGATTTTGTTTACTGGTTGTAACAACGTGTCATTGTTTCATATTATTGACGGTGCCTCCAGGGCACTAAAGCGGCAATGGTAACACTTGTAATGCTACGTGCTCTCCAAAGGCCTCAGTTAGCCGTTACATGTGCCCCCCTGGAGCAGTACTTAAAAAAAAAACAATCTATCCTCGCGATTACCAAAGCATCCCGCCACGAGAAAAGAGCCGTGCGCCTGCTGCAACATACCGCGCCCGTGTGAGGAGAATAACGGAACACCAACGAAGAACCTCTCCACGGGCCTCTTGCGTTTCGCCTCTATCCCGGCTGCTGCCGGACGCGTCCTCAATATTGGAGGCATGAGCAGTGGCTACTCGCACGTTTTTTGTGCAGGATTATAATGGTCGATAAAGGCTGCAAAGGACCGCATGCCCGCTTAAAAGGATTAACATTTTTACTGCTTGACGTTAAGATTTTAATGCTTTCAAGTAAATGGGTATCGCATGCGCAATATTCACTGTATGTGAACCTACGAAACCACGTACACATACTTTCCCGCTGTCAAAACCTGAAACTCTGGTAATTAAGCGCTTGTTTTAGCATACCGCGTCTATGCGTCGTGTTTAAGCAACACAAACTCTCAACGTGCGCGCGGTTTACGACCTAAATAATGGTCCTTTTCTCTAGTTTTTCCGCAATTCCAACCCGACATTTTTAAGGCCGGTTACCGACTGACGAAGCAATATCTCGATTGAAAAAACACTGCTCCGCAGGGCTCAAATGAACTTTCTGGCGGATTTCCTCCGGGTAGCGTGTTAGCTGTCGTCTGCTACGGCAGGGCCAGCATGGGTGGCGCCACCGTCGAGGCAGCACCGAGCGGAGGAGCAGGGAAGTGGTTGGCGCTACTTTTGGAGATTGAGGGGTTTTAAGCTACCCGCGCTCCTGTTGCCATATCTAGCACGCGGGGCGAGTCATGCTCTGCCCTTGTCGTCCAAAGCCGGATCACGTGCTCTCACCTATCCTCTCGCTCCGTTCCTCCGCGCAGCGCCGTTGCGGCGACTCTCGCAGCTACCATCCACTCCGCACTCCTTCTCCCTTCTCACGCTGTCGTGGCACTGCCGTGGTGCCTGCGGCGGGCGCTCCTTACCGACTCGCACGTGATCCACGGCTCTCCACTCCTCCGTGTTCGCGTCGTGGGGCTGTACGACTCTCAACTTCGTCTCTAGCTTCCCCGTTTGCGGGGCGCCTTCCTCCGGTCGCCTCTCGCATTGCTTGCGCCTGGCTGTCCTTCTGCTTTCCCTCTTGCCCTATACCTCCCCTTACCTGGCGCAGTGCCGTTGCCGTGAATCGAAAGACAGTTATAGTGTTTCGTCCCCTTACTTCTACTTCCCACCCCAACCTTGTGCGGCCACATTCAGTCCTGTCTGCGAGTGAAAGAGTATGAGACCCATACTCACTACCCCTGCTCTCCACCCGTTTCCTCGTCCCACTTCAGAAGAAACATTAAATAATAATTGCTAATCTCCTCCCCTCTCTGCGGCGGTGACCCACTATAAAATGGTGCGGTCGCGTGTCGCCGGAGCGCCGGCTCGATAGCGGCGAATCGCGGTATGCGCTGCCCAGTCCGAAACGCAGAACCGCCTACGTATGGTACTGCGTGTTGTGTATGCGGTTACCTGTTGAAATAAGGCAGCAACTGCACTCAAAGATTGTAATCGTCAAGAAGAGGCAAGAAGCGTAACCGTCGGCCAATTTTGTGATCGGAGCATCTCAAGTATTTCCCTATTGCTTTATAGCATTTTGCTGAACATTTGGCTGCAAGAGACGCAAGCGTCCTCTATAGATGAAGAAATGTTTTATTCAAATCTGTAACCCACCTGCTGTAATACATTTCTGACAAAGCGAGGCATTCACAAAATAAAAATAGAACCTGGCCCTTTTAGGACAAACCCTACAAGTGCGAATTCGGCGTTCGTTTTTTAAGTAATGGGTCGCGTGGTTGATAGCAACGCCATTCCTCCACTCCCCGACAAAGTGAAAGCTATCTTGGACTTTCCGTGTTCGAAATCACTGCGACAGTTGCGCTGTTTTCTCGAGCTCATCAACTGTTCGTCATCATCGTTAGCAGCAGCCTATTTTTTTATCTCCACTCCAGGACGAAGTCCTTACCCAGCGATCAGCAATTACCATTGTTTTACACCGACTGAGTGCACCTTGTGCCTGCAAATTTTCTAATTTCATCACCGCACCTAATTTTCTCTCGTCCCTGGCTTCGCTTCCCTTCCCTCGCCACTGATTCTCTAACTCTAATGGTCGATTGGTTATCTATCTTACGAATTACTCAGCCTGCCCAGCTGCATATTTTAGAGTGAGGCTGTATATGTCTAACCTAAATTCTCGTGGTCTGACCATAGAAACTCCCTTAAGCTCATACACCATTAAGCAATGGGTCACACCCCCGTAAGCGTGGCCTCCCTATACCGACGACAAAAGTAAAATTTTACGCTCGAATGATGAGCTGTAACAGAGCCAGCTGTCGAATACGACGACGCTCCAGCCATTGCTGATGGTGATAGTTTTACAGCGAAGCTGTCTATGACTAGCATCTGGCGGATCGCGCCCGCGCATAGACCAGCAATTTTTCATACCTGGGCCGATAGCGAACATAGTGCAATACTGGGCCGACCCGCGGTGGAGGTGAAGCAGGCGTTAAGCACTCCCTAAACGTCAGCCGATCCCGAAGGTTGTGCAATACCGGGTCGACCCGCGGCGGAGGTGCAGTTCACCATTAATGGGCCCACGTACACAGCGTCGCTGGTCATCCTTCTTCACAGAGTGGAACGGCACTGAGATTTTTCTTTTGATGTCAACTGGAATATCGGCTATCACCATAGGGTCTCTGAGTCACACCATGCTCTTCCTGTATACTAAGGCTACGCATAACATTTTTCGTTATTTGGTTCTTTGCGTGGTCCATAGCTCTTTCTCGAGCTTCTTTGTTAACCTATGTTTCATCCCTCTATGTTAGCACCAGTAGAAGGCAATGATTGTAGACTTTTCTTCTCGTCGATACTGGTAGGCTTCCAGTCAAGATTCGGTAACGCCTGCCATATGCACTGCAACCCCTCCTTATTTTGTAAATTTCATTGTCTTCATCAGGGTCCCTAGTGAGTAAATGACCTAGATAAACGCATTCCTGTATACACTCTAGAGGCTGACTGGTGATTATCAATTTTTGTTCGCTTGAAAGTCTATTGAACGCTACCTTTGCATTCTGCATATCATTATTCAACCCTGCCCTTGCACGCTTTTGGCTATGGTCCTTAATCATTTGCAACAATTCATCTCCAGTGTTGCTGAACAGGAAAAATGCCATCTAGAAACCGAAGGTTGTTGATATATCGCCGTTGATTCTCACTCCTAAGCCTTCGCACTCTAATAGCTTGAAAACTTCTAAGCATGCAGTGGATTGTATTCAACAGATTGTGTCACCTTGCTTGAAACTTTCTTAATAGGAAATTTTCTACCCTTCTCGTCGAAAAGCAGGGTAGCTGCAGTATCTTAGTGGATATTTTCCGATATATTTATGTATGCCTCCTCTAATCCATGATTATAGGCAACGTCTGTTCGTACCTCTTGTGAATCAAATGTCTTTTGAGAATCTACGAAAGCTACATAAAGAAGTTTATTGTAGGATGCTGATTTCTCTACAATATAATTGCTGCATGGAAGTGATCCCTTAGAAAATATCACATCCTGAAGCCAGCCTGCTATCTTTGTTGATTGTAGTTAAGTGTTGCCCTGATTCTATTGGAAATTATCTTGGTGAACATATTATACAATACTGATAGCTAGCTAATGGGTCTGTAATTATTAAACTCATCAACGTCTTTCTTCTTGTGGATTTGTACATTGTCGGCATTCTTACATCTCTCTAGCACACTTGAAGTCATGAGGCATTGTGCGTAAAGGGTGGCAAGCTTTTCATTCATAATATGCTCTCCATATTTGAAAAAATACTGTTATTCCATCTTTTTCTGCCATTATTTCTCGTAAACTATTATCGAAGTGTTATTTCTGAATGTGCTGCTATCGAGAAGTCAGGGAATTTAGAGCAATTTTCATCAACTACTCTGATTCTGTCGTCGCCACCATCATCACCAAAAGGAGCAAAATTCTGCAGCCGTCCGTCTAGTTCATCAGCGAGAAGCTTTAACGAGTGTAATGATCAATGTTTTGGGTTGTGGAGTCGCAGGTGTGCTTCAACAGCTGAGTAACGGCCAATGCAGACTACTTCGTATTTTTCTCTGGACAACTTTCACCAATCAAACAGTGCTTTTGCTGAAGAGGCGCTCGCGGCCTACCTTACCGTGAGACACTTCCATTAGCTCTTGGAAGGACTCCACTTCGTTACTTTTTCTGGTCACAAGCAATTACCTGACGCATGCCTGTGATCCAGAACCACCTATCCTCGCCGAGAAACGTAACATTTCGCATTTCCTGCTGAATTTTGCACCGATATTCGACAGGTCAAACGCACAGGTGGCATCCCTGCTGACACTAAGTACAATGGCTTCTGTTAGAAGTGTGGTATAAACTTTTTTAAACAGGGTTGAAGTACCTCAGACAGGCTGGCCAACGTTTCGATAGGTGGACCTATCTTCGTCAGCGACGAAGATAGGTCCACCTATCGAAACGTTGGCCAGCCTGTCTGAGGTACTTCAACCCTGTTTAAAAAAGTTTATACCACAGTGTGCCATTCCATCTGCCAGCCCCTTTCTTGTTTTTGGACTTCTGTTAGAAGAACTAATTCATCCACCTTAGCCTAGCTTGCCGACGTTCAGCGACACAACCGTGAACTCCGCACCCTCCAATCTCCATAGTCGGCATCCCTGAACCTACAAGCGCTATCATCTGCGACATAGGCAATTACCGCACTCACACCGCAGGAAATCCCTTGGCCCTGCGTCAACTAGCCTTTCACCAGTCTTTCGCCTTGCCTTGCTTGTCAGCAATGCAAGGTATTTCACCAGTGTACTACTCCGTCGTCAAATTTTGACCTCCCGGATCTTCGTTCTGCGAAGATCCACATACTCTTAGTGGAACCACGGCCGCTATCTAAATGGTTCCGGTGCATCTTGACGATCGACGACCAATTCACGCATCCGCACGAAGTTACCCTTGCCCATTAAATTACGGCAGCAACTATAGACCTCTTGCATAAAGCCGAAAGCCCTGTGTGCACATTAGTTTCCCGCCTACGCCGTGAAAAGTAGACATATGGGCAAGCACAGCACGCGTGTAGGTAGATTGTGGGTCGCGTGGAGATTCCTACAAGCCGTGTCGACCATTCTCTTGTATTCAACACTAACTGTAATATGCATGGAACTAAATGGTGTGTGCAGCGTACACATGACTAGTTATTTGTGTTTCACATGCAAAAGCTACAGCGCCGTCATCAGCTGCGGGTCACTCGTATGAAGCAGTGTAGCAAGACCAGTCACGTTTCTTGAGACAAGGATGATATGCCGAGCAATGGTGGCCTCCACAAGCTGACCCGGTGGTGTTTTTGCCATCGCCAGTAAGTACAGTGGGGCAAGGCGCCCGACGTTTCTGCGCTGGAACGAGTAAGAGCCGGTGTGAGGGAGAAAATGTGGGCGCTTTTGCTCCTTGAATATCTGACTCTACCTAGACACTACGGAGAAATTTCCTTGCTCATGTTGCATGCCTTTGTCCCTAGGGGTGCCAGCATTGAGGAGTGGGGTCGAGTCTGTTTACGCTCCGACGCTGGCTGTCGGTGCAGTGAAGCAGGTGAAGCAGTGGGCACGGATGCCCTATATGGTGATCGCTGTGTCTAACGGTACTCGACTCCCATAAGCTAAAGGTACGTCGGAGAGACTTTCTCGCACTTGAGGCGCTGGTACTGAGTAAGTCATGCCGGATTAGGCCTTTATCACGCGTGATGGCACCTCTGCTTTAAAAAATGGCTGTGGCTTAGCTAAGGTTAAGCTCAGGATGCGAAGCATACTAGCCTTTATTTTAGTTGTTGAACCACTGTTTAGCCTGGTGAACTGCTGTTGCTTGGCTATATTTGGTTCGGCTAGACGAAGAAACAACTCATGCAGGCGAGCGCCCGAGCTGAGACCCGGCTATGTAGCTACGCGGCCGCAAGCGAGCGCATGAGTTGAGCCTCCGCTTTTGCAGCTGTTGTGACGTCATATGGTAGCTACGCGGCCGCGCGCGGCGCAGCAAGGAAGAGCGTGGCTGTGGGGCTAGTATGCTTCGCATAATAGAAGCAACTTAATAACAAACACAGCAAACTTAAAAGAGAATAGACCCACATATGAGACGCGCAGCAATGAACAATGGCTCATACCCTCAATGGTAGCTACGCGTCCGCGCGCGGCGCAGCAAGGAAGAGCGTGGTTGTGCGGCTAGTATGCTTCGCATAAAAAGAAAACATCCCTGATTTTTCCGGGAACCGTAGTAGATGCCGGGCCTGCATTCTTGGAACGGTATCTTCGCTGTTGACAGGATATTTATGTGCTGCTGTCCGCGATTTTTCAGGAGCATTTTTGAGTGCTCCCCTCTGAGTGAAATAAACGCGCAGCGCCTTAGCAACCGCGGTTGAAGGCGATTGTCTGGAACTCCTCAGGCGACGCTCTGATGTCATGTTGTGAGGATTATATTGGCTTTGCATCTCGCACACGTTAGGTTAGGTTACTTTAGGTTTAGATTAGGTTAGGCTAGGCCACGTTGGGTTAGAATGAGGCTAGGTTAGATTAGCGTAATAGACGTTAGGGTGGCACGGCGTATTCTTAAAACAGTTGCAAGGGTGTTGAGCGTGATCGATCGCCTTTCAGCTAGTCGCGTTCAACTGCAGTTGCCAAGGCACTCTGCCCTGTAGATTTTCATTATATGCGGCCCTGCCATTATATGCGGTCCGTACTGCTCCCCAGAAAAAATCAGTGATGTTATTTTGAAGGCACAGTGTCGTAAGGTGCGAGAAAGGTATAACCCGGCACGGCTGACTCGGCAGGAGCGCCGCGGGTGCGAGACAGTCTGTCCGGCACAGCGACCGCAGTGCCCGCTGCTTCACCGGTTTCACTGTGCTGGCAGCCAGCGCGCGAGCGTAAACAAACTCGGCCCCACTCCGCAATGCTAGCACGCCTAGGGACAAACGTATACAACACGAGCATAGAAACTTCTTCTCCGTAGTGCCTAGCAGAGTCAGATATTCAAGGAGGAAAAGGCCCCACATTTTCTCCCGCGCGCATGCATACAAACCTCCGCCGCCTCCGCGGATACCACCCATCACGGCATACTTACTGGCAATTGTAAGGTAAAATTGTCAAGTGCTTATGAGGCCACTTTGGCGGCGCTAGATTGTGATTGAGGCGTTGCAATCAAATGCGTCGTTCACACAGGCCGGTTGATGTCATGCTGCACAGTAGCACTTGCACGGTGTTTTGATGCGATGTTAAGTCGTGTCGATGTTTCATAAGTCTTTCTTCTGACAGAGGGTGCATGGCTGTCCAAGCTTCAGCATGACGGAAAGCAATTTTTTCTTGCTCCTTTCTTTTTGCACTCGCTCTTTGTCATATTTAGAACCCCTGCTGCCCCAACCCCATGCAGGGTAGCAAATCGGAAACTCACCTCTGGTTAATCTCCCTGCCTTTCCTCTCTCTCGTTCTGTCTGTCTGATTGCGGATTGCTATATTTGTATACCAGATATTGCAATGTGGTGCACTTTTGTTTTCGTGTAATTTGCTTTGAAGGAATGAGCAACGACGTAAGAGTAGGGAAAAGTAGTAGCTCCAATAGTAGAGGCCTTCTTCCGTCTCCGCTTTTGCAATATAATAGACACAACGCCTTCATTGCGCAAGCATAGGAACATGCCAGAATGTATTGTACCTATCCTGTGGCGCCGAAAGGCGCTTGCGTTCGCAAGTATACCGGGTGTTCCATGTACGCAACTATAACTTTAAGATTATGCGAATGCCACGTACATAAACAGGACCAAGGTAATGCTGTTGTCTGTCGCTTGAAAATTCGCAGTTATTTTTTGCATTCCACCTAATCACCTAATGAGACTGAAATAATGAATCAACTTCGTACCTATTATAATAACATTAAAAGTGCCGATGCGAAAATTGTATAGCAACATGAAAAACTCCAGAGACAGGTTTCTGTCACCCACTACATGCTACTTAAAATTGTTTTTGCAAGTACGAGAGAAATCCGCGAATACGCGCACGCACGCCTGGCCGCTCGAGGCACTTTGCGTGTATTCGCGGACTTCTCTCATGCTGGGCAATACACTTTTATGTAACACGTAGTCAGCGACAGAAAGCTGTCTCGGGAGTTTTTAATGTTGCTTTAGAATTTTCTCATTTACATTTTCATTTAATTATAATGTTTAAGATATTGAATGCAAAAAAAAACATTACCTTGGTTCTGCCCAGCCACATGGCATTCGCATATTTTTTAGGTTTGGCTCAGGTTACGTGGGACACCCTATATTTTATGCGGCGAACACGCTGTGTGTAGGTCAGAATCCCGCATCAAATTTATTGAAACCTGTAGCAGAACCCGCACCGTCCACGAACATCCTTCGTGCATGTTGCGCTAGCCTGCCGTCTAGCGATGGTGGCGGCAACCCAATGTGTGCGCTTGGTGGCAGGCAATATGCAACATGTAAATTGCCACCGCAATTATTTTTACGCAGAGTGTGGGTTTCGGAGTTCCTTCTGAAATTTCTACCAGGCAAGGTGGACAGTTTGAGGTAGCCCTACTCCGAGAGCTGGCACATCTTTGTACTTCACACAAAGGAACAGCGTATGATGCTCGATCCGACGGTCTTGTTAAGAGATTTCACGACCAGCTCAGAGCTGCGCTCATGAAAACCATGGACGACCTCTCCATGGACCATGGACGATGGTGGATTACGAACTGTTCTCAAGAAAGACGTTGGATTTGTGCTTTCTCACCTTGTCTACGGCAGGTCTCATCGCCTACCAGCCGAAATGGTCTATCCGCGCCCTACAGAAATGCCTCCTCGTCGTTTTCACAGTAGATTCTATATATGTTTACTATTCGCTTTTAATTTGTTACCGCTAATGGTCATACTACACACTCGATGATGTTCAGCCGGGTTTACGACAAGGATCTGTGCTGGCACCTCTATTATTTCTCATTTATATTGTCTCGCTGCTGCAATATGCTCTCACATACACTTGTTCGCAGGCGATTGTGTTATCTCTCGAAAAAGCTGTTAATGTTGGCTATAATAAAATACTTCAATCCAATTTGAATAATACAGTCGATTGATTTTCGAAGTGGCCAATGAAACTAAACATTCGCAAATCAGTACATCACAGGTAATTTATTTTGGAGCAGCCATGCAGAGTACATTATTTATATTCCTAACCGCGTGGTTGACAAGTTATGGCGTGACCTTTCTAAAGTACCGTCTACTTGAACCTACTGCTCTACAAGACACTAATAACCTTTAAACTTTACCATGCACCTGCAATCTGTGATCTGTGATTATTCCATAACAATTCTGTTCATTTCGTCTTTCAATCTAAAATCGAACCAACTTCATACCCTCATTGAAAGCTAACATCGCCGTTGTTCCACTATGTGCCCATCCTAAGGATACTTGTCTCATTGGCTCATAATATTTGCCATTGCACCACACTTCAAAGTACCTCACACTGCGGCTACAGCACATTTCAAACAGCAACAATTACTGAAAAAAAGGGTAGGAACTGGTTCACGTTACATGCAGTTTTTCTTTCATCTTCCGTACTTCCAGAGAATGGAAACACTTTTCCCTAAAAGCATCATAGCAATCACCGATAACATACTTTTTCTTGAAGCATTATCTAGCAGTGCGTAGCCAAGAGGATCTTTAGGCTGTTATCATAAATAAGTGTGCTTGTTATTTTTTTATGTAATTGCTTTGTAGCCACTCTGCTCTTTGATCTCATAAGGCTCTGAGGGTATTATAAACAAATCGATGAAGGTTGCACCTTTGACATGCGTAAGAAACAGTAAAAATTCCCCAGTAATGCAGCTGGCATGAATGTGCTTCAGTACCTTGCTGAATGCCCAGAAATGCCGCGTCTTGGAAGCAGTGCATCAGGCGCATACACAGCGATCACAAAACAGTGTGACCTGCCACAAATATAATAAAACAAGCCAAACGTTCCAGCAATGAATTGAAGAAAGCTTTCTTACCCCACGCTTTGTGCAATCAAAGTTTTGCCTAATGCAGAAAAAAGATTTTGTTTCCGTGAGCTTACCTAGCCGGCAAACGTCCGTGCATCGGGTACCACTGAAGGTATGTGAACAGGTAGTCTTCGCCGCTCATGAGTCGTGCTGATGACGCCCCTCCGTTGAACCACGGCAACCACCAATGTACGAGGATGTGTGTTCCATTACGAGCCTTGTCAGCGCAGTCACGCATTGTCGGTTGACCAAGGCATTCACCACCACATTTCATCAGCGCGTGACGCAGTGAGTTGAGATGCGATACGTTGCCGTGAGAATCGAGAAATCTAACCGCAGCAATATGCATGCACGGAAGAGCATTACCGGCATCGAGTTGGGCAGTGAAATCCTCGATGCGCCTCAGCGCCGAAGAGAACTCCGGAACGCTCTGCGATGCGGTGATCTGAGTTTGAGTGAACTGCAACAGAAAGAACATGCCAAATAGCCAGGCTGCCAGCACGAGCCTTGCGGCTGATGATATTGGCGCACTTAAGGCTGGTGGACTTCGACCCATGTACACGCAGACAAAGAAACCAGTCCACGCTGATAACCTGCGCTCCTGTCTGCGATCTCGGCTGCTAACGGCGCTGAAGGCTGAAACGAACAGGACGGCCAAAGGAACCAATAGCACTGAGAGTACGAAGAAGTTGAGCCATGTGGAAACAAATGTTGGCTGGACGGGACCCTGTTGACGTGACAAAAAACTGAGAGAAATTGGCGACAGGAGGGCATACCTATAGTAAAAAAATGGTAGTGAGTTATTCAGTAGAGCGATTACAAAATCCACGCGGCGATCTAGAAGGAGTGAATCCGTGTGGCCTAGGTTGCACAGCTGAACCAGTGTGTTGTTTAGGGTACTGTAAACTTCTCTGAGCAATCCTCCAAACGCACCCGGTCTGCCAAAGCAAAACTTGGCACCGTCATCTTCAACTGCGTACCTTATAAGATGGTTTTTAGGGTATGTTCCAATGAGCTGTCTCTGATTTCGCACCAAGTCGTGAGCTGTCGTGAATATTAGTCGTGTTTCGCAGCTTTTGTAACCGTCTAAAGAGACGTTGATTTCCGTTTCAGTGATGGTAATTACCTGACACAAATGATTACGGAGTGGTTCGAGAACATCCGCATGATTGCGCACCGAAAAAAACCCACTGAATGTTCGAATAATACTTTTCAAACCATGGCACAGCGCCTACCATTCGAAACGATTCCTCCTTGTACCACACCGCGAACACCACCACTGGTTTCTGAAAATCCATTCCTTGTGTGGCGTAGCTTACGAATGACGTGAAAACACTGCGTTTCGCCTGAAGGTTCCAGACAGTTACCGGTACGGTGGCATTTTTGAAGGGTTGTCTCAGTAACAGATCTTCTTTTTGAAGGAGTATTGCTACATGTGAGCCTGGTACTGCGAGATGTTCGACTGTGCTTACAGCCATGGGACTGATTAGCACTGAGACTATGTCCATACGAAGTATCAGAACACATAATATCATAAAGGGCAATAGGTTGAACGCATTCATTGTGCTTTGCTGATCTGTTGTAACCCGTCAATACGACCGTCAAAAACGTTTCTTTCGTCAGAAACGATGACTCATGGGCTGGTACATTGCCCTGCCGGTACAGTAGATGAAGGTGCCTACAGATGCCACTCGCCAGTACTGCGGATTTCTTATCCTGCATAAAAAAGAGGAACCGAAAAAAATGGTATTGACAGACTCGTATATCAGTGGGTAGCACAAATTGTAGTAAACACTCACTCACTACCCAAACACGTGGCGTTTCACCCCGCCAAAGACACATATGAATGTAGACAACTCGATGACCACGATTAATTATCATGACAATGCTCGTGTGACTCACACTAAATATTTTAACGCCGTAAGGGTGTAAATCAGTTTGTCACCAGACGGACACCCTAAGGGTGCTGTCGTCTACACCCTACAGTTGGGGTGCTATTATAGCTTCCTACAGGAAAGGTGTCCAGCAAAATCAATTTAGGGTGTAGATGTGCTTGTACACATTAACACCCATCTATGTGGGTGTTGGAAGGGTGTGCATCCTTTTATTTCTGATGTTTATGGAAGGCAGGTTTGGCAGTACACGCCTTCAATTACTACTATGTACAATAATCCATGATTAACTCTCGCGTGTGCCAGAAGGTTCAAGTTCGGCTACCAAACGCCCCATCCAACAGCCGGCCTTGAAGCTTCGATGGACATATACAACACCTATATGTGTGGATCACATTAAATATTAGTAATTCATGGGTGTATATTGCAACGCCTCTCTTCGCTGCACAAATACAACCTCGCAAATTTGACAGTTTTGAGCTTGTATATAGAGATCAACGGTAATCACGATTTCCAGATCCATAGAACATGCAACACAGACTGATAAGATATATGCTGCCTTTTCAAGAAAACTGTAGATATGTTTATCTCACTTACAATACAGAGTACGAGAAATAAATAAATCACGTGAAATCTAAACATGCACAATCACCAAAGATTGGCAAGTACAAGAACATGTACTTTTCTCACAAAGGTATTTAAAAACATATGTATTGGTCAAATCTGTTCTTATTTGAGAAGAAACTATGAATAGCAGCACTGAAAGAGCCTGAGCTAAACTCGCACTGTTTTGGGCCACGTAAATAAATAAATTTTCAGTATTAAGCTCCAATGAACGAAAATTCATGTTTTGATGCCTTGAAAAAGAAAATGAATATTGCAGAGGTGAATTAAGGAAGTAAATGAATTGCAGAGCAAACACACAAAAAACACACCTGTTATTTTGTACACCAATGTAATGGCAAAGCATTATGAAAAGTTTGGAAAGTCAATGTAAGGCGTAACTGGCCAACATTTCTTAGACTGAAACAATATTTTCCAAGCATCACGTGCTTTAAATAAGGTCTAAGCCGGGAGAGCATTATTGAAAGCATATTTAGCGCCAGCAAACAAGGACGTAAGGGAGACGACAACACAATGCGCTAACTTCAACAACTTTATTTTCAGGAAGTGCACCTATATCAACCATTCACAGTTGCGCCACCTTATCCAAATCTTATCCATCCAAAAAAGCCGTCTCCTTATCTAACAGGTCGATTGAAGGGGCACTAACACACGTGTGTCTATTCCGCCAGATAGCCTGCGCTTCAATGATCTCTCGCACGTCTTTATCTTTGTGCTTTGCAAGAACCCGACAGGATTCATAGAACGGCGCACAGCCGCATTCTTGACAGTGGGTTGACAGATGACCGACAGGACCGACAGGACAGCACCCACAAGATCTATACGAGCCTTATGGATCAATCGGGAAGGCTATCAGCAGCAGGGTTTCCGGAATCAGAGCAAGTTTCGGTCGTCGAGGGGCTGCTAAAAAGGTGCAGATTGGATAGCACAATTCAGGACACAGCAAATCAAGGGACGGAACGTAGAAGGAAGGTAGCGGTAGTGCCCTACCTGCATAGAACGGCACATAAACTTAAGAAAATGGCTAGCCGGGTGGGCACAAAAGTGGTCTTTTCCGCACCAGAAAAGCTGGCAAAAATATGTCGATTGACAGACCCGTACCGTAAGCCAGCTGCCGGGTGCTCTACGAATCATCGGAAAGCGCCAGTGGGATGCGCAGAAAGTGTTGTATATGAGCTTCCGCTGTCCTGTGGGAAGAAATACATCGGACAGACAGGGAGATGTCTTAATGACCGATTACGGGAACATTGCCAAACTGTGAAAAATAAGCAAAACGGTCATCTGTCAAGCCACTGTCAAGAATGCGGCTGTGCGCCGTTCTATGAATCCTGTAGGGTTCTTGCAAAGCACAAAGATAAAGACGTGCGAGAGATCATTGAAGCGCAGGCTATCTGGCGGAATAGAGACACGTGTGTTAGTGCCGCTTCAATCGACCTGTTAGATAAGGAGAGGGCTTTTTTGGATGGATAAGATTTGGATAAGGTGGCGCCACTGTGCATGGTTTATATAGGTGTACTTCCTGAAAATCAAGTTGTTGAAGTTAGCGCATTGTGTTGTCGTCTCCCTTACGTCCTTGTTTGCTGGCGCTAAATATGCTTTCAATTTACCAAAACGCCCAACAAATGGCAGAGCATTATTGTTTATTTTCTCTTTCGAACCAGATTACTTGAGCGCAAAAAATGTGTAGAACTTCTTAGTGCCTAAATAGTTTTTTTTTCTTTTGTGAAACGAGAGTTGGCGGGGCTAAAGCTGCTGTGTAGCAAATTTTCTCATTACAATTCCGGTTTCTACAAATTTTTCTTTTGTAAACCGAAGGCACTGGTCTGTTATGCAATATGTGGTTTGAAAATGGGTTCTTTTCTTACTATAAAACAAACGACTGAATATTCCACATTTAATAGTGTTTGGGTGCTAAATTCAGTATCCATGGAAGCCTGATAAAAATAAACTAGTGTTGATTAAACTATTTTGCTGAGCACTAAACGTGGACAGTGTTTTAAAATACACTGTATATTTCTAAATTATTTGTTCTTAATGCAAGGTTAGGGGCAAAGATGGGAATGGAAGATTAGGGCTTGCTGTAGCATGATTATGCAAATGAGCAAATATGGTTTATTAAATCAGCCATACTCCGGTTACTAAAAGAACATAGGCACAGGTAGTCATGCCTAAGTTCAAGTTAAACATCACACTGTTAACATTGCCAGCAAGAAATGGTTGTATCAAACTTTGTAACCATACTGAACCATGTATATTAATTTATTCAAAATTTAAAAAAAAAATATGGTACACATTTGAGCTGCAAAAATACAATTGACGCAGCAAATGACATTTAGCTTTCAAAAAGAAGAACTGTTCATGGTTGACCATGAGGTGCAGGGACTCCATTTTCTAAGCACCTTGACCAATAAATGCAGCGCATGGCTATGCTGAAATGTTGCATCCTGCATTAGCAAAATAAGAACAGAATCATAAGAGTGCAGTCTGTGCATTTACGCATGTACAGTGCGGAAATTTTGATAAGACACCAAGCTCCTGAAAAAAACAATCTTAATTAATGTGACTCGGCACAGTGCCCAGCTCAGGTAACTGGGCAAAACAAGTGAAAGGTAGGAGAAATTTCTATTTTGGAAATTTAGGAAGGGATTGCATGTTACCATGAACACTAAACCACTATGTCATTGTGACTACATTATGGTGCATACAGCAGCAAAATCAAATAAACTTACAGCAGCCGTTTTCCCTGACAAAATAGGAGTGAATGAAGCTTAAGGACACTACCAACGACATCTCTCAGTAACAGACATTTATTTGTTTAAGAGTATGTACGTGACATTAATATAAAATTGGCATTTTAAATATGCAATATATCTACGCATTACACCTTGTAAGTACTGCAGCTGACAACCTAACAGGATATGGTACATTAAGACTGAAATGCACAAGACGTGAAAAAATAGTTGTTTTTACACAAGTTTATTAAACCAAGTAGACAGAGTACTGTTCTAGAGAGCGCACACAAAATGAAAATGAGGAAACTCCCACTGGCATTCTCATTTGTCGTGCAATACATGCATCCATCCCAGTGATCTCTCACTCTCCAATGCAGTTTATTACTCTGTCCGTATCCTAAAGTTTACTGTGTATTTTTTATTTACTAATTATTAAGAATTGGCATTTTGGCATATTTTCCTGAAAAATTTAGCATGCGTCGTCAACTATTTTCCTTAGAGCACGCCCCCTTCTTTCAATGGGTTAGCTTGGCAATACGCTGACAAGTAGTATTTCCTTATTTAATCTTATGATCCTTCCTCATGCTCCCAATTTCGACTTCATGCTCTAAACTGTGATGTCCATCCTGCGCAGTTAATGTTGGTCTGCGACTATTTACACGGTCCTTCTTTCTGTAGCCTCGCAAATAGAACCTGAAATGTCTTGTCTCCTAAAACAATCTTCTTTACCTCCCAAAACATAATGCACGGTTATCCCTCACGAGAGGGGGGGGGGGGGGAATTGTATATAAGTGTTCACATATTCAATGAACTGCAGAGCCACAACCATTTCGCATCCTGTGTTGCCACAACCCGCTTGAGTCGCAGTGGTTGTAAATTGGCTACCCACCCTCTCTCGCCTAAAAGTACATTTTGCCATGTGGAAAATGACCATAAGCATTGCATTGATCGAATGAGCACTCGTGTGTACGTTCTTGTTTCTTGTCTTGTAATGGCTAGGTTCAACATGGTGAAGTTGTCTGAAAACTGTCCAGCCCCAACCAATACATCGTGTAGTTTCGAAATTATCAAACATTCATGTTTCAAAACTTGTCCCAAATTATGCATGAGAATTTTCATGATGCAAATGAGGAACGGGGTTGCTTCAAGACAATGATGGGCGCGCTATTTGCTGCAAAACTGTGTGAAATGAAATATGCTTGCAATTTGCATCGGCAGCTAGCTCAGTACAAGACGTAGGCGCATTGCATGCTCGAACGCTTTTTAACGCCCACCAGAGGTCCTGGTTTCTTGTAATTTCTTCAGTTCCCTTGCAGTCTAGATTGCAATCCGGTGCATTGTGATTTTAATATTGTAGTCAAAATAAAAACCGCTCAAATTTTAAGGTTTTGAGAATTATATGGGTAGAAGTTAAAGGTGAAATAATAAGGGTGGAATAAATTGCATTAAGGTTCGTACAAACTATAGCACGGTGGATTACGGGAGATTAGGGTAGAATTGTGAAGGACACGTGACAATGTATGAACTAACGTACCACGGTCACGTGACAATTGCAAGTGTAGATACGTTAAGTGATTAGGTTTTCGCATTCCAAGTGGCTGTCGATTTGTTTTCAAGGATAGTGATGTCACTGGCATGACGGCCACTCCAAAAATGTATTATCCAGAAAAAGTATGCCCTTTCACTTACAATTTATTTATCAATATATTTCGTGCTCACAGTAATATTAACATACAATTAAGCACGTCTAGGAAAACTGCAGTAGCAGAACGAAACACGTGAGCAACTTGCACAATTCTGCACGAATATTTCGGTGCCCTTAATAGCCCAAGAAAAAGTGACGAAATGGAAGGAGCTGTTTGGATACATTGTTGAAAAAACAGGGACGTGCTGTTAGACGAGCCTTTACTGTACAATGGCATCAACGTACAATTTGCATGGTGAAGCCATAAAGAAGACATTTATAGAGGCGAGATCACGTTGGAAGTTCTCTAACCCGAATTTCCACGTACCTTGCTTAATTTATTCAGAGGTTTACTAAGCTACTGATCTGCTTTCTAAGCGCATCCTCAGATACTGTTTGTAAGGCTCAGCCTATATATTAAGGGCTGGTGTCGTCAAAGCTGTAATTTCTTATCCACAGCATACGCTCTTGCAAACGCAGTCTTCAGCCTCCTCATGAATGTTTACACGGCGGTGTCGCACGACCAAGATGTGAGCGTTTTCATGACATGACTTGTTGGGGTCTTGACAATTTTCTTTTGTTGAATAGCATACAGAAATCGTGCTTGCGGAGCAGCTTCAATAATTGCAACCTCGGCAAGGGCAAATGACAAGACAGCAAAGTACCCGAAGTTTCAACGTTGTGTTAAACGCGGTATCGTTCAGTTGCATTTCCTTGTCGGTTTTCAGGCGTCAATTTCCCTATGCATCTTGAAAGGTTATCTTACCTGACTTATTAACTTTGACGGAGCAAAAGTGTTGGCTACCATAATGAATTTTTTTACGATAGCTATAAATCCATGGCTTGAATAAACAGCGTGGTTAGTTTGTTTTCGAATGTTACACGCACGTTAATTGCACCTCTTCTCTGGATAATTTTTTTTCTCTTGCACAGAAACCAACAAACATTAATTATGTTGTGGACTTTGTATCCTTACTGCACCTGTATTAACATTTGCTTTGAAAGGTAATTAACTCTACACCTAGCAAATTAAGTAAATTGTTCGCTTGCTACAGTGGCACAGTGACAACGTACCCACCGACACCGCCATGTATTACTCGTGCAACAATGCGAAGAGGAGGCAAACAGCCTGTTCTCGAGGGGATAAAACAGTAGGAAACGACCCGTTAAAGAAACGTAAATCGAAACTGTGCAGTGAACTTAGCCAGTTGCATTCCTCCCTGTGAAACTTTGAATCTTTTAAGTACAAGCAGTTCTTGCACGTTCACAGCTATTCAAGTGTGCAAAAATATTTGTGCCTCACATGTTTCTAATAACAGTTTCTAATAAGTTTGTGACCACATATATTAGTGTGTAAACCCATATAACGATATGCGCTGTGTTTACTATCTTTAGAAGGAATGAAATACCATGCTACTTGCAAGAACATATCACCCGGGGATTTTAGTACAAATTTCTGCATTTCAAATATATGCAATATGTGGTTCATTCATTAAAGGACCACAAACTGCTTTTCTGCAATGGCAAATTCCATGTTTTACCTACATACAGGCAAAAAAATCTACAGACGAAAATATTGTGCTTCAATTTATTCCCCTGCCCACTGTGGCTATAAAATTCTGCTGCTAACACAACGCGAGGGATTGAAGTGCCAGCCATGGAAGTCTCATTTCGATGGGAATCATAGGTAAAAAAAAAGCTCTTAAACTTCTAACTACTATTGCATAGGGGGCATGCTTATGCAAAACCTAACACCAATCGAAAGCGAGGGCCGCCTTTTGTAAAACAACCATTTTTCGTGATAATTCGAGTGTGTAAACATTGACTGCATCAATATGTACTGTTCAACAGCACTGCCCAAATAAGCATCATCAGGTATAGCAAGAACTCTGTCAGGAAGCTGGTTCCACAGATGTATAAATGTCAAGACATGAATGCTCATACTACACCACACACACAACAGAAAGAAAACCTTTTTCAAGAGCTGTTTCATCTGGCAGAAATGAGTGGGCCATAAGCAGCAGAAACTTTATTGCAGGGCATTGTGTAATACCGCTTATGAATGAATGAAGAGAGTGAACAGCAGTACCTTATGCTGCTCTAATTAGAGGAACGATGAGCAAAAAATTTCTAGTAGAGCACTTAAGTTAGACAGTACCTTTTGGAAAGACAGAAAATTCCAGGTGAGAGTTGGATATCAAGCGCAACTTACAGCGCATACGTAGACGGAGGACAAAAAAGGACGACGTAGACAAGCGTTGACTTCCAACTGATTTTTATTTTCAGAAACAAACGTATATACCCTAAACACCAAGACAAAAGCGCCCTCTACATGCAGCAACCCGACATGAGAATGCATTCAGAATTTGTTATCTAAGATGTACGAGAGCACATGTGCGACCTCAGGAATACCAGTTCTTTGTCTGTTAGTGCGATTGATGGCTTACTAACCAAGTCGCCATCGGCAATCACTGCTGCTTCAGTGATAATTCTGGTGTGTTCATTGGAATGCCTAGCTAAGATAGTCTTCTCTTCAAAAATTGGGACGCAGCCGCATTGTGCGCAGTGAACCCCTAGGAAGCCTTCCCGCCCTTTGCGCACTTTATTGCTGCGTTCTTGTAACCTAACGTTAAGACATCTACCAGTCTGTCCTATATAAGACCTACCGCATTTCAGGGGGATCTTATACACTATACCTTTCGAACAAGTTGTAAACTTCTTCCTATGATTAATGCTGCAAATACTACGTTTCTTAGCAGCAGGATTGGTTCTGACACAAAGCTAGGCAAGTTTTTTTGGAGCAGAGAAAACAACGTCGATACCTGCTCTTTGTCCTATTTCACTTTGTCACTGCGCACAATGCGGCTGCGCCCCAATTTTTGAAGAGACGACTATCTTAGCTAGGCATTCCAATGAACATACCAGAATTATCATTGAAGCAGCAGCGATTGCCCATGGCGACTCGGTTAGTAAGCCATCAATCGCGCTGACAGACAGAACTGGTATTCCTGAGGTCGCACATGCGCTCTAGTACATCTTAGGTAACAAATTCTGAATGCATTCTCATGTCGGGTTGCTGCTTGTAGAGGGCGCTTTTGTCTTGATATTTAGGGCATATACGTTTGTTTCTGAAAATAAAAATCAGTTGGAAGTCAGCGCTTGTCTACGTCGTCCTTTTTTGTCCTCCGTCTATGTATGGGCTCTAAGTGACCATTGATACCATGGAATATCAACTAGTCCGTACTCAAACCTTGCGAGAGTTGGATGTACATTTGGCCCACCTACACCAACAACACAGGCATTCTACAAGAAGTACTACAGCCTATGGTGTACTACAGTCTATGGGTAAGCTATCTTATACAGATATCAAGAACGATGCAACAAGCTCTCGACAACACTGCAGAGATTCTGGCCTCTCGCTTTCTGATAAATCGGCTTACATCGACGTAGGAAGAAAGTCTAGAATGAAGAACTACCCCAGATTGCACATTGTGCTCCACACAGACAAATATACCCGCAACTCAACATCCCCAAGTCCTCAGCAAGTGTAAGACCATGACGGCAGAGCCAGCACGTGGGTGAAACAATTATGCCGTGCCTGGATGCAAATTCTACACCTGGTGAAAAGAATAATATTGTTACGTAGGAAGACACCGACGAAAAGCTATTTACAAGTATATTTACAAGGCAATACGCCGCAGTTGACCAAGAGGCAACAGCCCGCGCTAGCTTCCAATCGTCGTCTTCGTCTTCTTCCTGCGCGGCTCTTCGTCAGTGGGAATACGACCCCGTAGCATTACCCCCGGCGGCAAAAGCGCCGTCCCGGAGCGACTAAAGGCAGGACTCTGAAGCAGTGTAGTAGCTCTTGAGCCTACTGACGTGCACGACATCACTGGACGCCAGAGTAGATGACGAGGTTGAGCTCACAGGAGCAATTTCATAAGTCACAGGCGTCACCTGGCGAAGCACGCGGTAGGGCCCTGTGTATCGCGAAAGGAGCTTTTCGGAAAGTCCAACGTGACGACAGGGCGACCACAGGAGCACGAGTGCACCAGGCGAAAACTGTACGTCACGGTGGCGGGCGTTGTACTGACGCTGCTGCGTGGTTTGCGAGGCCGTCAGTCGAGCACGGGCAAGCTGGCGTGCATGATCGGCGAGGGCGATGGCGTCGCGCGCATACTCGGTTGTTGAGGTCGCAGCAGGAGGAAGTACCGTGTCAAGGGGCAAGGTCGGTTCGCGACCGTAGAGTAGATAAAATGGAGAAAATCCGGCGGTGTCGTGCCGGGAAGAATTGTAAGCAAAGGTGACGTAAGGAAGGGCAACGTCCCAGTCGTGGTGGTCCTTCGAAACGTACTTGGACAGCATGTCGGTAAGGGTACAGTTTAAGCGCTCTGTCAGGCCATTTGTTTGAGGATGGTATGAGGTAGTCAGCTTGTGTTGAATAGAGCAGGAACGCACAATGTCGGCGATAACTTTCGAGAGGAAGTTACGACCGCGGTCAGTAAGCAGCTGTCGCGGGGCGCCATGCACTAAGATAATGTCACGCAAGAGAAAGTCCGCGACGTCAGTGGCGCAACTGGTAGGTAGAGCCCGCGTGATAGCGTATCGGGTGGCGTAATCAGTTGCGACGGCTACCCATTTGTTCTCAGAGGATGACGTGGGAAAGGGACCGAGGAGGTCTAATCCAACACGAAAAAACGGTTCCACAGGGACGGCGATCGGCTGGAGATGACCGGAAGGTAGCACCTGAGGCGTTTTCCGACGCTGGCAGGGATCACAGGCAGCAACATAGCGTCGGACGGAGCGAGCAAGACCAGGCCAATAGAAGCGGCGGCGGACGCGGTCGTACGTGCGGGTTACGCCAAGATGTCCTGCAGTGGGTGCGTCATGCATCTGAAAGAGCACAGTCTGTCGTAGATGTTGTGGCACGACAAGAAGAAGATCAGGGCCGTCAGGGAGGAAGCTCCTTCGGTACAGAATGCCGCCCTGGAGGACATATCGGCGAACGGATGCGTCGGTAGGTGCAGAGCGCAGACGATCGATGAGTACTCGCAGCGATAGGTCTCGGTACTGCTCATCGGCGATGTTAGCGAAGGCAGACACAGAGAAAATGCCGTCGGCGGTACTACTGTCGGCGTCGTCAGGCTCGTCTACCGGGTAGCGAGACAGGCAGTCAGCGTCCTTGTGTAGTCGGCCAGATTTGTAGGTGACAGAGAACGAATATTCTTGGAGGCGTAAGGCCCAGCGACCAAGTCTTCCTGAAGGGTCTTTCAATGAGCATAACCAACAAAGCGCCTGATGGTCTGTGATAACGGAAAAGGGTCGGCCATATAAGTATGGGCGGAACTTCGCAACCGCCCAAACTAGGGCCAGACACTCACGCTCAGTGATGGAATAGTTGCGCTCCGCGGGCGAGAGGAGCCTGCTCGCGTAAGCGATAACACGGTCGTGGCCACGCTGGCGTTGTGCCAGTACTGCGCCAATTCCGCGACCGCTGGCATCAGTACGGACTTCGGTAGGCGCAGAAGGATCGAAGTGGGCCAGAACGGGGGGCGTTGTGAGAAGATCGATGAGAAGCGAGAATGCAGAGGCCTCGTTATCGCCCCACTGGAAAGGGGCGTCTTTTTTCAAAAGCTCGGTTAGTGGTCGTGCTATGGCCGCGAAATTTTTGACGAAACGGCGGAAGTACGAGCAAAGGCCGATGAAGCTGCGCACATCCTTGACACACTTCGGAACAGGGAAGTGCGTAACAGCATCGATCTTGCCTGGGTCCGGTTGCACTCCGTTCGCGTCAACGAGATGTCCAAGGACGGTAATCTGGCGACGGCCGAATTGGCACTTCGATGCGTTGAGTTGCAGACCGGCTCGCCGAAAAACGTCCAGGACTGCTGAGAGGCGCTCGAGGTGCGTAGCGAATGTTGGGGAGAATACTATAACGTCGTCTAAGTAGCACAGGCACGTGGACCATTTGAAACCGTGAAGAAGGGAGTCCATCATGCGTTCAAAAGTGGCAGGAGCGTTACATAGGCCGAACGGCATCACCTTGAATTGATAAAGACCGTCGGGTGTTACAAAGGCAGTCTTCTCGCGGTCGAGATCGTCCACGGCAATCTGCCAATAGCCGGAGCGAAGGTCAATAGAGGAGAAATAGCGAGCACCGTGGAGGCAGTCAAGGGCGTCATCAATCCGAGGTAGGGGATACACGTCCTTTTTGGTAACCCTGTTAAGGTGCCGATAATCCACGCAAAAGCGCCATGAGCCATCCTTCTTTTTTACCAGCACAACCGGTGACGCCCATGGACTACATGACGGTTCAATAATGTTCTTGGCAAGCATTTTGCGAACTTCGGTGTGAAGCACTTGACGCTCAGCCGGTGATACTCGATACGGGCGGCGATGAAGAGGAGGGGCATCTCCGGTATTAATGCGATGTTTAACAGCTGTTGTTTGGGCCAAAGGACGATCGTTAAAGTCAAAAATATCTTGGTAGGAAATGAGAACGCGGTAGAGCGCACGAGCGTGCTCGGACGGCATGTCGGGTGTAATCATGTTCTGTAAGTTGGCGATGGTACAAGTCGCCGACTGCGATGGTAGAGGAGGATCGGTTGAATTGTCGTCTATTGAAATCGATGCTACAGAGTGATCCTCGAATGAGCAAAGTTGGGCCAGAGACATCCCGCGTGGCAGCACTTGTGTCGTCAAGGCAAAATTGACCACTGGCAGGCAGACGCAATTCGCCGTAATAGATAAAATAGTATGAGGTAGTGTGATCCCGTGTGTAAGGAGGACGTCTTGCATAGGAGCCGCGATGTAGTGACCGTCGGGCACTGGCGGGGATGACACGAAGTCAACGTAAGTCAGTGCCGAAGGTGGCAAGCGAACGAAGTCGACGGAACTGAGGCGAGGAAGGTGTTCTTCAGCGGGATCCAGAACAGGCAGGTCGAGGCGGGGAGTACTGGCGGAGCAATCGATGAGAGCAGAATGTGCGGAGAGGAAGTCGAGGCCGAGGATGATGTCGTGGGGACAGTGAGCGATGACTGTGAACAGCACTGTAGTGGAGCGATCGGCGAAGGAGACGCGGGCGGCACACATACCAATTACGGGGGCTGTTCCGCCATCGGCGACGCGGACAAGAGGCGTCGTGGCGGGCGTGATTATTTTCCTCAGCCGGTTACGAAGATCCGCGCTCATTACCGACAAATGCGCCCCAGTGTCTATGAGAGCTGATACAGGAACACCGTCGACCTGCACGTAAAGAAGGTTCAGATGGGTGGGCAACGTCAGGAGAGGATTTGGCGGCGTTGGGAGCAATGCAGCGTCACCTCGAGGCGCTGCATCGTCTAGTTTTCCGGCTGGGAGCGGCGTCCGAAGGGAGTCGGCGAATAGGAACGACGGGGCTGGGGAGATCGAGATTGTCGTCGTGGGGGCGAAGGCGAACGAGAATAGGGGCGGTTCGGCGCAGGAGAATCGGTGGCGGCATTATCTGAGCGGGCAGCATAGGGACGAGAAAGGCCACCTGGGGGGCGAGAGTAGGCAGGAGATGTAGACTGGTTCAGGGAACTCCAGCGACTGCGGCAGTGCCGAGAAATGTGCCCAATTCGATGGCAGTGAAAACAAATTGGCTTGTCGTCTGCAGTGCGCCATTCAGAGGGGTTGCGGAAACGTGGAGGGTAAGAAGGTGCGGGACGGGGTGGAATCGAAGATGCCGGGTGGGGATCAGGGCCATGGGCCGAGCAGATGGTGTGAATACCCATGTTGGCGAACTCCTGGCGGACAACTGCTTGGATCAGGGAAACAGTGACTGCAGGTGCATTGGAGGGGCTGGAGTCGAACGTAGCCGGATAGGCGGCCTCGATCTCACGCCGGACAATCCTGGTAACATCGCCAGTGTTGTTGGGACGAGGAGCGTCGGCACAGGAAGATGTCGCTGGTGTGTTGGGCAGACGGGCAAACTGTTGGTCGATGCGTCGGCTTTTAGCGAATTCCAGGCGGCGGCACTCTTTTATAACTGCATCCACCGTCGCGACGTTGTTAAACACGAGCAAGTTGAATGCGTCATCGGCAATGCCTTTGAGGATGTGGGAGACCTTGTCGGACTCAGTCATGTGGGCGTCAACTTTGCGGCATAGAGCCAAGACGTCCTGAATGTACGTGACGTAGGGCTCCGTTGACGTCTGCACACGACCGGAAAGCGCCTTCTGCGCGGCAAGTTGGTGACCGTAGGGGTTGCCGAACAAGTCTCGAAGCTTTTGCTTAAGCGAATCCCAACTGGTCAGCTCATCTTCGTGCGTCCGATACCAAACTCGAGGTGTGCCACCGAGGTAAAAGACGACGTTGGCGAGCATGATAGTTGGGTCCCACCGGTTATTGCGGCTGACGTGTTCGTAAAGGCTGATCCAGTCCTCGACGTCTTCCCCATCTTTTGCCGAGAATACGCCAGGATCACGGGGAGCGGAGAGGGTGATGTAAGTCGTCGAAGTGGCAGCTGGTGTCGGAGCCGGAGGAGTCGGGTTGGCGTCGCCGGGAGCCATGAAGGTAGGCTCGACGGACCGTCCACTGCGAAGCTCCGTGACGAGGTACAGGGAACGTCCACCTCCACCAAATATGTTACGTAGGAAGACACCGCCGAAAAGCTATTTACAAGTATATTTACAAGGCAATACGCCGCAGTTGACCAAGAGGCAACAGCCCGCGCTAGCTTCCAATCGTCGTCTTCGTCTTCTTCCTGCGCGGCTCTTCGTCAGTGGGAATACGACCCCGTAGCAATATTGAAATCGTGGGGGGTGGAAGAGTGGATACTATGGAAAGTCGCAGATGCTCTGTGCTTGTGCGCAAAGTATTTTACGGTATGAATTACCAGCAGCGCACAAAAAAGACAACTGATCGAATACAGGCATACGGTAATAACAGGTCTTTCCAACTTTACCATGCTTGAAGACCTCTACGAGAAAGAGCATATGAACAAGTACCTAGACAGAGTAGTGTTGCAGCCTGCAGCACCAATTCTTTGCCTCAAGAGCTCAGAACCTGGCCCCAATATGCTATGCCAGCCAGCATATGAGATGCAAAGACGACTGCCCCTCCCTTCAAAAACAACCTCGGGAGCACCTGAACTTCATACACAATAGTCCCATACTGTGCAATATGGCGGCAAGCAATTAGGCCAGTAGACTATATGCAACTGCCAAACACACAGAGGAGGTTCCTAATCATGAAGATGCAAGCAAGCATCAGGCACATATGCACACTTTGCACACCGATGTGGCAATAGCAGTGTAAACGTAGTACGACACTAGATAAAATTAAACCCCATATAAGCGAGTACCATTCCAGGCCATCCCACACCTAGAAAAGCTGAACTGAAAGCAATCAAAGCAGCACTTGTAGTGCAAAATGCACCCTGCACACCTGCATGGATTCACCAGAAACTGTCTGGGCGTGCACATCACACGAGAGTGTCAGGAAAATTGGGAGATTTAGACGCGACTTACAAGCACATGGCCAATAATGAAATTATAGGATGCGTAGCCATGCAGATATTCCAGGACACAAGCGGGCTTATATGCCCAACATAAGAACTGAAAACTGGGCGAGTTGGTGTGTATTCTTTATTAACTAAAGCGCAACAGATAGACAACGGACAAAAGCGAAGCACTCTGTGTTCACTTCGTTCTTGTCCATCGTATTCCTGTTGCACTATATTTAACGAATTCATAAGGCGGCACAGGAGGAGAAAGATACCTCCGCCCAAGGGCTCCATTTCACGTTCCAATGTGAAATGGCCCCCTCCTCCCCCCCCCCCCCTACATATGTTGCAAGGGTGCATACATGAAGCAGTATCAACAGGATGACACTAGAGGTGGATGAGGACTAACTTTCAACTAAGGTTCATTGTAAAAATGTGGCGAGTTATACAAATTACCAGAAAAAAAAGACATCTTTGAAGGTTAGGTAAAAATTGGTGTTTGATGCAGCCAAGCATAAGTAAAAAGGCTACAGAAAGAAAATACAGCAAAATTCCAAGTGCAGGAAAAAAATCATTACAATTGCCAATCCTGCATGCCCACACCTTTCAAGAAACATTGTTCTTATTCCAATAGACAGGCTGACAGCTTGCTTATGCAAGCACATGTGCACCTCCCAGTTTCACGTCATTGCAGAAAAAAACGAGTTTCTTGGAAGGTAGCCACATGCGCACTTGCGATCACAATGTTTTTTCCTTGGACTTGTATATTCATATGTATTTTCTCTCTTTCCCGTTTTTATGTTTGGTTTCATCAAGCGGTAGTTTTTATCAGGCTTTATTGCTGTGATACTTTCTGGTAACCTATATAAACCACTGAATTTTCACAATAAACCTTTTCATTAGAATTTAGCGTACCCTGTTCTTACTGCTAAACACTATACATTCTTGCTACTTTAGCCAAATAAAAGATCTTATAAGGAACACAGAAGCATCATAAAGGCCATTAAAGTGACTTGTTGCAGTCTAAAAGAATAAAGAATAGCCTGGCTGCAAACTGCACCAGAGAACACACAGGATGAACAAGTAAACCGAGATGATCTAACAAGCAAAAGTTTAATGTACATGCCGAGTAAATGCTGGCTGACAAGCAATAAACCGAACGTACGCAAAAAGGAGAAGCAAAAATTAATGTGTATTTCCCGAGAGGAAATGCATCCATTTCTAACGGAGGCCATACGGACAAGATTCTCCCAGCGTTTTTAGATCTACAGCGTCCATATATTGTCTAGGCAGCCGATCTGCACAAAATGCTAGCTTGTTCCTCTGCAATGCAAGCTCAGATTCGAGGATGCATTGTAAAGGAAAAAGCTAGCAATCTCTGGAGATTGGCTGCCTAGAGAAATTATGGAAGCTGTAGATGCAAAGACACTGGGAGAACCTTGTGTCAGCATGGCCTCTGTTACACTTTCAGAGATGGATGCGTTTCTTGTTGGGATCTGTATGAACACACATCAGTTTTTGCTTTTGCTTTTTGTGTACCTTCAATTTATTGCTTGTCAACCAGCATTTACTCGGCATGTTCGATAAACCTTCATTTGTTAGTACGCCTCATGATCGTCTTGGCCTCTCGCAGAAAGGTGTCCATTCTTTTTACAGTGAAGCTGTATATGCCTAGGCAAAACACTCTTGGTCCGATCACAAAAACCCTAGTGTGAGGGTATGAGTTATTGTTTAGGGGTGTGTTAGACATTGCATTCGTCTTACATGACGGATGGAGAAATTTCTTGTTGGGTAAACATAGAAATGCTTGTGCAGTTAAAACATATACAATCATCTAGGCATTATTTCAGGGAAGGGACACAGAGGGGGACGGGGTAATACAAGATCATGATGTCACAATTATCTCGCAGCATAAGTGAGGTGGGCCATTGGCTATACCGATAGTGATGTCGTTTCTTTTTCGCAGCAGAGCGCACGTGCAGCAGTCTCTATCCGAGTTCTCAATAGGTCCAAAAATGTGTCCCTGTATTTAATTAAATAAAATGTGCAGTGCTGGTGTGTCACTTAGTAACTACAGTGCATAACCGCCTCATAAATACTATGATTAACGCATTACATAACACAAATGCATAACCTAATTCAGAAAGACTGATGAACCCGCTGAATTAATAAAATGAAGCATTCATTGCGTTCTTCATGATGGTGGTTATGCGAAGCTCGATGTGTGGCATTACAAATAAACAATGGGATAAACCCAAGCCAAATGTGTGCGTAACCTCATTAAGAAGCACAGCCATACCCAATAATAAAGACTTGAATGAACCGTCGGATTTAACCCAGTGATAAACACCGGGACCGCACATTTCAGCTTCGCTCGTTTACGATCTATAAAGGGTGCATGGGTAGTAACTTTTCTATCATTGTTTGTTAAGTATTGTATAAAGTTGTTCCAGTAAAACACGTTGGGTTAGTTGGTGCATTTTATTGGTGCTGCTTCTTTTGCTGTTTTCTTTCTTAATGTTGTTCCCTTCTTGCTTTTGTAACTACTTTTTTATTCCCGCTCACCTAATACTCCACCCATGCAGCCTGCCAAATATATAAATAAATAAGTACATAAGCACATGTCATTCATTCATTCATTCATTCATTCATTCATTCATTCATTCATTCATTCATTCATTCATTCATTCATTCATATGCATACACCTCGCACCATTCCTTGCTCAACAAACGTCACTGTGTTGATGTCTCGCAGTGTGCATCTGCATTAACTGCCGTTTGCCGTTCGGTATTGTTTGTGAACAGTGTAGTGTATAAAGATTACATGACATTAAGGTGGGGGTACTACGGCAGCCATCTTGCGAGTAGTTCATATTCCCCCACCAGGCGACGCCACCGAGTCATGACTGAAGGGATGCTCTTTGCCGATGCAGCACAGCGTTCGCTCGGAGCAGGACGTGCCTGCTCCTGCATGTATAGGACGTTGCTCGAACGTTGTCGATGCTTCCATCCGTTGTTTGTTGTCACCGACGCTTATGAAATCTGATTGTATGAGCGACGCGAATTGTCTAGTACTTACTGGAAGACACCCGGGAAGCAGGGATTACTGTGGAACCTTCAATTACTCATGTATAAAATCCGACGCGTTTCGCCGCTGATCAGATTTCGACGATCGCCGACTGTTTGCCGATATCGTTGTGCTTAGAGTACAACTTGCTTTTGTGGGCACAGGATCGCCCAATAAAGTCCGTTTCGTCAGTCACAGTTTTGCGACTGTTTTCTTCACCGTCACTACTACGTGCAATACAACTGAACAATAATATGACAAAATCCTTCACACCATGAAGCTCACTGCAGGTTGCCTTTGCAGCGCCACTTGATTAGTGTCTATTTAGCAATCTCAGTAGCGCGAAGGAACACGACACAAAAGAAAAGCAGGATAGTCTGTCGACCTCAGTGTCTACGCGACAATGAGACATTTCCGGAAAGACGAATGCGTCCGTGTCGGGTTCTTTTTCTCCTTTCCCTGTATTTGCGACCGTCCGCCTGGCCGTCCCGACGCACTTACCACGTGTAGATGACAAGGCGTGTATTTTATTCGTGGTTGTGAGAAGAAAAGGCTGAGGGAAGTTTTGCTGGCCTGACAATCCGGATGGCTGACAGCGGAACGTCGGCCAGCAGGAGCATAGGGTAAATAGTAGAGAGGAGGGAAAGTGATAACTCAGCGCACTCTCGCATCGCGTGGCTAGCTCTGTTTTGTTCCGCGCGACATGCAGGCCGTGGACAAAAGCGTGCACGTGGGCTTTCGTCTGCCGAGAGGATGCTGTTCTCGTACACGTCGAAAATTTGAAGGTATCTCGTCAAAAAGGCGCGTTCTTGTAGAGCGAATTTCGCTATTACTGCGTTCTTCTATTTTTTATTTGAAGGCTTTGCTAAAGCAGGCATTTGTCTTCTTTATTGATATGTGATGTATGTAATGTTTTCACTCTATTACATTCCTAGCTTACTTCAAGGTCATAAAAACTCGCTACAATAGATTGAGGCACAGAAAAGCAAAGATAACGGAAGCACGCAACGATGTTATTTATCACACTTTCTCGGCACGTATGGTATTGTGCAAAACAACACATGAACGAGACACTCTAGCTAATAAGGCTGTATATCGGATCCAGTCATTATTTACATGTTTCGGGAGGGGGGGGGGGGGGTATGAGCTAGCGAGAAGAAACACAAATAGACGGGGCATTCGCAATAAAGCTGGACACGAGGCTCCCTTTTCATATTTCTCGTCCGTTCATTTCGGGACCCTCGTCTGCATATTGTGTGTACTAAACTGATGTTTTATTATGTATTCATCATTATCAACATATGAGCTGATCCTTTTTGTGCGCTTCGTCACATGTTCTCTCCTTGACGTTACTTATGAGAATGCAATATGCAAAACTTTTTGCAATAAATTCGAGCTCGACTTTTATTGAAGTGTTAGAATAGTTTATTGAATGGCGAAATTGCACATCAGGTTTGAATAGCCTGCCAAAAGATAAATACGATCTCCGCGGCGTTCGTTTCTCGAAATGGTCGACTGTTGGTGAGTTTTCCTTAGAAGGTAGGGTGTTTTAGGGCCGCCAACTCCCATATATTTGCAAATCGTCTGTTAGGTTTGTTTGTAGTCACAAATCAAATCGTAGGGCGTGTGCGATCCTCACTTCAGCAGTGCATACTCAGGTCAATTTTATACCGAAACACTACCAGGGTGCACATGCGCAAATGACAAAAAAGAACCTATCGATTAGAAACGAGCGTCAAAATAGGCGGGGCCTCATTATCTAAAACACGACACCTATAAGACAGAGTGGAACCTTTGACAGCATTTTTAAAATTTTCTTTCGCCCTCTTCGGGAACTAGACCTTGAGGTCAGCTATTACAGTTTACGTATCCAAACGAAGGACAAAGGAAAGAGCGTACGTACAACAACAAAAAAAAACCCATGGTACACAGCACACTTTCATCACGTACAGTAATATAATATAAGGCTAGGTCGCTTAGCGGTGTTCTTGCCCAATTTCAGATAAGCAGGCATGAAACAAGCCATCGGCGCCACAGTCTTGTTGTGAAATATGCGCGAATCATGTTCTACTAACATGTGCTTCCTTTGTCATGTCAACCAGGGTTCACGATGCTTCAAACAAGGGTAATTTTGCAGATCGCCGCCATCAAAATGCGGCCGGTACGGCCTAGTGTAGAACCAGTGACCTTGACTTCAGCAGCTGACACGTGCGTCACACGGGTCGATAATATTTTTCTAAAAAAAATATGGTGGAGAAATTCTGTTGGACACATGTTCAAGTATCATCGCACTGAGCGCGTCTCTGGCTTGGATACGCCAGTTTGTGCTGCTGAAAGGTGGCAGCCGTATCATTGCTAATTTCTGAAACCTCTCATGAAAAGCATTCCCGCGCTGGTCATAATTCATCCCTGTCGAGAACCATTTTGTCGAGGCTGTCGGCCCTTTCATCGCGCGAGCCGTGACCGAGGGGTGTCGCGGAGTGAACAGCCGATCACAACATCCCGTCCACCGGCTCGAAAAGGGGCAGCTCATCGGTGCCCATTGAAGAGGCCTTGGCCGCTCAGCAGGTGCAGCTCCCGCTCGAAGTCCCAGGCTTGCCAGGAGGACCGAAAGGTCGATCACAACAATGCGCTATCCTTTATTCTGTGCTAGTCTTATCCACCGCTCACGTCCAGCTGATCCCGTTGATAACGTGAGCGGACCGCATACTCAGGTCGATTTTATACTGAAACACTGCCAGGGCGCACGTGTGCCAATTACAAAAAAGAGCCTATCCATTAGAAACGTGCATCAAAATAGGGAGGACCCATTATCTAAAACACGACACGTAGGAAAGACAGAGTGGAACCTTTGACGGCATTTTTTTTCTTTTCTATTCTTCAAAAGACTAGTCACTACACAGAGCGTTACAAGTCGTCTGTTCACGAACACTGATAAAAGCAATAAAAACAGCGCTAAACAGCAGGACGACTGAAGGGACACTGTAGGGGTTCAGGGACGGACTTCGGGATGGAAACCAAACTTGGGAGTATTTATTTTACATTATTTACAAGGAGGTGAGACTCAAGTAACATTCGTACAGTCATTACGGGCCGGCAGCAACTCGGACGCTGCGGCCCGCGGCAAGAAGTTCGAGAGAGGTGAATCAGGGAATCAGGGAATTCGCTGGTCTCTCTGGAATGCTTCTTATAAACCCTTCGAGCACTGGAAGTCGCGTCATGTTTGACCAATGGGAGAGTCCGCTCAGATGACGCCATTTTCGGCCAATCGTTGGCGCCCGTGTCGCGGTGTCACACTCGGCGGCTCTCTGCGGTCTTGCCTCGCTGACTGGCAATCCACTTCTTCTAAGGTGGAGAAGGCGGGGGGGGGGGGCGCTCATGCTCCATTGTACAAGGGCCCACCTGCTCCCGGTGGCTCGGCTCCGCAGTGGTGGCAAATGCCTTCTTCAAAGGCGAAAGGGGACGATTGGGCTCTATTGTCCGAGGACCCCTTCTAATCCCGGTGGCGTACGACCTTGTTGGCACGTAAACTTGTGGGCTCGTGCGCTCCTCTGGAATGTGCTTTCCTGCTTCTGCATTCCTCAATTAGCTGTGCTGCGATTCGATGTGGTCTGGGGAACTCGAAGTAGCCTCAGGAAATGGCGCCATATCTAACAACACAGACAACAGCGCTGACTAACAACCAAAGTGCCTTTATTCTTTCAGTCAGCATATATATACTCCGCCGCTGTCTCAAACCACAGAATCAACAGAATTGGGCATGCGCAGGGAGGACTGCAATGCGATAGGAAGGCAATCTCCTTCGGAAGGAGAGAAATAGAGGGAAGGCTTTCACATGCTTCGCCGCTAACATGAATGTGGAAAGCTTCAGAAATAAGGCGTGCGCGGTCATCGAGGTAGTTTGACAGGTAGGTCACATCTTTGAAAGACGGCTTGCAGCCGCATTCATTACAATGCAATGATAACTGACTATCTTTAGCTCGTTTTTGAACTTTGAGTGCTCACGCATGCGGTCATTGATGCACCGCCCCGTTTGGCTGATATAAAAGCGCTTGCATGAAAGGGGAATCTTATACACGTAATCTTATCTCGTAATCATGAACCAACCAGCTCAAATGCATACTCTTCTACTGATAAAAATGCGGGCTATGGTAGGAACAGCTCCTCAACACAGAGCTGACGCACCGGCAAGCCTACGAGTCGAGGTCGCGGCGAGTGTCGGAGAGGCTACTGTGCTTTGTCAGCTTGCTCTTCGTTGCAGCTTCCTTGATTTTTCGCTGCGCTTCAATGGCTCGATCATTCCACTGTGGCCTGCGGATGGGCATGCTGCGTGTAATGCGAGGATCTACAATTTCGGGAAGAAGGCAGTCTCTGTAAAATCTGATGAGGAAAGGAAGCATTTTCAATTTCCAAAAGCTTTCTTCCCTTTCAACCCGCTGTATGTGAATTCCTTTTGATGTGTAGACAACAAAGTGACAGAAACTTCTCTTGATGATATTTAGCTGGCCTTGAACCTGATAGTAGTATCTATGAGAATTGCTTAGTGCGGGTGGTTCGAGGATTTGGCTCCTCTGGTTGAATTTCTTAGCAGCATCACATGGTTCCATCTCCTTCGCTGTGAATGGACACTTGACCTCCAAGATACCGTCGCTCCCAACTAATCCACCGGGAGATGCTGCCAAGAAACCGTACTCTTGATCAACAAATAACCCACATGGTTGCACGCGAGTTCCCGTCTCTTCTTCGTACAACCGCACTGCGACTTGTTCTTGCTGCTTACCATGCTCAAGAGCGGCACTAGTGAAGCTATTTTTGTAAAGTAGGCTTTTCACGAGTGCGTCACACGGCGTCGACTCTCTTCTTCTACACACAGCGTAAAAATTGGATGCAGTTAGACGCATTTGCCTTTCTACATGCCACGTGCAATTGTCTGCTTGACCTCTGGTGTGCTCCTCAATCTCAATCCTTCGTTTTTTGTCCACCTGCAGGCTTTTCAATATATTTGCTTCTTTTTCCGAGAATTGTTCAAGCGGCATATCGGGTTTCTGACAGTTCGGGCCGTAATGGGACCTTGAGTCTTTCATCTGGGATTCCTTGCGTCGACGCTGCAGGTGGCCATTTTCCTCAAATAGTTTTCGCCTCAGAGACTCTTTGCTAGCCTTCTGACAGAATTTCTTGTTTGCGTAACGCTTCAAGATGGCTGCAGGACTCTTGCAGGTGACCGCCCTGGTTGTAGCGCAATGCCAGTGGGGCCCCAGCTGAAAGCTGAGCCCAGCTCCATAACATCGGTGTTCATACGAGCCTTTCTGACACCTGTTTATCTGCTTTCCTCCAGATAATTTGGCTACCAGTGACATTACTGCCTCGGCAAGGTTACTGGTGTCATTCGTGACAAGACGGCCAGCTTTCACCGCAATTATGTTGGCGGCGGTCACTATTTTCCGCTGGAGGACTTTAGGCATATTCTCATAAACGTTGTCGCCTTTGGTGCCATCACAAAAACAGCTCTTGCATTTGTCGTGGCACCCAAACACATGTTTTGGACCATTTATGAGGTCGGCAGCTAGCTCTAAGGCGAGTTCTGCTTTCTGTGCATCTTTTTCTTCTGCAGTGCCCTGCACATCCCGCAGAATGTTAGCATAATGCTTGATAGCCTTCCGTGCACCATTCTTTATGCGCTTAATTCTGGGACCACTTAGGTAGGCTGAACTTCCTTTCGTTTCTTTAGCAATAGCGTAGAGGCGAGTGGTGTAGCATTTCACTACATGGTTCGCGCACTCCCTCTTCTTTACAAAACGGCCATATTCCACCTTTGTAAGGATCTGATGCAAGACTGAAGAATCGCCGTCCCCTATGAACGTCCGATATTCGACACCATGCATTTCGACGCTCCTCTGGAACCCTTCAACAATAATATCGGACTCCATTGCACCTGAGCTTTCGTTCCAATTCTTATAGCACAGATGCTCCTTTTTCTCCTTGCCCGTCTTAGCGTAGTGTTCACATGTGCTGCACAGTTTGTTTCTCACTCCTAAGTATAGGAGCTTTTTAGTAAGGTTTCCTATAATAACAGCCACACCAGAATTGGCGGAATACCGGTGTCCGTGACTGCGATGCGACCAACCACCATCGACAATCACTGTGATGTGGGGGGTTACGCCATCTTCACAAAAATCCCCGGCTTCTTCTGCGAGTGTTTTCTCTTCCTTGCCTGCTTTTATCATCTGGTCCAGAAGAACGGCTTTCCAGCACTGAAACAAAGTAAAATTGCACCAGACTATGAGCTCAAAACATTTCACAATGCCGGCGTTACACTTCGTAACGTGACCCCTGCGTGCATGGATAAACATATCAACTGCAGGTTTGCTGCCATAGTGGCAATCCTGTAATTGCGCCAGGAACATTTAGATTCAACGATTAAAGATTGAATGGGGGGATGTGCACTATGCCGTATCTTTAAATGCTTCGCACAGCTGCAACGTCACGTTAGTTCTTCTAACAACTGCACTCCAAATCCGCATAAAAACAGAAAAGTGTTTGTAAATAACTTTACCTTTCCAAGAGATTCCTCTCGACGTAGAAAAGCCCCTTTGCTCATAACGGGAACTTCAATGATTGACATCGCTTCCTCGAACTGCGAGTGGCCAGATCCGATGCTCATAAAAGCCCACACGGCAGCATCGTTGATCCCTAATGTTGTCTTGTCGGTGACGGACGTTGGTTCTGGGACGGGGTCGGTCGTCAACTTCTTGATTTCCCCGCATTCAGTGCAGGAAAACATAAGCTCTGACCACAGCCCCACTCTGCGTTCCTTCACAAATACAAAGCGACCAGTCGACTTGGGGCACATGTGGTTGTCGAGACTCCGAACAGCATCTACAAAATGACTCAGTGACGCGATTCGCCTCCCGGAGATGTTCGGCTCCTCTGGCTGAGTTGACGCGAAGCTTGACTCAATACTCAGGTCCGGCAGAGGCTCTTCACCGATGCCGAAACTATCCCAGTACTCGACCGTTGTGCCATCCTCTATGGTAGTGCCATTGTCTTCCAAGGACGGAGTGCAGGCTGCACTTCACTGTTGCTCACTGCTCTCCTGCGATCCTTCCTTCCTGAAAAAATGAAACAGTACTCTTCTTACTTCATCATTTCGTCTGGATAATTCAATCAACAGTTGACAAAATTATTGTTCTCCCCCTGATATGTGCGGTATATGCACTTGCACCAGATGCACAAATATGGTGTCGACAACGCTGCCATAGCTGATGTAAACCGGCTGCATATGATACAAAGCCCGAAACAACCAGACAATAGGAGGCACCTCATAGCCCGTCAAAGCTCAATGCCTTACCATGTATGCTAAAAGCCTACCGCCACAAATGAGCCGGTCATCGCCAGAATTACAAGGTAGGGCTCCCACCACGGCCTTTTTATGTCGTGTTGCTCACCTTCCTTCACGACGATTATGTCTAAACTAAAGAATCAGCTCTCCAACGCAAATGGAAAAAACACTTTTTTGGAATTGCTGATTTGCTTTGATTTATCGAATGTCCCCTTCTATGGTAGTTACAAACCCCAGTAACGGAAAGGGTCTTACCTCGAGTGGTGTGAAAACGCAGTTGCTGCCCGCGCTCGGCGAGATGCTGCGACGGCTCTTTTCCTTTTTCGTGAAGCACTCTCCTTGCGATTCCCCATGACTTGGACAAATTCTGTCTGTGCTAGGTTCTCTCACGGGCAACCACTACGCACGCTCGACAAAATAAAAATGCCTACCAGGGCCGGTATTTTGTAGCAGTGCGTTATGCTAATCTATGCTAGTCCACTGCTAACAGCCGGCTGATCCCGTTGATAACGTGAGCGGGCGGTTACTCTAAGGACTGCAAGATATGGGGCCTTTTTCTGGCATCCTTCGAGTTCACCAGATTACATCGAACTACGTTCCCTAGGTGCAGCACGTCCAAACAAGTTGGCGTCCCCCACCTCGTGCGCCGCACGTAGAGCTATTGTCCTGCTGCTTGACTCCTCCCAAAAGTGTAGCTGAAGCCTGGCACGATTCCAGGTAACCTGTGTCCCGAGCAAAGCTGATTTGCAGCTCTGAAAGTTCGCTCTAAAACAACCTGTCTTCCCAAGCTGAGCGCTTGCAACCCAGAGGGGACGACGGCTGTAAATCACCGTGAAGCCCTCGGAACCCCCATCCGCCTATTGTGAGGGTGCTTGCAAGCCGCGAGGCAACGCCAGTGGCAAGTCACCGTGAAGTCCTCGGAACCCCTATCTGCCTATTGTGAGTGTGCTTGCAAGCCGTGAGGCAACATCAGTGGCAAGTCACCCTTTCTACGGAAGAGCCCTTGGAGCAATACCCGCCCCCTCCCCCCCCCCCCCCCCCCCGCCGTATATGACTTAACTCGCATGGGGGCCTACCATTTCAGGAAAATGGCGACACCTGAGCGGGCTCGACGATTCGCCGAAAAGGACGTGACCTCGAGGCACCGAAGGGGAGACAGGGAGCCGAGAGAAGCATTCCTTCATTCAACCCTTTCGGGCTTCTTGCCATGGGCCGCAGCGTCCGATCTACTGTCGGCTTACTTCATGTGTTTACTGTAAATAATGTAAATAAATCTCCAGTTTTCATCTCAAGGTCCTCCTCAACGTCGGCCAACTCCCGCACTCAACAGCAAGATCCAATAACTGGGGGAGAGCGGTGTAAGATTGTCCTCCAGATCCAACACCGCTGACCAAGCACGAAAAGCACGAAAATGCATTATCATCGGAAAGGCTTCGCTACAAAATACTAGCCCAGACTAAAGGGCGACAACACGTGGTGTGGATGAGGGGTAATTCGTTCTCTACACTCTCGTCTTAGTGCGCGTTGAGTACTACAACATGCGTGCTTTTCTGTAGTTCATACAATCAGATTACATAAGCGCCGGTGACAACAGACAACGGATAAAGCATCGATAGCGTTCGAGAAACTTCCGATACATGCAGGCGCGTCCTGCATTCAGTGAAAAGCGGTCACAGGTGTACACATGTCAATACAACTCCATTCCAATGCGTTGTGTCAGCCAAAGAAGAAAGAGACGGGAAAGATTCCTTTATTGTGTTACCGTAATCGCACCACCTACAAAGTCGACAACTGAACAAAAGTTTCAGGGAGGAATTTTAGCGCACCATAGGCGAGGCCTCCTCCCTTCTTCGGCCACGCAAGCGGCTCTTATGCTTAGCTGGCACGTGCTTTCACCATGGTTGCTATGCACGTACTAGCCCAACAAAAGCAGGAAACAAGAGCATGTCTTGAGGCCTTGGCCATGCCTCTGGGAGTGGTTCTTCTACTCAGGACGATTGACAGGCATTGTGGGGGAGCCCACTGCCGGAATCTTATAACGGTTCCCAATGCGAACCGGTTCGCCTTACCACTTACGTCACTAAATAGGCCACTCTCAAGCCTGAGGTGGAGGACAGGGAGTACACGACCAATAAACCAGAGGGTGCCGCCTCTGAAGTGTACGTCATCACATGACGAGGTAAGAATTGCGTAATGTTTCTTCTTGCTCAATAAATATGAACTATTATTTAAATATTGTCCTGAGAGCTTTCAATTGTCGTCGCATGTTGACATATTCTTTTATTGAGCATTAGGCAATATAATATTGCCGTTTCTTAATCTGTTCGTCGCCAAGTAATAATCCACGCGTTAAAAATTGTTTACAGTCGAATCAAAGGATCATCACCAACAGTTGAAGCCCCATCACCAACAGTTGTGCGAAAATTTTAAAAGCTGGTTCTTTATTGTATGATATCGTCGCACAGGGACATTTTCTTCGGGTCGTACGTCTCGCACCGGCAAAGGGCGATGACTGCTCGTCTCCTTCAGTTCGTCGCACAGCCATCGGATGGTTCCCTTTGACAGACGATAATGACGACGAAACTGCTCATCGGTCATCTCTGATAACGCGTCTAGCCCCTCCAGTCGTTGGCGGATCGGGGAGAGCAACCCGAGGCCAAGAATGAGTAGCACCACCTTGTTTTCATGTGTGTGAAGTCGTACCTTAGAGATGATCAACGCGCGCGAGCGTGCACCACCCGCGAGTCTCCCAGGCGGCGCGGCCATGGTCGCAAGCAGACAGCCAAGCCACAGCAACGGAACCCAAAGCGGACTACCTCTTCGCCGGTTCCACTCAAGGCCGACTATGGGTTCGCTTTGAAAATTCTTGACTCACGCGTAATGTGTTCAAAATTTGCAGTACCGCCCGCTCTCTGACGGCCGCTGACGCAACCACTATTCTGACGAATCACGTGAGGGCAAGGGAACCGGCTCTCTTTCGGAACCGTTATAAGATTCTGCACCAAGAATCGTTCGGCAGCAAAGTCTAAAACGTTCGTTCCTGAAGTAAAATGTTTTGGCCCGCCACATTCGGAGAAACTGTGAACTTCCAGGCTCAGCACTTTTGTGGCTGTCGTGTAGATGGCGCTAGGTAAAAATTTTGCATGCAAGTGCGAAAATAGTATAAATTCCTTGCTTTCTTTGCAGTTTGTCGCTGTGATTATAGCATATTACAATAAAAATGACCATAGCTGCTAATTTTTAAGATACGAGCCCTTAGATTATGGTACGGTTTGAACGATGCGTCGACTTTATCGATGTTACCAGTGGCAAAAAAAATAGTAAAATTCACGCGTCCCGTACAGCGTTTCTTTTTGCTTCATTGGAAAAGCACGCGTTGAGATTTTAAATTAAGGCTTCTAATTGCCTCATACAAAACCGCAACTTCGTAGCTTTAGTACCTTTCCGCGAAAATAGGCAAAAGTAGGACCAGAATTCTAAATATTGCCTAATTTCTGTCGCATTATTAGGAAACCTAATAAAGGTACATAAATGAAACTTTGTGTCCTAAATGGAAATTCCTTGAACTCAAACTTATCCAAAATTTAGCTTCCTTAAACATGTACTAGCCGGACTGTTTAGATTAGAAGTTGCGATATTTGGCAATTTTCAAAAGCAAATTAGTCAAAAAGTAAAAATACAATACTATTTTGCTGCGTCTAGGAAAGAGATAAATATGTCGTAAAGCTACAGAGCAAGCCGCAACGCCGTAAATGCGGTAGTTTCTTCTAAATATGGTCACAACTTAGACACTGTTCGCAAAAACCATCTATTTCGTGCTTGTTCTTGAACATTTATTTCTAAATCACTTTACTCATTTTTTTATATTACATATAGTTGGAATCTACAAGAAATAATCTTTGTTGTGGTATATACGACAACTTTATATCCTAAGTAGAAGAGCCGCCACGGTTGCTCCAAAAGTACTGAAAACGCGGGGCTCGTGCCGCTGGAGTGGGACCGCCACCTTAAGGGTATGACCTATGCAGTGCATAAGCAAACTTTGCAAAAGGTGACATGTTGGATTGTTGAAAATAAGACAAATTGCATATATGGCAGTTACTTTAACAGCATTTAATTGACCTCTTGACAAAAACTTCACCTCACATAGATTCCAACAAGTACACTGAATCTGCAGTTTTTTTTATTAATGTCGTCGTTACTGCATGGTAACATTGTAGATTTGAAAACAAAATTAAACAAATTTGTTTGTTGCAATATACAAATGTGCGGAGAACACTGAGATTGCAACACCAGGACTTGATACAAACATGAGCACTATAGGATGCAGACAAATGTTCAGGACAAACTCCAGAATGTTTGCATCCTGATACTTATTAAAGTAAACAGTTTCATTACATGGCTGTCAATGAGAGGGAGAAAGAACTTCATTGTGTTTGGAGAACAAAAACGCACTGATAAGCTTGGAGATATAGGCATTGCTTAACACATTCGAAATGAATAATTCTAGCTTGCTATCGAAATTAAAGCAGCCTTTTGACAGCAAGAAAAGAAATCAGCTTTTCCAGCTCTGAACATTGATTTGCAGGCAATGCAAGCAGGCGTAAAATTCTGCCAATATAATATGTTAGGAACATCAGATTGGAATAAACATTGAGACTTTCATTTGTACTTTCTCTGCCACAGCAATCTAGCTTGAAATACCTCCCATAAGCATGGCATAGCAATGTTATCTAATACAGGTTAAATGCATGACTTGCTACAAGTTACAGTGAAGAAGCTATAATGCCTAATAACATTAATAATATAATAATATTTATTTCCACAAAACAGGCCAACCGTGAGCGGCATGCGAGGCTGAGCAGAAAGCTGAAAAACCCTACGGCAAGTGCGCCTGCCGTGAGCCTACTATCTTGCATTATGGATAGCGCGTATTGATATGGTCTTCTTGTTAGAAGTTCCGAGTATACTACCAGCGCAAGACACAGGACAGCAAGGTGGAGGAGGAGCGTGTCTTTTAGAATGCTATGCACAACGTACAGGTTTCTACAAAAGTGACGGTAAGTGCGAAAACATTTGACGAGTCGGATTTTGTGCCTTTAGAAATATTTATTGAGGACTCCCATATACATATTCACATCACACGCAGGGCGATGCGCGAGCCAGGCTAGCGCTAAGGTTGATTTTAACAACACAATTTTAATTCCACGTCCAGTAATCACACAGAACATTTAATTAATTATGGGGTTTTACGTGCCACAACCATTTTCTGATTATGAGGCGCGCCGTAGTGGAGGGCTCCGGAAATTTCGACCACCTGGGGTTCTTTAACGTGCACCTAAATCTAAGTACACGGGTGTTTTCGCATTTCGCCCCCATCGAAATGCGGCCGCCGTGCCCGGGATTAAATCCCGCCACCTCGTACTCAGCAGCCCAACACCATAGCCACTGAGCAACCACGGCGTGCCACAGAACATTTGCGCCTTCGTTCAGGGTGACACGCGGCCTTTCGGGTTGGTGCTTGTTGTTGCGTTTGGCGCAAGAATATGGCTAGGAGCAGGCACCACACATGCGCAATCACGAGCAATATACACACATTTCTCCAGAAACTGACGCCGCACACGGGTAGCGCGAGGATCTTGTTGGGCTGACACGACGACTTCGTGGCAGCCGAATTCTGAATATTGCGTATGAGGTGAGGGTAGCTATATGAACATGTCGATAGGTCGTCTTGTAGATTGGTGTAGCGCAGGCATAACGAAACGGTCATAGAAGGGAGATGAGACAGCACACAGTGACAAAGCGCTGAACCACCTGCGAACAGCTGTTTACGTGCGCCATGTCGCACTAAACTTCAGAAACCACCGTTGCGCACTCCAAAACAAATCCTAACTAACACGTTTTTATATTACTAAACGTGCATGTTATTTGCTATTAATCAAGAAAAGTCAATAATATGATAATAGAAACGCTTTAGTCATTACAGTAAAAAAAATTATGTAGCTTGTGCCACGAAACCTGGCAATAAGCAACCCTGGGCGTCGCACTAGTCGCATTGTTGAAATCGCAATCATGTGAAATGGGCCCTCTAAAAATCGCATTGCGACGCATGCGACTGCACCGATTTTTGTCGTTGCAGTCGCAGCAAGTGAAACAGGCTTTACGCTTTGTTTTTCAGCGCATGAACGTTCATAGATGTGATTATCTGGTTCGTTCAGCGCGGCTTCTTGTAATACGGTCGTTTGCACTTCAGTTAAATCTGGTCGACCACTTTTGCGTCGCTTAGAAAAAGGACGACTGGCTTTGCCACCTTTCGAAAGAACCGGCGCGGTATTGGTTCTCCCTGATGCGGTGGCGTCCTGCTGTTGCTGCTTGCGGGATGCCTTCAGCATGTCTTCGGCTCGCTTTGTCTTTGCGTGTGCGTGCGTGCGCTCGGCTCGCTGTGTGTGTGTGTGTGCGTGCGTGCGCGCGCGTTCATGCCGGTTTGTATGGGCCGGCGTGTTTGCGTGTGTCTAGTGCGTACGTGTTATGTGAGTGTGTTTCTGTGGGCCGATGTGTGTGCATGCACGTGTTACCGTGTCTGCCTGCATGTATGTGTGCTTGTTTGGGGTCATCACAGTCCGCGTGCGCGCTTTTGTTTGCGCTTTGAGAGCGCGTATATTTGTGTGCACGTGCGAGTGCGTTTTGTGTGCGTGCGTATGTATTGCATAAGGCCGGTAGCGTTTTACTCGCGATAAAACTCTTCTAATTTGGTGCAGCGAGTGTTCCCGCCTGAAACCCGAGTCTGGTTTCAAGCCACCATAGACAACTGCTGTATGAGGCGCCGTTTCTCGGGAGGACCAGTGGGAAGGCTTCAGATATACGCTTCGTCCTTTTTCCCTCCGATTGCTTGATGAATCGATGTCCTTGATTGTTATTGTAAAATGAACGTTACATCCAGAGTATAAATAAATGGTTAATAAATCTGGTAGTGTGTTTTGGCATTACACTAATTCTAATTTAAAGACGTGGATTTCCCATTAGCCCACATTTCCGTTGATGCAGACAACCGCTGAAATTGTTAATGACAGGTTATTCAAGACGTTCTACGTATATAGCAGTTGTCTTCAGGAGCTTTAATGAATTTCGAAAATTTGAAGTGTTGTTGTTGTGCTTTAGAGGTATCATATACAAGCTTTAGGCCTCTCCGGGTAATTTGCATGCCCTTCGATAGCTGCCGCCTATAGCCCTATGGAAATTTGTAACTGCAGTTTGGAGCACTGGGGAAGCTAGAAGGCTTTTCCTGGCTCTCGAGAACGTGTTTAAGCTGGAAGTATAGGTTAGGGAGTTTGGGATTGGTCATACAAAGGCTTTTTTATGCCTTAGCAGTAGGTGTGTCAAAGGATCAAAAGTGCGGTGTGTCAAGCGTTGGAAGCTGCTCATGTGGTAGAGGCTTGTGGATGTGTGCGTGTGTGTGTGTGTGTGTGTGTGTGTGTGTGTGTGTGTGTGTGTGTGTGTGTGTGTGTGTGTGTGTGCGTGCATCCATGCGTGCGTGTGTGTGAATTCACTCCTCACAAAGGTGTATGTGTGTAAATGAGCTACTTCTTTGCTGGTGCTGTTTGTCAAAAATTGGCAAGAAAACACAATAATGAATATAACTTGAAATTATCAGCTTTGCAAAGCATGCTGGCACAGTGTTGACAGCAACCTATGAGCATACAAAGATGCAACCCTGTGACAATCTTGATGCATGACTGCAACATCTGGAAGGACGTTTGCTTCTTTTCATTGAGCAGCACAAGGCCCATTTTTTTGGCTTTTCTCATGCAAACCAAAACGAGGCTCATTCCCAGTGATCTTCTCTTTTGTTCTAATAGCATTTGCTTATCTTGAACTTAGAGCGTCATTTCTCGCAGGTCATGCAGATGATAGCAGCAGTTTCACAATGCCCAGGCTTGGTGCCCTCCATCAAGAGCAAGCCACTTGAATTTGAGTTCAGACAGATGGTTGATGTCTTCATGGAAGCAGTTTGGAAGACAACATTGTAAGTAGATAGAAAAAGTTGGCTCTCCTGTTACGCGCAATGACGTTGACATCGCCCAGCCTGTTAATTCAAAGCACGGCAAGAATGTAATCGTTGGTTTTTGCTCGCGGCTGAAAAAATCCGACTATCTGGGGAAGGCTAGAAGGGCTCGTCTGACAATGACAGCACTTGGATTTTCTCAGCAAAATAAGGTTTCTGTAAACGAGCACCTCACCCTTGAAAATAAACGCCTATTTGCGCAAGCACTCGCACTCAAAAAAGAAATGAACTGGAAGTTCATCTGGACCGATAACTACCGTATTAAAGTTAGAAAGACTGAAAACAGCAGAGTGTACACAAGAAGGGATGACCGTGACCTAGCTGTCATCACTGAGTAGTCCCCATCGTCGCAGGGTTGGAAATCCATATACGCAAACATAGAATACAAAGAATTAATTCTACCCAAAGAAATCAAATACTGCAATTCATCATGTGAATCTGTCCTACACATCAACGTGCGCTCTGTTTTAAACTAGGAAGACGATGTCTCACTTTTTTCTCGATCAATTTCCTTTCAGATTCGACATTATAATGTTTTCTGAAACATGGTACACCTCCGGATGTAAAATGTTCCAGCCGCATGGTTACCAAAACTTTTTTCTAACCCGCGCAAACAGGCGGGGTGGTGGCGTGGCGCTTCTTGGGACTAGACATAAAAATTGTGAAATACTATCTGAGTGCAGCCGTCCAACTGCTGACTATGACATCTTAACACTGAAGCATAAAGATCAAATCATTTCTGTTGTTTATCGTCCTCCTAGCGGAAATTTAGCGCGCTTGATTGAGTTCTATGAGGCTTTCTTACATTATGTTAGCAAGGAAAACTATAGGCTTATACGTGGTGGTGACTTCAATATCAATGTTTGAGATGATAAATGCTCGCAAGATTTCTTTTCTGTACTATCATCATCGGGTTTTGAAAATTACATCGGTACGCCAACAGGAATCACGTGTCCCGCCTTATCTGCCTTGACCTTATTGTGACAAATATAGACACTACAGTCTATAGGGCTGGTACGATTGCTTCGGACATTAGTGATCACTGTCCAGTTTTTCTGATGTATTGTAATGAATACAACACGTGCAGAAACTCGGCTACTGCTTTTAAGATACAGCTTATCACACAAGATAGGCTTAAGTCTTTTAAAAAGGAGATAGCTAGTTGCGACTGGTCATCTGTGTTAGAAAACCATGGATCACTAAACAACATTTGAAGATTAAAGAAAACCATCGCAAGTACCATTCATTTTTACGGACACGTTCTGAGATCGCATTAAAAGAATTTAAAATTTATAGGAATCGATTGAATGCTGAGCTAAAGCAAGCAAAAAATACATATTATCAAAGTATTTTTGCGGATGTCAGTCGACAGCAGCCGGATGTAACGTGGAAAATAATCAATACTTTACTGGGTCGTAAGAACAAAACCAGTGTCCCAAATACAATATTACACAACGGTTCTGTACTCAGCGGTGAATCACTTGCAGGTTTTCTCAACGAGCACTTTGTAAACACCGCCCTCGCATTTGGGGATCCTACAAATACACCCTCTACCACGAAATGTATACTTAACACTGTTCAGCAAACCATTTTAATGCAGCCCATTGATGAATATGAAGTTTACAGTACCTTCGCTAGCTTAAAAAATAGCAAGGCAGTCGATATTGAAAATGTACAGGTAAAGCCCATAAGATACTGTTTATGTTACATTTCTAATTTACTGGCACATCTTATTCAACCTAGTGTTGCAATCGGGAAGCTTCCCAGAACGTATGAAATGTGCCAGGGTTTCAGGAATCTTTAAAGGTGGTGATCACAATGTACCGAGTAACTATAGGCCAATATCTGTATTGCCAGTTTTTTCTAAGGGTCTTGAAAAAATGTTATTCACTCGCATGACCAAATTTCTTCACAAGTATGATGTTTTAACAAATGCACAGTTCGGCTTCAGAAAGGGGAGATCAACAGAGACAGCTCTACTCTCATTAAAGGAATACATCCTACAAAACATAAGAAAAGAACATGTTTACGCTGACTCTATTTGTGGATTTTAGCAAGGCGTTCGACAACCGCTACTTGGCAAATTGCAGTCTGATGGTATACGTGGTAATTCTTTAAATTTATTACAATCATATCTCAGTAAACGGCTACAGTGCACATGCATAAATGGCGAAACCTCAACCCTCTTACACAATAAATTTGGGGTAACGCAAGGGAGTGTGCTGGGACCACTTTTGTTTAACATCTATATTATTATATCGTAAATTTAGACAGAAGGGCAAAATTTATTATATATGCAGACGACAGCACCATTTTAATGGAAGGATCTGATATAAACCGGTTATCATCACAGTGTAACGATCTACTAAAGAAGCTATCTATATGGTCTAAGGAAAATCAACATAAGATTGATGCAACAAAGACAAAGGTTATGATATTTCATGCGAAAAACAAAAAAAGCTACATTAAACCATAACATTATTTTTGAAGATCGAGAAATAGGGATTGTTGACAGTTACAAAATTCTTGGTGTTCATTTTTCATCTATTTTAACTTGGGATAAACATGTAAGCTATCTATGTAAAAAACTATCCTCTGTGACAGGAGTACTATGCCGTTGTCGCGGCATGCTGCCAGCCTCCATAAAACTACACATATATTCTGCCCTTTTCAATTCACTCCTAAACTACTGTGCATTGGTCTGGTGCACGACAACTAGAGCCAATATAAACAGACTGTTGATATTGCAGAAAAAAAATTATTCGTCACATCGGAAACCTAGAACCTTTGTCTACGACTAGAGATGCATATAAATTGTTTAATATTGGCAGAATGGATCACCTTTACGCATACTGATTATTGTATGTGATGAAATTTTCTGAGACATCACTAAAGAACTTCATTGAACGTCTAGCGTGCTTAGAACACCGTCAGCCTAAGATAAACACAAGAAAATCAGCCAAATGAGTACGTCCACATTTCCGTACATGCTGCTAAAAACACCAATCGCTAGCCTGCAACTTACCGTTTATTCTCAACAAATATGTAGATATTGCTTGTTCCAATAGTAAGCAACTCAGACAATATTTTTGTTCAGTTATTATATGTTGTTTCAGTGATAACATGCCGTTTTCATTGTCTTGTTTTTCTTATTTTTATACTGCATATATATATTTCGCTGTCATTACTACGGTGCACTAAGACGTAGTTGTTTATAATGCAGTCATGACTATTATGTTTTCTGCATCACATATATGTATATGTCTACTACAGTGTTTGATCGTGTGCCAAGGTGATGTTGACATGCAAGGTCTTTTGGGACCCGTCAAGCTACTCTCGTACCTTTTAGCACAAGGTGACCATCCAGTTTCTGTTTCTTTTACTGGAAAATAAAGATTGATTTGATTTGATATACCGGACATCTGGTTCATCTAGCTGGAAAGCCTCTTTCTTCTCCATATGGCTCCAGGGTCTGGCTACGTTCCAGGCGACCCCTCCTCCCCGGCCCCGACATTTATGCGGACTTGCTGGCAGCCGTTTTTGCTGACTACATCACTTCGAGCGCTCACTCGCAGTAGATCTCACCATTTGAACCGTCACATCATTCTGCGTCTTGGCGGCCCACATCGCCTGCGTCCACCCGTGGCGATCGCCAGCAGGCGCCGGCCCCAGCATCAAACCATACTCAAAGGAAGCTGGGCGACGACTCTTTCGAAGGAATTCACTGGGCCAAATGTAAGCGCTTTCGGCTACTCTACGGCCCGCTGCTCTACTGCCTTGAACGTTTCCGCAAGCTGTCCGCTTTCCCTTCGGGGGCACCTCACTCATCGCCAATTCAGAGGCTCTGCCATCGGTTCTACAAGGTGCAAGTTTCCCTCTCACAAGCACGCCGTCGCCACAAACACAATCTTCACGAAGCACTTAGCGCCCACCGCAAATGCGATGCTATCGGCTTTACAGATTTCGCCGCAAGCAGCAGCAGGCGAGCCTTCCGAGTTTCTGTGATCACACCTTCCACGGATGTATGGCCTACCAAATTTTTGCTGGAGCATCTCTGCCATCTGGTTTCTTCAGCTCGAGCATCACTTCTACGTCTACATCGTGAGTAACGAACACTTGCGCTGTGTCTACGCAAGTCCCGATTCGCCAGACAGTCTACGTTTGGAGCTCCGACCTCTGCAGGCCAGGGCACGTACGAGAACCACCTCGGTCACAACCTACGCTTGCCGGTACTGCTTGGTACATCTCTCTCAGACATCGTGGACTCGACACTACCAACGAAGACACCATCTGCATACGTTACCTGGACTTTACCATTGGACTTTATTTCAGTCGCGCTTCGCTCTAGCCGGGGGGCCCTGCAGATGCGCGACCATCGCCTCCAAATCAGGCGAAGAAGATGGACTCGCGTGCAGGTAGCGTGTGAACAGAACGCGCTAGCGCACTTGACCTGAGCGGCAGCGGTGTCGGCCGCTCCCAACATACCGCTGCACTATGGCTGGCCGGCGTAAATGAACCATGGCCATGGCGGTAACGCCATCGCGCCGCATCCCACAACCGCAGCTTCAATTACGTTACAACAAATTACTCATTAAGAACAAATGTTACACGTATTTTCCCGACTGCAATCAAGCTATAAAGTTTAATAAACGCAACCATCACGCCTGTTATGCCCATGCTTCTTCACGTGTACATAGGGTGGTGTGACGGGAGGGGATCGCGTCCTCAAGTATTAGTTCTTTTTTCTAACATTAGAAGTGTGCAGAGTAAGTATAAATTTTTATCAGCTATTCACGCATGTGTCGCAAGCATAGTCGCTTTAACGGGAACAAGGCTGTATGCGCATGTCCGCAATCATGAAATCTTACACGACGCGAGCCGCTTTCACATATACCATTGTGATCGGACAGTGCGTAGAGGAGGCAGCGTACTACTTGCCGTTTCAAAGCACTATAATTCTTCATATGTCCACATCAACACTAAAATCGAATTATTCTGGGCCATAGTAACCATCGGCTACCACAATACGATATTAGGTAAATTTTATTGGCCTCCCTCTTCCCTATCAACATTTGTCGATTAACTGCACGACGTAATTATTACATTCTACGCAATATTCCTCATATCCTTTGTTTCTACTAGGAGATTTCAATTTTCCCAGCATAATATAAAACGTAAACCCGTCTCATTCATTGCCGCCTTCGCCAGAACCTCGTGAATGTCTTAAATTTTGTTAACCCAATTTTGTCTAATCCGTTTTCTCTAAACCATGTAATACCGTTGCCGACCAGTGCAACCATCAGCAATGCTAGCATTCTCGATCTAGCACTAAAGATTCGACAAGACTTGGCTACCGCTATAGTGATCATTCTTTCCTTTTCATTTAATGCGCGCTGTCCTAAGGCAAACACAAAAAGAAAGAAAACAAAATGAATACCACATAGGACTACAGGAAAACAAACTAACATGATTAACAGTGTACTACCACATTTCTTAGACACCTTTTTAAGCAATTTGGATATCAGTTCAGTGCAGTCAAACCACACTGTAACAATGCTTATACCCTTAATGGCGTTTTTTTGTCGCACCGGCAACACCCTTACCGTTAGGACCTTAAAAAATTTCTAGAGGACGACAGCGGAGCTCTTAATAGACATGCAAGGACAAAAGACGTAGCTGAAGACTATGTAACTGTTCTTACAGCCCTGGGCTCGCAGAAATATGCGACAAGGGAACTTCACATGGAGAGGTATGAAACTCTCCTGTCGGATATTTCTGTTCGCCCAGGTCTGTCAGAATGATTGCACGTGCATCTAACCGAAAGAAACATCTCTGTTGTTCCGCCAGATGTTTGCCTATGCTAACCACCCCAGTTGGTCTGCTTACAAATCTGCATCGACTATCTGCATAGCTGCACTCAGAACCGCTAAAGATAACTTTCTTACTAACGTTTTGCGCTCTATGTTACAAACTAACGCCAGTCAGTTTTGGCGAATGATTAACCAACAGTCCGACAACCATATTTCCTTGATTGACTTATCCACTGACGAGATTCGTGAAAACCATTTGGCCACTGTTCTTAACGAATCTTTAGTAAAAAGCTTTTCTGTGGATAGCCATAATGAATTACCCATTTCGAGTTCACAATAATTTACCGATGTCACCAGTGACTGTTGAACCATTTGGCGTTCTACGACTCATTCAAACGCTTAACAATGATTCCTCTCCTGGTCATGATGGCATTAACACACAATGTTTGAGAAATGCTAGTTCTTACAGTTTCATTCTACTTAATGAAATTTTCCAAGAGTCACAGGATACGTCTACACTTCATAGACAAGGAAAATTTGGGAAGGTCGTTCCACTCTACAAATGTGGTAATAAATATGGTTTAACTAATTCTCACCTATTTCTTTACCTTTACGTCGACAATGTTCCTGTGTGCGCGTTGATTGACACTGGGGCGCATGTGTCTATTATGAGTTGTTACGTTTCGCCTATAAGGCGCGGTATAGCCGGCGCGGATGCAACGGACGCCGGGGCTTCGTTCAAAGCGGCGGACATTTTGGCCCGTTCGGAGCTGCCGCAACGCCTCCCCGCCAAGCGCGTCCAGGCATGTTTCAGTGCCACGTGTCTTCGTGTGTGCGTGTGTGTGTGTGTGCCCACGCTTGTCAAAGCGCGGCAGCCGGGGAGAGGAGCTCCCCAAGTGTGAAGCGAGGAGGTCTGACCGGCGCTGGCTCGCCGGATGCGTCACTACACCCGTCTCAACATGTCTCTCAGCGTGTCTGTGCCCCGCTGTCACGTGGTCTCGTCCCGTGACGTTCCCTCTTGCCCTAAACTCCGAGAGTATAAAAGCAGTTGCCCCCGGACGCCAGGAGAGAGGCTCCGAATTCTTCCGTCGAGAAGCGTGCTCTCCCGTCTCTCCACTTCGGTCGACCTGACCGGCCGCTCTTTTGCGATGGTAGAATAAACAAGTTGTTCTGTTAGCAGTCGACTCATGCTTTGCCAGGACCTTCGGATGCTTCCAGTTGTGCCCCAGGCCCCCAGGCCAACGCTACCCTTGGGGCTTGCGACCCAGTTGCAACAACGGGTGTCAGCGCTGAGATTCCAATAGAATGCTGCTTTTCGCCGTCGGCTCAAGAAAGTTCTGACGCCCGCCCCGAACCGATTTGTAGAAGTCGCCGATGGAGGGACTGTCGGTGTTGTTGGCATGTGCTCTGCTCGACTCACCATTGCTGAGAGACAAACCGTCGTTCTCTTCACCGTCATCGAGCATTGCCCTCACGACCTCATTCTCGGTCTGGATTTCCTTGCCAATCATTCGGCCCTCATTGACTGTTTGGCCGGCTCACTTTCCTTTGACTTGCTTCTTCTTGCCAACCCTGTGGACCCGCCTCCAAGCCATTTCAGCTGCATGGATTTTATTCGCCTACTGCCTCAATCTGTGACACACGTCGACTTGTTGTCCTCACCAGCTGTACCTGACGGCGACTACGTGGTCGCACCAATTCCGGCACTTATACTTACACATGGTGTTACCGTGCCGCACACTGGGCTGACAATTACTGGCAACCGCACTTGCCTTCCCTTGTCAATTTCGCGCTAACCGCGCAAGTTCTGCCTCATGGGATTTCATTGACTATAATAAGCGCTTTGCAGGATGATGAGATTGAGCCGTTCACAGTGGAAGCTCGTCACAGCTCAGCCCATACCGTGACGTCATCGCACGGTACTGACGTCAACATTGAGAAGATGGTTTTCTCTGACCTTACACCTGTTCAAGCTGAAGCCCTCTGCCGCGTTCTTGATGGTTATCGCGACATTTTTGACTTTGACAATCGACCCTTAGGTCAAACGTCCGGCTTGACCCATCGCATAAACATTGGCGATGCGAACCCTATTCACAGACGTCCATATCGTGTTTCTGCGTCCGAACGAGCTGTTATCCAACAGGAAGTCAAAAAGATGCTTGCAAAGGACATTATCGAGCCTACCTGCAGTCCCTGGGGTTCTCCTGTCGTTCTTGTCAAAAAGAAGGATGGAACGTGGCGTTTTTGTGTAGATTATCACCACGTGAACAAAATCACAAGAAAGGACGTCTACCCTTTGCCACGTATTGATGACGCTCTAGACTGCTTGTACGGTGCCACCTGTTTTTCTTCTATCGACTTACGGTCCGGCTACTGGCAGATATCTGTCGACGACATGGACCGAGAGAAGACTGCATTTATTACCCCTGACAGCCTTTATCAGTTCAAGGTGATGCCTTTCGGTCTCTGTAACGCGCCCCCTACCTTCCAACGAATGATGGACTCTTTGCTTCAGGGCTTCAAGTGGTCCACCTGTTTGTGCTATCTGGACGACGTCATCGTTTATTCGTCCACATTTCACATGCATCTAGACCGTCTTTCAGCGATTCTTGACGTGTCTCCAGATCTCCAGGTCTCCAGATGAACTCGTCAAAATGTCACTTCGCTCGCCGCCAAATCACCGTCCTTGGGCACCTCGTGGACGCCAGGGGCGTGCGACCTGATCCGGACAAAATTCGCGCCGTTACGAACTTTCCTCTTCCGAAGTCTACCAAGGACGCTCGTAGTTTCGTAGGGCTGTGCTCATGTTTCCGACGGTCTGTGAAGGATTTTGCGACTATCGCACGTCCACTTGCCGACCTCTTGGTGACCTGCCCATGCCGCATCCTTTTCACAGCTCACTACTCTCCTTACCACGCCTCCAGTTCTGGCCCACTTTGACCCGTCTGCCTCAACGGAAGTTTGAACTGATGCCAGTCGCCACGGCATAGGAGCAGTGTTAGCACAACGCCAGAGTGGACATGACCGCGTTATAGCTTATGCAAGCCGACTTCTATCACCCGCCGAGCGTAATTATTCAATCACAGAGCGCGAGTGCCTCGCTCTTGTGTGGGATGTTGCGAAGTTTCGTCCATACTGGTACGGCCGCCCCTTCTGTGTCATCACTGATCAGCACGCGCTCTGCTCGCTATCCTCACTCAAGGACCCCACGGCACGACTCGCTCGCTGGGCATTACGCCTGCAAGAATATACCGTCTCCGTGGTACATAAGACGGGACGCGTGCACCAGGATGCCGGTTGTTTGTCCCGCTACCCCGTCGACGAATCTGCTGATGCGGACGCCATCGCTTGCGTTTTCTCTGTCTCCCAGTTGCTTGAAATCGGCAACGAGCAACGCCGCGATCCTTCATTACGAGCCCTCATCGACGATCTGGAGACAACGCCTGGCGACGCCTCTCCCCGGATGTTTCTACTCAAGGAGGGGCCATTATACCGCCGCAATCTCGATCCACATGGCCTTGACCTTCTGCTCGTAATTCCATCACACCTGCGTTCGACTGTCCTCCAACAACTTCACGACGCTCCCTTGGCTGGACACTTGGGCGTCTCGCGCACATACGACCGTGTGCGCCGTCGATTATTTTGGCCGGGTCTCGCCCGCTCCGTGTGGCGCTACGTTGCCGCTTGTGAGCCCTGTCAGCGCCAGAAGAAGCCCTCCACACCTCCAGCTGGATGCCTCCAGCCGATCTACATCCCATCGGAACCCTCTTTCCGTGTTGGTCTAGACCTTCTTGGACCGTTACCTGTCTTGAGCTCCGGAAATAAATGGGTCGACGCCGCTACTGATTATGCGACACTGCACGCAATCACCAGAGCCCTTCCGACAACTTGTGCTACTGACGTTGCTGGCTTTCTTCCCTATGACATCATTTTACTGCATGGTGCTCCGCGCCAATTACTCACTGACCGTGGCCGCAGCTTTCTGTCGGCAGTCGTCTAGGACATCCTCCGCTCCTGCTCAATAAATCACAAGTTCAGCACGTCCTACCACCCACATACCAACGGCCTCACGGAGCGCCTCAACCGGACCATCACCGACATGCTTTAAAAGTACGCCGCGACTGACCACCACGACTGGGATCTTCACTTCCCATATGTGACGTTCGCGTATAATTCATCACGTCACGACGCCGCCCGCTATTAACCATTCTATCTCCTATGTGGCCGAGAACCCGCGTTGCCCTTGGACACTTTGTTGCCCTCGGCCACACGTTCAACCACTGAATACGCCCGCGACGCGATCGCACATGCCGACCACGCGCGCCAGCTCGCCCGCAACCGTCTTGAGGCCTCACAGGAGCATCAGAGACGCCTCTATGATTGCCACCATCGCGACGTGCACATTACTCCGGGTTCTCTGGTGCTTCTCTGGTCACCCATACGACGTGTGGGCCTTTCAGAAAAGCTGCTGTCGCGCTAGACTGGCCCATACCATGTGGTGCGACAAGTGACCGATGTCACGTATGAAGTCATCCCCGCAGACCTGTCAGCGTCATCGTCGGCTGCAAGTGACATCATTGACGTGACGGGACTAAAGCGATACCAAACACCTTTCACCGCGGATGTGTAGATTAAGCACCGCGACGGTGCTCCTACCGCCGGGGGTGATGCCCCCGGAACAGCCGCCACAGTGAGGCCGCACTGAAGAAGGATCGACATTTGGGCGAGTTGGTACTGGTTGAACATCTTGAAGGGGCAGCGCAATAAGACGATGACAGAAGGCAGGAAACACACAGGACACTTATTGCGCTGCCCCTTCAAGATGTTCAGGCCGCACTGAGGAGGAAGAAGACGACGTGGGCCCGCTTGATATAGCGTCGCCATTTTCGCCTTCCGTTAGCTTCCCTGTAAAAAAATTGTATATAGTATTGGGCTCCAGCTACACGTAGCAATGTTGCCCATTTGTTGGGCGGTTCTTTTTCATTGTATCTGACAGCGGCGCGAAGCGCGGCCAGTTCGGAACCTGTAGATGTCGTTACGTATGAAGTGTTAAACTTGCTGATGACCGATTGAGATGGTAGAACAACGGTGCCCGTAGAATTTTCCAAGACGGAGCCATCCATGTAAACATGAATTCTGTTAGCGTATGAACAATGCAAAAGCTCCAATGTGATCTGCTTGAGAGCTGCGGTGGTCAGGCTAGCTTTCTTCACTATTCCTAGAACAGCAAGGTACACAGGAGGCTTTTTCAAGCACCACATAGGGTAGGGCGTTCTTGTTGCGGGTGAGTGCCTCAAAGACAAAGAGTGCCGGTTAGCCGCAATTGATCTGGAGAACGCTGCCTTGAGTCTTTTCTCAGGCAAGCTAGCGAGATGGCAGTCAGGGACTCTGGATATATGGCGAACATGCGCCCGGAGTGCGTCGATAGTTATATAGGTCATTATTGGGTGTTCTCTCACGGTGGCAATTGTTGCCACGGTTGAAGCATTTCGAGGTAGCCCCAGACATGTTCGAAGGGCTTGGCCTTGAATGCTCTGTAAGACATGGATGTTAGTTTTGTTAGCATTGGACAACACTGGTGTGCTATATCGCAAGTATCCTAGGAAGTGCGTCCTGTATAGTTGAAGCACAGATGCAACTGATGTGCCCCACGTTTTACCCGCAAGAAACCTTAGTATATGAGGGATAGAAGTAAGCCTCTTCTTCAAGTATGAGATGTGGGGGCTCCATGAAAGGTCTCTGTCGATAATAACGCCTAGGAATCAGTGAGCCTTTGTGTAGGAAATTGGTTGGTGGTCAATAGAAATGGAGTACCAGGTCATGGGCTTGTAGGTAAAAGCGACAAAGGCGCACTTATCGGTCAAATTGCAGAGGCCTTCAGCACGAAGGAACAATGATGTTGGGGTCACTGTTTTTGGAGCCGTGGACGCACCTGGAGACATGTAACTGCCGAGGCCCATATGCATATGTCGTCAGCATATATGGAAAGGTTTACTGTATGTGATAGAACGTCTGCAAGTCCAAGCATTGCAAGGTTGAAGAAAGTGGGGCTAAGAACCCCACCCTGAGGGACGCCACGGCAAGTGTAATGGTCAGTGGTCCGGCCATGTGCACTGTGCACAAAGAAGGATCTTTTGAATAGATAGCTTCGAATCCACCGAAACATGCGTCCACCAATTACATTATTTTCCAGGGCATTAATGATGGCTTCATGCGTTACATTACTATAGCCCCATTTCACGTCGAGGAATAGTGCAACCGATATACGCTTGTGGTGTTTTCCTTGTACAGACGTGATGAGGTCGATGGCGTTGTCAATAGAGGAACGGCCTCTTTAAAACCCAGCCATGACCTCGGGGTATACGTTGTGGCGCTCAAGATATCGCTCTAGGCGGGTGAGAATCATTCTTTCCATGACCTTACCAACACAGCTGGACAGCGCAATGGGTCGGTAAGATGCTATGTCAAGTGGGGACTTTCCAGGCTTCATGAGTGGTATTAAGCGGCTGGACTTCCACCACTCAGGAACGACGCCATCATTCCATGACTGGTTGTAACATTCCAGAAGTCTGCTTCGGCCATCTTCACCTAGGTGGCATAAAGTAGCGTAGGTGATGCCGTCTGCTCCTGGCGACGATGAGCGCCTGCATGTGGCCGGAGCAGCGTCCAATTCCTCAAGTCAGAAGGAGCTATTCAATTCTGGGAAGCGTGTCACAGGAACCTTACCCAGAATTTTCGTATTGATGGTGACAACACTGCCCGCAATCTTCACACAGAAATCTTCAGCTATATCTACTTGTGAGCGGCCTTGATGGAGGGATAGGGCTGAGAATGGGTGTCGTTGCTGTGAAGACGAGCGAAGTCCGCGCGCCGTCCTCTCTATGATAGACAGTGGCTTGCCGCGGTCAAGTGATTCGCAGAACGTCTTCCACCGTTGTTCCTCCAGCCTCTCCATACGACGTTGGATTTTCTTCTGTATACGTCGAGCGACTCTAAGGTCATGAATTGACTTGGTGCGCGTGTATCGCCTCTCGGCCCTTCTGCCAATCGTTCTAAGTCGCTCGAGTTCCATGTCGAAATCCGTACGTTTTTTAGCGGATGTAAATGTGTACATAGACGACTCCAGCACACTTGTAATGAGGTTCTCAATGGTGCCGGTAAATCCTTCTTTGCATGCCTCTTCCACCTTTGTTTTATGTGTTCACCACCTTATATATACTCGTCGGGAAGTAAACAAGGAGAAGCTTCCAAATCCAGTGATTCTTAAGTAGGTGGGCATATGGTCACTACCACGAGTCTCGATGTCAGAGAACCATCGACCACTTTGGCCAAGTTGCCGTGACACCAAAGTCAAATCTAAGCAAGTGCTATAGTTCGAACCACGCTAGCACGTCGGACTACCATCGTTCATAATGCTGAGCTCATGGTCGGAAGCAAACTCCACAAGTTTCCGGCCCCTGGAATCTATTCTGGAGCTTCCCCAAGCCAAGTGATGAGCATTAAAGTCTCCCGTGATAATCCAGGGTCTAGAAGTCGCGGTCAGGATGTCTCGCACTCGGTCGCCGTCGAACCGAGTATATGGGGAGATGTAGACGCCGATAAGGGTGAAGGCCACTTTATTCTTGGTAATGCGGAGACACACGTATTGGTTCCCATCATGAGGCTGCACCGAGTGGAGAATGTAAGTTAGCTCTGTACGGATATAAACAAATACTTTGCTGGATTTCCCGCACGTAGACGCCATAAAGGCTTCGTATCCAGAGAGTCTTAGCGCTTTTGACACGTTCGGTTCACATATTACCACAACAGGAAATAGGTTCGCAAAAACGTATTGGCGGAAACATGAAATCCGTGATTTAAGTCCTCTGGCATTCCACTCGAAAATCCCCCGCAGGGGCGTCTGCGTCAGCAGGCGTTTGGTGTGTTGCGCCACCACGTACCCGAGCACACGAGGGTTGGACCCTCCCGCGTGTAGCCGTGCGCGGCTTCGCCGTGTCTGGGGAAAAGGGGATCCTGGGGGTTGATCCGATACTGGGTGTTTGGACCTTTAAGGCCCCCCGGCGGAGGCAACACACCCCTTTGGCCTCTGCTTCACATAGACGGCACCCCCGGACTGACCCACCCGGGGGAAATCGGCAGTCGCCTTTTCCTGTCCTCCTCTCCAATCTCCGTCTTTCTCTCCCACTTTTCCATCTTTCCTGTGTTCTCTTCACTTCTTATTACTTCCGTATTTCCTCGCGGCTAGGGTTAACCGTGTGTAATATATCCTCCCTTGGGTATATATATATTAGGTTATAGCGGCGATGCATGGCTGGCGTCTGCAGGTATCCTTCCAACCTTGTAGCGTCCCCTTGTTGGGCTCGGTGGTGGGTGGCCACCATCGCCGCCGAATTTCCCTGCTCTATATGGCAAATAACTTTCCTCCGCTACCTGATCGCTCCCTGAAGAGGGGGCGCACCGATGAGACTTTCACTTTCTTTATGCAGCCAAAACAATCTTTCCCTAAATACCACGTTGTACATAGTCAGAACGATAAGAAAACAGTCAGAATGATCTCACCATTTGTTGTAGCTAAATCTCTCACTGAAGCAATTGGCCCAGGCTATAAAGTAACGAAGATGGGAAGTGGCGATCTTCTTCTGGAACTTTGCGACAAAGTGCAGTATGACAAACTGTCGAAAGTTGTAGCATTTGGGGAAATTCCCGTCTCAGTGGGCCCACACAGATCCATGAACACAGTGCGCGGGGTCGTCTCAGAAGATGACCTCCTTGAACTGAGCGAAAGCGAACTGCTTGAAGGATGGCAAGACCAAAACGTAGTCAAAGTTCAAAGAATAACATTGAGGCGAGATGACAAGCAAATTCCTACCAAACACATAATCATTACTTTCGGAACCTGCAACCTACCTGAAACAATAGAAACCGGTTACTGTAAGCTTCGCGTGAGACCGTATATCCCAAATCCACGTCGATGTTTCAAGTGTCAGCGCTTTGGGCATGGGTCACAGAACTGCAAAGGACGTGCTACTTGTGCGAAGTGTAGTTCTTCTGAACACGCTTCGGACATCTGTACATCAACAAACCATTGTGCCAACTGTGAAGGAGACCACCCCGCCTACTCTCGATCATGCCCTACTTGGAAAAAAGAGAAACAAATCATAGAACTGAAAGTAAAACTGAACCTATCATTTCCAGACGCACGTAAGCGTTTCGCACTCCAAAATCAGTCCAGTCCTTCCTACACCGATGTGGCGCGCCGGGGGGCAGCGCTACATCTTCAGGCGGCCGCGCAAGTCACACGGAGTGTGACGGCGGTTACGCCATCAGCCCCCCTGGTGGGAGCAGCCACGGCTCTTCCGCCCCCTACGACGAAGGGCCAGCAGACCTCCGAGCCTGCCGGTCCCAGGGCCACTGCTCGCGCAGACGGGCCCGAAAAACCCCCGCGCGTGCCCGCTGAGCGGGCGTCTGACGAGCGGGCGCCTCTGACGAGGCGATGGATGTAACAAAAACCTCCCCGGCGTCTGAGACGCCGAAGGCACGGCGTTGCTCCCTGGAGCGCGCCAACAACAAAGAAATACCCCGCATCAAGGGGTCTGGAAAGGTCCCTTGAACCAACCTAAGTGATATCTCTTGACACACAGCAAATAAACACAAACAAGATGGATACACAAATATTACATTGGAACGTGAGAGGCCTGATCCACAACCTCGATGATATCAAAGAACTCTTACACAAATACAATCCAAAGGTGCTGTGTGTTCAGGAGACACATCTTAAATCTACGCAGACAAACTTTCTTAGGCAATACGCTATTTTCCGGAAGGACCGAGATGATGCTGTTGCATCGTCCGGTGGTGTAGCAATAATAGTAGACAGAGGCGTTGCTTGTCGGCAACTGCAACTCCGAACTCCTATTGAGGCAGTTGCTATCCAAGCAGTTCTATTCAATAAACTAGTTACCATCACGTCTGTATATATCCCCCCAAGTTATCAACTCTCTAGCGCAACATTTCAAAGCTTTATTGATGAGCTTCGTCACCCTTACATTGTCGTCGGTGATCTAAACGCGCATAGCACACTGTGGGGGGATTCGCGCTGTGATGCGAGAGGACGGCTTATAGAAAACATCCTGTTCACTTCAAGTTCCTGCTTGCTTAACAAGAAAAAGCCAACATTTTACAGCCCTACACATAAAACATTTTCTTCGATAGACCTAAGCATAGCGTCTAGTACAATTGTGCCATATCTCCAGTGGGATGTCATTATTAACCCTTATGGCAGTGATCACTTCCCCATCGTTCTAAACCTTGAAAAACAAAGTGATTGTCATGCACATCTTCCTCGATGGAAAGTCGACTCAGCCGAGTGGACAAAGTTTCGCGAACTAACGCAGCTGCCCTGGAATGATATCTCTGAACTTAGCTTAGACGACGCAGTAGCGTACATTACAGCGTTCATTATTGAGGCTGCATCGGTATGCATTCCCCAAACAAATGGTTCGCCCTCGAAACGACGTATCCCATGGTGGAATGAGGAGTGTAGGGAAGCCAGGAAAAAGCAAAACAAGGCTTGGAACCTCCTCCGTAACTCACCAACCACAGAGAATCTGATTAACTTCAAGGCGATCAAGTCGCAAGGTAGAAGAACGCGCCGCCGCGCTAAACGCGAAAGTTGGAAAAACTACATAAACAGCATTAACTCGTATACAGACGAACGAAAAGCCTGGAGCAGGGTTAACAAAATAAAAGGCCGCGAAACTCACCCCTTACCTTTATTGAATACACAAGGAGACACTCTGGAGGATCAGGCAGATTGTCTAGGAGCACATTTCGAGCACATTTGTAGTGCAGCCCATTACACAGAAACATTCCTAAAATACCAGCGACTAGCAGAACAGCTGCATTTGGGTCGGAAAAGCACATCAAATGAACCATACAATCGTCCATTTAGTATGGCTGAGTTCCAGGCCTCACTGAACTGTTGCAACAAGTCCGCTCCAGGAAGTGACAGAATAGTGTATGAGATAATCAGACACTTACACCCTGAAACCCAAGAAACACTACTGTCACTCTTCAATTCCATGTTCTCTGCCGGCTACATTCCTTCTGCCTGGAAAGAAGCAATCGTGATTCCTATCCTCAAAGAGGGCGAGGACCCTTCCTCATGCAACAGTTACAGGCCCACTGCTCTGACTAGTTGTCTATGCAAACTGTTTGAGAAAATGATTAACCGTCGCCTCATCCATTTTCTTGAGAGCAACAAGATACTCGATCCATTTCAGTGCGGTTTTCGGGAGGGTAGATCCACAACAGATCACCTTGTCCGCATCGAGACAAATATCCGAGATGCCTCTGTCCACAAACAATTTTTTCTATCAGTATTTTTAGATATGGAAAAGGCATACGACACAACCTGGCGCTATGGAATCCTCCGTGACCTGTCTGAAATGGGAGTTCGAGGCAACTTGCTGAACGTGATTCAGAGTTACCTCTCCAATCGCACGTTCCGTGTTAGAGTTGGTAACGTCTTGTCTCGTCCATTTACGCAAGAGGCTGGTGTTCCACAAGGTGGTGTGCTGAGCTGTACTCTTTTTATTGTCAAAATGAACGCTATCCAGACAGCCATACCACATACTATGTTTTATTCCGTATATGTGGATGACATCCAGAGAGGTTTCAAATAATGTAACTTAAGTATCTGCGAGCGACACGTATCTGCGAGCGAGTAAGCTAACTTTTGTACCACACTTGAAGTACCTGAAATCAAAGTGCCTCAAGTCTATGAACTTGCTGAAGCTCTTGTCACGTACATCTTGGGGAAGCGACAGGCGGTGCCTTTTAAAGCTCTACAAAAGTCTAATATTAACTCGCCTTGACTACGGAGCAATAGTCTACAATTCTGCCGGACCTAGTGCTCTGAAAATGCTTGATCCCATTCACCACTTAGGTATCCGCCTTGCTACAGGCGCCTTTAGGACTAGCCCTGTGCAAAGCCTCTACGTCGAGTCAAACGAATGGTCGTTGCACTACCAAAGGACATATTTAACTTTCTCCTACGCCCTTAATGTTAGGTCAGATGTTAAACATCCTTGTCATTTCACTATATGTGACTTGTCCACTGCTAGGCTGCTTCGTAACTGCCCAGCCACTAGGCCTCCTCTGTCCCTCCGGTTGGAAGCACTATCAGAAAAAACAGGGGTCCCTCTTTTACACAATGACTTAATGGCTCCTACACGGCTTCCACCGCCTTGGGAGTGGCAGACTATCCAATGCGACATCTCTTTCTTAGAAATATCGAAACGAGCCCCGGAGGCACACATATATTCGCATTTTATAGAACTCAAGGAAAAGTACTCATGTGATGAATTTTACACAGATGCTTCGAAGTCTCCAACTGGTGTTGCTTACGCAGCTCTGGGACCCTCACTTTCAACATCTGGACCACTAAACCCACACACCAGTATCTTTACAGCGGAAGCATACGCCATACTTAAGGCTATTCAACACATACGGCTAAAAAATATCGCTAAGGCTGTTGTACTTACAGACTCATTAAGTGTAGTGAGAGCCCTAATTAGCTTACGAATGCATAAGAACTCGGTTTTTAATGAGCTGTATAGCTTGTTATGTTCCGCATATATGTGCAATCAATCGATTATAATATGCTGGGTACCTGGTCACAAAGGTATAAAAGGCAACGAAGCTGCTGACGAAAGTGCTAGGTCAGTAATTTTTAGCGATGCAGATTCAAATATCCCCATCCCTGCCACAGACCTAAAACCCTTTCTACGCAGTAAATTGAGGAATCACTGGCAGGGCGAATGGGATACACAAAAAATGAATAAGCTTCATATAATAATGCCAAAACTGGGGAACTGGATAAATGGGAAAATAGCAAGGTACAAGGAAGTACTTCTCTGCCGATTAAGGATAGGCCACACATACGGCACCCACTCTCATCTCTTGACTGGGGGCGATCCTCCAACTTGTGCTAAGTGCGGCTATAATCTCACTGTCCTCCATGCTCTTATTGAGTGCCCTGCTATAGACACAGAGAGGAAAAAGTATTTCCCTGCTGCATATCGCGAGAATTTACCCCTTCACCCTGCATTTTGTCTTAGCGATGAACCTCTTTTTAACCTGCAAACAGTCTTAGAGTTTTTAGCCGAAACGGACACACTGAAAATCATCTGGCCAGGTAACTTTTAAGCACACGACTAACAGCCCTGCATTCAAGGGCTCTCTTGAAACTCTCTTGTCAGTGTTAAGTTTTATTGCATCATGTTTTAACGAAAGTCCATTGCCATAGCCCATATCACACCCTAGTCATCATCATTATTTTAGCACCTATGTATTCTACTCCACTTACCGCGGAAGTTTTAGGCCCTTTTACAGCCATATCTCACCTACCATGATGAGTTCATTACGCACGTCAAGCACAACACATCGTCAACATTACCACCTGTCATGGCGCTCTTTGGCCAAACCTGGCCCTTGCGCCATTAAACACCACTCATCATCATCATCATTCCACTCGAAAATCGTAGCGCTACGCACTTCATCACGGAGTGAAGGCAGTGGAAGAGCCTTTGTGCTTACGCAAGATTTGCTAGCACTGGGATCAGGGCGTCCAACACTTGCACTGCGCTTGGAGCTGTTGGCATATTCGAGTTGCCCACAAGCATGCGAATCGCAGTTATCGAAGGCTTGACCATTGTTACAATTCGGCGGTCATGCTCTGCCAGCTCATCTGCGTGAGGGGTGGAGCATTGTGGTGCCTCTCCTTGTTGGGGTTTTTCCACAGGCCCTTCTTCATCCACGGCATTCTTTTCAGCTGCTCCGTTATCTATACACGGTTTGGACACATTCTGCACTGGGGTTGAAGCAGATTCAACAGCAAGAGGCTTTGCGGCACGCGTATTCTTTGTGTGGAGAGAAGAATTCCTTGATGAGCGTCTGCGACGAGAACGACGTCGCCTGACGTCAGCAGCTGCTTCACGATGAGACGACTGAAGGATCATGCCAAAATAGGTGACATGAATCAGATAATGAAATGGTGTAGATATACGAAGTAACGGCAAACTTTCGCTTACCGAATTCTGCCTACATTAGTAACGTGACCATACCTAGCCAGTGAGGAATAACTCTAGGCAAAATTTCATTCACGCATTTCTGCTTGCGCCTAGCCAATTTCATATATGACTGTACCTGTTACACTTACTTACGTGTAACTTGTGATTACTTGTCGTACGTGTTCATTTTTACAATCATATTGCTTTTTGTGAGCAAATGTAAAATTTTTACTTAATAAGAAGGAAGTACCCAGTTCTTACCTGTAACGTATTGATCTACCATGCCACTGGCTTATCACAAAGGGACTGTGTGCTTAGTCACTAGCCAAAAACAAGCAGTTAGGATTTGGTGTATATGTAAGCCGCTTGCATCACAAAATATAAAGCAATTTAGTTCGTGAAATCTAGAAATTCTTGCTATTCACACTAATGTCCACGTGATCAAAAGAAAGGCTGCGCAAAATTTTCATTCGTGGCATTAGTGCTGTCAGGCGAGTCCTCATTTCAGGACAAGGCTGTGTGACACACGTAACTTTAATGATGTTCCCTAAACTCCCCCACAATACAACCACCTTCAAAAGTGAAGCAACAACTTCTGAAACAAACGATAGATGTACGAAGCAGAAAAAAAGGCTAGTGTGATAGGGCTTATATGTAAAGTGTACTAAGTATGATAACGGGATCGGCAACACTTCTGCACAGTTCACTTCTGAGCACACGCACATTGCGTAGAACGAGCACTTCTACACCCAGCCATATTGCCGAGAAAAATTTTGCTAGGGAGTGACTGTCAGTAAGGTATTAAATAACCATATTTTTTTTGCAAAGCAACCTCAGAGGGTCCAGCAACTAGTCTGGGAATGCGACGTGGAATGACCCAATAATTTTCTGGTGAGCATTGGAGTTTTAGGCATCTATGGACCAAATCGAACGGCACGCTGGCTTCCTCTTTCTTTACTGGCAGGATACAGCCCTCCAAATTTTTATTAATGGTTTATTTATGTTTAAGCCAGAAATCTTACGCAATTGTCTCCGTCTGGTGCACTTTTGCTATCCAGTTTCTCCATCGTTACAATCTTGTCGAAGCAAACACACAACTAGTTTCTCTGTTCTGAAGTTTAAAATAGTTTAATACTTGACAAAAAACGAAGCTGTTTTGGCTTCAGTGTGAGCCAAGAAATACTGATGAAGAGAATGAGAGGGGAGCGCTAACGACGTATTAAATCAGCTTTTTTCGTATTGATCTCCTATTCACTCGGGAACACGGCAATGGCAATCGTAAATAAATATAACATTTAAACATCAGAATTTAGGCGCTGCAGATTAACGTGCCCGCGACACGTATGTCATGAATTACCGTTTATAGCTTGGGATAATGAGTCGTTGCCGGGAGGACTGGACCAGACAGCCTGAATATGCTTGGCGACACCACTGCTGTGGTTTTCACTGCGCGCCTCGAAAGGGCTGCACATCCCGAGAGGAAAGTCACGATAAAACATAGTCACATATAAACGTAGCGTGCAGAGGTAGTGCACGCTATGTTTATATGTATTGATCTCTCGCTCTGGGCAGTGAGGTTTTGTGCAGCTGCTGATCTAAAAATCTAAATGTATGTTTAGATAAAGTCTAAATGTATTTGAAAAATTATTTTCTAGCCTAAATTCCAAGGATACATAGAGTGTTGTAAAATCGGCGTTACGTGAATTCGTGAACGCTAATGTCCAAATTTGTATTTTGATATTGATTCACAGTAGTACTACCGCGCCTTGCACGAGACGAAGATAACGTACACGCTATCGGACAGAAGATGCGTGCGTGAATTTAGAGTGGTCCTTGTATATCCGGGGCGAAACAGTGGCGAGCACACTATCGCTACGGAAGTGCGACTGTGCAATCGATATGAGCGCGTTCGCAGTACCCGAATTGACCCGACCTTGGGCTTACTTTTGTAGCAATGGAAGCTTTCGAGGGAAACCGCGTTTTTTTTTCTAACGCACAGTCCTACTCCTGTAGGTCCACGCGAAATAGATAGCGAACATCGCTGCTGGCTGCCTATTTACCTTTTCTTCGCACATCTACATTCTTTTTATGTGATTGTTGGTAAATATTCACTACCCAACCAAGTGCATTATCATGTGGTAACATGCCATGCCGCCAAAAGCATCTAATGCTACTTGCGCCCGACGACATACGTTGGGGAACTCACACTTCAGTCCCCAGAGCAAAACCAACCCATGAGTCTGCGGGAGTCGAATCACGAGTGTGTTCACCGCGCCATGTTTGTCGGCGAGCTCACTCAGGCTTACAAATATCCCTAACACAGTTACACGCCATTGCAGGATTGATCGGCTTGGCTGCATTAATGCAGTGAAACCTAAAGCACAACCATTGAGTGCGACAATTTTTATCGATCAGAAGCGAATCTATACAAAAAACGTTTTCACAGAGTATTTTTGGTTCATCAAAATATAGGAAAGTGTGTTTCACAGGAGTAGACAGTGGCATTACGTCCGCGACAAAGAAAGATAGATAATGGACTAACAATGTATTGCTAATTAGGTGCTTAACAAATTGTTCTAGAACACTTATTCAAATTTACGTATTGTAGCGGATGTATCCGCAATGCTTATACATTGGAACGAATTTTGAGGACTAAACCTGTTTTGAAATATCGCGAAGCGTGCTGCACAATGCACTCGCACTCAATTTATTTTTATCGTTCGATGCATAAACAGCGTTTTGCATAAAAAATACCCTGAACCACAGTGCGTTTCAGTCGCATGTTTGAGGGTGCATATCTTCGAACCAGTGCTATTCTCCGAATTCGTTCCAAGTGGATAAGTCTTGCAAACTGACCAGCTGCGATTCCCAACTTGCAATTCATGCCTCAAAGCAATTATTTAAACACTTTGTCACTATAGGTTCCTCATTATATCATTTTTGCATTGCACAGCCGTGCAAGTCATGCGCATCTTCTCGTGCAATTAACTTCAAGGATTTCAACTTTCTACCAGACATGGACATTCTTTTTAGTTGTATAACCTAAAAGCTATTCGGTGTCCAAAGCTACGCCGGTAATCCAGTTTGTTGGCTTACAGCTACCGCGAATCCATAAGGAGAAAGCTTTGCCGCAACCACGTTCTTCAAAGCTTCGGACCACGTTCAGACTGCTGTGGTTAGAATGCGTACGGAGGTGCCTATCATAGACACGTACTTGGCCGTCCTGAAATGTGCTAGGTAGAATCCTGCGATACAAGCAGGAAAACGCACTAGCTGCGGCGCACGTCGACAAGCGATCAGTGCTAGCGCGGCGGAGGGCTCGCTGAGTGCTGGGTGGCAGTGGCGTAGCCAGAAATTTCGTTCGGGGACGGGGGGGGAGGGGGGGGAGGGAATTACATAGCAGCTTGGCCTGCTCCGTATTAAATTTGTTGAGGCATCAAATACATTAATTATAACTGCATTTCCATTGCCAAAAATGCTGCAAATGAATTCTTGAACGCTACGCACTGTCAAGACAAGTGCAATATGTATTTTAAAAAAATATATACCCGCATGTGTTAAATATTGGGCCCAAAATAACTAATATCAATGCTTCCATGTTTTCTCTCTCTCTTTAACAGGTAAAGAAAATATCACACGAACTTTAGAACAACCAGTTTTAACCAGTTTAGAACCAGTTTAGAACCCATCAGTTTTAAACTAGCAAAGCAGTGGATGCCGCCGATATGAAAAATGTGAGCCCCCTGATATGAACAAGCTGAAGACAAATATTTTAATAAAGCTTTGTCATTCAAGAACTTTGTTTATATATTTCTAGATATGCATCATCATCATCATCATCAGCCTGATTACGCCCACTGCAGGGCAAAGGCCTCTCCCATATTTCTCCAACAACCCCGGTCATGTACTAATTGTGGCCATGCCGTCCCTGCAAACTTCTTCATCTCATCCGCCCACCTAACTTTCTGCCGCCCCCTGCTACGCTTCCCTTCCCTTGGAATCATGTCCGTAACCCTTAATGACCATCGGTTATCTTCCCTCCTCATTACATGTCCTGCCCATGCCCATTTCTTATTCTTGATTTCAACTAAGATGTCATTAACTCGCGTTTGTTCCCTCAACAAATCTGCTCTTTTCTTATAGATATGCAACGGCCAGGTAAAATCTCAATGACACTATCCCTTGTTACAATGCATTGCGCAGGAGTAGCTGTCACCGGTCGTGTATTGTGAGTAATTGCACCAAAATTATAGTCGCAACAGAGGGCACATATAAAAAGCAGGAGTTCTACAAAATATTCAAGGGTGAGGCAAATGAAAGTGAGGCAATGTGAATATATGACAGAGTGCTTTATTTGAAAGTAGTATCCATAAGCATTTAGACATTTGTCCCACTGACTAACGAGTCACGTGATTCCCGTCTCATAAAACGTGTCGCTTCTTCAGAAATTCTGTAACTGACTTGAACATTGACTTGACTTGACTTGAACGTCGTCGTCCGACACGAATCTGGTTCCATTGAGCTGTTTCTTCAAACGCCCCAAAATGTAGAAATCTCAAGGTGACCGGTCTGGGCTGTATGGCAGATGTTGCAGTTTTCCCACTTGAACTTTGCCAGTTTTGTGGTAAACACATCAGCGTCGTGGAGACGGGCGTTACCATGGAGCAAGATTACCTCATTCCTGAATTTTCCACGCTGTTTGTTTTTGATTGCGACGCGCACCATCTTTTCACAATATCAGAAGCGTTTGGTAGTCCCTCCAGCTTTAGCGAATTCCCTCAGTAATGGCCCCTAGCGATCAAAAATAGTCGAAGCCTTCCCGGCAGAAATGACGGCCTTTGCTTTCTTTGGGGGCGGTGAATTGGAATGTTTCTACTGTAAGCTTTGCCGTCGTGTTTCAGGCTCATAGTAATGGCAACATGATTCGTCCTCGGTCAAAATTGCAGACAAGAAGTCGTCACCTTCAATGTGATACCGGATTAAATGAGTCAACGCAGTGCCGAACCTCTCCGTGTTTTGGCGATGGTTCAAAATCTTGGGCATCTATTGCACACACAAGAGCCGATAGCCGAGATGTTCATGAAATATGGAGTGACATGAACCGTGACTAATGTTCACAAACACTACCAATTCATCGATGCTTTTTCTCCGATCTCTTCTGATCAGCTCATGAACATTTGAAGTTGTGTTGGGAGTGATTGCATGGTGGCTTTGGCCCAGTCTTGGATCGCCTTTGCAACTTTCACGTCCTTCTTTGAATCATTTGCTCCAACGCTTCACATTGGCCAATTTCGCAATGTTCAACGTACAGGGCAGCCATACGGCGACTAATGTTTTGGGTGAAACACCTTCAGCTGTCGGATACCTCACGACCCCATGCTGTTAAACTTTTGGAGCGTCCATTATGTCACGCTACCATGTTCAACACAGTTTATGAGAGCATTAAAGAACCTTTAGCCTCACACCTGCGTGTCACTTTTGTAAATGCACACAGGCATGCGAAGCATGCCTGTGTGCTACGGGCATGCTTCGCAGATAATGAACCGAACCATGATTGCGAAGGGAAGGTTGCCTCTCTTTCATTTCACTCGCCATCGTACATTAGAAATGCGAAGATACAATTGAATATACAAATACGAAGGTACAGCTTGATCAACGGCAAAAAAAGGGTCAGTGGAAACAAAGTTTCCTGTACGTATACACAAAACTTAGCAACCACATATTTTTATATACGTGTAAGTCTCCCATAAATCTACGTATGTAAGGAAAAGTCACTGTATATAATGCATCAAACACGGCAAATAAACGTGTTGCGCAACCACAGAATCACAGATCGCAGCACCCCCTCCCTGCACAAGCCCTGATGGATCTCGAGCGACAGGACGCGGCGCGCTTCCTCCCCGCTTTTATCCCTTGCACACACAAGACTGAGCCACCGTCGTCGGCTTACCCATGCCACTCCCCACCTCGCTTTTACTCGCACTTACAGCATGCGGCGCGTGGTCACGATGTTATCGCCCTTGGACTTTATACGGAAGATGAGTGCGACGGCGATGGCCGGAATGAGCCTGGAGTGCCCATGCAATTGCTGTCCCAATATTATATTAAGACTATCCGGTAACTGAAACGTCCCGTAGCCCATTACTTCCCGCAAAAGAAGAAGTAACAAAATCGAACTGCTTCCATACGATAATTGGCGGTGCCGCAACAATGTCTCTTTCTTTGGTTGGGTTGGGGCACGGAAACAAAAGCGCGCAGCAAAACATGTTGGCCACAATCGAATGCCTACACTGGGCACCTAGTATGGCTACCGAAGGGATATGGATGGAAACGTCAGACGTTTGGTTCACAGAGAACCATACGCATACTGCTCGGTATCCTACAGCGACGAGAGAAAATTTCCCGGAGGTGTTGCTTTCATGTGAACGCGTTGCAACGCCTCGAGTCCCCGCAGTGATGGCGACGCGGGACCATTGTTCCTTTTTCTGGCCTGCTAGCCAGAAAGTGCCCAAATCTCTGCCATGCGAAAATCCATTTGGCAAGAGAAAAACGAAAGCGCATCGAAGTGCGCCGCGCGTAAGTCGGGACAACACGAGAAAAGCACATGCGCTCTGGCTGGCTCCGGCAGCCCGCGGGCAGCGAGAGAGAAAAAAAAAGAAATTGAAAAGGCTTATTGTGTAATCGCCAGTATATAAGTCAAAGTAGAAAAATGATTAAGAACGTAGTTACCTTTCCTGGCTTTAGTGTCTTGGCATGGATGCTTTGGCGCAGGTGAAAAAAAAAAATGTTGATATTCTTTCCTGTGACGTGACGGCATAAATTAACCACCAGAACGCTTCGTCTGATGGGACCTCGCTGCGTGCATTGTCGACTTGTCTGGTAGTGGGTTGATTTGGCTGTCTAGTTGTGTGGTGCGGTCTACGACTTTAGAAATGTCAATGTACCTTTGGCGTCAAATGTTTATAACAACGTTAAAACCACAAAGTTCCGGAATTGAAAATCTACAGCACGCCTTTGCAAATGTCAATGCAACTTTCGCATAAAAAGTAATGAGAACTTTATACCCATGAAGCTTAGGAATTGAAATTCATGCGCCCTGTAGATTCCGCCGCCTCCGCGAGATGCCGCGAAGAGCCCGCTTGCGATCAAAACGTCCTTAAAACTTCGTGCTCAGATGGGGCTGCTTGCGTTATGTGACTCCCGGTGCGTGAGCGTTGCACCGAAATCGAACCCAATTTCACAATGTTCGCGCTGGAATGCCTTTTCGAGCGTGAAAAAGGCATTCTAGACAAAATCTAGCATGATTTTCCGCGCCGGGGGTTGTCTTGGTCGGCGTTGCATGACCGCATGAAAAAGTTTAGGGGAGAGGTTTAAGCCCCATAAGCTCGCCGGCCTCCTGGCTACGCTCCTGCTTGGCGGGTTGGTACAACCTGAACACGGAATCAAGCCAGTGAATTAGACGCATACAGAGAAACAAGATGTGCACAGGAAGATGCTGCAAGGCTCGCTATTCTAATGAAATGTCTGTTGGAAGTGGCTCTAGGCAGTAAATGCCTTATAGGAAAAAAAAAGAGTATAGAGCAGAATGCACGTAACGTACCCAACAACTAGTCTTTGCAATGTCGGAATCAACAAATAAATTCACAGGCCTACGCATTACACGCAGCACAGTCACGGCGTAAGCCGGAACAGCGGCTCTATAGGAGCGCCGTTATAGGCCGCACGCACACGAGGGTGGGCCTTCACGGGGAATTCTCCTCGCTTCATTCATGCACCATCAGTTTCGGCAGCCAATATTCGTTTCACTGCACGAGCTAAGCCGTCCCAGCATCAGAGTGACACCGAGGCTTATCACAGACCACTTCGTCTGGCCAGGGATCAACAAAGCTGTTGCAAGGTGGACAAGAAGCCGTCAAGCCTTTGAAACCGTTAAATTGACCAAGCACACGCGTTTAGCGGCGCAGCCGTTTCGACCACCAGTGAGCCGTTTCGATCCCGTACATTGAGACTTGGTGCGGCTTCTTCCGCCATACCAAGCTTTCAGGTAAATCCTCACGTGTGTCGGCCAGCACTCAATGTAGCCTGAGGCGATGCCTTTGTAAGACATCATGGTCGCAACAGTGGCGGAAGCATTTGTTGCTAGATGGGTGTCGTGGTACGGTTATCCATTGCGAATAACTACTGAGGAGGCCGACAATTCCAACACTCATTTTTGTCTGCTCTTCGAGACTACTCGGAACGCGCCTGCATAACACCACAGCTTACCACCCACCATAGAACGGCATGGTCGAGCCTCTCCACCAACAATTGAAGGCGTCATTTGTCGCCAAGCTTGAAAGATAGTAGTGCGTCAAAAGGCTACCCCTAGTACTACTGTGGCTGCGAACAACAATCAAGGATGACCTCGGAGTCAGCGCAGCTGAGATGCTCTATGGATCAGCAATCCGCGTTCCACGCCAGTTTTTCGGCACCCAGCAAGGCACTTCACCAGCGTCCGTGCAGAACTTAGGCTACATTCCTGCCTGAACCAGATCCTCCCTGCACATCCACGTATCACCCGCGGGCAGCCTGTGTTTAGTTTCCTCACAGTGGACACAACTACGCCCGTTTTTCTGCGGAGTTCAGTTACGCGTTCAGAGAAAACCTTGAAGATTGACGGTCACCCCAAAGAAGAGTCACTGTCGAGCGACCGCGTGAAACCAGTCTAGAAAACCAGCCTAGAGGGAGCACTTGTAGCGACCGTCCACTATTCGCGTTCCCCGCACCGCCGGAGAGCAGTTTGCTTCATTTGCCGTGCCTCCATTCGGGGGTCATTGCCCTCTGCCCGCCCGACGGCCGTGCCACCACAGCCACTCGGCAAACCTGCTTTTACATCTCAATAAAGCAGTCGAATATCCGTTCTCAACCTGCCAGAACGTGTATTACTCGCCTCCGTTAAATCGAGCTCCCAACGGCGTTTTCCCATTGAGAGTTCATCCCCGGCTAACATTTGGAATGGCAAAATGCAACTTGTTTGCTTTATCCTCAGCTAGCTGAAGCTCCATTTCGATGCCCTGCAATTTCTCCATTTTCGCCTTCAGTGCTTCAGTTGTTTGAAAACGTAACGCCTGAAGATTTTTCAATGCTTCTTCGTGGGCTCTGGCTTCTCTCCACCCTGGGCAATCTAAGCAACAAGAGCTGGGCTGCCATTCTGAAGAAATATCCATCTCAGCAGTACTTCATTACGCCACAGCTTACCACCCGCAACGGAACGGCATGGTCAAGTGCCTCCACCAACAACTGAAGGCCTCATTCATCGCCAAGCTCGGCAGACAGCACTGGGCGGAATGGCTACCCCTAGTACTACTGGGGCTGCGAACAACAATCGAGGATGACCTCGGAGTCAGCGCAGCTACGATGCTGTCAATTTGTCACTTTTGGCAGCAGCAGTTGCGGTCGCGAGCACGTCGCTAATGTACTCCTATTTTTGCCACCGCACAGCATATGCGGAAGAATCTACAAAATGAAACAAGGAAAGGCTATCGCCCCTGCTAGTGCAGTGCACCGCTGACCACCTCGTCACAACAGTGATGGGTGGATGGGTGCTATGAGCGTCCCCTTTCGAATGGGGTGGTGGGTTGAACCACAAAGCTCCTTGCTATAATACTCCTTAATGTCTTACCTAGGTTAAACAATAAAAAAACAAGAAAGAATGCTGTGAACTCCAACACCCAAATTTTCTGATTCCCTATTGCGAACTGTGCTTTCGTACGCCTCCGCTTTTTGTCATTTGCCTAATTTTCTTCCACCAATTTTCCAATCGCCTCTTACTAATCCCTGTTGCGGACCCAATGCGAGGTGACCCACTCAGCTTTGGTTCCCATCGAGTCCTGATTGTACCCCTGATTTAAAGCAAACAACCGTATTTCCAAAAGTAAGTCGTGGAACGATTACCCCTTTCCACATACCTTGGAGGACCTCGTACCTATGTTATGCCGATAGCGCTCTGTGCTTCATTATGGCTGTCATTTCTCTTCCCCTTCACTCTTATTGTTTTTGCTGTGTTTCCATAAATCTATTGCTTTCGTTTATCCATATACCAAGTATTGATATTCTGTTACCTGAGGTATTTCCTGGCCCTATATCTCCACAGTCCATTCACTGTTTTCATTCAATACCGTAACACCTGATTTTATAACACTAAATTTCAAACCTCAATTGTTGCCTCCATGTCCACAGATATTAGCCAGACGTTGCAAATGACTTTGCTTGCTAGCTAGCAACACAATGTCGTCCGCATAAAATAAACCTGGGAGCTGCTGCTCTACTACTGTACCCACCTGTTTGTATGAGAGATTAATCTTAGCAAAGTAGTAGGCTATATGTAGTAGTACAGCAAAGTAGTAGCAAAGTAGCAAAGTAGCAAAGCCAAGTAGCAAAGTAGCTTAGCAAAGTAGTAGGCTTAGTAGATTATGATCTTAGCAAAGTAGTAGGCTGTATGTACAAAATAGGTGATGTAATTCCTTTATGGCTAAAGAAATCAATATACTTTGCCCTTTTTTTCTCGAAGCTATCTTATTGTGTCTTGATCTGGGGAACAACTACAACAAAAAACTACGATAAGTTATTAAGCTTGCAAAAACGAGTACTCCGAATTTTTGAAAACTACCATGGTAGGCCGCGTGACTTACCCACACACAATCTCTTCGACAAACATCTAATGATCCGAGCAAATCAAGTATTTTATTATAGATTACTCTTACATATAAAAAAACACAGGCTCCATGTTGTCAGCATACCCACTTCTTTTCGATACCCATTACGTTATGAAATCAAGAAAATACCATTCACGCGTACTAACTACGGACGTCAGGATATAAACTATCAAATACCTAGGCTACTAAACATTGTTGAACAAAAAATTGATTTCTGTGCGCCTAATTTTAAGCAAGGTATAAAAAACCTACTCATACACTATCAAATTAATTACACATAAATTGCTCTCGGACTAATTTTTTTTTAATAATGCACTCTATATGTATTCCTTCATCTGCGCGGCAATGTGATTGCACAAACAAAAACTGAAGCATAAATGTGTTTTACACATAGTCATTGTATAATGTACACATTATCTTGTTTATTTGTCTGTTGTATATCGTACTTGCTTGTTTTCCTGTTATATTTGCTTTTTTGTTTGTACAACGGTTCATCATGCAAGCCGAACGCACTTAGGAGCAAGAGCCCCTGTCAGGCCGAATGGCCTTTAGCTCTTGTTTCCTCTTTCTGTAATGAAGAAAGGAAATAAACTTCAAACTTCAAACTCGATATTACTTCCTACTAGCGCCCTCTCTATCCTCACCATGTACATCATAAACAGCAGCGGGGATAAAGCGCACCCCTGCCTCAGTCCCTTGTTGGTATGAACTTTCTCCTCGCTCCTCATTCCTTCCCATTCAACGCAAGCGGTGTTTTCCAGGTAATTATCCCTAAAAAATTGTAGACAATCGTTTCCTAAGCCTTCCCTTTTCAGAATATCCCACACAATGTTGCGGTATACGTTGTCATAGGCTCCTGTAATGTATAAAAATGCCACATATAACGGTCTGCTTTCTACTTCGGATATTTCAATACACTGAGTAAGAACAGATGAGTTATCATCTAAACGCCTACCTATTCTGAGGCCATTCTGAAGTTCTCCCAAAATGCCATTATTATCTGCCTATGCTTGAAGCTTTAATTTCATTGCCTGCATTGCTAGCGCGTATATTAACGATGTAATGGTCAACGGTCTATACGAGTGAATTCTATCTTTCTCCCCCTTAACTTTATAAATTAGATTCATTCTACTTTGTCGCCAACTGTCTGGTATTCGCCTATCTTTTAAAGTTTTTCGCACTGCTTTTACTATAGCTTCCTTACAATTTGTTCCTACTTCATTATTCAGCATAACGGAAACCTCGTCTACCCTGTGGTCTAACGGGAATTTTCTCTTCCGCTTTCTTCCAGTTGAAATTTGTCAGCACCAGCTCCTTATCCACTTGGATCTCTTACATGCTCTTTTTTCTTCAAATACAACCTCGTCATTGTATTGGAAAGATTCGGCTGTTATTTTTCGTTTGCAATTTATTGCCGCTTCTCCTTCCAGCCTGTTTTCATCTTTGTCTAGGATATGTTCTTGTATTGTTGTTGGCTTTCTGCCTAATAGTTTAATGTGGTTCCAAAATATTCTAGGTGCGGCCTTCTTTTTCTCGCGTATTTCTGACAACCAACGTTCACTTTCACCTTTTAATTTTGCAAGCACCAGTATATGAACTATACACTTTTTCTCCCGGTATATTTCCCATTTACTGGTTACTTCATCCTGCGGCAACTGCGCCTTCTTTGCCTGCCTGTGCTCTCGGGATCCTTTCTGTCGTTCAGCGATCGCTTCTCCTATCTCCCTGTTCCACCAGCTTTATGGTTTCATTTTTCCTTTACAATGAACATGTGGTTTCTCTTTCTGTATTTCTATCGTTATTACACTTGGAAGGTGCACTACTGGACTACAGCAAGGTGACATGTCTGTGGCATTTGCCCTCTACCGGCCAAGTTCCAACATATAAGCAAGCATCTTTGGCGCTGTCTCTCACTTTTGGCAGCAGCGGTTGCGGTGCCGAGTAAGTCTCTAATCTACTCCTACCTTTGTCACAGGTTGGTCATAGAGAAAGAAATTCAACAAGAGGGGACACTCGGCAAAAACTGGCAACAGGAAAAACGTCACGCCTATGTCAACTCCGTCTGTTAGTCGATGCGAGCATCAGAAAAAAAGAATGTGAAATGAGCTTACAGACAACGTTTATTTGTTTTATTATTTCCCAGTAAAACTAAATATTTTTGCGTGTAAATGACCGTATACTTTGCGACTTATTTTTCTTGCGTCGCCTAGCAACAAGCTAGCGGCGCGTCAGACGCGTCTGCATACGTCATGCACCAGATGTGAGCGAGCGAGGCCACTACGCATGTGAAGCTTGCGTGCTCGGCGACCCGTCTGTTTGGGATGTAGACCGTTTTTGGGCTCCCGGCGTTCTCTTGTGTTCCGTCTGCATTTCGACACGGCACCAATGCACTGCTGGACATATACAGCAAGGTGAACAATTTTGTTTGACAGTCTGCGACGCACTTCAAGTACATTTAGGCTTACTGCACAAAACTGAACCTATATAGCGAAGCAGTTATCGAAAAACAGCTCCACCGTCCAAGCCGTGTTACTTTGAGTTAACTTGAGTCCATTACTTGCACTGGGGAATATTTGCGACGCTTTCTGTGAGCCCAAGCATTATTATAACATAGTTTGGTAGTTCTTGGGCACGCTCGCCGCACCTGACTTTGTAAAATGCGGAGTACTGCTATCGTGCTACGCAGCGTGGCGGCGGATCTGGAATATCTATTACCTCGTCATTGCCATACAAACGCCGCAATGATCTTGCCTTTATAAATTTGCTCTGCGAGTTTGTATGGTTTGAATTTGATCAAAGTGTTTTTTCAATCGATGGCCGGAACAGAGTGTTATGTGCATTTATCGTTCACCAACATCGTCATACTCTGAGTTTCGCCTACAGTTTGAAAAGTTGTTGCACACGGTTACGAACGAAAACAAAAATGTCATTATCTACGGAGGCATCAACATAAACATTATTTACCCTAATATTCCATCATGTTCTGATTATCTCGGGTCTTTTCTTAGCTACGGCCTTGCTTCTTTAATTATTTATCCAACTAGATGTGACATGGCAGGATATAAAACGTTAATTGATCACATATTAACCAAATTTACTACTGAACATACAGCAGGAGCCATCGAGCACAGCATAACTGACCACTACCCTATATTTTTGATTTTAGGTACCGAAAATTCTAAGTCGATTGAAAAGAACGAGAAAGTTTATTTTTATTCTCAAAAATTTATCTCTATGAAACAGTCAAATGACTGGACCGCAGTACACTCTGAATCTTCCGCTAAAGAGGCTTATCAGTTGTTCTTGGCTGAAGATACACGCTACACTCATGAATGCACTACTACATCTATCATAACCAGTTTCTTTAGTTCCCCTCCAAAACCTTGCGTCACGAGAGGGCTACTCTGTATGTTCAAGAAAAATCGGCTCCAGAAAAGCGTAATTCGCGAGCCATTTAGCTGTGAACTTAAATCTTTTTTCAATAAATATTCTAACGCACCTTCAGCCGCACTTAAATGTGGGAAACGTGATTGCTTTCAGAAAAAGATTTTGAATAATGGCAATAATACGAGGTGAAACTGGCAGGTCAAGAACGAATTCTTAAATAATAAATGTCTTGAGCATTTAACAAAAATAAAAATGGAGACACAAACATGCTGCCGCCCAGCTGATATCGCAAATGCCTTCAGTGAGAATTTTAGTAGTACTTGCGATTGTGAAACAGATTCCCCATTACCGACATTGCCTCGTCATCTTCATTCTTTTAACTTGCGACCTACGAATGCAAAGAAAGTTCATGGTATATCTTCGTTTAGGTGTACTGGACCTAGCCTAGACTCTGTTCACCCATCCCGTATCAAGCTAGTTTCTAATGAACTGTCTCCTATCACAGCAGATATTGTTAACAAAATGGTTAAAGCAGTCATATTTCCCAGTTCTCTGAAACTTGCTAAAATAACACCTGTTTACAAAAAAGGTAATCGTTAACTTCTGAATAACTACAGACATATCTGTAGTCTTTCATTTTTCAGTAATATAATTGAACGAGCAGTGCCCCAGCCCCGCGGGGAACCCTTGCTTACGTTTAATGAAATCACCACACACTACTATCTGTCAAGACAGGTATTCCCCCTCCCACACCCCGCCTTGTGCAGGGCGCGGGCGGTTACTCTTCGACTTCTACAAGCCCGTTCGTACCTTAACGTCGCGGTTCTTCATGCCATATTCCCTGAAAGATATTCCAGTGCGGACTGCCCTGCCTGTGGACTGAGGGCAACATTGGACCATGTGTTGTGGGGGTGTGAAGCCATCGGCTCCTCCTTCAGCGAGGATAGGTGGGCTGCGCTCTTGGGCAGCCCTGAACTCAGCGACCAAACCCTGGCCGTCCAGAGTGCCCGCGATCGGGCCGTCAAGCTCGGCTTGGTGGTGCCTACGTGGGACTAGCTGGGTGGCGCGGGGTCTTCCCTGCGTCTTCTCTGGACCAAAATAAAGTTATTTCACTCACTCACTCACTAATTCATACACGTTTGTCATGCTACATAACCAAATTTAATCTACTATCGCCTAAACAGTATGGCTTTCTGCAGGGTTGCTCAACCGAACTTGCGCTTCTAACCTTCACCGATAAAGTCAAGAAGGCAATCGACCAAGGCTTGCTGGTTGGAAGTGTATTTATAGATTTAACAAAAGCTTCTGACACCATTATGAAAAAATTCTAATACATAAACTTGAATCTTACTTGATAACTGGCCCGCCACTTCAGTTTATTTCTACACACTTAGCACGGTAATGTTTATTAAAAGGGTATATTCTCACAGATTTGTGTACCTTTAATCTATAAGGTAAACAAAGTTAACCTCTAATAAAGGGAAATAGGCGTGCACTTAAACTAGAGGTTACAATAACATTTAACACTTTGACCTTTATTATAAGCATACATTATGGAGCGCCTTTGCCTAAATTCAAAGCGTACTTGCTACAGTATACCAGTTGAACCATTAAAATGTTTACACGAAGCGGCTTGCTGGAGGTCCCAGATGGACACCGCGCTGTGCATGCTCTGTGTAGCCGGTGTCGCCTAGCAACGGGGACGCAGCTCTTCTTTCTTTCGGGCTTCTTTCTGTTTGCGCCTCTTCTTTCTTAGGCACTTCTTTGTACGGCCGTATAAGGCAGCCTACAACTAACTAGGCGCAGGAAATATGCGCTCCCGTGGAGGACGCCACTCGGCCAGTCCTTTTCGGAGACTGCCTTTACACGAGCTTGCGCTTAGAAATAGTTCATGTGTCCAGCTAGTGCGGTTTCCTGGGCAAAGGGTGTCGCTGTGTCCCTCTCAGCCTAAGGCAAAAAATAAACATTGCATTTTGCAGGCAACTTGGACCTTACTCGCACCGCAACCTCTCCTGTTCGACCTCAAGGATATGAAGACATAAGATGCCTCTAAATGGCCCTAAATGATTTGTACAAACTATAACAACGTCGTGGAGGCTTTGGTTATCGGCACATTAAAAATCAGTTCGCCAACCAGAGAGTGAAACGTCATATATTAGGTATGTATGGTACTGCGTAGACCGTCTGTAAATTTCGAGGCATTTGTTTCCGTGACAATGAGCGTTGGCAGATTATTCCACTATTTCGCGGTGTGAGGCATAAATGACTGACCAAATGCGAGGGAAGGACACATGATGCATTTGACTTTGCAAGAATGATCTCGACGCGGAAAAATGGCTTTAAATGGCTTTAATGGCTTTAATTTAGCAATCGTTGGGCCGTTGACGCCGTTGGCCTCTATTATCATGCCGAGGACCCTAATTCTCTGCACTATCGGGATGGTTGGTCCGTTTCTCGTGCGTTGTCTGATCTCTTCACATTCTCGCTTGGTCGTCGCCGCTTTCTGACCACACCCTCTGCCCCTCTGTGTAGGGCTGTAGAGCAGGAGTTTCGATTTTTCCGGCGAACATCGTAACCCCGTACCCACAAGGTACTCCTCTATTGTCTCGGTTGCTAATTGCAGTGCCGCTTCGATGTGGCCGTCGCTGCCTTCGTGCACCCAGAGAGTTATGTCGTTGGAGTATATGGTGTGCCGGACGTCTTTGAGTTCTTATAGCTTTTCTGCTAGCCCGATCATGAGCAGGTTGAATAGCGTGGGCGAGATGACGGAGCCCTGCGGGGTGCTGGTACTTCCCAGTATTTGCTCTTCTCGCTGTAGGTCCCCTGCCACTAAAACAGCTCGCCTTCCTGTCAGGAAATCTTTAACGTAATTTGTGTCAGGAAATCTTTTACGAACCTAGGTGTACTTGCGTACACCTAGGATTTGCAGCGATATCTGGTGTAAGATCACCGAGTGCGCGATTCTATCGAACGCGCTTTCGAGGTCGAGGCCGAGAATTGCTCTGGTGCCTCTCGTCTTGCCATCTAGCACCTGGTGTTTTAGTTGTATCATTGCGTCTTGCGTGGACAAGTGCGGGCGGAATCATATGGGTATGCCCCTTTCTGCTCTAAATGGGCTTGCCAGCGGTTAAGCAGTGCGTGCTTCATGGCCTTGCCGATGCACGACCCATGATTCGAAGTTTTTACTATTACACTCGATTTTCCTAAATACTTAAATAGCACTAAATGTCCTCTAATAGTGGTTGCGCATTTCTGTATCGTCTAAAAAACAATAAATTACAAGCCAAGCTTGCACATACGTATAAATATCGGCTGATAGGTATCTTTAACCGGTTGAGACAATAAGATAGCCCTCTAGATTCACTGGTACCTTTCATTTTGTTAATTTAGGCTACTGAATTATGGGCCACAAGGTATGCTGCAACAGGACAATCCATGCACTAAACATTGACCTTAATAATTCAATGAGTTAGCTCATCTCTGGCAGCGTAACGAAACGATAACTCGCTATGTAAAACATCTACACACAGTGTCCACTTATGGACATTTGTGAAGCACACATTTTTTGCGAATAGGGCAAAATATTCATTCACCTCATTTTGTCAATTTTGTATGCGGGAGCTATTTCGTACTTAAATTGGTGTTCAACTGTGACTGAATACGCGAATGGCATGCAGCATCCCTTAGACATATCCCAGAATGACTATGAGCCAGTGTGACACAGAGTGTCATAGCTAAAAGTTTACATTGTTGCCGAGGGAAGAAGTAAGAAGGGAAATAAGTTCACAATACGTACACGACTCACAAGGCCAAGTCCACAGCTGGCCATTCACTGAAACCTCGTCTCCTCCTGCCCCAAGCTCCTGCTGCTCCTCCTCAATGTTGTGTAGATCAGTGTAACATGTTTCTGCCTGGCGCGGAAGCGCTATCCCGCTGCTTCTTAGGCAGAAGAGAACTGATAGCGGTTTGAATAACGTCCCGGAAATTCTTGATGAAGCGAGTAGTAGGTGTGACCAGAGAGATCTCGTATGGTCACGTCGATCACCTGGTGGAGTGCCCAGTGAGAACGTCGTAGCGACACAGAAGCGTCTCTGAGAGGGTGGCATAGAGTTCGGAGGCTATAGAAGGCCAAGATCAACGAGAACATAGAAGAAGCCATGGTGTCGTCGGTCATGAATGCTTTTCTGCTTCTTCTGAGAAGCACAAAGGCGACGGTGATGAACTTGGCGTGCTTCTTCGGCTCGGGTAATGATGTCGTGGGTATACACGCACTCTTGAAGGGGAGGCAGTATTATATGAAAAGGCAATACGGTAACACGCAAGTACAGCAAATAAGATAACGAGTAACCTGCAGTGTTGTAGCGTGATCAAATGTATGTGAATGTGTCAAAAAGGATAGCAATATCCCAGTCAAGATGGTCATCGGAAACATGCATGCACAGCATATCCGTTATTATTAGATTATATAAAAACTGTTCTAAAAAGATTATAAAAACTGTTATATAAAGATTATATAGAAACTGTTCAGCAATGCCAAAACTGGTGAACAATAAATGATGACCTTAGACCTAGTGTCAATATTCAAAAACGTAAGACGACCAAATGTGAAAATAAAATGAAATATTCTTATGTAGGAGACAAAGTTAATGTTTAGTTCCCTGCTAAGGAAAGGACATTTCATGTTTACACGACAGCCTTTAGAACTTATGCAAGAGCATCTTTATATAGGCCAGACCTTCTGAGGAGAGGCAGGTAAGAGGAAACTAAGTTGCAGAGTAAATATCAGCAAATGCGCATACGGTAGGCATTTAGAAATTACGATCCATAGCTTACCGCTAATGTTTAGAAGAAACTTATAGAATCGTCATATTTTATTGGCCATAACATTAGGGGGAGAAACTTCGAGGGTAACAAAAAATTCTTCAGGCCTTCCACTCTGTGAAGAAGGGCGTGCAGCGAAGCTGTGGTGGGTTTTACCTCAATCGTCGAATCTATGTATATATAGGAATTATTGTTCATATTATTATTATTAAAATATTAGATTTTTGGTGCTGGTTGTAATAGACTATTAGTAGGTCATTTCTACGTTGCGGCTGATATGAACATTGAGACTTACATAAATATTCTGGCCACTATTGAAAATGTTATATCGGTCCTTGCTAACCATAAGATACTCATAATTGGTTATTTTATTACGCCTCGAATTTTCTGGCGAAATTTCAACACATTCTTTTTATTTATCTGCCAAGTGCAACTTGTTACTTGCTTGATTTTATATCTTTCACATCTCTGTGCCACTTTAAAAATATCCTCAACTCTTGTACTAGATCTCTGCCTCAGTAACCCAGAATCTGTTAATGTCTCCTGCGGCGATTTTGTCCTTTTTAAGTAACACAAATATCATCCCTCGCTTCATATTTCATTACAATTCGCGAGAGTGAAGTTCCTGGACAATATTAATAAATAAAGAGAACGCTTGTCCACCGTACTTACGTCAATGTCCAAAAGAAAATGTTTACACAGAAAGTTGGCGCATCACTGCTCTGCTACTTGTTCAAGTTTTGAAAAAGAGGATATTGAATAATAGTAATAAAGTGAATAACGATTTCAATAGATCACAACATGTGTGCAACTTCCGTTGGAAATCTCTGTCGTGTCCTAGTTCACATTAATGACTGATGGTACGTTTTGTTAAACAAGAGCACACAATCGGGAGGTCGTTATTGGTATTGTATTTTGGCATTTAAAGATGCTTGGGCGTCACGATTGTGTCGTATTCTCTTGAATGTACTGCTTGTAACTTCCGTGACGAGTAATGGCTGGGAGCTTTCCACGTTGCTTCCTGTGGCATTGGCATTAGATATAGTTGTTGCTTTCAGCGCTAGTATTTCTTTCGCAGCAGTCTTTAGTCCAAAATAGGCGAACGTCTGGGTCTGCTCCTTCGTTCCACCCCAGTATGGAGCGCAGTCACCGCTGGAATCCTCGAGTTCAAGGCCGTAAAAAGCCCAGCCGACGACAGCAGCGACTGAGGGGTCAAGCACATGCCGTACCAAATCTGTCTAAAAAGAAAAAAGAAAACATATAGGCTCACATTTGGAAAAAGGCCCTAAGTAGAAAGTTATTTAATGGAGCAGATGAGAACAGCTTATACCTGCAGCGAAGGGAAGTCACGTACAGTGGTCCAACAAGAGTTTTCACTCCAGTCGACGGTTCGATAAGTGTAAGGGAAGGTAAAATGTTTGCTCGTAAAGATAGTGAAGTCACTATGCCAGGATCTTTATTCAAGGTGGAAAGATTGCGCAGTATCTTTTTAGTACGACGGCTAATTGATCAAATTGCAACTGTGTGTTTTGATCCATGGCCGTGAAGCACCGTGGCTGATACGGAACAATTTTTATTCTGAATTTTAGTGGCTGCATTCCTGGAGATAAAGTTTCTTTTGTATATTTATTGAGTTGAAGACTTGGAGAAAAATAGGTTGAAAGGCAAACAGCAGGTATTACCAAATTTTTACCGGGAGCTTGCCTCTATCATTGTTTATATACGGGACCGTAACTTGGAAGCTAACGAGGAAGCTTGAGAACAAGTTAAAGATAGTCCAAATGTGATGCGTGAAAAATGTTAGGTGTGCCATTTATAAACACTAAGAAAGCGTTGTGCAACAAAGAGCAAACGAGTAGCCGATATTTTTGTAGAGATTAAGGCAAAGAAACGTTGCTGCAGAACTTATCTGAAGATGTTTAACCGAGCTAGTTGGTTCATTATTTGGTGATTGTAGCAGCAGAAACAGTTGAACGCGTAGAGAGGAACGAACAGACGCGCACGTAGCAGCTACGTCCACGTATGTTGGTTCCTTTGTGTGTCTTTGTTCTATCTCAACATGACAGTTGATGGCTGTAAATCAGTCAGTCACTGAAACAATCAATCAGCAAATAAATAAACCTTCATTTTCGCTCCAATTAGAAGAGGACTACCAGAGGAAAAAGCCGCAGCTTCATGAGCTCCTTCACTCTACACAGGACAAAAGTGGTACAAATGAACACAAGAACGAAAGGAAAACTCACTGCAATAAAGATTGGACCTAAATACATGATTGTAACAGGTGTATAACAATTACCGGTTAGCAGAAAGGAAACCTTCCTGAAAAAAATAAATAATACTTAATTCGATGAGAAATCGACCTATGTGATGATACACGGTATTTCCAGTCACGTTTATTTAACTATTTAATTACCGCGAGAAAATGGTCGTTTTTATAGGTTACGCAAAAAAAAATAAAATGCTAGCACACATTGCAGCTTAGCATGTTGTAAATGATAAAATGCTCTTTCCAAAAACACGTTTTCAAGCAAAAAAAATTATTAGGTAAAACATAAAAATTAAAGAAAGCGTCATTTTTGCTGCCAGCTGATAAAAACAATAAAAATATGATATGTACAAAAACATGAATATCAAAGGAAATTTAGAATACACATTTCAAAGTTGAATAACCTAGGAATAGTGTCTGAAAAAATAAATGGTCACTACGGCGCTGTTCTTCGTGTACAAAAGAACAACTAAGACCAGTTCATCACTCAGACCATGCGGTGAAGCAGTTCCTGGATTTTGTGACGCATAGGCGCACTCCTGCCGTTTACCACAATACGACTGATTTTGGTTCAACGTTGTGGTCCTCGTAACACATATTGCAGTTCAACCTTTTCGGCATCCTTTGAGGAAGGTCCAATGACAAGTCCAAAGAACGTACTTCACCAGTTCGTCTGGAGTCACGCACTTTTTTCCAGGAGCGATCGCTCTCAGCGTAGCTGGGCAACGACAGAATTATGCAACCCAGCGTATCTGATTGCATTTTCGCAGATTTGCTTTATCACCTCTGCAGAGAAGAAGAGTAGAAAGAATTCCCACGCTGTTCTTAACTGTCTTGCGCTGCTCCGTAGTGCTGCTGGGCCGAGATTTGCTACGGAGCGGAAGTTGAACGACTGAAGTACATGACCAGGGTTGTTGGAGAAATATGGGCGAGGTCTTTGCCCTGCAGTGGGCGTAACCAGGCTGATGATGATGATGATGATGGAAGTTGAACGAAAATTGGAGGGAAGTTTCTTGGCTGCCGATGGTAACACATCATGACCAAGCTAAATATGCACCCTGAAGGTAATCATTCGAGCGCGTAGGTTGAGTAGAGTGATCGGCAGATAAGCGCGCACAAAGAAGGAGACCGCTCACGGCCGTAAACTCCCCTGTGAAAAGCGGAAGATGTCCCATGCTGACTCAAAACGTCGTCACAGTCAGAGGTTGAATCTGCTTTGGTGTCATCTTTGGAATCATAACTCAAGTCCTCATCACTAAATTGAAGTGTGGGTGTAGCATAGTTATGAGCGCGACGCTTTTCTGGCGCCACAGCCATGCGGGACGACGCAATGAGGGCGTCCTTCGATGACTGTGCAGTGACACCGGCAGCACGCCTTGCCGGGATTTTACGAGAGAAGCGAAGTGGAAACTCTTGGAAACTGGTTGAAAATGCCAGGTCCACATGCTAGACATGCGGCGGACCTTCTGAAATGTACTTTGGTGGAATAAAACGACTTGGACTCCATACTAAAGCCCACTAGTTAACAGTTGGCATCATTTTCGGGTAATTATCACCGCTCTGCACAGCCGGACGGGAAAGGCGGTGATATAATGTAATTATTGACCTAACAGTTCTGCGGAAGCCCGCAAGGTGGAGATAAGTAATTATTAACGGAAAATGAGACATCCACCCAAAGGTAACTAATTGCTACAAAGGGAACCCATAAGGGTTCCTCGAAAGAAAAGCTTCGCAGTCGAGGAAAAATTCGTCCTGGTTCGGGTCTCGAGCCCGAGACCACAGCCTTTCCGGGGCAGCCGCTCTACCATCTGAGCTAACCAGGCGTGTGAGTTTCCTTTGTAACAATTAGCTACGTTTGGGTGGATGTCTTATTTTCCCTTAAGAATTCCCTCTAGGTTGCGTGTTTCCGCAGAACTATTACGTTAAACTTGTGTTTGCTTCAAGTTGTTGATAAATGCGACCTCGTCCTGCAATCTTCTAGGCGCCTGTTTAGCTCAGATGGTAAAACTGCTGCCCAGGAAAGGCGACGAGCGCTTGGTTCGAGCCCCGACATGCGACAAATGTTTCTTCGACTGCGAAACTTTTCTCTCCAGGAACCCGTATGGGTTTCCTTTGTAGCAATTAGCTACCTTTGGACGGCCGTCTCATTTTTCCTTAATAATGTAATTATTGAGTTGCTAGGAGTCATCTGAGTACAAAGTTTTGATACAAGTGCGGCGTAATTGTGAGCGGCATGTTTTTTTTCTCGAGCGCGGCACAGGTTGGCAGCCACTCTCCTTTTCGCTACAACGTATGCAGATTAGTTCGCAAAAAGGGGCCGTGAAGAATCACTACATCGCCAGAGCGGGAAAATTTGAACTGATTCTGAAAGTGCAGTGCTAGTACTAACTACTGCATGGTCTTAAGTGGCTAGGAAACGGCTACAACACGTCGAAATCGGTAATATAAAGCATCAATCACCGGTATATCGATTTCAATAGGCGTCATCAACGAAAGAGTTAACCATAATACAGTGGTCCCTGGGACTTCCATCACTTCGGCTATATGACACATACTCCGGTATCGTAACATTTTGCTGTGGCACTCGCTTGCCAACGTCGCCTCTGAGCAAAGCGGGTTGAAAATGACTGCATGATCCCACCGCTGTGACGACGATGAAATGACGGTGAAAGAATCAAGCCAATGGAACAACAAAGACGGTATGACGACAACGCAATAATGACGACAAGATGCCTATTGTTAAATCGTCACGATGGCAGTCTACGACCTCCCCCCCCCCCCCCCCCCCCCCTGACGACGATTGCATGAAGATTATGGGATGACGACGAGCGTTACGACAGCCGTATGAGGACAGGCGGATGACGAAGAGGGCATGACGACAGTAGCACGATTACGACACAATCACGACGACGGTATGATAACTGATGCATGATAGCGACTGTGACGATGACGAAGTGACGACGCTGCGTGTCAACAGCTGCATAATCACGATTGAATGGCGGCATTATGGCTGTGACAGAATGAAAGGTAATGACGTCGATGAATTGACAAAAGGGGTATGACGTATTAGAACAAAAGTGTGACGCTGTCTCTCGCACGAAAATAGCGCAACATCGATGGCATGACAACAGTTGGATGTTTGAACTTAGAATGACGACGATGGAACAGCCACTGCAACGCCCAGATGACGGCGAGACAATGAATGCATGACGATGACTGTATGATGACGACACAATGATGACGATCGCATGTGGACGGTATGATGGCGGATGATGACGAGCATATGACAAAATGGCGTGACAAAGATTGTATCAGAAAACCTCTACGACGACGATGGTGCGATAAGAGTCAGATGAGGAATCTTAAGTACGATAACCACACGACAGCGACCGCAAAACAACAGATGCGCGATAGGTACTGTTTGACAACAACGCAATGATGACGATTGCGTCACAACGGCAGAATAATCACGAATAAATGGCAACGTGCTATGATTACTGTAGAATGATTAAGAAAGATTGACGCGATTGTAACATTGAAGGCAGTATGATGACGACCGGATGGGACGATGTTATCACGGCGACAGTATCACTACAATGGCGTGACGACGACGGCATGAGGAAAGTTGAATGATGACGATGGAACGACCACGAAGGCTTCGCGATGACAACGAATGTGTGACGGTGACAGACAGACGATGATGGCATTACAACGATATGATGACAATGGAATGAAGGCGCTTGTATGAAGACAATGGCATGACGAAGATAATGAAGAAGCGTGTATGACGATGATGGCATGACTAGGACGGCATGACGATAGTCTTATGGCAAACTTGAATGAAAGCGCTGGAATGACCACGACCTCATCACGATCCCGGGCACATACCTATTGCCCTATGTTGGTAGACACCTTGGGCGACTGTGTTGGCGTCAGTGGTTACATCGATATACATACAGATAGATCAATCCTACGCTCGATAAAGAGATAGATAGTTTCAAATGGCTGAAGTAAACACAGAGTGTTAATCTGCTAAATAATCGTGGTAAGCCATGCAGTGCGTGGACAAAGAACAGGTTAAAAATTATATCTGCAAAATGGCTGTCAAAGGAAAAGATGCTCACTCGACAACCGCAGAAAATTAGGTAGCGTGACGAAATTGCGAAATCTTGGGGTGAAATTTGGAGTCAACTAGCGCAAGACAGGGATAGTTGGAGATCGCTGTGACAAGCCTTCCTTCTGCAGCGAACGTAAGATTAGGTTAACGATGATGCGAACAGATAGAACAATGCCAGCAGTATTGTATATGCGCAGCTTGGAGAACACTCCAAAAAAGCCTATATATACACACCATGAGAAGGCAATATGTTGGCGCTAGGGATGTCTCGATAACTCCGTGAAGTTCCATATAGTGTTTCGAAAATATGTGGCTTGATATGTCATTTAACGTATCCCAAAATCTAAATGCACAAGCGTTCTTTTTATTTCGCCCCCGTTGAAATGTCGCTGCAGCGGTCGGGACCAAACCCGCGACCTCGAGCGACGGCACAGCCGGACAGCTACAGCGGTGCGCGCAGAAGTGTTGATTTGTCGTGCGACCGCTTCGGCAGTGTCGCGTAGACCCTACGGTGTGCTTTAAGTGCGACTCTGTTTCTGTACAGATTGCGTAAGCTGTCCGCCTGACAAATTTGCGGGGTGTTTATATTTTAGTAATCGCAAACACGCACCGTACCGTACCTTCAACATAATTATATGAAATGTGCCCGCAAACGCTCTCGTGTCTATACGCGTAGTGCGCGATGATGAACGCGCCACTGGTGGAGGTCTCGCGAAATGCGCTCGGGAAAGGCGGCAGCCGCGCTCCTTATTTCTCGGCGTCGAGGATCGTGCTTTGCTGTATTATTCACGTTCTCAGAACAAAATAAGCAACACCCCTCGGAACTGTGCGGTGGCCAAAACCTCGAGGCATGTCGAAGAAGAATGGTTGCAAAGTGTGGAGCTCAAATACCAGTAAAAGCATGCCTGCGATACGATTTTAATCATGACCCGCAAAGCCTCATGATCGCGAGAAACGGTAGCAATGGGTCGGCGCCATTCGTCGGGAAATTTTTTGTTTACATGCTTTCTTTGGTCGTTTCCGTGTCTTTCGCACTCGACCATGCTTCAACGTGTCAGCGACGAAGTTGACCACGGCCTGCCCATGTTTTGTTCGGTGCGTCCGCAGTGTAGCGTGCGGTTTAAAGGCATTTCGCTAAAGTTTTCGATGTCGCTTGCAGCTTCTACCATTTGCCGATTCTTTATTGTGTTGCGGTAGCTAGGTAGCACGATTTCACGAGCACATCATGTTGTGTGTTAAGGCTACTGAAACTTCCAAGAACTAAAATTGTTGGTTTTATGCGGCCCAGTAAATCCTGCCACCTGCTGTCACGCACTTCATGTTTTTGAATCTATCTTATGCGTGGCTTCGTGCATGTCTTATTTTTTGGTAGTTGCTTCATGCAGAATTGTTTTTTTACATTGCGAGGTTTTCACCTTGCCTTGTTTGTGAAGGGTCTAAATCACACTCTTTCTTATCGGAACGGTAACAGGCAAGAACTTCTTTAAGAGCTTTATTATTTCCGCCCTAGGACATCATACATATCTTCTTGGGAAATGTGTTAAGAAAAGAGGTAATTCAGGACGAGGATTGGTAATATTTGCTGCACATGGTGTTTCTGTTCCATTTTCAGTGAGATGTTGGCGTCACGTTGGGGAAGTTTTTACACGTCGATGCTCTCTCAGCAGACTTACCACGCAGAGTGGTTTGTTTGTTCCACAATGCAGTGCCTTTTCCAATGTTCATTTTGTGCTCAACTGAATAATTTTTATTATGTTTATGCCGCAGAGGAATAAATCCGAACTTGCCGCCAGCGCCTATCTACTTTGATGGGCGCTGCTTTGCCTTGAAATATGTCATGTGGCATCTCTCTCTCGTAACTTTGGAGAAAAAAAAAACGACTGAGAAGCTCGTCAGAGTTTAGCTTTGTGCGTTTGCAAGCAGGCGCCTAAGGGAACTTTAAATTGAGAAAACTGCAGCGGGGACGGCAGTTTGCCGGCGTATGCAGCGGAACTGCATTGGCGATACAGCGCTAACCCGTGCTATTATTAAACCGTGAGTTTTGGTGGCATCGTTGACTAGTGTACGCATTTCCATGAATAAATTCGCGACTAGTCTTCTTGAGGCGACTTTGACGGAACCTATTCGGCGATTTCAAATGTATTGATAGGCAGGAAGATAACTACGACATGTCGAGACTTCGCATCATGCGGATTTGTTTGAGATATAAGTCTGCACTAAAGACGTGCGCGTATTATTGAGGTACAGAAGCAGTAATACGGCAAAGGTAAAATTTAAAAAAAGATAGAGATATCACATTAGTCAACAAAACAAAGCGGCTAGTTACCATGAGCTCCACTTTGTGTAACTGGGGTTCATTGCGCTTGTCTGCGGCATGCACCTGACACGTATGTGGACCGGGTTGTCCCAAACACCGGTAACACGGTGTTCATGTCCGCTTCCTTAGAGGCCAGCGTCTTTGCTGCAGTTGTCACCGCAGAAGCAGAAGTCTGGCACCCGAGCAAATAAGAAATTGCAGCCGCGCAATTATGCCATCCTTGCTGCCAAGGGTTGTCGACTGCTACTGCTCCCGAGCATACGTTTGAAACAGCCCACTAGGTGGCTATCAGTGGCGCCTCTATAGGGTTGCACTACGCGTATAGTAGTAATGTTTCCTTGCCTTGGTCACGCTGCCTTCTTTCTATCTCTACATATCCCCTTCTTGTATGCGAACTGAGAGCGAATTGTTGTAAGTCTGTCAGTCACTTGTTTAGCATCTTCGTTGGTTCTACCCATTCTGTGTCCCCTCTCCCCCCTCCTGCCTGCTAGTCTATCTAGCTTCCCTCTGGTCTTGCACATTACCAGAAAGGTAAGCTCTGCCATTTATGCAATGCTTTTGTGGGAGGACATGGATAGCTACAGCTGTCAAAAGGTTAATGTGGCGACGCCGAGGGAGCTTTAGAGGGTGCACATGCGACGAGCTGCAATGGTCCAAACTAGTTTCTTTCTCGCGTCTTCTTTCTTCTCTGCCATGCTTCTGACATGTATACGCACGCTCTGAAGAACTCGCCGTGGACGTGTGCCAGACAGCAGCAACAGCAGCAGCAGCAGCAGCAGTGAGAAAGTCGAAGGAAGAGGAGAAGAAAGCTTCACTCTAAAAAAAAAGGACAGGTGGCCCAAAACTGATCCTTGCGGGCTTCCAGGTTGAACTTCGGATGAACCAGATTTTGTAATATTTGCACTGCGCAGATGGCTGGACATCCTTCTTTTCTCTTGGCGCTAGCCTGATGATGGGTCTGCATCCTTATTATCAGTGTAAGCTAATGTATGCTCTCTGGTACGCACAGTACATTGAATAGGGGTTGATAACAGGGTGCACATCGTGGGGAAATAGCCGGTTGATCGCTTACAAATGGGTACTCTTTTGAACGAATCCTTCATAAGATGTCACTATTATTTCCAGTTTCCGAGCACCGGCTCACGCACTTCACGCCTACTACTATTTAGTTTCTCTAATCTTTACAAAATTAACCTCTAGGTAGTCAATACTATGTAGATTCCCAAATTAACTCGGTTGTGCCATCATTTACTAGTATTTCATATATGAATAAAAATTTGCTACAATAGTGTACGTTGCAGCTTGCTTCCCTAATGCACAAATGTTATTCAATCCAGTACGCGATGAGTTCTGCATTCTATCAAGCTGTCTGTGCAATTTAGTCTTTTTAACGGGAGTTTCCAGTACAGCATCAGCAAGGAGTGTAATTTTGAATGTTTTGTGTGTGCTGCAGAAGGTACGCTTTGCTGCTACGCTTCATAAAACATGCCCGTGGCTTCTACGCAAGAACTAAGGTAAACTTGACTCTATCACCTTTAACACTTGGCTGGCACCTACCGAATGAATCACCTAAGGTAGCTTGTGCAGGCTGCTTTTTTTTAACTCATTGTGAGGGGACTGCACACTGATGGAGCATGCGTCTGAGATAGCGATTGTATTGCCACATATATTTGTAGAACAGGCATGGTGCTGCGGTTTCCAGCAATGTGCAGAAGTGCTTTGCAAAATTTTGACATATCTCTAATTCTACCTGATCTGTATTGTTTTTTCCATCTATTTCAACAATATCAATTAGAGGTGTTATCAGAACATAGCAACTTGCTTTCCTTGGCCCTCTGATTAGGATGCCATGTTTAAGCTTTGGCTATGTGGGCAAATGGCCAGCATGAAGCATTACTTAAATACAGTTATTGTATGCAGTGGCTTCTCAGTCGCTATACTCCGTTCCATACATAGCAATCAGCGCTGTGGAAGCGACACAAGAAGATTGGTCAAGAAAAGTGATCACTGTATGCGTTCCGTCCATTGTTGTGCCATTACCACCAGCCCGGATTCCGAATCTGCAAGATGCAGAATTTATCCTGCGAGCGCCCAAATTCTCCCTTCACAAGTCAAGATGCTGAGCCGTCAGGCAGCGGTGCTCTGCGGAGATGCATCGGCGAGCAGCGTGTTCAGATATGCACACAAGTGCCAGACAGCCCGGCGCCGCACCGCCTTTTGCATGGAGGTCACCGCGCGTGCGAACCTTGAACCGGGTGGCCAGCGCGGTCGCTGGTTGGACCTCTCGGACGACCGCCGAATGCTGACTTGTATTGGGCCGTTTCAGTGACAATGGTTCCTCGGGGATTATAAGGCCGCGACGAGCCACCTGGAAAACCGGATCCGCCGACCCACCGGGAGCCAGTGCCGCTCTCGACTGGGGTGAGATGTGTCACGCGTTTTCGCCGGACGTCGCCGTGCGGGAACAGTCGCGTTTGCTGTGAGATCTCGGCCCCAGTGCCGACCCGTTGATGTCCTGTATAAAGACCTGTATATAGTGTATAAAGTACCTTTTGTTATTCTCATCGACGCCTGGCTCGGAGTCTTCGCTACCAACGCTCTGTCACGAAACGGGTGACGAGCGCTACGGGACCACAAAGTCGTAATAGTGGTGCAGCGGTGCAAAGTCGTAACAGTGGTGGCAGCGGTGGGATGTGTAAGAGTGAATGGCAGCTACGGGATTGAGCGGCATCAGCTACCTCGGAGCGGTGAGTGCCTGAAGTTTACCTCAAACACCAGACTTTCTCTGACACAGGTTATAGTAGCTTAGGGAAGGATTTGGTGTTGCATTGTGTTAACCTTGTGTGTTTCAAGCCTAGTGAGAGTGTTTTGACAACGAGGGGATGCTGAGGGGGTAAACAGGGCAGTGTTTGAAATACTTGCATATGTCTTACTAGTAGTGTTATAGTAGCGTACGGCAGGTATATTCAAAAAGGGTAAACAGCAGGAGGACAGAGTGAACGATGGAGAAGTACAAGGTGAAGGAACTTCTCGAAATTTGTGAGGAGTTGGGCATTGAGTTGGGCTCAACCAAAAGAAAGAATGCGATCCTTGAGGTCATGAGGACTAGGGACGTAACGGCTGAGGTAGCCGCAGAGGCCTGTGCGGATATCAGTGAACTTCGGGAAAGGGAGGAAAGGAAAGAAAAGGAACGTCGCGAAGAGGAAAAGGAGGAAAGGAAAGAAAAGGAACGTCGGGAGTTGCAGGCAGAAAGGAAGCGACTTGAGCACGAGCTTAAAATGAAAGAGTTGGAGATCCGAAATAACTCGCCGGCACCTAATCTAACTTCTAACGGTCCAAGAATACGCGATCAACTTCCAGCCTTTGTCGTCGGAGAGGATATGGCCAAATACCTCGTGAAATTTCAGCACGTGTGCGAACGGAATAGCATTGAGCGATCCCTCTGGGCACAGAATCTGTTAGCCTTGCTTCCTGGGGAGGCATCAGACGTAATAACTTGCTTATCGAAAGAGGCGTTTGAGAGCTACAGTGATGTGAAGGAAGCGCTACTGCGGAAGTACAAATTGTCGCCCGAAGCATTCCGGCAGAGGTTCCGGTATGCAAAAAAGGACAAGGAGTCGAATGTTGACTTCGCGTTTCGTCTAAAAGCCGACCTGGTGGAATGGCTGAAGGGCGAAGAGGTTCACGACGACCGCGACAAAATAGTTGAATGCATCGCGTTGGTGCAGTTCTACCGTTGCATTGATGAGGAGGTCAGGCTCTGGCTGCAAGATAGGCTAAAGGAGGTTAGGCTAAACAAGGCTGCAGAGTTAGCGGAAGAGTATTACACCCGCCGCAGCTTGCACAGCAAGGCAGTGCGCATAGAAAAAGCAGATAGGAGAGAGGGGTTTTCCGGGGAGCCCGAAAAACGGAAGCCATTAACTCGCTACAATTGCAAAGAGCAAGGGCACATCGCTGCGAACTGTCCAGAGAAAATTGCTTTTGCAACAAAACAGCGAAATGATACGACGCGTTTCTTTGAAGAATGGAAACCGTTAACCTGCCACAATTGCAAAAAGCAAGGGCACATCGCTACGAGCTGCCCAGAGAAAATTGCTTTTGCAACAATACAGGAAACTCACAAAAACATACGACTATTGGAGCCATATGTGCAGGAAATTAAGGTAAATGGTAAGAAGTGCCGTGCACTTCGGGACTCTGCAGCAACTATGGACGTTGTCCACCCGTCTTTCGTATCCTCGAGTGATTTTACGGGAGAGTGCGCTAGGATACGGCAAGTGGCCGAGGAGGAGAGTGTAAGGTTACCGATCGCAACGATTATCATTGAAGGAGAGTTTGGGAAACTTAACACAGACGCCGCTGTGTCTGCCGCCCTCCCGGAACAATTTGCCTACCTCTTCTCAAATAACTCGGAGCAGCTGCTGAAGGATCAGGGCAAATCATTTTTTGCCGACATGGCGTACATGGCGCTCACGCGGTCCAAAGCGCGCCCGCTGTCGAGGGAACTTGACTTTGCGCCGGTGTGCGAACAGCGGTGCGGCACACGGACCGATCAAGGTAACTTAGGTGGCTAGCAGGCACGGGAGAGGCAGAGCTCGGAGGCTGGCCTAGGCGAGCGGGTCCTGGAAGTGAGTGGGAGTGACGCGTGCAATGCTAGCCGCGATATAGACGCGACGCCGCAATTAGGCGACGCGGGCTCCACACTCGCTCCGGTTTCCGCCAGCTGGCAGGAGCAGGCGGCAGTTGAAAGAGAAACTCTGATTCGCGAGCAACAGGAAGACTGTTCACTAGCCGATCTGAGGAAGAGCGTCAAACGGGGAGTGAAAAAAAAGAGGGTTTCATTTGGCAAGGAATCTGGCTTATTGTACCGCCGCTACACGGATAAGCAGGGTCGCAGATATAAGCAGCTTCGGATTCCGCGAAAATGTCGCCGGGAAAGATGAATGACCTCATTAGCTTCCTCAGTAGTATGTTTTCGGTCCAAGTGATTTCAAGGGGACCATTCTATTTGTCATTATTATTGCTGATGATTAATTGTTCATGATATTTTGGTGTGTTGTTAATTTGAAAACTGGTTGTTTGAGCCTTGTGTACTAGATCGTACACCTGCCTCTTGTTGCAGCGGGAGCAAAAGGGGGGGATAGCAATTTAGTTAGGTTGATTTGGGATTATGGCCTTGTCTGGTGTTTGACGGGAGACAGAGGGCACTTGTTCGTGTTGGGTGTTGCCTTTTGCCGGTCGGTTTTGCAAGCTGCAGAACGACCAACCGGGACCAGTGGCGAGAAGCAAGGGCTTAGGAACGACCCAGTGGAGCTGGTCGAGGTGCCTCGGCGACAACGTGGTGAGCAGAGCTCCTGTCCTGGCGAGTCGGACCTGGGCACGTGAAGTTACCTGGCGTCCCGACACTGGACGTGAACTTGGACGGGCCTGACGAATGTGCGCGCCTGGCATCCGAGCCACGTGGAGGCAGCTCGTCTTCCCGGCGCCTTATCTGAGGGCGGGGATGCTGTTGTGCCATTACCACCAGCCCGGATTCCGAATCTGCAAGATGCAGAATTTATCCTGCGAGCGCCCAAATTCTCCCTTCACAAGTCAAGATGCTGAGCCGTCAGGCAGCGGTGCTCTGCGGAGAAGCATCGGCGAGCAGCGTGTTCAGACATGCACACAAGTGCCAGACATCCCGGCGCCGCACCTCCTTTTGCATGGAGGTCACCGCGCGCGCGAACTTTGAACCGGGTGGCCAGCGCGGTCGCTGGTTGGACCTCTCGGACGACCGCCGAGTGCTGACTTTGTATTGGGCCGTTTGAGTGACAATGGTTCCTCGGGGATTATAAGGCCGCGACGAGCGACCTGGAAAACCGGATCCCCCGACCCACCGGGAGCCAGTGCCGCGCTCGACTGGGGTGAGATGTGTCACGCGTTTTCGCCGGACGTCGCCGTGCGGGAACAGTCGCGTTTGCTGTGAGATCTCGGCCCCAGTGCCGACCCGTTCATGTCCTGTATAATGACCTGTATATAGTGTATAAAGTCCCTTTTGTTATTCTCATCGACGCCTGGCTCGGAGTCTTCGCTACCAACGCTCTGTCACCAAACGGGTGACGAGCGCTACGGGACCACAAAGTCGTAATAGTGGTGCAGCGGTGCAAAGTCGTAACACCATGCATCGCTGCGCGCCAACCGCATTCGCTCGGGCAAGCACGCCTGCAGGGTTGTCGCGACGGGCATTGATGCTTTCATGTAGCATGTGTGGGTTCATTGATTGGTTGCCGTCACCGAAAAAAATTCCATTCTCATGACAACTGCGGCAGAAAGGATGTTCCACATCCGCCGCCAAGGTTCGTTAGTGGTGGCGCTAACACTCCCAGGGTCCTACTAGAAAACATAAATACACAAGAAAGTGGATGGCGAAACAGCTCCGCTGTAGCTCAATTGGTAGAGCATCGTACGCGTAATGCGAAGGCTGTGGGATCGTTCCCCAACTGCGGTAATTAGTTGTTTCGTCCTCTTTCATTTCAAATAATTTATTGTTTCTTTACTTCATTTCTTAAGCACCAGTAAATCCTCCTGTGTTATCCTTAGTCTCAGTGTTTGTTGGCTTCTTATGATAGAAAATGTACTACTAATCTTAAAAATCATCACATACCCACTTTAAAACCCAGTACTTTAGGGGAAAGAATTGCCGAAATTTATTTTTGATATGAGCAAACTTCTTCATTGTTACATATTGCTAATCGAAGGCCCAATATGCACATTCTAATTTCCTCCCTCGCTTTGTTTTTTTCTTCTGTGCAGATGTTTTATTCATGTATCTACAAGGTGCCTCACGTGGGACTTGCGACAGGAAGCTTTTGTGGGCTGCCAGTGCTCTTTTATGAAGGCTCTCCTAATCTGGCTGCTGCTACAATCATGTTTGAGATTCGTGCGTGGCCACCTGTGCTGCAGTTTTTCCCTCTTCTCAATTACACATTCTGCATCTCTTCTAGTCTATTAGTTTAGGAAAGTTCGACTACGTGACATGGTGTGAAGTAGATATCTTGCGGCGTGTTAGCTTGCAATGATGTTTTTATGCGCAGGGAATTCACTAGCGGATGGCATACGGAAAAAAACTCGCCATTATTTCTGCTGATGCTATGCAAGCATATGGCATTGCTTTACAAAGGGCATCCATAAAGTAAGTTACCATTTACTTTTGAATGAGGCACGAACAAGAAAAAATATATATCATCGTATAGAGTGTTTTCATTTATTTCTACTCATATTAAGTGTTGCTGAAAGGAGAATGTAATTTACGAACCGTACGTTGTTGATACATTCGCAATTGATTATCACACCTGATCTTTCCTAGTCCAGTAGCTTGAATTGAACACTCTTTCTAAAGATGCAGCGTATGGCTTTCGAGCAGTTGTTTCTTCTTGCCGGAGCCCTTTCTTGATCGCAATTTTTGCGCGGTTCTTGTGGGGAATTAAGGTGGCTGTGGAGTTTTACAGATATTTCCTACGATAATGACGTATGCGTCTTGCACTCTTCGACTACGCGATGCCTCCATGATTGCTAGTATCCCCGCTGGACAAAACGCGTTTTCGTAATCTACGAAAAAAAGCGGCCGCATTTCGATGGGGTTGAAATGCAAGGTTGCCCTTTCGTGTGCATTGCTGGCAAGTTGAAAACAGCAGACGGTCAAAATTGATCCACACTTTCCATCTACGGCATGCCTGATAATAAGAACATGGTTTTCGCACGTAACCCCCCCCGCCCCCCCGTCCCATAAATTTTTACTCATACGAGCAGCAGCCGAGGAGCGGGCCCCTCACGCCCTGTCTTCGGCATTTCTCTTTCCCCGTGCTAGGTAAGCGAGTGCCTTCACCTGCCAAATTCACATTCGGTGCTTATGGCTGTCGGACTTGTGGACCCACTTGGTCTCGTGCCCATCAGAACAACGAATTTTGCGGGGAGAGCCGACCTTGGAAGGGCCTCTGTTGCTGAGCGGAATTCCGAGGAGCTTTCATCCATAGTTCGCGGCTGTCACCCTAGTGACGCAAAGCCTGTATCGTGCGCGCATTTTGTACATGACAGGGGATAAACCCACTTTTCTTTCGTGCCGCGGCTGGAGTGGTCCCTACGCCTTACCTGTGAGTCAGGGAGAGCGCCGCGGCGCCCCTTTTTGTGCGCTGCGGGGTGGGGACGAGCTACGCATGTCTCCTTAGACCTTAGATAGCCGTTACCGGGAACGTCAGTACGAACCCTCCGCCAATTAGAGAGGTTGGTTGTACTCCGCGAATTTCTGAAGAACAGGACTGATGCCATGAATCTGATTAATTGTAGAATGCTCCTTACTGGAGTTACTTGGCTGAAGGCAAGTGTCGCCCACAGTCTATTGGAAATTACCTTGGTGAATAGCTGGCACAATATTTAAAGCAAGCTAGCGCGCCTATATTCATCCACTTAAATAACGTCCCCATCCGTATGAATTAGTATAACGTAGGCATTCTTCGAACTGTCTGAAGTCTTGAGGCACTGCGTGTGCAAGTTTTTCAGGTATGCATTTCCTCCATCTTTAAATAAATCAACTGTTATCTGTTGTTCACATGCCGCATTTTCGGTACATGCTGGAACAAGGAAAGCGGAGCTCAGTTGAGAACGACAGATAATTGAGTGGTGGGATTACGTGAGATTTTCTGCTGTAAGACAGAATCAGATGGCGCAAGAGAGGAGTTGGGATCTCTGGGAGGAGAGAATTGGGATCTCTGGGAAAAAGCCTTCATCCTGCTGTGAACAAAAACAAGTCTGATGATGATCATGATGTGTCTCAGGGTGGGTGGTACCCTATCGGCGTAGAAAATGATAGGTTCAGTGGGGTTTCCGGTTATATGATCGGTTTGTCCACGCTTCCTAATATTTGCCTATGAATCTATAATTTTTTTTTGCCACAAGGGCAATAGACATACGTTTGTTGTGTTTACGGCGACCAAAACCAGCGAGTTTCAACTTTTCATCCCATATGTGTTTTACAGTGCAATGACCACTATGTAGCTAGGCAGTGAGCCTAGATTTCTAGGTTCGATGTAAAACATAATTTTCCCTCACAGGATGAGCACTATAATGAGTGTAAATATCTTACTTCATTGACGATGCCTGTTGATGTCATGAAAGTGCGCCATCTACCGTGCACTGGGTCGTCCTAGTAATGGCACAGCATGCTCTCTCCGTTCCCACCGCTCTTAAAGGTTGACTTGGTACCACACACCTTTAAAAGCGAAAAAAATTGGCCAGCTTTTATTGTGGTGTTATTAACACGACCTCTCAAAACTCCACCGCATCTGGAGCCACCACCGCCACCGATGTGGTGCGATCGTTTTATTGACCATGCAAACTTAGAAGGCCTGTACACTCGCGGACAACTTTCTGTGGCAATGAAGGGAAAGCTAGGCGCACGTGGCTGCTGCACATGTGCTACGGCGCCAAGTAGTCCGCCAGTGTTTGACAGTGCTTTTGGTTGCTCGGAAGAGACGCTGAATCGGCGCAGCTACTATAAGTGAGACGGTTTCGCGTTGGTCAAGAGGCGGAAGGGAAAAGCCGCAAAATAAGTCAACTGCTACATTCAGTGGTGCGTTTTATCTTATTGAACTGTTGCTAATAAGGTGTTCATGATTTCTCTTCCCAGCTTAATCTAACATGAATGAAAACACGGGACTTTTTTCAGAAGCGCTCTTACTGATGCGCGCTTTCCTTCCGTAGCTTTCCCTTCATTGCCACATAAGTTGTCCGCCAGTACAGAGACGCCCAGTGCGCTTGATAAAAAAAAAAGTGGTGAAGTGGACGCTACTCAATCGGCATCGTGAGAGAAAGGATACCGCTTCGGCTTGCTCTACTGGCGTGCGCAGTGTGCGCAGGCAAATTAGCGTCCCTGCTCATCAGCCATGAGCATACCGCTCCGTGGCGCGTACACTGGCCTGAAAAGAACGGACAGTAAAGTCAAAGTAACACTGTGTCACTTATTTGGTGGGGCGGTTGCAAACGCCCACGGCTTCTGCTCGGTCTAATCTCGTGAACCGTCAAGGAGCGAGTGCTTTGGCGCCTCGGCGGCCTCTATCTACAAGCGAGCTTTCTCAGATGCCGTCAGCGCAACGATAGTCCTTGCTGTCACTTTCACTGCTTCGCGTACGAGTGAAACTTGCAATTGTTTCTTTATTTTGCTTGAGAAGGAAAAATATTTTCACAGTGCTTCTTTATGAACACCCTTGCTGACGCCTTTTGTGTGTCATATCACTCGCAGATGGCTGCGGACGCAAAGGCATGGTCTCAAATCACTGAAGCAACATCACCCTTTCGTCAAGTCAGTGCTACATAGTACCACCATACCGCGCAACTGTAACCCAATAATTTCTGCACCGGTCGTAGCATCTGCAAATCAATGCATTGTTAACATAAATTAGGTGTTTGCACTTTGAGTGGCGTTACACGACGAAGATCGCGTTCGTGCGCAAGAAATATCGAAACTTCAAATCGTATTTATTTATTTTTGCCAGTGTTACACAAACAGACCCCTTCTGGACATTTCACGATTGCTGAAAATAGCACCACTACAGTACGCGGATCGGTAACATGTAATGTCAGGAACTAGGTGACCACAACGTATATTGCAACATTTACTGAAGGCAGTTTATGCATACACCACATTGCTTTATTGAAGGTATAGCGTTTCCTTTCGTGAGTATGCCTCGTTTACTCTAGAAAACCATTTTTTTTGTGAGTGCCGGCACGAAATATTCGTTTGTCGAAAAATAGGCAGTTTCACTAACTTCGTCGTGAATGTTTTCCATATTTTCTATAGCGGGGCATTGATAATTTTGAGCCTGTTGGTATAGATGACCTTGTCGGGCGGGCACATGTAAACAGTATAACATATCACGTTTTAGCTGAAGTCAAGACAACTCGTCGTAAACCATTACTCGCATGAAGCTACTTCAATACAGAGTTACCTGTTCTCGCCTATATTCTTTTCTGGTGCTTGACCTAGCGTGGCAACTTAATTACATATGCCCGTAGATTGCAGATTATTCACCGTCATAATTAGGCAAAATTCAGAGCTTCGAATCCGAATGCCATATTGAAATTGATCTACAGTAATTACGTGTTGCTGTCTAGATATCTTTGCCAAAGTCAGACATGCAAAATGTATTCTGCTTTCGTTTTCATCATTACAAGCACTCTAGCGTCGAAGTCTATAGAAGAAAATAAGTGAAAGGGTCGCTTGTGTATCGCGGAAGTCTGACGACATAAAATGTCCTTTCTGCTCGTTTACATGATATTCACTGCTTAGTAGTTAATGACAATCTGAAAGGCAACATTTTTATGACGCTTTTCTGCTTTGCCATGCATTTTTTAACTTCGCATTGACCACTCATTAAATTTTTATTTTCACAACCATTGTCAGAAATCTCCAGCAAAGTAAGAATGAGTACCGCGACCACAGCTTATGGTTATTGAGATGCACGCCTATGCATTCCTCTGATGTTTTATGCGATGTACAGTTGAACATTTTCGGCACGCATTGGATCGACAGGCTGGGGCGAATGCAATGATAGTATAAATCTAATGAGGCAGATTTCTTCACGTGACGTTATTCCTTCATTTTTACTGATGACCCGCTGAAAAACGCAAGATGTATTCTGCTATGTTTGTATCTGCATAAGGAGTGACATTTAGCCCATTCCTCACAGATGTAATGACCTCAGTTATTATTTGTTGCATTTTATTTCTGTCACTAAGTAATATTTTTGCGTTATCGAAGTATTTACCATGTTTCCGTGCTTTGACACCTAAAGGAGTGTTGTGATGTCATTTTTGACTCCGCCAATTTTCTTGCGTTAACTTAAGGTACGGGACCACGAAGCTATATGAAACACTGGCAAGTCACAGAGTGGTTCAAATAATTTACTACGCTTGCTTTGGAACCCACACATCTTCGTTTTGTTTCCCAGATGGTGCTGATCTGTTCATAAATAGTAGCGGAAGAAATAAAAGGTGATGTATTTAGGAAAGAAAAACGCGTTGTTTTGATTAGATAGTGCAGTTTTGTGTATGTGTGTCTATACTTTATTATGCTTGCTTGCTTTGTTCATTTCGCAATGAACGTATTTCACATCGTCCTATGGTATGAAGGCACATAATTTTAATGAAAGCTCAATCAGGAAAAGTATCTTCACAATGTTTCTTCAAGGAGTGACAATGTAACAAAGCCAGTGGCTTAGGGGTAATGATTTCACCCGCCGTGGTTGCTCAGTGGCTATGGTGTTGGGCTGCTGAGCACAAGGTCGCGGGATTGAATCCCGGCCACGGCGGCCGCATTTCGATGGGGGCGAAATGCGAAAACACCCGTGTACTTAGATTTAGGTCACGTTAAAGAACCCCAGGTAGTCAAAATTTCCGGAGTCCTCCACTACGGCGTGCCTCATAATCAGACAGTGGTTATGGCACGTAAAACCCCATATTTAATTTTTTTAGGGGTAATGATTTATTCGTGAAGGGCTAGTGGCTTCATCTTTGACATTATCTGAAACATTGGGGCTGAAACAAAGACACCAGTAAGCGCCTGTCCTGTGGTGCATGTTTTAGTGCGATGATATTTATACGGACGCTCGGAGCGCATTTGCGGCGTCGGCACAGCCACCGGTGTAGTAGTGCTGTCCCGCAATCAACGCGCATGTGCAGCCCGCGCACGCAGTTTGACACAGAAAGAAAAGCGATGGTCGACAACCCACAAAAGAGCGGTCTTACGCACAGGACCTTTGAAGACGTTGTTTACCCCGGAGGGCCCGCGGTATTCAGGAAGAGAGCGCAACGACTGCTGATAGCCTTCCTGTGGGACACGGCGCTCATCGACACCTGGTGACACACCCCTGATCTCAACTCGAAGGAGGATCAGGCGGAACAATTGCCGGCTATGTATGCCAGGTTAACCCCGCCTGCTTCAACACCACCACCACCACCACCACCACCACCACCACGTATCCGTCCGTATAAATGTAATCGCACTAGAACATGCACCGCAGGACAGACGCTTACTGATGTCCTTGTTTCAGCCACAATGTTTGAGATAATGTCAAAGATAAAGCCACTAGCCCTTCACGAATAAATCATTACCACTAAGCCACTGGCTTTGTTACATTGTCACTCCTTGATGAAACGCTGTGAAAATACTTTTCCTGATTGAGCTTTCATTAAAATTATGCGCCTTCATACCATAGCACGATGCGAAATACGTTCATTGCGAGATGAACAAAGCAAGCAAGCATAATAAAGTGTAGACACACGTACACAAAACTGCACTGTCTATTCAAAACAGCGCGTTTTTCTTTCCTAAATACATCGCCTTTTGTTTCTTGCGCTTCTATTGATGAACAGATCAACAGCATCTAGACGGTAATGGGCTTTTTAGGGCCTGTGATTTTCGGAATTTGGGGGAGCCGCACTAATCTCCTCATTTTGTCTGTAATATTGCTGCAAGATATGCTCCAAGTTCTGTTGCGCCATCACAATCTTGCGGTGAACGATTCTGAGAGTTCAAATTATTCTACATCAAGGTCATTCCCGTTGTCTTAAACTATTTTAATACCTTTAAATGTAATTACAAAATGGTATTATTACAAGCAATACCTCGTTCTAAAGATTTAAAAGAATGATATATGATAATTTCAATACATAAAAGATGATATTGTCACATGGCAGTGACAGTATCATTTGAATGACAATACCTGGGAATGCTAGGCCTTGCATGTCATTCATATGAAGCACACATCTGAATAATGGTATAGTCAAGAATTGGTGACAAATAAACACAGACTTCTCTACAATTACAAACTACAGTGTAAAATGTGGCGTCCTTGCCTATTTTAAGTAATCCGAAGCCCAGACCCAACGAATAAGCACGTAGAACTGCTTATTCCCGAAGTTCTTTTTGCTAACGTAGCTATGTCAGTTTCATTATAGTTGCTGATGACATCATGGTTTCGCTCTGCTCCTTCTAATTTGCCCAGTGCTATTGCATAGTGAAAGAATTGCATGCCTAAATTACACTGACTTGTTCTAAACTTTTTTATGTGGCTTGATGTAAAAGAAAAGCGAAGCTTCGGAGACTGTATTGCATGCATACACTCCATCATTTTCGCACATCCAGAGGTTGCGAATGAAGTGTCTTTTTCCCCAAAAATATTTCTTACCGTAGTGAATGGCTGGAGGGTCGTGGTGGAACAGTTAAGTCCGCTTGGACGCGGACTTTCGTTGCTGTGGTCTCTCTTGACGTCATATTGTAAGACGCCAAAGGACAGTGACAGGGGCAAAGGCACCTGTACCTTGTGATAGCGCTTGAAGGCGTTCACGATGCTGGTTGCTTGTCCCTGCACAAAATAAGGCAGCCTCAATTAGTCATCTCGTAATGTGCAACGGTGTTACGATGCAAAAGATGAACGCTATAGCAAAACGGATAACCTACAATACCACACCTTATAATTTAGCACACATAAATGTGAGACCGCTTTAGCTTACCAAAAAATTTTGCTACAAATTCAGAACGAAGAATATACAAAGTTTTAAAAATCCAAAGACACCTAAGCACTTCTTATGAGTTGTGAAAGCGAAATCAATATTTTCATATAAATACACTGTTGCGCTAACAGCAGCATAAAGACAGAAAAAAAAGTTGGAAAACGAGAGGTCCAACGCTGTTTTTTTTTAGGTCTTAGGTGATTTTAGGCTACAAGACAAGGGAATGCTATTTAGACATGAAATTCCTTCCCATGGTACTCTTCAGTTTCTGTATGTCTAGCTTTTGGCAAAAACCACGTCTGCTGGCACTATATAGCCCACGCGCCCAAAAGGAGCTGCTGCCATACGATTTGGCACATTCAGAAGTTAGTTAAAATAGCAATAGCCACTCTTGGCCTTGACTCTGCTCTCATGAAGTCGTGCCGTCACGCGATGCAGGCTAGTTTTCATAAGCAAATGGGGAGGCTACACGCAGCCGGCTACGCGAGCTCATTCGTATAGGGCTGGTCTCAAAGCATTGCTCCAGAAAGTGAAGGAAAAAAAAAAGCATATGCCTAGGCCTGACGAAAAGGAACGCAAACCCGCAGTGGCGCCATACGTCCACCAACTTTCCCACAATTTGAACAAAGTCGCTCATAGGTTTGGTGTGTCTGCCGTTTTCTCGGGGCCACGCAAGTTGGCTGGACTGTGTACGTGCATAAGCTGCGTTGACAAAAAGTCAGGATGCCAGAAAAAACTACACTAGACCTTACGTGAAATGTGTGATGGGCGTTATAGACGAGATGCCGCCTAAATGTAGGGAGTCCTACGTGGACCAAACGGGAAGACGCCTTAGTTACCGGACACGGAAGCATGAATTGTCTATAATGAACAAAGGTAATGTGCACTTACGTGCGCATAGCATGGTTTGCTTGGCAGGCAGATGTTAACCACTACTGAGTGAGATTAAGATAATTGGCAGGAGCGGTGAGGCGTAAGAAAGGGGACTTTTGGAGGCACATCACATAAAAGAGACAGGCATGAACTGCATCAGTGATACGACTATTTTTCTGTTTGACAACGAGATACAACTGATAAAAACGTCATTGTAATCGCTCTAGACGAGAAAAAAAATCCTGTGCTCGACCTATGATTTCCTACTTTTCTTCCTATGTCGATTTTTCTATTAGCGCAGCAATGTATTCATTACATTTCAACCACCTCGCTCAGTAACAAGTTATACTCAATAAACTCAAATTGAACGAATCTGAGCGGTTCTTCGAGTTACGAACTATTCATGCGCAAGTGAGTGCGCAGGTATACTTGGGCGTTTTGATTTGACGTTACCGAGGCGCAGTTAGCGCTTGCGCAGGCAAGGAACGCGTGGATAACACAAGCTTGCGAGAGTGAGAGCGATGGTGGCGTGTGGTCGCGGCGATGCTGTCTCCCCTCACGCCACACCTGGCGCGTTGCTGAAGCAGGTGTTGCTGCCACCCGATCTGCTTTGTCGAGGGGAGGTCGTGCCGTGCCATCACAGCCAATGGGAACCGAGGTACCGTTTAGCTATTACAAACGCAAGCTTTTTCGCCGAATGTCCTATTGGACGCTGTCGCATAAAAAATTAACCCCATTTCCCAATTCTGCTTTGTTAAGAGATGAGCATTGTTCAAATCAGGCACACACTTTTGTTAAGCGCCTCAGTAATATGAGAAACACATATGAAACTGAAAGCAATACATTTGGTACGCTGCTGCCTTCCTCTCTCTCTCTCTCTATATATATATATATATATATATATATATATATATATATATATATATATATATATATATTTCCACCTCTCACTTCGATATATCATGGGAAATGGTGCAGTGCTCGCCTACCAGAGGAATACGATGCTTGTCGGTAAATAAATCACCACTCCAGGAGCATAGGGCGTCCACTTGACAATGGTTGGCGGAGGATGCACCAAGAGGGAGGATGGTGTGAACTACTATGATAAGGAAGTCCACCGATCTTGTAAATGAACAAAGAGAGGAATGTAACTGAATGTGCCCGAAATAATGTTTATACGCAAAATGTCGACAGTCGCACACAATATAATGGCAAATTGCAGGGAAACACAAAGAAACCTAAGATCTTTATTATTTGGTTTTCTTGGCTCAGTCTAAGAAATGAAATCGTTTGCAAGTGCAGCCTCCACATAAACACACCATTACATCTTAAAAAACTACAACATTATGTATCTACAATTCCTTCTGCGATATCTTTGAGTTCTTGTAACACAGAAAAATATGTTGAATATCATTTAAGTCATACTTGACCACTCTTGCTATAGGTTCGATCTCAATATAACAATTACGCACGTCTTTCGCCCTACAGTACACTTCATTTGCCCTCCATTGCAACCAAACATAAGCCTTGTGTGCCGTATATTTCTCCCGGGACACTGGTAAACATGTAACAAAATGGCGAGTAAACGCTTTTTAGCAATTGCTAAAGCAACATTCGAGAAATGCTGTATTTTAACCACATACATTTAGGTTCACACAGAGATTTAATTCGAGTTGCCCTACTTTCACTGAATTTGATCTTTGTGTCGTTAGTATTTCTGCGATGACAACGTTATATATTTTGCAGCGTTCTTTAAAACACTCGGAGGTTTTCGCAGGGCTGCTATCTGTATTTTGTTTTTGTTGATGCACAATAAAGATTGTATTGTATTACGATATTGTATTGGTGCTCCGGAATGCTCGCATAAGTACTATCTTGTAGACGTGGCAACTAGCTCACGCGCACATTCGGAACTTTGCCTTCACATCACCGACAAACGGGCCCTTACACTCCACAAATAAAAACAAGGTGCCTCGTTTGGCTCACCGAGGCCAGTGCAAAGAGTTACCGGGAACCTGGCAAAACACATGAAAATAACAAAAACCGCCAGGGTTTACCAGTTATTTTGAAAGCTCTTAATGAGGCTAAACACGTTAGAGCTTCGTTACAATTTACGTTTATGACGGGCCCCACTTCTACTAAATATAAGCTTGGTGTCACGGAGAGGCTCTATGGCACATTGGAAAACATAGCTGGCGACTGTTCTAATGGCGCTTTCGAACAGTTGCTAAAGAAACGTATTGTACAGGCGGTATTTGGTTCATGCGCATTTGACTACGCATACACATTTGCCATAGGTGTCCGGGATTTGTGCGCAGTTTCATCTCGGTAGCAGTTGTAATTCTTCCAGAAAAGCGGACAAAATTTTGCACTCCTGGTGCATTACACCCATAACGCTTGGCAGCGTTTAAGAACAGTATTTATTTCAAAAGCTGAAATGTATGATATCACTACATTGACTACAACAACACGCCAGTCAATCAACCAAAGCGGCGCAATGTTGAAGAAACTCTTGTGACCCATATTATAGACACCGCACAGCCTGCAAAATATTGATAATGACTGTTTTATTGAAATCCGCGCAGGCAACGACTGCTGCATTGCGGACTGAGTATTCGACTACAGAATATTTTAAGAGTCCGTTATCTAGTCGCCACCGAAATGCGTTGAGAAATCACGCCATCGTCCTCTCAGTGATAGCTTCTCCATTATTACTTGCCATGGCCTCCACAATATATGCAGCAACAACACCACTATCAAAAAGCCTTCGTCAGGAACTAAACGCTGCCTGAAATGGGGACCGGCATAGTTGCCTTACAGTCCAGTCTTAAAGCACGCGACACCCTTTTCCAGGTAGGGACGTGAGTAGGAGCCATAATAACTAGGCTGCAAGGTGTTCTCTGCTTATATGGTTCGATTGAAGGCGAGGAAGTGGCGACGCAAGTGTGTGTGACTTAGAAGCGATGAGAGCCGGCGTTGGCATGATGACGCTGTCGCAGCGGAAATGACGAGAGCATCAAATGCACCCTTGAGTTTTAGCTATACTGTGACTATGAGCGAAGAGCCAGCCAAGATCAAGAAAAGCTAATAACACAAATTCGTAGGCGTTTATCTGTTAATTACGCTGAATGCATCGAAGCGTCCGTGGCCATTGGTAGACACGAAATGCACGTCGTCGAGGGGATACTGGGTCTTGCAATCACCAAACAGCGAAACCGCACTCGCATGAAGTTTGCGCTCCATATGAAGCAAATGAAGTTAAACACATCCTAAAAGATACTTACAACAATGCAAGAGAAATGCATTTATTTGTTTTTTATTTAGCGTAGAAACTTCATACAGTATTTCTACAGCAGTTGTTTCCTAGGCCGAGAGCTGTGTCGCGCATACCTGATTTATACTCAAATAATAAAAGCATACGCCGTATACATTAGAAGCTACCTCCTCTTACCGCCTGGAATCAGTAAACCTTCATTTGTAAAAAACGTTTATAGCATAGAGCCGGTACGCTAGGTCTATTTCACTAATTATGGCATTGACCTTCACACCCTTTCTTTTTTAAAGGGATTGTAGTAGCAGCAATTACTAACTTACAAAACAATACTTAGAAAAAAAAAGTGGACGTACCTCTAAATAGAATGGACTAGTTTTAGCGAACCAGCTTAATCATCCCTACTGTGACACTATCACATGTTCTTTAAGTTTTGTCTGCCTTTGCTCATTCTTGAACCTAGTCCTAAGTAAAAACAAGTGATTGGTGAGGGCATAGCATGAGGAGAGCATTGTTTGCACTGGCTTCTGAAAGACTATTCGGTAATAATGCGTTTGATATCTTCAGCTGCAGCCCCGGTATTACTGACAGCCAACGTTCTCTGAAATTGCGCCAAACAGACTAAATATGCAAGCACACCAGCTTAAAAATTCTAATTACTGCACGGTAATTATTTGGCGAAGCCCAGCATTTTTTAAGATTCTGTAATTAGAACACACCGGGTATTTGGGACCATGAAGAATCACTGCTACATTTTCAGCGAAGTAACTTTCTCGAGCATATCTATCAGATTTATTGCCCGTATTTCGACGACACCTAAACTAGGTGTCGAATTTCGCCTCATACGCTATTTGAAATTATCGCCAGACATCACCGCCTATCCACTATCCACGAACCAATTTTTTCCACAACAAGGATAATTTTTCAACACTTCTACTCATACAAATAGCATCCCCGTAATTAAGAAAAAGGAGCCACTTTCAGGCCTGATCCGTGGTCTTAGGACAACTTACGCAGCCACTTCAGCAACCCGTCCGCTGACATGGCCGTCGGTTGTGCTCCGTGCGCGCTCTATCTGGAGGCCCATAAACGTGGTGAACGGCTTGCTCGACTACTCGCGCAGGTACTGGACCAGGGACGGGCATGAAATACTTGAACTATGAAATCGGTAGGGTGCTTCGCAGTTTCAAAAAATGCTATGGAGCCGTTCAGAGGAAATATGTATCGTATCTTGTGCATTTGTCTTTTGTGTCAACGTTCTCTCTTTAAAAAATACTGCGAGTTGTAGGCTTTGCTGCAAACATCCGTGCGTTTTCGAGAGTAGTGTCAGACGGAATGGTATTACGTATTACTCAATAGGCGATAGCTTGTACTGTAGGACTTATTTGAATATAGCTGCAGTTTTCCATCGGCCAGCGCAACCATTCTGGATGTCACTTAAACAGTGGGCTTGGGAAAATGAACTGCGAAATCCTAGGAGAAAAAAGGATTTTCGTTCAGCGCATATTATCTCTTATGACTCGTCACAGCCAGTGGGGATAGAGAAGATATTTACACTGGTGATAAGAAGAGCTAGCATCATGCCAGACAATGCCATAGGACATAAAAATGTAAAATGAAGAGTATCGTTACAAAGCCGGCCTCTATATGACGAATGGGGATAAAATTCAAGGCCAAGCAAACTGATCGTGTTGGCCAGATGTTTCACTGAGTCTCCTTCAATAATTACTAGAGGGAACTCTGGCAATGCGATCGTTCAGCCACCGTGAGCTTGATGAATAGCGCCTGCCAAAAGAAAATGGAATGAAAAACGGAGGTTATATCGTGTTTGAACAGCTTGCGTACTCTGTGCGCAATGTCTCACGACTTCAAACTTCATGTGTAGCAGAGAACTGGAACAGTGACAACAACATAGTAATTCATAAAAACGAAGACGTTAGAGCATTCAATTCTTTTGAATAAAGTTTATTCTGTCTCTCTTCAGAAATTTCAGGAATATACAATCATTAGGTTGTTTTCAGTATTGCATTAAATGTATGCCAAAATAATTTCGAATAGAATGAGGGCAGCACTCAACGTTAGTCAAGCAAGAGAGCAGGCTGTGTTCAGGAAGGACAGTTTACAATGGATGACATCTTCATTATAACTCAGGTAATTGAGAAATGTGAGAAGTACAATCAACAAGTCTATATAGCTGTGATAAATAATGAAAATGCATTTTGTTCAGCAGGGAAACTAGCAATCAGAGAGGCGATGCATAATATCAAGGGGTACATAAGGCATACGTGGGTACCTTGGAAAATACAAAGATTCCACTGCTACCATGATTATGCAGAACGAAAGTAGAAAATTACCTATAAAAAATGATAAGGCATGGACAGGGAATCTCCCTAATTCTATTCCTTGCATGCTTAGAAGTATTGAAGCTCTCAGACTGGGAAGGCTAAAGAGTGAAGGTCAAGGGAAAATATATCAGCATCTTCCGTTTGCCGATGACGTTGTCCTGCTCGTCAACACTGGTGCATTGCAACAAATACTTGAGGACCTTAACCTAGAAAGTTTAGGAATGCGGGGTTGAGGATTATTACACAGAGGACAAATGCAATGTTGAATAGTCAGGCAAGGAACAAAAATTCATGATCGCCAGTCGGTCTCTGCAGCTGGCATAGCAACTCCTATACCTATAGGTGAATTACTTACTAAATCATGAAAACAATTACGAAGAATAAAAATTGGTTTGCGTGCTTACGTCTGGCATTACCGAATCCCAACACGGAGCTTACCACTGTCATTGAAAATAAGAATGCAAAATCATTGCGCTCTACCGCTGCTTACAAATGAGGCAGAAACACAGAGGCTAACAAAGAAGCTCGAGTAAAGGACCGCCCAAAGAGAAAAGGAAAGAGAAATGATAGGCGTAACTTTATGAAAGAGGAACAGAGCCGTGCCGATCAGAGAGCAAACGGGGATAGCCGATATTCTAGTGGGCATCAAGAGAAAGAAATGGAAATGGGTAGGCCACGTTATGCGTGGGGTGGATAAACTCTGGATAATTAGGGTTACAGAACAGGTGCCAAGGGAAGGGAAGCATATGTCGATGATGGATCAAATTCGTTGGGGTGATGAAATCGGTAAGTTTGCAGATGCAAGTTGGCATCATTTGTTTGAAGACAGGGGTAATCAGTGATTGCTGGGAGATGCCTTCGTTCTGCACTGGACCTACTACGCTAATGATGATGATGACAACATGAATTTGTCTGATCTTCGTGCTTGTGCTGCGCGCGACCTTGGGACTCCATTAATTACGCTTTATCTGCATTCATTGACCTAAATTTCAAAGCAATGCATACTTTGTTTTTCAGTAAGACTTCGGGAACACGCATCATCGCTGCTGATCTGTTCATGTGCGCATGACGTGACGCTTTCCATACCAGGCTTCTGTATTAGAGTTCCTGTGTTCATATCGTGCCATCGAATAATTAAATAATGTTTATTTATTTTTATCTGACGCAGTACTTTGTTCCGAAATATCAGTTTGTGAAATAAGTCAGATGAAGCTAGAATGACGAAATTTAGACAAATCCATGCACAAACCATCCTTTCTGTGCTAACTGAACCCCCTGCTTCCAGCTGCCATAGTTACTAGCACCACAGCTTCAACGAGTACTTTTATGAACCTCTATGAGTGTTTTACACACTAAAATCATCGAAGGAGGCATGTATGAGCGTACTCACGAAAAGCATCCTGTGGTGCTTCCACAACTTGCTGCTGTCATTGGCCGAACTGGCCATCCGGTGTCGAGCAAAGCCATAGCGACGAATGTTCTTCGTCAGATAGCGGCCTATGATGGCCACTGCATGTTTTCGCACATCGAGGCTGTCATAGAAATCTCCGTCGGCGTCCAGGGAGAGTAGATAATCGGTGGACGAGGCAACGGCAGCCATCTTTAGAAAGACGCTGAACGCAGCTTCTGCAAGAAGCCATTGGACAGGATATCGACGTGAATCTGGCCGTGTTGTTGGTTCTGGTGAGGAGCGTATGACAAGTATTAGTGAATTTCTTTTGAAAGACTACAGTGGCATAAAATATTGAACGTTTATGTCATTCTTGAAGCATTGGTTCGAATGCTTACGTTGCCAGTGACTTTTTACTCAGCAATAGTAATCTGATGCAGTCTTTCTTAAAGGGACCCTGAACGCTTTTGACGATTTTCTACAAACGTACTGAGGCGTTAGAGTAGGTCCTTCTGATCATTAATTGACACATCTAAGTGCTCTGCGTAGAGCGTGTAATTTATTATAAGGCATTAAAAATGCACATCGCTGCCAATCGCAGCGCACTGCTCGGCGGAATTTTAAGCCGCCCCTACCCATATGACCGAAATCACCCATATTACGTCAGTGGGGCGAGCTATCTGATTGGCCGACCAGGGCGCGTGATCGATAATTTTTCCAACTTTATGGTAAACAAACGATCTTTGTAATAGTTGGAATGTTAGTTAATTTGTTTTTATGAAAAGAAAGTAACATAAAGCGAATGCACAAGAACAATTTTTCAGTACACTTAAGCAGTTCCGGCACAGAGCAAGTGTCGTCTGCTTGTGTTACAACGTACTCCATTTTGACAAGAGCTCTGCGGTGAGAGTCGGTCTCAGTCTTTTCGCGAGCACTATGATTCGACTTCGTTGCCTTGTGGACTGCAAACGTAGCGACTGGCAATATGTCAAGCTGCGACATCGTGTCCCTCTGCAAGGCAGCGTACGAGCGAACTGGCTGCTGCGCATCGGGCTGCCGCTATCCGATCGGCGCAAGGACTTCCGCGTTTGTGGCCGTCCCTTTACACCGGAAGAATACTAACGCAATAGCGTTTCGCGAGTCCGGTATTAGGGCAAACGCAAGCGCATGGGGACAGGGTCTGGCCGCTTGACTGTGCCGTAACGGGATGAGCCATGAGATGAGCAGAAGGGAAAATGTGAATGCCTGCACGGTGCAGCCACCTGGTGGCATGGAGCTCAACCATACGCAGTAGCAGCAACGAAGCGTATTCTTCTTTCCTGCTGGTGCGTATTTCTCGCAGGAGTGTAATCATCAACACGTTGTTTTTATCAATGTTTAAAATGTTTAACACTTGGTTAGAGCAATATTAGCGCTTTGTTTGGCCGGTTAAGCGCTGCGCCAACAAGTGTCTGGACCGTGCAGACCGATCAGGCCGCTCACGTACGTCTACGCCAAAGTTCCTTCATCAACTTCAGTTTATGCCTCCAGTCATTCGCCGAAATGACCAGCTTGCCTGTGGTTACCGGAATACCAGACACGTTCGGAGCTACGACAGAATGCTCGCAACGCACGCTGCTTCGATAGCTCTCGCTTGGGGTCGACGGCCAAGCGGCTAGCGGAGAGGATTCGCGCGGGCGGGGGCGGGCTTCAAACAACCGGAAGTGGACGATGTGACGTCGCATCGTGACGCAGGACCACTAAAGGCGGAGCTTAGCCCCGCTCGCTCGGCGAACGAGTTGAGGAGGAAAAGCATGGCTGGGGAGGAGGGTAACTTCTAATCGCTTGTAGCTCCATTAATACGTAGCGCTTAACTTAAATTGTGGTGCGAATGTTCTACTTAAGCTGTACCCTACGCGTCTACAAAATTTGTCCGAACCGTTTCAGGGGCCCTTTAAAGAAACAAACTCTGGGTATGTACCGCTCTTTCATTATTTTCTCGCTAACTCGGTTCACTGAGTAGTTGCCACTCAGTGTGCTGCAAGCCAGGTAACGATTCTGAGCATTTGATGGCACAGGCAAGCCATGCTTCTTGTCTAGTTTGGCACGTGCGGACTTCTCGGCTGTGCTCCTACATGGCGCAGCGTGTCCAGAAAGAAGCGCGAGAGACAAGCGCGGTTACCGCAGAACGCGTGTGCTGGCGTTCGCAAGCACTAGCGCGTCATGCTTTTTGGAGGCCGTGCGCAGGATGCGTGGCAGCGGCACTCGATGGCGGTTATAGCTTTAAGGAAGCCGTAAAGAGGAGCCTTGCTGGAGTACACGCCTCATACGTAACTCGTTTCGACGGTGGAAATACGTTTGGTGCCTTTATATTGATTCTATGCTAACGCGTTACCGTCTACATTCCTCTCGAGGTGGTTTCTGCCGTAATCTACTAGGGCTTGGCACGAGTTCAGTGAAACACCCTCTGTTGATTACCCGGTACAAAATGTTGCAGTTAGCCTTCAAGTTTAAAGTGAAAAGTCGACAAAATGCCGCAAATGATAGCCAAATGAGATCCTACGACCTCCTGTGACTACTGCTGTCATTATTGGCTGAGCTGGCCATCTGGCGCCATGCGAAACCACGGCTGGGTCGCGACCGACAGAAGCTATCAGCCCGCCAGACAGTGAAAATCTAGTCTGTTCTTTGTAGGGGTACATAGCTTTCGCATAAAGGTACGGAGCTGTTCTAGAAACGCAGGGAATGTAAATTCAATCTGCGGTATATGTTCCCGTCTGATATTGCTACTAATTGGCATGTTGCCATGCTCGAATATAGGCTTGAAAGTTAGCATAAGAAAACAATCGGCCCACCTATTTCCTCCTTAGTGGTGTAAAAAAAGAAAGATCGTATAGCGCATGGTGACTACGGGTTGCCGTGGCAACCTAGGTATTTGTTTCTACTATTGCAGTCGCCTTGATTCAACGTCAGAATCTTACTGCATGTTCGACGTACGTTACGTCATTGCACTAGATTCACTGTACGGAAAATGCAATTAATGTACGCACAAGAAGTTTCGCGTATTGTAGCACCAGCTGTAATAAATAGTGCAGTGGGGTAAACTTCGTGGCTGCAGTTTGCGCTAGTAAATTCTGCCAGTAATGGGGACGTATAATTGAACTTTCCTAATTCAGTTTTAAAGCGCTTCGTCGAATAGATATTTTATTTTCGTCCACCAAGTCCCTTCCAAATATGTGCCGTAGCACACTATGACTTCTCAAATTCTGCCGCCTCACCTTAGACGTTATTATTTCACAAGAATTGATAGCTGATGCAAAAAGCCTCTAAAGAGACATCCTCGAAGCATGAACTATCGTTAATGTTCCTCATATGCGACAAAGAACAACTATCGCCAAACAGAACACTGATATCCCCCTATTAAGTGATAGCGTACTTATAGAGTCATGATAGTGATTTCCCAACAGCCTTGTGCGTCAGGGCAAGTTTGCGGACTCAACGCGACATTCAACTTAAGAACCCGACGTACCGACATCTCGAACTTCTCTCAAACATGCGGTTTCGTGCACACTGTGACGCCCCTCGCGTACTTTTAGAGCGCCTATAGTTAGCTATTGGTTACTTCCAAAGTGAACTAAGGTTGGCTATAATGCTTTAAAATGTAGCGTGACGGATGGTTAGATCGAAGCACTGTCTTCCCAATGCTCTACTGATGAAGTCACAATGGTAGGTATGTTTCTCTCATAAAATAATTCGTTAGACTTAATTTCACAATGACTGTCGACGGTAACACGTCGGGAACATTTGATCAATATAGCGGCACAACAGATTAGAGACCTTTAGTGAGTCCGGTATCCGGGCAAGCGCGGGCGGTTCTCCGGTTTAGCGGGGGCGTCAAGGTGAGCGGCCCGATCGGTGGCGCCAGCTGGTGGCGCAAAGCTCAACCACACAAACACAGAGCTAATTACTGTATTCTGCTTAGCTGCTGGCGTAAATTTCCGACAGTGGCGTAATCGTGTTCACAATTACGCCGCTGCCAAAAATTTGCACGAGTGGCGAAGCAGGATATGGTGAGTTACTGCAGTTTTAGCTATGCGTTTGTCTGGTTGAGCTCTACAATACCAGGCGGCTTCACCGCTCACGTTTACGCCCCGACCATCCGGTAATCCGCCCAAACCGCTCCCGTTTACCGGAATAGCGTACAAGCTAAACGTCTCTATTGACACCATCGAAACGCATTAAATCTGAGGCGTGAAGCTAAACATTTCGACAGAATTGCCTGTCTGGTTGGGAAATTGATTAGAACTTGAGACTGACTCCAACCAAATAACTGAATTTTATTAGCCCGACGTTTCGGAGCCCATTCGGCTCCTTCTTCAGGGGGTTGTTCTTCGGGGGGTGGCGGTGTGCCGTTTTAAAGCATCTTTTTTGAAGAAAGGAGGGGTGGGAACGGGAGGTGGGGAGACACTTCACAGACAGAAAGGTGGGGGGAACAAAAGGAAAGGGGGGTGTGTTGTTGAGCTCTTCCATGGTGCTGGGATGATCAGTGCTGGGGGGAGTGCTCGCGAGGGTGCCCTCGATGGGGGGCGGGGGGGGGGGGGGAGGGGAGGTTACAGGGTCGCGCCGACGTTCTGTGTTGGTGAAACAAGCGGGAGTCTATCTGGCTGTGCGTCCTTTTCTTCTTTTCGTCAGGTCGCCAAGGCCATGGACATACACCGAGGGTAGGTTGCCCTTCACGCGGTTTATGTTATTCCCCGTATTCTGAATGTGCCATGACTCCAGTAGTAGTCTCTTTCGCCAGTTCGTTTCTGTTTGAAGGATTTCAGTTTCCTTGAAAGCAATTTTGTGGTCGGCGTGTTCAGAGTGTTCAGCGACGGCGCTGCGAATACGGTTGAATGTCCTGACGTCGTTCTCGTGCTGTCTGATCCTTTCTTTTAGATTTTTGGTTTCCCCGATGTACGACGCCGGACAGTCGGCACAACTGATTTTGTAGACGACGCCTTGAGCTTTTTCTTTAGGTGGACGATCTTTTGGTTTAGGGAGGAGGATATTGAAAGTGTTTATTGGTTTGTGCGCCACTTTGAGGCCTTCTTTTTTTAATATTCGGCTGAGCGCTTCGCTGGTACCTCTGATGTACGGGATGGACACTCGCTTCTGGGGTTGGGGAGAAGTCGACGGCTGAAGGTCCCGCATTTTGCTTCTTCTTTTTTGTTGTCTGGTTGTTTTCGAATGAAGTCATCTGTGTAGCCATTCCTCTTAAGTTCGTTGAGAACCGTTCTCTTTTCTTTCTTTAGATCCGATTCCGATGAGGAATGAGTTTCGGCTCGTTTGAATAAAGAATTTACAACAGATGCCTTGTGGTTTGCCGGATGGTCGGATTTGAAATGAAGATAGCGGCCTGTGTGGGTTGGTTTTCGGTAGACTGAAAATTTTAAAATGCCGTCTTTTCGTGTAACTTGTACATCTAAGAATGGGAGTGATCCGTTCTGTTCGCGCTCATATGTGAACTGTATATCCGGGTCTATGGAGTTTAAGTGTTTCTGCAAGTTTTCGACTTGGCTCGTCTTCACGATGCAAAAACAATCATCCACGTACCTGAGGAAGACTTTTGGTTTCGGGGAAAAGGTATTTAAAGCTCTCTCCTCGATGCTCTCCATAGTCAAGTAAGCCATGGCAACGGAAATTGAGGCCCCCATAGGAGTTCCTTTAACCTGTTTGTAGTAGCTGCCTCGGAAGGTGAAATAGGTATAGGACAGGCACAGTTCGAGAAGGCGGCAGATCTCGTCTACACTCAAAGGGGTTCTCTCACTGAGCATATCGTCACGTTCCAGTGCATCTCTAGTTGCGGAAACAGCCAACTTAATGGGTACTCTTGTGAACAGAGAGATTACATCAAAAGAGACCAGACATTCATCATTTTCGATACGGACTTTTGATGTGAGTTTGATGAAATTCTTGGAGTCGCGCACGTGCGATGCTGTCCTTCCGGTGAGTGGTGATATGATCTGATGCAAGTAAGTGGCTAGTGATCGTAGTGGGGAACACGAAAAGTCTACGATTGGTCGTAAGGGGATTCCGGGTTTATGGAGTTTTGGCAAGCCGTAGAAAGCTGGGGCGGATCCGTTCCTACAGATTAATTTTAGGTGGAGATTTCGAGAATTTGGGTGGTTGCGGAATATTTCAATCAGCGTCTTGTTCAGCACCGACTGGGTTCTCGTAGTGGGGTCCTTCTTTAGTCTCTCGTAATCTTGGCTGTCGAGTAGGGGGGACGCCTTATCCTCGTAGTCCTCAACCGTTGTTTTGAACATAAAGGACTACGAGGATAAGGCGTCCCCCCTACTCGACAGCCAAGATTACGAGAGACTAAAGAAGGACCCCACTACGAGAACCCAGTCGGTGCTGAACAAGACGCTGATTGAAATATTCCGCAACCACCCAAATTCTCGAAATCTCCACCTAAAATTAATCTGTAGGAACGGATCCGCCCCAGCTTTCTACGGCTTGCCAAAACTCCATAAACCCGGAATCCCCTTACGACCAATCGTAGACTTTTCGTGTTCCCCACTACGATCACTATCCACTTACTTGCATCAGATCATATCACCACTCACTGGAAGGACAGCATCGCACGTGCGCGACTCCGAGAATTTCATCAAACTCACATCAAAAGTCCGTATCGAAGATGATGAATGTCTGGTCTCTTTTGATGTAATCTCTCTGTTCACAAGAGTACCCATTAAGTTGGCTGTTTCCGCAACTAGAGATGCACTGGAACGTGACGATATGCTCAGTGAGAGAACCCCTTTGAGTGTAGACGAGATCTGCCGCCTTCTCGAACTGTGCCTGTCCAATACCTATTTCACCTTCCGAGGCAGCTAGTACAAACAGGTTAAAGGAACTCCTATGGGGGCCTCAATTTCCGTTGCCATGGCTAACTTGACTATGGAGAGCATCGAGGAGAGAGCTTTAAATACCTTTTCCTCGAAACCAAAAGTCTTCCTCAGGTACGTGGATGATTGTTTTTGCATCGTGAAGACGAGCCAAGTCGAAAACTTGCAGAAACATTTAAACTCCATAGACCCGGATATACAGTTCACATATGAGCGCGAACAGAACGGATCACTCCCATTCTTAGATGTACAAGTTACACGAAAAGACGGCATTTTAAAATTTTCAGTCTACCGAAAACCAAACCACACAGGCAGCTATCTTCATTTCCAATCCGACCATCCGGCAAACCACAAGGCATCTGTTGTAAATTCTTTATTCAAACGAGCCGAAACTCATTCCTCATCGGAATCGGATCTAAAGAAAGAAAAGAGAACGGTTCTCAACGAACTTAAGAGCAATGGCTACACAGATGACTTCATTCGAAAAACAACCAGACAACAAAAAAGAAGAAGCAAAATGCGGGACCTTCAGCCGTCGACTTCTCCCCAACCCCAGAAGCGAGTTTCCATCCCGTACATCAGAGGTACCAGCGAAGCGCTCAGCCGAATATTAAAAAAAGAAGGCCTCAAAGTGGCGCACAAACCAATAAACACTTTCAATATCCTCCTCCCTAAACCAAAAGATCGTCCACCTAAAGAAAAAGCTCAAGGCGTCGTCTACAAAATCAGTTGTGCCGACTGTCCGGCGTCGTACATCGGGGAAACCAAAAATCTAAAAGAAAGGATCAGACAGCACGAGAACGACGTCAGGACATTCAACCGTATTCGCAGCGCCGTCGCTGAACACTCTGAAGACGCCGACCACAAAATTGCTTTCAAGGAAACTGAAATCCTTCAAACAGAAACGAACTGGCGAAAGAGACTACTACTGGAGTCATGGCACATTCAGAATACGGGGAATAACATAAACCGCGTGAAGGGCAACCTACCCTCGGTGTATGTCCATGGCCTTGGCGACCTGACGAAAAGAAGAAAAGGACGCACAGCCAGATAGACTCCCGCTTGTTTCACCAACACAGAACGTCGGCGCTACCCTGTAACCTCCCCTCCCCCCCTCGCCCCCCATCAAGGGCACCCTCGCGAGCACTCCTCCCAGCACCGGTCATCCCAGCACCATGGAAGCGCTCAACAACACACCCCCCTTTCCTTTTGTTCCCCCCACCTTTCCGTCTGTGAAGTGTCTCCCCACCTACCGTTCCCCCCCTCCTTTCTTCAAAAAAGATGCTTTAAAAGCGGCACACCGCCACCCGCCGAAGAACAACCCCCTGAAGAAGGAGCCGAATGGGCTCCGAAACGTCGGGCTAATAAAATTCAGTTATTTGGTTGGAGTCAGTCTCAAGTTCTAATCTGAGGCGTGTACTGCAGCGATATTCCTACCAAGCGCTTCCTTTTGAACACTTGCGCCATCTTACCGCGCCGCTGCGAAGTATAAGCGTGGACTCAAAAATGCATGGTGCGTGGCCCATGCGAATACTGAGATATGTATCGAGAGGCAGCCAGGTTCCTCTCGCGCCTTTTCTTATACACAGGGCGCCATCAAGTGGTGCTGCCGAGAAGTCCGCGCATGGGATCCTAGGCAAGACGCGTGGCGCGCCGGCGCTTGCGAACGCTGCGAATTGTTCACTCGCTCGCCGTGCACCCAGTGCCCGATAATAGGTTGTCCAAGTTGGTGAAATGTTCATTGAGAACCGGCACATACATATGGCATTTATGGTGCAGCTTGGTAAAGCGTCAGGTCGCTGTCCTTGAGGAGGCCGTGGGCAGTGCCTTTGATTCGGCCCAGCAAGCGACAAATTCGGCATGCGCCACTAGGCATGTGCCAGTGGCGACTGAATATCTTTCACGGTAGCTTGCGTCACTGAATATGTGCCACATAGTCTGTGCCACCCTTCAGTGGGCCTATTGAAAAGCAACTTGGGTTAGTGGGTACATGCGGCTCTTCAATGAGTGTCTGTGACCTTGGGTCTGAGGGTATGTGCCGCTTCTTATGTTGAGCTGTTCAATAAACAAAAAAGCTGAGAAAATCTTTCACCGTGGGGTGGGAACGAACCTACGTGTCACATCTTTAGACTACCCTGTCTTAATATATATTCAAGTGCACGCCACCCACGGGTTTCGCAGCAGCACTGCTAGATGTTGCAGCGTTGCTAGAGGCATGTGCGGCAAAGGAAGCTCCCCCTATACACGCCTCCTACATGACGCGGTTCAGAGATAGCAATACGGTGTGGCGCTATATTGGTATTCTGCACATCGCATTAATATCAGGGTTCATCGTAAGATGGATTCTTTCGGCGCATTTAGCATCTTAACACGCACTTACTAAATTATTCAGTATCCAGCTTGTTCCCACTAATCACTAGGGCCCTCTTCCCCCTACGTGAACCACAATCTAATTATGAGGTATGCCGTAATGGGGGCTCAAGTATAAATTGACCTAACTGGGGCTCTTTTACGCGCCCCCAACGCACAGCGCACAAAAGTTTTTCCAGTTCGTCCACTTCGGAAAATGCGCCGTCGTGACCGATATCGAACCTGCGACCTCGTGCTCAGCAGCACAACGCCATCCGCTGAACTACCGCGAAAGGTATGTTGATATTTTGCAAATAAGCGCACGCACCTGTAAAGTAAACAAATAATTATTATTATAGGGAACAGAAGGAGGAGCTTACGGTTGGAGACGGCCACAAACTCCTCGGACTCTCTCGGCACTCGGACGTCCGCGAATATCATGAACTTGCAAATACCGCTCGGGAGTGACATTGGTTGGCGAAGCTGAGCGCGGACCACGCACACCACAAGAGGGCGCTCTGTTTAAAATACCGCAGACTGGTCACTTACATGCAGTATGGCGCGCACCATTCGCAGGTCCATGAAAACAAAATAAAATACGACAGAGAAGCAATTCTCACTGGCTAAAATGTTCTACGACGAACAGTCAGCATCGTTTATAACACTCACCGAAATATTTATGATTGATTGCAGAGGACAGACGACATGATAATGATATGCGAGGTTTCATGGTGCAAGGGTCAAGTATGGCCAAAGAGCGCCAGTCTAGTGTTAATCAGTTGGCAATGTAATAGTGAACTGCGAGAGGTAGATATGATGTGGATGTAAAAGCGCTTTAAAACAGTCGCTCTAAAGAGCGTAATATGTACATGTAAGAACATAATGGCAATGACTAATGATGCATACGATGAACATGAAAGATGCATTCTAAAAGGATAATACATATACTAAATATATCAGCGCTAAGAATTTGTAGGACGGACTACTGCTTTGACAGAGCCCTTGTTGCCCAAGAGCCTGGAGGCGCGTGCTATGCAGGAAACTACGACTGCAGCAGGATCCTCTGGCGAGGGGATGTGCCATGAATTGCTTGGGCTGAAAACATGTATTACAACGTCACTCAAAAAACCTAAAACTGCTATGGTGCTTTAAAACGGTTCTTCAACAAGAAACATAAAAAGAAGAGGGACATGATCACGACATGCTAGATGAAAATATTTCTTTCTCTGTGTGTTTCCTCTTCCCGATAGTCCAGGACGACGTGGAGGGCGGTCAGCTGTTCACCACATCTGGCACAGGTTAGTGGTTCACACCAGTAAGCAAAAAACTGATGGGTGCCATATTTGTGTATTATTTTGAAACGACATAAAAGGACACCAGTTCGCTTTATTTTCGTTGCGGAGGGCTAGAAACCTACCTGTGGCTTAGTCAAGTGAAGCTTATTATTTGTTTCAGCTTCCCACAAGCGTTGCCAGGGGCTTTACAGTTTCGCAAGAAAGGCTTCAAATCTGTTTCAGGGTGGGCAGCTCTAGCATTAACAGAACGCCGTGTAATTGACGTGGCCATTTGGTCGACTAGCACATTACCCTCGATGACTCTATGGCCTCGCACCCAGCATGTAATGACTTGCTGGTTAAATGAATAAGGTCTGCCCAAAGCGGAATAGAGCTCGATAACTATGGCATTGTTGTATTTCAAGGCTTTCATAGCGCTTAGGGAGTCTGTATATATTATTGATTTTGAAGTTCTGATTTCCTTACATGCTCCATAGCCCACAATAGAAATAGGCCTCAGCCGTAAAGACGCTCGTTTCCAGGTGCAGTGCACCAGATTCTCAGAAGGATTGACTGACGGCTGCATAAGATACCCCGGTATGCGACTTAGAAGCGTCTGCGTAAAACTCTGTGCATGTGTGCTCAGGCTTGAGTTATAGGAAATGTAATCTGATTGCCAGCTCAGGTGCGTGTTTTGTAACTTGTAGAAGAGCTGTATGACATTCTGCCACCTGCCCCTCCCAAGGAGGAATCAGCTTGGTTGAAGGCATTAAGCCGTGTCTCGATTTCGTCGCTAACCTTCCTCATACGCAGTGAGAAAGGCTGTCTTACGGAGAGACGATTACAGTAAAGTGTAGCGAACGTCAATTCATTAATGGTATTAGAACATGAATGCTCAAGATTAGAGTGCACTTCGAGGAAATATGGGAAGCTGATGTATTACCTCTGCAGATGGAGTGACCACTCATTCGATTTTACGTATACGCTTTCAACAGGGCTTGATATGAAAGCGCCAGTGGTGTTTGCTGATTCCCTGATGGTGGACGCGACCTAGCATGGTTAGCACATTCGGGGCAGCAGAGAGATGTACCATGGCACCAGAACCCATTCGCTATGGCATGAGGCTCTTGTAAGTATTCTATAATTACTTCCTGCCGCTACCCCATGTTGTTTGGGATTTTGAGTAAATTCATTGTTTTTAGACATTTTTTTCAGGTATTTTATTTGTGGAATGAAAGTAAGCCTAGAGTCAAATAAAATTAATACCTTGATGTTTGTTCTCTCTCTCGATAGGTATTTGTTATCCACACAGTTCGACGCAAGGGTCTGGAACAAGGCCTCTCTTCTAAAAAGAACACAACCACGTTTGTGGGCTTAGCTTTAAATTAAGTTTTTTCTGACCACTTAGACACCTTTTTAAAACCCCGCTGCAACGGTCTCTCGCACACGACGAGCTTATAGGATTTGAAGTCTATTTGTATGTCGACCACGTAGACGCCATAAGATATTGGCGATGGTAATGAAGCATGGAGTGTGGCCAACAAAAACGATGAACGAGGTGCTTCTTTTGGGTACGCCACCTTCCTGCACAAATGGACGTGACAATACAATGCCGATTTTGACGTGGGAGGTAGCATCAGAAAAATATATTTCGATTAGCTCAAGTCTCACCTTATTCCGTAACACCTCGTTGCGTCGTACGCCTTCTCCATATCGAGGAATATTGATAAGAAGAAACTGCTTATGCAAATATGCGTCACAGATGTTTCCCTCAACGCGCATAAGCTAATCAGTCCTGGACCGCCCTTGTGAAGCCACACTGATAGGGTTCAAGCATTATGTTCAGTTCAAGAAAATGTATGAGTCGCCGAATACTGACTTTTTTGAAAGATCTTAAAAAGTCAAATTGCGAGAGCTATCGGGTGGTATCTTGCCACCGAGGGAGAGTATTTAACCCTGGTTAAAAACAGAGACCGAAATTGTTTTATTCCATGTGGATGGAAATTATACGGCAGCCCAAATAGTAGTGAAAAGCTTGATTAGTGTCAGACGTGCATCAATGTGAGCATTCTTAATTATGCCATAAATGGTTGTCGGGTCCCGGTGCAGAGCTCTTGCGTGCGATCCAGGCAACTCTCAACTCGGCAATACTCAAATACAGTACACACGGTTCGTTCTGTTGGCACTTAGGTACGGCTGGCTTGCATTACTCTACTTGTATTTAAGCAAAGATTGTAAATAATGGAATCTAATGGGATAATGGAATCTGAACCTGGCAACGTTTAACGCTAGAACGTTATCTACTGAGGCGAGCCTAGCAGTGCTATTGGAGGAATTTGATGGTCGTAAATTGGATATAACAGGGCTCAGTGAAGTTAGGAGCACAAAAGAAGCATAAACAGTGCTAAAAAGTGGGCACGTCCTGTGCTACCGGAGCTTAGCGGAGAGACGAGAACTAGGAGTCGGATAACTGATTAATAAGGATATAGCTGGTAACATACCAAAATTCTTGTGAAACTTAAGAGATACAAATTGAAGGTCGTACAGGTCTACGCCCCTACGTCCAGTCATGAGGACCAGGAAGTCGAAAGCTTTTATGAAGACGTGAAATCGGCGATGGGTAAAGTCAAAACAAACTACACTTTAATGATGGGCGCGACTTCAATGCCACGGTAGGCAAGTCAGTAGGGGAATATGGCATAGGCTCTAGGAATAGCAGGAGAGAGTTATTAGTAGAGTTTGCAGAACGGAATAGTATGTGGATAACGTATAGCTTTTCTTCCGCAAGTGGGATAGCCGAAAGTGGACGTGGAGGAGTCCGAATGGCGAGACTAGAAATGAAATAGACTTGATACTCTGTGCTAATCCTGGCATCATACAAGACGTGGACGTGCTCGGCAAGGTGCACTGCAGTGACCTACGATGGTAAGAACTCGAATTAGCTTAGACTTGAGGAGGGAACGGAAGAAACTGGTGCATAATAAGCCGATCAATGAGTTAGCGGTAAAAGGGAAAATAGAGGAATTCCAGATCAAGCTACAGAACAGGTATGCGTCTTTAAATCAGGAAGAGGACCTTAGTGTTGAAGCAATGAACGACAGTCTTGTAGGCATCATTAATGAGTGTGCAATAGAAGTCGGTGGTAACTCCGTTAGACAGGATACCAGTAAGCTATCGCAGGAGACGAAACATCTGATCAAGAAACGCCAATGTATGAAAGCCTCTAACCCTACAGCTAGAATAGAACTGGCAGAACTTTCGAAGTTAATCAACAAGCGTAAGACAGCTGACATAAGGAAGTATAATATGAATAGAATTGAACATGCTCTCAGGAAAGGAGGAATCCTAAAAGCAGTGAAGAAGAACCTAGGAAAAGGCAAGAATCATATGTATGCGTTAGAAGACAAATCCGGCAATATCATTACTAATATGGATGAGATATTTCAAGTGGCTGAGCAGTTCTATGGAGATTTATACAGTACAAGAGGCACCCACGACGATAATCGAAGAGAGAATAGTCTAGATGAATTTGAAATCTCACAAGTAACGCGGGAAGAAGTAACGAAAGCCTTGGGAGCTATGCAAATGGGGAAGGCAGCTGGGGTGGATCAGGTAACAGTAGATTTGTTGAAGGATGGTGGGCAGATTGTTCTAGAAAAAGTGACCACCCTGTATACGCAATGCCTCATGACTTCGAGCGTACCGGAATCTTGAAAGAACGCTAACGTAATCCTAATTCATAAGAAAGGGGATGCCAAAGACTTGAAAAATTATAGACCGATCAGCTTACTGTGAGTTGCCTACAAAGTATTTACTAAGATAACTGCAAATAGAATCAGGAACACCATGCAATTCTGTCAACCAAAGAACCAGGCAGGATTCCGCAAAGGCTACTCAACAATAGACCGTATTCACACAAATAATCAGGTGATAGAGAAATGCTTGGAATATAACCAACCCTTACATACAGCTTTTATTGATTAGGAGAAAGCGCTCGATTCAGTCGGAACCTCAGCAGTCATGGAGGCATTACGCAATCAGGGTGCAGAAGAGTGGCATGTAAAAATACTGACTGATATCTATAGCGGCTCCATGGTAGCCGTAGTCCTCGATACAGAAAGCAACAAAATCCCAATAAAGAAAGGCGTCAGGCAGGGAGATGCGATCTCTCTAAGGATCACAGCGTGTTTACAGAAGGTATTCCGAGACCTCGATTGGGAATAATTGGGGATAAGAGTTAATGGAGAATACTTTAATAACTTGCGATTCGCTAATGATGTTGCCTTGCTTAGTAACTCAGGGGACCAATTGCAGTGAATGCTCACTGACCTGGAGAGGTAAAGCAGAAGGGTGGGTCTAAAAATTAATCTGCAGAACATTAAGTAATGTTTAACAGTCTGGGAAGGGAACAACAGTTTACGATAGTAGTGAGACACTGAAAATGGTAAGGGAATACATCTCCTTAGGACACTCGGAAAACAGTTACTCTGCTCGGAAAACAGTTGCAGCTTACTATTGGCAGAAATGCACTGGGAGTAGTAAAGGAATACATCTACTTAGAACAGATAGTGACCGCGGATCCGGTTCATGAGACTGAAATATTCAGAAGAATAAGAATTAGCTGGGGTGCGTTTGGCAGGCATTCTCAGATCATGAACAGCAGGTTGCCATTATGCCTCAAGGGAAAAGTGTATAGCAGCTGTGTCTTACCAGCACTCACGTACGGGGCAGAAACCTGGAGGCTTACGATAAGGGTTCTACTTAAATTGAGGACGGCACAACGAGCTATGGAAAGAAGAATGATGGGTGTAATGTTAGGGGATAAGAAAATATCAGATTGCGCAAGGGAACGGATGCGAGTTAACGACATCTCAGTTGAAACAAAGAAAAAAAGGGCATCTGCAGGACATGTAATGAGCAGGCAAGATAACCGATGGTCATTAAGGGTTACGGGCTGGATTCCAAGGGAAGGGAAGCGTAGCAGGGGGCGGCAGAAAGCTAGGTGGGCGGATGAGATTAAGACGTTTGCAGGGACAACATGGCCACAATTATTACATGACCGGGGTAGTTGGATAAGTATGGGAGAGGCCGTTGCCCTGTAGTGGGCGTAACCACGCTGATGAGAATGATGATGATGATGTAAATAATGCATTGAGCTTCGCACATGCTCAAAGGGATCACCAAGACAGCGTGCCCAATCTTGTCAGGTATTCCCTTGGTCTTCACCAAAGGCAAGGGATGGACTTGTTGCCCTTTCGGCTTTCTTAAGCCATTCCATACTTTCGCCGCCTGTGTGTACGAATTTATGCCCCAGAGGAACCTCGCCCGGCTTTCCCTCTTTGCATGGCGATGTGCCAGCAATGTCTTTCAACTGAATGAAATTTTCTGCATTTGGCGAAGTGCGAAATACGCCCCATGTCATTATTTATTTTATTCATTTAGTAATACTGCAGACCAATAGTTCGGCCCAAAGAGGAGGGGCTTTTCAGTAAGTAAAACGAAACTACAGAGAAGTATAAATAATGTTCTATTATATGAACATAGTGCATAAAGAGATGCATGGATCACACATCGACATCGCTAAAATTCACAAAGATACGTTGCCAATGCGGCCGTTAAATCATTTGGCACAAATAGACCAATGGGAAGTGAAGTCCACTCGCTCACCGTTGAAAGGAAAAAGGCGCAGTTGTAAGCGTATGTTCTAGCGAAAATTAGCGCAAGCAAATATTCGTGATTTTGTAGTGTTCCTCTTGTAGTAGGCGGACATACAGAAGTGGGTGGCGTCCTGTGTTTTTCAGAAAGAGTATTGTGTAGTAGTAGAAGGCAGTTAATTTCCCTGCGTGTTTGAAGCGTCTGCATTCTGTTTGCGACATTGATGAGGACGGCGAATGTTTCCTAGCATGTTTTCTGTGTATAAATCTCACAGCTGCTTTGGGGAGTCGCTCTAGTTCGGTAATGTCCTTTTTAGTACGTGGGTGTCAGACTTCAAAAACATATTTTAATTCAGATCTCACTATTGCATTGTAGGGTAATTATTTTGTTCTCATAGGCGAGTGTTTAAGCTTCTTCGTTACGAACCACAGTTTCTTTAATGCATCTTAGCAAATATTCGAGATATGTGTTGACTATGTCAGTTTATGGGTAGGAGTATCATGGATAAGGGTTTTATGGACAACGCCAAGATATTTATATTTTTCGCCTTCGGGGATAGTTCAGTTTCGAAGGTGGTAAGAAAATATGCTGGTAGATTTTTTTTCTTCCTTCGCCTAAAAGCAGTTTTCCGCAGTGAGCTCTATTCTCCAATTCCAACAACTGTCAGTGATTACTACAAGGCATCTTTGCAACACATTATCATCACCATAGGACACAATTTCCATGAAGATAACACAGTCATTCACGTATAACCGAATGGGCACAGTAGTAGCAATAACATGAATGAATAATTAACATAGATTAAAAATCGCAATATGCCTAACACACCGCCTTCTGCAGCTGCTGAGCTGTCCTGACGGGCCCCACAACTACAATTTCTAACTTCACCAAACTGTTCTTTCCCTTTCAGATGAGCTCAAATCTACTATATTGTGACAAAAGGAAGTACATTTTTTTTCTAACTTATGTAGCAACTTTCCACTGGGAACCCCACAAAATTCTTTGCTATAGCGTAAAAAGAGTACATCAATTTTTCCGGATAAATCAAGTATTTGAGAAAGTTCATGCACGGTTGTTACTAGTATAGTCACAGTAGAGAGTCCTTTTCTGTCAGCGCGCTAAAAAGCGGATAGTATGTTAGGATCTTTCAAGAAACCTTGTGAGACCAAAGACAATGTTTTCCAATAGCTTGTTGCGTGCGTAACAAGTTCGCGCCCTCGCCGGACCGCCAATAAAGTCATTTCACTCACTTACTTGCAACACGTGCTACTAATAGATACACACCGACAGTTTGAAGCTGTTAGATGGCCCCCTTTCTTGTGTACCGGCACAACACGCGTCTTGCGCCAGTCGGCCGGTATTTCTCCCAATTCTGAAGATAACTGAAAAAAGTCAGATATAAATTAAGAGATTTGTTTGGAATATCCCCTCAAAAAGCATGGGGAATGTTATCAGGGCCAGCAGGCTTCTTTTATATTGATGTTTAGGAGCAGCACTAGGACACCCTCACGACTTATGAGACTGTCATCTACCGAAGAGCTACATGTACATGAAAGCTCAGTCTTATCTCAATGCGCACATGCAATTTGAAAGTAAACAGTGACATATTCTGCGAATGCTGTGCGCGTCCTCCATGTCAATTCCATCATCTTTAATGCTCTTTATCTGCTGTTTCCTTTGACTTAGATGTAATCACAGCTTTTTCGGATCACTAGAAAGGAATTCTTTATTATCTGTGCTACAGAACTTATCTCTTGCCAAAATTATCTTTATCAATAATTCTTGCTTCAGATGCGCAATCTGCAGGGTCCTCGTTCTCTTCCTCTTTCTCAGTCTTTTGCTCTTACGTTTCGCTCGTAAATTTCTCGGTTTACCCAGTAATTGAACCGTTGTTTTCGAACAGGCCTTAAATGGACAAACTGTCAAGTACAGTACTTTACAGGATACTGAGATCATTGCAATGAAAGCTCAAAAATGTTATCAATTATTTTAAGATGTGTATTCAGATTATCTAACTGCTACCTCATCCGCCTAAGTGAAGTATGTCATGGTTTTTACAGTTCTATGATATCGGTGCTTCTCCGCTGTAACCTTCAGGCAAAAAGATATGAGCCTGTCTGTTGATATACCAGGCTCGACCACAGTTGTTCCTCCAAAAATATTTCGTTCAGGAACAGAAGACCTAGAATATTGTTTACCCGGGTATGATTATTAATAACCTACTGGAGGCTAAAATTGAACATAATATTTATCGCTAAGTCACCAGAAATCAACGAATCATATTTTAGGTGATTCCAGTTCAAACACGGCAGAGGAAAATCACCGGTTATTATCAAGTTTTTTCCTCTCAATCTAAGAAGATGATCATCCAATTTATGCATATATGAGTCATCGGCACCTGCAGCGCTGTATACAGAACACACACACACAAAAATGACAGTCCCCAGATAGATACCTTGAACAACAAATTTTAGTGTTGCGGAATTTGATTTGCGACTGTTTCATTGACACCGGACTCTGTTATGACTACAATGCCGCCACCGGGAGAGCCCCTATCTTTTCTGTACACGTGATAGTTCGATCAAACGATGTCATGGTCGTGAATGGCTGTATGCAATTAAGTTTCTGAAAGGACGCAAATATAGAGATCATATTACGAAAGAAAATCTACTTGCTTATCTGTTTTATTTACAATACTTCTGGCATAGACCGAAAAAAAAACAGAGCTGATGTGCCTGCAAGCGTGAGCTTCCGGTCGCTGAGTCGTTTGTTCCTGAATTTTGTTTGCTCGCACGGTGTGCTGTCAGTTGCGGAATTTTTTTTGCGGGAGCTCGAGGCATCATCCTAAAAAGCTAATGGTCATCAATTCGCAGCTTGTCATGTATCAGCTGGACCCTCTTTCCGCTATCCGCCTTCGCACTATTCCAAAGCAAGTCGACCCGCCTTGGTTGCTCAGTGGCTATGGTGTTGGGCTGCTGAGCAGAAGGTCGCGGTATCGAATCCCGGCCACGGTTGCCGCATTTCGATGGGGGCGAAATGCGAAATCACCCATGTACTTCGATTTAAGTGCATGTTAAAGAACTTCACGTAGTCGAAATTCCCGGAGTCCTCCACTGCGGCATGCCTCATAATCAGAAAGTGGTTTTGGCACGTAAAACCCCATAATTCAATTCAATTCAAAGCAAGTCTTGTTTCCGTCACGTGTTTACACTAATCACCTTTGATAGAAATATCTTCCGTGCGATCTGCATGGCAATTTTTTTCGGCGTAGTCCTTAAAATACAAGATAATCGGCTTGCATGCCCTTTGTGCTCTTCTCTATCTAACCACAGACTTGCAGTTTTCGCCCATTATTTCCAGAAACACTCGATAACGCTGTCGCGTAAAAATGATGTAGTTTCTTTGGGAATTTCTGGAATGCCAAAAACTGCCAGATTCGAACGCCTACTACGATCTTTTAGGTCGAACACATTGGCTTGCTGTTATCGATTCTGCCTCTTTCGCGTCTTTTTAAGGTCTTCGTTGTGCCTAGGAACGCGTCTTGTAAGTAAACCCCCATTCATTTGTGGGATAAAGTTTTTGGCTGTATGAATAATAAAAGCGGTAAAATGTGCAACAGCATTACCTATACTAAAATTTAAATGAAATCTCGTGGCAAACAAGCTGACTCTTTAAGGTGCTCCCTGTGCGCCCGTCCTAATTTCCATCAAGAAAAATTGGGTGGGTTATGATGGTACATAATAAAAGTTTGAAATTATAGTGAAGTCGCCACTTCCAAAAACATTATTGATGATGTTCCATTCCAGCTGAGGCAGGAGAGAAGCGCAGCCAAATGCAAGATCTGTCGATGAATGCGAGTTGTGTTGGATGGTGTAATAGGTCGGCTCCTTCTTATTAAACAGGCAGGCACCAGAAATCCGAGGAACAGTTTCAATGAATCCATATCTCGGATCGCGTCGCGAGCCTCCCTACATCGGGTTGTGGGCAGTAAAACAACCCACGAGCATGTAAGGGTCGAGAAGCTGATCAGTGAGGTTATAAAAATAGCTTTCTCTGACATGATAGTTTGTGGGTATACATACAGATCATACAGTGAGCAGGTAATTGAAAAGGATTGCCCAAACTGGCACTGCCTCAAGGGGTATCTGAAGGGTAACGTAGTGATAATCGACACACGTATCTACGACTATTGCTACACCACGGAACGCATTAGCGTAATCATGGCCTTTTCGGAAGGGGGTATATTGACGAAGAAAGTTCGTGTTCGTAGGTTTCAGATTTGTCTCCTGAACACACAGCAAGTTTGGTTTATATTTTTCTAGGGATTCTCCAATATTGTCGAGGTTATGAAGAAACCTTTAAACATTCTAGTGTAGTATTCGTGTCTACATAATGAGAAGAGTGTTTGTGATGTGTGCCTAAGAGACGAAGATAGGCTCACAGGGTGCTTTCCAGGTGCCATGGCATGTTTTCCCTTTATGGGTCGGTCGACAGAATCTCATCGTTCCTTAGGCACTGGCTGGGCAGTCTAGACAGGTGTTATGTTCATCGCCTCTGAACAGGTGCCCTACGTCGTCAACATACGTGGTAAGCATTTGTTGGCTTACTAAGGCATCAATTTCTCAACTAAAGATGACTGCCGCAAAGAGAGTTGACCGTCCCCTGCTGTGACTAGAGTGTGCCAATTTTGCGTGAAAACATTTAGGGATGCCACTATCTTTGAAATAGCACTTTCTTTAAAGACATAATCTTAATTTTTTTAGATTTCCAGAACTCTCAAACATCAAGACATATTCTGCAGAATGAATAATGTTATCATTTTTACTTCAGAAGTTGCAGTCAACTTTCTTACAGCTGGTGTGCGGTTATGAAACCGAAACTAATGTGGTGCTATAACAGAAACTTATCATCATCATCACCAACCTGGTTACGCCCTCTACAGGGAAAAGGCCTCTCCCATGCTTCTCCAACTACCCTGGTCATGTACTAATTATGGCCATGTTGTCCCTGCAAACTTTTTTATCTCATCCTCCCACCTTACTTTCTGCCGCCTTCTGCTACGCTTCCCTTCCCTTGGAATCCAGTCCGTAACCCCTAATGACCATCGGTTATCTTCCCTCCTCATTACATGTCCTGCAGATGCCCATTTCTTTTTATTGATTTCAACTAAGATGTCATTACCTCGCATATTTTGCCTCACCGAATCTGCTATTTTTTATCCCTTAAAGTTACAACCATGTTTCTTCTTTCCATAGCTCGTTGCATCAAGTACAACCCTTTTGGCAAGCCTCCAGGTTTCTGCCCCGTACGTGAGTACTGGGAAGACACAGTTGTTATACACTTCTCCCTTGAGGGATAATGGCAACCTGCTGTTCATAATCCGAGAATGCCTGCCAAACGCACCCCAGCCCATTCTTATTCTTCTGATTATTTCAGTCTCATGATCCGGATCCGCAGTCACTACCTGTCCTAACTAGATCACTTCCAGCGCCTAGCTACATATTGTAAATTGCTGTTCTCTTCCGAGACTGTTAAGCATTACTTTAGTGTTGTGCAGAATAATTTTTAGACCCACTCTTCTGCTTTGCCTCTCCAGGTCAGTGAGCATGCATTGCAAGTGGTCGCCTGAGTTACTAAGCAAGACAATATCATCAGCGAATCGCAAGTTACTGAGGTATTCTCCATTAACTTTTATCCCCAATTCTTCCCAATCCAGGTCTCTGAATGCCTCCTGTAAACACGCTGTGAATAGCATTGGAGAGATCGTATCTCGCTGCCTTCTGCCTTTCTTTATTGGGATTCTGTTGCTTTCTTTATGGAGATCTACGGTGCCTGTGCAGCCGATATAGATATCACTCAGTATTCTTACATACCACTCTTCTACACCCTGATTCCGTAATGCCTCCATGACTGCTGAGGTTTCGACTGAATCAAATAATTTCTTGTAATCAATGAAAGCTATATATAAGGGTTGGCTATATTTCCCATATTTCTCTATCCCCTGATTGATAGTGTGAATATAGTCTATTGTTGAGTAGCCTTTACGGAATCCTGCCTGGTCCTTTGGTTGACAGAAGTCTAAGGTGTTCCTGATTCTATTTGCAATTATCTTAGTAAATACTTTGTAGGCAACGCACAGTAAGCTGATCGGTCTATAATTTTTCAAGTCTTTTGCGTCCCCTTTCTTATGGATTAAGATAATGTTAGCGTTCTTCCAAGATTCCGGTACGCTCGAAGTCATGAGGCATTGCGTATACAGGGTGGCCAGTTCTTCTAGAACAATCTGCCCACCATCCTGCAACAAATCTGCTGTTACCTGAATCTCCCCAGCTGCCTTCCCCCTTTGCATAGCTCCCAAGGCTTTCTTTACATCTTCCGGCGTTACTTGTGGGATTTCAAATTCCTCTAGAACATTCTCTCTCCCATTATCATCGTGGGTGCCACTGGTACTGTATACAACGCCTCAGCCACTTGAACTATCTCATCCATATTAGCAATAATATTGCTGGCTTTGCCTCCTAAGGCATACATCTGATTCTTGCCTATTCCTAGTTTCTTCTTCCCTGCTTTTAGGCTTCCTCCGTTCCTAAGAACATGTTCAATTCTATCCGTATTATGCTTCCTTATGACAGCTGTCTTGCGCTGGTTGATTAACTTGGAATGTTCTGCCAGTTCTGTTCTAGCTGTAGGGTCAGGGGCTTTCATTCATTAGCGTTTCTTGATCAGATCTTTCACCTCCTGCGATAGCTTACTGGCATCTTGTCCAACGGTGTTACCGCCGACTTAAGAACTGATAGAGACATAGAAACTGATAACTCAGCAAAAATGATCGGCATATATAGAAATGTTTCTATTACATTTTGGTCGGATACGTAAAAGAATATTGAAAGGCAGTATGTAAGGCTTCTTTTTTTAAACATTGTTTTACATTTTCTTAAGGGGGATGCATGACGCTACAAGCGTCTGTGTTGTTTACATTTTCGTTTATAAGAAGCTGTGTGCCACTTCACTGATGGCAACAGAAGTACAGCGGGTATTTTGAGGCTAGTAAATATCGACCCTGGGCAGTACACCCTTGCAGCATGCTGCACCAGTGTGATGAAGGCCCACCATTAATCAATGGGGGAGGCATAACTTCGCAAGGAAACGGGGGCAGCAATAAAAGACAAACAGCTCATGACAGTTAAGGGGGACCATATTTATGAACCTGATGGATCTTGACATTATAGGCTGTGATTATCTTGTTTGTAGAAGGACTCAACAGCTTTAGTCTTGTTTTTCTCCAAACTTGATTTTTCGCACTTTCCCGCTGTACAAACAGTTGTAACTTCGAAAGGAGTAAATCTTTGTCAATAAAACTTTGCACACTCGTTACTTCATTACTAGCTTCGGCAGTGAAATAGAATAAATGAAAACGAATAGTAAGCTTTTCACGTGATCATGATTTAGTTCAAGCAATGCAGAAAAAGATGGCATATTTTTGTTTTGTTTGGTGCGTTTACTATAACTTGATTCACAATTATCGGATGGCAAAGATCCTAGTTTGTTGCAAGGTCTGGTTAGTTGGCTACCACTGTGTTACAAAGTTTACAATCCCTGTACTTCGTTCGCTAATCGGGAATGTTCGCGTAAAAGCCAAGTATGGGTATTTTTATGAATAACAAATGTTAATATATATCTATATGATCTTTTCACTCTTTTTCTTTTTGCTCTCGAATATCACATAAAGCCTTTCTTAATAAGGTCAACGTGAAATATAAATATAATCGCCAAAATACAAAAAAGCCTGAAGAAAACTGGTGATATACCTTAAACATATTGGTTTCATACCACCACGTTAAAGATAGCTTGAATTGGAGTATGTCTAGCCACAAGCATAATGATGCAGAATGTTATTGCGAACAGCTTCCTTGTGCTTGCACGGAGAAAACTGTGGCATGGACGTCCAACTCCTTTATACAAGAAGCGAGAGTAGATGTCAGGAGGATACTCCATATGATGGACCAGCAAACGCGTTGTCTTCGCAAGTTGTACCACACTGTCCCACGCGACACTTATGCTCAGAGAGAGGCGAAACATGTACTCCAGCATCTTTGCTAGTTTGACAGAATTAGGTTGCGGGCGCTCAGGTATTACTACTGTGATCGCTACAGTAGTTTATTCAATCCATGGCGCTGACTATAAAGCAAAAGAGGGTTCCCAGATGCACGTTGGCGACAGGCACGTGCAAGGCAGGTAGCATGATGCTTACAGCTGTGACGGGGTTGCAAAGTGTGCTTGTCGACAACGATCCTGCTAAAAGGCCCGTGCGGGAAGCGCATCTTTCAGCCCAGAAGGCGTTCTTTTGCGAGGTCTCCCGATGGAAACTATGTTATTAGACATGGTTGAACGCAGGACAGCACATCGATTTTGAGTCGGCCTATCCGTTTAGCCATCTGTACTATACCTTGCTGATATTGCCGTTGCATGTTCATTTCCCTTCGTAATTACGCTGTGAAACAGCAAACGGCTGTTTCACATGGCACAGATGCGGCGAAAAAAATTGTTCTGCCACGCACGTCGCAGAGCGATTTTCGCTGATAGCTTTGACATGTGTTTGCGGCAGCACGATTCCCGTCGTAGTGATGCGCAAGGTTGCCTCCTGCTCACGAAGTATCCATGATATCCATGCCTACATTGTTGAATAAAAACAACATGGAATATTTCAAATATGTCAAATATGTCAAATATGTGGATTTTCTTGTTGCTATTCGATGATAGAATAGGCACCCCATTTTTAGCGCTTAATAGCGTTGAGACCTTACGACAGCTTGCAGATACGGTGAGTGAGGCGCCGCACAACACCGAATGCTGCTTGTGCGGCGTCAGCGGGGTGATTCCGGTTAGTACTCTAGTTTCGTTGTTACCATGGAAGCCGCAACTTTTTTTCCTAGATGAGTATTTTTTTTGCAGAAGAACAAGCTACTTTTGAGTGTGCATGTATAAGCAGCTAGCGCAATTTGTACCGATGAGGAGGTTGACGACGGCGATCAAGTGGGCACGTGCCTTCTGCTGAAGGGGCATCCTTCTCCCGACCTGGATAGCGTGCAGCTTCTCCTTCTAAAGGAATTGTGTACGCGGAAGAAAGCGTTTATGAAGCTCCTCAGCCGCAGCCGCTGCCAACGCATGGTAAAACAGGAAAGCGCCGATTGTCACGGCGCTTTGTTTCTTCACACGCATTGCCACTTCCACATCGCGTCGATCGCTGCGACTCAGCGACGGTGCGACCAACTTGTTGGAATCCAGTCGCTCAGAGCCCACGACGTCGCGGTGATCGCTGAGCGACGGAATTCGCTGTGCCGCTGTCTGAAAATCGCGCCATGTGAAACAGCCTAAACGCTAGCTACTTATCGCCGCTGTAACCATTATACGCCTTCAAGCGCATCATTCCTTTAATACACAAATTTATTTATTCGCTCTCTCTACCATGTTAAGAATAGCTGTTTGCACCTGTCGCCCGTTTTTGTATGCGAACGGGCGCGCTCATCACCGAGTGCCCAACAGTTTCTTTAGTCGACGAAGCTTCTCCCATGGGAGAGGTATGTGGCGCCTGAAGGTTTTGTACCCTGCGGTCATTGGTGGCGCTATGTCTCGTTTCACCGCAGGTAATTAACACGGTAATTTTTATGTCTGGCTCTACCATCAACTTCCTGTAAAGGATGTGTCGTTTGCGCGAACGCGCAAAATATGCTCTTTTGAGACAGGTGGCGTCGCCAACTAGGAGCGGTGAAATGAAGTATTGCATCATGACATGAAGGAGCGTCGATAGTGAGCGCTTCGGTAATCTCAGCGCAGCACAGCATGGTGTAGCCTGCTGTAGGCATGGAATACTTCTGCTGAGGTGACGATGTAGTTTCTGCACTGAGTTTGTCCTTCGCGTCCGATTAGCCTGTGACGCCTCGCCACCTAGGCAGCGCAGCTTCAACATGCACCAGCAGTGCTTACACGCCGCCTACTGCTTCGCCTGCGATGGCACCAACTATACTGTGCCAGGCGGTACAGAATGGCAACGGCGTCGACGCACGAATCTCGCTTTGGTACGGCGAGAGACATGCCATTGTGAAGAAGAACGTCTTCGCGCTTTCGTGGCGCAGGCTGCAAACTCTGCCACTCGCATCCCTGGTGCTGAGCGCGTCGCAGCTCATTTGTCTGGCCAAGTTGCTACGAAGCCTGACAAATGTGCTCGTACTTTCGCGGATCCGACTCGGCATCAGGACACCGCTACTACCCAACAGGACGCGGCGCGCCGAGCAAACCTGTACCATGGGGGATTGCCCGAAAATCACGTGTCTTTCCCTGCAGCCGACCATGCCTTCACGAAGCAAACTTGCAACAGCTTCTGTGAACACACGTTTCACTTTAGCGTTCTACTGTTTGTTATGAGAGGCCAACCACACTTTCTACCTTTGGCCGCAGTGGCCAGGTCGAATTAATAAGATTTTTTACGGTAAGTTCTTGAAAAACGGACCTAAGACCAGTCCAGTCCAGTGGCCCTTTTCAACGACAATGCCCTGGCCATTGCCATTTTGCCTTCTGGGTTGCAGTAGCGCGTCAATGACCGCGTAAAAGCATTCCAGAAGCTGGTGCGCAGGCCTTTGTACTCCCATGGTGCAATACACAGAGGAGGCTGTCACTCTTTCCAATGAAAATGTCTATAGAGTAATGAATACGTAGGTGTGATAACAAAACGTAAATTCTGTTCTTGGGAAGTCCTTGTTACACATTTTTTTTAGCCGTGTATGACTGCTACTTTCCACTAGCATATGCAGGGATAGCACAGAATACAAACTTGCTATTTCCATATATTGCTATAGTTTCACAAAAGGTATTACAAGCGGGCAATCGTTTTTCTTGACTGACCACGACTGATCAAACCCGCCAGGAATATGTGTTGCAGTGAATGACTGGCTATTAGAAACCGATATTCATGATTCTCCCACATCCTTAAACAGGGGACATGTGCGAGATCTGCGGGATGATTCTTTCCCCTTATACACAAACCTTTTCAGTAGCCAACATTTGAACGAAGCATGTGAAAATATAGGCATCGCCTTTCCACACGTTTCTTTCTGCAGATTGGGAATGATATGATGAGCTATAATCTACAATGAGATCTGAGCTTGAGTGTATATATATATATATATGCGTGTGTGTGTGTCGTCTAAAGCTTATAATACTTGTACATGTGGCTTTACTGTAGCTACTTTAGTGTCAGTGTGCACTACAATATATTATCGCAGCTGATAGCTGTCCATTTGAATGCATACAACACTTTCAAACAAAGTCTCATTGACACCCCGCGCCCTGTTCTATATTCATCTCCATTTATTCGTTTTCTCCGATCTATATGCGTTGATGATGTGATTCCAATTTACATATGTTCATGAAGGGTCTGCATCTTTCTCTGGGTGTAAGAAAGAAAACACCCCTCTCGAAGGAAGATTGAAAAAAAAATGTCCTTCAGTTTTTTAAAGCTCTCAGAGAAGCTGAATTCTGCAAGATATTTTCTACCATATTTGCGTAATAGAGGAGTGGCTTCAAGCATAAGTTCCAATCGAGTGTACTATTCGGCTGAAAGAAATAATATGTCGAATATACTCAAAAATTTCTGCTAAAATTTATTTGGAGACTTCAACTCTGCTGCCTACCATCAGTTATTACAATAATTATCTAGTCGCGCATTGATGCACCAGAGAATGAGCAAAATTAGAACAAACTCACGGGATGTGTGTGTGCTTGTTGTAGCAGATGTCGAGCTGGCGTGAACGGCCAGCTTATTACTCTTCATTTTCTCTCTCGACAGAACACATTACATAGGAAAATGAGCGAAGATTGATGCACACTTACTGATTTTCGGCTTCTGTGATGCGTTGAAATGAATTGCGCGGGGCGTTGATGTAAGCCAAGATGATGCATTTGTAAACTCTACATTTTCTGTGTAGGTGGTTGAAGCCTCTTCATCTATATTTTCTGTGGCAGCCGTCGTAGTGGATGTTACGGCCGTTCGGTACGCTTTCGCGCCATTTCCTCTAAAAGCTGGGAGCGCACCGAATGATACAGAACCCGACGACGTTGACTTCGGTTGCCTAGGCGACGCCCTTCCATGATAACTCTCTTTAGAATCCCTCTCCCGACGATTACCGAGCTCCTGCACAATATGGCGTACACTTCTCACAAAACTGAATGCACACAATGTATAAACGGTTGGTACAGTGACAGTAGAAGAGGCTGCTATATCGCAGAGTCCAAACACAACACTCGTCTTAGTCTTATGGTGGTGTAGTGTTGGAAAAAGCATTGCGAACACGCCATACAAAATACTCAAATTACAAACTTGGCTTTGGTAAACCGCTGCACAGTCTGTCAACTGTACGAAATTAGAAATGCCTAAATGAAATGCGCTGGTTACGTCCTCGGACGGACGGTGCTCAGCGAGTGAGACGCGATATTCGGACAGTATGGCGGCCGGCGATCGATGCGCTGCAGGTGAGCGCTGGGTGCAACAAATTGACTCTCGTTTTCGTGTGGCACAAAAGTGCATCAGCTCGATATCGCCAGAGTCCAACGGTGGCGCAAAAAAATTGCCGGCCACCTTGCTGTCTGAGTGTGGCATTTCAATGGCTGAGCAAATTGCTTGACTGCCGCTAATATGTGGTCTCTTTAGAACGCGGCTCTCATGCGTGCGTTCCGGCGGCGAGCGTCGGCGTACCCCCCAACGAACTACTGTTGAATTCCAATGGCGGAGTCGGAGCAGCCGATGGACTCCGCGAGCGAGCACTCGACTCTGGCGCAGAGCAACGCCTCCAGATCCGCGAGCGGAACACAACCTGCGCCGCCGAAGCAAGGCGGAAGCGGAAGTTCTATCGCCGGGTTACCCAGGATAACTTGCATGTTGTCATTTCCTTCCGCTGTTTGCTCCCAGCACCGCCGCACCGGTCACTTGTCTCTTCAGCGCCGTTCACCTGTTTTTTTTAAAGTGCGGAATGGATATCACGCCAAGCGTGCACCAGCTTTTGCTTCCTCGCGAGTCGTAACTGGTGGCGCCTCCCAGCAGACAAACGTGGTAAAGGAAATACGTCACGCAGAGTTCCGGTCCACTCCGCCGATTTTGGCGGAGCCATAGAGTTTCCTACAAAAATTACTAGAGGGAACTCTGGCGCTGCAGTCGTTGTCCTACCATGCGAATGATGGGAAGTACATGGATTTGTTTGATCTTCGTGCTTGTGGATTCAGACGTTCTTGTGGCTTCGTATATTACGCCATATAAATTTTATTATCGTATATTTCAACGCAATATTTATTTATTTATTTTATTTATTTATTTGATACTGTCAACCCCGTTGTTGGGGTCATTACAGGGAGGGTGATGTGTCAAGAATACATGATACATAATTTTCTTTCTATGTAACATACAAATGCACTGGCGCTCTTGGAAGTTAACAACAGCAACAACGAAAAAGCAAATAACAGTAGTTATACAAAGAAAAGTCAACGAAAGTGCTCGCAGCAACAATTTAGTATACATTCTCGTAAAAGAAAGTATCCAACGCATTTTCAAATTCGGCAGAGCCCTCGTTGCTCACAACTGCATCAGGCAATCTGTTCCACATTTCAATTGTGTCAGGAAAAAAGGAGAAACGAAAAGCATCAGTACGTGTTAAATAAGGTTGAATAGCTCTGCTATTGTTTAGACGATCGCATCTCCGTCCTGGAGGTTGTAGATATAGATCCTTGTTTATTTTCGTTCGCCCACTCATGATTTTAAAAAGAAACTTCAGCCTATGCTTACTTCTGCGTTCCTCCAGAGGCTCTAGTTTACACGATTTTAACAAGGCTGTAACAGACTCCATGCGTCGGTATTTACCGCATATGAAACGGACTGCCTATCTTTGTATTCTTTCTATTTTTGCTTTCAGGACTTTCTGATGAGGGGACCACACAACACAAGCGTACTCCAAGACTGGTCGTACAAAAGTTTTGTAGGCTGTTAATTTCACGTCCCGTGTAGCGCATTCCAGTTTTTTCTTTAAAAAGTATAGTTTTTGGTTTGCCTTAGAACATATATTATCAACGTGTGAGTGCCATTGCAATGTGTGCATAATACTGACTCCTAAGTATTTGAAAGAAGCTGCATTATTCAGAGGATGGTTTCCGATGTGGTATATGAAGGAAAATTTGCTCCTGCTTGAGCGAATATGCGTAAATGTTGTTTTGCTATAGTTTATTTCCATGTCCCATGTTAAACACCACTCGTCTAATGCCTGTAAGCATCTATTTAGATTAATTTGGTCATCTTCGCAACCTATTGGCGAATAAATCAAACAATCATCAGCAAAAAGTTTCATTTTAACAGGCGGTTCGACTAGTGCACCGATATCATTAACAAACAACAAAAAAAGTATTGGTCCCAAAACGGAGCCTTGGGGAACCCCAGAGTACACACGCAATGGATTTGAAATGCAATCCTCAATCCTTACGGACTGTTGACGCATAGATAAATAGGCCTCTATCCATTGTATTACTTCTTTACCTATTCCTATTTTATCGAGCTTAAAAAGTAATTTACGGTGAGAAACCTTATCGAAAGCTTTCCTAAAATCAACGCTTATTACGTCTGTTTGTAGGTGTGCATCCATGTTCAGGTAGAAATCATGGAGTGTTTCTGTTAACTGTGTCACCGTAGGAAGACCGCTCCTAAATCCATGCTGAATTGTGGAAAGTAACTCGTTAGTGTCAAGAAAACTAATAATATGCTTTGCAATAACGTGTTCTAGAGCCTTGCAGCAAACTGACGTCAGGGATATGGGTCGGTAATTGTTTACTTGCATACGGTTGCCACCTTTAAAAACAGGGATTACTATTGCATTGCGCCAGTCTTGCGGAAGTGAACGAGTTTCAATTGACTTCGTATATATTATCTCTAAGTAAAAGGAAACCCATTCGGCATATCGTTTCAAAAATTCAGTTGGTAGACCATCCGGTCCGCTTGCCTTCTTCGCGTCTACTTCAAGAAGCAATTGTAAAATACCTTCACGGCTGACAATAACTGATTCCATTGCGGTCCTCATGTCGTCGTTCATGTATTCGCCTATCTTATCACCTTTGTCTGTCGTATAAACAGATTGAAAGAAGCGATTGAAAGCATCAGCTAAGTCTTCAACTCGTGTCAATATATATTCTTCGAAGTGCAGAAGACGCCGGGAGCGCGTACATATGCTATTAATTGCAACGATTGAGCATGTCCAGGTGGCCAAATCGAAACGCACCAAGCGTCTCAAGGCACTGGCATGCCCACGATAAATTCATAAGGGCGTTTCATTCGCTTGTCAATACATGCGTCCGTGGCGTAATGGTTTCAATATCAGGCGTATGTGCTAGAGTCCCTGTGTTCGAATCTTGTCGTCGGGCAATTTTAATGATGTTTATACAATTATTTGTTGCGCAATAGTCTGTTGAAAATGACGAGTTTACAAAGCCGTTTGAAGCCAAAAGAACGACGTTTAGGCAAATCTATGTACTTCCCATAGTTCCCATGCTGGGACAACCGCTCCCATTGCAGCTGCCGTAGACACTAGCGCCAGAGTTCCCTCTAGTAATTCTCGTAGGAAACTCTATGGGCGGAGCATCTTTTTCTGCTCCACGTAGTGACTCCCGTTCTGAATCCCCTCTGACTCTCTCATTGGAACACCTTACTCCCGCCCTCACTCTGACATTGGAACAAACTTGCTCCGAAACGAGCAGAAAAACTTGCTCCGATTCCGCCATTGGAATTCAACATAAGAAAGGACGCAGAGCGCAGCGGGGGCTGCCGCGCGTGCGGAGTTTGGAATGGCGAAAGCGTGAAGATTGCTGCGACGATGGCTACGAGATGGCACCACAGTAGCGCGCGTCGTCCGGGCGCTCCGCATGCAGAGGCTGCAGTGAATCACGCCTACCCACACGCTGCCTCTCGCACTCTCCACATTAGCGAAGCAGCCGCCTCACCCTTCGCTGCGTTTGAAACGAGATAGATTGTCCACGCCAGTTAACATATCGCGAAATGAAAACTCTTATAGAACGGTGCTCTAATTTCGCATAAGATGGTATAGTATTCGTCGGCGAATTTTTTAGGCAGTGCATCTGTTAAACGCTTGAACAATGACTTTCAGTAATTTATGGCTTGAACACTATCTTGTGTTGAAGCTTAATGCAATACTTCTGCAGCCATTAGCACGTAATTTCAGTTCAGAGAAAAATGGCACATTTATTCAGCATAGTCCTTTAATTACTTTGAATCTGAGGTCAGTCTACATTTCTGATCGGTCAAGACAAAATAGTCGACGTTAGCAATAAAAAATATGGTGCTGCGTTGAAAAGAGAAAGCGCATTATAATCAAAGTATTTAACAATGCGGTCAAAATTATCAACAATAGCTTACGATTCATACACGTGTTGACATGTCAATAAGGCATCATAAGTGCAGGTGCAGATATCTTTCTATTTTTGTTTATCCTGCTTATGCCCAGGAGCAGTGTCTCCATTAATATGCTGTTTTTCTGATAATCGCGTAAAGGATGATACGCGCTCACCACAGAGGCGGTTAATGAATATCACAGTGTAAACCATGCATGACATGCGGTTCGCTTACTTTTGTGCTATTATCAACAAAAAAAAAATTCTTGGAGCATGTGTTCCATTGGGTACTACTACATCAACAAAGCAATATTTCACAGCGGAATACACAGTTCTGGATACCTCCCATCGGAAAGTTCTGGCGTTTGCTTCATGCGCATTAACATTCCAACCTACGAGCACGGCCGTTCCAACTTGCAAATAAATACCGAATACATTGATTTCGGACCGTGGAGTGAAAGGTGCGCATTCAAGTTAGCTCAACCGACACGCAGAGCGCTGGTGTGTCGATCCCTACAGCTGTAGTAGCCCAAATAGAGCTTGGAAGATGAAACATTTTTTGTCAGCGAACAGAAACGACAGGAAACCGTAGTACGCTGCCAATATCCCTACAAGGGCGCACATGTTCTTCAGGGTGCACTGACGAGTTTTCATCCCGCGTTCAAAAATAAATTTCACTGAAAAGTCCACATTCTAGTGCATTTGTCTTTCTCTCTTATTAAACTACATTTCACTTTAAACTTTACCACAATGCCTTTGATGTTTATTTATTTATTTTTTATTTGACAATACTGCAGGCCAATGTGGCTCAAGCAGGAGTGGAATTACAATGACATGCGAAAAAGAACAGCCCAGAAATAATTTCCAACAACATTCGCACAACAATGTAATACATCGGTTTTACTAGGAAGGTATTTATCGCACACACAAACGTAAAAAGAACAGCAAATAAATAATTTACGACAGTACTTGCACCAGAAATAACAGTTTGGCTAGGTTGATATTTAAGACAACAAGTGTAGTTCAAAGGCTTCGGCGAAATTTTTAGCCTCACAAACAAACTCAGGTAGACTGTTCAAATCCGAAACTGTGCGTGGGAAAAACTGCTTAAAAGCCTCTGTTTTGGCAAAAATTGGTTGTAGGGAGTGTTTGTGAGTGTTACATGTTGGTCTTCTTGCGATGGAGTTTAAATATGAGGGTACAGATATATTTATTTTTCGAGACAAAATATTATGCAAGAATTTTAGTCGACTGATTTTCCTGCGCGCAGCTAGTGTGGAAATGTTATGCGCAATCATGAGCTTAGTTGGAGAATCCAGCCTTTTATATTTATTAAGTATAAATCTGATTGCTTTCCTTTACAGGCGTTCTAAGCAGTGTATGTCTTTTTTGTGTGTGGGGATGCCATACAACGGATGCATATTCCAATTTAGATCTGACAAGGGCATTGTATGCTTGAAGTTTAACATTCATCGTTGCCTTTGTAAGCTTCCTTTTTAAAAAAAACATAGCTTGCGAAAAGCTGTTGCGCAAATTGCTTAGATGTGCGCCCCCCATGTCATATCACTAGAAAGAGTAATCCCTAAATACTTATATTGAGTTACTGCTTGAATGTTAGAGCCATGGATAGTGTAAGTGAATACGCTAGGATTCGTTTTCCGTGGTAAATTTAATTACACAGTTTTGTGAACGTTTAGTTCCATGTCCCATTCTGCGCTCCAGCATTCAATGTGGCTGAGAGTTCGCTGTAACAGCTTATGATTTTCATGGCAGGTTATTTCTTTAAACACAATACAATCGTCCGTAAAAAGTTTAATTGACACTGAGTCAGGAATTACTTGCACTATATTATTTACATATATAAGAAATAATAATGGTACCAAAACAGTCCCCTGGAGAATACCGGATGTAACGCTGAGCATCCTAGATACACTAGATTTGATTTCAACCAACTGCTTTCTATTAGTTAAATATGCCTCAACCCATTTGATAAGGTATAACGGCAATCCTAGGTTGTTTAATTTTATGAGTAATTTACAGTGCGGAACCTTATCAAATGCTTCCGGAAAATCCAACAGAAGTATATCAATTTGGCCACAACGATCTAGAGCTGCTAAAAAGTCGTGAATAGTTGTTACCAGTTGTGCCGTCGTGGACATTCCCTTCCGAAAGCCGTGTTGGCAAGGAGATAAGGCGTTACTTCTGCTAAAAAGCACTGGATATGGTGAGCCACAATATGCTCCAGTACCTTGCAACAAACAGAAGTTAAAGAAATCAGCCTATAATTAGAAATTATTGACCTATCACCTTTCTTAAAGAAGGGGCTTACACATGCAATTTTCCAGTCGTCCAGAAGTTTGCAACTACGCAAGGATGCAGTAAAGACCTCTGCCAAGAAATCGCTTATCTGTATGGAATAGCGCTGTAAAAATATATTTGGGATTTGATCTGGTCCTATACTTTTTCTGGTGCTCAAGTTTCTTAACATAATTAAGACACCTTCCCTTGGGATGATAGGAATGTGCATATCATCGAGCATATCGGGTTGGCCTACGTTAGCACTTGACGGAGAGAAAATGCTCTGAAAATAAATATTAAAAGCCTGCGATATTATAAAGCCGTCAGTTTCAAATTTGCCGTTCAGTTTAATTTTGCTTACCGTTTCATTGCCTTGACCGAGAAATCTCCAAAATTTAGCAGGATCATCTCTGATGAATGCGGCAAGAGTGACTTGATAGTTATGCGTCCGCGCTTTATTTACTTTAGTTGCCAAATTTCTTTTCAATTCAATAAAGTTCTCGGATGTTACGTCTCTACGCTTTCTAAGTAGCTTGAGTCTACGTTCAAGATGGATAATATCCCTAGCGATCCATGGGGTTTTACGGTTCTTACGTACCTTCCGGAATGGGACATATTGTTCAATGGAGAATATGAATGCCTTTTTAAATTGTGCCCACAAGGCATGAACATCATCATGTGCAGTGTGGTTTAGAGCAGTGTCTAAGTAATCTGTGGTAGATGTATCATCAGTGCGGGCAAAGTCATTATTGCACACTGAATGAGTACTCGAATGCCCTGCGAACCTTCGATAAGACCAAGAAAAAAAACAATAAGCTGTGGTCCGACATATCAGGTTCAGTACTAATAACACCATTTAAAAACATATCACTTACAAAGAATAAGTCCAAGACAGCACAGTTGCGCATAGGTTCACAGAAAATTTGATCAAGCTTCAGAGCTAACATTGTGTTTAAAATAACATCACTCGGTTTAGATTGCCCGTAAACTAGTTTATCCCATTTAATAGCTGGAAGGTTGAAATCTCCTGTAATAATCAAGTGTCGTGGGTGGCTTAGAAGAAGATGGTCGTAAAGTTGGTCGAGAAATTATTCTGACATTTCAGGGGTTCATAAACAACACGAAGCATAAATGTAGCAGCATTAACAGTGACATTCAGAAACAGGCTTTCGTTATCATTAATCTGGTTTGTCAGACATCAATACCGAGTTTAGAAATAACAGCAACTCCTCCGCCACGTGTGCCTCGATCACGCTTGTGTATCTGATAGCCGGGCGGAATAATTTCATCGTCGTGTACGCCATCATGCAACCACGTCTCAGTGATAGCAACCACATGAGGGTCGTAGCTCAAAAGCAATATTTCTAGTTTTTCCACTTTGTTCGCAACGCTCTTTGTGTAGGATCTTTCCCGGAAGATTATATGTTATGTGTTACAGATTATATTGGTTCTTGTGGACTATGTAGTTATTGTTCATTGTACTATTGCAAAGTAAGTTTCATTGATATGGCAGGCGACAAAATTCTTTTATGGCAATAATTTATAACAGAAATACTACTTTAAGGCTACTGGTCATATGCCAATACAGTAAATTTCTATAACATTACTTCGGAATTCAGAATTTATTTGTAACATGAATAAACTTTCCAGCTTTCATCTCATTATTATTTGCTTATGTCTGTAACACCTGAGCCACGCCAAATGCAGTGCAAATGAAGCAGAGCAAAAACAAGTATGCTTAACTGGCAAAAGCTCTTAGATGACCGTGAGAAAATATCCAGAGCTGCTACAAGAGCATCCTACGATGATATTTCACCAGCAGCGGCAGATACAAGAAGAATGAAACAATGTGCGCGAAATAATGGCCGACAGTCCTCGAAAGCTCACAAACAATTCTGTCAGCTGTGGAGTAACCAAGCACAGTGTTCACCATCTCTGGTTAAGAGATTTCCATGTATAGCCTGGGCAAGAAAATTTTAGTAGTGTTCAAAGGACTCACCCTGTCTACCTCAGCAAACCGAGTTCACCTACAAGTCGTAGCAAAAAATGCCAACGCAACTTTCAAAATATTTTCTTGTCATTGGCATGATTCGCTTCACTTTCATTTGACAAAGTTTATATAGGAATACCATAGACATCTTCGTCTTAATTTTGTATTCAGCGAGTGTTGTGGCAGGAAATGTCATCATATGTTATTTTTCTACCCACGAGTAATGTGTCCCATAGCATTTAACTTGATTGAACTTGCACTAGGCGACTCGCTGATCTCTCCCTATTATTTTCTAGTCGTCTCAGAGGTGTCCTGCTACAGCTCAGTTGCATGTTTCCCCTTAGTGCTGGGTAAAGAAAGGGCAGCATGTTTTCTGTTACTTGCAGATCTCTAGAGCACCGTATCAGTCATACGCAGGCTACAGCATGTGCCCCCCCCCCCCCCAAAAAAAAATATAACAGGAAAAAGTTTTTATGTATTTTAACCCTCTACAGTGTGGCCTGCAAGGGTTGTGATCTTGCCTTCTGTTATGCTGGGAAAGCACAGACACGCATTAGTATTTGGCACCTTCTCCATTTTTATCAAAAACATGACATGCCCTTTACAAGTGTGCTACCTCAAGTTGTGCGACGACCTTTTAGTATTCAGCTCCTTCATAATCTTTATCAAACACGTGATATACCTTTTTAAATGGTGCTATCCAAAGTTGTGAACAAGTCCGCGCATGTTCAGTTTGTTTTCAAGTTTGCCTTTGAAACCAGCAAATATATCCGCATGCTGCCATGATGGTATGTCGCAAACATTACTTCAAGGTCATTCACCAGCCTCGCAGTTTTGTTGTTTGTAGAAATGGGTAGCAAAAAGTTGTGCTTCCGATGGTAAATGAATGCTTCCGATTTCTGTACATGCTCTGCATTGATGGCGTTTCGCAATCCTCTTTTGTGTCCAATGGACTCATGAATACAATGCTTCTACTTTTGAGTGCATGCGCCGTAATTGCGGCTGCAGCGCATAGGCCAGGAGACACTGAGCAAGGTAATTTTTGCGGTAACGCATCCGTTTTTAGCCTGTAGTTTATCGAGAGCAAATTAAGCTTTGGACAGGTTTTACTGGTTAAAAAAACATGACAGTAACTCACCCCCCTCCCTGTCGCCAGAAGCCATCACGGTGCTAAAGACAAAAAAAAAACTCCTATGCGAGGTAGTCCTTCAGGAAGTTCCTGACAGTGTGCACTGCGCTTTTGTCAGATAGGGTATTTTCTCACTCCACGCGGATGTTCGGTTCAATATCTCTCACATAAGAAATCCACTGATCTACCATTTCGTGCCTCTCTTCACAGAGGATTTGCAGTATGCCTCCTGCTGCAATAACAATAGGAATGAACTTGTTAAGTCTGCTGTCTTTAAAGTTATGCGTCACCTTCCTTAAGATCTCTCAAAGGCATGCTACACAATGTTAGGGAAGAACAGCGATACACATTGAAATACTCTTGTTCTGTTGCGAGTTCAGTATATCCATTGAAAATCCATGGCGAGCGTGGATAAACAAGGTCACCAAGCAGTATGAATGATATTAGCAGGCCTACAAATATCCTCGTCCATAATCGCAACAGGTATTCACTTCCTTGGTACATGCTGGACACACTGGAGACCGATGAGTCATATGCTGATCCAGGGACGTTGCAGATGACGCAAGAAATCTAGAAAAATGCAAATTATCTCACTTGTACATGCGTACGTATGTTATTCTATACATTAATGGACAATCTCTCTAAAGACAAGTTTTCTGCTCCGTCGAACATATGCACACTTCAATTCAACTGTTCATACACATGAGCTGGTGCACCAAATACTAGCCTCGCATTCGCAAAAAATTGCCCCAAACGAGTGTTAAAATACGGCGCCCAATCATCCACCCCAACCAGCATGTTCTAAGAAGTCCACATATTTCTGTTTAAGAAATTACAATATCCCTTCTTTGGGGCTGCCATTGGGATGATTGTGCGCTCTATAGCCCCTGAGGGAATGTGCTACTTTGCTGCAAATCTTGCAGCAATGGCTGAAGTTTCCTGTGCACACGGCATGTCTATGAATGTCTTCGTATAGTACTTCCCCGAATTGCCAGAAAACATGCAAACGCATTTTTACTGTGCTCTTACTCCGCATGTATTGCCTACAACTCGGTATTCGCAGCAGCTAGCCAATTAGATAGTATTGCAGCTCTCTTCTCTAGAGGCACTGGTGGCCTAGATGGATGGATGGATGTGTTGTTTAGTGGCGCTAGGGCCAGGTATGGCCAAAGAGCACCATGACTGATAATATTGTGTTAAGCACTGATTTGTGAGTTGCGATGGTGGGATGCAACATGGCTGTAAAGTGGCCTAAAATCAATCAGTGTCATGGAAGCGTAAAATAATATATAGTATAAAATTATGATAGTGATACATGTAGTGGTCTGTGGATATAGTACGCGTGATAAGCGATCATGGAGCTAAAATTCAAGAATATGTAAATAGCACCTATGCTTCCGGGGGGCCTTTGAGCCCAAAGGCTGGGAGGCAGGTGCTTTCTTTTATTGCAGTTACCGCAGCAGAAACCTCTGTTAAGAGGCTGTGCTATGGATTTCGTGGGGCTATAACACGAAAACTATGTGTATCTTTTAAAAATTGAAGCAGGGACTGGCATTTAAAGAGAGGTTGTATGCCTATGAACATCTGAGGATGGAGTGTAATTCGCTGCCGGTGTGGTAATGGAAAATTCTTTTTCCTATTTGCGTCTAATTCTCTGCATTGCATCAGGATGTGAACCACGGCAAGTGGCTCACCACAGTTATCACACGTGGGTGGATTACCACCGGACAAGAGGTATGCGTGTGTGCTGTATGTGTGTCCCATCCTAAGTCTGCAAAGTGTTGCTTCTGTATGGCGGTTCTTTGATACCGGTGGCCAGATGCCAAGACACGGCTTGAAAACATGTAGTTTATTTTCCGTTTCTTTGTCCCACAAGCCCTGCCAGAAAGCCCTTAGCTTTTTCCTTATTGAGGGCTTGAGGTCCATTACTGGGACAGTCATGGAAGTGTTGGAAGCGTTCGTGTGGACGGATGCTGCTAGCTGGTCAGCCAATCTATCTCAGCCTCTCTCAATCTAATCAGTCTATCTCTCGGTGCCCCGTCACCCAGCATACCATGATATGCTGCTTGGACGCATAGGTGGTTAGTAATGCTGAGTAAAGAGATACAATGATAGGGTTTTGATATTTTTTGACAGTTTTCAAAGTGTTGATGGCGCTCAAAGAATCTGTGTATATAACTGCCTTTTGGATATTAAATTCTTTAATGTGTTTAACCACGGCCAATATCGCGTAGGCTTCTGCTGTGAAAATACTTGTGCTAGGGTGCATAACATCGGAATCCGAAAAGGATGGACCGACCGCTGCGTAAGACACGCCAGAATAACACTTCGATGCGTCTGTGAAAAATTCAGGAGAGGAGTATTTGTGCTGTAATTCGAGGAAGTGCATTCGGATATGCGCGACAGGCGCGCGCTTTGTAACAGCTACAAAAGATGTATCACAATGTATAAGTTGCCACTGCCAGGGCGGGGGCCGTATAACAGGGGGCATAAGGTGGTATTCAAGCAGTGGAACCCTTGTTTCTTCAGCTATGTCTCTAACACGCAGGGAGAAAGGCTTTGCCACTGTGGGCCGGTTGCGAAAATGTTGAGAACTGAACAAATAATTTATAGTGGAATACGCGGGATGCTCACTGTTTGTGTTCACTCTCAGAAAATACATGAAAGACGAATATGTTCTCCGCAGATGAAGTGACCACTCATCCGATTCAACGTAAAGGCTTTCCACTGGGCTTGTTCTAAAAACCCCTGCTGATAGGCGAATTCCTAAGTGGTGGACAGGGTCTAGCATCTTCAGAGCAGTTGGAGTAGCCGACTGGTAAACTATGGCTCCACAGTCTAGTCGTGTGCGTATGAGGCTTCTATACAAGTTCATGAGACATTTTCTAGCACTGCCCGAGGTTGTGCGTGACAGCCCCTTTAAGATATTCATTGTTTTCATACATTTATTTTTAAGATACTTCATGTGCTGTATAAAGGTTAATTTCGCTTCTAAGATTATGCCTAAAAAATTATGTTCCCTATTTACAGGCAGATGCTCCCCATACAAAACAATTTCGGGATCAGGGTGCAGGCCTCTTTTCTAGAGAAAACCACACATGTGCTTATTTGTGGGTTCAGCCTGAACCCCTTCTCATCATCCCATTTGGAGACATTGTTAAGACCAAGCTGGACCTGTCGCTCACAGATTGCGAGAAATTGATTGAAATCCTATCCGCGCATCGTCATCATATGTTGAATAGAAGATGTTACGTGGCATGCGTAGACGAAGAGAATTCATTTTGACTATAAAGAGCGCGCAGCTGAGCACCCCGCCCTGCGGCACTCCAGTTTCCTGTACAAATTTCCGTGACAGAACGCTGCCCACTCGAACACGGAATGTACGACTACGCAGATAACTTTCGATAACATTGAACATATTACCGTGTATACCTAACTGTGAGAGGTCTCAATATCCCAAACCGCCACGTAGTATCATAGGCTTTCTCCATATCTAGGAAAACTGATACGAAAAACTGCTTATGAACAAAAGCTTCACGGATACATGCCTCGATACGTATGAGATGGTCATTGGTAGATCGACCCTCCCGAAACCCGCACGGGTATGGGTCGAGCAATTTGTTTGATTCGAGGAAGTGTAGTAGGCGACAGTTGATCATTTTTCCGAAAACTTTGCAGAGGCAACTTGTTAATGCTATAGGTCTGTAACTTGAAATAGAGGAAGGATCCTTACCGTGCTTTAGAATTGGAATTATAATAGCCTCCTTCCAAACAGGTGGAATCTCGCCTGAAAACCATATAACATTGTAAAGGTAAAGGAGGGTTTCTTGTGTTTCGGAGGGTAGTTGTTTCAACATCTCATACATTACGCGGTCTGAACCTGGGGCGGATGTATTACAACTGTTCACTGCTGCCTGCAGTTGTGCTATGCAGAAGGGCTCGTTGTACGTCATACTTGTAGCACATTTTCTTTGCAACTTTTGCTGTTCTATTCGCGTTTTGTAGTTTAGGAAGGTTTCGGAGTAGTGCGAGGAGCGCGATATGCATTGAAAATGTGCACCTAGAAAGTTGGCTTGATCTTCCAGGCTTTCTCCGTGGCTATCTACTAAAGGTAAGGAATACGTTCGTTGCCCATTGACTTTCTTCACTCTATTGCAGATTTTCTCTCATCTGTGTAAGAGGTAATGCTTGATATAAACTTTGCCCAACTCTCTCGTCTTGCTTGTCGGCGCGTTCTCCTCGCCTGTGATTTGACATGCTTAAAGTTTTCCAGGTTTCTGCTGTTGGCGAATCGCGAAGCAGCGCCCACGCTTTGTTCTGGTTCCTCCGTGCTTGCCTACATGCATCGTTCCACCTGGGAACACGCCGCTTGGAGTCAGTGCCACTTGCTTGAGTAATGCACTTAGAGGCGGCATCAAGTATAAAGGCTGTAAAGTATGTGACAGCATCATCTATTGTTATACCGGACATCTCAGTCCACGTCATCTGAGTAAGAGTTCGGTACCGTTCCCAATCGGCTGTGTCAACCTTCCACCGAGGGACCTGCGGGAGAAGTTGATCTTGTTCCATCGTATTTAAGGTTATAGTGAAGTGGTCACTCCGATATGGGTTATTCAGCACACTCCATTTAAAATAAGGTAATAGCGTCGGCTAGAAAATGCTAAGATCTATGGCAGAATGTGACTTGTTAGCCAGGTTAAAATACGTGGGCTCCTTTGTATTCAAAAGACATGCTCCAGAAGAAAAAAAGCAACTGTTCAATAACACACCCTCGCAAATCATAGCGTGCATCGCCCCACAAACTACTATGTGCATTAAGATCACCAAGAATCAGATAGGGCTCCGGGAGCTCATCTATTATTGATTCTATGTCGCGTCTGTGAAGGTGACAATGTGGTGGTATATACAAGGATCAGATGGTTATGAGTTTATCTAAAAGTATGGCTCGAATGGACACTGCCTCAAGGGCCGTTTGGAGCTTGAAATATTGACATGCTATACTTCTATCAGCAATGATGGCTACACCGCCAGATGATACGACAGCATCCTCGCGGTCTCTCCGGAAAGTCATGTATTGTCGGAAGAAGTTGGTGTGCTTGGAAGTTAGATGGGTTTCTTGTACACACAGCACTTTAGGTTTAAACTTAGAGAGAATTTCTTGGACATCATCTAGGTTTCTTAGTAGTCCTCTAACATTCCACTGCATAATGTCATGCATGTTGAAAAGAACATTGTGGTGTGTGTCTTGAGAGATAGGAGAATGACGTTACTCTACAATGCCATTGTTAGGCCCTGTAATTGGTGTTTGGTCCTTTCTGGAGCGGTCAAGAGAACCTCGCCGCTCCTTCGACGCTACCTGCGCCGTTTGGCTTGGACTGGTGTCCATAGCCTCTTGCGAGGCACTGGACACCCGCTCCAGGGAGTGATGTGTGCGCCGCGTAGACTTCATCTCAAGTGACGAAGTCTTCGTCCCCACCAGGCCGGAGGTCGCCAGGACCCATGTGGCCTCTGCGGTGCCTTGGCTGCTGCCGGAGCTTGAAGATGAAATTGGTGTGGACACTTTGTGAGATGGCAGGGCTGAGTTGGCTGCTCCGACCGTAGGAGTGGGTGGCGTTAGCCTCGGCACGCTAGGCGTGGTTCGGGCTGCCGCCAGAAGCCATTGAAGTGCTACCTCCTTCTAAATTCAGTTGCTGGATCCACCACTGATGCTGCTTGATACTATATTATGTCGAAAACAAGTTGCAGGCGGTGCTCTCGTCGCGGGCGACGGTAACGCGCCTGATACGTATGCAAGAGGGAAACTGCTCTACGTTTTATGTAAGCAAGAGTGTGACACATGTGAAGTATTACTTTAGGCGAGTAAGTATTTTTAGACGTTTAAAATGTGTTTGAAGGAAGGAACCGCTGGTCTGAAGGAGGAAAACTGACACTTCTTGATTCTCACTCCTCCCTATTTTCTTTGAGTAAAGGCATACATCATATTAGAAGTTTATAGCATTTTAATTCCATCGTCCTTGCAGTAAAGGAAACACTTTTTGTTAAGAGGCGATGATAGTAGAATACTAGTTTATGTCAATATACGGTTGTGCACAAGTTAAAGAGTAGCAGACAATTTCGTGCTTTTCATATCCTTTCTAACAAAGATAAGTTTCTGCTAGTTAATTTCACTTAGTGTTGTCATATACCCTTCTGTTTTCCTTGGGCAGCTAATGTAGCGTTTCTTCAGCGTTGTAGCGTGCAGCGTTTCATTGTTTTTTGTTCTTTCTTATTAGTAATAGAAAAGAAGCAGCCATTGTCAGGAAATTACAAAAACAACTAATATGTTTATGTTAGCCTCAATTGAAGAGAAAGATTATTTCCACGAGAGTCTTCACGAAACGGCTATGAAACAAGCGTGGCCATGCTAGTTTTATGGCTTTGTACCACAACACAGTTTTGTATTACACCTTCTCATGCCACCTGTGGGATATGGCACTAAAATTGTCTCTCTTGGCTCCCTTGTTGCAATGCAAAAATACAATTCAGAAAAACCAGAGCGCATACCACGGGTTTTCTTGCTTCATTTATCTCCAATGTGAACGCGTCGTCGGCTTTCGTCGTTGGGGCTCTTCTCTTGTAATATTCAGCTGTGGTAGGCAGCGAATTTTTTTATGAAACTTCCGCTGCACCCGAACACTGGAAACCTATAAAGGTGTCTAACACCATTAACAGTATTTAAATACCTTTTTACGTTAGCATGGGCGCTATAACGTAAGACTATTCCAAACATTTCTATTCCAATTCTGCAATCAGTCCTGCGCGATTGGTGAAAACTTTTTTTGGGGGCCAGCCCCCCTTCACCTGTCTGTCATGCGACGTCACGAAAACCCCGATAGCTCAGCATCTCATATAACGTGTACACAATGACTATGCATGATTTGACCGAATAAATGAAAAAAGTTATTTCTGATTCGACGCCTTTTCGCCATTAACCTTCGGCTATGTGTCAAAAATTTTCGGGGTGCACCCACTTCACCTGCTTGTCACGCGACGTCACAAAACCACAAAAACTCACCGCGTCAAAGTGACGTGTACGCCTTAAAGGTGCATTATTATGCCGAACAAAACTGAATTTTATTCTGAATAGCCGCAGGCTGCCCCGTTCCAAAAGGAATAAAAGATGGCTGCCGCCGATCACTGATGCACTGGCTACTCGCACCTGTCGGAGAGCATGGGTTTATTTGCGTGTTATAAAACTTGTTGTGTGGCCGTGTAACGTTTTCGAGCACTTTCGGAACGTTTACGACCGCGTTCTACCAACTCTTCTTTGCTGAGGATCCGTTTTAGTGTCATTCTGACGCTTCCATTGCATGCCACCACGATTTTCGGACAGCCACCACCAGCTAAGTAAGGAAAAGCGGAACAATCGCTGACACCGGCACCACCCTCTTCATCCGGTTATCGATATTCAGTGCAGTGGCTCAGCGCCATCGAATCCCTCTCCACTTGAGCGTGCTCCTCGTCTCTTGTCAGCTAATTGGATAAGACACGCCATTCAGTGTAGGTAATGTTACTGGTTTTTCAAGCGAACAAATGTGACCTCCTATGAAAAAGACAGCGTTTGATTAGCCTGTTCAGACAACCTTGCGGATGACGACCCGATGCTTGCGTCGGCGGTTACGCAAATTTGACGTCAAGAGATTGGAATGAAAACATATTGGAATAGTTTTACGTTATAGGGCGCCACAGTGCATGTTCCCCGTTATACTGATAGCTGAATACTCTACAAAAGCTTCATTCTCTTGAAGCAGTGATTGCAGAGAATATTCGCTAGGAGGAAAAACTACCACCAGCATGGTCATAATTATGGTAGCGGTGTTAAATGTATGACTAAATTGCCCTCAGGATATATTATTAATTGGGAGTGGTAAAATACGCGGTGAAATTACTTCATATAGAAAAAAAAACGCAGATCTGAAGCACCCAGAGAACAATCTTCATGGAATTTGCTGAGCACCAATGTGCCAGAGAAAGAAAGTGTTGAGTTAAAAAGCAGCGGAAGGAAAGTAAAAATACCCGTGTTTTTCTACTGAGGTAATCATTTTGGAAGCTTCACGAAACTTGTTTGCGCGCCGCGATAAAGTATATTCACAAACTGATCGCAATGCAAGAGGCCCTGATTTCTTCCGCAATTGCAATCCACCGAGATGGTTTGAGTGGTATGTCATATATTTACAAACCAGATAAAACGGAAACTCGCCGCATGGAGACAGAAGGGGTGCTGAACTTCACTGTTTTTGACAACACTGGGGAGTGATTGTCAACACAATGCCACGGGCGGTAGAGAAAAGAAAAACCACAAATAAATTTATGAACGACGACGTTTGTGGACAACGGAGCCTTTGAGAGACATATTCAAGCTTATTTTTTTAACTTTTTATTGAGTGGCATCGAATCAAGTACTAATGAAGTTTATACTTTCCGTTCCAATGGAGAAGGCATGAAGTACGGATTTGCTCTTTCACTGATGACATTTGCGTTTGGGTCATTGCACGCCGAATGCATCGGCGTTTTTTCGTTCATCAAAGACATAGCTGAAAAAATTCCCACATGTTTGTTGCAGTTCAAAACTCATTCTCCGCGGTTATTTTCCTTCTCAAAATTTTTGTAGCATTTTGGAGAGAATTTGTTTTTCTTGCCCAACTGATCTAGAAGGAATCATTCAACATTTTATCTCAAGGACACATTGTAGGATCCAGTGTGTATGACAAGACAATGAAGTATTGCGACTGACAAAATAGCTAATTTTTTCAAATATTCGAGAACTTCGACTAACTTTGGAATCGTCCAAAAAGAGTAAAAATCCTACGTTCAAAGTTTCTCCTCAAAAACTAGAAAAATTAGCAGACACAAATGAAGTATATAATAATGGTGGCACACTCAACACAGCATAATTGAACAATATTGAAAGTGTCGAAGCTACAGTGGATTGCAAGGAAAACATTTGTAATATTCTGTTTTTGCGAAACATTCTATATTCAAGGTAAAAAAAACGTTGCTTTGGTCGTCTGCCTAAAATATCTGCGTTACATCATTAGGTAGCCCTACGTCTTTACTATGAATGCACGAAGTAACAAAAAGGTATTATGTTGTAAACGCAAGCATTTTTATTTATTTATTATTTATATGTATTCTGCCTACGTGCATCACGTAGGCAGCAGACATATATTAAGCGTTGCCGCCTTGAAAAGTCCCATTGGTATCAAATTGAGCCCGAGAAACTATTCAGTAAGGAGTTTCTGGCTTTGTTATTCTATGAAAACCGAGACAAGTCATTTGGAGCGCCAGATTGTTGGCCGACTCTTTTTTTTTTATTGTCATGGCTACGAAAAATAAGTGCCAACCAGATTTCAGCACATGAGCCTGAACGTGGCACATATCAGTTTTGAAGTCGAGCAAATGCGCGCTGTCGAACAGGAGTGACACTTCTTGCCCTTGACAAAGGCGCGAGTGCCACTTCTAGTTGAAATAGTGTCGTCGGTTGAAAATATTGCAAAGGCTCGGTTCCATTAATGCGGACAGTGTTCGCAAAGCTGGTGGACGGTTGAACTTGTGGCTCAAATATTGCATTCTACGGCACACAAATAGGCTTTATCTCAAAAAGGCTTTCGCGTTCCCAATTGTACAACTCAAGCGGCGTCAAAATTAGCCAAGGTTTTTCTTGGCAGCCACCTTTTTTAGGATGCCAACCACCAGATCACAAGAGCTTTTTCCGTGTGATATGAAAAAAGAAAATGCCATGTAGCATCCGAATTAAAGTTTGGAGGACGCTTAAGCTTCGCCTTTAAGAGCGGAACAGCATAGCGTTCAAAGACCCCTTACTGCTTTTCAAGCTGCCCGGCAACTGCAGTTTATGTAACCGTAATGCTTAACGGGAAACGCTGAATACAAATGCTGTGCATGAAGGCGAGCTTGCTGATAGAAGGTTGGCGTCTTGCGATGGTCAATTTCCTGTTATTGCGTCGCACTTTTAATATTTCAGTCTCAAAAAGGCTAACATAAAGGACATGCACCGTCGGTGCTTTTTTCCATCGCATTTGTTTCTGGGTGCCGTTCTGAAAATCCGACGAATAACTTTCTAAAAAATGAAAGACAAGATATGAGCACCATTGGTGGTAGAGAAGTGGTTGGGTATGCGTGGTTCGAAATTTTGTCGAACTGACGCTTAATGCCGACGCGGGACGCCGACGCCAGATTCTCCTTCACGCTATCGCGTTAAAATCTTCCTTGTGGCAGCAGAAGTTTGCGATTTTTTTCTGTTATTATACTGGGAAGTAGTGCCTAATGAAAAGCAGTGTATATCTTCTACCTACGGAATGTCTACATTGTCTACTTGGGTGTACTGTTGCCTGAGAGTTGTACCAATATATAGTGTGCGGTGCTCTGTAAGAGAAAGGTATGGTTTCAGAGAAATCCATTAAAACTATGGCTTCTGCAGGTATGAGAGTTGTCTTCGAATTGCGTAGGGGCTGAACTTGGAGCTTGCTGAGAAAGCGATGCGATGTTAAGTTATTTATCACGTCAAGGACACGACCCACGAAGTCATTAATGGTTAACAGGATTCTTTCCAATCGGCAGCTCACTCCCCTAGCCCACTAACGGACAGAAATATTTGTTACCGAATGCGGGCTCTGTGCAGGAGAGCTCAATATCAACGATGTGAGCGACGAAGCTCCTGGGCAATTGTTGCATATACCGGTCATACAGCTCTCATTCTTTATCTCACACACTCATCTCGAGGAAGGAATCAATCGTTTATAAAACGCCCAAGGACTGTAGCATCAATTTTAAATTTTCGTGGTAAATGTAAACGCAAACGGAGTGCGCTTCCGGAGCGCCAGCAAGTAAACAGTGGCGTGGCGTCAGGTAGGCGAACATCCAAAGGCCGCACTCCAGTTTCGTGTAACTTTTCTTCCAATCCTCGTGCGCATCCTCGAGATTTCTGTGCAGTAATCTTTTTTGGTTGCCTCGAACGACATGTTTATCAGCTGGAAGTGAGACGGATGCAAAATCATCTTTAGAGAACTTTGTTATGCTTGTTCTCTCGCCTAGTGGTATATTTAACTTTGTTGCCATAGAGTCCGAAATTCCTCGCTGTTGCCTAATTTTTACAGCCATGCGAACTTGCCTTTCCGATGCACGAAAGTACTTCACAACTTTTTTTTCTCGATCATGAAGGAGGCGCCAATGTCAGAAGAGAAACCTTTTTCGACTGATTTCTTTCTCGTACGAATGAATCTTTCACATTTTAAACAAGCGTCTTATAGTCCTCGGGAACGTTTCTCTGTTCTCTAAGCCTTGCACTTGAGCATCCGTGCTAATATCACTCGGCATGGTACCATCTGTGACAGCTACTTCTTCCTCGTGGTGCTTCCGTTTTCTGCTCGAGGTCCTTTCAGTCCCATCTCGCGGTCCAGCAGAGTGTTTTGAGGTTGGTGCACTCGGTTCTTCAAACGTAGACGCGCATGTTGTTTCACAATCCACTAAGCTTTTATTGGCTGTGCCCGCACTTAGAAACATCTAACCTTACATTGTGGAAAGGGTTTTTCACGAGGAATCAGCTCCAGGAGAGGTATTGCTGTAGCAGGGTCCAGAGCTATGACCATGGTTCCCCAGCGGTCTGACCCATGAGCGGAGAAAGTATCCGAGCACATATTTGATGTGATGTAATACGGTGTTCGCGCACTCTTTCTGAACTGTGCTTGTTGCTTTTCGCACGCAACAGCAGAGGACCAAGTTCACGATTGTCTAGGTTTTCAGTTCTAATCGTGAAGGCGCTTTTCACATATGTCGTCTTATTACAGTCTTCGGGTCCCAGTGACCAGGGAAAAAGATGCTTGTATTAAAATTAAAAAGCATTTGGCGATAGAGTGCCCACCTTTTATTTATAGTGCATTGAGTGAACGAGGCCAGCACTCTTTCTGCGTTTAATTTCTAGTATTGTTCACAGATTTCAATGTATAAACTGCATGAAACGCACCTCTCAAATCTGCAGGACTCTGTAGAAATTAGCCCATAGATCTCATTAAGTCTCATTAAGGACAGTCTCATTAAGGACATCCCATCTTCATGTCCCTCGTACATTAAAGACACAAATCATTTCCTTCGGGAGGTATCAAACCTGACGGTAGCGGCGGGGGGTTACTTGGTCACTATGGATGTCGCATCTTTGTAAACCAAAGATGTCGAGGGCATAGCTTCCTGTACCTCACGCCGAGGGCATAGCTTCCACAGTTTCAGCTTACGCTGGCTCCAGCCAACCTAGGCAATTAGATAAAGACACAGTTGAGACTCTTTTAAATCTAGTACTGAAATATAATCACTTTGAGTTCGAGGACAAGCATTATTTGCAAATCAGTGGAACCACCATGGGAACGAAGATGGCGCCAAATTATGCAAATATCTTTATGGCATCTTTAGAAATACCCTTCCTCGCAAACTCGGCCGTAAAACCAATATTTTATAAGCGATTCCTGGATGACATTTTGTTTGTGTGGGCCGACAATGAACAAAGTCTCTTAGACTTCATTTCTAATTTCAATTCTCTGCACCCGTCAATCTGCTTTGCGCACAACTTCTCCCAAAATAGTATTCACTTCCTCGACGTCACTCTGTCACTGAGTGGCGGTCTCATTTGCACGTCCCTATACAAAAAGCCGACAGATCGTCAGCGATATCTGCATTTTTATAGTAGCCACCCCCATCACTGCAAAACAGGCATTCCCTACTCCCAGGCCCACAGATACAGAAGAGTCTGTTCCAAATCTGCGCAATTTGAGCGACACGCGGAGGAACTGAAATCTGCTCTCATACGCCAAAAATATCCTCCAAAAATAGTAGACGATGCCATTGAACGCACCCGCAGCTTAGATCGAGCACTGATAATGGGAGAAAAGGGTAGCAATACCAATACACAATCAGATCCAAGCTTGGTCCTCACATACACCACCGGTGCTCCGCGGGTCAATGCCATTCTCACCCGCCATTTTAATATCATGAAACAGAGCATCCGACTCGCTACTATCTTCAAGCAGCCGCCTCGGGTTGTGTATAGAAGAAACAAAAATTTAAGGGATTTGTTAGTCAGGGCGAGGACACAGAAGTCAAACACGCCCAAGGGCTGTCGACTGTGTGGGAAACCTCGTTGCAAGGTATGCCGTCACATGACAACCGCAGACACGGCTGAAGCATCGAACTCGCCCTTCGTATATAAATTTACCGAAAATCTTGACTGTGATTCCAGTAACGTCGTGTACAAAATTCGATGCGAGGTGTGTAAGCAGGAATATATCGGCCAAACAGAGACCCCTTTCCGCCTATTGGTTTAACAATCACCGCGCGCATGGGAAAAGTCTCCCCAATTTACCCTTCTCCAGGCACGTTCGGCTGCCAGATCACTCCTTTGAACGCGTGAGCGTTGTGCTCTTGCAATCTGGTTTCCAACACACCCATGCACGCGAGCAGAGAGAATCCTTTTTCATCCATAAATTTGGAACGTACATTAAAGGAATTAATGAGAGTCCGGGGCCGCTGACGTGCCTCCGGGATATGCCGTGAAAGTGCATGGGAAACCCGAATACATGCTCTGTACTCTAAAATTGAGATGCTGGCTATTCACTGCTTGCTCACCCCTCCACATGCGCCTCAAGGGGGCGAGCGGAAAACCAATAAATTCAGTTTCCTGGACCCTGCCACTGAAGTGGTCATTCTGAGTGACCTATTGCCCTTCTTGAAATACGCACGTGCTGCCTTGACGTCAGTTGTCTGTTAAACGTTCAAAAACTGGAACACAAGGAGGCTATTTAACTCGACTTCCTAAATCTAAGCCCATGGGCGCACTTGCTGTGCGAATCCCATGCATATATTCTTTTTTGGAACTATATTTTTTCTTTTTTTCGCACCGTAGCTGGACCACAAAGTTGCCGGAACGGGCCGTGCCTTGTATATGTGTACTGTGACACAATGTTTCTTTCTACAAGTTGCCGCTTTTCTGTCTTCCTTCTGGGCCCCTTCTCTATTGTGCCCCCCGCCACCCGATTCAACTTGCCCTCTCTCCCGCTACAACGGCAGCCCACGCACTGGTGCTGTGGAGCGACCGCTTTCTCCCTCCTTGGCTCGGGTGCACGGGAACCTAGCTGCCGCTACTTCGCGCTCCCCTCATTCTCAGTCTTACGTCTACGTCCTGCTGTGTGCTTTTTTCTTTCTCTTTCCATTTTCTTTCTTTTTCCTTTTTTTTCCTCACTGACCTTCTTGATCTACACACATGTGACTCCGCCTTCCTCTTGCCCTGCATAGCTGCCAAAGGCTGCTGTAAATCTGCCAAGGCGCCGAAAATCAATCACGGTCGCAACTGTTCCTCTCGGTTTGATGTATGTAAGAACGACCGGGCACCCGGTCTGGTGTCTTCACTACCAGGGCCAAACTGCCATGTTTTTTAAAACCCTGATGAAGATCGGTCCACCGATCGAAACTGTCGAAATTAAATACTTGTTCTGTTTACCTTGTAGCACGACTCAAGTTGTTTACGTTTGAAGGGTAGCCTGAAGAATCCCTCTTTGCCTACTATATATATATATATATATATATATATATATATATATATATATATATATATATATATATATATATTGTTGCAGGAAGAAAGCAGGCCCACGGGGGTAAAGTAACGTATATTTACAACTGGCGAATATGGCGTTCAGGCAACTGCCAGACTTCATCTTCGTCTAGGCCAATCCAACTTCTTCGTTCCCTTCACCGTAACATTCATTACCCTCCCGGTGGAGTAACTCTGTCCCGGTGCAAATTATAGAGCCTCACTTAATGGGGGGACATAGGGCTTAAGCCTGGCGACGTGAACAACATCGCTGGTGACGTTGCGATGCACTGAAGGCTGACCGACTGGGGCGATCACGTATGTCACGCCGGACAGTTGGAGTAAGATCTGGTACGGACCCGAATACCGGGAAAGTAGTTTTTCCGACAAGCCGACGCGACGTGAAGGCGTCCAGAGAAGGACAAGGGAACCAGGTGAAGAATGGTAGTCTCGGTGCCGAAGGTCGTAGCGTCGCTTTTGAGAAGCTTGCGAGAGAGTGAGGCGATGACGGGCGGCATCTCGGGCCTGGGCGGCTAAGTCAATAGCATCGCGAGCGTAACCAGTGCTGGATGATTGTACTGCGGGAGGTAGCAACGTGTCAAAGGGCAAGGTGGGGTCGCGGCCATACAAAAGGTAAAATGGTGAAAATCCGGCAGTGTCGTGACGAGACGAGTTGTATGCGAAAGTTATGTATGGTAGAGCGACGTCCCAGTCGCGGTGATCGTCGGAAACGTACATCGCCAGCATTTCAGTTAGCGTGCGGTTGAGTCCCTCGGTGAGGCCCTTTGTTTGAGGGTTGTACGCGGTAGCAACCTGGTGTTCTGTTGCACAGGAGCGGAGCAGGTCATCGACGACCTTCGATAAGAAGTAGCGGCCGCGATCCGTCAGCAACTGGCGAGGGGCGCCGTGGTGCAGGATGACGTCGTATAGTAAGAAGTCTGCGACATCTGTAGCGCAGCTGGTTGGAAGCGCTCGCGCGTTGGCATATCTCGTGGCATAATCGGTTGCTACAGCAATCCATTTGTTGCCTTTGATAGAAATTGGAAAGGGGCCTAGGAGGTCTAGGCCCACACGAAAGAAAGGCTCTGTGGGGATATCGATTGGTTGAAGCAAACCAGCGGGAGGCGTAGCAGGCGTCTTCCGGCGCTGACACAGGTCGCAAGAAGCGACGTAACGGCGCACAAAGCGATAAATGCCGGGCCAGAAGAAGCGGCGCCGCAGGCGGTCGTATGTACGAGTGATGCCCAGATGTCCAGCAGTAGGAGCGTCATGAAGTTGCTGGAGCACGGCTAGTCGAAGGTGCTTGGGAACGATTAGGAGGAGCTCCGGGCCGTCAGGACGAACGCTACGACGGTATAAAGTTCCATCGCGCAAGGTGAACATGCGGAGGGACGGGTCATTGGGCGAGGAGCTTAGGCGTTCCATAAGTGTTCGAATAACAGGATCTTTGCGCTGCTCGTCGCCAATATGGAGGAAGTCGGAGATGGATAGAACACTGATGTCTGAGTCTGCATCGGTATCGTCCGGTTGATCCACGGGATTGCGGGACAGGCAGTCAGCGTCTTTATGCAGGCGCCCTGACTTATACATAATAGAAAATGTATATTCCTGTAGACGCAATGCCCAACGTGCAAGTCGTCCAGTTGGGTCCTTCAAAGAGGAGAGCCAGCAGAGGGCGTGATGATCGGTTACGACGCAGAAGCTCCGACCGAAAAGGTACGGCCGGAATTTCGCGACCGCCCATACGAGTGCGAGACATTCTCTCTCGGTAATGGAGTAATTTCGCTCGGGTGTGAAAAGATGGCGGCTAGCGTAAGCGATGACATGATCTTGGCCCTGTTGACGCTGAGCGAGGAGAGCGCCGATGCCATGACCACTAGCGTCAGTTCGTACTTCAGTGTGCGCAGAAGGGTCAAAATGTGACAGAATTGCGGAAGTTGTAAGCCGCTCAATCAGGGTAGAAAAGGCTTTCTCCTGCACAGGTCCCCAAGAGAAAGAGACGTCTTTCTTAAGAAGGTCAGTGAGAGGGTGAGCGATGTCGGCAAAATTTCTCACAAATCGCCGGAAATAAGAGCATAAGCCCAGGAAACTACGGACATCGTTTGTTGAAGAAGGTACAGGAAAATTTCGCACGGCGTGAACTTTCTGCGGATCAGGTTGGATTCCAGCGGCGTTTACGACATGGCCGAGCATGTTAATTTCACGGTGACCGAAATGGCACTTGGAGGAGTTTAGCTGAAGGCGAGCCCTGCGAAACACGGAGAGTATGGTTGTGAGGCGCCGCAGGTGGCTCTCAAAGTTCAGCGAAAACACAATCACATCGTCGAGGTAACAGAGGCATGTAGACTACTTCAAGCCGCGCAAGAGAGAGTCCATCATGCGCTCGAATGTAGCTGGCGCATTGCATAATCCAAACGGCGTGGCTTTAAATTGGTACAGACCGTCCGGTGTGATGAAGGCTGTTTTCTCGCGGTCCATCTCATCGACGCTAATCTGCCAATAGCCGGAGCGGAGGTCAACTGATGAAAAGTATTGGGATCCGTGAAGGCAGTCAAGAACATCATCAATGCGCGGCAGGGGATACACATCCTTCTTTGTGATCCTGTTGAGGTGCCGGTAGTCAACGCAGAAGCGCCACGAGTTGTCTTTTTTCTTCACTAAGACAACCGGTGATGCCCACGGGCCACTGGAAGGTTCAATGATGTCCTTGTCCATCATCCTGTCTACTCTCTTTCTGTATGATGGCCCTTTCTGTTGCGGAGACGCGATATGGCCGCCTATGAATGGGGCTGGCGTTGTTGATGCGATGCGTGACAACAGATGTCTGGCCAAGTGGACGGTCGTCCAAATCAAAGATGTCCCGAAAATATGACAGGAGCTGACGAAGAGCTGTTATTTGTTCGGAAGGAAGGTCAGGGGCGATCATCTTAGAAACATCGTCCGCAGGCGTCGAGTACGGAGGAGTGGGTGACAAAGGTCCGTTGGTACTGACGAAGGATTCGGAGGTCAAAGAAGAAATCTCACATTCTTCCAAAGGAGTGATATGCGCTATGGCGATACCGTGTGGCAACACATGCGACGAAAATCCAAAATTGAGGATTGGCACGCGAGCACAGTTTTCGCGGATCCGGATTAAGGTGCTCGGTAGGGCAATATTGCGCGACAAAACCACGTCAGTAAGCGGCGACGCGACGTACTCGCCATCAGGTACGGGAGGACAGGACGTCAGGAGGACATTTGTAGCCGCTTGTGGAGACAGCCTTGCAAACTCAGCACAACATAAGCGGTGTGAAACACAAGTTGTTGCGTCGGCAGGAAGCGGCAGATCCAACTGTACAACACCTGCGGAGCAGTCAATTTGGGCAGAGTGTTTCGAAAGGAAGTCGAGGCCGAGAATTAGGTCGTGCGGACAGTGTTCAAGGACAATAAATAGAACAACAGTATAATGGCCCCCAATGGTCACACGTGCTGTGCACATTCCAAGGACAGGTGACGTACTCCCATCGGCGACTCGCACGGTGCACGGTACGGCGGGGGTCAGAACCTTCTTGAGCCTTCGATGGAGAGCAGCGCTCATAACTGAAATCTGCGCTCCTGTGTCAACGAGAAATCTAACAGGGACGCCATCAACTTCAATGTCCAGTAGGTTTCCACATGTAGGCAGGTTCAACAGAGGATTTGTGGGCCGGGTCGTAGATGCAGCTTCACCTCCGGGAGCTGCACCGCCTAGTTTCCTGAAGCGAAGCGACCGGTTGCAGAAGGGGACGAAGAGCGGTGAACGAGAGGCGAACGGGACGTACGGCCTTGCGGAGACGGGGAGCGGCTGGATCTTGGGGGAGCACTGTCGGCGTTGATGTTCCTAGTCGGCGTATAGGGCGAGAAAGTACGATTGTCTGGTACTTGGCGGTAGTGACTCGGAGAGGACCAGCGAGGAGGCGACGACCAATGGTTGCGGCAATGACGGGCGATGTGTCCAATACCGGAACAATTAAAACAGATAGGTTTATCATCCGCTGTGCGCCAGTCAGCTGGGTTGCGACGAGGGGGCGGAAAGCTTTGCGTCTGGGAGCGAGCGGCCGGTGAAATCTGGTAGGTGTTTGTATGGCGGACCGAGCAGAGAGATGGAATGCCTAAACTTGCTATTTCCTCCCGAACGACCGCTTGTATAAGGGAGATAGCGGGCACGCTTTCCCGACAGTCAGAACGGACTGGAGCCGGAGCCATGGCCTCAAGCTCATAGCGAACGATGCGCGTGATTTCTTCTGGTCCTGTGGGCTGAACGAAGCGTGGCGGGTCTTCGCAAGAACATGTCGCGGCGGTATTGGGCAATCGGTCGAAAGTCTGAGCGATGCGGCGGCCCTTCGCTTGTTCGAAGCGCCGGCACTCCTTTATAATTGCATCCACAGTGGCACAATCCTTACACATCAGGAGATTGAAGGCATCGTCTGCAATACCTTTCAATATGTGACCAATCTTGTCTACCTCGGTAATGTTGTTATCAGCCTTGCGACAGAGGGCCAGCACATCCTGTATGTAGACGACATAGGATTCTGTGGACGTTTGAGCGCGACACGCAAGTCCTTTTTTTGCCGCCAGCTCATGACCGACAGGTCTGCCAAACAGGTCTCGCATTTTTTCTTTGCAGACATCCCAGCTCGTTAGGTCAGCTTCGTGTGTGTCGTACCATTGCCTCGCAGTTCCTCTAAGGTAAAATATGACGTTTGCTAGCATCATTGTTGGATCCCACCTGTTGTTGTCGCACACTCGTTCGTACATCGTAAGCCAGTCCTCGACGTCGGCGTTGTCCGTGTCACAAAATGTCCCTGGGTCCCGTGGATGAGTGAGGATGACCATTGGCACGAGCTGCTGAGGCGTTGTCGCTTGTGTCGGTTGATTTGCCATTGTGGCGGCAGGTAGAGCAGGTAGATGACGTCCGCTTCGAAGTTCCGTGATTGTACCCCGCACCTTCCACCAAAATGTTGCAGGAAGAAAGCAGGCCCACGAGTGTAAAATAACGTATATTTACAACTGGCGAATATGGCGTTCAGGCAACTGCCACACTTCGTCTTCGTCTAGGCCAATCCAACTTCTTCGTTCCCTTCACCGTAACAATATATATATATATATATATATATATATATATATTGTCACAAGCTGTCATGAACCACGCCTGCCGCGCAAAGTCGAATACCGAGGTATGTTTCGTATGCAGGGCCATCAAAACTTGACGCTCATTATCGCTGAGTGACTTATCAATCATGGAAAGTATCTTCGAGCTCCCGGAGCTCGAGACACTGGTTGCTCCTTCATCGGGGAGTTCCGCAAGTACTGCCACCGATACGGGAGAGTCTGTCGGAAACGTGGCAATCTTTAGGCCTTGAGGTAGCACTGCCGCTTCAGTGGAACATTTTAGCGCCCACAGCCCCGCGCATCCATTGGTCACTGAGACCACGCAGTGCGGAACTAACACGTTTTTCTTGAGGCAGTTCCGATGTACAGGTTCCATTGCAGCATCGAACGAGATAGGAGTCGGAGATGAACAGGCGACGGCAACACGCATCGCGGATAAGGCGGGCACAACCGTATCCTCAGACACGCACAGCACACTCTCCGGGCAAGCTTCACCTTCAAAGAGCACAGGTGAAACACTGGTGTCGACACTGAGTTCTCCCGTCCGGCAATCAACATTCGCACCACACAACTGCAAAAAGTCAATCCCCAGAATCACGTCATGCGAGGAGCGAGGAAGAACAGTAAACTCTGCATTAAAAACTTTCCCACCCAAAGACACATCCACGTTACACACACCAACCGGGTATAATGCTTCACCACTGACTCCACGGAAACTTGTGCACTGGTCCCAACGAAACATAACCTTGCGTCCCAGAAGGCCTTTAAACCCCACACTCATGACCGAGACAGTTGCTCCCGTGTCGACTAAAGCCATTGTGGAGACCCCATCAATCAGTACATGAACCTTATTCTTTAGCATGAAAATAGTTGGAGGCAGTTAAGTCGGCAGCACACATTTTCCAGCGACCTCACCTCCATCGGCCGCGCTGGCTAGTTTCCCGGCGGGGGCGACACGAAACGGCGCCGAGGCGATGGTGACGTGAATCGCGGCCGAGGGGATGGTGATCGGGAGGCTCGGAAGGCTGGTGGTGGCGTCAGAGTAGGGTCGGAGGCAGGGGAGCGGTAGCGGTTCCGGGTTCTTTCTGCTCCAAAGTAGGTCTCCTGGGCGGTGCATCGGTCCTCTCGAAAGTGGCTTCCTGAAGAGGAGTCTCCTGGCCACTGAGTGCGCAGTGTACGACCGCTAGACCGCGTAGTCGGCGCTGACGATCCGTAGTTTGATGCTCGGCGTCGGCTACAGTACCTAGCTATATGGCCAGGCATGCCGCAGCAGTAACACACTGGCGAAGGGCGAACTTCAGAATGCGGATTGAAGTAATCTGCCGAAGACATCGGTTGAGGGTAACGAGGCTCTTCCCCTTGAAAGTCGTAGGTAGCGGCGAGTCTTCGTGGACGAAAGTTGCGTGGGCGTGGATCAAAACGTTGAGGGGGCGAATCATTGCGTGGTGGTTCGGTCGTAATGTAATGCGGTTCGTCTCTGGAGCCGATAAGATCCGCGACGTTCACCGAGTGGTTCCAAGTAGCCGAAGGGGGTTCCCGAAAAGTGTCTCGGAAAACGGAGGAGCTGCAACGAGGCGCCGCATAACGTGCCTGTTCGTCATGTCGCTGGAGCTCCTCGCGGACTATCTGGCGGATGGCGGACCAAAGGTCTGGGAGCAGAGGACTCGTGTCAACACTAGCTACAGTCGTTACATTGGCCAGCCGTCCAAACTTTGGTGTAATTCGGCGAGTCTTCAGCGCCTCGAACGTACGGCAGTGCCGTATCAGTTCTGGTACAGTGTGCAAGTTCTCTTTACCAATGAGGAAGTTGTACACGTCTTCCGCTATTCCTTTTACCACGTGCCCCACTTTATCTTCCTCTGTCATGTGAGGGTTGACGGTGCGGCACAGCTTCAAAATTTCTTCGATGTAGGTAGTGCAAGTCTCGCCGGGTACCTGAGCTCTCTGGGCTAATGTGAGTTCCGAACGTTTCCTCTTTGCGTCCGAGTCACCGAAACACTTTTTGATTTCCTCAACGAAGCGTGTCCACGTAGTTAGCATGTCCGCGTGGTTGTCGTACCATACCAACGCCGTGCCGGCCAAGAAGAAAACAACGTTCCTAAGCTGACTGGCAGCGTTCCAGTTATTGTATTGGCTTACCCTTTCGTAATGGGTTAGCCACTCATCCACATCTTCCTCTGCCTTCGCCGAGAACGTGCGTGGCTCTCGGTAGTGCTGGATAGGGACTGGGCTCGCCGAGGCACTGCTGGTGAGGGTATTTTGCTCTGTGGCCATGACTGAGCGCGACGGCGAAAGTCCGGCGAGGCGACGGCTTCGGCGTAGCTCTTGTGCTGGTGGCTCCGTTGTAGGTCGTGGGAGTTACCCCGCACAGCTCCACCAAATGTTACACACGAGGTGTTTTAATGCAGAACCAGATGAATCTGGTTGATAGGCGCGGTTGTTGAATAGCGGTCTCGCGGCAGCTTGGCTCACGTCGTTCTCTTCTTTCTTTCATCTGGTTGTTTGCGCGGCAGGCGTGGTTCATGACAGCTTGTGACATGTGACGTGACGTGTGTAACAATATATATATATATATATATATATATATATATATATATATATATATATATATATATATAATATACTGTGTAGAGCACGCTATCATTATATACTTTAGTTGTGTCTCCTGCAGTTTTTTACGTTTGGAGAAAAAAATTCTAAATGTTCAAGCTTACTCGCTTTTGCCGGGGCCAAACGCAGTAGAAGTATTCAACTATTTGAAAAATTTGCTATTTTGTCAGTCACACTTCTCCATTCCTTGCCATATGCACCATTTGAAGGACCGAGTAATACAATGTGTCTTTGAGAAAAGGAAATGTTGAATGATGCCTCCTAACTCAGCTAGAACGCGCTATCATTAGTACGAAGTATTCAACTACTTGAAAAATTTGCTATTTTGTCAGTAACACGGCTTCATCGCCTTGCCATATGCAACGATTTGAAGGACCGAGTAATACAATGTGTCTTTGAGAAAAAAAATTTGAATGATGCCTTCTAACTCAACTAGCACGAAATACAAATTATTGCCAAAATGCTACAATATTACTGGCAGGAAAAATAAACTAGGAGGACAACTTATGCACTCCAGCAAACACGGGGACATGTTTTACCTATATATGTGATGTCGAAAAAACGCTGGTTCATTTGGCATGGAATGACCCCTTTACAAGTTCGTTGTTTAAAAAATGGCAAGCAGTCGCATCTTTCGCAATTGTTTGCAAGGACACCTTAGCCAATCAAATTGGATCTCAACACGGCGCCCCGTGAAGAACTTCATGAGGCATTGCTGGCTCTGGCTAAAGCAGCACTTTCATCTACAGATATGAGGTGCACCAGATGCACTTGGTGGGCGTCGGCAATCTTGAATATTAGTGAGGATAGTGTCCGTGCAAAACAGCTTTTGAGAGCGCACGCGTAATTGGCAAATGTCATCCACAAAAAAAAGAAAACAACACTTGAATCTTTCTCACTTCTTAAGAAAAGTGATAACTACACTAGGGCCCCGTTTATCACTCACTCTCAAAAATCTCAGCTCAAGGCAACAAGGTGAGCATGCGTGACAAGGGGTAAATTTTTCGTAGATAATTTTCTGTTTTTATAGCCTCAAGCGCAGTTGTGAAACAGTACTGCCTGGCTGTTAGTAAGTCCAACTGATATTGAGCGCCCGTATTGCCTTCAAGTTGTCTGTTTTCAACATTCGATGAACTAAAGACTCCGTTAACTCTCTAGGAAGCCGTGCTCTTTTGTTACGCTGGCACCATCTTTGCATCAGATATGCGTACAAAGAGAGGACGCCACCACCCCACAAATAGCCTTGACACAACTGTGTGAAATCATAGGAGTTGTCCAATGGGTGCCATAATAATATTATAGAAGCTACCAACTTGAGCAGCTATATTAAAAAAACTAAACTATTGGGTGTTTTACTGATATTAGCTGACTCCAATTCACCAAAGTTTTAAATGCAATGTGTTGCCTCTCGTGAGCTGGCAAGTTTTAAAGCTGCGGAGAGGATTCTCATCCCACGTTCACGTCGTTTCCAGCATATCGAAGGTTTAATATTCACGCTGGTCGGCGAAATAGGACGTCCTGACGGATGAAAAAAACATTTACCTAATACTGCACTCCTTCTGCTGTCATGAGATACAGTGCAGTGGTTCCTAGTGCCTCTCTGTTTACACAGCATGGTTACGACGCAAAAACAAAGAACGCCTGTCTTGCAAAAACAACGTCTGTTGTTCATGGTTTACATTGGCACAGCCTAGTAGGAGATGGGAAATCCGGTGTCGAGGACGTGTAAAGCACTTTATCAGCGTAGTCAACGCGACGTCGTTGTCGTCTGTTGTTCTACTCGCGCGCTACTTCAACGTCGTTTTCATTGTCTGGCACATACCCGCGGCGATCATAGAGGATGTGGCATTTGCCCCTCCTTTGAAAACGAGGCATCGTCCCGATGCACCAACGTCCGAAGGCTGTGCACAGACGGTGCAAAGTTGAGGTCATGAAGAAAAGTGTGGCTTCATACGAATCACGTGCACAACCTCGGGCAGATGCCGCCGGCGTTTGGAGCAGTTATGGCCGTGGGGGACAACTTCATAATTCACATCGCTGATGCGGCGCAGAACTGTATACGGGCCGAAGTATCTTCGCAGGAGTTTCTTAAAGAGCCCCCGCCGACGAATAGGAGTCCAGACCCACACCTGGTCACCGACGTTGTATGTGACGGGTCTTCGCCGAATATTGTAGTGTCGGGCATCGTATTCCTGTTGTTCTTAAATTTGGAAACGCGCAAGCTGTCTGGCTTCCTCTGCGCGTTGTGTAAACTCCTCGGCACCAGTCTCGTCGTGACCGCACTCGTGTGGCAGCATTGCGTCCATCATGGTTGTCCTTCCCAGCCGTAAACGACATTGAAAGGCGTCACGCATGTTGTATCTTGGCGCACCGTATTATACGCAAATGTAACGTATGGTAAAATCTTGTCCCAGTTCTTGTGGTCGACTTCGATGTACATATTCATCATGTCTGCCAGAGCCTTATTCAGACGTTCTGTCAGCCCATTGGTTTGGGGATGATAAGCCGTGGCCTTTCGGTGAGTGGTACCACTTAGTCGCAAAACGGTGTCCAGAAGCGCAGCCATGAACGCAGATCCTCTGTCTGTTATGACCACTGCGGAAGCTCCATGCCTTAGGACGACGGCTTCGATGAAAAATCGTGCTGCTCGGCTGCTGTTCCACGTTGGATAGCACCTGTTTCGGCGTATCGAGTAAGATAATCTGTGACGACGATTACCCATCTATTTCCGGCAGTAGACAGTGGAAATGGACCTAACAGATCCATGCCAATTTGTTCAAACGGCGCTTGCGGTATCTCGACAGGATGCAGCAGTCCAGCTGGCTTGCCGGGTAGGGATTTGCCGCGCTGGCAATCCAGGCATGTCTGTATGTAACGTTTCACGATCGACGCAAGTCTTGGCCAGTAGTACTTTAGCCTAATTCTTGCGAACGTGTGGGTGTAACCCAAGTGACGAGCGGTCGCCTCGTTGCGACAGGCATGTAGGACTTCGTCACGAAGATATGCGGGAATGACGAGTAAGTAGCTGCAGCCACTAGGTGAAAAGTTCTTTTTATAGAGAACGTCGTGGCGCAAGCAAAACGAAGGCAGCGCTCCCGCGAATAACCTCGGCACGCTGTGTTAGGAATGGCCGGACGGGTGGCAACGTGCCAGCTTTTAGCCCGCTGCATGTGTTCTTATCCAACCGGACGGGGCGCCCTTCAGAGAACTGCGAATAAAGTGGCAGCCACGTGGTGCGGGGTCAGCTCAGGAATTTGGTACTCGGCCGCGCCACCCGGGGCAAAGCAGAGTTCTACGAAGCCCTCTGACGTCGGCTCCGGACCTTCACACCTGTGTTTGTGTGCAACACGAGTATGTGGGCCATCCTTCTCCAAAAGGGCGGGTCATCTTCGGTGACGTCGAACGGTGACGTCCAATGATGACTGGATGAACGTTTCCGTTCGCTTAGAATCAAGGGGGGACCAAGTGCTTATAAGCAGCCGTTGCCGGCTGCTAGGGTGTGCTCGTCGATGGGAGCTGAGTGCTCGTTGTCATGCGAAAAATGTACTCGTGAGCTGTTTGCTCGTAAGCTGTTTGCTGTATGTTAGTCTTGCGGGCTCCATATGGGAGTCACGCTAGACTGTCAATGTGCCTCATGTTTAAACTGTAAAGACTGCCAAGAAATCATGCTCGCCTTTTCCTGTCGGCCCAAGTTCATCCCAACAGCTACGACTGCCAAATCATACAACTGAATGGCAGCGGTGAAATCGGCCTACGGCTCGTAAATCGGCCTACGACTCGGAGACAGCAACGGCAGCTGACGGACGTTGGCACATGGTGACCGACCGGTATCCTTATCAAGTTGGAGGCGACTTGAGATTGACCACCTCTTGCAACTGACTGGATACGGCGGGGAAGTCCTGGTGATATGGTGCTGCTTCAGTGGGTAAGCGTTTGGTTTTGGCTGTAAGATTTACCAGGCTTCAATTTCTCTGTGTTTTTGGATTTGATTCGCTGGGGATCTTTTACTTGTATTTTGACTTGCGTGGGTATCGCAACAAGTATTGTGTGACAGCAAAGTCAAAGCTTAAAGTAGCCACCTTGGTCCTAATGTGTTTGACGAGAGCTGACCTGTTGTGGTTGTGTGAAGAGATCGAGGTAAACGTAGAGGAGGACTTGACGGAAACCGAAATTCGTAAGACAATTCTCGAAAGTGAGAATGATTTGAAATTCATAGAACAAATGGGCAAACAAATTTTAAGTAAGAAACGGGAACAGGAAGCCATTAGGCAAAAACAGGATGAATTTAGGCGAAAACAGGAAGAAACTAGGCAGAAACTAAAAAGCATTTCGCAGGAAAAAGACCTAACAGAAGTAACGAGGCAGTACATTGATGCACTGAACAAAGAGATTGAAGGTCTTGAGCAGTTAATCGAGCAAAGTCAACAGCGGCTTGAGCAATCTGTAGGCTGCACGCAGCGAAAGTGGGAGCAAGTAGATAGCAGATTTTGCTCAAAAGCCGAGAGAAGTAGCAGCACCTGCGAGATTAGCAGCACGTTCATAAGTGCACTCGAAGTGCTAGCAGCTAACAATGCCTTAGTGGCCGCAGAGGCCGTTAAAGGTCAGAGTGAGAGCGACGAGGTGCTGTGCCAACAGAGGACTGTAGAGACAGCTAGGGCAGCTGCGAACAAATTGGCACAGTTACCGCGCGTGTGCGTCGCTTGTAATGTTAGCGAGGTTGCTAGCGAAGTAAAGAGTACTGCTGACCGAATAGACACGGGCAACCATGTCGAGTCAGATCTCCGTGCCGAAGAGAAGTGCCAGCTGGACGATGCAGTTGAGAGTAGTTCTCGGGATGGGGAGCTCCGTAGCTCACGAGAGAACAACTGCATTGTTCAGGGATTAGTGCGGCTCTCCGCCAGTCTAGGTAGCCAAGCGAGCAATGATTTAGTTAAGGATCAATCAGACTGTGCGGTGTTGCAAATGGGTCGCAAGCCCCAAGGGTAGCGTCGGCCTAGCGGCCTTAGGCACAGCCGGAAGCATCCGAAGGTCCTGGCAAAGGATGAGTCGACTGCTAACAGAACAACTTGTTTATTGTAGCATCGCAAAAGAGCGGCCGGTCAGGTCGACCGAAGTGGAGAGACGGGAGAGTACGTTACTCGACGGAAGAAATCGGAGCCTCTCTCTTGGCGTCCGGGGGCAGCTGCTTTTATGCTCTCGGAGTCAAGGGCAAGATGGAACGGCTCCGGATGGGGCGCACGTGACGGCGCCACGCGGACACGTTGAGACTAGAAGATGACGCATCCACCGGGTCGGCGCCGGTTAGACCTCCTCGCTTCACAGTTGGGGAGCTCCTCTCCCCGGCTGCCGCGCTTTGACAAGCGCGGGCACCAACATGCACACACACACACACACGCACACACGAAGACACGTGGCATTGAAACATGTCTGGAAGTGCTTGGCGGGGAGGCGTTACGGCAGCGCTGAACGGGCCAAAATGTCCGCCGCCCCGAACGAAGCCCCGGCGTCCGTTGCATCCGCGCCGGCCATACCGCGCATCGTAGGCGAAACGTAACAGACCGCCCCACCAGGAGAAGGAGATCGCGATGGTCAGGGGACTGCATCCGCTGTCCGGAGGGATGTCGCTCGATGATGCTCATACCCGAAGTCGGTCGTTTTTCGGCGTTTCTTGAGCGCAGCGCACAGAGAAGGCCTCCTTCTCATGTTCAGGTTCACACAGGACACTGCAAAGTGACTTGGGGAGAGTTGCCATTTTTCTTCTCGTTCCCAGCAAGCGTTAGAACTACGCCGAAACTCAACCGCTCAGTCAGCAAGCACGACACAACCCTCACTGAGCCATGCCAGGCTCTTTCCCCTTTTATACTACTGCCTAGTTCCTTACAGTACTCTAGCAGCACTCAGAACGCGTCCACAAATTGGAAAATTGCACTAGAAAGCACATCATGACTTTGAAACACTAAACAAAAGAAATATGTTAAAGATCCTGCCTCAGGAAGAAAAACATCAGTAACAAATAACTTTGAGGCTGATTCCTACGTTAGGGGACTCGACTTAAGCCATCGGTGTTACCGTTGAGACTCCCCTTTTTGTAACGCACCTCAAAAGAATATTGTTGCAAAGCGAGGCTCCAGCGCAGGAGGCGGCCATTTTTTGGGAGAGATAGTCTACAGCCATCGGAGAGGGCAGTGATCCGTCTCAATGATAAACCTCGAGCCGGCTAGGAAGCATGACAATTTCTGAACGGCCCATAGCAGACAGGCACACTCTTTCTCGGTGGCGCTGTACGCTTGCTCACGACTGGTCAGCTTACGACTAGCATGCAGGACGGGGTGTTCCACTTCTCCATTTTCCCGTTGGCACAGTACAACGCCCATGCCTCGCTCACTGGCATCGCACTGAACAACGAAGCATTTTGTGTAGTCTGGCGATCGTAGCGCAGGCTGGCTTGTTAGGGCGCTCTTTGGGGCGCTAAAAGCTCTTTCCTTTGTCTCGTCGCAGACGACTGTCTGGGGCTCTGTTTTTCGTAGACCATCCATCAGGGGAGCTACGATATCAGAGTACCTGCGTACGTACCTCTGATAGTAGCCGGCGACACCTAAGAACGACCGAATATGAGTCTTCGTGCGTGGTTGCGGGAAGTCTCGCACAGCGGCCACCTTTATTTCAGAGGGGCGGCGACGACCCCGACCAATCACGTGACCGAGGTAGACAACCTCGGCCTGTGCTAACTGGCACTTGGGAGCCTTGACTCTCAAGCCTGCTTCACGCAGGCGAGTTAGCGCTGCCCGGAAGTGTGCCATATGCTCAGACCAGGGATGCGGAGAATATCGCTACATTGTCTAAATACGGCAAAGCGAATTCTTGCTGTCCCCGCCATACTTTATCCATGAGGCTTGAAAAGCAGTATGGCGCGTTCTTCAAACCAAAACTCAGCACTTTAGGACGGAATGTTCCCATTGGTGAAATGAACACCGCATACCTACTAGCCTCTTCTGTAAGTGGAACCTGCCAATAACTCCTGACAAGATCTAGGGTGAAAATAAACTGAGCGCTGCTAACTTTCTCAAGACGCTCCTCGATGTTAGGGATCGTATTACTTTGATCCTCAGTGATGGAATTAAGCCTGCGGTAGTCGACGCAAGGACGAGGTTCCTTGCCCGGTACCTCAACTAAAATCAAAGGGGAGATATAATCACTCTCACCCGCCTCAATAACACCGAGCTGTAGCATTTTCTTTACTTGAGCCTCCATAATATCGCGCCGGAGGGGTAACACCCAGTACGCCTTGGATCGTACTGGCTCTGGGGAGGTAAGTTCTATTTCATGAGTAAGAACAGAAGTCCTACCAGGCCTCTCAGAGAACTTACCTTGAAACTCTTGTAAAAGCTGGTGTTCGGTTTTCTGCTCAGGCGACAGCGGTGCTTTACTGATTAAGTCACTAATGACCTGATCAGTGTATTCTCTGTTCGTCACTGAGCCTAGTCCCGGAAGCTGGACCGGAAGCTCTTCGGGAACGTTTACCATCATACACACCACTGCTTCCCGTTGTCTGTAGGGTTTGAGCAGATTACAGTGGTAAACTTGCTGTGCTTTCCGTTTTCCTGGCAGATTTACCACGTAGTTGACGTCCGACAGTTTTTGAACAATGCGTGCTGGGCCCTCCCACTGCACGTCGAGTTTGTTCTTTAGCGACGTGCGCAATATCATTACCTCATCGCCCACCTCAAAACCACGGGCCCTGGCTGTCCGATGATAATAAACCTTGGCCCTCTGCTGGGCCTTTGCCATTGCTTCACATGACCACTCCTGTGCCCTTCTTAAGCGTTCGAGGAGCCTAAGCACGTACTCCACCACGACTGGGTCGTCGCCCCTGCCTTCCCTATATTCTCGAAGCATGCGAAGCGGAGACCGCAGCGAGCGACCGTACACAAGCTCAGCTGGCGAAAACCCTGTAGCCGCATGCGGCGCGGTCCTTAATGCAAACATCACCCCAGGCAGACACAGCTCCCAGTCAGTTTGTTGTCCAAAACACAATGCTCTCAACACGCGCTTCATGACGGAGTGGCGCTTCTCAACGGAATTCGAATGTGGGTGGTACACTGAGCTGTGTAATAGCTTTACCCCGCACCTTTCGAGAAAGGCTGTCGTCAAAGCGCTAGTAAACACTGTGCCCTGATCTGACTGGATTTCCGGAGGAAAACCGACTCGCGCAAATATGGACAGTAGTGCATTGACTATCTCAACTGAGCTGAGTTGTTTAAGCGGCACTGCTTCAGGGAACTTTGTCGCTGGGCAGATCACAGTCAAAATGTGTCTGTACCCCGTGACTGTTACCGGCAGAGGTCCCACTGTATCCATAACGAGCCGTCTAAAAGGCTCCGTAATGATAGGAACAAACTTCAACGGCGCCCTCAATTTGTCCCCTGGTTTGACCACCCGCTGACAGGTGTCACATGTCCTCACAAAGTGGTCTGCGTCCCGAACACCCCTTGGCCAATAGTACTCTTGCAATAGCCGGTCCTTAGTTTTCTTAACTCCTAGGTGTCCGGACCACGAACGCCCATGCGACGAGCGCAGCAGATCCTGACAGTAACACTGAGGCACGATCAGCTGATCGAACTCCACCACTCCCCTGCGGTCTAGATACTTCCGGTACAGGACTCCACTTCTTCCTACAAAACGAGCATTTTTCTTGACGATACCTTCCTTGACATGGCAGCGCATGTTTTCTAGGCTGCTATCCTTTTTTTGCTCGGCTATCAAAGCCGACCGGCTGACTTTTAGCAACCTATTAAGTCAATCTGACGTCGGCGCGATGAGCGAATCTGCAGATAGCTCTTCTAACTTTCCCGTGTCGGGCATTTCGTCTGCAGTATCTGGTGCCTTCAACGCTACAGGCTCAATTTTATTCAGTTCGGACATGCTCTGAATATCAGCTTGCTGCGCCTCTGACCCTTTCTCATTGTTCGACAACGTCGGCCCCGCAACTACCGCCTCTGCAATGAGTTCCCGAACTTTCGATCTGGTTAAGGCCTGAACGCTAGCCTCACCAAACAAAAGCCCCTTCTCGCGCAGGAGGTGATCGGACCTGTTCGAAAATAGGTACGGGTACTGTGGGGGGCCGCATAGATGGCTCTGCGGCCTCCGTCTCAAGTGCTCCGAAAGTTCCTTCAATAAGCACTTTTGCTACGGGCAGAAACACGCTATGAGCTTCCACGGCTTGCTTGATCCATGCGCACTCGCCCGTGAACATATCGGGTTCTACGTAAGAGGGGTGAACTACATCCATTGTAGCTGCGGAATCACGAAGCACTCGGCACTCTTTCCCGTTCACGAGGAGGTCTCGCATTTAAGGCTCGAGAAGCTTCATGCTCTCGTCAGTGCTGCATAATGACAAAAACACGACTTTTGTTTTTGTTTCCGGACATTGCGCCGAAAAGTGACCCGGCTTCTGGCACGTATAACACACGCGCGCTTGCCTCGTCTCGAACCCCTTTCTGCGTTCGGCTTCGGCTGCCGCCGTCTCCTTACGTTCGGTCGGACTGCTTTCACTCGCATCCGCACTACGTGTGTTCCCCCTTGCTCTCATGGGTGTGAACTTCGGCCTCTCAAACTTGGAGCCAAATTCACCCTTTTGACCGTCCTCAGCTCCGCGAGCCCGACGCGTCACAAACTCCTCGGCCAGCTCAGCGGCTTTAGCCACCGTACCAACGTCTGGCCTATCCAAGACCCAGTACCGCACGTTCTCAGGTAACCGACCATAAAACTATTCCAGCCCGAAACACTGCAGAACTTTCTCGTGGTCACCAAACGCTTTCTCTTCTTTGAGCCACTCCTGCATGTTGGACATTAGCCTGTAGGCAAACTCTGTATATGACTCACTTCTGCCTTTCTCATTTTCCCGAAACTTCCGACGGAACGCCTCCGCTGACAGCCTGTACTTTTTTAGCAGACTCGATTTCACTTTGTCGAAATCCTCTGCCTCCTCTCTCTTCAAGCGAGCGACTACGTCGGCCACCTCACCGGGTAACAAAGTGAGCAAGTGCTGTGGCCATGTTTCCCGAGAGAACCCCGGCTTCTCGCACGTTCGCTCAAAGTTAACCAGGACCAAAGCAATGTCCTCTCCGTGCATAAACGGCCGCATCAGGTCAGTTATATTGAAAAATACTCGTTCACCTGCACCTTGCGCCTGACTTCCATTACGAGCGCGTTCCATTTCTATCTCAAGACGCTTCATTTCCAAAGCGTGTTGACGATCGCGCTCTTTTTCTTTCTCTTGTTGCTTTCGCTCTTTCTGTTCTTTACGTTCGCGCTCATCTATCTCTTTCTGTTCATTACATTCGCGCTCCTGTATTTTTGCCGTCACCCTCTTCTCAATGCTCGCAAGGCATTTCGACAGCCCGTCATCCTCAGCTTCTAACTCAAGAATAGCCCTTAGCAGTTCTGGTTTTCTGAGTTTGTCTGAGACATCCAGACCCAACTCTTTTGCAAGCTCCAGCAATTTCGGTTTGCGGAACGACTTCCAATCCATGGCTGCTCTGAATGCTGCTTTCTCTACTGCCTACTATTGTCTTGCCGCAAACTAACCCGGCAGCAGCGACAACCACAATTAGCAGCTCTGTTTCTGACACTAACAAAAGCCTGGCTAAACTCAGAAGAAGAAAGTCCCGCACTCACCAAACCTCGCAGCCAAGAATTCAGCGCAGTCGTTCCACTGCAGGCAACCAGTCATCACACAGGGCTCGTTGCACTGCTCCCGGAGGGTCGTTGTGCTGCTCAGCATAGAGTCAACCGCATATCTTCGCTGCTGGCCTCCATTGTCGCGATCTCACCGCTGGCAAACAGTTGTTGCAATCTCACCGCTGGCACCCATTTGTTGCAGATGGGTTGCAAGCCCCAAGGGTAGCGTTGGCCTAGCGGCCTTAGGCATAGCCGGAAGCATCCAAAGGTCCTGTCAAAGAATGAGTCGATTGCTAACAGAACAACTTGTTTATTCTAGCATCGCAAAAGAGCGGCCGGTCAGGTCGACCGAAGTGGAGAGATGGGAGAGCACGTTACTCGACGGAAGAAATCGGAGCCTCTCTCTTGGCGTCCGGGGGTAGCTGCTTTTATACCCTCGGAGTCGAGGTCAAGAAGGAACGGCTCCGGATGGGGCGCACGTGACGGCGCCGCGCGGACACGTTGAGACTAGAAGGATACGCATCCGTGGGACCGGTGCCAGTCAGACCTCCTCGCTTCACAGTTGGAGAGCTCCTCTCCCCGGCTGCCGCGCTTTGACAAGCGTGGGCACCAACATGCACACACACACACACGCACACATGAAGACACGTGGCATTGAAACATGCCTGGACGTGCTTGGCGGGGAGGCGTTGTGGCAGCGCTGAACGGGCCAAAATGTCCGCCACCCCAAACGAAGCCCCGGCGTCCGTTGCATCCGCGCCGGCCATACCGCGCGTCGTAAGCGAAACGTAACAGCGTGTAAGAGACCGATCCGGGCCGATGAGAGGTGTAACGGCCAGCACGAGGCGCCAGAAGGCGACATGAAAGAGAATTCAAAGAGAAAGTGCCGCAGAAAGAAGCGCCCTAAAGATAGGTATGGGGTGACTAATGAAACGCCGCCAAAGACGGCGAGAGACCCAAAAGGACGGGGCGCGAGGAAAAGAATGGTGTGGTCGTCACTGACGATGTTGACGCATCAAACACGTTCGAGCCATCGGTCAAAGGGGGACCGCGAAGCATGTTCTGCACGGACGCGGACAAAGGGCACGGGGCAGTTAAATTCCTCGTCGTTCGGTCGTTCTTTCCGAAGCTCAGCGTGTAGTCCAAAGTAGCGCAAATGTTGCAAGTCGAGACCAGGTGGGGAGTAGCGACGCGGTCACTCGAGTTTCTTAGGAAAGAGGGGCGCCAGGACGAAAATTGGCGGGAGACTGTAACGTCTTGGGGGAGCTGATAGTGAGTCAACCCTTTTGTTGTTCCTCGGTAGTCAGAATAGCTTTCGAACCGCGACCACCTCGAGTACGGCTCAATTAGTATGAGTCAGTTGTAAACGTTTGGAACGGGAGGCCAAGAGAGCTTCCGTGGAAGTAAAGCATGTCGTTTTGTTTTAATTTTGAGCATTTGGAAGATATCGCGATTTAAGACTACAGTTTCTTTCAATATGTAAGGTATGAGCTTTGTTTATGTTTTGTTTAAATAGCTCCGAGAGTTGAAAGACGCGTTTTAAGTAAACCTCTAGTTTAACGAGGTGTTAGTTAATGAGTAAATAAGCTTTCTTTTTTTGTGTGTAAATAACCTGAGTGTCAAGGTTATCGTTGAGAGGCATATGGTAACGCGCGTGTGCATTAGTTAACCTTCTTTTTTTTGCAAGCGTTTCTTTATTTTCTAAGCTTAATCGCGTAGGTTTTCAGTAAGTGCATCATTTGCACTAAGAAGCGTTCTTAGTTCCATGAGCGCGTGTCTTGTGTGGACTAAAGGAACAAATGTGAGTAAGCGTAATGAAACGTTTGCGGAAGACGCAAATACGCGTTCGGAATAGGGAGCACAAAATTAGCGCGTTTGTGGTGACGCACCGGTGGAGTTGGCCAGACGGTTCGGTGGTAACAGTACATGAGATAAGTACGCCACTGCGCTAGGGTAGGAACAGGCTGTTCGTGAAGTTAGGCTGCTTAAGATATGTTAGGGAATTCGTGGTTGAAAGCCTTCGGTTTAATTCTGTGTAAACCTTTGCTCTTGTGCAGCGCGACGGTCGGGTTTGGTCGAACTCAAGAGGAACGTGAACGCTCGCTGTGGCGGCACAAAGTTTTCGGGCAAAATTTGGGGATTCCCAATTGAGTGACTTGCATTGAAATTGTGATAGGAGGCCTGGTGGGTTAACAGCTAATTCCGGGCGTTTGAACGCTGATCGGTATTGTGTTGCCGGGTCGATTCTTCTGATGCCAGTTGTTGTGAGATGGTTGAAGGCATTCCAAGTACGCACGGGTTGTAGAGAGCAAAGCCATCGTCTTGCTTCCTGCCCAGCGGTTGCCAGCACTGGCCAGGCGAGATTTTCCGGGCCATGGAGGAGCTATTAGAAATGGCCGGACGGGGTGACAACGTGCCAGCTTTCAGACCGCTGCACGTGTTCCTATCCAACCGGACGGGGCACCCTTCAGAGAACTGCGAATAAACCGGCAGCCACATCGCGCGGGGTCAGCTCAGGAGTGTGGTACTCGGCCGCGCCACCAGGGACAAAGCATAGTTCTACGAAGCCCTCTGACGTCGGCTCCGGACCTTTACACCTGTGTGTGTGTGCAACACGAGTATGTGGGCCCGCCTCCTCCAAAAGGGCGGGTCATCTTCGGTGACGTCGAACGGTGACGTTGAACGATGACTGGACGAACGTTTCCGTTCGCTTGGAATCAAGGGGGGACCAAGTGCTTATAAGTAGCGGTTGCCGGCTGCTAGGGTGTGCTCATCGTCGGGAGCTCAGTGCTCGTTTTCATGCTAAAAATGCACTCGTGAGCTGTGTGCTCGTAAGCTGTTTGCTGTATGTTAGTCATGCGGGCTCCATATGGGAGTCACTCTAGACTGTCGATGTCGATGTACCTCATGTTTAAACTGTAAAGACTGCCAATAAATCCTGCTCGCCTAGCTCTTCCCAAGGTCCTCCCGACAACTACGACCGCTCCAAATCCCTACAGCTGCTTGTTTTTCCCTCCAAATAATCGAAAAGAGGAGCCAGTTCTGGGTCCTCGCGTTGGTGGCGTGAAACGGCGACGCTATCTACCACGCCTAGAAAAGCCGCGTCATCATCGTCGTGCACTGCAGTCTCAACAGGATATCGAGAAATGCAGTCGGCGTCGGTGTGTCGTTTCCCTGATTTGTAACCAACCATGAAGTCGAACTCTTGGAGCCGAAGACTCCAGCGCGCAAGCCGACTGGCTGGATCTTTTAAGTTAGCCAGCCAGCAAAGTGCATGATGATCACTGAGAACGGTGAAACACCAACCTTACAAATATGGCCGAAATTACAGGACGGCCCGCACTAGTGCGAGGCATTGTTTTTCTTTAGTGTAATAGTTAGCCTCCGTCCTTGATAGCGCCCTGCTGGCGTAAGCAATCACTCTTTCGGTGCCATACTGCCGCTGTACAAGCACTGCACCAAGGCCGACATAACTAGCGTCGGTATGAATAATCGTAGGAGCGTCATCATCAAAGTGTGCGAGCACGGGAAGCGTCTGCAGCCGTTGCCGTAGGTCGTGAAATGCCCGTTGCTGGTCTTCGCCCCCCACAAAGGGGACATCTTCTCTGGTGAGATGTGTTAATGGCCATGCCATGCGTGATAATTCCGCAATAAAGCGTCGGTAGTAGGCGCAAAGGGCCAGAAAACGTCACATGGCCTTTTTATCTGATGGCGTTGGGAAATTAGCAACAGCAGAAATTTCTCAGTGTCAAGTCGGACACCTTCACGACTAACAACGTGACCGAGAAAGTGCAGTTCTTCGAAACCAAAATGGCACTTTTCAGGTTTTAAAGTTAGACCTGTTGAGCGTATTGCTTCAAAGAGTGCCTTTAGTCTCCGTAAGTGTTCCTCGAATGTGACGGAGAAAACAATCACGTCGTGGAGGTACACCAGACAGGTTTGCCATTTGAGGCCTGAGAGTGCCGTGTCCATTAATCGTTGAAATGTTGCTGGCGCGGAACACAAACCGAAGGGGAGCACCTGAAATTCATAAAGTCTGTCGGGCGTCACAAAAGTGGCCTTCTCACGGTCTTTTTCCCCACCTTCTATTTGCCAGTAGCCACTTTTCAAGTCCATCGACGAAAAGTAACGTGCGTTTCGTAGCCTGTCCAGTGAATCGTCGATACGCGGTAGCGGATAAACGTCTTTCTTTGTGATGTGGTTGAGTTTTCGATAGTCGACGCAGAAGCGCAGGCTGCCGTCCTTCTTTTTCACCAATACGACAGGCAATGCCCAAGGACTCTTAGATGGCCGAATAACCCCGTCCTCAAGCATCGTCTTCACTTAGGTTTGTATTGCCTCGCGCTCTTTCGGTGCTACACGATAATGATTCTGCCGAATTGGTCTGGCGTCGGCTTCGGTGACAATACGGTGCTTAGTGAGTAGCATCTGGCTGGCTGGTGACGTTGATGAGAAGCAGCTCTAAAACTCATCGATGAGCTCAAGAAGGCTGTTGCGTTCGACGGGTGACAAGGTGGGACTGATGTCAACCACAGGGGCCGGCACAGCGTCGGTGGACGTCGCATGTTTCCCTTAGAGGCAGTCTTGTACTGAGGTAAATTCGTCGAAGTAAGCAACAGCCATGCCGTTAACATTGTGTCAACGTTCCCTGATAAAATTCGTCAGTAGGAGTTCAGCACGTCTGTCGTTTACGGTAAAACAGCCCTAGCGATGGAAACGCCTTGACTCAGTACCAGTGCGTCGATGTGTTCGACGACGCCAGTCCCGGTGTTCAAGTTGTCACAGATAACAGGTACGAGGGAACAGCTTCGCGGCGGATGCGTGACGTCGTCGTCGGCGATACGTAAGAGGGGTCGCTGGTGTTCCGCGAGGTCGACGTCGTCTGAGCTCGTAGCAAATGTGACGACGAGGTCACAGACATTAATCACTGCACCGTACTCTCTTGAGAAATCCATCCCCAATATAAGTTCCTTGCAGCACTCAAAGAGAATGACGAGAGTGGCGACGAAGTTTGTACCGGCGATTACTAATCTGGCTGTGCATTTTCCAATAGGCGTCATCAACTGGCCGCCGGCAGTTCTGATGTTGGGCCCAGTCCACGGCGTCTTCACTTTTCTCAGCCTGTAGACCGCTTTTCACTTATTATCGAAAAATGGGAACCAGTATCGACGAGAACGACCACTTGGTGGCCGTCAATGCAAACGGCAAGATTGGCGCTGACGGCGTCGGTTACAGGGGGTGTGGTTGGAGTCGTCGGAGTGTTAGAGTCGTCGGTCGTCGCTTATGGGGGCTCTTGCAAAGTTAGACGGTTTGCAACCTCACCCCCGGAGGTCGCTGCCTCTAGTTTCTTTGGTGCGGGTCGGGGGACCTGCCCCTAGAGGCGTCAGGAAAATCGCGACGGTCGGTTTGGTGTAACGAGCCGGAGAAGGGGAGCGCGATCGAGGCGTCGCTGAACCTTCCGGCCGAAAGTTTACGGAATTTTCGTCGCAGGTACGTGTAGCATCAAACACAGGGTGATTGCAGTTGGGAAACCTTAGACACCCAGCTGCGTAGTGGCACGCGCGGTAAACATGTCCTGCTTCGTCGCAATGAAAGCATAGCGGCCGGCGGTCAGCAGTGCGCCGCAAATCTGTTTTTCGAATCGGGTAGCCGGCAGGGAATTCGCCGTAAGACCGAGGCGCAGCGGTCGGTTGGCGGCAATAGGGCATAGCTGGCGGCGGCTGTGACGGTCGAAAATAGGGCGTCGGGGGTGACAGTGATGGCTGCGTCGTAGTGGTTGACGGTGTCAGAAGCATCGAAGTGGTGGGAGGAGGACGATAGACAGCTTCCGCGTTGGTTAATCGTCGCGGCACCGCCTGCCGGTAGGGCGACGAAAAGGCCTGTCGTACTTCCTCCCGAACGATATCAGCGACAGAAGCCACCGCTGGTGTCATAGGAGAAATCCCGAGCTGCCGGATCTCCTCTCGCACAATCTCTCGGATGACTTCGTGCAGAGACGTGCCGCAGCTCTCAAGTAGAATTGGAGGATTCACCGGTGAGTTCTTCCGATCATATTGGTGGTACTGTTGCTGTAGTGCCCGTTCTATAGCGGTAGCGTCCTTGCTAAATTCGGCCACTGTCGTCGGTGGGTTCCCCACGAGTCCGGCAAACACTTCATCCTTCACTCCGCGCAAGAGATAGCGTAACTTCTTTTCTTCGGCCATCTCAGAGTCTGCTCTGCGTAAAAGGCAGGTCATATCTTCTACAAACATGGCGACGCTCTCGTTTGGTTTTTGAATACGGGATTCGAGCAGGCGCTGCGCATTGTCTCTTCTGTCGCTGCTAGTGAATGTGTCTAGCAGCTGCGTGCGGAAGGCATCCCATGTCGTCAAACGTCTCTCCCGGTTCACAAACCACGTTCGCGCCCTGTCTTGAAGCGCAAAATAGACATTAGCCAGCTTTTGCTGGGAGCCCAGTCATTATAACTGGAGACACGCTCAAATTGCTCCAGCCAACCTTGGGCATCTTCAAAAGCGTTACCATGGAAACTTTCTGGGATCTTAGGATTCTGTAGCGTCACCTGCGATGGAGTTGCAGTAGCCATGGCTGACGTAGGTAGACGCGTTCCTGCAGGGTCCTGCAAAGGGTTGAACTCGGGCGTCAGGACTAGCAGGCGGCGACTGTACCGGTGAACAAGAGTTTCGGCGAAGGCAGGTGATTCCGTGTTCAATGTATGGCTCCGCGAAGGGGTGCCGAGCATGAGGTAATCCTACCCAGCACCTCCACCAGTGTCACAGCCTAGTAGGAGACGGGAAATCCGGCGTCGAAGTCGTCTGAAAGCACTTTATCAGCGCAGTTAACGCGACGTCGTTGTCGTCATTGTTTTCCTACTCGCGCGCTACTTCAGCGCCGTTTTCATTGCCTGGCACATGACCGAGGCGTCCATAGAAGATGTGGCAATATTTACAGTCACATGTATCTTCAAATCCACGGTTCCCTTCTCAGCGGACAATCTGGTAACAATTATTGCATATTAACTCAGTCGCAGTTTCTTGAAACAGAACTAAAGAGAACGCTAATTTTTACAATCATAAAAAACATTTAGCAGAAAAATAGAGTCCCTCATGTACGATTGGAACTCACGTCCTTGCATTAATCGCTAGAAAACCACCTGATTCTTGTTATTTTCCTTATTTGCAGATAGACCCAGGTAGTTCTATTGCTCGAAATGTGGGAGCTATGATTTCCTCTTTAAGACTTCTCCGTTTTCTATGCCATTAAAAATTCACGCCCGAAACTTACGTACATCAACGTCGGCATTTATTATTTTTGAAGCGTTAATTTTCGCAAACACGGCACCTTCTCTACAAGAGCTCCAAATTAACACAGCAAATTATGCTGACAATCAATATACTCGAAATACTTTTTTAATAATACGTAAAATAGGTTCTGGTGAAAAGACTTAACATATTTTTCTGAGAATGAGACTATTTTGACTTGCTAAGTCCGGTGTCTTGCTTTATATTTTGGGCTCGATTTTTAGCTGTGAACATATGCCAACTAGTCAACAGCAGTACGTTTCACGAGAAACAAATTCGCGCATTTATTTGGTCTTGTAAGCCGAGCTAACGTGCTGGTAAGTATTTGCGACTGTCCTTTTGATCTTCTGAGTGTGTATTTGTCAATGACAACGCAGGTAACATATGTATTCCTGTCCTACGTAACAAGCCGTAAAGTCGGCGAATAATAGCTTGAAAGAGAAATGGGAAATCTCATTATACCTGAACTCTGTGCTGCTACAAGCAGAATGCACACCATGGCCAGCACCAAGACCATCATTAGCAGTACTGCTACGTAAGACAGTGGAGATTTTCTGTTGGCAAAATAAAACAAAAAATGTATTGAAACAGCAATTAGTGGTTACAAGCATGAGATATCTTTTCTATTGAATTTGAGCTAGTTAAGCGTAGAGAGGCCAACACTCACGTCTAGAACGACGGTGCGTAGCACTGGGGACAGCATGAGGGACACCAATGGTTGGAAATAGGCCACATCTGAGCATGCGTGGCACCAATGATACGCAGACCATGCATTTTTTATCCTTGTTTATCACCGCGGCTGCAACAACTGTTTTGGTCGTCAAATGCGCTGTCGACGGTGTAGCGCAAACAGACACACACAAATAAACAAACAAACAAACAAAAAAGCAGCGAATCATTCTTCTGGGCACCCGATGCAAACTGTGCTGCAAGCTTATTCTCTGTTCGCGGACTCATCTCTCGGGCAGCAGATTTGCACTCACTTGCCAGCAGAATAAAGATTTGGTGCTACTATTCGCACCAGGCTGTTTGCACGCGGGCGCTTGGCTGCTCCTGAATTTAGCGTTCGGAGCGTGCGTGAGTGAGCCAGCTGCTGTAGCAATGCCCATTTATTATTTACGTGGCTTTACTGATGCTGCATTAGAACTTGTGACCCGCCGTAATCGCTTAGTGACTATGGTGTTGGGCTACTAAGCAGAAGGTCGCGGGATTGACTCCCGGCCACGGCAGCAGCATTTCGATGGGGCCTAAATGCGGAAACACCCGTGTGCTTACATTTAGGTGTACGTTAAAGAACCCCAGGTGGTCCAAATTTCAGGAGTCCTCCACTACGGCGTGCCTCATAACCAGAAAGTGGTTTTGACACGTAAAGCCCCATAATATTGACACGTGTACTTATCTTTATCGGGCGACCACGTTTCGCCACCTGACAAATGTTATCGCACAGCGCCGGATGCGCCTGCATGTATCCGAAGTTTCTGGAAAGTTATTGATGCTTCTATCCGCTGTCAGTTGTCGCCGAGCCTTTTGTTATCTGAGTTCATCGCCTGACGGAAATGGTGTACAACTTTGTGGAAGGCACGCGGGTCCCAACGATTAGCCTGGAACATTCGACGAGTGCTGTATAAAAGGCGATGCGTTTGACCCGTTGATCAGATTTTCGACGACCGCCGACCGTGTTCGCCGCTATCGTTGTGCTATAAGTGCAGCCTCTTTTGCGGACACAGGTTCGCCCAATAAAAGTTAGTTTCATCTTTCCCAGTATTGCTACTGTGTTCTTCAACGTCACCACGTGGCAATATAATACAACTCCAACAATGGCACCCGGCTTGACACTCGACGAAAGAAATACTATCACGGTGATGGAACGCACGATGACTAAAATAGTCATTTCGGTGGCTACGAGACGTGCATTGGAAACTGTTAACAGAGTGCTCGAGCTTTTTACAAGGAAGGTCGGCTTGCTGATGATGCCCGTCGTCGACCAGAAAGGGCTATAGCCGATGAAGGGGACCGACTGTTCAAAACCCCTTTCTCAGGACCCGGGAAATTCGGGATATTTTGGGATTGGAGGTTTCCACGCAAACATGCGTCGGAGGCTTCATTCAGACGCGATAAAAAGCAGTATTGATGCTCACAGCCCCCAACTTGGAAAAACGCACAGGGATCAGCGCATATACTTCGCTTCCTTTGTGCAAATCTGGACACCAGACAACTGGCGGGCCGTTGTGTTCAGCGACGAAGCCATGCTGGGACCCCCGGTAACGTGTGCGTCGTCCAGATAGTAGCAAATAACACTGGTTTTCTTGCATGTCTTATGCTGGAAATATTCCATTAGCGCGCAAAAATTGTCCGCAAATTGTTTTAGACAGAGAACAGAGAGAGAGAGAATGAGTATGTTCGTTTATGAAAGACAATAGATTACAGTCATGCGAACAGCGAGACCTAGAGTGTTGCTACTAATTAGTGTAACACACTAAATTTCACAGTAATGACAATATATGTATTCATGTTGTATTTGAGTATGACGATGAAGAATTCTGATGTGTACACCTCTGGACAAGAATATTGTAGCAACGTTAATTTATTGCTTGTCATTCGGGCTTCTTCCAAGGCCGTGGCTAATCAGTGCTGGAGGCGTTTTTTTTTATTATTCAGGAAGTGCGGTTTATCACGCAGGGATGACGAGAGATACGTCTGGAGTGTTTACTCGAGTGGGCGCACCTCAGTCACCGTGTGGAGAGTAGTGAGTTATCATGGCCTAGGACTGCTTCAGAAGCTTGACGCAGTAGTTCTGCGGAAACCCGCAAGGTGGAGAGAAGTAATGAATAAAGGGAAAATCAGACATCCACCCGTTCGTAGCAATTGCTACAAAGGAAACCTATACGGGTTCCTCGAAAGAAAAGCCTCATAGTTGAAGAAAAATTCGTCCTGGTCCGGGACTCGAACCCGGGACCACCGCCTTTCCGGGGCAGCCGCTCTACCATCTGAGCTAACCAGGCGGCTAGCAGATGGCAGGGCGAAGTCGAATTTTTCGACAACACGAAGCAAAGGCAAGAGTTTTAAGGCAAGCTTAAAAGACGGATGATGGCAGCAGCCTATGCGTGCATACTAGAAACGGTCCTTTTACCTTACGTAGTGGACGGCCCCGTTCCAGACGGGCTCTACGAGTTGCAGCAGTATGGCGCGTCTGTCTACATAGCCACTAAAGTTCGAGAGATTTTTGGCAGCCTCGGTGTAATGACCTTAGAGCGGCCTACCAGAAGCCAGGACTTAATATTATTGAATATGTATGGTATCTGCTGAAAACGATCTCGCCCAATGGCCTGGCCTGACAAGGTGTATTTCAGGCGATCTGTAGGGCACTGTTGAAAAGGAGTGCGTTGATCTGCGGAATGACCCCACTCTTATGGACCACTTTTACACGTCTCTCCCTTCCATAATTCAGAGGACACAACTCTCTTTTGGAGCCGCAACGCGATATTAGTTTGTCTCACTGCAAAATTCTGCGGCACGAATGACAAGCACTACGATAAGGATGCTGCATTTGCTAAGACACCTTTTCCTGGAACTTTCGAGTACTGTTAGCAATGAGAATTCTCGCTCACGAAACGCACAAGGAAATGTTTCCGTTTACCGCTCCTGTATGTTGTGCTTACATTTGACGCCCTTGTTGAGGTACCTACATGTGCTGATTTCAATAAATCTGCAAAGTTCAGTATATCTAGGCAGTATTTTTCTTATGTGCGATGTGAACCTACAATTATTCGCAATTAATGCATAGTTGGCGATTTGACGACCAATAGATGATGAAAGTAGGTTAGTAAATTCCCTCCTAACACACGGCAATAAACGCAATACACTATGCAATATCCACGGCGCGAAGCGTGAAATATATTTGCGACGCAATAGCGGTATATATCGCGAACTGAAGTTCGCAGTATCATGATAATAATAATCATATCATAAACCTGCAGTATAAGGGCTCTAATCCGGGCGTTTCCACGCGTTTTGTTTTTCTTTCGGCGCTGCACCTTTGACAGCGCTTTCTGGCGGCCAAATCAGTTGTCGCAGCCGCGGCGATAAACAAGGAGGGAAAATGCAAGACAGGTGCGTCATTGGTGCCGTGCATGCTCCATTGTGTGCTTATTTCAAACTGTATATGCTGCTCGTGCACTCCCGAATGTGATGTTTCGTTGTTCTAGACATGAGTATTTACGTCTGTACAATGGCAGTCAATCACACGGGCTAACTTTTGCTTATTTTAGACAAACGTGTGACCAAAAAATACACTTTTGATATTTTGCATTCATGCGAGAAGATACGTGCTTTGTGAAAAGTAAACGATGTGTTTCACTTACTTCGCAGCTGCAAGAAAATACAATACAAATCAATTCACTGATATAGTTTCGTTTCTTGAATGAATGAAAATCAGCCAATGAAAATGTCGTTTCTGTATGTGACAGTTAAATAATATGAAACAGTATTAATTTTCAAGAGCCTCGCAACTATGCCTTTATATATCCGATAGGCGAGTAGCGATAAATGGTAGAAAAACAATAAATACCCTCTACAACTCTCCACTGCTATATCCCTGATGTTTGCCTTCTGTCTCAGTGGGAAGCTGGGTGGCATACGCAATTAACTGCACGGCTAGTGTTTCAGGGAGCATTTTGTAAATACATTACTAACAAGATGGCTCACCAATTGTTTCTAGCGAGAGGGATCTAATTATTATATGCGAGCTCCACCACTGCAAAAGCTGTCGATGTTGTCGGCGTGACGTGGCACGAGGGATCACGTGCAAACAGCGGCCACATCGGCTGCTTCGGAAAAGCCCAAGCAAGCTGAAAGCGAAAGTTTAAAATTCTAACTGGGCTGTGGTTCTGATTAACAGGGGAGGCTTTCCTGCTTCGGGTGTCTGCTTGGCAACCCTTAAAAACACTGTAATAAGTAGGGGCTGCCTAGAAGGTGCCCCACATGGTAGGCTAGTGCTCGGTGTCGCAGTGCCGGAAGTATTCAACGGAGCCCGGTGTCAGCCTTCACAGTTACCCCCAGGACAAGATGCGTGAATCTTGGATCGTGAAACTTAGAGCTGGCAAGCAGCCATTAGCTAAAACTCCGGTGTGCGCAAACACTTCCTCGAGGAAGATTACTGCTACGGCATCGTGGCTGCGATGATGACTCAATAGCAGAAAGCGCGCAGTGAGACGCTCGCCTGGCCGCACTGCCAGGCTGATGTCATCTCGCATTGGTCTATTAGTTCTTTGACGCTAGATACTGGCAAGTTCACTGGAATGGAACGGGAAAGGTAAAACTCACATTTAAAAAGCGCATGACATATGCTAATGTTTGTGTTAGCACCAAAGAATGAATGTACTTGATTAAGAAAACAAAAAGCAAGAAATTCCTCCTTGAGAAGACCGACAAACATACAGTATGATCCAAGTTGTGAAATGGTATTGAAACGTCCGAGAACTATGAAAAAAAAAGAAAGATCGAATCGTCCATATGGCATATCAAAGGTCGCGTTAGGCGTCCCGAAGTACCTGGTTATGAAGAAATTATGTTTGAACAGCGCTGATAGCATCCACGCAACAGTTCTCATATGCTGCGGCCTAAAGCTCATGGCATGTTGCGAAAGCGAAACATTATGCACGTGCATGTGTGCAGACACACAGTCGGTCGCTGCGAACCCGTGCGATCGCTGCATTGAGGTTACGTTCCGTTATGCTTCATTTCATTACAGAAACAGCAGATTACAAGAACGTATTTCATAGTTATCTCTCAGCGATGGCCTACCTTTCACGCGAGAAACCCGTTCGGGCGACTCCATCGCGTCCACCGCGTTCAGTGGGCGTTAACTCTACGTATTTAGTAAAGATATAGCGTCTGTAAATCATTGCGTGCTTTCTGTGTGCGCGAGGTTAATATTTTGACACTAAAACTTCTGTCGTTTCGAGAATACTTACAGATTTATCCTGCAGGCCTCTCATGAGGTTTTGTTTTATTCAGCACACACAGCCAAACCTATGAGGAGTGCGCCGCGTTATCCCTCGTACTAGGCAAGCGAGGCGCTTTCGACAGATGGCGACTCTGTAAGTCTTCGCTGCCAATACTGCAGATACATTATCAAGCAGTTTTTCTATGTAAAGGTTTTCAAAGCTTGAACACGTGTGTCGTGCGCCGTATATATTTCCTGGTAGGTGTGACATCATCTTCCTTTCTGGTGAGCGAACCTGGCCGTTTAGAAAGACAGGTTTTTACCGATTGGTGTTCTTTTTAGCATATTTAGCTCTCATATTATATCACTCACACTCCAGTAAAGGGCTTTCTTCGAGTTCAAACAAACGTAATTATTGCACTCCGTTATCCATTGCATGGATTGAAAGGAAATGCAATTTTGCGCATTACTCTGCGTAGAATGGAACGTAACCTGCCTCACTAAAACTTCTCTTCTAGAAGATTCCAACATGTGAATTCGAGCTACATGAGCATTTTTGATGCAATAGCGTTTCTTACTTACTTCAGCACCGTTTTTTGCACATCCATCTATACAGGGTGCCCCGCGGAATTTGAACGAAGATTTTAAAAATCAATGGCGCGTTGGGAGCGAATTGAACCAAACTGATAATGTTCGCACTGGTCTCTAGTAACTCAGGCATTTTTTTTATTTTCCCTATAACTCAGCAGTTAGGCTTAATTACCCAAATTTTTAATAATAGGCTGAAAACCCTAAGATTGATACGCAGAATTGTAGAGCACCTTCGGAAACTACCAATCGAACTGTTTACTGTACAACACGCCTGACGTAGTCCTCTGTTCCGGTTTTCAAAGAAGGCCCGCAAGGTATGAAAAAAAAAAAACCCACTTGACGGAGAGCTTGCGCAGTGGTATTGTGCTGCTCCTAAGCGTGCGTTCGATCAACAAGGTCGGCTGCATCATAACGTACATTGATTCGACAGCCTCAGTCGGACGCCGACTCACTCTCCAGTCTTGTTGCCGGTCCCTGGCACACACCACGGCTTCTGCAGGTCAAAACTCTGTGCGCGAGGAAGTTTCCCGCCAACTTTTCCGTGGTCCCCTTCACTCAGGAGCAACCCTGTCATTAGCCACCTACGCTTCACACTGTTATTGCTGAAGACGTCGTTCAAGCTTCTCATGTCGCTCACCACCAGCAGCCTGTGGTCGCGCCTCCTGCTTATGCGCAGGCACTGAAGTCTGTAGCCATGCCACATACGTGCGCGCAGGTAGTGCGTAGTCCTTTCCAGTCGCATTTCTCGACCCTGCAACAATCTGCTGCCCCCGCCGCTGCTACTACACCTTGGACCACGCCGAGAGCCAGCAATCCTTAGAGGACGCCTAATAATCGTTCCCTTTGTTACACCTACATAGCTCCAGGACTCGTTGCTTGCTATTGCCATCATTCGCTTCAAGCATCCGGCCACGTTGCCCGGCCTTTCCAGTACGTTAGAAGGGCGATGTTTTGGATTAGCCGGTTTTTCATGTAACTTTGTGATGCAGAGCGAAGCGGGACAGAAGACACAGAAAAAAATTAGGACAGGCACTTGTCCTCATTTTGTTTCTGTGTCACCTGTCCCGCTTCGCGCTGCACCACGGCAGCCAGCCCATGCGCCATTCCGCTCTTCGTCCCTCACAATGGTATTTCTGTGCTGCTTACCCTGAATTTCCCTCACGCCGCTCTCGATCTCCTCTTTGATGATCACTCTCCCCAATGCGTCGCCAACCTGCACCCTTCGACAAGAAAAACTCAGTGCCGCTGTTAAGGAGGCATAAATTGCGACATCTTTGAACTGGCCAAGTTCTCGCTCCAGTCCTGCTAACATGGTCACAATATTTGTCTAAGGTGTTTCTACTTTGCACTGGTGGACATCGGCGCCACCGTTTCTGTTAAAGCCGCCAAACTCTCCCGCTCACAGCGCAAGGTAAGCACGCCGCTCTCTGGGCTGTCGCTTCACTCGGCAAACGCGCAGCACGTTAAACCTCTCGCCACCTGTATACAAGGTCTTATCTACAATGGGGAGTTCATGGTTTTCTTTGCCTGCGCACATAACGCCATCCTTGGATGGGACTTCCTATCTCGTCACAATTCCACCATCGGCTGCGCACGAGCGAAAGTTGAATTTTCGTCCCTGTGTGACGCAATATTCCGCGACGCTCTTGATCAGCCACCCACACTGGTCGTCCGCGAGGATGCCAACATTCCACATGGTTCTTTTGCCCTTGTCCTAGTCTTCCGCAGTGCTGTCACCGATGCTAAGGACTTGACGCCATCTGACACATTCATGAGCCGCAAAGCCGTTCCAATGCCTTTTGCAGCGTTTGACATCGCAGGTGGCTTCAGCGACATTTTTTTATACAATCCCCTTTCTACGTCTGTTGCGTTATTTGTCGGTGAATGTCTCGGCCACGTGGAACACCCTGACTCTTCGTCCTTTACTAATGTGCCAGGCGAAGTTTCCCATTTTCGCTCCAGTGAACTACGCGCACTTCCAACGCTTGAAGAGTCGTCAAGTGACATGTTCTCGAGTTCCACCGCTAATACAATAAGCCCTACCGAACACTACGACCTTCTTCAGCTGCTACACCACTTTAGAAGGTGATTCGATGCTTCTCAACCGCAACTGGGCTGAACGTTGGGAGTTAACCACTACATTGACACCGGTTTACACCAGCCATGGCGTGAAAGACACTGCCGCGTCCCTGCAGATGAACTTCATGTCAGTAACGACCAAGTCGAAGATAGGCTACGCCGTGGCCTTATTCAGCCATCCTACAGTATCTGGGCACCTCCTGTCATTGTCATTCGCAAGAAGGGCGGGTCTATTAGTTTTTGCCTCGGTTACGTTGGAATTATTCTGGTAATGCACAAGGACGTCTATCCTTTGCCGCGCATCGGCTTCGACTTTCACAGTCTTCAAGCAGCAGAATTCTGTTCGTCCATAGGCTTGCCTTCCGGCTACTGGCAGCCCACGTTGGCCGAAGATCATGGCCAAGAAACTGCATTTATCAAACATAACGGCCTATATGAATTCATGGTGATGCCCTTTGGATTTTGCAACGCATGCACCTGCCATGTTTAAAGGACTCGTGGACAATGCGCTGCGTGCCACGAAGTGGTATATTTCTCCATGTTACCTCGACAATGTCGGTGTTTTCTCGCCTGATTTTCCTACCGACTTGCTTCACCTTAAAAATGTTTTGAGGTGTGTCAGCAACGCTGGCCTGCAACTCAACCCGAAAAAGTGCCGAAGTGCCGCTTTGCCGCGCGGAAGCGGAAAATCTCAGGCCATACCACGTCCAAGCACCCCTTCCTGCGCAAACATGCAAAACCTCGAGGAGTAGCTGAGTTCACGAACCTACGAACATTACAGAATTGTGCCGTTTTCTGGGACTATGCTCATATTTCCGCCGCTTTGTTCACAATTTTGCCTCCATCATGTCGCCCTTGACCGAGCTCCCACGCGGTGGCGCAGACCTTTCCTCCTGGTCGGCTACATGTGACTTCGCGTTTGCTGCGCTCTGCAGTCCTCTTACCACTATACTGTCACCATTCGTCGCCATTTCAACCCGACAGTTACAACTTGAGTACATATGGACGCCAGCGCGTTCGGTCTTGGCCTCGCTTAACACAAGGCAAGCCCGGCTTCGCTGAATACGTCGTCGCATATGCGAGTCACATGCTGAATGAATTATCAGTCAATTACGACCTTACTGAAAAAAGAGTGCTTGGTTGTATTATTGGCTTGGCAAGTACCACCCATATTTGCATGGCCACCCATTCGACATAGTAATTAATTACTATGTGCTTTGTTGGCTCGCCACGTTGAAAGATGCACCTGGCCGCTCAGTACGCTGGGCACTCCGAATCCAGTAGTACGATATTCACACGTTGTTTTACGTTGCCTACGTAATCAATCTGATGTAGACGTCATGTCCCGTTCACCTCTAGCTCCACACTCGGCCTGTGGAACGAATGAACGCAACACGTCATCCCCTTGTTCAACCTCGACTTAAGTGGCACCGAACAAAGCCGTGAAATGTTGATCGTTTCTCTTTTCGCCTATTTCTCTGGATCATCTCGATCCTTCCAACGTCAAGCTGTTCAGTTCACCATTCGTGATCGCCTGCTCCAATGACGAAACTACGCTCCCGAAGGCCGTAGACGTCTGCTGGTGATTCCCGCAGCTTAAGACCACAAATCTGTACCCCTTTCCCGACGACCCGCAATGTGGCAGCACTGGAATATTTAAGAGATACGAACATATCGCGATCGCTTATGGGCGCGGAATGTGCACTTTTGTACGAAAGCTAGTTCAGGCCTGTCCTCACTGTCAACGGCGCAAATCACCACCTTTGCGCTATTGACGTCGAAGCAGGCCCTTTCCCTTCCCTGCAAATCCCTCCGACCACGTCGTCATTGACGTCTACGGCCTGCTTCCAATGACACCAGAAGAGAATCGATGGGTCATAGTTGCTGTGGGCCATTTGGCACGCTACGACGGAACTGATACTTTACCAAATGCCGCACAGCGTCATGCACCCTCTTTCGTCCTACATCGCGTCGTCTTTCGACATGGGACACCTATGGAACTCTTTAGTGATAGAGGTCGCGCCTTCCTCTCCAAAGTCGTCGAAGCTCTGCTTTCGGAACACCACAGTGCGCATCGTACGAATACGGCATACCACCTGCAGACTAATCGGCTGACCGAACAGTTTAGCCGCACTCCAGTGATATGCTCCTGATGTATGTGTATCTGATCATGGTAACTGAGATTGTGTTCTTTTTTCACGTTCGCATACAACACCATGGTACAAGCTGTTACAAGATTTTCACCTTTGTTCCTTCTGTATGGACACGAGCTGTCGCATGGCATTGACACTCTCGTTCCATCCCGTCATGGCACTTCTAAGTGCTCAGATGTGTACAAAGCTTCTCAAAAAGCCGAAGAGTGCTGCCAGCTCGCGCGTACCTTTACATCACAAGAACAACAGCACCAGTAAGAAAGCCACGCCGACTCACTTGCAAATCGCACCTATGCCCTAGTGTTTCTTTCATAGCTGGCTGTTCCTAGCCAAATTCCTCGGCTTTCGTTTGAACACGTGCCAAAATGCGAAGGGCTGTACCGCATCGTGGAGCGAACGTGCCAGTAAATTTTCTCCTTGAGCTACTTTCTGCACCAGACGGAAAGCGCTGGAGTTGACGTGACCTCGTTTACATGGCGCGTGTCAAGCCCTACCATAACCCCTTGCCTCCAATCTGTCAGGCCGCCAATATAGCCCTGTTTCTGCGCGAGCTGATTGTGAAGAAGGCGCGCCTCGATTCGGCAGCATCGCCAACGCTCAGCTCGCTCTGATCGCATTGCTGTTCGCTGGTGTCTTTCGACACAGTGCCTCACACTTTCTTGCCCTTTCTACTCGTAGCCTCCTTGAGGGAACGCACCGTTAATAAACATCTTATCAAATCTATCCTATATATGCCATCCTTATTCAATGATAATATTGCTATTGCTGTCTTGCCATCGATATCACTGCCTATAGTCCTATGGAAGTTGCTATCATGGATGCGTTACTACACCGCTGCCGGCATGCCATGATGGTCATTCCGTCATCACCACCCCCTCATCATCATCCAACTCTCAGCATGCCGTGGTAGACAAACCATCATCGCCATACAGGCCTTTTATTAGAGTCATCGTCAGGCCGTAGCCGTCATACATTCTTCATATTTACATTCTTCCCATATACTCGTCATGCCGTCGTCATCACAGTATCGTCTATACACACCGTCGTCTTGAATTCGGTGTCACACCGTCGTCTTCATGCCTTCGCAGTTTTTCCATCGTCGACAGTCTAGCCTCATCATCCGACATTAGTCATGCCATCATTGTCACGCCACCGTCGTCGATCAGTTCATAAAATTCATCGTTTTCTTCGCTGTGTTTAGGTACGGCACATTGCGAAGGAAAGCGTATGATGATTTCATATAAAGGTTTTCTATACTTACAAACGCTGTTACCGTTCCGTCCCCTGGAGCAAGGTGCAACATTATTGAAATAAAGGCACGGTCCTTAACTGCCAAGTTTGAGTCTACCTACATAGTGTATTTCGGCTCAATGAACTTAGGAGGACAAATGAAGCATATATACAGTCCTAGAAAGCGGGCACGTCCTGCGCTACCGGGGCTTAGTGGAGAGGCGACAACTAGGAGTCGAATTCCTGACTAAGAATGTCACTGGTAACATACAGGAATTCTATAGCCTTAACGAGAGGGGGCAGGTCGTGTTGTGAAACATAATAAGAGGTAGCAATTGAAGGACATACAGGTCTACTCCCCTATATCCAGTCATGATTACCAGGAAGTCGAAAGCTTCTATGAAGACGCGGAATCGGCGATAGGTAAATTCAAAACAAAATACACTACACTCATGGGCTACATCAATGCCAAGGTAGGCAAGAAGCAGGCTGGAGACAAGTCAGTCAGGGAATAAGGCATAGGCACTAGGAAAAGCAGGGGAGAGGTATTAGTAGAGTTTGCAAAACCGATTAATGTGCGAATAATGAATACCTTCTTCCGCAAGCGGGATAGCCGAAAGTGGACGTGGAGGAGCTCGAATGGCAAGACTAGAAATGAAATAGACTTTATACTCTGCGCTAACCCTGGCATCACACAAGATGTGGACGTGCTCGGCAAGGTGCGCTGAAGTGACCGTAGGATGATAAGAACTCGAATTAGGCTAGACTTGAGGAGGAAACGGAAGAAACTGGTACATAAGAAGCCGATCAATGAGTTAGCGGTAAGAGCGAAAATAGAGGAATTGCGAATCAAGCTACAGAACAGGTATTCGGCTTTAACTCAGGAAGAGGACCTTAATATTGAAGATATGAATTACCACCTTATGAAATCATTAAGGAGGGTGCAATAGAAGTCAGTGGTAACCCCGTTAGGCAGGATGCCAGTAAGCTATCACCGGAGACGAAAGATCTGATCAAGAAACGCCAATTATTGAAAGCCAATAACCCTACAGCTAGAACTGGCAGAACTTTCCAAGTTAACCAGCAAGTGTAAGACAGCTGACATAAGGAAGTATAATATGGATAGAATTGAACATGCTCTCAGGAAAGGAGGAAGCCTAAAAGCAATACAGAAGAAACTAAGAAAAGGCAAGAACCAGATGTATGCGTTAGGAGACAAAGTCACCAATATTATTGGTAATATGGATGAGATACTTGAAGTCGCTGAGGCGTTCTATAGAGATTTATACAGTACCAGTGGCGCCCACGATGACAATGGAAGAGACGATATTCTGAAGCAAATTGAACTCCCAGAAGTAACGTCGTAAAAAGTAAGGAAAGCCTTAGGGAGTTCTGCAAAAGGGGAAGGCAGCTGGGGAGGATCTGGTAACAGCAGATTTGTCGAAGGATGGTGGGCAGACTGTTCTAGAAAAACTGGCCACCCTGTATACGCATTGCCTCATGACTTCGAGCGTACCGGAATCTCGGAAGAATGCTAACATAATTCTAATCCATAAGATAGGAGACGTCAAAGATTTGAAAAATTATTGACCAATCAGCTTACTGTCCGTTGCCTACACAGTATTTACTAAGGTAATCGCAAATTGAATCAGGAACACCTTAGACTTCTGTCAACGAAAGGACCAGGCAGGATTCCATAAAGGCTGCTCAACAATAGACCATATTCACCCTATCAATCAGGTGATAGAGAAATGTGCAGGATATCACCACCCCTTACATATAGCTTTCATTGATTACGAGAAAGCGTTTGATTCAGTCAAAACCTCAGCAGTCATGGATGCATTACGGAATCAGGGTGCAGACGAGCCGTATGTAAAAATCACTGAAAGATATCCACAGTGATTCCACAGCCACCGTAGTCCTCCATAAGGAAAGCAACAAAATCCTAATAAAGACACGCGTCAGGCAGGCAGATACGATCTCTCCAATGCTATTCACAGCGTGTTTACAGGAGGTATTCAGAGACCTGGATTGCGAAGAATTGGGGATAAGTATTAATGGAAAATACCTTAGTAACATGAGATTCGCAGATGATATTGCTTTGCTTAGTAACTCAGAGGACCAATTGCAATGCATGCTTACTGATCTGGAGAGGCAAAGCAGAAGGGTGGGTCTAAAAATTAATCTGCAGAAAACTAAAGTAATGTTTAACAGTCTGGGAAGGGAACAACGGTTTACGATAGTAGTGAGACACTGAAAATGGTAAGGGAATACATCTACTTAGGACAGATGGTGACCGCTGACCCGTTTCATGAGACTGAAATAATCAGGAGAATAAGAATGGCTTGGGGTGCGTTTGGCGGGCATTCTGAGATCATGAACAGCAGGTTGCCATTATCCCTCAAGAGAAAAGTGTATAACAGCTGTGTCTTACCAGTACTTACGTACGCGGCAGAAACCTGGAGGCTTACGAAAAGGGTTCTACTTAAATTGACGACGGCGCAACGAGCTATGGAAAGAAGAATGATGGGTGTAACGTTAAGGGATAAGAAATGAGCAGATTGGGTGAGGGAACAAACGCGACTTAATGACATCTTAGTTGAAATCAAGAAAAAGAAATGGGCATGGGCAGGACATGTATTGACGACGGAAGATAACTGAAGCCAGACTATATGCAGGTGGTTCTTCAAAAATAAAACCAGTTGTTAGAAAGCGCTCGTCCTTGTGTATCTTGTATTCTTCGTCCCTGTTTGTTGCGCACAATGAGTTTTAAGATTCAAGATAACTGATGGTCATTGAGCGTTACGCACTGATTCTAAGGGAAGGGAAGTGTAGCAGGGGGCGACAGAAAGTTAGGTGGGCGGTTGAGATTAAGAAGTTTGCAGGGACAACATGGCCCCAATTAGTACATGACCGGGGTAGTTGGAGAAGTATGGGAGGTGCCTTTGCCCTGCAGTGGGCGCAAATAGGCTGATGATGATGATGTATTGCGCGAGTAGCTTCGGGGACAGCATTAAACACTGATAACCACTATACCATGCTCAATGACAAGATTCGAAATAATAAATAGAGGGGCATTATCTGCACCTAAAAGTGCACCGAGCTTGTCCCTCTTTGAATGTGGGTGTGGCATATTAATCAACGCTTCCTCTATTTTGATAAATAAGCATGTTTTCTCTACTCAAATAGTATATAATTAAGTCCATTTTAAAGGTAATACCGATCCACATCATCTTACGCCGAACCGGTGTATCTGATGCCAAATATTTTAAACGCTACGTGTCATAATACATCTACTTCTATGAATGATATAACGAATAAATACGCCATATCCTCTGCATTTTTGCCAAGGAAATGTGATAGGCCCGCAGAATGGCGGAAGTGGCATGAAGGCCACCCAATTATGAAACTGAGATTCGTCTTCTTCTGGCTCGCGAGCATTAGAACGCCATGAAGCTACGGATCAATAACTTAAACGACAATTGGGAGTCAAGACATTGCGCCTTCATAACTTGATAAAACTTACGGCTCTCATCTGAGGTGCACAAAGAAGGACCAGTGTCCGTGTCCTCGGCATCTTCCGTGTACTCGGAAGAATAGTAGGAATCTGGTTCTTCTGCAGAAAAAAAAGAAGGAAAAAATTATAAAAACAGCAGAAGAATACCTTCCTAGCGAAATGTTACAAAATAAGGAAACTGCCAATTTGACATTTGTAAACAAATACTACATTAATGTTAGCCTCCTGCTGACCCAATCAAAACATGAACTGACCTGTTCAGGGAACGTTAGTTCACAACTGACCGGACTCCATCAACCAGTAGCTTTTCTAGAGCTAATTTGTTCGTAAGCAAACAAATGATACAATGTGCGCGTTATAAGAGTAGGGAGAGGAGGGATAGTTCAAGTGGCGAGAGTAGGGGCTGTAGTAGTTGAAATATATTTGTTTCTAGCCCTGCATCGTCCGAAGCATCAATTACGCAACGAGGAGTACCACGCATAGAAAAGATGATGCAGATGCAGCAAACTTAGTCTTTGTTTGCGTGCTTGATAAGTTTATGAATGTTTAAGCTTTGAATATATTACCAAACCAATACACAAATAAATATTGCACTATTGAGCTCGAAAAAAATTTCATTCTTTTTACACAGATGTCTGCACGGCTAGAAATAATGGTTCTACAAGTTCTTGCAAATGTTCTTGATGACAGAGTGCACATCAGAATTGCTGAATTAATAACGACCGTGGTATGTAAAACATTGGGATAATTCTCTTTACACCGGATCTACACAATGTCTTTTTACAGTTTAACTCAACAAGGAGGGCATCTAGAGGTTTCCTGCCGGCAATGGTTCTTATTCGGCCAAGGCACAAGCTTTGTTAAACGTTAGACTGGGAAATGCCAGCAAGAAAAATAAAATCGTTTAAAAGTTGCTTGTTGGGACACGTGCACGCAATATTTTCGGTAAATTCTTTGCGCACAAAAAACTTAGCCGCAGGTCTTCCTTGAAAAGCACAATCGTAATCCTCTTTTCTTTACTGTCGAAATGAGGAACACGAGTTGCATAGCCGACATGGCGATAATCCTAGTGCACCAGTACCTAATATTTTTAGGTAATTTTTTCTCTTTTCACAACGAAGACATTAGCTCATTTCTTCCACGTCGTCACTCTCGTGTTCACGCTTTCAGAAGCATTTGAAGTTTGTGAGGGTGCGGGATGTACACGCGCACGTGAATTTCCTCATTTTTGGTTGCACTCTTCAATACTTCTTTACATGTAAACAAAATCTATCGTAATGAATTAATAACTCAGTAAATGGTTTTCTTTAGACCCCACAGATGCTTAATAAAAACAGAATCAGCGTAGCAAAGATGTCATTTTTGCAGATGAGTTCTTCGGTGAGTTTGATATACCTTAGCGCTTATAACGCGAATATCACAACGCTAGTTACCAAGACGTATTAATTTAAGTACTTATTAAAATTTGAGGTAAATACTGACAGAATTCGTACCGGCAGAATAAAGCTAGGCTAAACGCGCCGTGTGTACTCGTGGTTGAACATTCATTGTGTACATCCTGATGAATCTCCTTCTACCTTCTTATCTTTATTTCCCTGTTTTCCCTTCCCCACATGTCAGCCGGCCATTTGGGCGTGACCTTGGTTAACCTCACTGCCTTTCCTTCTTGTCTCTCTCTCTCTCAGCATCATGAGCAGTGACCATCAGCATCAGCAGTGACCATGAGGTTCAGTTTTAATCATCATCACGCTTATCGTCGCGGAGCGTTTCCGTCTAATATGATAGCGGGGCAGCCGTTTCTACGCTTACAGCGGACTCGGTTTCGTTATTGCCTGAATGCTGAAATTTCATGATTACAGTTTGAAAGTTTTAAAAAATGGTGTACTAAAACATGACTGCCTCCTAGCTGCCAGTGAAACAGCTGCCGCGAAGGTTCACGTAAAGAACTTTATGCGCAATTTTTTCTTCATTAGTGTTCCGACACTCATGGTGACACTCATGGTAAGGTACGAGTCCACCTCGCAAAATAACGTATGCGGTAAAACCGCCACGCTCACTAAACTCAAACCATTGTTCTAGAAATGTGTCTGGTCTAAAAAAAGGAACAGCCTCTATGTCTCGTTCGGTTTTAAAACGAAGACTTTATTAACAGGCGTTCACATGTATATTATATGCAGAAAGCAGCCAATTTTCTAAGAAATATTTACTGACTGCAGTCTTGTTGGTCAAAGAATATATTTATCTGCGTTTAAAACGTGGGAAGTCAAGACCAACATGTGTGGGGCTTCGCTTTGGATGTTTCTGCGAAAAAAGACAAGCTTAGCAGCAGGCTCTCGCGTACCGAAGGTGACAGCATCTTAATGCTGACAATAGAGAAGCGTAACTTGCTTTCACCGAGTAAAAAACAAATAAAGAAAGAAACCCTGACGTCCGTAGTAGAAATAAGAAAATTGTAGGCCTACCTGGTTCCATTATCAGAACTGGTGCTGACGATGATGATGATGAAGCCTCAGAGAATGGCACGAACCCACTGAGGGGGATGACGCAGAGGATGAACGAAGCTTCTTTGTTGTTGTGGTGCTCTGAGCACGTGACTCAATTCCACTGCGGCTTTAGCCAAGACTTGGGTTGGTATTGCTGAATTAAGTTCGTCTATTCATATTTGAAGAGTGCCTTGCCAAAAATGTCATAATCATTGTTTTATTAGCCACTCAGAGCCTACTTCGCGAACTTACAAATTAGGTGCTTTGCATTGGCATGCAGACCAAATCAGAGAAATAAAGTCTTTAATACCAAATGGGAAAGGCAGCCCTTTTTATCTTGTCGTAAGTTTACTGCAGCAAGAAACTTATATTGCAAACACCACTAAGAAAACTTGGTCTAGGCTTAGCAGAACAGAATATTCTTCCCGTTGGGGTCCTCCGCGATTCAGCCACCGGGGCATTTGTTCCACTCTCCAAAAATGTCTTCTATAATCCAGCCGAATGCCCTCCTGATACTGTATATTGTCTTTTTTGTCTACCTTTGAATTATTGATTATTCATTCGATCTGCTTTTACTGATTTTATTTTAACAAACAATGTGACGTTCTACAGTGCTACGTTCTTAGCGATTCCGCAAGTTATTCCTCATTATAAACTGCAATAAACCATCCATGTCTACGTCAATCCCTCATAGTGGGTCGCAGCCACATGCTTGATAGGAAACAACAGCAGCCTTAATAACGGCTTCGTGCGAAAAAGAATGAATCAGCAACATCATCAGTTTACTAAATCTAACCGCACATGTGGCCGTCATAAAGAACGTATATCTTGGTTTTGAAAGTACCAAAATATGTAGCATCTGTATAAAACTAACGAGACGCGAAGAAACCAGACAAAAAGCCACTAATTTTTCCAACTTCTCTTCGCAGTGCCCGCCTGCTCCATTTATTCGTCTTGTTCTACATACAGCCCCCCCCCCCACCCAGTAGCGTTGTCCAATTCAACCTTGTACAATTTCTGCACTGGCCTGCTTATAAGCATGCCATCTTGAACTTTCACATTGCAGGCTCGCATTATTCCATCTTGACCAGGGAAGATGTCCACGACTCGTCCCAGTGGCCAAATACCTCTAGAGATGTTAGGTTCTTCGATGAGTACTACATATTCTACTTGTAGACTGCTACTTGGATGCGATGAGTAGAGGTGAAGTGCTCGCAGCTCGAGGAAGTATTCTTTTTTCCACCGGATCCACAGGTGGTCCACGAGCTTCTGGTGGTATCGCAACTTCTTGCTGAGATCACGTCGCGTAGCCTGTGCACTTCGAGCTTCGTCGCCGCTGTTGGTTCGCTCTGGAGAGGCAAGAAATGAGCTCCCGACCAGCAAATGAGCAGGGCATAGTGAAGAGGGCTCTCTAGCCTCCGTATACGTATAGGTTAGGGGTCTTGAATTGATACAGCAGTACAGTCTCAGTTTGTTCGCTGTTGAGCTTGCTCTTTCCCAGCACTTTGCGTAAAAATGACTTGACTGATCGGATAAGACTCTCCCAGCAGAAGCCCCACCAAAGCGCACGTGGCCTAATGAATTTCCATTATATGCGATGCGTCAAGAGCAAAGATGCAAAGGGAGAGCTCTTCATGGTGTTCCAAATATCCCATTGGTCTCGCGATGTTCTCTTAAATGCGACAGCATTATCGGAGTAAAGAGTTACGGGTACTCCTATACGAGCCAAAAACCTACGAAACGCTGGTAAGAAGGTGCTTGTAGAGATTCCACTCGTCAATTCAAGGTGTACAGCTCACATTGTGGCACATGTGAACAACAGAATATAAGCTTTGTATGTAACTCCACCAGTCTCATGTTGCTTTACATATAGTGGGCCTGCAATGTCTAATCCCACAACTTCAAACGGCCGTGGTGTGAGAGGCCTGTCTTCATTCACTGGCGCAAATCGCACCTTATAATTGCACCTTTACAGGTTTGCCGTTGTATTTTTTGCAGAGAAAGCAAGAATTGATGATCCGTTCAACTTCTTGTCGAGCATGTATAACCCAGTAACGCTGTCGAATCTGCACCATAGTGTTTGCCACACCGCCATGTAAAACTCTGCAGTGGGCCTCAATAACAACTAAGGCTGTGAATGGATGCGTTTGCGGAAGACTAACTGAGTGTTTTTTTTCATACGCAGCGTTCATTCCTTCAAGTCGGCCACCAAGTCGAAGCTGCCCGTTGTGATCAAGGTAAGGGTGAGTATCGCGCAGTACGGGTGTTTCTAGACAGTGTCTCTAAGCCGAAGGTGTTCAATGTCATTCTTGTATACTGTGAGCTGGACACGACTGATCCAGAACACTTCAGCCTTGCTTAGCTCCTCTCTCGAAATAGTTCCACCGAGCGACGCTTGAATACGACGACATCGATCCACAAATCGCACTACCCAGGCGGTGACGCCCAGGAGCTTCTGTAGGTTGCCAAACTTCCTTAATTCAATCAGGGTGTGCACCATTCTCGGCGCTTGAAGTACATGTTGCGTGTCACATTTTGACTCTTCGTAGATCGGCGTGCTCATGTGCGAGTCTGTAGGCCAGGTTAATCTTGCCTGGGATAACCATTCAGGTCCCCTCCACTAGCTGTGACATGTACGCGGAATCTCTAAACATACGCCCCTAGTCAATAAATCTGACGGGTTGTCTTCTCCGGGACAGTAACGCCATAGCAGTGGGTCAGCAATTGCTGCGATTTCAGTCACTCTGTGCTTCACAAACTGACCCCACTTCTTACGGTCAGCCCGCATCCAGCTCAGCGTTATCGCTGAGTCTGTCCACATGACGTAGGGAAAATGCGTTGAATCCACGATGAGCGGGTCTATTTTAATAATCTGGTTCCTACTACTGCAGCCATAAGCTCAAGCTTCGGCAGTGTTAAATTCTTGGTAGGTGCTACTCGAGACTTCGATGCTATTAGTGATGTAGCTGTATTTCCACCGTCATCAACTGTTCTCAAATAGGCACATGCTCCATAAGCCTTCAGGCTGGCCTCGACGATTATATTGACACGTGTACTTATATTTATCGGGCGACTACGTTTCGCCACCTAACAAACCTTATCGCACAGCGCGGGACGCACCTGCATGTATCCGAAGTTTCTGGAAAGTTGTCGATGCTTCTATCCGCTGTCTGTCGTCGCCGAACATTGTGTTATCTGATTTCACCGCGTAACGCGAATGGTGTAGAACTTTGTGGAAGGCATGCGGGTCCCAACAATTAGTGTGGAACATTCGAGGACTGCTGTATAAAAGCCGACGCGCTGGACCCACTGATCAGATTTTCGACGATCGCCGACCGTGTTCGCCGCTATCGTTGTGTTATAAGTGTAGCCTGTTTTTATGGGCACAGGTTCGCCCAAGAAAAGTTAGTTTTGTCCTTTACAGTATTGCTACTGTGTTCTTCAACGTCACCACCACGTGACAATATGTAGCTCTGCCTTCTCGACCGCTCCATATAGCCAATCTGTCAGGCAGCACGGAATGTTGATGAAGCCAAGCTGGATTGCGTCTGCCCACCATGCTGTCCACGTCGTCTTGATCTCCTCTTGTGACTGGTCATCCCAAGACTGGCCTAAAATCCACAGTCGTTGAAACAAAAGCTTCGCAGTGATGGTGAAAGGCGAGAGAATACCAAGAGGGTCGGAAATTCGGGAAGAAGCCTAATACTTAGCAGAGGCTAAGTATTGGGCTATAAATTTGGAAGAAAATTTAAAGTAATCAGTTTCGGTATTCCATTGCATTCCCAAAACTGCAGTTGATTCCCTTGATATACCTTCAACTTGCTCCTCCTGGTGGTCTAAAATGTTCTGCAGTTGCTGGTTATCGGTCTTCCATTTTCTGACACTCATGCCTGCATCTCGCATAATAGCCTTCGATCGTTCATAGATGCTCAGAACATCTTCGAATGTCTCTGCATCCACCAGTAAATCGTCTACATAAAAGGACTTCTTGAAAATAGAAGCAAGCGCTTTGTCCTCACAAGCGGTGTCCAAGTGGCGATGAATAGCCGCCATGAGCAAGAAAGAGCTTGATGTTGATCTAAACAGTACCCGGATCATGCACCATTCGACAATGTTACTGTTTTGGGTGACGGGAATGGCTTCAAACAAGAGAAACCGGAATGCATCTCGGTCGGTCTCCTGTGTTTCAATTTGTAATAATGCCTCCTCGATATCCGAGTTGATGGCCACCGGAAACCACCGAAAGCGAAGCAGTACTTGTAGTAATGCTGGGTTGAGGTTCACTCCTTTATCCAGGCAGTCGTTGAGTGATGGAAAGCCTTGAGCGTGTGATGATGCGTCGAACACGACCCGGAGCTTGGTGGTCAGCGATTCCTCTCGTATAACTTCCCGATGTGGCATACAATAGGTGGCCCGATCAATAGGAACACCCTTAGGTACCACTTCAGCGTGTCCTAGCTCTAGGTATTGTCGGATGACTACGTTGTATTGCTCCAATTATCCTTCATTCATTGATAGCCTCTTTGCCAGTTTTTGTAGACCTGCGAGCGCGGTATCACGGTTGCTTCCAAGTAGCTGTTTCTGATGCTATTTCCAAGGCAGCGCCAAGCTGTGTCTGCCATTTTCTTGAGAATTGTTCCTCGGAACCATGCAATGGACTCAGGAGAGCGAGGTTTGCCAGAATCTGTGATGGCCATTGCTTCGAGCTGCAAGAACGATTGTAGAATCTGCGAGGTTGTGTCCTCGTCAGTAATTGTTTCCACTCGCAGAACGCAGACCAAAACGTTAGCGTCGCAGTCAAGAAAGGCTTTTTGGCGATTTTGTCCTTGCAGTGTCCATCCAAATGCTGTGTTCATTGAGGCCAGTCCTGGAATTTCTATGCTCCTTGCAACTTCTCCCGTCATCATTTCCCAAAGATGGTAAGCTCCAATCAACAAGTTGACGCCGGTCCAGTATCTGCTTCAAGAAAATTCTTGTCCACTATCTGCTTCAAGAAAATTCTTGTCGTCAGCAAGAAATTCACCCTCACATTGCAGCTTCCGAATGAAGTTGTTATCAGCAGCAATAACGTGACAGATAACTGGAACTATAATTGCTTGAGCAATATGGATGTCGGAACAGTGCTGACTACGCAGTGGTACTTTAACAACCTTTCGTATTTCAGCAGATCTTTGGAATGCGTTGCCAAACGTGTTGAATGAAATTCTCGTTTCTCCCAGTACCTGCAGTTGCAGTTTTACAGCCAGATCTTCTTTGATAAATGGTCTCTGACTGCCTCCATCCATAATCCCTCTGATGTATCTGGACCTGTTGTTTTTAACGACAAAAGCGCGAAAAGTCTGCAGGTACATTTCTCTGTCCATCTTTCCGCAAGCGTTTGTGGAATTTCTGTCGCAAAGCATTACTGATTACGACGAGGCTATCCCTGCTGTGCTACCTGAAACCACCGCTGGTCTCGAAGTTTCATCTTTAGTACCTTTCTTTCTGTAGTTCCGGTCACACATAATCGAGGCGTGTCTTCCGTGACAAGCTGAGCACTTGAGTTTGACATGGAAAGACCAAGCCTGACGACCTCATGATGTACATCTATAACATCAATTATCCTTAGCTAGCTTCTTTTTTTGGAAACAAGAGATATGTTGGCGTCGCCGGCGCGGGTACCGCGCTTCTTAGATTGACAGCAGAAACACTCGCTCCAGCTGTATGATGCACTGTGCAGTATGGAAGCGGTGCTGCTCCCTTGAGTTCTCCCAGCACGGTCATTGACAGATCGTTGTGACGATGAGTCGCACTGCTCTCGGCTTTCTAATTCAACACGTGTGAACATGAGCAGCTCTTTTAATTCCGCTTCCGATGTTGCAGCTGCCAGTGCTGGCTCCGAGAGGTTCGTATCAGGCCCATGTCGACGTAAAGTCAGACTTCGCTTTCCTCGTGTATATGCAAGAGCAATCTCGTATGGCAATGTCTTCTGTAGAATATCTATCAGCATTGTAAAGAAACTGGCAGTGGGTACTTTTAGTGCAGTAAGACAGCGAATATTTAGTTCCGTGGCGTCATACAGCTGCCTGAGGCCGCGTGCATCACTTCCGGACTTTACATGAGGTAGATGGCGAAGCGCTGTCAGGTGGTGCTCCACTATACTTTGACGATCGCCAAAACGTTCTATGAGAGGTTCTACGGCATCTGAGTGGCAAGCTTCAGGAGTTGGTAAACCGGCAATGGCCGCTGCCGCTTCCCCGGCAAAATAACGCCGTAAATAGAAAAACTTCGTCGTTGTCGATATAGCGTTATTGAGATGAACGGTCTCCTCGAACTGCTCGCAGAAAAGTGCCCATTTTTGAACATCGCCTTTAAATGTCGGCATATCATGATCCGGTAGCTTGGGCCAATTCTGGGCATAGCGTCAGGAACTGTCGGGGTTGCATTCCGAGGAGAAGACTCCGCTGTAGTGTCCACGCGTCCCAAAGCGCCTATCTCGCACCGAATCTCGGAAAGCATGCGGATAGCTTGATCGTTATATTCTGAAGCAGTTATGTATTCTGCTTCGAGGTCATCGTCGGCAATGTGCTCTTCGAGTGCATCGTTAAGCTTCGAGAGCTCATTGTTGCTAGCAGATAGTCGGTCAAAAATACCTGATAGCTTGCGCTTGTCCAGGTGTAGGATCTGTAACTAGCAACTGTGCTTCCTGCAGAATCTTCGTACTCTGTGCTTGTCGAGCCGACCGCTTGGTCTTGAGGCGATCCATTCGATTAGCTCTTGATAGATGGCTGGTCTCCACGCCGATCATGAACGATCCGTTATCCAGTCATTCCTCACCGCTCGCAGCGCGAATCGGTAGAGTAGAAGGCCGTTGCAGGCGTGCGATGAAGGTAACGAGTGCGCACGGAGAGTTTCGGCACCGAAAATGTATAAAACTAACGAGACACGAAAAAACCAGACAAAGAGCTACTCATTGTTCCAACTTCTAACGTCTTCTCTTCGTAGTGCCCGCTTGCCCCCTTTATTCGTCTTTTTCTACAGCCTCATTTGAATCAATTACATCGCTAGCTGGACACTATTTCTGGAAGCCATTCATGTATTTCAGAAAAAACACTTTGTCGATTCATTCCTATACATGCACTCCGGAGGGTATTGCAACTAAGACCTCAATTTCTCAGACACCTGCTTCATGAATATCGAATGGCACTTCTCTGATGGGTCGCCCTTCAAGGAACATTTTCAGCAGCTTTCTTTCGGCATGCACACTGTCCGTTCAGGCGTAGCAAAGAGGGTTTCCTAGCACTTACTGAAAACAAAAGACAATCGACCCCTTTTCTTTTATGCTGAAACTGTTGATAATCTGAAAAGTATTTAAGTGGTGATCTAGTGGAAATGCTACACAACATGCATCAGCATTGTCTCACACATTTTTGAGGTATCGGATCCATGATTTCAACCACGTACATACCATTGGAAAGCGTTGTTCAGTAGCTCACTGGAAAAATGACCTGCCACTTTTTGTAGGGAAGTGGAAATGACGCTGGTCTGCTGCGGTTTTATCTTTTAGTGCTGTTAGTTCATGTTTCAGTAAGGTACATCCTGTATCCGTCGCGAAATATTCACCATTACAGATATTGCACCGATCTGCGTGGCTTTCACAAAAATGTACAGGGTGACTCCCACCCCATTTGGCACAGACCTGGTGCAAAAGCCCTGAAAATAGCAATCCTAAAACATTTATCGCACTATAAGAGCTGTGGTACTAAAGGCCGAACAGGATAGCGCAAAAGTTCATCCTAAATATGACTAGGAACCTTTCCACAGGCAAACAGTACCTTCATACACTTTAACGAGCTTTTCCTTGGAACTCTAATAATTTGGCATGGTGCCGTGCGAACAATCATGCTCTTAAAAATCTTGTCTTTCTGATCCAAACAGAAATCAGATAAAACACAAGCTGCTATACGCGCAGCCTGTGGTATGCGGTTCCGCATGTGGACACCACAAATTTCAGACAAACCAAGCAGAGTTTGCACCACCTTATCATCTCTTATGTCAACAGCAATGACATTTTTCTATGGGTTCACACGAACCTCTTGGTATTTGGAAAAAAGATAAAATTCACTCCTATAGATCGTTTATCATTACATTGTTAATATACAGGCGGTTGCAACTCGTGGTAGAGTTCGGGATAGGAATCGACCCGGCACAGGGCTGAGTACGTGAAGTAAAAGACCGTTTGTTTTACATTGTTAAAGGGCCACTGAAACGGTTCGGACAAATTTTGTAGACGCGTAGGGTACAACATAAGTAGAACATTCGCACCACAATTTAAGTGAAGCGTTACGTATTAATGGAGCTACAAGCGTTTAGAAGTTACCCTCCTCCATAGCCATGCTTTTCCTCCTCAACTTGTTCGCCGAGCGATCGGGGCTAAGCTCCGCCTTCACTTGTTATGCGTCACGATGCGACGTCGCGTCATCCACTTCCGCTTGTTTTGGAGCCCGCCCCCGCCCGCGCGAAACCTCTCCGCTAGCCGCTTGGCCGTCGACCCCAAGCGAGAGCTATCGAAGCAACGTGCCTTGTGAGCATTCGGTCCTAGCGCCGAACGTGTCTAGTATTCCGGTAACCACAGGCAAGCTGGTAATTTCGGCAAATGACTGGAGGCATAAACTCAAGCTGATGAAGGAAATTTAGCGTGGACGTACGTGAGCGACCTGATTGGTCTGCACGGTCCAGCCACTTGTTGGCGCAGCGCGTAACCAGCCAAACAAAGCGCTAATATTGTTCTCACCAGGAGTGAGACATTTTAAACAATTTTAAAAACAACGTGTTCATGATTACACTATACAAACCAGCAGCCATAGAAGAATACACTTCGTTACTGCTACTTTGTATGGTTGAGCTCTGTGCCACCAGGTGGCTGCACCGTGCAGACCGTTCAGATTTGCACCTCTGCTCATCTCATGGCTCATCCCGTTACGGCACAGTCAAGCAGCCAGACCCTGTCCCCGTGCGCTTGCGCTTGCCCTATTACCGGACTCGTGAAACGCCATTGCGTTAGTAATCTACCGGTGTAAAGTGACCAGTACAAACGCGCAAATCCTGGCGCCGATCGGACAGTGTCAGTCCGATGTGCAGCAGGCAGTTCGCCCCTATGATGCCTTGAAGAGGGACACGATGTCGCATCTTAACATATTGCCAGTCGCTACGTTTGCAGCCTGCAAGGCAACAAAGTCGAATCATAGTGCTCGCGAAAAGACTGAGACCGACTCTGACCGCGGAGCTCTCGTCAAAATGGAGTACGTTGTAACACAAGCAGACGACACTTGCTGTGTGCCGGAAGTGCTTAAGTGTACTGAAAAATTGTTCTTGTACACTCTCTTTAAGTTACATTCTTTATACTGAAACAAATGAACTAACATTCCAACTATTACGAAGATCATTTGTTTACCATAAAGTTGGAAAAATTATCGATCGCACGCCCTGGTCAGCTAATCGGATAGCTCGCCCCACTGACGTCATATGGATGATTTTTCTCATATGCGTAGGGGCGGCTTAAAATTCCGCCGAGCAGTGTGCTGCAATCGATAGCGATGCGCAATTTAAAAAACTTATAATAAATTACATACTTTACGCGAAGCACTTAGATGTGCCAATTAATGATCAGAAGCACCTACTTTAACGACTCCGTACGTTTGTAGAAAATCGTCAAAATCGTTTCAGGGTCCCTTTAACACTGGCTCCATATATGGAAGCTCACTCCATGTAGGAGCATATTAAACGACTGAGTTCACATCAAAACACGGCGGCGCCTCTCTACACAAAAGCCCTTCACTTTAACAACTGTTCTTTAACAAGTGTGTTCTTCCGTAAGAGACTACAATAGGGAATATGATTACTTTATCTCGGCCAATCACAATAGCTGAATTGGTCGCTATATTCCTCTGATGTTGTCGCGCCATTCTGCGTGACTCTACCTCCTCAGTTGCACGTTCGCCCCCGCATATGATGTAACAGTGTAGCATTCCAGGAATGTGAGGTGGACGCTCTTCCCACGGTAGCCTTCTACGTTGGCCCTTTTCATCAATTAGTTCACCACATGAGGGTCAGGCTTAAGTTGAGTGATCTTAGCGGTAGTTGTCACCTCGATGTGAGCGCCTTTGCGCATCACAGTCTATGTCGGGTCCCGGCGTCTTCTCAACGCGCGCTGACGAAAGGACTGCCTCTTGGAAAACGACTAGGGAATGCTCGTCGTTGTGTTGACATAAAATAGGCTCCTTCATGACGAGAGACTTGATCTCGTTGTGACCAGCTGTCAGACGGAAGCGTTGGTGTTCAGTGGTGACCTCGGGGATTGCTCTAGACCCATCGGTTACATCGGGCAATGAGCCGAGAAATTGTCGATGTATCGTATTTTCCCCTCCATTTAAGCTTTCGTAAAGTTAATGGAACACTTTACAAAAAATATTTTTCTGACAGCTTCTATCTTATTCTTTGAAACGTTTCTGTCCCTAGGGAGTCGAACATTTAAATGAACTTCTTAGCTGTTTCCACTCCATGATGTAATTACTTGGGGCAGGGAAGCACAAGTAAACAAATACGGGGTTTCTGAACTAGGAGCCAGAATATTACGTGCACCTCCTTTGAGCGGGAGCTTTTGTAATTTGGTGTGGGGCTGTCTTCCGCACATTCCTTTTTATCAATTAGTTCAGCTTGTGAAGGTCAGGTTCAGTTAGAGCGATCTTCGCGGTGGTCGCCGCCTCGAAGTGAGCTTTTCTGACCCCGCCGTGGTTCCTTGGTGTTGGGCTGCTAAGCACGGCGTCGTGCGATCGAATGCCGCCCACGGCGGCCCATTTCAATGGGGGCGAAATGCGAAAACACACGGGTGCTTACATTTAGGTGCATGTCAAAGAATCCCAGGGGGTCCAAATTTTTGGATTCCCCCACTTCGGCATGCCTCATATTGAGATCGTGGTTTTGGCACGTAAAAGCCCACAATTGAATTGACTGATCTCTTTTGTTTCCACATCATAGTCTATGTCGGGACTTGGCATGGTCTGGGCGCGCGCTTATGAAAGGACTATCTTGTGTAAAATGTCCAAGGAATGCTCATCGTCGTATTGTGACGCAACAAGGTTAGAAACGCAAGCGAATAAATTAAAGTGCAAGTATGGGCAGAACTTAATGACCCATTGGGAGAACATCAGATTGGCTCCAGAATCCGTAGACTCCAGAATCATAGCTTATTTCTTCTTAAGGTATAGAAATATGCAGACAAGAAAGCATACTGTTACACGTGGTTTTTTAGACATTACTGAAGCGCATGAAAATATAGACCGCAACATTTTGTGGGATATTGCAGAAAAGGAAGGCGTACGAAGCGACTCTATACCGCTTTTGAGGGACCTTTAACTAGAAAATACCGTCTGCGTTGAATGGGAAGGGATCAGGTGTGAGGAGAATGTTTATATCACGAAGTGACAGAGATGGGGTCGTCAGTTATCCCCGTTGTTGTTTGTGATGTACATGGTAAGAATGGGAACGGCGCTAGAAGGAATCAATATCAGGTTTAATCTCTCATACAAGCAGGAGCACACGATAGTACAGCAGCAGCTTCCAGGTTTATTTTATGCGGACGACTTTGTGTTGTGTTCCTAAAAACAAAGTTATATGCAGCGTTCGGCTCACAGGAATGTGAGAATTTCGGACTAAAATTTAGCCTTTTAAGGTGTTCAATGGAAGTCGTGTGGAGACAGTTACTTAGAAATACCTCGAATATACGTACGGAAATAGCTTGGCATATGAATAAATAAAGGCAATATATACAATGTGTCCAAGCTAACTTGGACAAAGATTTTGAAAAAAGCTATGCGTTCTTCAGAACAGAGATCGTGTGGATGTTGTTAGCGTCTATTTAAGCTTACAGTTCCATTGTTCTGCTCGTCTTCTTCGCAGTAATTACCCCAGAAAAATTAATTAACTTTTCCATTGTAGCTTCAAACGTGCAGGCGTCAATAGAAATGTAGTGGCGCTTCACAACTATTGGTACTCCAGGTACTTCGAACGAGATAGGCTTAGCGTGGTCGTTTTAATTTGGGAAAAACGTAGGCCAGAGGAGTTTAAAAAATACCCCGTGAGAACGCGCTTTGTGCGCCCAAATGCGCCGCGATTACAGCGCTCTCATGAGTGATCTGTAAGAAAAGTCGCGTGTCCAGACGTGCACAGAATCCTATCTCACTTACATCCAGGGCGTGCACGCTCTGTGCCGCAAATTGGATCCGTAGATGTCCGAACCAGATAAGGGTGCATATGTCATTAAGGGCATAGCAGATGATGCCTTCTATGTCCTTGTCTTCAAGAATTCTTCCACTGTGGAAGCCATCATTACCAAATGCCGGCGGTTTGAAGAAGCCAAGAGTCGCTGCCTTGCCCAGCCATATCCTCGCCTTCCCAGCACGGCTGCTATGTCCACCTGCGAAGAACTCCGCAGTCCGCTCACACCCAATCGCTCTGATGACATCCTTCATGTCATCCGGCGTGAAATAGAAGCCACATCTCCTGTCACGATCCCAAACCATGGCCGCGACAATTGCCAGGCGACCGTCTCATTGATTCAGTCCGTCGTGCTGCAAGAATTGGCCAACGTTCGTTTGACCAGTGTCAGCTCAGTTAATTGGCCTGACTACACTCCTTCCAGCACTGTCATAAGCACCCGCAGCTTGAATGTCCCAACGCGGTATCGCAACCCGGTCGAATGGCCTACTCGAGACGACAGGCCTATATGCTTAATTTGTGTCCGTATCGGCCATATTTTACGTCCCTGCTGGTCTTCGTGGAATTCGACCCACTGGTCCTACCACCCATCCCACGGCCCTCATGCTGCTCCTCGGTTCGCCCCGCAAACGCAGCCAGCAAATTCTAGCGACACTTCTCGTCCTACCCGCTCTAGCCACTCTCCTTCGCCACGTCGCCGTTTCTCCCGATCGACCCCATCTCGCCGATCCTTCCGGCGCACCCTTCCGGAAACCTAACGGGTGCAGAACCTGCACCAAACCAACCCGACGCAAAAATTCTCTTTTTACCTTGTCCACAGATAGAAACCTCATTGACATGAACGTGGGTGGTGTACCTGTTACGGTCCTGATTGACACTGGCACGTACGTATCTGTGATGAACGCTCAGCTTCGGAATCGTCTCAAGAAAGTCCTCACTCCTGCCCCTTCGCCTGAGGTCCAAGTCACCGACGGTGGAACACCAACCGTTATTGGCATGTGTCCGGCTCGCGTGAGTGTCGCCGGACATCATACTTGTTTTATTCTATGGAATAGAGCACTGCCCTCACGACCTCATCCTGGGTCTTGACTTTCTGTCTACACATTTCGCTTTGATAGACTGCTCTGCTGGTGCTATGCAACTCGCTCTACCTGCTGTTATTGACTCTCCCGACAGTGCTCCGATACGGCTATGTTCCACAGAGCATATTCGCCTCCCCCAGCGCGCTGTTACCTACATAGGTGTCTCCCCCGTTCCACCTGTCCCAGACAATCCCAGATGGATCGTATCTCCTAATCCGGATGTCCTGCTCTGGCATAACTTTGCTTTCCCTCACACCGTCGTTACCATTTCGGACAACACATCCTGCCTTCCGCTTGTGAACTTTCGACTCCGTACACAAGCACTCCCGCGCTATATATCCCTGGCACAAATAACGCCAGCCAGAGACTACCACATTTCTGCTTTACCTTTTGACAGCTCCTCGTGTTCAACGCTTGCTTCGCCCCCTGTCCCTTCAAATTTGAATGCCCTAACAAAAACCATTGGTACCGACCTTCCTCCGCAGCGTGCTTAAGAACTACGTTGCGTCCTTGCCTCATACTGGGACATATTCGACCTTGGAGAACGCCCTCTAGGACAAACATCTGTCGTAAAACATTGAATAAACACCGGTGATGCGAGCCCGATCCGTCGGCGACCCTACCGCGTCTCGCCTACTGAGCGACATATTATCCAACACGAAGTTGACAAGATGCTTTCACGAGACATCATCTAACCTTCTTGCAGCCCAAGAGCATCCCCTGTTGTAGTAGTTAAAATAAGGACAACAGTTGGCGATTTTGCGTCGACTATCGACACATAAACAAGGTAACAAGGAAAGACGTCTATCCGCTACTACGCATTGACGATGGCCTGGATTGCCTGCATGGAGCACAATATTTTTCGTCCATCGACCTTCGCTCCGGCTACTGGCAAATCGCCATCGATGACATCGACCGCTAGAAGACAGCTTTTATTACTGCCGATGGCCTGTATCAGTTTGAAGTGATGCCTTTCGGTTTATGTAATGCCCCAGCCACATTGGAACAAATGATGGACGCCCTCCTACATGGTTTCAAGTGGTCCATCTACCTCTGTTACCTGGACGACGTGATGGTCTTTTCTCCGACTTTTGCGACACACCACGAGCGCCTGTTGACAGTCATATATGTTTTCCGTCAGGCGGGGCTACAACTAAATTTGTCCAAGTGCCACTTCGGTCGTCGTGAAATTTCTGTGCTTGGGCATCTCGTTGATTCTTCTTGTGTACGCCCCGATCACGATAAAATACGGGCAGTCAAAGAGTTTCCCGTGCCAACATATGCCAAGGATGTTCGCAGCTTCTTTGGCCTTTGCTCCTACTTCCCTTGGTTTGTCCGAAATTTTGCCATCCAATATAGACAAGTGCACAGTATTGGCGTGGTTTGGTGTGGTTTGGTGGGGTGTGCCGTTGAGAACGTACACTACGCTCATTTTAAGATTGTGGCTGTATCATTGCGAACAAATCTGCATTGCCTGCTGTCATTTGATGCTTACATCTACTTTCGATTACGGGAGAGCTAACAATTCTTTACGAAAGTAAAGTTAGCGCATCGGTCAAAATGAGAACAAGAGCTTGGTGGCACAAAACACCACCCATTCTTAACAGGGACGCTCATGGCATCCATTCATTCGTGGCACCGGCGGTGCCGTCCATGCGGGTGAAGAGCAATACTGTCGCAGTTTTGCTTGGAAGGCGAAGCATCGATCTAAATAGCAAATTAGCAGACAGCTGTGCGAAGTAAGGGGGGCAGTTTTATCGGCCGTATAAGATTAAAAATACTCGCCTAGAACATAAATTAACCAGCATGGTGCCTGCACGCACAGGGAAACTGCACACACCACACTCAATGACCGCAGACGCTCGCTACAGAAATGCTGGCGTGAGGGAGCCGGCAGCAACGGCGAGCTAAGTGATCTTCTGCGCTCTATAACTCTTCTTCACTATATGCCATACCTCTGCGTTATTTTGCCACGCCTCTATAATTAGGTATCGTGTCCTGTACATTTTTTTCTGTATGTCCCCCACTCCTGCTTGGGCCATTCATTGGCCTACAGTATCTTCTAAATAAAGAAATAAATTAGCACAAACTGAGCGCCTATAGCACAGCAAAAAGAAAGGTATGAGCCATCTGATGGCCGCACGGGTTGCCGTGAATAAACCAGTTGAAAGTTACCGCCCTCGTCATTTTTGTGTTCTCTTCCGCCGTCCCCGTCTTTATTTGCGGTGAATATGACAAGCTATAGAATTTGGTCACCGTAGTTCTGTTCGTGCTAACATTCAAAGGTTCTAGCTGACGTAATTTATAAAAAGAATTGCGCTGCTTTCAACATGCCAGATTTTTTAATGTCTCACCTTTTTTATTTTTTCAAGTTCTATATAAACGATGCAGCCTATCTCTATAGAAGGATTAAATTTCACTAGCTCTAAGCTTCAAAAACAACTGAGCGGTGTGGCACATATAGGGTGCCTGGGAGACAAGGGGCATTGCTGTTTTTTTTTGCAATACTCTAAGTTTATGTACGTTCTCCACTGAAGTCGTTTCCCCGTGAATAATTCTGCACGATACTAAAGAGAGAAACATTGAATTATATAAAAGCGTACTAATGTATACCGACCTGGGAGATAATAAGAATCACCCATTGCTGTGGACAATTTAGTGAGCGATTTATATCTTGTCAATCCCATGAGATCGTTTTGGAGCAACATATGCCAAGTGATCTGAAAGAGGGTACTCATCCTGTTTTGGTATTATTTAACCTAATGGGGAATTGTTGAATCTTTCTCTTAAGGGGCTGAAACTTGCCTATGTTTGTTTTTTTACGTTAATCATAATTGTTTGTCACAAAGATGAGAATGTATTAAAGCGTTTCATTGGCTCGATTTTAGATGTTACTGGTTTAGCCACTGGTTTAGCATACAGAGGTACTGGTTTAGTCACCAGTGGCTCTGTATGGATATGGGTGTGCATGTGTAAATGCGAGTATGTGGGTTCATGAGACTATATACGAGTATGTGTATATATATGTATGTATACATATGTGTATGTTTATGTGTATAATGTATGTATGATGCATATGTGCTTGCATGTATGCTGTTGCCGAATGTTCTGTAGAGGGGGCTGCGGGCCTCGTCGAGCTGCCTACTGGAGCAGCTTATACTTGCAGCCTTCTCCATCATGTAGATGGAAATAAAGCTATTCTATTATATTCTAGAACCAGAGTCATCGTAAAAAAAAACAGCCTGCGGTAGTCTGCGTAAACTACGCACTTTGCAGACGGATCAACATTGAGTATTTAATTATTAGATAAAATGAAAAGATACTGACCCAGTATGTTCCCCTACGAGACTTTGCAGGTTTGAACTCGTAATTGTCCCCGGCTGTATCTAGGAACCTTACGTCCTACCTGTGTTGAAGGTAGGATGTAAGAAGAGAGTGAGCTGTGCCTCGAATGTCACAATAATTGAGTTTTTTGTTAAACGTTGTAGCTTATCAGATCGAAGGCCTTGGATGAATCTATAAAAATTACCAGCTCTATTTGCTTTTCCCCAAATTCGTGTAATATGCATTCCTTTTGGGTCCGCCTGGGCTGATTAATTGGACTGATTTTCACAAAACCATGACTGTGCAGGATTTATGACAATAAAGTGGTCAGTAAATGAGCACAACCACGTTAAAATTACCTTCCATAAGCCTTTTCAACAAACAGGGAGCACTGACACAGGGCGGTAGTTTGCAAGATAATTTTTGTTGCCTTGTTTAAATGTTGTGACTTTCGCTGTCTGCATGATCCGTGGGGAAACGCCTGTAGTTAAAGCCAGAATAAAAAGTGTACTATTAACAAGGTGTAATTGTGTAAATAACCAAGTTCACCAGCGCTATTTGAATACTGAATAAATCAGTAGCTCTGCTCCTACTTAACGACAAGAATGAAAAAAAAACTTACTGTTTTGTAACCTTGTTAAGAATAATGACTGACTATTAGGTGAGTTCATATACGAGAAGTCGATATTATCTGATACCTGACCAAGAGACAAAAACAATTATTAAGAGCGTTAAAATAAGGATGCCCTTTAGTTCAGTGCCATCTTAAAGAAGTGTAGTGGTTTTTTTGTGAGAGCGTCCTGCCGATGAGCTGAAAAGATTAACTGATGTTTCTTAGCAAAACTTAGTTGTTTCGCGAAGTAGTTTCTGCGTCTTTTAAATATTTCAATGCTTCCAGTGATTTACTTTGCTTGATTGAACTCTACAACCAGACTCTTTTGCTTACGAGCTTAAGCAGGTGTTATCTATCTAGGGCTTGCGACATATTTTGGTGGGCTTGAAAGTTTTCGCTAGCAAACATGCATAGTATATTTCCAAAAACGTTTGCATGAAATTGTCATAAGCCGCATCTACTGTTTTTTTTCACATCATCCCAAGAAAGGCTGGCAAGAAAATCTGGGAATGTTAACAACACTCTAGGATTGGTAAGTCAAAAGGGAATGCTTGATGAAGTTGTCTTTGTTTTTCAACAGTAGTGGTAATGAATACAAACAAAGGTAAGTGATCAGTAGTTGCCTGTACTAAAACACCAGGTCTTACAGAAGACATGTGAAAGTTAGTTTTAAGTTCCGAACAACCCCAATGCAGTCGACATATTGCGGCAACTCGCGTAGGCGTGGTACTCACGCTTTGACAGAGCTGTTTATTTACGAAAAATTCTAATTCTAGTTTCATGTTATTGCTGAGCAATTATATTTATATTTCAGTCAACACCAAGAAGTGTTTCATAATTGTTCATGGTAATTATTGCTAACAGCTAATCTACATGCGATAAAAGCAGCTTATGATATTTCTTTGGCATCGGGTAGCAAGCACAGAAAATCAGATTGGTGCATTTAACAACGACGAATTCATAGTGCTGATTAGTGCAACAACATTCGGAGAGAAACTCAGAATTTGAAGCAAGTATTGAGAGCTCTCTGTAAAAACATTTCTAGCCAGGAAAATAATACACATCCTCTTCCAAAACAAACCATGCTTCAGAGAATATGACAACACTAAATTGACATTCTGTGGTGCCCCTCCCCTACCCCACAAAAGAAAACACGAAATACAGTCAAATTTGTCTCTATCGTTTCTGCCAGATGTAAGGGTTAACTGAACACAACAGCAGCAATTTGAACCGTAGCTTCGGATGATTGTACCTAAGCCCGATAAATTTACTCGGTCCATGAAATACGACACAGATGAACAGACAGGTTAGCTGTATACTTCAGCTACAGCACAGTTTATCGAGGTCAGTTGTGCAGCGAATAACAACCGCAGGTTCACTCTCTTTCAAACATGAATTTTCCCGCTCACATGCCACGCAAAGCGAGAAAGGTTCGCACTATCCAATTCTCTCAAGCGGCACAAAAGCTGTCGGTTGAATTTCGTAGCCCTGCAGATGAAGTCCCTAACGAGCAAGGTGGCCTGAGCGGTTTGCCTGGTGCCGACAACCAAAAAACTGCGTGGTGGTCCTTGACGACGTCATATGGGTGGCAATACAAATATGGCCGGAACTCAATAAGAGCCCATATAATCGCCAAACGTTCTAATTTCATCACGGTGTAGATACTCTCGGCTTTCGTAAGCGTGCGACTTGCATAAATAGACCACAACATAATCAGAAACCTTGTGTTTGCGCTCGGCAAGGACAGCGCCGAGGCAAGCACCGCTGGCATCAGCATGCACCTCTGTAGGGACCGTCGGGCCGTAGTGACGCAAAATTGAAGAGCACTTCAGCAAACGGTGCAGGAATGCGAATGCCTCATCACACTCAGACGACCACGAAGAGTGGGGCCCGATGCTTCCAAGGAGCACTGTCAGGGGCGATGTGAATGGGGCGAAGTTTCGGATGAAGCGTTTAAAGTATTAACGCCGGTCTACAAAACTGCACAGGCCATTGACAGATGTAGGTTTCGGGAATTCGGCAACGGCCTGAACATTGACTGAATCAGGGAGAATTCCATCCTTGGAGACGACGTCACCTAGTATGGTCAGCCTCCAAGTTGGAAATTGGCACTTCTTTAAATTTAGATGTAGGCCGACGTCTCTCAAGCACGTCAAAACAAGCCGGAGGCGTTGAAGGTGCGTGCGGAAGTTCGGAGTGAAAACGACGTCCTCAAAGAAGCACAAGTCTGTATGACATTTCAAGTCACACGGAAGGGTATCCGTCACGTGCTCAAACGTTAATGGCGCATTACAAAGTCTGAAGGCATGATGTGTAATTCCTACAAGACGTCGTGTGTGACAAAAGCTATCTTCGGTTGATCGTGGTCTCCCATGGGTACTTGCCAATACCCCGAGCGCAGACCAAGAGAAGAGAATAATTCTGCTCTTTGTAGTCTGTCAATGGCTTCATCAATTCCCTGAAGCTGGTAAAGTCCTTGCGAGTAATCTTGTTGTGGCGACGAAAGTCAACACAAAACCGCACAAAAACTTTTTTTCCCGAAAAAGACGAGAAGTGATGCCCATGGACTGTTCGAAGGTCGAACCACTTCGCGTCCAAGCATTCGTCGACTTGCTCTTTAATTACACGACTTTGTCTGGGAGACACGTGATACGGACGTTGTCGCAGTGTCACTTGGGAGCCCATGTGCATGCGACGCCTAAAAGTAGAGGTCCGGCCCAGCGAAAGTTGCCCGACGTCGAAAGAAGCACGAAATCCTTCTAACAGGCACATATGCTGGCAACGTTGGGCTGGCGTAATCTAGGTGATGAGCAATGGAGGAACCGTATGCTTCACAGAGTGACGGCGCAGACATAGAAATAGCACTGTGCGTACTTTAAGTGGCTCAGTGCCTGTCATAGGGCACGTCGTTAACTTGCGTGGCTTCAAAGGTTTCCACGCTACCAAGATATTCCCCTCGCAGCATCACAGTGCATGGCAATGGGTTGCAAACAAAGGTAGCGCTGGATGCCTCAGTGACTCCCACGGTCGCAAAAGGTAGCAGCAGACCTTTTCTGAAGCAAAAGTGATCGGATGGAGAAAGAAGTGCAGCGGGGTAGGAGAGGCTGCTGCAATAGATGGACGCAACCATTGACGAGTTCGGGGGGACTGTATTGTCGTCTTTGACGAGTAGCTCGTTTGAAGTCGAAGGACTGTCGGTCAGCGTATAGTCTGACTACGGCAAGAGTTCTATTTCGGTGTGTGAGCAATGAATCACGGTATCCCAGCCTAACACGAGGTCATGCGTGCATGAGGAAAGGGGGATGAATTCGACGGCGTATAGAATGTCCGCAATGACATCATGAGCAGTGCAGGCCGCTATGGGGTGAATACGTTGGGCACTGCCTGTACGGAGAGACTGTCCAGAAAGTGGCGTCTTCATTTTTCGAAGCAAACGGCTAAGTTGCGTGGTTATAACGGACACGACGGCTCCAGGGTCCACAAGCGCAGATACGTGAACACCGTCGACAGACACGTCTATACATTCGATGGGCTTCGTTGAAGGCTTTGAGATTTCGATAGTGTCGAAGCCCGTGCCTCATGGACTGCGACGACTAGTTTTTATGCTCGCGAGCGAAGGGACCAGTCCGCATCGGTGATAGTGGGCGGCGACGTGGAGAAGGCGAACGGTGAGTGACAGGCCTCGGACGTACTGCCGATGTTGAGTCATCAGGCGAGCCATCACATGGGTGGGTAGAACCAACAAGACTACTTGCAGGGTAGGGCGTGGTGCTGGAAGGCTGCGCGCAATTGCATAGGCATGCCACATGTCCGGTGTAGCTGCACGCAAAACAGATGGATCGATTGTCCGAAGTGCGTCACCGAAGTGTGGCTGGTAGAATGGCGGACTGCGGTCAGCGTCTAGGCATGACGACGGCGTAGCTGAAAGGTGCACATTGCGGAAGTGGTTAGGGCCAGGCGACGAAATCGGCGTCGCTGAGTGGTGCAGCCGCGCGGATTTGTGGGGGCCGGGTGATGACGTCCGGGTGAAGTCCGGCCGCAGGAACAATTTGGTGGAGTTCATAAAAAGCCTTTTTAGAGCGCAGCTCTTTGGCGTCCGTTCCTGGGTTTCGCGTCGTCGTCGGCGTTGTCGGCCTCGTAACCAGCTCCGCCCCCCTTCGCTGGAGTGGGAGACGAAGGACGCGAGCCGCGAATGGCGGAGACCAATGAGAGCGGCCCCTTCAGTGAGGTGCGCGCGCGATGCTGGTGTCATGCGGACCCTCCTTACGGCTCGATGCGCACTCGTGTCTGGTCTCAGCCGATCCGCTCGTTTCGTACTATCGTCTGCTCGCGCCACAGCTCTCGCCCGCGCCTGTTTGGTTCTGTTGGGTCGGTCTCGTTCGCGCTTGTTTTGGTTGTTATTTCGACAACAAACGGTTACAAATATCCCTCGAGGCCAGCGCACCTTCCACAACTTAATGCGGTGAGTGTAAGACTCGTATCTCCGCGAATCCCATTCATGCAAGTGCGACGACTGATGCACGGCGGAGGCCAATATGGCATTAAGGGCCCAGTTGTGAACGTCTGTGTGAACGTCTTTGAGAATCAAGCATTGGTGTACCAAGTCGAACATATATCAGTCTATTTCTCCGACCACAAAGCTTCCTTCATGACTGTCAAGAACTGTTAGTGGAGTCTTTGTTAAAGGAATACGTGTGAAAAATAAAAAAAAAATTCTGTGATAGCGCATACATGTGTTGCTCGATTTCTTTGCCTCAATCTATCGAAAAGGTGAAACAGCTTATTTGCTGCGCTCAAATTTCGCATTAGGAAGTAACGTAATCGTCGGTAATTTTTTGATCTCCTGCTCAATAGCGCGGCGGAGCGGAGGCGCAAAACGCGAGGAGGGCTCCTGCAATGATAGTTGGCGGGCAACCTCCTCATGGAGGAACCCCTGCATTTCCCCTTGCAACGCAGACTTGTCCGGAATTGTAGGAACATCAGTGAGGAGTTCGTTGCACGACGAGGAGCAACGGGTCAACAACGTCTGCCGCCGAAACTCTTCATAGATTTAACACAATGTGAAGATGTCGGCCATGGAGCAAGGATTATTTACGAGCAACGTGCTGAAGGCGCCGTCTTCAAAACATTTCAGTTTCAACTCAGATTCCGCCATGGTCGAGTTCGTTTTCTTGCACGGGTCCACGTTGTCTTCTATGCAACTTGTGAATGATTCACCCGGTTGCTTAGAGCGCTCACCCAAACGCTGCTCGGCACGCAGCTTACGACTAGCGGGGCGAAGCAATACATCGACAAGGGCGGTCTTGAAGGCGGACCCTATCGGGAAATCTGCTCCGTGTTTTACCATAGGCTGGTGACACGTGTGAGGTTGAAGATCACATTGTTTAGTTTGGCTGGTTCGTCCCACTTGTTATGCGTGCTGGCCCTCTCGTATGTGGTGAGCCAGTCCTCCATATCGGTGTCAGCTGTGCCAGCGACGATGGCAGGGTTGCGGTGACGAGGTTCACCAGGACACGGGGTCGGTGCAGGTAGAGGTGTTTGCTGCAAGGCGTCCTGAGGCATGGTAGACGGCAAGGTACGGGATAGAAGTTCGAGGGTGGGAGGATTTAGGGCACAGAACTCGCCACCAGGCAGAGCACGGACTTGGAGCGCGAGCTGCATACATGAACAAAAGCACGTAAGAGGACTACCCTCTAGAAAGTACGTGAGAGGACAATCCTTATATTGTTCCATTCCTTCTCTACAGAGGCAACTCTGGCGCTCGCATTTATGTAAGCTGCTATTTGGGCAGTTCAGCCAGCATGGGAATTGTGCGAAGTACCGGCATGGCCACTGCTAGCGGGAACACAAGAACCCATCGCAGCACTACGCGGAGCGCCACTATTGTAGCTTTATGAAGTATTGGCAGAAGACTCACCATAGCAGACGGCTCAAAGCGCTTTTCGGAAATCACTTTGATTGCACAGGCGCCGCTAGAATTTGTGAGGAGGCGGTGGTAGGGTACTGCGTAGAGTATTTTCATGAGCTTCATGTTCCCACTACCAGTGGCCACGCCTGTACATGGATTTGCCTAAACGTCGTCCTGCTGGCTTCAAATGGCTTCCTGGTTTGTAAACTCATTTTCAACTAAGTATTGAGTAAATAAATATCAGATAAACATTATTAAAATTCTCTGATGGGAGGATTCGAACACCGCACCTCAACCGAAAAGGCTGTTAGCGAAACCATTAGGCTACAGGCACCTGCATCGACAAGCTTAATAAATTACCCTTAGGAATTTATCGCCGGCAAGGCGGCTCATTGAGACGCGTGGCACGTTTTGATTTGGCCAACTCGACAAGCTTAACCATTGCAATTAGTAGTGATTGTGCGTGTTGGCAGTGTCCTCTGCGATTCGAAAAGCATAGCTTGCATTGAAATGTACGACAATGAAGGCACATAAGGCGAAATAAACAACCCCACAAGAACGTCTGAGTCCGCAAGCATGGAAATCAGACAAATCCATGTACTTCCCATCATGTCTACGGTAGTTTAACGATTGCACAACCAGAATTACCTGCTCTAATTATTGCACGAACTCTATGACACCAGGCAGGTTTGTTTCACTCGCCCTTTCGGCATGAAAGCGTTTCATGACGCTCACATGCCAGTGTTGCTGGAACACAACAAGTTTTGCGCTAGAATGCGGTACTTGTTCGCGTTTATTAAACAAAACTTGATGAAACGGTCCAGATGTCTATAGTACCACTTCAATTTCAAAATTGCGCGACGATACAACATTTTTATTGAAAGCTGTTCGTGTAAAGCTTTCAAGATATGCTCTCAAAGTCAGGCATGCGGCAAGCCAGCCTTCAGCGGTCCTTACCTAAGGAGGCCTCACGTAAGCTTAAGAAGCGGTCGAAGGAAAGGAAAGTTTCATTGTTTGGGCCTTATACTATATGGCAGAGCTGAACATGCCTGGCGAAGCCCAGTATTCCAGTGGCTTCAGCGTGGCGCTGCTTAGCTTGAGGCTGCGGGTTCAATGCCGACCACGGCTGCCATGTTCACATGAAACATAAATGCCAAAACGCTCGTGGAGATAGATTTAGGTGCACGCTATAATCAAATATTGAACATTAATATCGAGTCTACCGCTACCATGTGCCTCATAATCAGATCGCGGTGCGGGCCCTTGAAATTCTAGCATCGTCTTTATTTTATTGCCCTTGCGTGGACCATTGTACACATCGCGATATGAATAAAGATCGCTTATGGCCTTGATAGGTGTAACCTGTTGCACCTCCCATTGAACGGTTTTCATCGTACCTATTCTGCAAGTTCCAATATCACATGTAAGTTATTCTTGTGAAATGAATTCTGAGGTATATGGCAGGGAGTTTGCTCTCGGTGCCAGTATGTTGTCACGTCGAGAATGAAGCTCAATGATTTTTGCCCACTTTGTATCCCAACGCCATCTCCAACATAGAGACAGGTCTCTTTCACGTACAAGAAAAGATCCTGCACCGTCAGTGTGCATGGACGCTCTCAGGGCGAGAATACTTATGCTGGAGGGGATGAGCCACGAATCTTTGCAAAGCGCATCTACAAAACAAGTCCCAAGCTGGCCCAGCGTCATTGCCTCACAAGAAGGAGGGTGCCATTCTGAATGCGGCACTTACGCAATCCATCCCCGAGCCCAAACATGGATAACGGCACTAACGTCATAGCAATGTGGCAGTGGAAATGCGCAGGGTTCGTCAGCAAACAGGCGACCCTGTGACAATACTTAAAAAGCGTAAAGGACAAACCCAAAGTAATCGCCTTGCAAGAGACGATCACACCATCACCCATCAACCTCCCCAGTTTTTTAATGGTGGCTTCCACTAAAGAGGGAAGAAGGACGGTTGATACTCTGGTCAATAAAAAGTTCAGGTGCCTTCAGCGAGAAGTTGGTACCGCGGACAATGGGGTCGAGTACGACATGGCCGAATTCCTTGTCGACCCCCCTATACAGTGCTTAAGAAGAAACAGTATCTTCATACTCAATGTTTACTGCAGACCCACCGTTCAGAGAGGTGGGGCTGGTTATATTCTCAAGAAGGCCGTGCATTTAGCCGGCTGTCAACCTCTAGTCGTCATGAGGGATTTCAATGTCCAGCATCATGCGTGGGGCTATCGGACCAATACGAAGAACGGTAGAGACATATGGGATATGACAACGGAGGAAGATCTTACGCTGATAGCCAATAAAGACTTTCGGTGTAGGAGAGGGAACTCGGTGTGCCGAGATACGACTCCGGATTTTACCGTTGTCAAGAACGTGGAAAAAGTCAAGTGGACCAACACACCCATGGACCTCAGTAGCGTTCATTGCAGCATCGAAGCGGTGATCAAGGCGGCCCGTAAGAAAACGAGAACCTTTAAGTTCACTAACTGGGGCTTGTTTCGAGCGAACCGCCTCGAGCGCGTTCTCAACCAGGATATGGACCTAGACTCTTGGTGCGACGAGATAAAAAAGTATGTGGCTAGAGCCACCAAGGAGGTGGCAACCGATCTGCAGGTGGACAGGATGTACAGTAGGTTCGCGCATCTGTTGGTAGCCAAGCAGGCACTCCTCGCCAGATGGAAGAGTCAGCACCCTAACAGAAGTCTATGCAAGAAAATTTCTGAAATCAACAAGACGATAGAGGTTCATTGCAAGGTGCTATGCAAGTAGCAATGGGACAAGCTGTGCGACTCGGTGGAGGGCTAGCTCAAGAATTGTAAATGCTGGAGTCTCCTCAGGCACCTACAGCACGATGGCAACGTCAAGTCTAATCAGAAGAGAACTTTGGTGAAAGCTGTTCATTCGGCCACCGACTCGACTCCAGATGAGGCGGTCACGGTGCAGCTCGTAGACAAGTACCTGGAGGCCACGGACGATCCGGTGCCCCCCTCCCCCAGTTTCCCGAGTACGAAGGGGGCGACGTGCCATCTATGGACGAGTATTATACCGTGATGGAGGTTAAGCGGGTCCTCACTTCCTTCAAAGGCAGAGCTGCCTCTGGGCTTGACGGGGTCACCAACAAAATGCTCAAGCATCTCGATGACGACTCACCCGAGTTTCTTACACACAAGATGAATGAAATCTGGTAGAGAGGCCTCATTCCCAAGAGCTGGAAAGCTGCCTCCGCAGTAGTCATACCCAAGCTAGGTAAGGCGACGAGCATCGACGATCTAAGGCCCATCTCCCTTACGTCGTATCTTGGTAAGATGGCCGAGCACGTCATGCTTAACCGCCTCAGTGACCATCTCTAATCTAACGAATACTATATACACAACATGATTGGCTCTCGGTCTGCGCTCTCGACTCGGGACGCCAAGACACTGATCAAGCTTTACAAGAGGCCATCGATGTGACGGTGCGATATCTTATCCCCACCGGGCTAAGGTGCTTGCCGCTAAATCCGAGCTCTTGCTCTACAACAAGAGGCCCTTAGGCGGTTCTCACAGGTCTTGCAAGGCAGCAACGGACAGCCACATTAAGTTAATCACCGGTAAGGGCGCCCCAGTACCGCAGGTAGACACTATCATCATCATCATCATCATCATCAGCCTGGTTACGCCTACTGCAGGGCAAAGGCCTCTCCATTATTTCTCCAACAACCCCGGTCATGTACTAATTGTGGCCATGCCGTGCCTGCAAACTTCTTAATCTCATCCGCCCACCTAACTTTCTGCCGCCCCCTGCTACGCTTCCCTTGCGTTGGGATCCAGTCCGTAACCCTTATTGACCATCGGTTATCTTCCCTCCTCATTACATGTCCTGCCCATGCCCATTTCTTTTTCTTGATTTCAACTAAGATGTCATTAACTCGCGCTTGTCCCTCAACCAATCTGCTCTTTTCTTATCCCTTAACGTTACACCTATCATTCTTTCTTCCATAGCTCCTTGCGTCGTCCTCAATTTGAGTAGAACCCTTTTCGTAAGCCTCCAGGTTTCTGCCCCGTAGGTGAGTACTGGTAAGACACAGCTATTATATACTTTTATCGTGAGGGATAATGGCAACCTACTGTTCATGATCTCAGAATGCCTGCCAAATGCACCCCAGCCCATCCTTATTCTTCTGATTATTTCCGTCTCATGATCCGGATCCGCCGTCACTATCTGCCCTAAGTAGACGTATTCCCTTACGACTTCCAGTGCCTCACTGCCTATTGTAAATTGCTGCTCTCTTCCGAGACTGTTAAGCATTACTTTAGTTTTCTGCCGATTAATTTTTAGACCCACTCTTCTGCTTTGCCTCTCCAGGTCAGTGGGCATGCATTGCAATTGGTGCCGAGTTACTAAGCAAGGCAATATCATCAGCGAATCGCAAGTTACTAAGGAATTCTCCATTAACTTTTATCCCCAATTCTTCCCAATCAAGGTTTCTGAATACCTCCTGTAAACACGCTGTGAATAGCATTGGAGCTATCGTATCTCCCTGCCTGACGCCTTTTTTTATTGGGATTTTGTTGCTTGCTTTATGGAGGACTACGGTGGCTGTGGAGCCGCTATAGATATCTTTCAGTATTTTTACATACGGCTCGTCTACACCCTGATTCCGTAATGCCTCCATGACTGCTGATGTTTCGACAGAATCAAACGCTTTCTCGTAATCAATGAAAGCTACATATAAGGGTTGGTTATATTCCGCACATTTCTCTATCACCTGATTGATAGTGTGAATATGATCTATTGTTGAGTAGCCTTTACGGAATCCTGCCTGGTCCTTTGCTTGACAGAAGTCTAAGGGGCTCCTGATTCTATTTGCGATTACCTTAGTAAATAGTTTGTAGGCAACGGACAGTAAGCTGATTGGTCAATAATTTTTCAAGTCTTTGGCGTCCCCTTTCTTATGGATTAGGATTATGTTAGCGTTCTTCCAAGATTCCGGTACGCTCGAGGTCATGAGGCATTGCGTATACAGGGTGGCCAGTTTCTCTAGAACAATCTGTCCACCATCCTTCAACAAATCTGCTTTTACCCGATCCTCCCCAGCTGCCTTCCCCCTTTGCATATCTCCCAAGGCTTTCTTTACTTCTTCCGGCGTTACCTTTGGGATTTCGAATTCGTCTAGACTATTCTCTCTTCCGTTATCGTCGTGGGTGCCACTGGTACTGTATAAATCTCTATAGAACTCCTCAGCCATTTGAACTATCTCATCCATATTAGTAATGATATTGCCGACTTTGTCTTTTAACGCATGCATCTGATTCTTGCCAATTCCTAGTTTCTTCTTCACTGTTTTTAGGCTTCCTCCGTTTCTGAGAGCATGTTCAATTCTATCCATATTATATTTCCTTATGTCAGCTGTCTTACCATTGTTGATTAACTTCGAAAGTTCTGCCAGTTCTATTCTAGTTGTAGAGTTAGGTGCTTTCATACATTGGCGTTTCTTGATCAGATCTTTCGTCTCCTGCGATAGTTTGCTGGTATCCTGCCTAACGGAGTTACCACCGACTTCCAAGGCACACTCTTTAATGATGCCCACGAGATTGTCCTTCATTGCTTCAAGACTAAGGTCCTCTCCCTGAGTTAAAGCCGAATACCTCTTCTGTAGCTTGATCTGGAATTCCTCTATTTTCCCTCTTACCGCTAACTCATTAATCGGCTTCTTATTTACCAGTTTCTTCCGTTCCCTTCTCAGATCTAGGCTAATTCGAGTTCTTACCATCCTGTGGTCACTGCAGCGCACCTTGCCGAGCACGTCCACATCTTGTATGATGCCAGGGTTAGCGCAGGATATGAAGTCTATTTCATTTCTAGTCTCACCGTTCGGGCTCCTCCACGTCCACTTTCGGCTATCCCGCTTGTGGAAGAAGGTATTCATTATCCTCATATTATTCTGTTCCGCAAACTCTACTAATAACTCTCCCCTGCTATTCCTAGTACCTATGCCATATTCCCCCACTGCCTTGTCTCCAGCCTGCTTCTTGCCTACCTTGGCATTAAAGTCGCCCATTAGTATAGTGTATTTGGTTTTCACTCTACCTATCGCCGATTGCATGTCTTCATAGAAGCTTTCGACTTCCTGGTCATCATGACTGGATGTAGGGGCGTAGACATGTACAATCTTCATTTTGTACCTCTTATTAAGTTTCACAACAAGACCTGCCACCCTCTCGTTAATGCTATAGAATTCCTGTATGTTACCAGCTATATTCTTATTAATCAGGAATGCGACTCCTAGTTCTCTCCGCAAAGCCCCGGTAGCACAGGACGTGCCCGCTTTTTAGCACTGTATATGCTTCTTTTGGCCTCCTAACTTCACTGAGCCCTATTATATCCCATTTACTGCACTCTAGGAATGTTCATCCTGGTCTAGGAATGTTTATCGAGTCGAACGGGGCCAATGGAGCCGCCCTCAAACGCATTCGTTACAAGACCAAAGGTCCCTCGGCCTGAGCCGAATAATCGTCAACAGGTACCCCTGAATCAGGGAGGAAAATCTGATGCGATATATTCACGTCATCTTGCTATGCCACCTCGCTTATTCACGGGCTATGCAGAACTGGGTCGTGTCGGAGCGCAACAAGATCAATGCCTTAATCAGAAGAGTCTTCAAGCTTGCCCTCGGCCTTCCCGTCCGAACGCACACAAGATGCCTCCTCAATTTGGGAATTCACAACGCGTTCGGAGAAATTGTTTAAGCCCAAAAGTTTTCTCAGTTTGGTCAGACTACGGTATCCCGGCGGGCCGAGCCATGCCTCGCAAACTGGAATGTAACCCCACGGTCGTCTGTCGCGAAGCCGTGAAGCTACCCAACGACGCAAGATCCAAGATATACACTCAGCGGATTCGAAGCAACATGCATCCCACTAACAACGAAGGATGAAGACAAGCCAGGGGTGAAGCTTTGCTGCCTGTGCCCGCTTGAACAAGGATCGATCATCCTTTGTAGACGCTGCTTCGTACGCTCAAGAAGAATTCTCCTCAGTGGTCATCGACCGTGATTCCAAAGTCCTCAGCTGCGCTGCCATCGGCACTTCTAGTTCCAGAGTTGCAGAGCAGGTTGTTATTGCTTTTGCATTGACGAACAGTATACTCGACACGATTTATTCAGATTCCGTGGCCGCTGTCAGGGCCTTTCAGATGGGAGTGGTGGCTCCCCAGGCCCTACGTATCATCAAAAATGCTAAAGACATCAAACATTACTCATAGGCCTGGTTCCCTGCGCACCTTGGAACCATTGAAGGTGCCTTGATCAACACCAACGAGGAGGCGCACTCGGCTGCACGAGGTTTGACTGACCGTGCACCGGGTAACGCGTCCGCTCCAGGGCAACCCGAGCGTCTGTGCTCGTACAACGAGATATGCAAACATAATTATCTATCAAGAAGACTCCTGCCTTTCCCACACTCCTCGTTGAGCAGGGTCCAGGCAGTCATTCTCAGATGTCTGCTAACAAGCACTTACCTGAGCCCCGCGGCACTGCACACAATGTACGCCGAATGGTTTCAAAGCCCAGATCGCCCTGTGTGTGGGGGTTATGCGGACTTCGAGCATGTCCTGTGGAGCTGCGCCTCTGCCGGTCCCACTTTTACATAAGAGGAAATGATGAAGCTTATTAGGGCCCAAGACCAGACCTCTCAAATTCTGGCAGACCAGAGTGCTCGCGAGAGGGCCGTCAGGTTTCACCTGATTGTCCCTCAGTGGGCCTAGCCAGGTGACGTTGAGTTTACTCGCGTCTATTGTGGACCAAATAAAGTTGTCTCACTCATTTGGTCACTGCCAATTTGTTTTTCACATTCCAATTTTTTTACAAGCTACTGGATAGTTGCTTTCCAAGTATAGTAGACATAAAAGCGTCTATGTGCTCCCGTGTGGGAGTCCTGTGGACCATTCATTGCATGGGTACCACATTCTGTAAGCTTGACAGGACTCACTGAATAATTATATAAAATAAATTTGTTCGTGGTGGTAGTGCACAAAATTTGTAGGAGGGCGACAAGAAGAAACTTTATTACAAAGAATAGTGCAGCTGTTTTGTTTTGGTGGCCTCAGGTGGTGGCTTGAACTCCTTCGACGCGGGTGGCATCTTTGGGGTGCCAAATGGCCCAGAGCTGGTCTTCCAACTCCGAACTTTCGAGAGCTGCCTCGCAACGGCGCCTCCCCGGTGGCCCCCGCAGCTAAAGTGGCGCTGGGAAAAAGCGACCTCCAGGGTTCCTGTACGCTGGTAAGGGCCTCGGTTTTGAACGCATCGTGAAGGGAGGTGGTTTCAGTACCGTTATTGCCGTCACATTCCAAAAGCATGTGTCGCAGCTGTGCTCTTTGTCCGCACGCTTTACACGCATCAGTTGGGTATAAACGCGAGTAGCAGTGATGTAAGACGGCGGGGCTAGGGATTAATCGTGCTGTGGCGTGACTGCGCGTCTCTAGAGTGTGTATTGTTGGGTGAGGTCTCTGAACGTGGTCCGGCGATCGCCTCACGCACAAAGTGATTCTTGTTGCTGCATTTCTGTCGTAGTGTTCCAATCCGGTAGATTCAATGCCCTGCTCTCGGGAGAGGAAACGATGGCCACATAATCTGCGGCGGCTCGGCGTGTGGGACCTCGAGCTGTGGCGTGGGCCACCTCGTTGCCCGCCAGCGGGACATTGGTGTGAGCCGGGGTGCAGACACGGAAAATCGTAGAATGTTGGGTTTACGAGAGCAATGTCGAGTCAGCGTCGTCCCAAATTTGAAGTATGCGGGCCACTTCCTGCGTGGCGCAGCCGCGCTCGAAGCCACGGATTGCCGCCAGCGAGTCGCTGATCATGATCGCAGCGTTCGGCCCTGCGGGGAGTACTATAGCGCTGTCGAGGCTTCTTCGGCCGCCTCCCAGTGTCTCGTGGTCACCGTGGCGCTCGCGAGGCAACTACCCGGGCGTTCTGCAACCACCATCGCGTGTGCGCTTCACCCTTCCACATACTACGCGGCGCCTACGTACACACCCTCGTCGCTGTTGCCAAAGTTATTTGGAAGGTCACTTGCTTGTTTGTTGCATCTCCCGACGTGGTGCGTCGCATGCATGTACAACATTGAAAGTGGCGGGATGATCAGGCAGTCGCGATCGAGGCCGGAACTGCCGTCTTTGCTCTATGCTGAGTGTGGCACATGATTCCGAATGACTCGAGGATGCATCGACAAGTCATTGACTTCGATAATCGTTCGTGTTGCGCATTGTCGTCCGCCTCGATTAACTCGTTAATACAGTTGTCAATTGCGTGCTCTAGAAACTTCTCGGTGCTCGCGTAGAGGGGAACGCCGATCGCCCTCTTGAAACCCTTTCGTATGATGCACTCGATCTTGCTTTTTACCAACCTTATCTACTTCAGGTAGGCTGCAACATACGCTATACGGCTTATCGCGTACGCATGCACGAGACGGATGGGGCAGTGTTCGCGCATACCATTGCGTCTATTCATAACGCGACGCAAGAGTCGGATCGGGTCATTAACCAGACGGCGAAGTCTTCGCAGCGTCTTTCCGTTATGGCCATTTACCGGCAGGTGTAACCCTAGGATTCTAAGTTTGTCTACGTGTGGTATGGCAGTACCATTTGCCAATATAATGCGCAGTTTGGAGTATTCCCACTCCTCGTCGCGCAGAGTATTGCGACCCTCTGGTGGTTTTGTGGATTAAGAGTTCGGTCTTGGTAGCTGAGCACTCGAGGTCCATTTCTCGCAAGTAAATCTGGATCGCATCTACATTTTCGACCCTGTGAGTTTATTTTGTACACTACCGCGAGGACTTTTATGCCCGAAGCGGGCGCTACATCGGTTAACCCTAACGCTGTACCCGCCGACGATTTCATCGCTTGGACGGACGCCGGGGCTCCCACCGGCACAGAGACATCTACCCAAGCCTTGCCAACGGCACTACAATAAATTACGAAGTGATCGGCCGAGAAATCGACCCCTCCGAGGTTTCCGTCAGGAACGGGTGGTGCGACATCGCCCCACGAAGAGCAACCAAGCCTAAGTCTAACCTCAACATGGCTGCCAACGTGGCAGCCTCCGGTGCCAGAGCGAAAGCACCCAAACCCATGTCGGCCCGTAAAGAAATCATCAAGGCAAGTAGAATGCCTTTACTCCCGCTAAACGAGATCAAAGTTGTAATTCGCATCCGCGGCGGACTGAACATCGCCAAAACCTGACACGTGGGAATTGTGCAGGCCATTCCAGCAGCCGGCTTTGAACCGATGCAGTGCGACGGGGGCACGATTTGCCCCAACCTCAAACAGAACATCATGGTCGTGAATTCCCCGCTACCCGAGAACGTCAACGGATATTTGAAAATTCAGAGCGTCACCATCGCCGGGCAGACGTACGAGGCCTTCTCCTACCAGACTGCACCGGACGACACGTGCAAGGGAGTCAATCGGAACATTCCGCTCCACCACACGCAAGAAACGATAACCAGGTCCATCGTCAACCCGAGAAACCCACTCGCACTGGCGGCGAAGCGCATTAGGGAAACCGGGATGGTGATCGTCGTCTTCGAAGGACACAAAGTTCCCAACCACGTGATGTACGGATGTACATGGGTAGAGTGCTCGCTCTACAGGAAGCAGATCGCCATATGTCAGGCTTGCGGCAAACTAGGGCACCGATCAGACGTATGCCCCACACCGGAGAAGCAGACTTGCAGGGATTGCGGCATTCCAGACCCCGGAGAAGATCACGCTTGTGAAGAAGTATCTTGCGCGCTGTGCGGCGAGAAGCACCCCACGGCCAGCAAGGAATGCAAGAGCAGATACCAGGTCCCGTACGTGGTACGCAAACAAAGAATCGAGACAAGCAGGCAGCCATTGCGTCCAAGAAACTTCGAGAAAAAGCGACGAGTCTCTTAAGGCAGAACGGCGCAGGTGCGGCGCAGCATCCAGACGGACATCGCAAGCCCAGAGCACGCTCCAGATCCAGAGGGAGCTCGGGATCCCGATCGGCCAGCAGAGGTCGCAGGAGCCGCTCCCGCACACCCGGAAGCCGGGGCCGCTCCACCTCGGGCGTGCGCTTCGCACCCGCGGCTGGAGCTGACAGCTGGGCACAGCGAGTCAAGGCGACAACGGGATGTCAGGCCTCGGCAACGGCAGGGACGCTGCCCACTAACTCCGGGCCACTGAGGGACCAATCACAGGTGAGCTTGCAAGCGCGGCCAGAGAATAATGTGCACAAAGACATCTTAGAGATAATCAAAGCACTCGAGCACGAAAACGCTGAACTCAGACGCACAATGACAGAACTGGCTAACGAGAATAGATTGCTTAAAACACAAATTAGCTCACCAACTGCACAGACACAGGACATGCACATGGACACTTCACCCAGTCCGAATCCCTCCAGCGTAGCGGAATCAGAAACGACTAGTCAAAGCCCACCCGCGGGCACACCAGCCACCAAGAAACGCAAGGCCAAGACCACGGAATGCGACACGCCTGCCAAGGACATAGACGGTAAATTGGAGAAGATGCTTAGTACCCTAGGTTAACTACAATTCGATGTCGAGTCACTAAAGAAGGGGCACGACAGGCTAGTAGAGGCGGTCGATGGCCTAACGAGCAGGATAGAAGTGATGGAGAAGGGCTTCGGTGCCAGGATCGAGGGCCTCGAAAGGATCGTCTTTACTCACTCCACGGTACCGGTCAACACCCCTGCCTCCCCCATGGTCAGAAGGAACACTGCAACAAGCGATATCGTCACACCCAAAATGGCGGTAAAGTCCGCAACCATAGTAGAAAATAAAAATGGAGAAGGCGAATAAGCGAGAACCAGCCGAAAGGCACCAAGCGCAAACGAACAGTCAAGGCAAGCTTATAATCTGGCAATGGAATTGTCGCGGGTTCCGCAACAAGAAATCCGTCTTGCAACAGCACATCAGACACACTACAGACAAGCCGGACATCATACTCATTCAAGAGACCAACACCGACACACCAACACTTCCGGGATATGAAACAATTGCCGTTCCACCAACAAAAGCCTGCAGCGGCGTAGCGAAGTTTGTCAGTAACAGGCTCGCGTGGGCCGAAATTGACAGAAGCAATCCGGACAGCAAATGCGAGCACTTGTTCATCGAAGTCTTTCCCAAAGGCAAGAAGGCTAAGAGCATACTAGCACTGAACATTTACAGCAGCCCGAACCACAGAACGCAAAGTTTCAGAAGACTGTTGAAGAAGGCCAGGGACAAAGCCGGGGACAACCCACTGATTATTGCCGGAGATTTCAACGCCCCAAACGTAGAATGGGGCTACGGCGTCACCAGCGCCAAAGGCAGAAATCTTGCCACCGATGCCGAAGAGATGGGCCTCAGCCTTAACACGTGCGCGCTCTACCCTACCAGGATGGGCTACTCGGTCTCGAGGGACACCACCCCAGACCTCACATTGGTTCTCAACATCGAGGGGGCCACCTGGCATAATACCGGCGACGACCTCGGCAGCGACCATTACATTGTCAAAAGGTCAATAGCAATCGCCTTGAAACCACTACGAAAGTTGAGATACACGGATTGGGATGTGTTTAGACAGATAAGAAAGGAACATACCGACAAGCCCGCTACACTAGAACAGTGGACGCAATAACTAAAGGAGGACGCCAGCAATGGGACCAAGGAAATAGAAACAGATGTCCAGACGATCGGGATGGACGCTAAGCTCGCTCACATGCTGGAAGCGAAAAGATCCATACTGCAGAGATGGCGTACCCAGAGACTCAATAGAAGACTTAGGAAAAAGATTGCATTACTGAACAAGGACATTGAGCACCACTGTGTAGTACTCTCCAACCAACAATGGGACGAAGTATGTGCAAGGGTCGATGGCAGTGTGACATATGTAAAAACTTAGAACCCACTCAAACACCTTCTTAACAAAGGTCAAACCAGGAGCTCCCAGACCAAGGCGGCTGACAAGGTAGCGAAACATGAACTCAAAAACTCCAACGAGCAGGAATTTATGGCAAGACTTGCCGAAAGGTTCATGCCACTCTCGAGCAGCCACGAAAGCGAGGCCGAGGCATGCGGTTCCCCGTACACGCGAGCTGACAACCCCGACCTCGATGAACCCTTTACCCTGGAAGAAATCAGGACCGTCCTTCAAAACTTGAATGGCACATCGGCCCCAGGTCCGGACGGTGTTAGTAACAAGGCCCTTCGTAACTTGGACGAAGACTCCGTCCGGTTCCTAGCGGATCAAATTAATCAGGTCTGGGCTTCCGGCAGGGTCCCACCGGAATGGAAGAACGCCACCACGGTTCTCATTACAAAGCCCAACAAGCCCTTCGGCGTCGAGAACCTCAGACCCATATCACTCACGTCGTGCGTGGGTAAGGCGGCGGAACACGTCATTCAGAACAGAATCTCCAGATTCCTCGAAACCAAGGGACTGTTACCAAACACGCCCATCGGATTTAGACCCGGTCTATCAACTCAAGACACCATGATTTTAATCAAGCACCAAATCATTGATGACCCCATTAGAAACGCCAAGGCCATTCCTGGGTTGGATCTAGAGAAAGCGTTCGACAACCTCTCTCACCAATACATTGTGGACACCATTTCCAAACTCAACCTCTGAGCTAGGTTCCACTCGTACGTCAAGTCATTCTTGCATAGCAGGACGGCTACGCTCCGATTTGCCGACCTCTCCACGGAGACTCTCTCGCTGGGGAGCAGGGGCACTCCCCAAGGCTAGGTCATCTCCCCTATGCTTTTCAACCTTGCCATGGCGGGTCTTGCTGAGAAACTAGGGCAAGTCTCATTGCACCAATTTCAATACATCCCTTAACGTATATCATTTACTCTGGCCGTGCTCGCAAGCTCACGTAAACTACGAACAGGACAAGCGCAAGTTTGAAGAAGCAATTCGGAGCGAAGAACTCGCTCCCCAACTCTGGGCCTTCCAGCAGGTCCACGACGCCGCCAGGAAACTCAACCTCCCGGTTTCGTCGTGGGAGACGCCCACTCCATGAGAGCCCAAAGTTCTCGTGGCCTGCAGGACCTGAATAAAGTTGATTTCCTTCCTTCCTTTCAGAAGACAGTCTTGCTCAACCTGTTGGTGTCTCTTGTTCGCCTTGAAACACTTTACTAGTCGAGGTGCTGGGTAAACAACCCTGCCTGATGCTCCGAACTCCTCGTGCGAGCGGTTCATTGAGCCTGTGTCCAATTGCAACTCCTGTGCATCGCTTCAGTCGGTGGTTGTTAGGCTTTGCTCCCGAGTTACACCCCCTAAAGGAACGTTCGTCCGCGCAGTGCCTACCTCTGCCAACGGCGACCAATCCGGCCCAGGTAGCCCTGCTGCAGGCACTGGTCCCCGATCGCTTTCATGGTGGTACACACGAAGATGTTGAGGACTGGCTTGACCAGTATGAAGTTGTTGCCAACGTCAATGGTTGGTCTGCTCAACAAAAACTCTCCCACGTGCATTTAGCCCTTCACCGTAGTGCTCACATATGGCTTGAAAAGCGTGAGACCAGCACTGCTAGATGGAATTATTTCCAACGTCAGCTTACTGAAATATTGGCGAATGTCGATCGACGGAACCACGCCAAGGAACTAATGCAGTTGTGTATTCAGACTCTGTGTATTCAGACTTTGTGTATTCAGGTCTCTGAACGTGGTCCGACGATCGCCCCACGCGCACTGTGATTCTTGTTGCTGCATTTCTGTCGTAGTCCCGATCCGGGAGATCCGATGCCCTGCTTTCGGGACTGGAGGCGGCGGCGATATAATCTGCGGCGGCTCGGCGTGTGAGACTTCGAGCCGTGGCGTGGGTCGCCTCGTTGCCCGCGAGCGGGACATTGGTGTGAGCCGGGGTCCACACAAAGAAGACCGCAGAGTTTTGGGGGTTGCGAGAGCAATGTCGAGTAACCATCGTCCCAAATTTGAAGTGTGCGGGTCACTTCCTGCGAGATGCAGCCACGCTCGAAGCCGCGGATTGCCGCCAGCGAGTCGCTGATCATGATCGCAGTATTCGGCCCCACGGGGATTGCTAGGGCTATCGAGACTTCTTCGTCCGCCTCCCAGTGTCCCGTGGTCAACGTGACGCTCGCGAGGCAACTACCCGCGTGCTCTGCAACCGCGATCGCGTGTGCGCTGCACCGTTCCACATACTACGCGGCGCATACGTACACATCCTCGTCGCTGTTGCCAAAGTTATTTGGAAGTCGCTCGGTTGCTGGTTGCATCTCCGGACGTGGTGCGTCGCGTGCACGTTCATCAAGGAAAGTGGCGGGATGATCAGGCGGTCGCGACCGAGGCCGGAACTGCCATTGTTTCTCCATGCTGAGTGTGGTACGATTCCGAACGACTCGAAGATGCATCGACCAGTCTTTGACTTCGTGAATCGTTCGTGTTGCGCAATGTCGTGCGCCTCGATTAACTCGTTAATACAGTTGTGAAGTGCGTGTTCTAGAAACTTCTCGGTGCTCGCGTAGAGTGGAACGCCAATCGCCCTCTTGAAAGCCTTTCGTATCATGCACTCGATCTTGTTTTTTTTACGGACCCTATCCACTTCAAGTAGGGGGCAACATATGCTATGCGGCTTATCGCGTGCGCCTACACGAGACGGATGGCGCAGTGTTCGCGTATGCCATTGCGTCTATTGATCACGCGACGCAAGAGTCGGATCGGGTCATCTACCGAATGGCGAAATCTTCGCGCCATCTCTCCATTATGGCCATTTACCGGCAGATGTAACCTTAGGATTCTCAGTTTGTCTACGTGTAGTATGGCAGTACCATTTGCCAAAAAATGCGTATCTTGGAGTATTCCCATTCCTCGTCGCGCAGAGTATTACGACCTCTGCTGGTGGCTTTGTAGATTTAGAGTTCGGCCTTGGTAACTGAGCACTCGAGGTCCATTCCTCGCAAGTATACCTGGATCGTGTCTGCTCCCGCCTGCAGCGTTAGCTCGACGTGACCGTCACATCTTTCCCGGCAACCCGGAGGGTCATGTCATCCGTGCAGATACAGTGATGCAATACTTCTACTACTGTTAATTTCTCGGGTAGACCGAGTAGAACTAAATTAAAGAGTAATGGTAATATTACGGAGTGTTGCGGCATGCCGGACAGATCCATCTCCACTTCCGGCGACTCCTCGTCGCCGACGACGACGCGTGCACGGCTGGCCGCAAGCAAATTACCAACCTAATTGTACGTTCTTTGGCCTAGTTCTTATGTGTTTACTGTTTTTTAAAAGTGTTTAACATTGTGACAGGCTTTTTATTATCTACGCCGAGAATTACCTGAGCGGAGCTGGTAGTGTCGTCTACGATATGGAGTTTAAGCTCAAGCAATACGATCTGTGCGGAGAGATTTCGGCGGAATCCTAGTATGGTGCGCGGGAACCCGTCGCCGTCTTGAGGAAAGTCGGTCACGCGGGTGAGAACTATGTGTTCGATGTACTTGCCGACGCAAGACGTGAGCGTGCTCTACGTAGACGGAGAATTCAGAGATGAAGACGTAATTTTTTTGGTGCTTTTCAAAAGGCTGTTTCACCGTTGCTGTCTCTTCTTCGCCTTGAAACACGATACAAGTCCAGGTGCTAGGTATGCAACACTGCCTGAAGCTCTAGACTCCTCCTAGGAGCCGTTCAATGAGCCTGTCTCCAATTACGACTCTTCTGCATCGCTTTAGTGGCCGGTTGCTAGGCGTTGCTCCTGAGTTACACCCCCTAAAGGAACGTTCGTTTGCGCAGTGCCTACCTCTGTCAATGACGACCAATCCGTCCCAGGTAGCCCTCCTACAGGTAGTGGTCCTCGATCGCTTTCATGGTGGTACCCTCGAAAACGTTGAAGACTGGCTTGACTAGAACGAAGGTGTTGTCAACGTCAGTTGGTGGACTGCTCAACAAAAGCTCTCCCACGTGTATTTAGCCCTTGACAGTAGTGTTCGCACGTGGCTTGAAAAGAGCGAGACCAGCATTGCTACATGGAAATATTTCCAACGTCAGCTAACTGAAATGTTGGCGAATGTCAATCGATGGGACCGTGCCCAGCAACTAATGCAGTTGTGTATCCAGACACCAAACGAACCCGTAGCAATGTTTGCCGAGGACATGAACCGCCTGTGTCCTAGAGCTGACCCTCGCATGCCCGAGGAAAGAAGTTGGTTACCTTATGCGCGGCGTGACAGAAGAACTGTTTGCCGGGCTTGTGCGCAATCCACCGAGTACCGTGGCTGATTATGTAAAAGAAGCCACTGTTTGTGAACGCGCACTCCGTCTGAGATGATTGGAGTGCCAACCAGCACTCCGGTCAAGACCACCGAAACGGCCGTTAGCAGTTACAACTACCTCCGTGACCCAGTTCGGGAGATTCTGCTCGAAGAACTTCAGAAGCTCTGGACACCGGCAGTGTGCACATTCGTGGCATCAGTCGCTGAAGTCCTCTGTGATGAAATTAGCCAAGCGTTTTCGGCAGGAAATCCTAGTCACGAGCAGCTCCCATAAGTTACGCCTACGCTGTCTGACGTCTACTCGCTGTTATGCCCGCGTACTCGTACCATCAGCCGCCAATAGCCCCATCTTGGTTATCACCACCAGAGGAAACATAGAGACATCCGCCCGTTGAGCCGATCCTGCCCTACGGACAACCACTGTCTGCTGCATTCTGGTCACCACCACAATACGATGCCTGGAGGCATCCAGAAATTCGAAAAACGGACGTACGGTGCATTGTCGATGCGCGTCCCCTCTGTTAGAACTGCGGAGGCATCGGTCATGTTGTCCATTTTGCTGGTCCCGCGAAGCCGCATAACGACCTCGTCCATTCTGATTGGACGGTCGACGCACTTGTGACGACTACATGCTATGCCGCGACGACGCTGTTTTCCAGGGTCCTCCGGTAACGCGCACTCTGAACCATGACCCTCTGCCTAACCACCAAACAGACCTCGGCCGACGGTCACGCTCTGCGTTCCCTGCTCATTCATCTTTGCCGAATGTAGGTCATTTTGCTAACCTCCGGGAAAGAAGCTCACCCAGCCCACACAGGGGAACCTTACGGTGGTGACCAATGGGGGTGAGGTAACGGGCCAGCAACAAGATGAGGAAAGAACACCATAAACGTGCTGCATTACGCCGTGAAACCGAGAGACCCTGATACTGACGAAATTCTAAGCGCAAATCTTCCTGTTTCCGTTAACGGAGAGCAAGTGACAGCACTAGTCGGCACTGGTGTCGAAGATTCCGTGTTGAGTCAACGCCTAGCCCTTCACTTTAAAAAACACCATGGTAGGGACCCCATATAAGGACTGCGGGTGGCCAACTGCTCATGCTGCTTAAAGCTGCACTGCGAGAACAACCATCGGAGTTTCTTCTTTCGTGGACATTTTTGCCATCCTTCCAACATGTTGTAAACATTTAATCATAGGCATGGATTGTTCACGAGAATATAGCGCCATAATCAACACGCTCGGTTGCGTTTTATAAGAGTCCCGGTTAAATTCTCTACTTATCACCATAACAGAACTCCTTTTCTCTAATCGAAAACGACGTGGCAGTCCAATCTCGGGCATGTCTCTTTGTTCGCGTGGCATGTGACGTACCGTCTCATTGTGAAGGAGTTCCAAACCATGTAACCCCGTTATTTACTCACGGCGTCTTCGTTGCACGGGGCATCGTAACTGTCACTGATCGGTGCACGTACCTATTGTTAACCAGTTTTAGCACACAGCGGCGGCACCTGCCAAGAGGCATGGCTGTAGCATATTTTGACGACGTTTCCTATATTCGTGGATGCTTTTCAGTAAACTAGAAGGAGCCTGCGCAAGACCCAGCACCAGTGCTTGACGGAAACACTACTTTGCCACAACACCAGCGAGAACGGCTTCTTGCTTTACTGGAATAGTTCTACTACTGCTTTGCGTCGTCGTCAAGGTTCTGTCGGACGCCCCTAACCAAGGACCACCTAATCACTTAGGACTAAACGAGACCGATTCAACAAAACACTTATCGTGGGGACCTAAAACATCGCGAGGCGATCCAACTGCAGGTAAACCGAATGCTTGAAGACGATGTCACACCGCCTTCCGAAAGCCCCTGGGCATCACGTGTAGTTTTGGTCAAGAAGAAGGACGACACCCTGTGTTTCTGTATGAATTATCGAAAGGTAAATCAAGTGATAAAGAAGGCATGTATCCGCTACGAAACGGTCATGATTTCCCTTTCAAGGACATAAAAAGCGGGTATTGGCAAATTGAGATAGACCCGAGAGACCATGAGAAAACTGTCACGCCAGACGAACTATAGGAATCTAAGGTCTGCACCTGCTAATTTCTAACCGCTTATGAATATCCTACTTTCATGGCTGAAGTGGAAAACCTGTTTAGTTTATCTCGACGGTGTCATAATGGGTTACGCAACTTTTGACGAGCACCTTGACCGGCTTAAGGCGGTTCTCCGGTCACTGGCCTTAAAAAAAGGACACAAAAGAGCGATCGCTTGTGTAAGCAAAGCGCTCTCACGTGTAGAAGCTAACTGCTATACAACTGAGAAGGAGTGCCTCACCGTCATAGCATAGGTTACACAATCTCGCCCATATTTGTACGGTCACCCCTTCAAAGTTATCAGTGACCATCATTCACTTAGCTGGCTCACAAATCTTGAGGATCCTTCCGGGCGAGTAGCACGTTGGAGCCTTAAGCTGCTAGACTTTGATATGACAGGCATTTAGAGCTCGGGGAAGCCTCATACCTACACTGACTGCCAGCTTCGGTCAACCATGGAGTCGGCTCCTGCTTCCAATGAAAAGTTGGCCGCTTTGGTCTACTCGACACCTATACCATTCAATGCACCACAGCCACATGACGACCCTGAGGTGCTTGGCTTGTATAATTTCTTGTTCGGACGAGCTCAGACCGCACCTAAGTATTTCGCAAGAGGATTGTCATCGTCTTCTTAACGAACAAAGTTCTATACAAAATGAACTTCTCTTCGAGCGGATCGAGTTATTTCTTCGTCGTCCCTACTCCTCTTTGTTGTGAATACTAGAAGCATGTCGCAGCGAGATCACTTCTGAGCATGTAGGATGCACGCCAATGCTGAAGTGAGTGCGACAAAGATACTATTGGCCAGGACTGCCCGTTGCTACGATACAGAGTGGGCCAGGCAGCAAGCTAGCGATGGCCCATGCTACCGTTCCATGCTTCTTCGTGGTGTAATTCCTCAGACTTTGGAGCTTGCAGCTTCTGGAGCCTTCCAGCTTTCGCGCCCCGTGCCCAGAATCTGTCGCCAGGTTAACCCACTCGCAAAACTTCCGGTCTAGGGGCTATTGCGGTGAAGCCAGCTGAGCCGTCTTGGGCTTGAAATCACCGGCTCACTGACAGCCCATCGCGGTCCGCGCACTTTGTACACGGCCGTCGACAATATCTGCAAGCATCGTGGCATTCATTAACTCATCTGAACACCGGAACCTCCCCTGTGCATTCTGCGCATGCGTGAAATTCTGTTAACAAGCTACGCCTGAGCAACGCGCCCTTCATTCGGCCTGGCAGCAAGCTAGCGATGGCCCGTGCTGACTTTCCACGCTTCTTCCTCGCGCGCGTAACGAACTCGTATTGCCTTTACGCAAAGCCTTGTAGCTACCGTGCACTCTTTGTGCTGCCGCGCCCACGGCGCTTTTGTTCCATTGGGTGTGATTGTGCGCATATACTGTTAAAGCTTTTCATGCTAGCTGGTGATATCGAATCTAACCCCGGCCCCGACAAAGAGATTCTTAATGTTTTGAAACAAGTGCAATCTGCGCAAACGGTAATGCTTGAACAACTAGAGTCCATTGAAAAAAAAGCTAGTTGACCATGAAACAACGTTCAGTGAAATTAAAGCACTTCTAGAGAAAATTGAGACAGCCTGTGGAAGTATCGAGGACATGCAGACTGAATTGGGCAAACTTCATGAGATAAGCACTGAAAATACGGGACAGATAGGTGTACTGTTTGCCCGGATAAACGATGCTGAAAATAGATCTAGAAACAATAACGTTATTTTTTACAGCATCGCTGATAAACAAAAAGAATCATGGTCTGATTCTGAGAAAAAAATTATTGCACATTGTAAACAATATTTAGATGCATAAATAGAACTGCGTGATATTGCGCGTGCACATCGTATTGGGTCATTCGAAACTGAAAAGTGCAGGCCTATAATTGTGAGGTTCGCTCACTTTAGAAGCAAAAATCTAGTCCTTTCTTCGGCTCGCAAGTTCAAAGATACGTGCTATGCCGTTGCACAACATCTCGCCCCAAGCACGCGCATTGCCCAGGAACACCTCATCGAGTTTGGAAGGGCCCGTAAACTGCGGTACTAGTTGCGACATGAAAAGCTTATCGTAGGTGAAAATACCTACTATTTCGACCACACTTCTAACCAGGTCAGGGGGGAACACCTTTAGCCATCATTGAGACCAAATCGTACACCGCATCCACCGAACTGTCAGCCTTTATCATTCCTGCTCTCTAACATCCGAAGTGTTGTTCCCAAGCGTGATGCACTGTGCAGTCTAACAGGCTCATCTTCTGGCGATGTCTTACAACTAACAGAAACATGGCTTCACACATCAATCGATGATACCGAAATTCTCCCTTACCTCTCGCATTTTGACATTTTCGGAAAGGTAGACCCGATAACTCACGCGGTGGTGGTGTATTAATCGCCACGAAGCAGAAGCTACATTTTTCACTTGTAAACTTCTATTCACAACTGGAAATGATTTGGATTCGATGCATTACTACACGCCCGCACATTCTGATTGGTATTTGCTATCGGTCTCCTAGTACCGACAGTTCTTTCACGCTTTTGCTTCATGAAGCCTTAAATACGTTAACAAAAACATAACCTAACAGTCCTGTCCTTCTGTTTGGCGGTTTTAATTTTCCGACTATTGATTGGCCCGATGCTGCCCCTACACCTATCTACATTTTTCTAAAAGCAGCTCCGCTAGCGATTTCTTAAACACGTGTATAACATTCGACTGAACGCAGCTCGTCACTGACTCAACACGCGTTACCGCTCACTCGTCCAAAGTTTTAGATGTTGCATTAACAACTCACCCTGATAACTTTACCCCTGTCACTTTATTGCGCGGTTTGAGCAGGCACCTGACAGTACATATCTCGTTTCATTGCAGCGTACTAAAGAAAGAAAAAAATCGAAAAATACTTACACTCTTTGATAAAGGGCACTATGTAAGTATGAACCGAGGATTATCTGAGTACTTCGGCACGTTCGTCGCTAACTTTCAACTAAATTCTCTCGAGTCGAGCTGGCTGCTTTTCAAAGCAAAAATGCATCACCTTATACATCTTTACATCCCCACCTTTACAAAATCACAAAGAACAACACCACCATGGTTTAATGTATCCGTCAAACGGCTAAATAATAAGAAAAAACGTAGTTTTGATCAGCCTAACGATCTAATTCTTCCTCCACATGGCAGAAGTACTATGCAGTCGAGAAGGAATATGACAAGTTAACCTCCCAAACTAAACACAAATTTCTTTCTGCCGCTTTACCAGCTATGCTACAATCTAACCTGAAGTGATTTTGGAAAACTAATAATCCTAATAAACGGAATAAGATATCACTTCTCAATAGCTCCGGACTTCCGATCCCTGAGACCAAGGTTGCAGATCTTCTTACCACAACATTTAGTTCGGTTTTTACTAATGAATTACCTGACGGCATGCCCGATCTACCATACTTCGCATATCCTCTGATGCAAAACATCACATTCTATCCCATCGGCATTGTGAAAGCAATTGAATCATTGAAGAACTAGTCATGTACAGCATTAGACGGTACCAATGCCGAAGTGCTAAAAAGTACTAAACATGTGTGTAGCCTGTTTTTATCATTCATATTCCAGTAATCACTTAACAGCGCTTCAATTCCACATTACTGGCAGGTGGGCAAGGTCATTCCAGTCTTCAAGAAAGGAAACTGATCATCACCGAGTAACTACCGCCCTATTTACATAACAAGCGTGCCTTGTAAAATATTGGAAGATATTTTATACTCGCATATTGTTAACTTCCTAACATCCGTAAATTTTGTTCACCCATGTCGACGCGGTTTCCACAAAAATTATGCCTGTGTCACCCAACTTGCTCTTTTCTTGCACGACTTACATTTAAACCTTGATCGCGTAACATCCAGACTGACAAATAATTTTGGATTTTGAAGAAAGCTTTCGATAAGGTCCCTCATGGTCGTCTCTTAATAAAGTTATCCCGTCTTAACATTGATCCTTGTCTTCTAAGCTGGATTCGAGGATTTTTAACTGCTGCGACACCTAACTTTAACTGCTGCGACATCTAAGTGACGTCACATACGAGCACGTTCTAGGTAGCCCTTAGTGCGCAAGGTGCCGCCAACACCGTTCTCAACTTGTGCACATAGTTCGCATGAAGCCTTATGCCAGCGAGTGACTGTACTACGGGCATTCATTTCCACTTTTAGAGAGAGGGTAAATGACGTGTCTTCTCTATAGAAATGTGAAAGACGATGAGGATATCTACTTTAACGGACTCCGTGCAGTGGGACTCGCGGGATTCAGACACGAAGAAGACGTCTTTGTTCTGGCGGTTTTATCAACAAGCTTTCTTGCCGTCTTCCTTTCTCTAGACCGCGAAAACATATACAGCAGCCGAAAATTATATAAACAGTCTGGTGAGTTTTTTACAAATGCTGTTTATAACCGGTCTCGCCTTTGCATTATCATGGTGATATAATTTACACAGGCAGTGCGCTGACTTTTAACCATTTTTATGCTGAGCTACAGTTTCAAAGCAAAGCTTTTCTTATTAATGTTTGGCTCGTATGTTACTTCACATTTAGAAGCGAAATATACCGCTCACATTCAAATACAACCCTTTAAAAACATGGTACCATTCTATGAGCACACATAGTTTAATAATTCAGCCATTAACCGGGAAAGAATGTCGCACTTGACCGGATTCTTCAAATACGCATATATAGTCGCCTTGTATGAACATACTGGTACTTAAGAAATAAAAGGACAAATGCCATTAGCAAAGTACTTGTAGGGGCATACACTAAAATTAGGCACTGTTTCGAAAATCCTGTTGTGCAATAATGCTGAATGCAATTCATGTACTTATTTGAGAACTTGGGCATGGCCGTCTGTAAAAGATTGCAATGTGTAGTTCCTGTACATCTTGTTCAAGGTGAAGAAACACGTGAAATTATGTCTGTACGTGTGCGCAGAATTTATTAGCCATGAAAGAAACGTTGTCACAAAAATGAAGCTTTTAGTATGTTTATTTTTTAAATGTACATGAGAAAAATTGTAATAAAATAAAATTTCGGGTCAGAAATTTCGTTAGGCAAGCCGTTTATTATCACTTCATCAATCTATGAATTTAAGGGCCCATTGGTAGGTGCATTAGAAACAATAAATAAAGAGAGCGCTTTCAATTGTTAGTTGAGCGCATGCATTAAAATTGCGTGTTTTTCATCTCAAGTAGTTTGTCATATAAAACAGTTCATCTCAAGCAGCAAGTAGATTGTTTGATCCCGGTTTCGAAACCACAACCGGTTTCCCTGTTTACCACAGAGAGTTTAGGTGACGCTTGTTCTTGACCTGTACAGGTTATCAATTATGTCTATTCTGATGTGTTACGGAATAGCGACACCATAAACTTGATAACTCAATATACTGCACATGTCAACATAAATATAATTAGTGGTGACTTGAGAAAATCCAGCATTTTCTATTAGCTTAGCGGAGTGCCTGTCAAGATGACAGTTCGCACCAATGATCTTCCATAGCGGAGTTATAAGGCTTTGAAAGAGCCTTGGCCATGTCCGTTCTGGATGAGCGACATGCTCCAAGAAAATCAGCTGGCCTCCCTGCGAGATAAAAGAGGCCATCGTGAGAAAAGTATTTCACTAGTTTTTATAAAAGCAATCGTTTTTATATCCTTCTAAAAAATTTCCATTGTGACCAATGACAAGGGAGACAGCCATCCCCAATATGTACATTCAAGCTCGAAACAAAACCAGGACACAACGCTACAAGCGAAAGTATTGGAGCCTGAGGTACAGTGTTAAGATCGATTATAAAGTAAGCACCTGGAAAAAATAACATGCAAAAAAGTGTTTAGGCTCGAAAGCAAAAACAAATTCTGCAACAAATGTTTAAACACTCTGAAAACAGTCGCATTTTTTTAACCTGCATTTTCTCGCCAGAGGTCAACGCCAGTTTTCCTCCTCAAGCTAGAATATTTCAGATGCTTTGTAGTTGGTAATGCCTATGTAACGACACCATATTTTTGCCCAGAGATATTTTCATTGGGCCAAAGGAATATTAACTCGTATGGAAGAGACAGATAGACAGACAAAGAATTTAATAGCAAGGTCCTGAGACGCTTTGCCCTAGGGCAGAGCTGCGGGCCGCTCCCACGTGGGGACTGGTAGGCCAAGCCTAACCGCCGCATCGTGGGCTCTCTGGACAGCCCAAGTTTGACGTGCATATTCTGAGCTCCGGATGGCAGAGCTCCATTCTTGTTCTGTGATGCGATTGGGTCCCTGTAACGAGGGGCATCGCCAGAGCATGTGTGCGAGATTGCTAACAGCCCCACAGTCGGGGCAAGTAGAGCTGAAAGCCTCTGGAGTGATCGTGTGGAAAAAGGCCAGGTTCAGATAGCACTGCGTCTGAAGCATGCGTAAAGTGGACGCCAGAGGTCTAGCCAGTTTGCAGTGAGGGGGAGGATAAGTCCTCCTACCCAGGTGATAGTGCGTAGTAATTTCCCTCAAAGTAGTGAGAGTGTCCCGAAACTCGAGAACCCCAGAGTCTGAGCTCAATCTTGCTCCCGCGCGGTGGGTTAGTGCGCGCGCTTGGGAGTGGGCAATGTCATTAAGATTGGGAAACGAGTCAAGCTGGGGGTCGAGGTGAGCCGGAAACCACGTGATGGTGTGCGGAGAGATTATCTTGTTCTTGAGAATCTTGTGAGCCTCCTCAGCGATGGATCCTGAAGCGAAAGCCCTGACCGCCGATCTCGAATCAGTGAAGATTTGTGATCTGCTGTTGTCTAGGAGTGCTATAGCAACTGCGACCTGCTCCGCTCTGGTTGGTGTTGAGCACTTCAGGGAAGCCGCATTCACTATCTGTCCGTTGTGATCAACGAGGGCAATGGCGAAGTTACACGACTGTCCATATTGGGCTGCATCGACAAAACATGCCGAGTAAGGATCGTCTTTGGTACGCTTGAGGAGGGCGATGGCTCTTGCCCTGCGTCTGCCTACGTTGTGTCGAGGATGAACATTACGGGGAAACGGTGCAACTCGTAAGTTGTTCCTTTGATTTTCTGATATTTCATATTTCCGCTCTTCCATGAGGATAGGGTTGATCCCAAGAACCGTAAGGATCTTCTTTCCAGCCGCGGTACAGGATAGACGGGCCAGTTGGGCTGACTCCTGGGCCTCGATTATCTCGTCCAATGTGTTGTGCACTCCTAGTTGCATAAGGAGGTCCGTGCTCGCCCGTAATGGAATGCCTAGTACTTTGTTATACTTTTTCTGATGAGAGTGTTTAATCGTTTCTTCTCGGAGTTATACCAGTTGTGCATGGCTGCCACATAAACTATATGACTCATGAGGAAGGCGTGGAACAACCGGAGGAGGTTGTCTTCCTTTAAGCCTCCACGCCTATTCGAGACTGTTGATGAGTCTCATCATGTTCTCAGTCTTAGCTCTGAGCTTGTTGAGCGTAGTAATATTACTGCCATTCGATTCGATGAACATGCCAAGGACCCGAATGGTGTCCACTCTGGGGATGGTACAGCCGCTTTTAGTGTGGATATTGATGTTTATTTCAGACAACGGTTTCCACCCGCTAGGTTTGGGACCTCTCCTGACTGGCCTGTAGAGGAGGAACTCAGACTCGCTCGGGGAGCATCTAAGCCCCGTATTTTCCAGGTACATCTCTGTTTGATCTAGAGCCTTCTGTAGGCCTAATTCAACAGCTCCCTCGTTTCCTCCGGTGCACCAGATTGTGATGTCATCAGCGTAGAGCGTATGATTGATCCCTTCTATGTTGGAGAGTCTTTGCGATAATTTGTTCATGGCGATGTTAAAAAGCAGTGGTGAGACTGCCGCTCCTTGTGGCGTGCCTCTGGGGCCCAAACTGAAATTGTCGGACTTGAGGTCACCGATTTTGAGCGTGGCCTTGCGATCCCGTAGGAACGAGCTTATGTATCTGTGGAAGGCGTCTCCCAAATTGAGCTCTGAGATGGAGTTCAGAATGTGAGCATGGGATACATTATCAAAGGCTTTCTCTAGGTCTAAGCCTAGGATGCCTCTTATATCTCTTGTGGTGTTGTCAATTATTTGACATTTGATGAGTTTCATGACGTCTTGCGTTGACAGGGCCAGACGAAAGCCGATCATGTTGTACGGAAACAACCCTTGTTTCTCGATGTGCTTAGAAATTCGATTGTTTATGGCATGTTCCGCTACTTTCCCCACGCAGGACGTGAGGGAAATGGGTCTGAGGTTTGAGAGACTCGGGGGTCTTCCAGGCTTTGGAATGAGGATGACCGAGGCCATTTTCCAGGACTCTGGGACAACCCCTCATTCCCATAATCTATTAATCTCCTCTGTCAACAATTCTATAGAGCAGTCGTCCAGGTTTCGGAGGGCGCGTTTGGGGATGCCATCAGGACCAGGGGCAGACCTGCCATTTAGATTCTGGAGAGCTTCCGTTACCTCGCATGCCTTGAAGGGGTTATCTAGCTCGGGGCAAGATAAGCCTTTGTAGAGGGGGATAGTCTTCGTCACTCGAGTTGCCCAGTGGCAGATACTTGCGAGCTAATCTGTCGAGTACGGTCTGCAATGTCTCTGATTGTGATGCCTGGTGTAGAACCTTCGCTATCACTTGTGTTTGGTTTGACTTGGTATTGGTATCACCCAGCAGATGCTTGAGTAGGTTCCATTTAGCTCCAACTCTCATCTGGCCATCCACACAATTGCAGACCTCATCCCACTGTTGTCTGCTCAAGGTTTGGCAGTGATCTTCTATAGTTCTGTTGAGCTCCGCGATCTTTTTTCGGAGCCTTGGGTTGAGTTTCTGCCCTTTCCATCGTTTCAAAAGTGACGTCTTAGCTTCTAGATGATGAGCGAGGCGGCTGTCTATCCTGTCCACCTCCAGTTCAGTATGGATTTTCTTTGTCGCCGCGCTGATGTCCTCCTTTAACTGTTCAGCCCACTGCTCGAGGCTAAATGCTGAGTCATGTGTTTGTGCTCGCTCTTCCCGAATTTTGCGAAAGTAATCCCAATCTGTATTAATGAACTCTTTGAGGTCCCCGCTTTTCACGTTGATGGAGGTGGCCAGGATGTTGTGATCACTGCCAAGGTCAACTTGGAGGTTGGACCAAGATGCCGATTCCGCATTCCGTATGAAAAAGAGATCGGGTGTGGTATCCCTAGAGCAGGAGTTGCCGACCCTGGTCGTAAAAGCCGGATCTGTTATAAGCGTGAGGTGAAAATTGACTGTAGTTTGCCATAGGTCAACGCCCTTGCGGTTAGCTTGTTGGTACCCCCGTGCTTGATGCGGAGCGTTGAAGTCTCCGGCCACCAGGAGGGGAAATGTCTTGGCCTTGCTTGTAGCCCTATTAATAATTGCCACGAATCTTTGCCTGAGGTCTTTGGGTGTACTGTATATGGTAAGTATAAAGATACTTGTCTTGAATGGTCTGCTGGGGATTATTTCAACAAGCGAGTGTTGAATCTTATTGGATTTCAGATTCAGATCGTGGGCTATGAACGCACATTTGTTCGTGACTAATGTGCTTATTCCCCTCTTCCCATCAGCATATTGGGTATCCGATTTATAGCCTGGAAGGGTGACCTTATCCGTGAGCGTTTCTTGTAATAAGATTACATGTGGCTTTTCCGAGTGGGTCCGAATGAACTGTTGGAGGACGTTCCTTTTACGATGGAATCCCCTACAGTTCCACTGCCAGATGTTAATTACCCTGTGATGTGCCGCCATGGTGGGACGTAGTAGATAGCTTGTATTATAAAATGATGCGGAGCGCAGCCGCTGCCGACCTTTCAGTGTCGGTGTTATTGACTTTTTCCAACGGTGCGACTGAAGCCATTGTAGAAACGTGGCGTTCCAGATTATCGCATCTGATTCCTAATGCTTTGACCACCTCCGCAAGTTTGTCAATAACAATTTGAACTTTTTCGAGGGATTCATCAATTTTATCTATCGTTTTTTCCAATGTTCGAACGCTGGCGCTCTTGTCTGAGGCATGAACTGCCAGCGCCCTCTTTTTGGGTAAACCATTGGCAGTCGGTTCCGCTACGGGGATCTCCATGGGCGTTTCTACTGCAGAGGCCTGACTGGGTTGAACTGATTCTCGCTTGCTGGCTTGCTTGCTGGCAGTCGGTTCCACTACGGGGATCTCCATGGGCGTTTCTACTGCAGGGGCCTGACTGGGTTGAACTGACTCTCGCTTGCTGGATTTCTTTAGTTCTGCTATTTCTGCTTTGATCTGCTCCATTGCGTATTTTACCGAAGCGTTTTCTCTTTCTTATTGTGCAATCCTGTCGTGCTCTGGCGATTGACCCCCCGTTACCTTTTTCGGTGATTCCTTGACCCGGTCAGCCCATGTGGTACCACGATGAGCAGGCTCCTGAATCTGAACTGCAGGCCCCCTGGAACGAGAGTGGCCTCTGGAGCGGGAGCGGGTCCCGAGGGCCTTGCGGCCTCTGGAAGACGAGCGTTCCGTCGAGCAACCCCTAGAAAGGACACGGTCCTGGTAGCCGCTATCCTCGCCGCCAGGGTCTCGGGATCGGCTCCAGGATCTGTGCGAGCTGCTGAGGGCCGGCTTGAGAGGCATTGGCGTCCCAGTTGGTTGTTTGGATTGGTCGCGGTTGCGCCGTTCTCTTCTCCGTTGTCTAATTACAAACGGAATTTGAAACCTTTGCTTGCAGGTTCTATCAGCCGTGGGATGAGGGCTTCCGCAGAGGGTGCACTTCGGTGTACATTCGTGTTTATCGTCCGGGTTGCTCGCACCACAGCCGCGGCAGATGGCATTTTCAGGGGCTGGGCAAACGTCAGCTCTATGGCCAAGCTTTCCACATGCATAGCAAACGTCAGTTTGTCTGCGATAGAGTGAGCATTTGATTAAACTGGGACCGCTCCTATCGATCGATGGTGGGATCAATGTCACGAATAACTCCCTTGCATGAGTTTTCGGGGGCTGCGATATATGTAATAACTTCGTAGCTTCCTTGTCCAATGAGTATAGCTTTCACATCGGCGTAGGCCATGGCGTTGCGTTTTGATGGCGTGCTTGCCACCAATATGTTTTGCACCACGTTCGGACATATAATATCATCCGCCGTATCCGCCTCCGTAAGTCAAGCAGCGGTAGTGAGGGCTTGGGCAACTCTGAAGTGGCCCATCTTCTTGATGTCCAGTCCTCCACGGGGACGGATTATGACTCGAACATGCTCTTTCGGTAGGCGAGGCAATCTCAAAGCAGTCGTTAGCCGTGTCTTGACACTCGCCGTAGCCTGGCTTTTATTCCCGCCACGTCGCATGTCGGTGAGTCGGCCGCCCTGCCCGAGCGGGTCCTGGATGATGGGTTTTCGCCTGTGTAATGCCATGGTCCACCCAGCGCTTTCATTGACTTCGTCGGGAGAGATATGCTCACCCTCAACGGTGATTTGCATAGCTGTAGACATCGTGGCTTGAGCGTGCGAAACCGCGCTAAGCTCGCCCACCGAGCCTCTGCCGGGCAGGGGTCGCACAGAAAGGTCCTCGAGTGATTGGGAAAATGTCCACCCACCCTTGAAAACTTGACATCGGCGGAATCCTTGCAACTTTAGCCGTCGATTGGTGCCGACATCTTCAAGATGGATGGAAGAGAAAAAAATGCAATGTGCCAGAAATGACAAAACAGGACACAAAACCAGCGACGTCTTACAAACGGAGGTTCAGAGTAATCGCGATAATTTCGGCATTGTCCCTTTTCGCGGCGATCCTGTGGGTCTTGCCATGTCTGATCCCGTGGTGACGCGTCGATTGCTTGCCTCAACTGCCTCCATTGCCTCCATGTTGATGTCGGTGTGGCTTAGCAAACCTCTGTTTCGGGATATAGCAGCGACGGTGACTTAGAGGATGACACAAAGCTTTGGCCAAAGCTTGAGAGAACACGAAAAAACGCTTCAGCAGCTGATTACCCTATTGTCCAAATGGCGCGAGCAGCGCATATGGTGCTTGTTGTAAAAGGGAGCTAAATCTGTATCCCAAACTTTCGTTCGATGAACTAAATAAGATTTAGTGTTTTTATCTTTCTTTATTTGGCAAATATGTTGAAGCAGCGGCTCGTCACATTTTGTATAGTAAATTTTCTCAGTGAGTTTGCTATTTGATCATTTTCTGCTTAATTGCTTCTTTTCCTAATATTTATCGATGACCTTCCTGCTGAAATTTCATCATCTATTCGTCTGTTTGCGGATAATTGCATTCTCTACCGATGTATCTCTACTATTAACGATCCGTCATTGCTGCAGGATGACTTACCCTTTATCCAAAAATTGGTGTTCGACCTGGCTCGTGCAGTTAAATGTATCAAAATGTAAGCTTATGCACGTGTCTCGTAAAAGCTCTAAGTTAGACTTCTCATACACACTAAACACTACCGCGCTATCACATGTGGAATCTTATAGGTATTTGGGCATAGAAATAACAAGTAATCTAAGCTGGTCAAAGCACATCACGTCGCTCTCTGCGAAAGTTTGCAGATTACTAGATTTGATTAGACGATCACTCACGTTTGCTTCGCCAACGGTTAGACTAATCGCATACGAAACTTTCATCCGTACCAAACTTGAATACGCATCCCCTATCTGGAACCCCCATCAAGAGTACCTAATCCAGGCATTAGAGGCAATAAAAAATCAAGCTGCTCGTTTTATAAAATCCAACTATAATTCTCGGTTGAGCGTTACTAACATCAAAGCTTCGATTGGTCTAACCCCCCTGGCATCCCATCGTAAGATAGCAAGTGTCTGCCATTTTTATAAGCAATATTATCATTTTCCTCATTCACGTGAGAGCCTAATTCTGCCGCCCATGAGATCATCACGACGTCTGTTTAATTGTCACAGTGTTCATCGCATTCATGGTTCAGCGAATCCTTTCAATAAATCATTTAGGCCGACTGCCATGTACTCATTGACGCAATCGTCAGTGAAACAAATTATGTAGAATTGAAACTGTTACTATTACACCTGTTTTTTCTACAGTCCCAGTAGTAAGCCCTTGTATCGGCTTTTTCATTTTCATGTGATTGCTGTGTTTACCAGTTCTGGCAATCTGTATTATTGTGTTTTCTTTTTGTGACCCATGATTACCATTTGTTACCCCCCCCCTTTATGTAATGCCCCATCGGGGCCCTTAAAGGGAAATAAATGACGATGATGATGAATCGATCGCGGGTGTGCTCGGTTTCAATAGAATTGCTGCTCCTGGGCGCAAGGCTTGAAACGTAGCTATATTGTATGTTGTGATGCCTTGTAGCAGAGATGCATTATCGCTAGTAGCTCGCTTGCTCTTGTGCACCACAACGGAACACTAAGTTACGACCGTTTATGTGCTATCGGTGTAGTCCGTCATCTATTGTGCGTATATGGTGTGTGCCCATTCACTCATTGACACGTTGGCGACAGAGAGGCCGTGAGCTTTCGTGGCTTTTGGGGCAGACTGTCCACGAAACTTACTAAGACAAGACGCTGCGCTACTTCCTTTGTCATTGCTTAACAAATGGTAATGTCTCTTGCCGATCTTCCTGGGCGTAATCACTTTTTTTAAGGTTAGCGCTACAATGCTGGTGGATGAGGAAATTTCTGTATCGTCGAGGAAAGGCGTAAATCTCTAACTGCCAGTCACACGTATGGTCGTAAGTTGCAGCAGTGGTCCGCAAACCTCACCACACAGCTTCATTGAATTCCTTTGTATGGTAGTCAATATTTTTTCAACGCACACGTATTCAATCCACATGATTGAATCCAGGATGACTGAAGCAGAGGGCGTTAGCGAAAACTCGTTTGCATATCCGACAGCTGATCGCACCGAAGCAAGGTAGATGTGGTAGGGTAGCTGTCACTGAGTCTACGTGTGGCGCGTGGCCGAAAGGGCCATCTCGTTTCTCTAGAACAAACTACTCGAAGCGCATCAAAGGAAGTGCTACACAATTTGGAGCATAGGGCAGTCAAACGAAGATCTTAGGTCATCAATTAAGGAAAGAGACGATAAGCAGAGGATGTAGCAAGAAGTGCAGGGAATGTGACTTCACCTGGCAAAAATGATGGACAGGCCGTATGAGTGAGATGACACAGACAAAGCGCAAACTACAAATATAGCAATAGCCACAAGACATATAATATACTTCAGACAAGAATGCACGAAACAATTTTAAGCTGCTATATAATGATCGAGGTGAAGTGGACACAGAAATGGGAGTGTCACCACTGCCCATGAAATCAAGAAGGCGCGAAAATACCATCGCAGGAATAATGGGATGGGAATCTGTGCAAAGAGAACGGGACAAAACTATCCTTGCTCTTTGCAAGTACTGTTGCGACTGCCATTGTTCGGTAATTTATCAGTTGTGCGTGTGTGTGTGTGTGTGTGTGTGTGTGTGTGTGTGTGTGTGTGTGTGTGTGTGTGTGTGTGTGTGTGTGTGTGTGCGTGCGTGCGTGCGTGCGAGGGCGTGTAACCCCTTTACCAGCTGGGCCGGTCACTAGGTTCTCCGCGGTAAAATGCGTTGAGGATCGGGTCACTATGCTTAGGGAAGTGGCTTGCTTTCCAATAAGCCTTCTTGATGCAAACTTGCGTCTATGTGTGTGCCGTTTTTAATGCCTAATTAGTCTCAGGGTACTTGACGCATTTTGCAAGAGTTACTTTCGATGTATTTAACAGTTTTTAGACCTGTACCGCAGGGCAGTGCATAGCAGAACGGGTAAATGCATCGGAAGGCTGTCTTGAGGGAACAGCGTTTGAAACCAACCCTCACACAAACTTGGGTCACTGAGTATGTGGCATTGTATGGGCCGGTCTTCAACCAACTGCTTTCACGCCGACATGAATCACTGTAGAGCGTAGGCAGGGTAGTAACCGTTGTTCAACGACTCCCTCAGATGCCCACTTACATGCCTTGGTGTGTGTCACTTGTTTTGTGCTGGTGTTCAATGAACATATTTGGTGCCAAAATGGGCCATGATACATGGGTCAGAAGGTGTGTACCGCTCATCGATAAGAGCGTTGACGTAAGCCTTTGTAGGTAGGTATTTGTCACTCGGAATTTACTGCTCTACATGACGAAAAGCCCGCTTCAATTTTGTCCAAAGCTCACCGGAATAAAACGCATGTCACAAGGCTTCCTCGAGGAGAGCAAGCCGACGCTTTAGCAGGTTTCGCGAAAAATGCGTGGGTTATGTGGCGCTTTTCGGTGAACGTCTTTCACGCCGATATTTTAGCGCCTGCGTCATGAATGCGTCATGAATGCACTGTGTATGGGCTGCCCATCAATAAACCTGTCGCCAACCTAGGTCGCTCAGTATGCGCCCCTAGGTGTACCGCAAGCGAGGGAACAATCAGTGTTCGCAGGCACCGGCGCGCCACACTTCTCGCTCCTTAGGCAAGGCGTGGGCTTGCCGGCAGCGTTACTAGATGGCGCAGAGTTTCCGGTAAGAATTTTACGCGCAGGATACGCGGTGGCAGCGCTAGATAGCGCCGAGCGTTCTTAGAAATGAGCGAAAGAGGAGTCCCGCTGCGGTAAATGTCTCACACATTACTGGTGTCTACGATGTCAGTAGCTTGTGTCATTATAGTGATTCAATGCTGAACGCATTACCGTGTACAGTGTAATGGACTATGCCGAATTTCAGAGCATCCCTGCCTCTCTCTTTAGTTTCTCCTCCTCCACAGGATTTCAGTCCGTTAGAATTCTTATTCTACTTGGCGCACTTTCTGGTGGCTATCTATCTATCTATCTATCTATCTATCTATCTATCTATCTATCTATCTATCTATCTATCTATCTATCTATCTATCTATCTATCTATCTATCTATCTATCTATCTATCTATCTATCTATCTATCTATCTATCTATCTATCTATCTATCTATCTATCTACCTATCTATCTATGTTTGTATGACGATCTTTGTACCTAACTGATTTCCCACCAACCTCGGTCACTGCGGTAGCCAGTGGTCGAATATGTAGCTTATCGTGTGCTTTTCTGAGATAACAGGGTTCGAAACCAACCATCATACCAACTTGGGTCACTGTGGATGTGGCAATTCGTGGATCCGTACCACTCTTAAACGAACCTCTTTCACACTGACATCGGTCACTGTAGATGCGGGTCAGATAGGCACATTCGTTTGAAGAAACTCTTCAATGTTGACTTGGGCATGTGCCACTCAATCTGTGCCAGTCTCGAATCAACCTCTTTGATGAAAACGTGGGTCACGGGGTACGTGACTCTGGATATGTGCCGCTTGAAATTTGCGAAAAATATCGAGTAAATTTATTCGGCGCTCATCGGAATCGAACCCACTTCACAAGAGTTCCCTAAGAGCAGCAAGCCGGCCGTCGCACTAGCACGCTGAAACTAAACGCGCTGGGTAGGCGCCGCTTTTGATAAACACCTCAACATGTTGGGTAACTGCGTATTCGCCACTACGAGAAGTTAATTTGAGGGATCGCCAGCCGTTTGTGTGCAGGCGCGAGAAATAAAACCTGGCGGATTTTGCTCCTTGAATATATGACTCTCCCTAGGCACTACGGAGGAGGTTTCTTAGCGCGTCTTGTGGGCGAGTGGGGTCGAGTTTGTTTACGCTCGGACGCTGGCTGCCGTCGAGGTAAAACAGGGAAGCAGCGCGAACGGATGCCCGATTTGGCGACCAGTGGATCGGACAGACTGTCTCGCACCTGTGGCGCGCGTGCTAAGTCAGTCGTGGTGGATCATAGCTTGCGAACGTAGTAGAGCCCGGGCCGCATATATTTGAAACATAGAAGGCAGAGCGCCTTAATTAGCAAGTCTGTCCGACGTACTCTGAGGGGCAAAGTTGTGACTGATGTTGCAGAAGTCCTGGGGCACGGTAGAGCTGAGCTTAACATCACAAGTTGGCCGCTGGGCGTAATTATATTCATTCAATCATATTTTTACTCGTTGTAACAACATGTCATTATTCCGCATTATTGGCGGCGCCTCCAGGACACCGAAGTGGCAACGGGGACACCAAAGCTACAACCCAGACTGGTCTGTGGGTTGGGGCTCGCCGAAGCCTGCGCGTTTCCAACCCACGAACTGCGCTGCTTCTAGCTTTGGTGCCGTCGCTACCCCTTCGGTGCCCTGGAGATCCTGCGCCGCCTACTTCATGCCGGTTATATGTGCCCTCCTGGAGCAGTGCCTGTAAAAGGAATGCAATCTATCGTCGCAACAAAAAACTTCACCCGCGACTTATACAACAGCATTAAGAACCTTGGCCCTTCAGACACAGCGATCACCAAATGGGGCGTCCGTGCCCACTGCATAGCCGGGCGGGCAGTCAGCGGAGCGTTAACTCGACCGTACTCCACAATGTCAGCATGCCTAGGGCAAACGCATACAATACGCTCTAAGAAACCTCCTCCGTAGTGCCTAGGCGGAGTAATATATTCAAGGAGCAAAAGCCCCCAGATTTTCTCGTTCGCGCCCGCTCTTTCTCGCGCCAGCGCACAAGGGGCTGGCGATCGCTCAAATGAACGTCTCGTTTTGCCACTGGGTGTGCGGCAAACAAGGGAATCACTGCCAGCCCTCGCAGGCTCCAGTGTGCCACATTTTTTGCCTCGGGAGCAACCCGTGGACTGCTCAGTAGCACCATTAGATGGCGCAGCGTGTCCAGAAAGAAGCGAGAGAGAGGAGCCCGATTGTCGCGTTACACGTTTCTCAGCGTTTGCACTCGCCTTGCACTTCGGAGTCAATTCTCAGGCTTCGCTGCGGCAGCGCTAGCTAGCGTCGAGTGCTCCTAGGCAAACGCGGAAGAGGGGGCGTGCTACCATACACGCCCTGTGCTTAACTCGTTCTGGCGGTGGCAATACGTCGTGCCCCTATGTCTATGCAATGCTAACGCATTACAGTGGACAGTCATCGTGAGATGTGTTATGCTGCAATTTTTTATTGGCTGATTTCTTACACCATGCTGCCTTTTATTTCAGTTTTGCAGTGCCATCACGCTCCAATTCTTTATGCTGGCAATTTATATTTATTGGTTCGTTCGTGGTCATTGTTTCATTTTTTCTACCGCTCTCAGAGTTTCATCACGTCGTCATAAGAAGTCTTGGCGCTTAGTTAGGCATCATTTGCTTTTATGGCGAGCCCCTCGGCTAGAACGTTCTATCTTTGATTTTAAAAGAATCGTCGTATAACACATATAACCATTTACGCACCAACCGTAATACATCTTGCTAGCCGGCAATCACCTCAAAATAATGTATTCCGCCTCAATGTTTGAGCAAAGTAGTACCTAGCTATCGCGTGAGATTTTTATAACGTTGGGTAATATTACTTAGGAAGGAGTACTTGAATCAGAACTATAAAGTCACGCTAGCTTAGCGGAAAGAATTCTGTCTTTCTCCATAATGGTGGAGAAAGTTTCGCAAGTTTTTTGCTTAATGGGCCCTTCCGTACAGTCCATTTTTATTCAGAATGGTGGTAACATAAAATAAACGCCTACCTTAACGAGTACTCGTTTTGCTTCCTCGAGGACTTTCCTCCCATCTTGAACTGAGCACAGGAGATACGTGAACAAAACCACATCGAATTCTTCATCTTCAAGCTCGTTCATGTTTTCCCCGTGGCACTCAACGAAGCGTTCCAATTCAATCTGCATAGAAAAAAAATTTATTAAAAGTGCGATAAAAACATGTTAACGAAGCCAAATGACCCTAAACAGCAAAGAAACAGTATTGCACATTTTAATGATTGAGTATTGCTGTTTAAAACAAGTCATACGGACAGTTTCCACTTTGAATCTTCCTCTGTGACATCTTTTTCTGATGATCACCAAAAAATAGAATTAGACTTCTGGAAAAGTACAACGTAATCAAACGTTAGTGGCGTTAACAATCACATCAGTGTGTCATATTATAGCCTCGACTATGTCGCATCATCTAGAGGTAGTGACCCCCCGTCATCCTTCTTTAGCTGGTGCGTGTGACCACGCCGAGCTACATTTAGCTTATTCGTGACGTTTTTCTTGCGTAGTTTTTCCCTGCATCCTAATGTGCCCGTGTTCGCGCCTTATTTTTGCCCCCTACACTGGCTAGGTTAACACTGCGCCTATTTTGCATTTACGGATAATTTTTCTTCGTGAGTTGCCTCTATATGTTAATGAATACATACGCTTTGGCGTTTACCCCAGAGAGACTATGTCAGTCCCGTAGCGCCTTGGAACTGGGAAATAAATGCGTAACTAGGTCAAGCTGTTTATTCGTCATAATAATATCACTGCAGATGACTGGTGGCTTTTGAATTAATGAAAATAAAACAGGTCACGTCGCCGTCGCCTCGACATAGTGATTCGGTGCAATAAAACGTTCACCTTATACTCGCGAAAATAATAATCGGCAAAAGGAACAAAGAAAACAGTGACAGGAACTAGGTGACAATAACCAGCAATAACAGGAAAGAAGGTGTTCAGAAGCGGGTCGGAAACGACGTTACAGGGTGACGCTGAATAAAATACTTGCATGCTACAGTTCCCGCCGACCTGTACGCACTGCACGCTCGAACCAGCAAAGTAGAGAAAGAAAGAATATGGCGGAGATATAGAGCCAGCAGCTATGGTGACGCGGGGAGGACGAGACGTGCAAATCGGTGGAGACGCATGTTCCCAGCCTGCAGAAAGGAAATGCATTTTCTATTATTCAAAATAAAATATTGGACAGAACGCAGCAAAGGATGATTAGTATGCTGCCCGGGCTGGATATGAAATGGAATTGGGCTTGGAGCGTTGTGATATGGCCTAAGCAGGATAGACGTGATAAGCGACAAAAATGCTATAGAAATTGTGAGTATCGTCTGCTACTGCTTGAGCCATTCTTTGGCTCCGGAAAGAGCGATGGGTGGACGTGCGTAAGCTACAACATAAGTAAGGGAAACCGAAGTAACAGACCAGCCAGAGAACACTTTCACATTAGTAGGCCATTCCCAGAATTTCGCTTGTATTTTCGTATCGGGTACGTTTGCAGTCTTTTTCGTGGGCCGATTCCAAGACTGCCACTGATATGTGCCACTCGTTATGTGCCCGTTGGAGGAATGCTCGCTATGATGTTGATAGTATAAATAAGCACAGAGATACTGTCAGGTCGCAGTGACGATGAAGGAAAACGTATTGCAATGCTGTCAGTCACGAAGTTAACCTTTTTATTGAGCAAACTTGCGGTCTTCGTTCATCACGTTCGCTCGCATACCTTTACTTCCAGCGTGTGCTCCCCATTAGGGCGCAACATTCAGAACACGCGATACAGTTTGCGTTTGTTGGTACCTCCTTGTGGCTGCACAAACTGGGTAGGCTACCCCTGTATTATATATTTTTTTGTGCACGCAGCCCCGAAAACCTGCGGCGTCGAACAGGAAGCATTGGTATCTCTAAATCGAGTGGGATTTGGGAGCTCAAGGGTACTACACCTCTGAGCTCTCTCTGCCCAAGTTTTCTCACACCGGTTAGCATCATGATAGTCGGTGCTAAATTTGCAAGTGCCTGTTTTTATGTATTGATTCGACCCTTTCACGCGAATGTTGCAGTAACACTGCCTAGTACGTAAAGTACTCTTGCCTTCAGCAGATCACTAAACCGGGTGTGGCGCATTCGAATAAGCTTCTGGTTATTCGTGTCGAATTTTCGGTCAGACATCTTTAGTTCATCCGAATATGCGAACATGGCTGTTTAAAGAGTTGATACAAATGCATGCGGTTACTGAGAAGAGTACGAACAACAAATGCTTTGATGTAGATTAGGCGGACAAGAAAAGTGAATGCACATATTGCTGTATATTTAGCGTAATTTGGGAATATATTAAGGGGTATTTAAATTAATGAAAGGGATTTGACGTGATTAAAGTAGTTCCAGCTTTCGTATCGGCGACTTGAGAACATAACGTCAGTTTTAGGCTGCCATTGTTTTTCGGTTTTGCACCCTGAACTATGCCTTATGTTTTTTTTCACATTAACTGCGTCACTTAAGAGTTCAAGAAGAGCAGATAAATACAAAAGGTCGAAGCAAGTTTTGATGTCCAACGTTGTTTCTACAGCAAACAATGATGAAAGCCACAGAAACTATGCCAGCCTTCCGCAGTTCAATTTCGATATCATGGCGATAGCTGGTCATAGGTATTACCATACGTTAAATATGATATTGCCCATAGGTGCGTCACCGTAAATCGTAGAAATATCACGGGTAATTACTCGATATTTAATCTTTAAGCTTTTCAGTTACTCTTTTATGTTTAAATGTGTTCCGTACTAGGCCAAGCTAAAGATGGCGTGAGTGGCAGACTAGTGAACCAGGGAGCGCAACGCTGGTAATCAGTGCGTTGTTTTATGTGCTAGCGTGATAAAAATGATGCTTCTTTGCAAACAGAATTACCAAATCTCCATTGATTCTAAGGACAAACAAAGAAATGTGGTACCTCGTCCAACAATGCATGCAATACACTCTGGGTCTAACAAGTAAAATTAGTGCCGGTGCAATGAGAGCCATAAATAAACACAAGCGAGGCTTCTTATATGCCGTGTGTTGTGACAAAATGTTCTCAATTACCTTAATTCCCTTCATTGGTGTGATATCACGAAGTTTGACAATAAACAAAGTTCTAGTTTTTTACGGTTCTTGTAATGTGCGTATTATTGTGCGTGGTTTTGATAGATTTCTCCCTGAAATTTATTGCATTCTTTCAAACCTAAAATGATTGATGATGATTGGGGTGCCTAAATGACTATTATATGTATTTATTGTGACGGCTGGGCGGCACCCCCCGGCCCACGATGCTAAAATATGCGATCTTGTTTCGTTATGTGCTCTTCGAAGTACGGAGGCCAAGCGATGGCACATTGCGATTGCCCCATGGATTACAGTCATGAGCAACTACCTATGGATTCACACCCGCCGTGGTTGCTCAGTGGCTATGGTGTTGGGCTGCTGAGCACGTGGTCGCGGGATCGAATCCCGGCCACGGCGGCCGCATTTCGATGGGGGCGAAATGCGAAAACACCCGTGTGCTTAGATTTAGGTGCACGTTAAAGAACCCCAGGTGGTCAAAATTTCCGGAGTCCTCCACTACGGCATGCCTCATAATCAGAAAGTGGTTTTGGCACGTTAAACCCCAAATATTATATTATTATTACCTATGGATTCACGTTTCCTCGACTTATTGTACAGCTGACACCTTACCTGACGCTATCACGTCCCCAGATGTTACCACCCTCCGGATGATAGCCTTCCTTAGGGCATGCCAGCGACACAGGCAAGTGAGTGAGTGCAAAATTTATTTAGGTCGTGAGGATAAAGAAATAAATCAATCCCGCGGATTCGCCCAGGTCGGGCCGGTAGACAGAATCCTTCGGCGACAGCCCGGGCCCTCTGCATAGCCTTTAGAGGAGCGATGAGCTCTGTGCCTTTGAGCACTGAGTCCCAGAAAGACTGCTGAGGAAAGTCCATGCCTGCGTTGGCAGGGCACAGCCAGGCCATGTGTTCGAAGTTGTTGTATTCGTGGCCGCAGTGTGGGCATTCAGTAGAAAGGCCGGGATTGATCCGGCTTAGTGTCGTTGATGTGATGATTCTTCTAGTCGGCAACTGTCTGTAAGTGATGGACTGTGCGTTTTTGAGCTTTAAGTAATAATGAGGAAAAATTATTCTTCCAAACCTATGATTTGAAGTGATCTCGTGGTACGAGAAGTGCGGGTCTTTGTTGTCTAGGTCCCTCCAGGCTGGGTCGAAGCAAGGGGGCAGACAGCAGACGCGGAATGTGAGTTCTCGCGCTAGGTAGTGTGCCCGCTCGTTCGGATTATAGTCAGTACGTCCGGAAATGTTGCCTATGTGGGCCGGAAACCATGGGATGTGGGGGCACGTTAGGTTGTAATCTCCCGATTCTTGGAACAAGATTTTCTTTATAACCGTAGCTGCTTTCCATGAGATGAAGGCTGCCAAAAGGTTCTAATGGCCCTTCTTGAATACGAGTAAATGTTGCGGGCTCCTTTGCAACTTCGAAGGGCCACCGCGATGGCTACTTCTGCTTCATGATTGAAGCTGGTAACTATTGTGGCTACGTTGACGAACGAGTCATGGGCGTCCACTACGGAGACCACGTAGGTGCCTCGATTCCTATATCTGGCCGTGTCACGAAGAGAACTTGCGTTTCGTTACGTTTGATGTTGTCGAGGATCGCCTTGGTTCTCGCTTTTTTCCGCCCTTCGTTGTTTGTCGGGTGTATATTTCTTAAGGATTGTATCGACTACTATTGCACCCTTGGCGTTTGTACATAGAGTTGCAAGTTCTCTGGTGGCACGAAGAAGGGCGATGTGCTGCTCCTAGTAAGATCTCGGTTCCCGCCCTTGTGAGTGAGAGCCGACTAATTAGGAAGTCTCGCTGTGCCTCAGAGAGTTAGGTAAACGTGTTTTTAGCCTCAATTGCCGAGGTCGTTAGACGCTAGTTTTTCTAGGGAGGCTTAGGACCTGTTTGAATTCTGTTCTGCTTAGTGTGTCGATTTTGTTCAGCTCCGTCTTCTTCCAGTTGAGGTAAGGCGCGGCGTAGGTTACGTGGCTGATGAAGAAGGCTCAAATGCTTTAGTGAGGTTGTCCTCTTTCAGTCGGTGCCTTGTGGTGGCGGCCCGTGCAATGACCCTGGTGAAGTTTAGGATGCTATTTTCGATGTCTTTTAGTGCCTCGGCGTTGTCATTGCTGCAAGCCACAATGACCATGCCCAGGACCTTGATTGGGTTAACCTGGGGATGTTTCCTTAGTCCCTGGTGTGTAGGTGAACGGAGAGGGAGCTAAGGGGCTGTCTCTCCCTGAGGCCTTATTTGCACAGGAGGAGCTCTGATTTGCGTGGGGAGAGCTTTAGTTTCGTGTTTCTAAGAAAAGCTCCCATGGTGTCTTGCACTTGTTGTAGGTTCTGCTCCAGAGTGCCTAGCGAGCCGCTCATGGACCAAATCGTGATGTCCGCGTAAATCGCGTGCCCTACTGCCGAGACATTCGAGAGTTTGTTGGAGAGATTGTGTATCGAGGTGTTGAAAAGAAGCGGCGAAAGCATTGATCAAGCAGGGTGCCGATATTGCCTAGCCTGTGCTTTCTGGTTCTGATTTGTCCGACGTTTATGGCGGCAGTTCGGTTAGCTGAAAACGATCTTACAACGTTGTGGAAATTTATACTGAGATTTAAAGAGGACATTTCGTTGAGGATGTGTTCATGCCTGACAATGTCGAAGGCCTTGGTGACGGCGAGAGCCAGGATTCCTTTTACATCTCTCGATTGGTTGTCCACGACGGCGCTCTTCATGACTATCATGGCGTCTTGCGTGGATAGCGATTTTCTGAAGCCTATGAGATTGTAGCGGAATAGGTCGTTTTCTTCATAGTTCTCTCCAATTCTATTGTGGATGGCATGTTCCGCGACCTTCCCGAGACACGACGTAAGAAAGGTGGGTCTCAGATTCTCTGCATGGAGCGGTTTTGCGGGCTTGGAGATGAAGACTTGGAGATGAAGGTCACCTGTATACGCGCAGCACTGATTGTAGCTGCGCACTTTCCCACCTTATTTATTGTACTGTCATAACGCAGACAGTGCTGTTGCCACTTGTGATAACCTACATTGCTCATTCTCCATCCAGTCCGTCTTCTAAAGAAGTCTATGAAGTCTTGACTTCAGTGACTGAATCGAGGAGTTCGCCTAGGCTATCTGTACCGGTACTTGGCTCCAGATTGCCGCTACATTGCAATACTAAGTCGGCGACATGAAAGGCTGGCAACAGCAAGAGCCCAGACACCGTGGGCTCGGCAGCACTGTACAGAGTGGACAATTTTTTTCACGCCCTTGACGAATTGGAATTTCTTGCTATTCTGCATAACAAAGAGAATTAAATTTCACAACGTGCACCTGGAACTTCCACCGAGCCAGCTTGCCTGCCATGCTGTATTAACTTTAACAAACTTCTCACATCGGCCGCGTCGCAAGCCAAGGACAGGCCGCTGATCGTTGCTGCAGACTTCAACGCGCACAACATGGTGTGCGGCTACGCCACTAATGACAGGAAAGGGATTAACCTTGCCGAGTGTGCGGGCACGCTAGGCATGAAACTCATCACGAGCTCAAGGTTGCAGTTGCGCCGAGGCAACTCGGTTCAAAGGGACACCACCCCGGACCTGACGTTCCTCGTACACGCGGAGGGCTCGTGGGACAACCTGCAAGAGGACATTGGCAGTGACCGCTTCATCCTAGAAATCTACGTCCGCGTCACACCCACTCATCCCAACACGCACGCCCACGTCAACTGGGACCTCTTGCGAAAAATGAGGGGTAATATGGACAAACAAGAAGAAACCTTCGCAGAGCTCCTGGAAACTCTGAAAGTTATGGTAGGCAACGCCACTAACGAAATAAGCATGAAGCTGGAGGTTCCATCCATGGACTCCAGACTCACACGCCTCCTGGAAACCAAGAACGCGTTAAGGGAAAGATGGAACGAGCAGAATCTAAACAGCAGGCCTAGGTCTAAATTAACGGCAATCAACAAAGAGAACGAAGAAGACTCCAGAAAGTTGAGTTCGTAGCAATGGCACAAGATGTGTAACGAAGCGGCGGGTAAAAAAATGATAAGGGGCAGCAAGTGGAGCCTTCTCAAGCACCTATTCGCCGACAGCCACAAAGCGACCAAAAATAATGCCCGGCTAACGATCGAAAGTTGTGTTCATCTCCATACGATAGAAGGCACGAATCCACGGGATCTTGTTGATACCCTGGCAGACGTCTACCTTCCGGCAAAGCAGAGCGCAACTCTACTCCGTGGGACGATCCGACAAGTGAGTCCAAGGGGACACCTTAACTTTCGCTGGATCATCCTTTCGAAGTCTCGGAGATTGCGCACGCCAGTCACGACCTAACCGGACGCTCGACCCCTAGTCCAGATGGACTCAGAAACAAACTACTCAGGCATCTAGATGACAGAGCCATGCAAGTCATTACGAGCAAAATAACGATGTATTGGCTGAAGGTCGGGTGCCGGACGAGTGGTGAAATACCATTGTACTCTTCATCTCCAAACCCGGAAAACCGCTCCATGCAGAGAATCTGAGACCCACCTTTCTTACGACGTGTCTCGGGAAGGTCGCCGAACATGCTGTCCACAATAGAATTGGAGAGCACTATGAAGAAAACGGCCTATTCCGCAACAATCTCATAGGCTTCAGAAAATCACTATCCACGCAAGACGCCATGCTAGTCATGAGGAGTGCCGTCATGGACAACATATTCAGAGATGTAATATGCATCCTGGCTCTAGACTTAACCAAGTCCTTCGACAGGGTCAGGCATGAACACATCCTCAACGAAATCTCCACTTTAAATCTCGGAGTAAATTTCTACAACGTTGTAAGATCGTTTTAGCTAACCAAACGGCCACCATAAACGTCGGACAAATCAGAAGCCGAAAGCACAGGCTAGGCAACATCAGCACCACGCAAGGATCAGTCTTTCGCCGCTTGTTTTCAAGATCTCAATACACGATCTCTCCAAGAAACCCTCGAAAGTCTTGGCAGTGGGGCACCCGATTTACGCGGACGACATCACGATTTGGTCCGCGAGCGGCTCGCTAGGCACTCTTGAGCAGAAGCTACAGGAAGTGCTGCACGCCACGGAAGCTTTCCTAACAAACACGGGAATAAAGCTCTCCCCAAGCAAACCAGAGCTCCTCCTGTGCAAACAAGGCCTCAGGGAGAGACAGCCCCTTAGCTCCCACCCCATTCACCTACGTACCAGGGACAAAGGAAACATTCCAAGGTGTAACCAAATCAAGGTACTGGGCATGGTCATTGTGGCTTGCAACAATGAAAACACGGAGACACTAAAATGCATCGAAAAGAGCATCTTCAACTTCAACAGGGTCACCAAGGGCAGTTAGCCCTATAGTGACTGAGATACATGGCGTTTAGCAAAATCAGTGGCGTTTTCGCCGCTATGTTGTGGCTGAGGCGGTGGGTATTTTCAGCGGACTCCATGCTGATGAGCAAGGATATGGGATGAGCAAGAATTGATGGGATGTTTAGAGGGGTAGAGGGAGTGGGTCAGAAGAGGGCAGCGTTGCTCGGTTGGCACACTCTCGAGCTAACACTTTCGCCGGTTCGTTCCCTTTTATCGCCGCGTGTCGGGCGCCAGAGTAGGCGATGACGGTGGTTGAAAGACTCAGGAATTATCGCGAAGCTAGCCGCGGTCATGTGCTCTTTGAGAAACATGCGAAATGTCTACCGGGAGCCCATGACCACAATCAAGTCCCTTTACGAACGTTCTGCGCGCGCATGGGCGACTGCCACTGCTATCGTTTCAGCCGAGGTGGGGAATCCCGCCGTGGCCTCAGAATTTATTCGCTGCTGGAAGATCGCGTTCGCCACTGTAAGGGTGTACCTCATTTTGCAGCGCTGCCCAGACGCGTCTGTATACGCAGTGGGGTTCGTGTAGAGGGTATAGTACGTAGGGTTATTAGGGTACATTGATTGAACATGTGCACGTGCTATGCGCCTTTTCTTGTCGTTCTCGGGATGCATATTCTTTGGAGTTGGAGCTACTGTAATTTCGGATCTCACCGAAGGAGGGAGACGTACGGCTCGTTCGGTGAGATAAATGGGTCATGCTGGGATATTGAGTCTACGCAATATTGCCCTACCAGTTTCTATGAAGCTAAGGCTCTGTAGCATCAGATTGGCCTGTCTGAGTTCATCGAAAGTATTATGTGCTCCGAAAGCTAGCATGCGCTCCGTGTAGATACATTTCGGCACGTCCAGAGCCGCTTTGAAAGCGGTTCGAGTTATCGTCTTGGTCTGCGTTTCCTCTTCCGTGTTCAGGATTTGGAAAGGTGAGATATATGTGATTCGACTAATTACTAAGGCCTCTACGATCCTCAGGGTATCGTCATCTCGTATGTCCACCTTTCGATATGTCATTCGACTTATTATTTGGGCTTTGTTGTTGGTTGTAGACTTGAGGGCTTCGAGCATTTGTGCGGCTCTCCCGCCGCTCTGAAACAACAAAGCCGGACTCGAATCGTGGGTACCTCTCGGACCAGGTGGCCCTCAACCACAATGTTAAGCGGCCCTCTGGATTTGTAGAATTTCGTGTGTATCCGTATGACCTCGGGCGCGCACTTCAGCCCGCTTTCTGGCGGAAATTTCTCCAGCACTAATACTGCGCATTGGAGCGCATATTCTTTATGCGTTAGGGAATGTCTGCTCGCCCAAAGCGTGATATCATCCGCGTAGAGCGTGTAACCTAGGTCGGGTATCTGATTCAGACCACGCGCGAGGCGACACATCACCACGTCAAAGAGCAGAGGCAAGTTTATCGCTCCTTTAAGTGTTCCTTGGCAAGGAATTTTAAACATCTGCGATGTGATTTGGCCAGTACTGATGCGCGCCTCATGGCTGGAAAGAGACGCTCTCATGTATTTGTAGGTACGCTCCCCACAACCCGCGAGTTCGAGTTGCTCGAATGTTGCGGTTTGAGAGAGGTTGTCGAAGGCTCCTTTGAGGTCTAGTGCTTAGACTAGTCTCTCGTTGCTGCGTGGTATATTCGTTAGAATTTCGTCTCTAAGTGGGAGGAACGTGTCCTGACAAGACAAACTCGTGCGAAACCTTATCATCGAGTCCGGGACCACTTCCGATATGACAGGTATCGCTGCAGTCTGGTATGGATCGCCCTCTCACAGATCTTTCCCAGCCGTGATTTGAGCGATACTGGCCAGAGTATATCTATCGAGGGGCTCCTTTTCGGTTTGGAGATCATGAAAGTTTAGCAAATTTGCATTCCTTTCCATTCCCTTGACCCATTATTCACTACTAAAAACCGTTGTTATTTTCGCTAGGGCCGCCGAAACCATGTTTCAAATCATTGAATTTGTGACCCAGCCTGGGCCCGGTGCTGAGTGTTAACAGTGGATTGTGCAGCCTCGTACACTTCTGAGTGCGTTATTTCTTCGTATAATTTAGGGTTGGCTTCTCCCGCATACTGTCTTGTCGCATAGGGCGGTGCCGTGGCGGGTTACTGTCCTGTGTAGTTGTATTGGAGGACGTCGAGTAGTTCTTGGTGTGTACCCTCGAAGTGTTCTGCTGTAACTTAGAGGCTCTTGTTATCCTCAGTGCGTGTTGATCACCGGGTCTAGCATGCTCTGTAGCATTCGCCACCTACTGGTCGTTCCAACAGTCCCTGATAAGGTTTCACAAAATGTCGCCAACTCGTTTTTCGCTAGCTTGTTGGCATGGCCTGGTCTTGCTCTGCCAGGACAGCGATACGTTGTCTCAGGTGTTTGTTTAGCGGTTGTCTTTTCCACCTCTTGGCCACACTCCACCGCTCTTCCCACAGGCTGACCAAGTGAGAGTCTATCACCGGTACCTCCGCTGTGCACTCAATGGCTTTAGTGGTGTCCGCGTGCTCTTCATGAAGGAATTGAGTCGATTCCCGCGTGCTCCAGCAGCACCTGTGTGAATGTAACTGGCCTGCACGAGCTCGGGTTATCCTTGTCACTTTGGCTTCTTTTATGAGATTTATTTTGCTCTCGCGCCTTCTATACAAGATTTTCTGCGTTATAGTTACTTGATCTATGGCATTAGCCCGCAGTGTCTTGCCCCTTCTGACGAGGTATTTCATTGTCTTTATTTGAATTTCACTACGTCCTGCGGCCGTGGTATTAGGGGCATATCTTTCTGCGCTTTTCCAATAATAATTATTATTCTAAATTTTGAACTCTTATTTCATTCTTATCTTCCATGCCTAAGTTATCCCTAATAACGACTGTGATGTACCGCAGTGGATCGTCTCCTTCGACTATGCAACTGTCTCCAGCCCTTATAGCTGTGTGCTAATTTCAGTTGGAGCTGCGAATGTTCTTACATGGTTCGATAGTATTGTCGGTGCACCTCTGTCGCTTTTGGGAATGTTACGTCCACTGCGTTCCCTTGCGGATTTAATTTTTTCTTGCAAGAGCTTACTCGCCAGCCATTTTCTTTTCTCGGTATTTGTCCCACCTCTTCTTCGTGTAATCCCAATTTTTTGTGCTCGCAACGATCCCCAGAAGCCTGTTTGCGCTCTCGTATAGCTTGTTTAATTTGCTTGTCCTACCACTTACCTGGTTTCCTCCTTTAAATTCAACAATTTTGTTACCGTGTCTGTCTGATCTCCTGCTGCATAAAATCTACTAGTTTCTTATATTCACAGAGAATGCAGTACTGCGGCTTTGCTGTTAACGCTTTCAAATGCGTACTGCTTAATATCAGGCACGACGGCAGTTAACCAACTTCAAGCGCTTTACGGCGATCCCCTAAAGAGCCGCTGCTCCAGCCCACGTTGTGACTGGGATGCGTACGCCTGCGACAGTGTGACTGTGCAGACTTGCGAATTATTTGTTTGGGATAAGCTAACGCGACCACAAACTCTAGCAATTAGAATGAGTCTGAAGAGACATGACTGAGCGAATAAATATGATCCACCTGAATGTAGAACGAAGCTAAAGAGAAAACCTTTAAAGATGTTTTTATGAAAGAAAGCATCGCACTTCAGAAAAATTTCGTCCTGGTCTCCCATTAGACCCCGAACCAAAGATTTTTCGCAGTGGTCGCTCCACCATCTGAGCTAACCAAAAAGCTAGTACATCGCTGCACGAAGGCGAAGTAATTGACAACTCGAAACACATGGACACGGAATATGGCAATTCATTCCTTTGCGCTGTCACAAGATAAAGGATGGTTAACGAAAGAAGAAATTGTCATCCACCCTAATGTATTAGGAAGCGAGAAAGTTAATTCGAACGGGTTTCTTAGAAAGAAGGCTTCACACTTTAGGAAAAGTTATTCCTACTCGTAGGTTCGAACCTGGTACCAATGCCAATCCAGTGTGGGTAAACTGCTCCTACTGCTCACTAATAACAACCGCCGCAATGAGCTAGCAATTGACGTAAATTAGCGACCTGCTTGATAACAGGCGACAGATCGAAATGGCTTTGCCAGCTATCTTCCCGGCCAGCTTGTGTAGCCATTCCAGCTTTTCACCTCTTCTTCACTGGCACTATGCATATAAAAACGGCGGAAAACCCGTACCATAGTGGCTGCCGACCGTAAGGCGTGGGCAAGAAATTTATATAGCAAAACAACGTATTGTCACCATCGAAACGAGGTATGCACGGGGCGTGTGCAGCAGCAGGACCGCTCTTCCGCGCTTCCCTTGGAAAACTCGGTGCCCTCTATCAGCGCCGCCACGAAGGTTGCGCCCGACCTCCGATATGTGTGGCACGCCGGTAAGTGCGAACGCATAGAAACGCGCAGTGAAGTAACCAGGCTCCTCTCTCGACCTTCTTTTGTTGACACGCTGCGTGATCAAGTGCCACAAACTCCACGCGTGCCCTCCGAGACGAGAAGCGTGGCGCGCCAGTGCCTGCGGATGTTCACAATTACGCAACGCTTTCCGTCCATTCAATCGAACATACTAACAACCCGAGTTGCAAGAAGGTCGTTGGAGAGTGTCGAAACCCAGTGCTTTCATGGCGCTGCTTGCTGAGGTGTTGGAATGAAATAAATTCAATCAAAAGCGGCACATAGCAACTGCAATTGTAGGGCAGCCTGCCGGTGCATTGGATTGCTCTTTTTCCGAAACATCTGTGGTTAGTTCGATTCTGCTCGGCATAGGATAAATTTGAAGATCCATTTTTATAATTTTAGAGCAGCACATTCCCAGTTGCGCATAACTAGTTCGCTCAAGAATGAGACACACCTACTTGCATGTGCTTGGTAACCAAAGATGGCTTGAAAGAGGTTAATTTCTTGCCAACACAGAACTAGTTGCACTTACCTAGTATCCCTGTCGGCATTAAAGTGTCTTCCAACAAGAAGAAAAAAAGATGAAGAGAAAGAAGTGCCAAGGGCTGATTGGTGCTCTGGGCCTCTCGCTGCTATGCAATTCTTTATGTTTTTGCCATTTTTGTGAGAGTCATTTCATCAAGGATGAGAAAGAAGACGCTCCCATGGCTAGGAGAACAAGGGCAGTCGTCTGCTTCATTACTCATTTTTGGACGACGTGAATCACTTCAGTCGGCGATCAACGCCGTGGACGAATATCTCCGCAGCATAGGGCTTCAGCTCTCGTCGTCAAAAACCGAGGCGCTACTAATTCACCCCCATGCGAGCCGTGCACGCTTCGAAGTGCCAACTCTCTCGCTGTGCGGAAGCCCCCTCCCGTGGCAGAGAAAAGTCCGATACCTTGGCCTCCACATCGACTGCCGCCTCAACATTAACGCGGCCACCACACAACTCTGTAGGTACTCCAGGAAAGTCGCAGGCGCCGCACGCTCCCTGCTCGCCCGAGGCCGCGGCTGCACACCGCATCTTGCGCTCCGAGTTTACAACTCGATCGCAACGTCGCGAGCGCTCTACGCGCTCCCACTCACGAACGCCAGTGCAGCCATCTGGAAGGCCGGCGATTTCGGGCACCGCACCGCAGTTCTCCAAATGTACGCGCTTCCCCGCTTCTCGCAAGTGGGGGCAACTCTCGCCGAAGCGGGAAACTGGCCGCCCTCACTTCGCGCTCGGAAACAAGCGCTTCACCACATCGAGCGTCTGCAACGGTCGCCACAGGGTCAGCGTCTCGTGTGCCGCCTCCACAACCTCGAGGGCTCGGGCATGGGCCAGCGTGCCACCGAGTTCAGCACTCGCATCGCCTCTTTGACTCAACTCCTCCCCCTGCCGCCTTTGCCGCACGCCTCCCCGCTCCTCGACGTAAACATCACCATCCCAGGCGTCCAGAGCAAGCGACAAACAGCACTGTGTGCCATGCAGCAGGAGAAGGCTGCATTGATCTTCGAACATCTACGCGAGCGACTCTTAGTGTACACTGACGGATCCGTGTCCAGTGACGTTTCCGCCGCTGCCGCGTGCACGGCACGGGACATTTCTGCGTCTCGACAGTGCCGCCTTCGTTTTCCTGCCTCGTCGACAGTCGCCGAACTCGCGGCGATTGACCTCGCGGCTGACCTACTTCTTCAGCAGTGCGGTGTCTCGTCTGCCGCGATACGGTCGGACTCGCGTGCGGCTCTGTGCATGCTGAGGAAGGACTATGCCGGCTTGTGCAGCGCGTGGGATCCAAACTGCGCCATCTCGTAAATCAGGGCTACGATTTGGCATTTCAATGGGTCCCTGCGCACATCGGCCTGCCCGGGAACGAAATGGCTGACGCCCTCGCGAAGCAAGCTCTTTCGACTCGCTTCCTCCTCGCCAGCTCTGTCACCCGTTTCGACGTGGCCAGGATGGCGATACAGCGCATCCTCCGCGCGCAGCACCCGGATCCGCGCGTTGCTGCAGGTACGCCCCCTCGCCTCCTGCCCCGCGCGGGTCTCTCCCGCTGGGACCGCTCGTTTCTTCTTCGGCTGCGCATCGGCTGCTACAACACGGCCGCCAGAATGCACAGACTGCACGGAAGAGGCAGCCCTGTGTGCTTGGATTGCAGCGAGGAGGAGACGCTTGAGCACCTTCTACTCCGCCGCCCGGCCTTCGATGTTGAGCGCACTGCGCTCTTTGCATCATACCGTCGTGTAGGACTGCCCTGTGACTCGCAGGGAGCTCTTCTCTTTCCGGCAGCCCACCCTTCCATTGTCAAGAAAGTGGTTCCTGCCCTACTTGACTTTTGTTCTGACACGCATCTGAGAGCGCGGTTGTAAGCCCCGCATTGCTTCTTCAACCTTCTTGTTATTTTTTTCCGCCCTCCTTTCCTTCTCTCCCTTATCTTTTTCTCCCCACTCCCCTTTCCCTGTGCAGTGCTGTTGAGGTGTCCTCCTCTGAGAGATAGTTACGGCACTGCACTTCTCTCTTCCTCTCCTTCAAAAATCACTACACACACACGACGTGCTCTGACAAGATCGACTCCTCGGAGAGCTCAACGCCAGAAGTCATGGACTCGGGCAGCGAGTACACCGTAGCCACGGGCCGCCGTATGAAGATGCACCATATGTCGACTGAGGCGACATTATAGAATCAGAGTGAGCAGGAATCCTACATGGTTTCTGACGGGCCGCTCTCGACGTCACAAAGCATGAACTCCCTCAGCAGGCACTTACTAACGAAATATTTTCAATGTGCGGCCCCTGGACAAATCAACCACATCAGGATCAACGCTCGCAATGGCGTACTGACAATAGATGTGAAAAATTCCGAAATACTGGAAAAGTCATACGCCATTCCACAGTTAGGTGTGATATTACTTTATTACGTACGGCAAGGAGGCAACGACTGCTGTGATCTCCGACGTGGAGCTGGAAATTAAATATGGGATTATTCAAGAACATTTTGACGTGATGGGTGCGCATTCTTGCGATTCACCACTTGGCGAACTCCCGATGTATCACGGTAATACTTGCTTCTTTGACATTACCAACATATGCCACAGTGGGCTACGTGATCCACGTTGTACGACCATTTGTTCCGAGGCCTCTTCAATGCCGGAAATGTCTAAAGGTAGAACATGTGAGTGCTATTCCTAGAAGTGAAGTCACCAGCTCGCGTTGCGGCGGAGAGCATAATACCAACGACTGTGACGCGTCTTCATTTAAATGTCCCATCTGTACTGGCTATCACGAAGCGAATTTAAAGGTTGAAGGAAAAAAAACCAGTAAAGAACACAATGACAAGAGGAGAGATTCACACCACAACGACTGGACTATCAACTGAGCTTTATTAGAATCAGTGTAGTCCCAGCAAGGTCAGCAGAGCATGCGCAACCGCATCACTGCTAATCACAGAGCACGAAAAATAAGAATCGCTCCCATCGTGACCGACCTAGAAATGCAAATTTTTCAAGTAAGCGCACCGAGGTTGTACTAACGCAGTCGTCACCCAATAAACTGATGTAATACGCTTCCAGGGTTTCTTGCTCTTTTTTGCCCTTGCCCCTACCAAGAATCGTTACATTGCTGAACAAAAGTAACACCCACATTCATTGCAATGACGAGGCAAGTTTACACCGTTATCTGACCCCAGGGACGAGTGGCGCTCACGCAGGCGCTCATTAATACATCGACCAGTTTGGCCTATGTAAAATCTTTCGCATGCGAGAGGGAACTTATAGACAACCCCTGGAGCACATGCCGTAAAATGGTTTTCATGTTGCGTTGCGGAAACGTGGTTCTTTGCCCTGGCTCGAGAAATGTGCGACCACAGACTCGGAAGCTCACAAGGGGCAGAATACACAACACTTACTCCCTGCTTGGCGGTAACCTTCTTGATGTGGCTCACTTTATGCACATACGGCATAACTTCAAGTTCCCTACGTGCAGTTGCCCCACCATCTACCAGCTTCATACGTTCCTTCTTTAGCCTCTGAAGCAGCGATTCAGCCACCGCTTTCAAAAGGGGTGGAGGGAACCCTGCGGCTTCGAAACGTTAGAATTGTGCGTCAAAGCTACTTTTAATAGCGTGGTGACAGCTTCTTTCGAGTGCATTGCGGAAACAATTCATTGCAATTCCTCTTCTTACAATCTTTGAATGTCCAGATCCAAATGGTAAAAGAGCTTTCTTGCCCCTAGGTGAAAACAGCCAGCAGAAATGCCCGTCATCAAAGAATGTTAGTTGCAGTTCTAGGAACCTGATAGAATGATTGTTAGGAAGTTCATTAGAGAAATTAAGAGTGCGTGGAGAAGCTTTAAAAGCAGTGAGTACATCGTCTACTGCTGCGGGTAGAGTGTCATTTGGTAAAAGCTTTAAAAGTACTAAAAAATCATCCGCATACCTAAAAAATTTGCATACACGCTTGTTTTGAAGGAAGCCTTAAAGTTTCCTGTCAAATTTTGCTAAAAATATCTGGGAAAGCACTGGAGCAGCACTAGAGCCAACACATGTTCCTTTTTTCTGAAGGAACAGGGAGGCTCTGAATTAAACCACAGTGGATGACACATAAAGGGACAAGAGCTCTAGAAAGGCTCTTTGTAGCTGTGCGTGAACTTATTGATCACTACAGTGCTGTAAACTTCCAGAATGCATGTGGTATGTCGGTGGATGCCTTTCTACAACAAGAGGCCCAGAGGCGGTTCACACCGGTCCTGGAAGCCAGCAACAGAGAGCCAGATTACATTATTCACCTGTAAGGGCACCCCAGTACCGCAGGTAGACACTATCAGGGTCATAGGAATGTTTATCGAGTCGAACGGGGCCAATGCAGCCGCCCTCAAACGCATTTGTTCCAAGACCGAAAGCATCCTCGACCTGATCTGAAGAATCGCCAAAAGGTACCGCGGAATCAAGGAAGACAATCTGATCCGGATTATCCACGCCTTCGTGCTATGCCACCTCCCTTATTCAGGGGCTATGCACAACTGGCTCGTATCGGAGCGCAACATTATCAGTGCCCTAATCAGAAGAGTCTTCAAGCTTGCCCTCGGCCTTCCCATCCGAACGCACACAAAAGACCTCCTCAATTTGGGAATTCACAAGACGTTCGAAGAAATCGTTCAAGCCCAAGAATTTTCCCAGTTTGTCAGACTCTCCGGTACCCCAGCGGGCCGAGCCATACTTGGCAAGCTGGGACGTAACCCCACGGTCGTCAGTCTCGACGCTGTGAAGCTGCCCAGCGACGTAAGGTCCAAGATTTACATAGACCGGATGCCATGAAATATGCATCCCAGCTACAACGAAGGACGAAGACGAGCCAGGGGTAAAGGTCTGCTCGCCAGTGCCCGCTTGAAAAAGGACCGAACATGCTTCGTAGACGCTGCTTCGTACGTTCAAGAAGAGGCCTTCTCCTTAGTGGTCATCGACTGTGCTTCTAAAATCCTTAGCTGCGCTACCATCCGCACTTCTAATTCCAGCGTTGCAGAGCAGGTTGCTATTGCTCTTGCATTGACGGGCAGTGTACATGACACGGTTTATTCGGATTCCAAGGCCGTTGTCAGGGCCTTTCAGATGGGAATGGTGGCTCTCCAGGCCCTACGTATCATCCAAAGTGCCAAAGACATGAAACATCACCCTTTGGCGTGTTTCCCTGCGCACATTGGAACCATTGAGGGTGCCTCGATCAACCCCAACGAGGAGGCGCACTCGGCTGCACGAGGTTTCACTGACCGTGCGCTGGGCAACGCGTCCTCTCCAGGGCGACCCGAGCCTCTCTGCTCGTACAACGAAATCTGCAAATATAATTATGTGTCAAGAAGACTCTTACCTTCCCCGCACTCCTCGCTGTGCAGGGCCCAGGCAGTCACTCTCAGACTTCTGCAAACAAGCACTTACCCGAGCCCCGCAGCGCTACACACAATGTGCCCTGAACGGTTCCCAACCCTGGACTGCCCTCTGTGTGGTGATTATGCGGTCTTCGAACATGTCCTGTGGGGCTGCGCCCCTGCCGGTCCCCCTTTTAACTCCAGAGGAAACGATGAAGCTAATTAGGACGCAGGATCAGACCTCTCAAATCCTGGCAGTCCAGAGGGCTCGCGAGAGGGCCGTCACGTTCCACCTCATGGTCCCCGAGTGGGCCTAGCCAGGTGACGTGGAGTTCGCTTACGTCTGTAGTGGACGAAATAAGGTTGTTTCACTCACTCACTCACTCATAGGCCAAACTGGTTGATGTAATAATGACCATCTGCGTGGGCACCAGTGCTCCCTGGGGTGAGATAACGGTGCAAATTTGCCTCGCCATTGCAATGAATGTGGTTGTTACCCTTTGTTCAGCAATGTAACGATTCCTGGTAGGGGCAAGGGCAGAGAAGAGCGAGAAATCCTGGAAGCGTACTACATCAGTTTATTAGGTGACGACTGCGTTAGTACAACCTCGGTGCGCTTACTTGAAAAAGAATTTGCATTTATAGGTGGGTCACGATAGAAGCGATTCTTGTCTTTTCATGCTCTGTGATTAGCGATGATGCGGTTGCGCATGCTCTGCTGGCCTTGCTGGCACTACACCGATTCTATTAAAACTCAGTTGATAGTCCAGTCATTGTGGTGTGAACCTCTCCTCTTGTCCTTGTGTTTTTTGACTTTCTTCCTTCAATTATGTACCAACTAGCCCAGACTTCAACCCTTCTGCGACATTAAAGAAGTGCCCGAAAATGAAACAAGACGCTCGTCTTCTTCAAAAAGTGGCAAGAGACCAATCTTTATGGAAGGAGGCTGCTCAGTCTATTCGCCAAAGTGGCCAACGCTCGCGATAGAAGCGCCACAAAGCCATTTCAAAAGAACTACATGACGGGGCGCACGCGCCATGACCGCCTTTGCCGGTGCGTGCACCGAAGACGGTAAGCGCTAATTTGGTCGAAACTGTTAGTTCAAGTTCCGCTAGTTCAAGAACTGCTAGGATGCAACTCCTAATTCAAGGTCAATGAGAGCCTGTGGCGAATATTCCTGTCCACACACTAATACAGACATGGAGTGGCCTTTGCTACCCTCTGGACCCACGGCTATGACAACGGGCCCTAGTGGTCCTCTGCACCATGAAGACAAGAATGATAGGGCCAATGAAACCGGTGACAGAACGGACAAGGAAGGAGACGGACTCACTGAGAAGGAAAGCGTTCAGAAAACGCCGAAGAACTCGGTAGATTCAGTACGCGTGATTCTCGGTGGTCTCGACAATCCGGCCACTAAAAGTGCCCTGCAGGTGGTCGCTGTACTGGAGCCGCGTATGGCAGTAATTTCCATGCAATAAAGCTTTTGTTTGGCGTCTGTGTTGCTCATGCAGGGGAGACCGACACAACAACTTCGTCTTAGCGCTTTTATCTCTAGGTTCACGAACTAGTGACTATAGACCACATACGGATCCCACTAGTGGCTTCATGGATGAGATTTTTGATTGTTTATCATAGAAAAGGGGGGGTTACGGTCCCACGTCTTCGCATTACGCGTGTGATGCGAAGACGTGGGATCGTTACCCTCTTGCGGCAAGTTGTTTTTTCATTCACTTTCATTGCCAATAATTTATCATTTCTTAAATTATATTAGTAAGTACGAGTAATTTCCTCTATGTTCTCCTTGGTGTCTGTGTTGGCTTCTCATGACATGATTCTTTCAAATATCGGGCCCCGGGTAACCCCTTTCTTCTCGTTCTAAAGTGAACCCTGTGGTTTATTACAGCTTTTATTATTCGTAACTTTATAATTATGCATTGGTTATTTCTCAGTGTCATACTGTTTACCTATGTACACGTTTACCACATTTTTACACACAGATATGCAATGTATTAGGATTTCCCACGCACATGCCTTACCTGTAATGGTCCCCAGTGGCATCGACAGTTGCGTTAAATAAACACATGAAGTAAATAAGCTGGACCAAGTGTTCCAAAATGTTTCTACCAGCTTTGGATCTGCCGTACGTCACTCGGGTAATCCGGTATTGCGTTAACGGGTAGACTTAGCCGACAGGTTAAAACCCTATATATTCGCTTCTTTTGCGGTTTTCTAAGTATTAACCTCCAAAGCCGTGGCTAACGCATATATTCGGCTTCATTTCGCTGAGCAGTTTTCTGTACGTCTAACAAGGAATGTGTATACCTTTGGGTAGCGCTTGAGCTCTCTGAAGAAGACACCGCAGAACTCTGGATTGGGATCCACATTGGTGTACTTAATCTTTCTTGTGATGTGCTCAAAGTTGGCTCCTGCACCCGCGCCAATTTCTAGCACCCGGAGAGCGCCTTCTTTCTGGAGCGCGGGATCACGTGACTCCAAGAAGTGCAGCGGCTTGAGCGCAGCGCGCCGTGCTGAAGCCATGCCGTCTGCATAAAGGATGTTTCCGACACGAAGCAAAACGACGAAGTACATTTGACGTAATTTTCTGGACGCTAGCAATGCTGGAAGGAGTATGATTCCGAACGTGAGCATCAATGTGATCCACATGACGCCACAGAGCTGCCAGAGCAACCGCATCTTGTCCACTGCACACACCTTCACTGCACGCGTGCGTTTTATTCAACATCGCACATAAATAACCCCGTTCACCTGTCAGGTGACTGCGCGACGGGAAAGGGATTGGTGGCAGCTGTTGCCTATGAGAGGTCGTATTATTGCAAAACTTTCCCCGCGCTTGATTGAGCACGGTGGTCATGCAATATTTATAGAGAGCATGACTTTCGATCTTAAATTCTTTTTTGTGATTGGCATTATTATGCACTAATTCTCTTCTGGTGAATGAAAATCGATTTACATGATGTTTAACTCGGAAATGTGTCTTCAAGTTGAAGTATCTCAGAAATAATGCTGTGTTGGCTGATTCATCGGCTGACTATTCCTTACAACGACATTTAGGTACGCATAAGATTAAGCTTATTACGGAAACCTGATGTCGACAAAATTTTATCGGAACTCGTTCGCGAACTTCGCCATATGAGCCGAAACATTACCAAGGTTCCAATTTCTAGGTAGACATTGCTTCAGCAGGCACTAGTATGGCCTAAACTCAAATATTTAGGCGCTCTATGGCACGCTAAGTAGGCTAACCCGTGTCAGGCTCTTAGGGAATAAATGAATTCATTGCGTATATACAACTGCGCAGCCAGTAATAACTGCAATAAATATTTTCTATAATTTCCAGGCTTGGCAGCGGGCACAAAACATTTTTGAACAAAGTATTGGTCACAAAGTTTGTCATGATTCTGCATAACAAAATTACCATAATACCGAGCCTTCTCATCGAAATCTCATTACACAAATAACACATCTCCTCGTTATCAGGTTCTTTTCTGTTGCTTTGTGCCTAAACTTTCCTGCCAATTTTTGTGCCTGTGCTGCCCAAATATGTTTGCGTTTTTCATACTGCCCTTTAAGAAAGCTGTAGGTCATGGGCTCCCATCGGCATACAGAGCAAAGGATAAATTGTTTTCTGCACAACCACTACGCCAAATTTCGATGAGTTTAGTTGCATTTGAAGAAAATGGGTACAAGCTAGGGTCTTACGTTGCAAATATTAAATTAAGATATTAAGAATTGGTAAAGAAAGATACCTCATCTGCCCAATTTATAAGTTCCCTACTCAGTATTCAAAAATCGTGTGGTGGTTGTGCAACTTCCATCTAACGATACATCTACAAGGAACAAAAGTATTGAATAAAAGAATATTTTTAAATATACTGTCGCGAAGCACTTTGAGCAGCAAGCCTTCGCGACTAGAACGTTGGAGCAGCGAGAGGTAGTTTAGCCGACCAAGCACCGAAACAAGGTTGTTCTTTCTCGTCGTCGTTGTCTCTGTCCTAGCCACAGCCCCACTGCTCCCTATTTTACAGTACAGTTATCTCCCCCACGGAAAAGGAAGCCGTCCCGGTGACCTACGGGTAAGACAGCACAGGCGGATCATAGTAGGGCTTGAGACGCTGGGCATGCACAATTTCGCGTCCACGACGGCGATGATCCAAAGGTAGCTCGAGGGGTTCCACAATATAGTTCACTGGAGACGTTTGTTTGATCACGTGGTATGGGCCTTGGTACTTCGACGCGAGTTTCGGTGACAGTCCAGTGGTAGAGGCTGGAACCCAAAGCCACACTAGCAAGCCAGGAGCATAGGATACAGGAGCATTGGGACTTTCTCGGTGGTGCTTCTGGCGTTACTGTTCTTCTGACGTAAATATACGGGAAAGCTTGCGACACTCTTCTGCGTGTGCAGCAGCTTCGGATAGGGTAGTTGTTTCCGTGAAGTCAGGGTGGTACGGAAGGATAATATCCATTGTGGAAAAAGGTTCGCGTCCGTACAGGAGAAAGAAGGGCGTAAATCCCGTGGTAGTCTGCGTGGCAGTGTTGTAAGCGTAGGTCAGAAAAGGTAGAACATGGTCCCATTTGGTTTGGTCGGATGCAAGGTACATGCCCAGCATGTCACCAAGAGGGCGATTCAAGCGCTCGGTCATGCCATTAGTCTGCGGATGATACGCAGTAGTGGTGCGATGAATGATGCGGCATCCTTTGAGGAGAGCCTCGATGACGTCGGAAAGCAAGACTCGGCCTCTGTCACTGAGTAATTCCCTGGGAGCTCCGTGGCGAAGGATGATGTGGCGCAGGAGGAACCAGGCGACGTCACGTGCAGAAGCGCTGCCCAAAAGGGAAGTTTCCGCATAGCGCATAAGATGGTCGATGGCCACGATTACCCAGCGATTGCCATCTGATGTGGTTGGCAGAGGTCCATAAATGTCGATGCCTACTCGATCAAAAGCACGTGCTGGGCAAGGCAAAGGCTGCAATGGGGCGGTTGAACGACGAGAGGGATCTTTGCGGCGTTGGCAAGCAAAACAGGAGCGGACATAATGACGGATGAATCGTAACATCCCCCGCCAGTAGTAACGAAGGCGTTGATGTGCGTATGACATCAGTACCTCTGCATGCGTGCACTGGGGATCGTCGTGGAACGCTGCGCAAATATCCGAACGCAAGTGTCACGGGATGACAAGCAACCATTTGCGGCCGTCCGGGAGGTAGTTGCGACGGTACAGGAGCCCGTCGCCAATGGAGAAGTGATATGCTTGGCGACGTAATGCGCGAGTGTTAGTGGGTGTCGATGGGCTGGACAGAAAACGCAGCATGGACAGAATCCATGGGTCTTTCTTCTGCTCCAGAAGAATGTCCGTGGCAGCAAGAGAAGGCTCGGACAATGAGGCGTTCGGGAAGCTAGCCTCGTCTGTTAGTGGCGAAGGAGACAAGGCATCCGCATCCGAATGTTTTCGGCCAGAACGATACAGTACGCGAATGTCATACTCCTGCAGTCGAAGGACCCATCGAGCAAGACGACCGGACGGTTCTTTTAAGGATGACAGCCAGCACAGCAAATGGTGATCAGTTATGACGTCAAACGGGCGGCCATAAAGATACGGACGGAATTTGGTTATGGCCCAAATTATAGCCAGGCATTCCTTTTCTGTGACAGAATAGCTAGATTCAGATTTAGCGAGTGCACGACTGGCGAAGGCAACGACTTACTCATCGAAGCCAGCCTTTCTCTGAGCGAGAACGACCTCAAGGCCAACGCCACTGGCATCCGTGTGTATTTCAGTTGGAGCACTGGGGTTGAAATGGCGCAGGATTGGTGGTGACGTCAAGAGACGACGCAGCTTTGTGAAGGCGGCATCGCAATCCGGTGACCAGGTTGAAAGGTTGTGGCCCACATGAAGAAGCTGCGTTAAAGGTGCTATTATAGCGGCAAAATTGCGGATGAAACCGCGAAAGTATGACGCTAATCCAATGAAGCTGCGCAGTTCTTTCAAAGTCGTTGGTCGGGGAAACTGGGCAACAGCTTGTAGTTTCGCCGGATCAGGAAGTACACCTTCTTTCGACATGACATGGCCGAGGATGACCAGCTGCCGGGCAGCGAAGTGACACTTCTTCAACTTAAGCTGGAGGCCAGCATCGGCGATGCACTTTAGGACGCCTTCAAGTCGAAGTAAGTGGGAAGGAAAGTCCGGTGAAAAGATAACGATGTCGTCCAGGTAACACAGGCATATCTGCCATTTGAGGCCGCGCAAGATGTTGTCCATCATTCATTCAAATGTGGCAGGCGCATTACACAGGCCAAATGGAATCACGGTGAATTCAAATAAACCGTCAGGTGTGATGAAGGCCGTTTTCGGATGGTCTGACTCCGCCACTGGCACATGCCAGTACCCGGATCGTAAGTCTAAGGATGAGTAGAATTCAGCGCCTTGGAGGCAGTCTAGCGCGTCGTCAATACGGGGTAGCGGATAAACGTCCTTGCGTGTCATCTTATTAAGTCGCCGGTAGTCCACGCAAAAGCGAATTGTGCCATATTTCTTTTTTACCAGCACTACAGGAGAAGCCCAGGGAGTGTGCGAAGGTTGTATGACGCCGCGTTGGAGCATGTCTGCAACTTGCTCAGCGATCACGCTACGCTCCGTGGCGGATACACGATACGGCCTGTGGCGTAAAGGCGCACGGTTGCCGGTGTCGATGTGATGGACAACAGTGGAAGTACGGCCTAAGCGAGATTGTTTTAGGTCGAATGACGTGCGAAAGCGGTCTAGAAGATGGACGATCCGGGCGTGCTGCGCTCGAGTGAGGTTGCGATCAATACTCTGGTAAAATGTTGGGTCACACGGCGGCGTGGGAGGAGAAACTTGAAGGGCCAGAGCGTCAACCGGAGGAGAAGCCGGGTCGTCAGGCACATCGTAAAGGAAGCTTGGTTCGATTTCGTCGGCATAACGAAGACACTCATTGTGGAGCAGCCTAGCAGGGCAAGGAAACAGGTTCGATACATAAAGTGCGCTCGAACCTTGTCGAATGGCAAGAAGGGCAACAGGAAGCAAGAAAGGATGGCGGCCAGCAACAAGCTTAGACGGCGTGAAAAGAACTGTGGAGTCGGAAAACCCAGCGCAGGAAACGGGTACAAGTGCGGCAGAGTATGGAGGAATCTCGGTGTCGGCGGTGACGAACACACGACTGGAAGTGTCATCAGTATCTTCAAAAACGTTGGTGCCGAATGGCGACAGCGCGAGTTCAGCACGGCCACAATCTATAACGGCGTGATGAGAGGACAGAAAGTCCCATCCTAAAATCATGGAATGGGAGCAGCGAGGCAGAACAACGAACTCAATATGGTATAAAGCGCCGCTTATAACAACACGCACGGTACTCTTCCCTAGGGATCAATCGGCGCAGCGCTCGCTGTACGTAATGAAATGTCTGAATAAGATGCCGCGACTTTTCTAAGGGTAAGACGAAGCTGGTCCGAAATCACTGATATTGCTGCTCCCGTGTCTACAAGCGCATGAACGGCAATGTCTTCTGCATAAACTTCAAGGACGTTCGCAGGGAATAAATGAGGTCTTGAGGAGTTCGCTGAGATCGCAGTTATTGCCTCCGGAACTGCGGTCCTTAGTTTTCCTGTCGGATAGCTTCAGGACGACGGAGAAGTGGCGACAGAGAACGCCGACGGGGAGACGGAGACCGATGGGTATTGAAGGGTCGGGAAAGAGGAGACGAGGCTTCGAAGGGCTGAGCGGCAGTAGCAGAACGGGACGGAGAGTCGAAACCGTTACTTTGTGCCCTCGGAGAATCCGAAGGATACCGTCCACGCCGGCGTCAAAGCCGGGCTACATGCCCAGGTAGGCCACAGGAATAACAGATAGGCCGATTGTCATGGGTGCGCCATGGATTGAGAACAGCGGGCGTAGACTGTTGGAAATATTGGCGAGGTGGGCGCATGGGCTCCTGTGGCGGCCAGTAGCTGCTGGGGGGGGGTGGGGCAGGAGAATATGTTGCAGCTGCTTGCAGAGGTGAGGGAAAGGCGCTGGTAAGTTTGGATCGATTACCTGCAGAACGAGGCCTTGGATTAGCGACAACGGCAGCGTACGTAAGTGGCACCGGCGTAGGAGGCGGTTGATGAACAAGTGGTACTGCGTTAGCGATTTGTTCTTGTATCAGGTGACGGAGATCTGGAGAGAAGCACGGCTCTGAGGCTGGAGCGACTGGCAGAAGAGAGAGTTGGCGCGCCACTTCTTCTCGTACAAATTGCTTGATTCTGTCGTAAATTTCAAAACTGCAAGCAGTAGAAATGACACCATCACTCAGAGCTGAAAGCGCGACGTCCGGAGCGAGAGCTCGGTGCGCAGAAAGCCGCTGTTTGCGCAGCTCCTCATAGCTCTCGCAAAGTGTTATGATGTCGTGCACCGTCCGAGGATTCCTTGCCAAGAGCATTTGGAAGGCGTCATCTTCTATGCCTTTCAAGATGTTCTTGACCTTGTCATCTTCGGTGATATTTGAGTCTATACGCCGGCAGATGTCAACTACATCTTCAATGTAGCTCGTAAAAGTTTCGCCCTTTTGTTGGGCACGACAGCGAAGCTGTTGTTCAGCCCGAAGTTTGCGCAGAGCAGGGCGACCGAATACTTCTTGAAGTGCCGTTCAGAATGCTGACCAGGTGGAAAAGTCAGCCTCATGGTTGCGGAACCAAAGATGGGCGACCCCGGAAAGGTAGAATGTGACGTAGCCAAGCTTGTCGGCTTCAGACCATTTGTTGTGGGCACTCACTCGGTCGTATGAGGACAGCCAGTCCTCTACGTCATGATCGTCAGTGCCATTGAATATGGGAGGATCCCGTTGGCGTGGCGCACCAGGACAGACGACTGGAGGCGGTGCCATGGGTGGCGCGGTAGGACTAGTCTCCTCAGGCATGGGAGATGTGACAGGGATCGTCCGGATTCGGAGTTCCAGGTTTGCAATTTATTATTATTATCATTAGTGGGGCCATTTCCAGCACCTTCCACCAAATGTCCAACACCTTCCACCAAATGTCGCGAAGCACTTTGAGCAGCAAGCGTTCGCGACTAGAAACGTTGGAGCAGCGAGAGGTAGTTTAGCCGACCGAGCACCGAAACAAGGTTGGTCTTTCTCGTCGTCGTTGTCTCTCTCCTAGCCACAGTCCCACTGCTCCCTATTTTACAGTACAATACCTTTATTTGGGAATAAAACAATTCCTAAACCTTGATAAATATTGCAAGAATTTGGTGTGATCTGCTAATTTATATGTCAAATAGGTCCTCTTTGACGCCCTAGCGGATGCAGTTTATGGAAATCTCACAGCTCTTTTTTTGTGCAGAGTTAGGAACTTGTAAATATTGTGCTTCCATTTTTGTGAAAGTTACGAATGTTAAATTTCATTCTGAACGGTTAAGGTATAACATCTAAATTGTGCTTCCTACAGTCACAAGAAACTATTTTTTCGCTTTATTGCAACAACTTTTATTAAAATCAGTGTAGCAGAGTACTCTCATCAAAGCATTTTCACATGTTACAAGTATTAAAATCTGAAAGTCTGAATTAGGCCTGTGGGAAAGCTTTCTCTTAAAATTTAAGGTACCATACAGGCTCAGTGTGCATCTGTCTATCCCTTAGAATTATATGTAGCCTGTTATGAAATAGGCTTAATCCTTTTGCTCCGTTTCCACAAGCTGTACTATGAATTGTTATCCACAATTGTTGCACTGCAATTATGTCTTATCACGGATTATGATCTCGGTTCGAACCATGGCACACTGCGATTCGAATTATTACAATGGTCAGTTCTGATTACATTGCTTGCTCTGGAATGCAGTTCCGTTGCGTGCAGCCGGCATTTTAATTATGTACATGTCATATCAGGGGTTGTGTTTTACACACGGTAACTAAGCCGATATGGGTGTAGATGCGCCCAATGGAAGTTGTCTGCGGCATGCAGAATATCCACAAGAGCCAATTTTTTTTTTTGCAAGCACGCCCCGCCTCTGCGGCGCCCTATTCAACTCGTGCTGTTTTTATTTCTACTCATCTCATCAGCACCGGCACAAGCGTGGAGAAAAAGTTGACACCGACGGTAAGCAATCGGTGCACGTGAATAGGAGACAAAGTTGATGAGCTAGAAAACAGATGCCCATATAAAGATGTCCTCATCTACGGGCTCACAGAACAAGGTATAGAAACTGTAACTGATCTGAAGCAGGCGGACGTAAGCTGCATTCTTAAAGACAAGCTTAGTGGACGTTCAATCATACAGCGTGTTTACCGTATAGGTAAAACAAACAGAAAACCGAGTTTGCCCTGTCATTCCATTTTTATATAACTTAACTGAAACTATGTGCGTACTTCTAAACTGTGTTAAACTGAAACACAGTCTATTTCTGAAGGTTTCTCAGCACCTGTTCGTTCCATACGTAGTAGGCTTTGGCAGTCACGCAAAACCGAAAGGGAAAATGGTGATAAAGTCACCCTTGTCTATAAAAAACTAAAATTAAATGACAAATTGTTCGATTGGAGTTTACGGGCAGCAGTATTCTGTGGCGGGGTACAACCTGTGACTATGCCTAAAAATAAAGCCTTGTTTTTATACAGAGCGCTACGAGAGGGCATAGGATGGCAGCAATGGTGCAGTTGTTGCTAAAACAGTTCTTCTTTTACATCCAGCTCGGTAATTCGACTTCCCTTTACTGTAAGCGCTCTAGCAATCGTGCTTTGCTGCTCGTCCCATGCCCGGACATTTTGTGATGTTTATTTACCGACTGTGTACATGTCACAAATTTGCTTGTGATACCCGGATTCATTGAGGTTGACCCTGGCCCTGATCCCAGTTGCAGCACTAACCTGCTTTTCGGGGCCATTAACCCTCTTGATACTAAAATGGATGTGCGTCACGCTGAGCTAATCTCAAATCTTGATGAAGTGAAAGCCATACAAAAGTTACTTGAGAAGCATGTTACAAGCATAAATGCCAGATTACCGTGCGTAGAGGAGAAAGTTGTTGCACTTGACACTCAGCAGAATCCTGGTTATATCCGAGGCATTATTACCGAAACCATGAAAAGTTCTCACCTACGGGGCAGAAACCTGGAAGCTTACGAAAAGGGTTCTACTTAAATTGAGGACGATGCAACGAGCTATTGAAAGAAGAATGATGGGTGTAACGTTAAGGGATAAGAAAAGAGCAGATTGGGGGAGGGAACAAACGCGAGTTAAAGACATCTTAGTTGAAATCAAGAAAAAGAAGTGGGCATTGACAGGACATGTAATGAGGAGGGAAGATAACCGATGGTCATCAATGGTTACGGACTGGATTCCAAAGGATGGGAAGCATAGCAGGGGGCGGAAGAAAGTTAGGTGGGCGGATGAGATTAACAAGTTTGCAGGGACGACATGGGCACAATTAGTACACGACCGGAGTTGGAGAAGTATGGGAGAGGCATTTGCCCTGCAGTGGGCGTAACCAGGCTGATGATGATGACGATGATGATGATCAAAAGTGAGAATGCATCGGTACAATCTTGTCTGGATGATCTTGAGGACAGGTCAAGGTGAGGTAACTTGATTTTCTTGCTATGGCCGATAGTACCTCAGAAACTTGGACGGAAACAGAAAAAAAGTTCATTCAATTCTCGTGCAACTTTTCGCGCTGCAATTACCCGAAGCGCGAATTGGGCGTGCGCATAGTTTAGGTGCCTTTATAAATAACAAATGTCCATAAGTGGTAGTGAAACTGGCATCATCTAAAGTAAAAAAGAAAAACATATTAACACAAAAAGCAACTGAAAGGATCCGGGGTGTCCATTCACAAAGAGTTCTGTCGGGCAACTATAATGACTAGGAATAAATTTATTGCATTTGAGAAGTCCCCCGGTCAATGGTGTCATCTGAGGTACAACAAATTGTTCATAAACAAAACGTGCTACATGTATTGCTCTCAAGCGGATACCGTTTATGAGCTTTAGCGGAACAGTATTGCTATGGCCAGCGGAAATGTAGGCAGCAGCGCAATAAATTTCCCTGAGAATACCCCACCCTCGTTTCGAGTTAGCATCGCGCTGCCGTAAAAAATAGGCATGACAATGATTACTCTGCGCTGTTCACTAACATCCGCTCCATCATGAATAAGTGCGATACCCTGTCTGCGATGAACGACCCGTGTAATGCAGATATTGTTGTTTGAGTCGAGACCTGGCTTTCTGATAAAATTGAAAATTGGGAACATTTCGCGTGCTGTCAGGCTTACAATATTTATAGAAATGACCGAATAGGACAATGTGGCGGTGGGACCTTGATCGCTGTTTCATCTGATATCCCGACTTTTGATATACACGTGCCTTCGCCGATTCAATTCTTGTGCTATAGTGTAGGACTAAGAGAGACGTGAAATTTGGCGCTTGCTATCGACCACCCACTAGCTCATCCACATTTCGCAACGAACTATTTGACGGTCTTAACCAAATCGTTGTTGAATATCTAGCAACACCAATGTTCTTGCTCGGTGATTTAAATTTCCCTGCCATTGACTGGGCTGTTGACTTCCCATCAGTGACTCTATCCTCATCCCAGTGTTCAAGCTTTCTTGATATATGTTGTATCTTTGGCCTCACCGAGTTTGCTAAAGTGCCTAGCCATGTCACTGCAATTCCTGCCAACATCCTTGATCTCGCCTTCGCCACATTTCCTGATTCAATTTCTTCGTTATCAATTATAACTGGTTTAAGCGATCATTCCGTGATTCATTTTGCAATCCTCTTACGCTAGCCCCAGCGTCTAAAACATATTATGAAAATTCGTGACTACAGTAGAGCAGATTTTCCCTCGATTAATAGCGAGTTACAAAGCTTTCCCGATTTCTTTTTTCCACAGTTGAGGGAAAGGTCTATCACAGAAGACTGGCTTCTTTTCAAAAGCAAGGTTAAAACACTAATTGAAAAATATATTCCGACTCGCCTATTATCTCCATGCAATGAGCCATGGTATGAGCTGACGTGCTCACACCGGCTCCGGATTTTATGACCAATTTTGTAGTGCTAAATATTTTTAATAAATATTGCCATTGTGTTTGTGACAGTGCGGGTCATCAACCGGTACCCGTGGCTACCAAAAGGTACAATTTTTCGCCAATTTCCCGGGACTTTCGATGGAGGCCGGCGCCGTTCCACTAAGCCTAATTGAGCAGCTTGGATCTCCCCATAGACAGGCCTAACCTCTGCGAGGAAAGGCCGTCGTCTTCAGGCGGAGGCTATACAAACACGTCGACCAAGATGGAGACGTCCATTGTTCGGGACACGGCGAATTCCGGCGTTAGCCCGATGTGTGTTGAAATTGAAGGGGAAGAAATTTCTTCCTAGGAATTCAACGATGATGCAGACTGGTGGCACATAGGCCGGCGTATAAAGACCTTGGCCGGCCAGGGGACTGCCGCTCGCCAGTCAAGACCTACGACGAAGAACTTTGCCAGGAATGGCAAAGCTTCGGTGACGAGGGCAGCAAGGATGCCGGACGCTCTACCGAGGGAGGAGACCAAGGTGATAGTGTGGCCTCGGGGAGGCCTTAACATCGCGTGGACTCAGACCGCCAGCGTGGCATCAGCCATCATGACGGCGACGAACGTATCAAGGGAGGTCGGAGCAGCGGACACCTTCTACCCCAACTTGCAACAAAACATCATGGTGGTGAGTACACCCGACGATATACGTGCTTCACGTTACGCCGAGATAAAATCAATCTGCATTGGTGGCAAGGAACACGTTGTTGGCGCATATCAAGCCGCGCCATATAGCACTGTCAAAGGCGTTATTAGAGGTATCCAATAGAGGACTCCATGGCCGCAATCGACCGGAACATTGTTAACTCGAGAAATCCCTTGGCACTTGGCGCGAAGAGGATTGGTAGCTCCACCACAGTCATCGTAGCTTTCGAGGGCCTGAAGGTCCCGAATTACGTGTGCTATGGTCCCGTTCTCACCAAGTGCAGCCTATATCGAAAACAATTCGATGTAGGTAAGCAATGCGGAAAGGTGGGCCACCGCCGCGACGTTTGTCCAAAATCTCACATGAGGGCTTGCTTTGCTTGCTGGGCCGTTGACCCCAAGGAAGACCATAGATGTACCCCCCCTTGTAGATTGTGCGGAGGGCCACATCTGACCAGCGACAAGGTTTGCAAGAATAGATTCAAGGTCCCATATGTTGTCACAAGGAGACAATGGGAGCACAAGATGGCCGAACAACAAGCGCAGCAGCAACAACGAGCATCTCTCAGAGTTAAGGAATTTCCATCGCCGATGTCAGCAGCCACAACACCTGCCAGCCCAGCTGGTCGCCGAGCGTCACGTTCCGTCTCGAACCGCAGGGCAAGCGAGAGTAGACAGGGTAGCCTTAGCCGTAAGCGATCGTAGTCACGTGACCGCGTGAGCTGGGCCGATGCAGCAAGGCATGGTGCCAAGAAAGCACAGCGGGGTGCCACCACCACCACCACCTCCAATACCGCAACGACCACCGCAACGACGAAGACCATTAGCACAAGCAAGACCATCGATGGCAACACCAACAGCAAGACGAGGGAAGAGGAGGCGATGAGGACGTTGCAGGAAGCCAACGAGGCACTCAGGCGCAAAAACAACGAGCTCGAGACAAAAGTCAGTAGGCAAGAGGCCACTATTAGCAAGATGGCAAACGAGATCGTGGAAATCAAGAAGCTTCTGACGACCCGTTCCACCAATAACGAAGTGCCCCAAACGGTATCATGTGAACCCACACCCAGCATCAGCAGCGCTGTACCATCAACATCCGCTGAGAAGGAACCGGCACCCAAGAGACGAGCGAACGAGAACCTGAAGGAGCGCAAGCTCAACGACCGGGTGGGCAACCTGAAAGATATGGTCGACCAAATGGACGAACACCTAGACGGGCTCGAAGATTATATTAAGACAACGTTCACCAAGATGAATAACGACAGGTTCGCAGCCATCGAGCGGACGTGTCAGCAGTTAACGAACGCAGTACAGCAAATAACGCAGCAGTACGATCAGCAACAATGATGGCCCCTCCAGCAACAGCAACAACTACAGCAGTGAAGGGTCTCATGACCTGGCACTGGAACTATAACGGTTTCGCTAGCAAGAAGGCAGTCTTGCAGCAACACATAACACAAGTAGCAGGCAAGCCCGATATAATCATCTTACAAGAGACTCGCACTGATGCAGTGTCGCTACCCGGTTACCGGGTATAAGCCAAGTCTCCGAAGGTCAGCGGTGGTAGAGGGATGTGCACATTGGTTCGCAAGGGACTCACCTTCATTGAGCACGAGTTGCGCAATAGTAAAATTAAATACACTGTTATCGAGGTCGTTACGGGCAAGAAACAAAAGAACAGCACCTTTCTGCTTAACGTCTACAAAAATTCAAGACGCTCCTTCTCAGAGCCAGCACCATGGCGGGGAGTCACAGGCTCGTCGCCTGCGGGGACTTCAACGCGGCACACCCGGCATGCGGATATAACAAGGAATTGGCCAAAGGGTGAGACCTGTTCCAAGACACATTAGACCTGGGCTTCACCCTCATCACAGACCCGACTGATCCTACAAGGATTGGTAACTCTGTGTCCAGGGATACGACGCCGGACCTCACGTTCGTGAAGAACGACGAGAAGGGGAATATCTCCTCGCCCAACACGGGGTCAGAGCTCCGCAGCGACCACTACATCGTAGAGGTCATCATACCGGAAGTGGTCGAGGCCTCGGAGGACACCAGAAAACAGTTTTACGGATTGGGATGCCTTCCGTGGCCTGTTACCAACGGAGATGGAGGAAATCGAAAACATAGAAGAATGGTCAGCCCACATCGCGGGGAACGTCGAAGAGGCGACCAAAATCATAGAAACGGATGAGCAGGTCGACAAGGTTGACAACCACCTCGCGCACTTATTCGAAGCAACGCAATCTATCCTAAACAGGTGGAAGAAGCAACGACTAAACCGCCGCCTAAGGAAGAAGGTGGCGGAGCTGAATCGCGCCCGGCAGATGCATTGCGGCAAAACCTGGAACTTGATGTGGCATCTGCTCGACGAGACTAAAACAAAATCCCACCAACGCGACCACCTCGCAAAGATCATTCACAGAGCAGTCCAGGAAAACGGGGACACCGAAGTAATCAGACGCATAAACAGCAAGTACTTTGCGGTTACACCTACGGAAAGGCATCCCGAATACGGCGGTCATGCGAACGAGAAGCTTGACCGCGACATCAGCGTCGAGGAGGTTCGAGCGGCCCTGCACGAACTAAACAGGAAGTCGGTGTCCGGCCCGGATCACATCTCGAACAGAGCGCTCAAGAACCTCAGCGATGTGGCCGTCGAAAACCTCACCAGTTATTACAACAAGTGCTGGAGTGCGTGGTCACTGCCCCAGCAGTGGCAGACTGCCAAGACCATTCTCATCCCCAAACCAGGCAAGCCGCCGAACACGGACAACCTCCGCCCCATCTCGCTCACGTCCTGCGTGGGCAAGGTGTTAAAACACGTGCTCATTTGTAGGTGGCAGGATTACCTGGAGGAGTCGGGACTATACCCCACCACGATCATCAGGTTTCACCGTTCCCTCGGCACCCAAGACGCGATGATTCTGTTGAAGAAAGATATCATTGACGATGACACCCTAACGAAAGACAACAAGGCCATTCTGGGGCTGGACTTGCAGAGCGCCTTCGACAAGGCGAAGCACTCTGTGATCCTAGCCCAGGTGTCCAGACTCAACATGGGCGCAAGAACGTACAATTACATCAAGGACTTTCTGACGGGGCGGACTACCGAGCTCTGCGCCGGCGATCTAAGCCTCCAAGAGAAGAGGCCCGGCAGCGTCGGGACCCCCCCGGGCTCGGCCATCTCACCGTTGTTATTCAACCTCGTTAAGGTCGGGGTGGCCAAGCGACTCTCTCTCGTCGAGGGCGTCCGGCACACAATCTACGCCGATGACATCACGCTCTGGGTTCCGGGAGCCAGCGACGTTCACATTGAGAGCACGCTGCTAGAAGCCGTCGACGCGATCGAAGACCAGCTGAATGGTTCCGGTTTGATCTGCTCACCGAGCAAGTCACAACTGCTGGTGTTACCACCGAAGTACGTCAGACGTAACAAGAGCGAAGCGAGGGATTACGAGGCCATCAAGATCGTGACGAGGAACGGCCACGTGATCCCGGAGTTCGACAAAATCCGGGTGCACGGCATGATAATAGACAAGAGATGGGGCAACGGTGAGACTATTTCCCGCCTTACAGCGAAGATTACCACGTCTCAGACGGGTCTCTAACCGCAAGGCCGGGATAAAGGAGGAAAGCTTGATTCGTCTTGTGCACTCCTTCGTAATCAGCCACGTCACCTACGTTGCAGCCTTGCACAACTGGATGCAATGTGAAACGAATAAGATCAACGCCCTGATATGCCAAGCTTACAAGGCGGCGCTCGGACTATTCGAGTATACGAACACCAACAAGCTCCTGAGCCTAGGGGTACACAATACGCTCGAGGAAATTGCGGAAGCGCAACGGACCACCCAGCTGGAGCGGCTCTCTATGACCGAAGCCGGCAGGCGCATACTTGAATACTTGGGCTTCACGCCCGGAGAGAAAGAGGCGAGTAGCGACGTTTCTGTCCCGGACGGAACCCGGCGCCGGATTCGGGTGGACCTCACCCCGAGAAACATGAACCTGGAGTATAACAAGGAGAGAACAGCGGCGAGGGCCAAGACCCTCATCGACTTTCACGCCAAGGACGAGCACGCGAGGTTCGTGGATGCGACAGAATACCAGGGAGACTGCGCGGCGTTCGTAGCTACCGTCATTGAGGCGTCGTCCGGCGCGACGAGGGTAGCGGCGAGCTTAAGGGTCCGCGAGGCGTGTCAGGCGGAGGAGGTGGCCATAGCCCTGGCCATTGCCAACCCCGGGTGCTAGACGGTGTTGAGCGATTCGCGAACTGCAGTGCGGAATTATGCAAAGGGCAAAGTGTGTGGTGAGGCTGTGCGCATTCTGTGCTCGGCTGACCTGCAACGAGATAATAGGTATGTTAGAATCAAGTGGTTCCCGGCGCACGCGGGCAACGATGCGTCAGAGAAGCACGATAACCACAACGAGACGGCACACGCAGTGGCGCGAGCGCTAACCAACCGCGCCGCTGCAACTGCCCGTCCAACGTGGTATAGTGCCAAGGACTGCATGACGACGTTCAACGAACTTACACAGTTCCACCGCCTGGCTCGAAGGTCTTTCCCACCCCCGCACCCGGGACTGAGCCGAGCGGAGGCGGTGCTGTTCAGACAATTGCAAACTGCTTCTTTACCCACCCCAGTGTTAATGACTTATCTATACCCGAAATTATATGTGAGTGTTGTGTGCCGCATGTGCCAGCGGGAGAGGGCCACCCTGACGCACATCCTATGGGATTGCACCAAGTTCTCCGATGTATCTTCGGCAAGTACAACGATACCGCCGCGACTCGCAGCTGCGGCGGAATGCTACGGCCACGAAAGCCAAACCTGGGCCGTCCAGCAGGTCTCGGCGGCTCTTGAAAGACAAAGGCCCAGCGAAACCGACGGAACGTTGCCCCTCAGGGCAACGGACCGCGAGGGTAACACGCGCTGGAGGTGAGTAGAGACCACCCGCTGAGAAGACGTCAGGGCCCGCGTCGCGGCGCCATTTAGTAATGGTGCCGTTCTGCAGGCGACTACATGAAGTTCTTTCTCTCTCTCTCTCTCCATGCAATCGAGCTCTTTGGTTTAACTTGTGTTAAAACGGCGGCTTAACAAGAAAAAACGCCTTTTTCGATGCTTTAAGCTGCCTGGGAAAACCAAAGCAAAAGCTGCCTACGTGGCTATCACATCTGAATTTAATATGGCCATCCGCTCAGTCAAGAATTACTTTTTCTGAAACACTACCACATCTTCTCACAACTAATCCTAAAAACTTTTGGAACGTTATCAACGCACGCAAACCTAAAGAAATTGTTCTGAAAACTGACGCTGGATTTCCTGTCTCCCGTGAGCTTTGCTCAACGGTTTTTAACAACACATTTTCGCTATCTTCACATTTGAACAACACATTTTCGCGCCTTTACGTACACTGATATGGAGCCGATTTCGAGCGACGTTGATGGCATATACAATTTGATTAAAAAGCTAAACTTTCCTCATCAGCAGGTGTTGATACCATAAATTACAAAGTCCTTAAGGGTACTGTAGCGTATTCATCTGTTTTCTTATATACTTTTACACAGTCTTTTCACAGTTCAACACTTCCGGACTACTCGAAGACGGCGAAGGTGATTCGGTAATTCCAGACCACAAATCTAGTGATATACATAACCACTTTAACTACCGGCCGATCTGCTTAACTTCTGTACCATGCAAGTTATTAGAGCACGTAATCGACTGCAACCTCGTTAGTTTTCTCGAGTCTAATAATTTTTTAGCGTCACTGCAGCATGGTTTTATCAAAAATTATTCTTGTGAGAATCAATTATTAACCTTTACTAATGATTTCTCTTCCGCGTTAGATCGAGCTTCAGTTATTGACTGCATCTTCCTTAATTTCGCGAAAGCTTTCGATGCCATCTCACATCGACTACTATTACTGTCTTGATTCCGTCTAGATTGTGGCTTGCTTAAGTGGATTGAATGTTTCTTGCAAGATAGAACACCGTACGTTTCTATTAATGATCATGAGACTAAATGCCATGCGGTGTTCGGCCATGCGGTGTTCCCGAGGGGTCAGTCCTTGGGCCTCTTCTTTTTCTAATTTATAATAATGACCTGCCTGATTCTGTTACTTCTAACATAAGACTCTGCACACGACTGCGTTCTGTACTGCGTAATTCTAATGAGTCTGACTTCTCGGTTCTTCAATCAGACCTAAACAAAATTTCTTCTTGGTGTAATACATGGCTTATGAAACTAAGCATTAACAAATGTAAAGCAATGAGGGCGTTTCGAAAGATGAACCAGTCCATTTCTCAGGGCTATGATCGTAACGGTTGCCCTCTTCAGTTTGTAGACAGCTAAAGGTATCTAGGCGTCCATATCACTAATAACCTGTCATGGCAGAAACATATCACCCATGATGTTAACGAAGCTAAGAGTTCCCTTGGTTTTCTATGGAGGAATTTCCGCCTCACTCCCGTTCCGTTGAAACTACTACTATATAAAACATTCGTGCGTTCTAAACTCCAGTACGCTTCACCGATATGAGACCCGTACAATATCTCGTTAATACAGTCCTCAGAATCAGTTCAAAACCGCTCAGCTAGGTTTATCCTCTCTAACTACTATCGCTTAGCCAGCGTTTCTGGCATGAAGCCAAATCTTGACTTACCGCTTCTTTCTACTAGATGTCGAATTTCCCGCTTATGCCTGTTTCATAAAGTTAACTACAGTAATAATGACCTAAAAATGACACTTTTTTCACCTCCAAGCCATTTGTCATTCCCTATTGATCACCGAATGAAGAATGGGGTGCGTCAGTGTAAAAGCAATGTATACCTCGAAGCCTTCATCCGGAAAACAAGTAAACACAGGAATTGCCTTCTCGCTTTCATCGTCACTATCACAGAACATGATGTGTTAAAGTCGGCTATCTGTGATAAAGTGCTGCCTCATTAGCCATTTCTCTTTTTTTCTATTGCCACTCCTCTCTGTAATACCTGTACGGCCTTGCGAGTAAATAAAATAAATGATATTAAATGAAATGAAACCCCCGGAAGGTGAGTGATAGTTTCAGTGGATGGCTGGATGGATGAATGGTTGGATGGATCGATGGATGGATGGTATGAGCGTCCCCTTTGAAACGGCGCTGTGAGTTGTGCCACCAAGCCATTGCTATTATACTGCCTAATGTCCTACCTAGGTAAAAAAAAGAAAGAAAGCACTATGAACTCCCATAACCAAATTTTCTGACCCCCTATTGTGAATTTTGCTTTTGTACGTCTCCGTTTTTTGGCATTTCCATACTTTTCTTCCACCAATCTTCCTATCGCCTCTTACTAATCTCTGTTGCGCATATGTTTACCTTTCCCTTGCTCTCGCTGAACACAAGGGCTTCAAGAAGCCAGTGGTGCCTAAATCGATCGCTGGGCAGACGTCTTCACGTTCTAATAAAACACGGTCCGTCATCTCTCTAGCTTTACTGCAGCAAGCACATGCTTCTTCTTCCTTCTTATATCTCGCTCTATAGGTGCGTGTTCTAAGGCATCTTGATCTCGCTTCGAAAAGTGTTGAGCTCTCCTTCAGTGTCAAGGAACACGCGCGCTCCTTGCGGTTGGCGGTTATCCTAAGACTTCCTGGAACGAAGTAAAATAGATGTGAATGTTCACATTTCCTGTCATGCCCAAGTTTTCAGAAGATATTTGAGCATGCGGCAAATAACCTTATTTTCTCTTTAGCCATTTCTTAGTTCTATTTTTGTGAACTTGAAATCGGGCGAAGCTCGGGATGTGGTTGACTTCATGCATCCGTCCAGCTTCCCTCTGTTCACATTTGCCACTCGCTCAGCAATATCACAAGTTGGCTTGCGCTCGGTCATCAGCTTCGGTTGTCGTACAAGGCACGAAGATAGGAAAGGTAAGGCAGAGAAGCGTGATCAAGCGTCCAAGGAACAGATGACGCAGGAAACCTGGTCTAGCAAGCAATAGACGAAGATGGCTAAATCTCGCGGTATCGAATCCCGGCAGCGGCCCGATTTCGATGGGGGCGAAATGCGAAAACACCCGTTTACTTAGATTTAAGTGCACGTTAAAGAACCCCAGGTGGCCTAAATTTCCGGAGTCCTCCACTACGGCGTGCCTCATGATTAGAAAGTGGTTTTGGCACTTAAAACCCCACAATAATAAATACGATGGCTAAATTGGGGCATCACATGTTTTCTGAGGCTCTGTGGTGTCTAAACATCGGGATTTACAGTTCAGCAAAGTTTTTCAGGTTTCCTAACGACAAAAGGCAAGCACAAGTCTTTCACTATTTTCTGAGAAGGTGTTCATTTTGCATGAGTAAACTAGGGGCTCTATTCTGGACATGGCATGGCATGGCAAGAACTTTATTTTAGTCCAGAGAAACTAGGGTCCGAGGGCACAAGCCCCCAGGCTAAGACAGTGGCTCCGCCCACGTAGGCACCGGTAGGACAAAGGCTTTCGCGATCTCGTGAGCTCTCCGGACGGCCAGGAGTTGATCTTGGAGGACTTCGCTGGATATGCGCCGACTCCAGTCCTTCTCACAGTTGAGATCTGAAGCCCTTTGGTTGGGGCACAGCTAGAACATATGATCAAATAGACACGGAGTTTGTCCTCAACTTTTACATTCCGCGGGAAAATCCCGGTCAATTTTGTTAAGCACAAAAGGTGTGGGATAAGATTTAGTTTGAATCATTCTTAATGTGACTGCCTGAGCTCGGTTGAGCTTCTTTATTTATTTATTTACTCTCATACCCACAGCGCCATTTAGGCATTACAGTGGGGGGGTTACATACATCAATGTAAGCAGCTTATGGCATCGAATAAACAGTATTATGCTATACAATACAATGAAAGAGAAAAAGAGAAAAAAAAAACGCAAAAATGACATGACAAAAATGGTACATCAGGATATCAATGTACAGCACGCAGGAAACGGCATCATAGAATTAAGTAATAAAGCACTATATAATGGTGCACTGATGGGGGGGGGAGGAAAAAACCTGCTGCCGTTCCTATAGTGTGAAGTGATCTCGTGAAAAGTAGTAAGTGGGTCTTTGTAGGAGCCGCAGTCATCCTGGAGCAGTTCCTGATCTGATGCGCGGCATGTGAGATCTCGCATAGCAGAGTGAGCTTGCTCGTTCGGATTGCAGCCACTGGGGCTGACCGAGTGGCCCTGATGAGCCGCAAACCAGACTAGGTGTGAGCTATCCAGTTGGTCGTAATTATGAGTATCAATACTGTGTACAAGTAATGTGTGTGCTTCCACTGAGACGAAGCCGGCTGAGTAATTCCTAATAGCTTTACGGGAATCGGAGAAGATCGTGGAGCCTCTTCTCTTTGTAATTGCAAGTGCTATGCTTGCTTCTTCGGCGGCATGAATGGAGCTCGTTCTTAGTGACGCCGGGTTTATTAATTTGCCGCTCTCATGGACCATGGCAATAGCGTAGCGGTTGCCCGATCCATAACTAGTTGCATCGACAAAAAGAGCTGAGCTGAGTTGTTGGTGCAGTTTACCCAGAATGCATTTGGCCCTGGCGTCCCTTCTGCCCTTGTTGTACACAGGATGAATATTTCTAGGTATGGGGTCTGCAACTAATTGTGTCTCCACCTCCTTGGGTATTTTGAACTTAGAGACGTCTCCTCCTCGAGGTAGTATTCCGACTTCATCTAGAATTTTACACCCTGGCTTAGTGTTGGAGAGTGTTGCAATTTGTGACATCGAATGTGCCTCACTGAGCTCATCTATAGTGTTATGAAGTCCTACTTGTTCAGGAGTTCGGTACTCGTTCCGTGCGGGAGTCCCAGATCCCTTTTGAGTCCGGAGCGTAAAGTGCGTTTAGCTTAGCCTTCTCTCACTTCCCCCAGTTCAGGTATGATGCAATGTACGTCACATGACTGATGAAAAATGCATGATATGCTCTGATGACATTGTCCTCCTTGAGGCCTGCATTTCGGTTTGAGACCCTGCCCAGGAGCTTTAAAGTACTGTTGGCCTGACCTGTGAGACGGTTTACGGCCGTAGCGTTACAGCTTCTTGCGTCAATGAGAAGACCCAGAATTGCTATTTGCTCTACTCTGGGTATGACCCGTCCTGTGTTGTGTGTGATTTTTATTGGCAGAGTTTCTAAAGGCACAAGGTTTCTAACATCTTGTCTCCCCTGTTTGAAGAGCAGCAGCTCAGATTTACTAGGTGATAGCCTGAGTTCGGTGCCCTTAAGGAAGGATTCTGTGGTGTCTACCGCTGCCTGTAGTGTCTGCTCTAGTGCTGCGAGTGACTCCCTTGGGACCCACACTGTGATATCATCAGCGTATATCACGTGCCCCAAGCTCGGGATTTTGGACAATTCCTCCGAGAGCCTGCGCATGGCAATGTTAAAGAGGAGTGGGGACAATACTGAACCTTGTGGTGTGCCGTTGTTGCCTAAATTGTATGGACCGCCGGTGACTATCCCGAGTTTGACTCGAGCTGTCCGATTAGCTAGAAAGGACCTCACCTATTTGTAAAAATTACTTCCCAGGTTCAAGGTTGAGATTTCATGTAGGATATGTTTATGTGCAACCGTATCAAATGCTTTATTAAGATCGACACCCAGGAGGCCCTTTACGTCCCTGCTAGGGTCGTCAATAATAGCCCGTTTGATCATGAGCATGGCGTCCTGTGTAGATAATGCCTTCCGAAAGCCTATGAGATTGTGTCTGAAAAGCTCCTGGTTGTCTATGTGTTCTATTATCCTGTTATGAATAGCATGTTCGGCTACTTTGCCAATACAGGATGTAAGTGATATGGGCCTGAGGTCCTCCTTTGTTAGTGGTTTGCCGGGTTTCAGTATAAACGTCACCTTGGCCTCCCTCCATTGCGGTGGGACAGTGCTGGATCTCCAGTGACTATTAATTTTGACCATGATTATGTCTATGGCATCACCGTCCAGGTTTCGCAAATGTTTATTTGTGATGCCATCCGGAACCGGGGCAGATCTCCCATTTAAATTAAAAAGTACATGCCTTATCTCAGCTGCAGTGAAATCACTGTCCAAGTCCGGTTGCGATATTCCGGAGTAAGGTTCGCTTATTTCTTCTTCATTTTCATATTCATTTTTAAGTGGAAGGTACGTATGTGCGAGGTCGTTTGCGACCTCTGTTGCTGTCCGCCCTATAGTTATCTGTTTATTGACGAGCCTGCTTATGGCGAGGTTTGTAGTACCTCTGGAGAGCTTGTCATTAAGTAGGCTCTTCAATAGGTTCCATTTGCCTCCTCTGCGCAATCTGCCGTCTGTTTCTAAGCAAGTTTCGTCCCATTGTTGACGTGAAAGTTGAGCCGCTTATGTTTCGATATCACGATTAACTTGGGCGACCTTGGCTCTAAGTCTTCTATTGAGTCTGTGACTCTTCCATCTGGTTAGAAGGGCATTTTTCGCTTCCAGCATGTGATCTAGCTTGGAGTCCATTTTTGGGACTTCGATTTCTGTTGAGACTACATTAGTAGCTTTCTTAATCGTTGCCTTTAGTTGATCTAAAAGCTCCTCATAAGATTCGTCATCTATGCTGGTGTCCTTACGCAGCTTACGGAAGAGATCCCAGTCCACGTATTCGTATTTCCTTAGTGGTGGTGGTTGTGTCTGTAAGATGACTTCAATTATGTAGTGATCACTTCCTAAATTCTCCTGCAGATTGTCCCATGAGCCTTCAATTCCCCGAAGGAATGTAAGATCGGGGGTTGTATCTCTGGTAGTGGAGGTACCAGTTCTCGTGGGGAAGTTAGCATCTGTAATAAGAGCAAATTTTAATTCACTTGCCGTGGTTGCTAAATTAGTAATCTGATGACCATAGCCCCATTCTTTGTTGGGAGCGTTGAAGTCCCCAGCCACTACGAGTGGGGCTGTATCATCCCGTTATTTTCTTCGATGCGTGACGTAGACGCGACGCGAATAAATTGGCGCTGATGACCTCATTTCGCTTTCGTAGCATGACGCCAACTTGCCGTTTTGCCTAAGAAACTGAACTGAAGGCACTAAACGTAAGGTTCTCGGTAAAGCAAAATTGTTTTCCTCCACGGTAAAAATAAAGTAGCAAGCTCGAAGCGCATGATCATTCCGTCGAAAACGCTTCTTGCTTCCGTCGTCTGCGTCATAAGCTACGACACGTGTCCCCGGGAAATGGAATGAGTCATCGCATGTTGGCGCCAACGCGCTTGTTTTCTTCCTTTAGACAACACGCGTGACCTACCAGTGGTGATGCGCGCCCGTTATAGGCCACGTTATAACAATCTCGTGAAACATAAGTGACACAGCCCGACTCGGCTGGCTGAGGAAGGCCGAATATCACCGATAGTGTTGCGCGCGCCAGAGATATCCGCAAACGCGACGCAATAGCCGGCGCTGCCATCACTTGTTCACTTCACTGGTTACTCGCACCGCGGGAGGAAACTTCAAGGCAGCGCGTTACGCATACGTAGATTTCTGTTTATAAATTAAAAAGATGCCATTGTGATAACTTTTGATTGCACGAAAAGGCATTATTCTTAAAGACGTAGGTGTACTTCATTCAAAAAGACCTTCTGTTCCAGAGTGCCCGTATGATGGCAGCCCAGCGACTGTAGGAGACGCTGCCCAGGCTTGCGATGAGGAGAACCGCCCGACCTGAACCAGTTTATGTGCCTCAGTCACCTCCGATAGGGTGTTGTGCATGCCCAGGCTCATCCGCCTGTCCGTGCCGGTGCTCATGGGGAGTCCCAGCACCCTTTTCATACTTTTCCGCATTGAAGTGTCGAGTTTCATCTTATTCGCGTTTAGACCAATGTGGTGCCGATGCGACGTAATTATTACGGCTTATGAGGAACGCGTGGTAGAGCCGAAGGAGGTTGCTCTCCCTGAGCACTCCTCTGCGCTTTGAGACCTTTAAAATCAGCCTAAGCATGTTCTCCGTTTTGGAGGGGATGCGCAACAAAACCTGCGAGTTTCTGCCGTTGTTTCTACCAAGCTCATTAATACAGTTGCCTCTAGGAATCGACAGCCCGTCTTTTGCGGTTAGCGTAATGTGTGTGTCCTGCGGGCAGAGAATACACAACTACGTCAAAGCTTTCCTCAGAGACAGCACCGACCGCCACCATTGGTATAGGAGGCATTAGGACTGACACTTTTAACATGCCCAAAAAGGGAACACCGCAAGGCTCTGTGATATCCCCTACGCTTTTTAACATTGGTATGACCCCGTTAGCACGGAAGCTCGAAAACATTGGAATCAGGCATACCATATACGCCGACGACGTCACAATCTGGGTGACCAAGGGATTCTTAGGAGAAAAACAAGACCTTCTGCAGAGTGCAGCAGATACAGTCCACGCATACACGGAAACTGCGGACTTGCCTGCTCCCCGGAGAAATACTAGATGCTCAGAGCCTACAGAAGATGATACAATCTGCAAAACTCCATAGAGGTCTTCATAGGGGGGTGTAAAGAACGGCCAGCTGCAGTGCAAAGTTTTACCAACCCGTTGCGACTGTGGAGGCAACATCCCGCGAGCATCACCACCAACCTCTAGCCACGGCGTGACTAAGTCGACTGTGTCGATATCGATACGCCCATCCTCCACTCTCCGTCGCTTGAGCTACGATGTGTTGTGACTGAAGGAGTTCGACGAAGCAGGCTTTGTGCGCAACACGACAAAGCGGACCTGATCTCCTAGAGGCGGGGGGGGCTGCCGCGGAATCGCCGACGGACACTCCTTCCCACGCACCGTCCAAGACGCAAGACAACGCGCTACCCGGAACGGCGTCCGAGTTCTACGAAGCCCCTCTGATGTCGGCTCCGGACCATCGCCCCTGTGTGTATGCGTGTGTGGGTGTGTTTGTGTAAACCGTGCCGCGGTGAGGCGGCTAGTTTGCGATGACTAAACGAACGTTCGCATCACCTTATATCGGGAGAGGACCGAGTGTTTAAAAACCACTGTTGTGCGGCTGCTCAGGTCACCCTATCTGAAGAAGTCATGTTTGATGTACTTTCTCAAACAGTCATGTTAGACTGATATAAATACTGTAAATAAATCCATATTCCTCGTTCTCGATGAGAAGCAGTCCTTCCCTTTTTCAACGTCCTCAGCTTGGATAAGTTGGACGACGGCATGGGCCAGCTACCTTCTAATTCACGCCCGACTCCACTCTTGACAACGGATCTCGAGTGAGGGGATTGAACCCCCAATAATAACAGCTGGCTGACAGCGATGAGATGGACTTTGCGACGTGGTGCTGTGATTGCGGTGAGCGCTTGGTTCTTGCTTTGACTCTCTAGGCTTCATTTTGTGGTTGTTCTGTTTAGAACAGTAGGGAAGCTAGATTGTTGAGTGTTAGCTAGGTTGTGTTTTCCTAGCTAGATTTAGCGAGCAGGCCCAAGGCAGTCAAACAGCAATCATGGAGTTAATGACACTGCTGAGAAGAGAGAGACGAATTGTTGATTGGTGGTGAGGAACTTGGCCTAGAGGTACGCAAGGAAATGCTGAAATCGGAATTATTTGAGCTAATTTCTGAAAACGCAAGTGAGGAAGAAATTGAAATGGGGTTTGAACTTCTGAAAAAAAGAGAAACGGGACAGGGAAAGAGAAGAACGGGACAGATAAGAACGGGCAAGAGAAAGAGAAGAATGGGACGGAGCAAAACGAGAGAGAGAGGAACGGAATAAAGATCGCGAGTTAAGAAAAATGCAACTTGAACTTGAAAGCAAACGTTGTGAAACCTTTGTGAAAATAAAATTTTTCATTCATTCATTCATTTCTCCTGCGTCCTATTACTTCGGTGTTTTGTTTGCCATCATGCAAGCTATCCATGAGTCGCGAAAATCTTGCAGTTTTAGAGTTAGTATTTAAGAGATAAGCACATTGGTTAAGAGCACAAGCTTGCTTTTCTTCATGCATTTCGCTGAATCTGTCATGCTCATTGTTATATGTATTTTAAACAGGTGGATTTCGCTTTTCAAATTAGAGAAGCTGGTGTGCCAGCAAACATACCATATCGCATGTGGCGGTTTCACGCTGGCAGCTGGGTTTGTACACAATCGGATCTTCGCCGATTATCCCATCTGCTGCAGAGTTCGAGCGTTTGCGACTGACGTGCACTATTATAGTAGACAGTGTAAACGCGTCCTGTGCCAGATACCCATCGGGTGCTTTGTAAACGGTCTCACAAGCTCTGAGAATATCGGTGGGTGCATTCTTTGTGAACAGCGATGTGGGAAGATCGCGATATTCCTAGAAGGTTTCCTAACTTGAAGAAACGTTGCACAACTTCGATGATCTCAGCAAACAATTAATAGAAATGCACAACGTATTTGGCCGTTTAACAGACCGCAGTAATTATTTTCAAGCACGCCTTGATATATTTCAAGATAGATCAAGGCGTGACAATTTAATTTTTCATTGTCTTGCTGACGCTAAAGAAACTTGGAGCGAAACATGACGTAAATTGTCAAGCGCGATAAACAAGTTTTCGCACCCTTCAGTACCAACTCGATTGATTGCGCACCGTCTCTGTCCGTTTCCACTCACCAAATGTCGTCCAAGTATAGCCAAATTTGCAAGCTTTAAGGCCGAACAGAACATGCTTTCACTTCGCAGCCAGCTAAAACAACAGAACATTTCAATGAGCGAGGACTTCTCCCATAGCACCCCTATTTCTCGAAAAAAGAGCTAATCAATTTCTGTAATAGCCAGCCAGATTCCCCTCAGTTCAGATTGCGCTATAACACATTGTTCATGCATTGCAAGTGCTCTAACTATACATGGCCGCGTTCATGAGGTGAATACACGTAGCTTTGAGGGAATGCACTGCGACACTGATGTGCCGCCCATTACACGTAAGGAAACGCACAGGGCCAGTGGCATATCGTCATAATCACATTCATCCGAAGTATCGGTATCACCTAAAGTATGCCTAATAAATGTGGTGCTCTCTCATCCACGATAGATACATGCGGTGCGAATATAATCACCTTAACTGAAACCTGCTTTTTCCACGCGTGCGCTTGACTCGGTGATATTGCTTCATGCGCACGAGTTTACTCTTTATTACGGCGTCAGAACCGAGCGTAGAGGAGGCGGCGCGTGCTTCTTTTGGTTTCAAAAGCATACCAACATTACGTATCCAAGTTAACAGTGCTCTAGAAATAACATGGGTTGTCTTAACTCCAGGTAACTCTTAGTTCATTCTCGGCTCGTGTTATCGACCACCTTCTTCACCATACACATTTATTAATGAACTGCATGACACTCTCAACGTAGTATAGTCTCGTTTCCCTTCTCACCCTTTGTTTTCGCTCGGAGATTTCAAGTTTTCTAACATAACGTGGAATGCCCTGCAATTACGTCGTTCCCCATTCTCGCAACAGGCTGATGACTTTATTTGATGCTCCGTTTTTTCTCCCTCACGCAATTAGTTACTCAGGCCACCAGGATTTCAAATGATGTAGATAACACCATCGACTTGGTACTTACGACACCTGCTCATATCACCTACTTACTAGGAATTAGTGACCGCATCTAGCTCATATTTATAATTAACGCTCCTTTCCATAAAAAGTTCAAACACCGATAAACTATACGCGACTATAGGAAAGCTAATTTCATAGCAATAAACAATGAGCTAGCTGTCTCACTTCTAAGATGATTTTGTCAAAAAGTTTGATGATCGTTCTGTCCAATGTAACTGGGATTTCTTCGCACACACAGTTAACAGATTACCTGAGAAATACATCTCTAACAAAACAATCGCTTCAAACGCGCAAACTACATGGTACTCTAGTCATCTAAAACGCTTATCCAACCGAAAAAAGCAGTTCTTTGACTTAGCGAAATCATCCCCTACTGACGCGCGCTGTGCAACTTATAAATCCGCCTCAGATATCTATATAGCCGCTCTAACAGCTGCTAAAGGACAACCACTTATCTAGCACAGTACCTGAGTACTAAAAACAAAACTTCAACTGTTCTGGCATATAGTAAACCCAAGAACTAACAATGATATTTCATTAGAAGATTTATCTGGAAATGCTGTTCCCGAGATCATATGCGCGACCATTTCTAATGAGTAATTTACAAGCGAGTTTTCGAAAACTGGCAATGTTCCATTCCTTATCGCATACCAATACGAATACTTACCAGTGCATTCTTTGATTGTTGAGATACATTGAAATAACAAGTCAATAGATAGTTTACCGCATCATTCATCACCTGGCTACGGCTGCATTAACCGTAAATTCATTAAAAGCACTAGCCTATTTAGTTCCATGACACTAACAAGAACTTTGCGACAATCTTTTGACTCATGTGAGCTTCCAAAGGAATGGAATATCGGGAAGGTGGTTCCAATCTATAAATCTCGCCCCAGTACTTCACCTCTTAATTATCGCCCCATATTCTTTACAAATAAGTAGCTGCTGTAAATTATTAGCGCATATAGTTTTCACGAATCTGGCTAGCTTTCTATAATTCAGCTAGTATTTTACTAACGCAGAGCATGGTTTTTGAAAATCATATTCCTGCGAAGCGCAACTAGTATCATTCACTCATGAACTGCCTCGCATCCTGGATGACTCATCGTGCGCTGACTGTATCCTCTTGGATTTTGGTAAAACATTTGATAAAGTATTGCACAAACTACTATCTTTTTTGGACTTAGCTTGCTAAATATCGAACCCAACCTTCTAAAATTGATAGAGCATTTTCTTACTAACTGCCTGCAATTTGTTACTGCTAACGGTCGTAACTCTCCACCACTAAAATATATTCTAACCTACATCTGTTCACAGGTGATTGCGCTAGCTGCCAGCAAACTGAAAGTACTGATGATACTATAACACTGCAAACTGATCTGTATAATATAGATGACTGGTGCGGGAAGTAGCTAATGGAATTAAATATTAAGAAATGGAAAATATTGCCCCTATCCAGATCTAATTGTACTCCTAGCACCTGCCATCTGAACAACGATCCCTTAGATTTCGTGGTGCCACTTATATATCTTGGTATACACAATACAAGTATCTTAAATTGGACCAATACTTACGGCTGAACTTTTTCAAAGCAAAGACTACATTAAAGTTACAGCTTTACAAGACTCTAATACGCTGGAAACTTGAATATGCATCTGCAATATGTGATCCCATTCAGGCTAATCTCATTACGTCACTGGTACTAGTACAAAATAGCTCTACCCATTTCATTAAAACCGTGCTGCGAGTATAACCTTAATGAAAACTAACCTAGCACTCGCTAACCGCCGCAACGTCGCCGTCTTTCGCTATTTCATAAAAATTTTCATCGCACCACCCTTCACGACGATTTCATCCTGCGGCTTCAGTTCATTTCAAACCGCGTCGATTATCGCAGGAAGGTACGAATTGATTCAATACACACTAAGTCTTTTTTTCAGTTTTTCATCCGCCGCACATCTCAGGAATGGAACCACCTTCCCTCAAGTATCGTAGCCATCACTGATAGCAAACTTTTCTGTCAAGCATTAGCTAACATTGTATAGTAAGGAGAATCATTGTATTAACAGAACAGACTGCACTTCTTTTTACACGGCTACTCTGTAACCACTCTATTTTTAACGCCATATGGCCCTGAAGGTATCTTAAATAATTAAATAAACAAATTGTGGTGTCTGGCTCAGACCAGACGCATGACACTGGACCACGCAAGCGCAGTATGCACCCCTCTTTAGTCGTCACAGTAAAGTCACTTATATAGCAAAACACATTGAATGACGATGACGATACGTACACTGAAAGAAACTAAACTGAAACAATAAAGAAGGATACAACATCGCCTCGCACTTGAAAATACAACATAGTAATTTGTAACAACGAAATAACTCAAACTAAACACTTATTGCTCAGGTAAAGAAAATCCAAATCTTTCGACAGGTCGGCGTACCCTAGTGTTGCGACGCAAAGGTTGCTCCACCGAAACCTCTAAAGGAGCGACGAATTCTTGATTAACTTGAGCCCTTATTTCCGGCGATTGCAACATTTCACCCTGTTCAGCGTCTGCGCACTCTGTGCGGCTTCCAGCCCCAGCGGTACCCGAGTAGGCAAGACGAGGCAATTCCCATGCCCATTGATCTGTTGTCTGGGATTGTTTGCACGGTACCCGTACTAGTTTAGACGCGTTCCAGCAACGACAGTCACTCATCAAAAAGCTATTTTTGCCTTTTCTGCCTACAATCTTGAAAGGTCCCATGTAGTTTACCGGCGCTTTCCCACCGCCTGCTGGCTTGAGTACACGAACGAAGTCCCCTACACAAAAGGCTGGTCTTTTCGTACCTCGCCTCTTGTCCGTATACTGTTTTGCATACGTCTGCTTCGCCTTAACCCTAGCAGGAACATTTTTCACGAACCGGCATGGACACCCTCTCTAGTCGGCAAACCCACTGTATTGAGTCTTGTCCTTGGCTGGCACCGGTGAAGCAACTTGGCTGGTGGCACACCCGCTGTCGCATGCGGCGTCGACCTATATATGCCGAGAGAGTCAACCACAGCAGCCTGGAGGGGCTGTTGTTCCAGTCGGGCAACCTGCATGAAATCTTTCAGCACGCGATTAAAGCGTTCAATCGCGCCGTTTCCTTGTGGATAGTACAGAGAAGAACAACGATGTGCAATACCCCTCTCTCTCAAGAATGTTCCAAACATTTGCGATCTAAACTGAGGCCCATTATCTGCGACAATTTCTTCCGGATAGCCTTCTCGGCTGAACACAGTCTGTAAATAATCGACCACACTCTGTGACGTCACTGTAGATGAAAAGGCAACCTCAGGCCACTTGGAATGATAATCGATCAGCGATATGATGTACCTACAGTTTGAAGGGGCCAAGTCAATCGGTCCCACTACATCCACTGCTAACTTCTGCCATGGTAGCACTGTAAAGGTCACCGGCTGCAGCGGTGCAAACGACGGTTTAGCGGGCTTGTCCGCGGCCTGGCAGATATGACAAAAATAGATTGCTTCTTCTACCTGTTTATTCAAACGCCGCCACCAGTAAAGATCACGTAGTCTCTGCTTCGTCCTCACAATTCCTGGGTGACCTTCGTGCGCAAAACCTACAAGGAGCGAGGTTAATTCACTCGGAACAACTACCTGCTCGCCGCGCATCAAAAGGCCATCAACGAAAGAAAGCTCTCCCCGCACGTTAAAGTACGGCATTATTTCTGCTGGCAAAGCTTTTCTAGACGCCCAACCATGTACCACGCGTACAACAACCTGTTGCAGTGTGCTGCCTGCAGCAGTGACCACCTGCAGCCTTCCTTTGTTAGGCACTCTGATACAGCGGACAAAATTTCTTCCTGCGTCGTCTGCAGCGAATCACAGTCAAGAGGTAGACGTTCCCTTTTCTGCGATCCCTTTTGGTACTCTATGTCGAAGTTATAATACGAAAGTCAAGCTGACCACCTGGATATACGCAAAGGTCGGCGTCCTGTACCGGCAGCTGAAAGTAACGTCACCGGTGTCTGATAGTCCGTATGCAACAAAAATTTTCTACCCCACAAGTAGACGTGCCAGCGCTCGCACGCGAAGAGACAGGCAAGGGCCTCATGTTCCCCAGCGGAATATTCCGCTCAGCAGAAGTCACGGCACGTGATGCGAAGGCCACCGTACGCTGTCACCATCGCATTGCTGAATAATGGCTCCCAGTCTCTTATCAGACGCATCTGTCGTAACAATTACATCAAGGTCTGGGTTAAACATTTGTTTGACTGGGCTTGAAGACAAAGCTGTCTTAACAAGCTGGAAGCCACGCTCAGCCTCATCATCCCACGTGAATTGTTGACCAGACCGCAGGAGCCTTCTAAGCGGCTCGGCGAGATCAGCAAATCGCGGCACAAACCGAGCATAGTAACCAACGAGGCCCAAAAATCACCTCAAAGTGGCAACATCGCGAGGAGCAGGCACTTTGACAGTAGCGTCAACCTTAGACTGCAATAGTGTGAGCCCTTTTGAGCTCACCGAATGCCCTAAAACGGATAGTTCTGAAACAGTAAATGTGCATTTCTGGTTGAGCTTCAAACCTGAATCACCGATGCGTTTTAGCACCTGGTGTAGATTCTTGTGCTGCTCCTCACGTGTCTTGCCCCACACAATCACATCATCAATGTAACAAAGTACACCTTTTTAATCTTTCAAAATATGCTGCATCATTCTCTGAAAGGCTGAAGGGGCAGATGCAAGGCCAAAACACACTCTCTTAAAACGAAACAATCCTTCGTGTGTGATAAAGGTGGTTAGTCCCCGACTTTCCGGAGTCAGTTCTAGCTGGTGGTATGCCGACGCTAAGTCGAGCTTGGAGAAGCGCGTTCCTCCAGCTAGTTCATGAAGTAGTTCCTCTGTATGCGGAAGAGGAAAAGCATCGGCAATTACTGCCTTGTTCATTTAACGTAGGTCCACACAAAACCTAATTGAACCGTCCTTCTTCCTCACCACGACGATCGGTGAAACCCACTCCGATGCGTCGACAGTTTCAATTATATCTTCGGCCAGCAGACTTTGCATCTCTACCGATACTTGTTGCCGTAGCGTGAGCGGCAGGCATCGGAGCTTCGCAACGACTGGTTTCACAGATAAACGGCATTTAGCATGGTGAACAAAGCCTTTCACATGCCCTAACTGTTCCGTGAACAAGTGCGCAAACTGATCTGTGAATTCTGAAGGCAGTGAGTCAGGGCATGTCACCTGGCAGCAATTCAAGGTTGAGCCGTTGATAGTGATTCCCAGGCTCCGAACGGCATCAAGCCCCAGCAGCGAAGTTCCCTTGGTTGTGACATGAAAGAGCACACTGGCTTTGTTTCCCTTGTAAGATACATCAGCAAGAAAGCAACCACTTAACTTGATTTGTTCTCCAGAATAGTTACACAAATTGGCAGTCGGCGACAAGAGAGGGTGTTGGCTAGATATTTGTGGTAGTGCTCTTCACTGAGCAAAGAAACCGTAGCGCTTGTGTCGACAATCAACGACAATCTTATGTTCCCGATAGAAATATTGGCTCGAATATATTTCGCCGAAGCATTACGGTCACCGATTTGAAGTGCCGTGGCGGCGTTCACCTTCTCGGGCTTTCGAACGGCATATTTCTTTTTCTTCGATTTGCACACGCTTAAAAAGTGAGCAATTTTTCCCCAAGAGTAGCAACGCTTGTTCCTCGCCGGACATGCAGTCGAGTTAGCCATATGCGATCACGAGCCGCACCTGTAGCAGCTTCCTCGCTCAGGGTCTGACCTTTTTCGCACATGTTGAATCTTGTTCAGAGTGCTATGCGCGAATTCCCCGAGCTCTTGTTGCGTTTGCTCAATTTGCTTCCCTATGTCAACAGCACGCTGTAGTGCAAGCGAAGACTCTTCATAAAGCATGCGTTCACGGGTTGTTCGTGACGAAGGGCCTTCCAGTAATTGGTCTCGAATCATGCCATCGCTAGCACTGCGAAAATTGCAAGTAGACGCAAGGTCCCGAAGACTGTTTGTAAATGCTTGAAAGGTCTCACCAGGCATTTGTCGTCTTTGGCGAAACCGGCGCCGCTCCACCAAATCATTCGTAGCGCTCGCGAAATGCGTATCCAGTGCAGCAAGCGCGTCCTTGAACTGGTCCACCTTGCCTGGACAAGTTTTCACATGAGGGAAGCTGAGAGTAAAACTCACTTTGAAGAACGACTGAGGATTACGTAAGAAAGTAAGTGGGTTGCGAGAGTTTTCAGGTACTTGTACAAAAGAAAACATTGACTCACAGTAGAGGAAAAGAGTTATGAAGCAAAGCAGCAAGTATGCAACCGGTACGGCAAGCAACATGGCAGCAGGGAACGCCAAACGCACAGCCTGAGATGCTGAGGCAATCTCATGTGTGCTGCAAAGGAAAAAGAAGCTGCTATGAGTAATTACCTAAGAACAAGAAATGAAATCAGGAAAGAAACAATGCATGGCAACTTAAAGGGAAGCTCCTCACTTTTCTAAGCGACCTTGAGGATGCATTACAACGCATAGTTATAAAGCGAGGTACACGAAAGAAAATAAGCATATTCTTATTGCGGTTAAGCTAGGGAAGGTATGGACCATGTTTTATTTTACCATGAAGATATCTACCCAGATGTTGGTTTAGGCTCATCTGGCCTCCTTGATGCCCTTGGGTTCAAGGGCAGCAGGAAGAAAGTAAACATGCCTGTTATAGAGATTAATAAGGGGTGATGAGAGGCTTGGTGGCAGTATAGTATGGATACCACGAACAACAGAGGCGTAGAAAGGCAAAGTCTGCAGTAGTGGTTCAGAAGGTTTGATGCTGGGAATTGTTTGTGTTTGTTTTTAGCTCCTGTTGTCGGCGGGCTTTAAGTGACAATGAGACAAAACGCAAAGCCGTTATCCGGGTACTCAAACGAAAAGATCAGGGCAAGTTGCGAGAAGAAAATGAGATAATCCGGACAACCAGTGAAAACATTAAAAAATATGCGGTTTTTGGCCCGCAACACTTTGTACAGGACCCCATTATATACGCTTGGGACTGTCCAAATAAGTTAGAAGAAATATGCTTCCGGGTTCTTCGTAATATTGGCTCAGGATATCACTCAAGTACGATGAAGTTTTATTTGTCATTTGCAGTAGGGGCAACGTTCAAAAGGCAGATAAAGCCACTCTAGACTTCCCAGTCATATTTTTGGTGCTCAGTGCTAAACACCAGCTGTCCGCGAGTACCGCGGCGAGGGTATTGCGTCGCCTTGAAAGATGGCGCCATGCTGCGTGGCGTCTGCTTCAGCTGCTTCTACCTTCCGCGGTGGCTTAGCGTTTATATTGTTGCGCTGCTAAGCATGAGGTCGCGGGATGAAATCACCGCTACAGTGGCCGCCTTTCGATGGCGGCAAAATGCAAGAACGCCCGTGTTCTATGCACTGGGGACACGGTAAAGATTCTCTGCTGGTTAAAATTAACGTGGAGTCCACCACCACGGTCTGCCTCATAATCCAATCGTTCTTTGGCACGTAAAACTCCAGAATTCAATTCATTCTTTTTTAAGCTGGGAAATGCGTTCTTTCTCCATGACGCCTTGCACGGCGTGTCGTGCGGCATTAAGCCGGTTTTCTTCCAGCTGGGCAGCGTCCATATAGACAAGTGCACAGTATGGCGTGGTTTGGTGTGGTTTTGTGGGTGTGCCGTTGAGAACGTACACTACGCACATTTTAAGATGGTGGCTGCATGATTGCGAACAAATCTGCATTCCCTGTTGTCTTTTGATGCTTACATCTACTGTCGATTACGGGAGAGCTAGCAATTTTTGTCGAAAGTATAGTTGGCGCAATGGTAAAAATGAGAACAAGATCTTGGCGGCACAAAACACCACCCTGTCCTTATAGGGACGCTCAAGGCATCCCTTCATTCGTGGCAACGGCGGCGCTGGCCATGCGGGGTGAAGAACAAAACTGGCACAGTTTTGCCTGAAAGGCGAAGCATCGATCTAAATAGCAAATTAGTAGGCAGCTGTACGAAGTAAGGGGAGCAGTTTTAGCGGCTCGTATAAAATTAAAAATATTCGCTTACGAACTAAATTAACCAGCATGATGCCATCACGCTGAGGCAAACATGCACACACCACACTCACTGACCGCACACAGTCGCTGTAGAAATTCTGGCCTTAGGGAGCCGGCAGCAGCGGCGAGCGAAGTGATCTCCTGCGGTCTATAACTCTTTTTTACTATGTTCCATACCTGCCCTATTTTGCCACACTTGTAGTATTAGGTATTTTGTCCTGTACGTTTTTTTTCTGCAACTCCTCTACTCCTGCTTGGGCCATTCATTGGCCTCGAGCATGTTCTAAATAAATAAATAAAATGAGCACAAACTGAGCGCTTATAGCACAGCACGCACAAAGCTATGAGCCGCCTGATGGCCGCCCGAGTTGCCGTCAATAGACCAGTTGAAAGTTACCGGCCGTGTCATTTCTGTGTTCTCTTCCAGCGTCCCAGTCTTTATTTGCGGTGAAGATGACTTGGTATAGCATTTGGTCGCCATAGTTCTGTTCGTGCTAAGATCCGAAGGTTCTAGCTGACGTCATTTATAAAACGAATTGCGTTGCTGTGAGCATGCCAGATTTGTTAGTGTCTCACCATTTTTATTTTTTCCAGTTCCATATAAACGATGAAGCCTATATCTATACAAGGATAAAATTTCACTAGCTCTAAGGCCCAAACAATGAAACGTTCCTTTCCTTCGAGCGCTTCCTAACCTTACGTGAGGCCTCCTTACAGCGAAGGACCGATGGAGGAAGCACGCGTACTCTGAAAGCTCCCGTCACCCATCCTCACGTAAGGAGCGGTTGCCGAATGCCTGGGTTCGAGATTATCTCTTAAAAGCTTTACGCGAACACCATTATTCAATAAAGATATTGTATTGTCGCACAACCTTTAAATTGGAGAGCTAATATAAAGAAGCGTGGACGCTTTCTTTTAGTTTTGTTTATTAACCTAAAGAAAAGTAGCGCATTACAGTGCAAAACTTGATGTGCTCCATTAACGCTGGCACGCCGGCGTCGTCCAATGCCTAGCAACGCTTTCATGCCGCACGCGTGACTGAAACGAACATGCCTGGCAAGACGTACCGTGTTCGCGCTTCTCCGCAGGTGGGCGACAGCGCGCATGCGCAAGCAAAGGTCATGTGGTTATTCAGTGAGGCGAAGCACTCGTTCAGGGCCAAGAGCGGCGTAAGGACGCATGAAGGTAGCTTTGGGGCTACCTCATGCTGAGGAAACACTAAAGAAGCCTTCACCGAGGGTCCCTCAGTAAGGAAGCTTTCAGAGTGACATAAGGTGGCCTCACCGCAATGAAGGCTTCTTTACTGAGGTAAGGAAGATTTCATTATTTGGCCCTAAGCTTCAAAAACAACGGAGCGGTGTGGCACAGATAGGGTGACTGGGAGACAAGGCGCATTGCTGTTTTTTTTTTGCAATACTGTCAGTTTATGCACGTTCTCCGCTGAAGTATTTTGCCAGGGAATAATTCTGCACTGAACGAAAGAAAGAAAGATTGAATTATATAAAAGCGTACTAATATATATGGACCTGGTAGATAATAATAAACTGTTGCTGTGGACAATTTACTAAGCGATTTGTAACTTGGCAAACTCATGACATTGTTTTGGAGGAACATATTCCAAGTGATCTGAAACACGGTACTCATACTATTTCAGTATTATTTAACTTAGTGGGGGATAGTTGAAACTTTTTCTTAAGTGGCTGAAACTTCCCTGTCTGTGTTTTTTCTATGTTAATCATATTTGTTTGTCGACAAGATTTATACGTTTGAAAGCGTTTCATTGGCTCGATATTACATGTTAGAACCTGAGTCATCGTCAAAAAAAAAGAAACAGCCTGCTGTCAGCTGCGTAAGCTACGCACTTTGCAGACGGATCGATATTGACTATTTCGTTTATATATAAAATGAAAAGATAAGGACCCAGTATGTTCCCCTACGAGACTTTGCAGGTTTCAAGTCGGAATCGTCCCCGGCTGTATCTAGGAACCTTACGTCCTGCCTGTGTTGTAGGTAGGATGTAAGAAGACAGTGACCTGTGCCTCGAATGTCACAATGATTGAGTTTTTATTGAGTTATTGAGTTATTTTATTTTTTTTTAAACGTTGCAGCTTATCAGATCGAAGGTCTTGGATGAATCAATAAAATTACTAGCACAATTTGCTTTTACTTAAATTCTTGTAATATGTATTCCTTTTGGGTCAGCATGGGCTGATTAATTGGACCAATTTATACAAAACCATGACTGTGCAGGATTTATGATAATAAAGTTATCAGTAAGTGAACGCAACCGTGTTAAAATTACCCTCTATAAGCCTTTTGAGCAAACTGGTAGCACTGATACAGGGCAGTAGTTTGCAAGATGATTTTTGTCGCCTTGTTTGAATGTTGTGACTTTTGCTGTCTGCATGATCCGCGGGGAAACGTCTGAAGTTAAACCCAGAATAAAAATGTACTATTAACAAGGTGCGATTGTGTCAATTAGAATGTTTACCGGCGCTATTTGACTATGGTATAAATCAGTAGCTCTGGTCTTCCTTAACGACAACAATTAAAAAATATAACTTACTGTTTTGAAACCTTCTTAGGAATAATTACTGATTTTAGGTGAGCTCATATACGAGAAGTCGATATTATCTGATACCTGACCAAGAGACAAAAACAATTCTTAAGACCGATAAAAGAAGAATACCTTTTGTTCAGTGCCTTCTTACAGAAGTGTCGTCGTTTTTCTTTTTTTTTTGTCAGAGCCTCCTGCCGATGAGCTGAAAAGATAAAACGGATGTTTCTAAGCAAACGTTAGTTGTTTTGTGACGTAGTTTCTGTATCTTTTAAAAGATTTCAATGCTTCCGGTGATTTACTTTGCTTGATTGAACTCTGCAACCCGTCTCTCTTGCTTACGAGTTTAAGCAGGTGTTATCTATCAATGGCTTGCGACATTTTTTGGTTGGCTTGAAAGTTTTCACTAGAAAACATGCATAATGTATTCGCAAAAATGGTTGCATGAACTTGTCATAAGCCGCATCTGCTGCTTTTTATACACGTCACCCCTAGAAAGGCTGGCAAGAAAATCTGGGAATGCTGACAACATACTAGGATTGGTGAGTGAATAAGAAAATGCTTGATGCAGTTGTTTTTGTTTTTCAACTGCAGTGGTAATGAATATAAACAAAGGTAAGTGATCAGTAGTTGCCTGTACTAAAACACCAGGTCTTACAGAAGACATGTAAAAGTTAGTTTTAAGTTCTGAAAAACTCCAATGCAGTCGACATATGGCCGCAACTCGCGTAGGCATCATAATCACGTTTTGAGAGAGGTGTTTATTTACGAAAAACTCTAATTCTAGTGGCATGTTATTGCTGAGCAATTATATTTATATCTCAGTGTCCACCAAGAACTATTTCGTAATTGTTGATGTTAACTAGTGCTAACAGGTTATCTACATACGATAAAAGCAGCATATGATTTCCCGATGGCGTCGGGTCTCAAGCACAGAAAATCAGATTGGTGCATTTAAAAACGACGAATTCATAGCGCTGATTAGTGCAACAACATTTGGAAAGAAACTCGGAATTTGAAGCAAGCATTGAGACCTCTCTGCCAAGTGGATCACGGCGGTTCATGTAAAAAGATTTGTAACCAGGAAAATTATACACATCCTCTTCCAAAAGAAACCATGCTTCAGAGAATATGACAACACTAAATTGACATTCTGTCGTGCCCCTCCCCTACCCGACAAAAAAAGAACACGAAAGACACTCAAATTTATCTCTCCCGTTTCTGCCAGATGTAAGGGTAAACTGTACACAACAGCAGCAATTCCAACCGTAGCTTCGGATGTTTCTACCTAAGCGCGATAAATTTACTCGGTCCATGAAATACGACACAGATGAACAGACAGGTTAGCTATATACTTCAGCTACAGCACAGTTTATCGAGGTCAGTTGTACAGCGAATAACAACCGCAGGTTCACTCTCTTTCTTTTAAACATGAATTTTCCCGTTCGCATGCCACGCGAAGCGATAAACGTTCGCACTCGCCAAGTCTCTCACGCGGCACAAAAGCTGTCGGTCGAATTTCGTAGCCCTGCAGATGAAGTACTTAACGAGCAAGGCGGCCTGAGGGGTCTTTCAGTGACTACAGCCAATAAAGTGCGTGGTGGTCCTTGATGACGTCAAATGGGCGGCCATACAAATATGGCCCGAATACTCAGTAAGCGCCCGTATGATCGCCAAACATTCTTATTTCATCACGATGTAGTTACTCTCAGCTTTCGTAAGCGTGCGACTTGCATAATTAGACCACAACATAATCAGAAATCTCGTGTTTGCGCTCCGCAAGGATAGCGCCGAGGCCAGCACCGCTGGCATCGAGCACTTCAGCAAAGGGTGCAGGATTGCGAACGCCTCATCACACTCGGACGACCACGAAGAGAGGGGCCCGGTGCTTCCAAGGAGCTTCGTCAGCGGCGATGTGAATGTGGCGAAGTTTCGGATGAAGCGTCTAAAGTATGAACACCGGTCTACAAAACTGCGCAGGTCATTGACGGATGTACGTTTAGGGAATTCGGCAACGGCCTCAAGTTTGGCTGAATCAGGGAAAATTCCATCCTTGTAGACGACGTCGCCTAGTATGGTCAGCCGCCGTGTTGCAAATCGGCACTTCTTTAAATTTAGATGTAGGCCGACGTATTTCAAGCACGTCAAAACACGCCGGAGGCGTTGAAGGTGCGTGCGGGAGTCCGGAGTGAAAACAACGTCGTCAAAGAAGCACAAGTCTGTATGGCATTTCAAGCCATACAGAATGGTATCCTTCACGTGCTCAAAAGTTGCTGGCGTGTTACAAAGTCCAAGCGGCATGACGTGTAATGTCTACAAGCCGTCATGTATGATAAAAGCTGTCTTCGGTTGATCGTCGTCTGCCACGGATACTTGCCAATACCTCGAGCGCAGACCGACAGAAGAAAAGAATTTTGCTCCTTGTGGTTTCTCAATGGCGTCATCAATTCACTGCAGCGAGTAAATGTCCGTGCACCTAATCTTGTTGTGGCGACGAAAGTCCACACAGAACCGCGCAGAAGCCTATTTTTCCCCACAAAGACGACAAGTGATGCCCATGGACTGTTCGAATTTCGCCTAAAGCTTTCAAGAGATGCTCTCAAACTCAGGCGTGCGGCAAGTCGTCCTTCAGCTGTCTTTACCTAAGGACGGCTGAAGGGAGTTTTCAGAGTGCGCTTGCTTCCTCCATCGATCCTTCGCTGTAAGGAGGCCTCACGTAAGGTTTAGAAGCGGTCAAAGGAAAGGAAAGTTTCATTTTTTGGGCATTATACTATATGGGAGAGCTGAACATACCTGGCGCGCCCCAGTAACCCAGTGGCTACAGCGTGGTGGTGCTTAGCTTGAGGCTGCGTGTTCAATGCCGACCATGGCTGCCACGTTCAGATGAAACAATAATGCCAAAACGCTCGTGGACATAGATTTAGGTGCACGCTTGAATCAAATATTGAACATTATACTCGATTCTACCTGTACCATGTGCCTCATAATCAGATCGCGATGAGGGCCCTTGAAATTGTAGCTTCGTTTATATTGTATTGCCCTTGCGTGCACAATTGTAAACGCCGCGATATGACTGAAAATCGCTTATGGAAATTATAGGTGTAACCGGTTGCACCTCTCTTTGAATGTTTTTCAGTGTTCCTATTCTGCAAGTTCCAATATTACATGTAGGTTATTCTCGTAAAACGCTTTCTGAGGTGTACGGCAGGGAGTTTCCTCTCGGTGCCAGTATGTTGTCGTGTCGCGAGTGCAGCTCAGTAATTTTTCCCAATCTGTCTCCCACCGCCATCTCCAACATACAGACAGGTCTCTTCCACGTACAAGAAACGAACGCGTGCCGTCAGCTATGCCTAGACGCTCTCAGCGCGAGAATACATATGCTGGAGGTAACAAGCCACCGATCTTTGCCAAGCGTATCTACAGCACATGTCCCAAACTGGCACAGCATCATTGCTTCACAGAAGGAGGGTGCCATTCTAAATGCGGCATTTTCGCAATCCATCCTCAAGCCCAAACATGGATAACGGCACGAACGTCATAACAATGTAGCCGTAATATTTCGCAGGGTTCGTCAGCAAACGGGCGACCCTGTGACAATACTTAATAAGCCTAAAGGACAAACCCCACATAAACGCCTTGGAAGAGACGATCACATCATCACCCATCAAGCTCTCCGGTTTCCTAACGGTGGCTTCCACTGAAGGGGGAAGTCCAAAAACAAGAAAGGGGCTGACAGATGGAATAGCACACTGTGGTATAAAATTTTCTAAACAGGGATGAAGGGCCTCAGACAGGCTGGCCAACGTTTCGATAGGTGGACCTATCTTCGTCAAAGGCTAGGTAGGTCCACCTATCGAAACGTTGGCCAGCCTGTCTGAGGCCCTTCATCCCTGTTTACAAAATTTTATACCACTGAAGGGGGAAGGAGGGGGGTCGCTACTCTGGTCAATAAAAAGTTCCCGTACATTCAGCGAGACCTTGGTACCGGGGACAACGGGGTCGAGTACGTCATGGCCGAACTTCTTGTCGACCCCCTTATGCAGCGCTTAAGAAAAAACAGTATCTTCATACTCAATGTTTACTGCAGACCCTCCGTTCGCAGAGGTGGGGCTGGTGATATTCTCAAGAAGGCCGTGCATCTGGCCGGCTGTCAACCTCTAGTCCTCATAAGGGATTTCAATGCCCAACAGCACGCGTGGGGCTGTCGTACCAATACGAAGAAGGGTAGAGACATATGGGACATGGCAGCGGAGGAAGATGTTACGCGGATAGCCAATAAAGACTTTCCGACCACGAGAGGGAATTCGTTGTGCCGAGATACGACTCTGGATCTTACCTTTGTCAAGAACTTGGAAAACGTCAAATGGACCAACACACCCATGGACCTCGGTAGCGTTCATTGCAGCATCGAAGCGGTGATCAAGGCTGCCCGTAACAAAACGAGGACTTTAAGTTCACTGACTGGGGCTTTTTCCGAGCCAAGCGCTCCGAGGGCGTTTTCAACCAGGACATATATATTTATTTATTTATTTAATAATACTGTCCGCCCATGAAGGGCCATTACAGGAGTGGAAAATACAAACACATACAAGGATACAGTATTACAACAAAAAGCAAGTAAATGAACAACTGCTGACATTTCAGCAGCGACGCGAATCAGTTTAGATTCTATGCACCTTCTAAACTTCCCCCCCAAAATAAGAAACAAAATGAACAGATACACCTTTGGCAAAGTTAAGATATATATATTAGTTAGCGACAAAAAGAATAACGTGTACACATTGCAAAAATTCCTCAACGCATGAGGCCGACATGACAGAGTCGGGGAGCGCATTCCATTTCGTAATACCTCTCGGGAGAAAGCTGCACTTACAACAGTCATTTCTGACATGAGGGGGTGTGATGTACTGGCTATGACGATGTCTGGATATTTCATTTGTCGAGATCTTGAAGAAGTTGGACCTAGACACTTGGTCGTCATAATCATCATCATCATCATCATCATCATCGTAAGCCGGGTTACGCCCACTGCAGGGCAAAGGCCTCTCCTATACTCCTCATGTACTCATTGTGGCCATGTCGTCCTAGCAAACTACTTAATCTCATCCGCCCAGCTAACTTTCTGCCGCCCCCTGCTACGCCTCCCTTCCCTTGGAATCCAGTCCGTAACCCTCAATGACCATCGGTTATCTTCCCTCCTCATTGCATGTCCTGCCCATGCCAATTTCTTTTTCTTGATTTCAACTCAGATGTCATTAACTCGCGTTTGTTCCCTCACCCAATCTGCTTTTTTCTTATCCTTTAACGTTACACCCATTATTCTTTCCATAGCTCGTTGCGTAAGCCTCAATTTAAGTAGAACCCTTTTCGTAAGCCTCCAGGTTTCTGCCCCGTAGGTTATCGGTAAGACACCGCTGTTATACACTTTTCTCTTGAGGGATAATGGCCACCTGCTATTCATGATCTCAGAATGCCTGCCAAACGAACCCAAGCCCATTCTTCTTCTTCTGATTATTTCCGTGTCATGATCCGGATCCGCCCTCGCTACCTGCCCTAAGTAGATGTATTCCCTTACCACTTCCAGTACCTGGCTACATATTGTAAATTGCTGTTTTCTTCCGAGGCTGTTAAACATTACTTTAGTTTTCTGCAGATTAATTTTTAGACCAACTCTTCTGCTTTGTCTGTCCACGTCAGTGAGCATGTATTGCAATTGGTCCCCTAAATTCCTAAGCAAGGCAACATCATCAGCAAATAGCAAGTTACTAAGGTATTCTCTATTAACTTTTGTCCCCAATTCTTCCCAATCCAGGTCTCTGAATACCTACTGTAAACACGCCGTGAATAGCATAGGAGAGATCGTATCTCCCTGCCTGACGCCTTTCTTTATTGCGATTTTGTTGCTTTCTTTATGGAGGACTACGGTGGCTGTGAAGCCGCTATATATATCTTTCAGTATTTTTACATACGGCTCGTCTACACCTCGATTGCGTAATGCCTCCATGACTGCTGAGGTTTCGACAGAATAAAATGCATTCTCGTAATCAATGAAAGCTATATACTATAAAGGTTGGTCATATTCCGCATATTTTTTTATTACCTGATTGATAGTGCGAATATAATCTATTGTTCAGTAGCCTTTACGGAATGCTGCCTGGTCCTTTGCTTGACAGAAGTCTAAAGTGTTCCTGATTCTATTTGCGATTACCTTAGTAAATAGTTTGTAGGCAATTGACAGTAAGCTGATCGGTCAATAATTTTTCAATTCTTTGGCGTCCCCCTTCTTATGGATTAGGATTAGGTTAGCATTTTTCGAAGATTCTGGTACACTCGAGGTCATGATGCATGTGTATACAGGGTGGCCAGTTTCTCTAGAACAATCTGCCCACCATTCTTCAACAAATCTGCGGTTACCTGATCCTTCCCAGCTGCCTTCCCCCTTTGCATAGCTCCCAAGGCCTGCATTACTTATTCCAGCGTTACCTGCGGGATTTCGAATTCCTCTAGAGTATTCTCACTTCCATTATCGTCGTTGGTGCGACTGATACTGTATAAATCTCTGTAGAACTCAGCCACTTCACCTATCTCATCCATATTAGTAATGATATTGCCGGCTTTGTCTCTTGACGCATACATGTGATTCTTGCCAATTCCTAGTTTCTTCACTGCTTTTAGGCTTCATCCTTTACTGACAGCATGTTCAATTCTATCCGTATTATACTTCCTTGTGTCAGCTGTCTTACGCTTGTTGATTAACTTGGCAAGTTTTGCCAGTTCTATTCTAGCTGTAGGGTTAGAGGCTTCCATACATTGGTATTTCTTGATCAGATCTTTCGTCTCCTGCGATAGCTTACTGGTATCCTGTCTGACGGAGTTACCACCGACTTCTATAGCACACTCCTTAATGATGCCTACAAGATTGTCCTTCATTGCTTCAACACTAAGGTCCTCTTCCTCAGTTAAAGCCGAATACCTGTTCTGTAGCTTGATCGGGAATTCCTCTATTTTACCTCTTACCACCAACTCATTGATCGGCTTCTTATGTACCAGTTTCTTCCGTTGCCTCCTCAGGTCTAGGCTAATTGGAGTTCTTACCATCCTATGGTCACTGCAGCGCACCTTGCTGAGCACGTCCACATCTTGTATGATGCCAGGGTTAGCGGAGAGTATGAGGTCTATTTCATTTCTAGTCTCGCCGTTCGGGATCCTCCATGTCCACTTTGCGCTATCCCGCATGCGCAAGAAGGTATTCATTATCCGCATATTATTGTGTTCCGCAAACTCTGCTAATAACTTTCCCCTGTTATTCCTAGTGCCTATGCCATATTCCCCACTGTCTTGTCTCCAGCCTGCTTTTGCCTACCTTGGCATTCAAGTCGCCCATCAGTACAGTGTTTCTTATTTTCACTCTGCCCATCGCCGATTCCATATCTTTATTGAAGCTTTCGACTTCCTGGTCATGACTAGATGTAGGAGCGTAGGCCTGTACAATCTTCATTTTGTACCTCCTATTAAGTTTCACAACAAGGCCTGCCACCCTCTGGTTAATGCTTTAGAGTTACTGTATGTTAGCAGCTATATTCTTATTAATCAGCAATCCGACTTCTAGTTCTCGTCTCTCCGCTAAGCCCCGGTAGCACAGGACGTGCCCGCTTTTTAGCACTGTATAGGCGTCTTTTGGCCTCCTAACTTCACTGAGCCCTATTATATCCCATTTACTGCCCTCTAATTCCTCCAATAGCACCTAGACTCGCCTCACTAGATAACGTTGTAGCGTTAAACGTTGCCAGGTTCAAATTTCCAGTGGCAGCCTGTCAGACCCTTGGTGCGACGAGATAAAAAAGGATGCGGCTAGAGCCACCAAGGAGGTGACAACCGATCTGCAGGTGGGCAGGATGGACAGTAGGCTCGTGCATCTTTTGGAAGCTAAGGAGGCACTCCTCGCAAAATGGAAGACTTAGCGCGATAACAGAAGACTACGCAAGAAAATTTCTGAAATCAGCAAGATGATAGAGGCTCATTGCAAGGTGCTATGCGAGGAGCAATGGGACGAGCTGTGCCACTCTGTGGAGGGACAGCTCAAGAAGGGTAAACGCTGGATTCTCCTCAGGCACCTAAAGCGAGGTGACAACACCAAGTCTAATGAGAGCTTTGGCGAAAGCTGTCCATTTGGCGCCCGAGTCGACTCTAGATGAGGGGGTCACGGATCAGCTCATACACAAGTACCTCGCGGCCACGGACGATCCAGTGCCCCCCCTCCAGTTTCCCGAGTAAGAAGGGCACGACGTGCCGGTTATGGACGAAGATTTTACCGTGGTGGGGGTCAAGCGGGCTCTCGCATCCCTCAACGGCAGATGCGCCCCTTGGCTTGATGGGGTCCCCAACAATATGCTCAAGCATTTCGATGACGACTCAGTCGAGTTTCTTACACACAAGATGAATGAAATCTGGTGCAGCGGCCCCATTCCCAAGAGCAGGAAGGCAGCCTCCGCGGTACTCATAACCAAGCCAGGTAAGGAGCCGAGCATCGACAATCTAAGGCCCACCTCCCTGACGTTGTGTGTTGGGAAGATGGCCGAGCAAGCCATGCTTAACCGCCTCACTGCCCATCTCGAGTCTAACGAATACTATATACACAATATGATTGGCTTTCCGTCGGCGCTCTCGACTCAGGACGCCATGACACTCATCAAGCACCAGATCATTGACCACCTCTGCAGACACTAAGGCAATTCTCGGTTTCAATGTGGAAAAGGCTCTTGACAACATATCACAAGCCTTTATTCTCAAGAACCTGACAGAGTTTAACGTCGGCAAGCGGGCGTACAATTTCGTGTGCTCCTTCATTTCCTCGAGGTCCAGTAGACTCAGGATTGACGCTTTTGACCCACGAAATTCAGCTTGGGCCAAAGGGAACACCTCAGGGGCGGTGATCTCCTCGACGTTTTTCAACATCTGCCTGATCAACCTGTCTAGTTCCTGAACAAGATCCTGAGCATTAACCACGCGATCTACGCGGACGACATCAGCATCTGGTGACCCAGCGGATGTGAGGCTCAGGTCGAGGGTGCTTTGCAAGATGCCATCGATGTGACAGAGCGGTGTCTTTTACCCACCGGGCTAAGGTGCTCGCCCAGTAAATCCGAGCTCTTGCTCTACAAGACGAGGCCCAGAGGCGGTTCTCACAGGTCCTGGAAGGCAGCAATGAAGAGCCACATTACGTTATTCACCGGTAAGGGCTCACGAGTACCGCGGGCAGACACTATCAGGGTCCTAGGAATGTTTATCGAGTCCAACGGGGCCAATGGAACCGCCCTCAAATGCATTCGTTAAAAGATAGAAAGCGCCGTCGGCCTGAGCCGAAAAATCACCATCAGGTGCCACGGAATCAGGGAGGACAATCTGATCCGGATTATCCACGTCATCGTGCTATGCCACCTCGCTTATTCACGGGCTATGCACAACAGGCTCGTGTCGGAGCGAGACAACATCAATGCCCTAATTAGAAGAGTCTTCAAGCTTGCCCTCGGCCTTCACGTCCGAACGCACACACAAGGCCTCCTCAATTTGGGAATTCATAACCCGTTCGGAGAAGTTGTTGAAGCCCAAGAGTTTTTTCAGTTTGTCCGACTCCGGTATCCCAGCAGGCCGAGCCATATTTCGCAAACTGGAACGTAACCCCACAGCCATCGGTCTCGACGCTGTGAAGCTGCCCAACGACGCAAGATCCAAGATTTACGCTCACCGGCTACCACGCAACATGCATCCCACTTACAACGAAGGACGAAGACGAGCCAGGGGCAAAGCTTTGATCGCCCAACCCCGCTTGAACAACTATCAAACATCCTTTGTAGACGGTGTTTCGTACGCTCAAGAAGAAGCGTTCTCCTCAGTGGTCATCGTCTGTGATTCCAAAGTCATCAGCTGCGCAACCATCCGCATTTCTAGTTCCAGCGTTGCAGAGCAGGCTGCTATTGCTCTTGCATTGACGGACAGTGTACATGACGTGATTTATTCAGATTCCAAGGCCACTGTCAGGGTCATTAGGATGGGAATTGTGGCTCCCCAGACCCTGCGTATCATCAAAATTGCTAAAGACATCAAACACTACTCATTGGCCTGATTCCCTGCGCACCTTAGAACCATTGAGGGTGTCTTGCTCAACCCCAACTAGGAGGCCCACACGGCTGCACGAGGTTTGACTGACCTTGCACCGGGTAACGCGTCCTCTCCAGGGCGACCCGAGCCTCTGTGCTCTTACAATGAGATCTGCAAACATAAATATCTACCAAGAAGACTCCTGCCTTTCCCGCACTCCTCACTGAGCAGGGTCCAGGCAGTCATTCTCAGACTTCTGCAAACAAGCACTTAACCGAGCCCCCCGACGCTGCACACATTGTACCCCGAATGGTTCCCAAGCCCGGACTGCCCTCTGTTTGGTGGTGTGTGCACTTCGAGCATGTCCTGTTGAGCTGCGCCTCTGCCGGTCCCACTTTCACCCAAGAGGAAATGATGAAGCTCATTAGGGCCCAAGATCAGACCTCTCAAATCCTGCCAGTCCAGAAGGCCCGCGAGACGGCCCTCAGGTTTCACCTGATGGTCCCCCAGTGGGCCTAGCCAGGTAACGTTGAGTTTTTTCGCGTCTATTGTGGAACAAATAAAGTTGTTTCACTCACTTGCTCACTGCCAATTGGTTTCTCACATTTGGATTCGTTTACAAGCTACTGTATAGTTGCTTTCCAAGTATCGTAGACATAAAATCGTCTATCTGCTCCCGTCATGGGGTCCTGCGGACAGTTCATGGCATGGGTTCCGCAGTCTGTAAACTTGACAGAAGTACTGAATAATTACATAAAAAATTCGTTCGTTGTGGAAGTGCACAAAATGTGGAGGAGGAGGAGGTGAAGAAACTTTATTACAAAGATTAGTGCGGCCGTTTTGTTTTGGTGGCCTCAGGTTGTGGCTCCACCTCCTTGGATGCGGGCGGCATCTTCGGGTTGCCGAACGGCCCAGAGCTGGTCTTCCAACTCCGAACTATTGAGAGCCGCCTCCCAATGGCACCTCCCCGGTGGTCCCCGCAGCTAGGGTGGCGTCAGGAAAAAGCGACCTCGAGGGTTTCTGTACGCTGGTAACGGCCGCGGTTATGAACGCGTGGTGAACGTAGGTGGTTTCAGTACCGCTGTTGCCGGGACATTTCAAGAGCATGTGTCGCAGTGGAGCTTTCTGTCTGCACGCTTTACACGCATCAGTTGGGTATAAACACGAGTAGCAGTGATTTAAGACAGCGGGGCTAGGGATTAATCGTCCGGTGGCGGGGCAGCGCGTCTCTCGGGTCTGTAGGGTTGGGTGAGGTCTCTGAACGTGTTCAGGCGATCGCCCCCGCGCACTGTGATTGTTGTTGCTGCATTTCTGTCGTAGTGTCCCGATCCAGCAGATCCGATGCCCTGCTCTCGGGAGCGGAGGTGACGGCCACATAATCTGCGGCGGCTCGTCGTGTGAGACCTCGAGCAGTGGCGTGGGCCGCCTTCTCGCCCGCGAGCGGGACATTGGTGTGTGCCACGGTCCAGACAAGGGAGACCGTAGAATGTTGGGGTTGCGAGAGCAATGTCGAGTCACCGTCGTCCCAAATGTGAAGTATGTGGGCCACTTCCTGCGAGAGGCAGCCGCGCTCGAAGCCGCGGATTGGCGCCAGTGAGTCGCTGATCATGATCGCAGCCTTCGGCCCCACGGGGAGTACTATAGCTTTATCGAGGCTTCTTCGGCCGCCTCCCAGTGCCCCGTGGTCAACGTGGCGCTCGCGGCGCAACTACCCGGGTGCTCTGCAACCGTGATCGCGGACGCCCTTCTCCCTTCCACATACCACGTGGCCCTTTTGTACACGTCCTCGTAGCTGTTGCGAAGGTTATTTGGAAGGTCGCTTGCTTGTTTGCTGCATCTGCCGACGTGGTACGTCGCGTGCATGCCCATCATGGAAAGTGGCGAGATGATCAGGTGGTCGCGGCCGAGGCCGGAACTGCCGTCTTTTCTCCATGCTGAGTGTGTTACATGATTCCGAACGACTCGAGGATGCATCCACCTGTCTTTGACTTCGTTAATCGTTCATGTTGCGCAATGTTGTGCGCCTCAGTTAACTCGCCAATGGAGTTGCGATGTGCGTGCTCTAGAAACTTGTCGGTGCTTGCGTAGAGTTGAACGCTGATCGCCCTCTTGAAAGCCTTTCGTATCATGCACTCGATCTTGTTTTTCACCGACCCTATCCACTTCAGTTAGGGGGCAACATACGCTATGCGGCTTATCGCGTACGCCTGCACGAGACGGATGCCGCAGTGATCGCCCATACCATTGCGTCTATTCATGACGCGACGCAAGAGTCGGATCGTATCATCCACCGAACGACGAAGTATTCGCATCGTCTCTCCATTATGGCCATTTAGCTGCAGGTGTAACGCTAGCATTCTCATTTTGTCTACATGCGGTATGGCAGTACCATTTGCCAATATGATGCGTATTTTGGAGTATTCCCATTCCTCGTCACGCAGAGTATTACGACCTCTGCTGGTGGCTTTGCAGATTAAGAGTTCGGCCTTGGTAAATGAGCACTTGAGGCCCATTCCTAGCAAGTAAACCTGATCGCATCTACTCCCGCCTGCAGCGTTCGCTCGACGCGACCGTCACATCTTCCCCGGCAACCCGGAGGGTCATGTCATCCTCGTAGATACAGTGATGGAATCCTTCTACTACTGTTAATTTCTCGGGTAGACCAAGTCGATCTAAATAAAAAGTAATGGCAATATTATGGAGCCTTGCGGCGTGCCGCAAGGACCCATCTCAAATTCCGGCGACTCCTAATCACCGATGACGATGCGTGCGGGTCTGGCGGCAAGCAAATCTCCAACTTAATTGTACATTCTTTGGCCTAGTTCTAATGTTTTTACTGTTTTTAAAATTGTTTAACGCTGTCACAGACCTTTTAATATCTACGCCGAGAATCGCCTTAGTGGAGCTGGTAGTGTCCTCTACGATCTGGTGCTTAAGCTCAAGCAATACATTCTGTGTGGAGTCATTTCGGCGCTATCCTATTATGTTGTGCGGGACGCGTCGCGGTTTTCAAGAAAGTCGGTTACGCGGGCGAGAACTACGTGTTCCATGATCTTGTCGACGCAAGACGAGAGCGTGCTCTATGTAGGTGCAGACAAAAATGATGATGTGTGCTTTAACCGAGTCCGTGTAGTGCGACTGGGAGAATTCAGAGATGAAGACGCCATTCGTCGGGTGCTTTTCAAAAGGCTGTTCCACCGTCTTGCCCAACCTGTTGCTGTCTCTTGTTCGCCTTGAAACACGATACTAGTCGAGGTGCTGGGTACACAACCCTGATTCAAGCTCCGAACTCCTCCTGGGAGCCGTTCATTGAGCCTGTCTCCAATTACAACTCCTGTGCATCGCTTCAGTGGCCGGTTGCTAGGCTTTCTCCCCGAGTTACACCCCCTAAAGGAACGTTCGTCCGCGTAGTGCCTACCTCTACCAATGACGACCAATCCGCCCCAGGTAGCCGTCCTGCAGGCACTGGTCCCCGATCGCTTTCATGGTGGTACACACGAAGACGTTGAAGACTGGCGTGACCAGTACGAAGGTGTTGTCAACGTCAGTGGGTGAACTCCTCAACAAAAGCTCGCCCACGTGTATTTAGCCCTTGACCGTAGTGCTCGCACGTACGAACATTAGCTCCCTGAAATATTTGCGAATGTCGATCAATGGGACCGGGCCCAGCAACTAATGCAGTTGTGTATCCAGACACCAAACAAAACCGTAGCAATGTTTGCCGAGGACATGAACCGCCTGTGTCTTAGAGCTGACCCTCGCATGCCCGAGGAAAAGAAGTTGCGTTATCTTATGCGTGGCGTGAAAGAAGAACTATTTCCTGGGCTTGTGCGGAATCCACCGAGTACCGTGGCTGATTATGTAAAGGAAGCCACTGGTTGTGAACGCGCACTCCATCTGAGATGATCGGAGTGCCCACCAGCACTCCGATCAAGACCACCCCAATGGCCGTTAGCATTCACGACTACCTCCGTGACCCAGTTCGGGAGATACTTCTCGAAGAACTTCAGAAACTCTGGACACCGGCAGTGTACACATCCGTGGCATCAGTCGCTGAAGCCGTCTGTGATGAAATTAAGCAAGCGTTCTCGGCAGGCGATCGTAGTCACGAGCAGCTCCCATAAGTTACGCCGACGCTGTCTGACGTCTACTCGCTGTTACGCCCGCGAACTCGTACCATCAGCCGCCAATAGCCTCGCCTTGGTTATCACCACCAGAGGAAGCATAGAGACATCCGCCCGTTGAGCCGATCCCGCCCTACGGACAACCGTCGTCGGCTGCATTCTGGTCACCGCCTCAATATCGGTCATATTGTCCGCTTTTGCTGGTACCGCGACGCCTCATTCTGACCTCGTCAGTTCTGCTCTGATGATCGACGCACTTCTGACGACTACATGCTACGCCTCGACAACGCTGCTTTTCAAGGTCTTCCGGTAACGCGCACTCTGAACGATGACTCTCTGCCCAACCACCAAACAGACCTCGGCCGACGGTCATCCTCTGCGTCCCCTGCTCATTCATCTTCACCGAATGGAAGTCATTTTGCTGACCTCCGGGGAAGAAGCTCACCCAGCCCACACCAGGATACCGTACGGCGGCGACGATTGGGGGTAAGTTAGCGGGACAACAACAAGACGTCGAAAAACCACCAATAACCACCATCGAGAGGCTGCATTATGGCGTGAAACCGACAAACTCTGATGCTCACGAAATTCTGAGCGCAAATCTTGTTTCCGTTAACGGACAGCAAGTGACAGCACTAGTCGACACTGGTGTCGAACATTCCATATTTATTTATTTATTTATAATACCCTTAGGGCCAAACAATGAAATCCTCCTTACCTCAGTAAGGAAGCCTTCATTGCGGTGAGGCCACCTTATGTCACTCTGAAAGCTTCCTTACTGAGGGGCCCTCGCTGAAGGCTTCCTTAGTGCTTCCTCAGCATAAGGTAGCTCCAAAGCTTCCTTCATGCGTTTTTACGTCGCTCCTGGCCCTGAACGAGCGCTTCACCTCACTGCTTAACCACGTGACCTTTGCTTGCGCATGCGCGCTGACGCCCACCTGCGGAGAAGCGCGAGCACGGTACGTCTTGCCAGGCATGTTCGTTTCAGTCGCGCGAGCGGCATGGAAGCGTTGCTTGGCGTTGCTAGGCGTTACACGACGCCGGCGTGCCAGCGTTGATGGAGCACATCAAGTTTTGCACTGTAATTCGCTACTTTTTTAAGTTTAGTAAACAAAAGTAGAAGAAACCGTCCAAGCTTCTCTATATTAGCTCTTCAACTTAAAGATTGTGCGACCATACAACAATTTTTATTGAATAATGGTGCTCGCTTAAAGCTTTTAAGAGATGCCCTCGAACCCAGGCATGCGGCAACCGCCCCTTACGTGAGAACGGGTGAAGGGAACTTTCAGAGTACGCTGGCTTCCTCCATCGGTCCTTCGCTGTAAGGAGGCCTCACGTAAGGTTAGGAAGCGCTCGAAGGAAAGGAACGTTTCATTGTTTGGGCCTTGAAGGCCCTCAAAGGAGGGCAATAAAGGTAAGAAAGAAACAACTGTACATTCAGGTACAGCACACATAAATAGAAATACATTCACAAGAGATTTTTATCGCTCAACAAGGCAGTGTAGTTATCATACTGAGCCAAAAAACATCGTACATAAAAACATCAGGGGCAAGCAACAACTCATAAAGCAAAAAATAACAGGGAAACACACTTAATAAGAAAACACATTTTTAGCAGTACGTCACAGTAGTGCAAATTATTTCCATAAATTTGGCTATGTCAATTCCCATGGCTATCTATGAGGGTAAATCGTTCCAATCGATGATAGTGCGTTGTACGAAGGATTGAGCGGAAGTTGATGGCTGACACAAAATGCGTTACACTTTTTTAGGGTGATCGCGGCGAGGAAAGATAATCGGCGGTGACTGAAAAAAATCATCGCGAAGCGAGGAGTCGTGGAACATTTTGTGAAATAGTGATAAGCGAGAATGTTTTCGACGAAGGCTCAAGGATTCCATATCGACACGTTGCTTTAAAAATGTAACGGCGGTGGATGTTGAATAATCTGAAAAAACTAATGGAGCAGCATGGTTCTGCAGGGCTTCAAGGTTAGAGGCTAGATATACCTGATTGGGATCCCAAATTGCCGCAGCATATTCAGTTTTCGGGCGAATGATTGTGATATGTGGCTGTTTTCGTACGAGTGGTGACGCTTGCTTGAGGGTTCGTTTAAGTATTCCAAGAGTAGGGTTAGCAGCTGCCAGGGTTAAATTGATATGGTATGCCACGTTAGGTCAGACTGGAAATGAAGGCCGAGATATCTGTAGGAAGTGGAAGACTCAATCGTGCTGTTATTCTTCATGTAAGTGTTTTCAATTCGAGACTTTCGGCCGTTAAATGTGATTAATTTGGTTTTAGAGACATTAAGCGACATCAGCCATTTGGAGCAACATAAGGTAATTGTATCAAGGTCAGATTGAAGCATTGGCGATTGATATCAGGAAATTATATGGTAAATTACGACATCATAGGCAAAAAGACGAACCCAGGACGTTACGCAAGATAGAAGGTCGTTAATATAAATTGAGTAAAGTAAAGGGCCCTAGCACGCTGCCCTGGGGGACACCGGAAGTAACGTGGGCAAAAGAAGAATTGTAGTTGTTAGCGGAAGTAAACTGGAGCTTGGAGGAAAGAAAAGCTTTAACCCATGCGAGGGCGTTAGGGTGAATGTTTAGGCATGCAAGTTTGAGAAGTAATCTCTGGTGCGGAACGCGATGAAAAGCTTCAGAGAAATTAAGGAAAATTGCATCTACTTGTAAACCAGTGTCAACGGATGAGTGTAGGTCATGAACAAACCCTGCAAGTTGTGTTTCACAAGAGCAGCCCTTGCGTAGACCGTGCTGATACGGGTATATTATGTTGTGGCTTTCTAAGTATTTGGCAATTTGGGAGTGAATGACGTGTTCCATGACCTTGCATAAGGTACTTGTTAGCGAAATAGGTCTGTAGTTGCATGGTGAAGAACGGTCGCCTGACTTCAAAAAGGGTGCTACCTAGGCTATTCGCCAATCCTCGGGGATAGTGCCTGTCGCGAGGGGCTGTGAAAAAAGTGCTGTCAGAATACTACAGATGCCGTGGCCTCTATTCTTCAGTATTGTGTTATTCATACTGTTATGAACATATGCAGAAGAAATTTTCAGTTTACTTAAAATGGAAAATATGCCAACTTCGGTTACATCAATTTCTGGCATGTTGGTGTTAGATATACAATCCTTCATAGGTGCGGTAGTAATATCCTCGCAGGTAAAGACAGCCGTGAATGTCTCATTTAGAAGTTCTGCGCATTGTGATTCCCGAAGTGAAGTGTTGTTGCTATCATGAAGAGTGATATGAGGATGTTGTTCCGGATTCACGATGCGCCAGAATCTTCGAGCGTTATTTGTATGCAAAGATGTTGGGTTATGGCAAAAGAAATGACAGCTTGTGGTTTTAAGTATTGTTTGGTATTTTTATCGCAGGTTTTGTAACGCAGCCAAGAAACCGAACTAACGATTTTATGGGCCCGTCTTTAGAGTCGCTTTTTGTTATTGTTTAAACGCCGAAGCTGCTGCGTGAACCAGGGAGCAGTATGGTTGCTTTTTATTGAATAGTAGGTATAAATGTTTCTATTAGTTCTTTGAGGAAGTTTTTAATCAGAAGAGAACTTTCTTGTACCGTGAAAGATAGGTGCCTGTCAATAAAGTGCTCTGAAGAACTCAATAATTCGAAATTCATACTAGCAATGTTGGCTCTGTTGTAGCATCTGATTTTTTTTGTTGTTGGCTTGTCTTGTGTTAAATGGGCGTGTGAGCTTGCCGGTGATAATGGCGTGGTCAGACAGGCCATCTAAATGGGCGATATCAGAGCAATGGTCAGGATTGTTTGCAAGGATCAGGTCGCGAATATTTGCCGAGGTTGCCGAGTGCCGCGTAGGTTGATCTATTACTTGTGTTAGCGAGTGGTCTAGGCAAGTGTTAAGAAATTCGTTCGCCTCGGTATTCTTGCACACAACTGTGAGCATTGACCAGTCTATTGAAGGAAAGTTGAAGTCGCCGAGAGAGAGAGAGAAAATGATAAAAGAAAGGTAGGGAGGTTAACCAGGACTGAGCTCGGTTGGGTACCCTACACTGGGGAAAGGGAAAGGGGGACGGAAAGATGAAAAGAAGAGAAAGTCCACTGGAGATATCAGTCGGTCACTCAGTCCGAATCACAGGCGCTCACTCAATCCGGTCGCTTTCAAATATCGCAGCAGCGCTTTTGTGGCCTTTTGTAGCTGCGATATGCGAGGCCATGGTCCCAAGATCTTCTTCAAGGTGAACGGCTTCCCATCTAGCTGATTGAGAGCTGTGCAGAGGTCTTGCCTTTCGTTTTCCTAAGATGGGCAGTTGCACAGTAGGTGTTCTATGGTTTCCTCGACACCGCAGGCATTGCACTCGGCGCTATCAGCCATTCCAATCAGAAATTCATAAGCATTTGTGAATGTGACTCCCAAACGTAAGCGGCACAGCACTGTTTCCTCATTTCGCGGAAGAGCTGGTAACAGCCGCAGTTGCATAGAGGGATCGAGGGAATGCAAGCGATGGTGAGTGAATTCAGATGTGTGCCACTTCTCCAATGTCAAAGAGTGCGCTAGCTTGCCTAAGTGTTGGGCTGCGTCGGTCCGCGATAAAGGTATTGAAACAAGGGTTGCTCCTTCGTGTGCTTTTCTAGCAGCTTCGTCAGCGAGGTCGTTGCCGGAGATACCGCAATGACCAGGCAGCCACCGAAACACGACGTCGTGTCCTTTCGCGATCATGAGATGGTGCATTTCTCGTATCTCCGACACGAGTTGTTCACATGACCCGCGACGAAGAGATGCCAGAAGACGTTGTAAGGCCGCTTTGGAATCGCAGAATATAGCCCACCGATTAGCCGGTTGGTTATTAATATAATCAACGGCACCTCGGAGGGCAACAAGCTCTGAACCAGTCGATGTTGTCAAATGAGAAATCTTGTATTGGATGCTTAGTGATCGTGATGGTATAACCACTGCGCTGGTGGAGCTGGTCTGAGTGGAAGAGCCATCCGTATATATGTGTATTCGATCAAAGTAGAAAGTGTGCAAACAATCCAGAGCTGCTTGCTTCAAGGCCTAGGTAGGCAGGTCGGTTTTCTTTCTTATTCCTGGAACCGTAAGACGCACTTGAGGTTGTTTTAAACACCACAAAGCTGAGGTTGAACGTGCAGAGGGTGTGAAACCCGATGGTAAGGAGGCACGATGGATGCTGACCTTGTTGGAGAAGGACGCCTGTGGTCGTCGTTCCGGCAGGCACGCAAGAGAGCTTGACTGCATCCGTGGAACATGACGAACATGGGCTCTAAGCGTTTCGGTACTAATAAAAGTCGTGATCGGATGGTCTTGAGCCATTACAATGGTTCCAGGTGTTGAGGCGCTGCGCGGAAGGCCTAGGCAAACACGGAGTGCCTGCGCCTGCACGCTCTGAAGTTCTCGAAGATTTGACTTGCATGTTTTAGCAAGCACGGGAGAACTGTAGCGTAGGAATCCGATGAACAGTGCTCGATATAACTGTAGCATGGAGCCCACTGACGATCCCCATGTTTTGCCGGCGATGAACTTGAAGACGTGAACAATAGATGTGAGCTTCTTCTTTAAGTGGGCAAAATGAGGGCTCCAAGTGAGATATCGGTCTACAATGACGCCCAAAAACCGGTGATTTCTCTTGTAGGAGATAGGCTGACCATTGATGCATACCAGATAAGGAGTCATCGCTTTTCGCGTAAAAGCGACTAACGCACATTTTTCTGTTGAAATGGTAAGGCCTTGTGCGTGAAGGTAGTCAGATGCCTGTGTTGCTGCTTTCTGTAGCCGTGCGCGAACCTGCAGGCGAGTGACCGCTGATGTCCAGATACAGATGTCGTCGGCGTAGATTGAAACACTCACTGTTTCCGGTAGGGATTCGGCCAGCCCAAGAAGCGCGAGGTTGAAAAGAATAGGGCTTAGAACACCACCTTGGGGAACTCCTCCGCATGTGTAGTGGTCGGTAGTCGGACCATCTTCCGTTCGTACAAACAAGGACCTTTGTGTCAAGTGGTTACTGACCCATCCATGTACTCGTCCTCCTAGTTCAATTGTCAAAAGTGCGTCTATAATGGTTTGATGGAAAACGTTGTCGTAAGCGCCTTTCACTTCAAGAAAGAGTGCTCCTGATAATCGCTTCCGATATTTTTGTTGTTCCACAGATGTTACTAGATCGATGACATTGTCAATAGATGAACGACCCCGTCGAAATCCCGCCATAGAGTCAGGGTAAATCTTGTGGTGTTCAAGGTACCATTCGAGACGCATGAGGATCATACGTTCCATGAGTTTCCCGACGCAGCTGGCAAGTGCTATCGGCCGATACGATGCCAATTCGAGTGGTGACTTTCCTGTTTTTAGTAGCGGTACCAGGCGGCTTCGTTTCCATTCCTGTGGGACGACACCATCTCGCCATGAGCTGTTCAAAAGGCTGAGGAGTTCTCTTCGTCCTTCTTGACCTAGGTGGCGCAAAGCACTTTATGTTATCCCATCGGGCCCTGCTGAAGATGAACACTTACAGAGCGCCATAGCAGCTTCTAGCTCTTCCATAGAGATTGGAGCGTCCATACTTGAATCTCGTAGGCCGGGGATGTTGCCTAGAGCCATGTCAGGGACTAAAACTGTGCCGCCGGCGACGTTCGCACAAAATTACTCTGCGACGTCTATCTCACAGCGGTTTTGATAGAGGGCAAGGTCGTTGAATGGGCGTCGTTGCTGGGGACTTGAGCAAAGACCCCGTAGGGTACGCCATACTCAGGACAATGGCTTGCGGGGGTCTAGTGAGTCGCAAAAACATTTCCATCTTTGACCCGCTAGCTTATCCATATGGCGTTTGATCTTCTTTTGCATGCGCCGAGCTCCTCTGAGGTCAAGAATTGACTTCGTGCGCCTGTACCTCCTGTCAGCTCGGCGACGTCGGGCACGAAGCCTTTCCAGAGGTACTTCAACCCTGTTTTTAAAAAAGTTTATACCACAATGTCATTCTCTGTACGCTTTGATGGATGTGTGAAGCAGCGTGTACAATCTTGCATAGCGTCCGCAATTATGTCTTCTAATCTGCGTGCAATATGTGTCTTGCATGTGTCTTCTATGCCATCTTGCAAGGCTGACCAGTCGATTTGGCGAGAAACAACCGGTAATGTGGCATCTAGTCCATCAATTCTCACATAGGTCGGGATATGATCACTTCCATGGGTTTCAATATCAGTGAACCACTGCCCGCTCAAAGTCAGGCAACGTGACACCAAAGTCAAGTCAAGGCAGCTACTGTACGTAGTTCCTCGCAGAAATGTCGGGCTTCCGTCATTTAGAAGACACAGGTTGTGGCCTGATGCAAAGAATACTAGTGACCTGCCCCTCGAATTTATCCTGGAACTTCCCCATATATGGTGGTGAGCGTTCAAGTCACCTGTTATTATCCAAGGACCGGGAGTAGCAGCCATAATATATTCCAGTGTTTTTCTATCAAACTGACTTGTTGGGGAAAGGTACACGCCGATAAGAGTAAAAGACAGCTTCGTCTTTTTCACAGTAACACAGACGTATTGGTTACGGTCGTGTGGCGCTACTTGTTGGGAAAAATACGTAAGGTCCTTGCGAATGTAGACCAGAACCTTACTGCTACGGACACACGTGTTGGAAACAAAAGATTCATATCCCGATAGTCTTATGGAGGCTGATAAGTTCGGTTCACAGATGACCAGTATAGGAGAATGGTTTGCAAATACGAACTGTCGAAAATCCGAAATACGGGACCTCAGGCCTCTCGCATTCCATTGGAATATGGAGGCACTTCACACATCATCCCGGAACGATCGTTGTTGTTGTCGATGAGCCATGGTTCTGGTGTAGAAAGTCGCCGAAGATAATTAATACTGATTTGGGAAATTGGATTACCACATCATCCAGAACTCTGCGAAATTCGCTCGCAAACGTGCCCGTCATATCAGGAGGATGATAATATACACCGATAACAAAAGATGTCGGGCCACATTTCAGGGAAACTAACATGCATTCAAGAAAGGAATTAACAGCAACGGGAACGGCCACTGCATCAAGTTTTATGGCAATAAGAACACCGCCCCCCTTTCGCTGAAGCCTGTCAGTACGAAAAAGAATCAAATTCTGTACCGCTGACCAAGATACAGTTGTCAGGACCAGTATTATTCGACCAGGTTTTGATAAGAGCCACTATGGAAGCTGAGCAGGAATCGATCAACGAAGATAGTGGGACAGTTTTTGGGAAAACACTTCGTATATTTGTGTACAATAAGCCAACATCACTCAGGCCAATTGCGTAAAGAAGGTACTAATGTTCTGGCGGGAAAGCACGTATTCGTGCGTCATTTAGTCTGGTCGTTTATAGCAGTTCCATTTTCTGTGCCCCGTTCGTCGGTGTTAAGACGAACTGCGCAGTCGCTGTCTGAGTCCCACATGTACATATTTTTATTGATAAAGAGCTTAGTGAAAACCATTTCACTGGATCACCTTCTTTCTTAATGCATTAGCGAACTGTAAGAGCTGTCGGCGTTTTTCCCGAACAAGGGCTGAGTAATCTCGGGAGATACTAAGTGTTGCGTTCTTTAACTTGATGCCCATGTTTAAAAGAGATTCAACTTCTTTCTCATAAAAAACTTTGCTATAATTCGTCGTTTCTTTTCTGCCGAAAATGCGCCTAGTCTGTGCGCCCTCGCAATGGTGTTCACAGCTCGAGCTTATCTGAGAAAAATTCACGAACAAGTTATTCAGACTGCTGCCACATTTCCGCTTCTTCGGTATCATCAATTCCAAAGAACAGAACATTGGCACGGCGGGAGCGGTTCTCTAAATCATCAATTTTGTCTTGCATGGCCGAAAATGTTTTTTGTATGATTGGGAACCTGCGCACAAGCTCCCACGCCAGCCTGTGACTCAAGTGCAAGAACCCGTTTTTTAAGTATTGCGACTTCATTTTGCATGGTAATCTGTATGGTCAAAACTTTGTTGACAGAATCCAAAATCGTGTGTGGCTTGGTTCAATGCGGGTAACTGCGTCAAAAACCGAGTTCAATTTCTCTTCTTGTGCTTTAGTCATTGGCACCAGGTTTTCCTCAATATCCCCGCTAAGCAATAACCTGCTCCAGATACACAGCACTGCTTCACGAATACGTTTCAAATAACCAGGGGGCCACGCCACTGCTATCAAGCATACATCATCAATCCGGAAGTTGCACGATGCAATAGCTAACTTGAAGGTGCATAATTAATGAGTGCGCTGACACGGCAGCAGTGTCGCCGCCCAATGCGCCGAGCAAGTGAGCGGGCATTTGAAGGGGTGTGCCAAGTGACTCGGTGCCGGGTTGCCAGACAATGGACGAAGGAAAGGCTATTCCTGACGGCGAAGCACACGGAGCGTCCATTGAGCCACAGCCTAGCCAAGGTAAATATACCTGGTAGCGAAGCTTCCATACGTTCAAAACATGGCGGTCCATCGGCTGTTCATGGGGCTTAGCGCCATCTGTATGTGGTAGGAACACTTCCGGTGGAAGAAGAAATAATGTGACGGCATGTCCGTTAAAAGCAGAAGTGACGTCATTTTGTTTTTTGAAGGCGCGAAATCTGTTTTGTTGGCCTGCTTTTGGAGCTATATATTCAAATCCCCCGCCATTTGACTTGATGGGCGTTTCGAGCTTCCAGCGCGGAAAGGGATGCAGGAAAAGCCAGCCGTACGGTTGCGGAAATCGCACCCCTGCACAGAACATACTTTCTTTGGAGGCTGACGAAAGCTTTCGGTGTAGAGTGCTGATCCTATCGTCGGACGCCAAGCTCGTCGGCCTGCGCAGTCGCACGAAAACAACTACACAGTGATCTGGCGGTCGTAACTCACCACTTTTGACTGAACAGATTAAGAAGCGATGAAAAGCTACCCGCGTCACCAAATTCAAACTACGACAAGCAAGAATGCGCACACTGTGAGGGGGGCGTATTTCAACAGGTGAACTTTACGAGTGTGCCTTTAGAGAGTTTTAGCCCAGCGGGTTTACGGCCAGCGGAGCGGAGCGGGCGAGCGGAGACGCGACTGCGCATGCGCACCACGCTGAGGCGCCCAGCGGTTTTACGGAGCAGCGTTTACGCCCGCTGGAAAGCACTCCCCAGCGGAGGGTATACGCAGCGCGCGAGCGTGCGTAAGGGCGCGCGGGCGTGTATGGGAAATGCAAGACGGCAGCCGCGAACATGAACGCCGGCAGTTCTGCATCGAAGACGGCGACTGCCGCGCTGACCCGTACATTAGTACTCAGTACATTATTAACAAATAATGCACTGAGAACATGTAATATATCTTTATTCAACATTTCTTGCATAATAAAAGCAAGCGTAATTCAATTTCATTTCTCAGTAACTCCTATTCGAACCACTAGGTGGGGCAGCAGAGCGCCCCGCTCTTTACCCCGCTCGAGTGGGTGATCCGCTGGGCTAAAATTCTTTTTTCGCGAGCCGCTCCGCTGGCGCAACGGTGAGACCGCTCCGCTCCGCTGGCCGTAAACCCGCTTGGCTAAAACTCTCTATTCTGCCCCTTTCAAAACGTGCATTGCATTGCGAGTGATAGCTGTTGATAGCTGTTGACAGCTGCGAGTGATAGCTATTGCTGTAACGATGGGCGCCGAAATTAAATGCATTTATTAAGAATAATAAAAGTGAATAAACTTGTATTTTCTTAACTCGTCACGAATACATGAAATTGACCAGGTATTTATTTTCGTTGAATGAATCTAACTTTTTCTCGCTTGAATTGAATGAATGAAGCCTTTATTTTAAGGAAGGGGACGGCTCTAGGCCGCTGATTGGGATTAGGAGGGAAGGGAATGTGGGTGGGGAAGGGAATGTGGGTTTAAAAAATGCTTTTTTCTTTCCCAATGTTTGTTCCCTCCAAACATAAAAAAATTAAATTATGGCGTTTTACGTGCCAAAACTACTTTCTGATTATGAGGCACGCCGTAGTGGGGGACTCCGGAAATTTCGACCACTTGGGGTTCTTTAACATGCACCTAAATCTAAGTGGACCGGTGTTTTCGCATTTTGCCCCCATCGAAATGCGGCCGCCGTGGCCGGGATTCCATCCCGCGACCTCGTGCTCAGCAGCCTAACACCATAGCCACTGAGCAACCACGGCGGGTCTCCAAACATAGTCGCGCTTCAATCGCGGCTCCTATAACCCCCCTTGCTGATGTCGGTGACAATCCCAAAGCTTCGCGACCTGTTTGGATCGACTTCGGCCTAGCCGTTCGCTTTAACTAAGTAAAAACGCCCTGGTAGGGACCCCATATAAGGACTGCAGGCGGCCAACTGCTCATGCCTGCTGAAAGCTGCACTGCGAGAATCACCACCGGAGATTCTTCTTTCGTGGGCATTTTTGCCGTCCTTCCAACATGTCGTAAAGATTTATTCATAGGCATGGATTGTCCACGAGAATATGGCGCCATAATCAACACGCTCGGTTACGTTTTATAAGAGCCCCGGTTATATTCTTTACTTATCACCGTAAAACAACCCCTTTTCTCTAATCGAAAATGACATGGTCGTCCCATCTCGGTCATGTATCTTTGTTCCGGTGGCATGTGACGTACCGTCTGATTGTGAAGGAGTTCCAAATTATGTAACCCCATTATTTACTCATGGCGTCTTCGTTGCACGAAGCATCGTAACTGTCGCTGATCGGCGCACGTACCGCATGCAAAACAATTTTAGCACGCAGTGATGGCACCTACAAAGGGGCGTGGCTGTAGCATATTTTGACGACGTATCCGGTATTCGTAAATGCTTTTCAGTAGTCTAGGGAGCGTCTGCACAAGACCCAGCACCAGTGCTTTATGTAAACACTTCTTTACCGCAACACGAGCGAGAACGGCTTCTTGCGTTGCTGGACTAGCTCCACTACTGCATTGTGTAGTCGTCAAAGGTGAGTCCGACGCCACTAAGCAAGCATCACCAACTCGGAGAGGACGCAACGAGACCGATGCACCAAAACCATTACCGTGTGGCCTTAAAACAACGTGAGGCGGTACAAGCACAGGTAAACCGAATGCTTGAAGACGATGTGATCCAGCCTTCCAATAGCCCCTGGGCATCACGTGTAGTTTTGGTCAAGAACGACGGCACCCTATGTGTTTGTGTGGATTATCGAAAGCTAAATCAGGTAATAAAGAAGGCATGTGTTCGCTTCTCCCATACACGATTCGCTTAATAGGCTTCGAAACGCTCGTTATGTCGCTTCCGTGGACTTAAAATGCGGGTATTGGCAAATTGAGGTAAATGCGAGCGACCGTGAGAAAAGCGCTATTGTCACGCCAGATGAACTATAAGAATTTAAGGTCTGCACCTGCTACTTTTCAACGGCTTATGAATATTCTGGTTTCGGGGCTGAAGTGGAAAAGCTGTTTAATCTGCCTCGACGATGTCATAATGGGTTCGGCAACGTTTGACGAGAACCTTGACCAGCTTAAAGCGGTTCTCAGGTCACCAACCTTACCATAAAGCCACAGAAATGTCATTTTCGCTTTGAGGAACTAGAGTTCCTTGGCCATGTCGTCAGTCACGCAGGTGTTCACCCGGATTACAACAAAATTTTCGCTTTCGTGGAGTTCCCTGTACCTTTAGATAAAAAGGCTGTCTGGCACTTCCTGGGCCTCTGCACATATTATCACCGCTTTATTGCAGACTATGGTCTCATAGCATCGTCGTTAACTCGCCTCACGGTTGATGACGTTGCTTTTGTATGAGACTATGAACCCCAGTTTACAAACGCCCCCTGTGGTTGCTCACTTTGACGAGATGGCTCCTACAATGCTTCAGACTCATGGCAGCAATGTTGGTCTCAAAGCCGTGCTTGCCGGGAGGACACGGAGTGAGCTCTCTTAAGCACAGAAGCTAACTACTCTGAAACTGAGAAGGAGTGGCTCGCCGTCGTAGGGGCGGTTACACAATGTCGCCGATATTTGTACGGTCGCCCCTTGAAAGTTATCATTGAGCATCATTCCCTCTGCTGGCTCAAAAATCTTAAGGAGCCTTCCGGGCGTTTAACACGTTGAAGCCTTAGACTATAAGACTTTGATATGGCAGTCATCTACAGCTCGGGGAAATGCCGTACCGACCCTGACTGCCTGCCTTGGTCGACCATAGAGTCGCCTCCTGCTTCCAATGAAGATTAGACCCTTCGTTTACTCGACACCTATACCGTTCATTGCAGAACAACGTGTCGAGCCTGATGTATTTTGTTTGATTAATTTCTTGCTCGGATGAATTCAGACTGCACCTAAGGATTGAGCAAGAGGGTTGTCATCGGTTTGCTTAAGGAACAAAGTTCTATACAAAATAAACTTCTCTTCGAGCGGATCGAGCGGATCGTCGTTCCTACTCCTCGTCGTCGTGAAGTACTAGAAGAATGCCACAACGAGAACACTTACGGCAATGTAGGATCCATGCGAACGCTGACAGAGTGCGACAAAGATACTGCTGGCCAGGACTGCCCGTTGCTACGAAGCACTACGTTCCGACCTGTCTATATTCTCAGTGGTGCAACTGACCTCCAACGAAACCAACCGGTTTCCTACAACACGTCGAAATACCGTAAACGCGATTGGATCTGATCAGTATAGACCTCTGGCATGCATTCTGATCTTGGGTCTATAGGAATGAGACCTCTTAGGCCCTGTGCTAGTCTTACCCGTTGAGTCGTCGTAGGAACTGACTATCTTACTCATTACACCGAAACAAAAGCTATCCAGGGAGGCAGAGCAGCAGAAGTGACAGCCTTTTTTATAGAGAGTGTTGTCGTGAGACATGACACACCAACCATCGTCACAACAGACCGAGGAACTGCAATTATAATCGCGCTCTAAGGTCAATTCCTGATGCTCAGTGGCACAACTCATCGAGAGACAGCAGCCTGCCATCCACAAACAAAGGGACTCGCAGAGCACCTGAACAAAACACTCGAGGATATGTACTCAATGTACACGGAGATATAGCACAAAATTTGGAGGAGATTCTGCCTTATATCACGTTTGCTAAACAAGGAACTACACGGATGACTCTATTCAGCCTTGTAGATGAACGGGAAGTAAGGACAATGCTGGGTGCCTTGCTACCACACGAACATGATGACATTGACATGGATGTCGATGCGTTTACGCAACGGCCAGAAGCCAGGCTGCTCGCACGCGTTCGAATGCACTTGCAGCAATAGTACGATACAGGTCAGTATAGTGACCATCACAAACCTGTACCTTAAGAAACCGGTGAGAGAGTATGGATGAGGACGCCTATACAAAAACGGGAACTATCTGAGAAGCTCCAAAGGCGATATTTCGGATTCTATAAAGTGCTGCGATGCCTAAGTGACGTCACATACTAGGTCGTTCCAGATAGCCCATACTGCAAAAGGCGCCGCCAACACCGTTGTGAACTTGTGCACGTAGTCCGCAGCAAGCATCATGTCAGCGAGTGACTTTACTACGGACATTTCTCTTTTAGAGAGCGGGCAAATGACGTGTCTTCTGTATAGAAACGTAGAAGACGATGAGGATACGTGCTTTAACGGACTCCATGCAGTGGGACTCATTGAATTCAGACACGAAGAAGACGTCTTTGTTCTGCTCGTTTTTCAACAGGCTCTTCTGCCGTCTTGCTGAATGTGTTGCTGTCTCCACACCGGGACAATATATATAGCAGCCAAAAATTATCTTGCCCATTCTGCTCAGTGTTTTTACAAATGCTGTATATAACCGGTTTCGCCTTTGCATTATCTGGGTGACATCATTTACACAGCGAGTGCGCTCACTTGTAACCACAGAAAAGAAAGACGTTTGTATGTTGAGCAACAGTTTCAACGCAAAGCAATCTTTATTGAAGCTTCGCTCGTGCGCTAATTCAAATTTAGAAACGAAATATACTGCACACATTAAAATGCGACCCTTTCAAAGACATGCTACCATTCTATGAGCACACACAATTTGATAATTCAGCCGTTAACCTGGAAAGAATATCGCGCTTTAAGGGATTCTTCAAACATATATCGCAGTCGCCTTGTATGAACATACTGTTGGTTCTGTAATAAAAGGAAAAATGCCACTAGCAAAGTACTTGTAGGGCCATACAACCAAATTAGGCACTGTTTCGAAAATCCTTTTGTGCAATAATTCTGAATGCAATTCGCGTACCTATTTCTGTACTTCGGCATGGCCGCAAGTAAAAGATTGCAATGTGTAGTGCCTACACAGTTTGTTCAGTGTGAAGAAAGACGTGAAATTATGTCTGTACGTGTGCGCAGAATTCACTAGCTAAGAAAGTAACGTTTTCACAAAAATGACGCCTTTAGTCTCTTTATGTTTTTAATTTTCAGGAAAAAAAACGTAATAAAATAAAATTTCAGGCCAGCAATTTTGTTAGGGAAGCCCTTCATTATCTCCTCACGAATCTATAAGTTTAAACGCCTATTGGTAGCTGCGTTAGAAGCAATAAATAAGGAGACCGCATTCACTTGTCAGTTGAGCGCATGCATTAAAATTGCGGCCATTTAATCTCAAGCAGTTTAAAAGGATTGTTTGATCCAGGTTTAGACACTCTAGTTGATTTCCCTGTTTACCACAGAGACTTTATGTGGAGCTTCTTCTTCACCTGTACAGGTTATCAATTATGTCTGTTATGATGTCTTTACAATATAGCGACACCATAAACTTGACAACTCAAGATATTGCACATGTCAGCATAAATATAATTGGTGGTGACTTGCGAAAATCCAGCATTTTCTATTAGCTTAGCGGAGTCCCTGTCAAGATGACAGTTCGCACAAGTGATCTTCCATAGTGGAGTTATAAGACTTTGAAGGAGCCTTGGCCATGTCCATTTTGGATGAGCGACATGCTCCAAGAAAATCAGCTGGCCTCCCTGTGAGGTAAATAAGACCCCTGTGAGAGAAATATTCCGCTAGTCTTTATAAAAACAATCAATTTTCTATTCTTCTAAACTTACGCCTGCTGTGAGCAATCACAAGGGAAATGGCCATCCCAAAAATGTACATTCTAGTTTAAAACGAAACTAGGACTCAACGCCACAAACGAAAGTATTATAGTCTAAGGTGCAGTGTAAAAATCTATTATAAAGCAAGCACCTGGGAAGACTAACATGTAAACAAGTGTTAAGGCTCAACAACAAAGACAAATGATGCAACAAATTTGTACGCACTCAGCAAAAGCTCTCATTTTTTAACCTATATTTTTTCGCCAGATGTAAACGCCACCTCTCTTCCTCAAACTAGAATATTTAAAACGCGTTGAAGTCGGTAATGCCTAGTTAAGGGCAATATATTTTTGCTCAGAGATGTTTTCATTGGGTCAAAGTATTAATAACCCGTATGGAAGACAAACAAATGAACTCTGTGAGAATTCACAAAGGAGGATGCAAAAGCAGCGACATCTTACAAGCGGAGGTTCAGAGTGTAATCACGATAATTTCAGTATTGTCCGTTTTCGCGTTGATTCCGTGGGCGCTGTCATGTTTGATCACATGGCAACGCGTTAATTGCTTGCCTCAACTGCCTCATTGCCTCCGTGTTTACAATGGGTGTGTATGACGCCATTGCGGATTAGCAAACCTCTGTTTTGGGATATAGCGCAGACGGTGACTTAGATGATGATGCGAAGCTTTGGCCACAGCTTCAGAGAACATGAAAAAAACGTCTTCCGAGGTGATTAAGGTATTGTCCAAACGGCGCGAGCAGCGCATATGGTGCTCGTTCTAAAAGGGGAATAAATATGTATACCAAATTTTCCTCTCAAGAACTAAATTAGATTAGTGTTTTGCTCTTTCTTTTGTTGGCAAATATGTTGAACCACGGCCTCATCACACTTCGGACAGTAAATTTCCTTAGTGTGGTCGCTATGCGATCAATTTCTGCTTAATCATTCGTGGGTGTGCTCAGTTCCGATAGATTTGTTCTGTCAGTGCGCATGGCTTAAACGTAGCTATTTTGTAAGCTGCAATACCTTGTAGCAAAAATGTATTATTGCTAGTAGCTCGATTACTCTTGGGGACCGCCAGGAAACATTCAGCTAGCACCATTTGTGTGCGATTGCTGTAGTCCGTCATCTATTGTGAGTATATGGTGCTTATATGATGAGGTGTGCGCCCATTCACTCATTGACACGTTGGCGATAGAGTGGCCATAAGCCTTCATGGCAGTTGGGGTAGATGTTTGTTGACACTGTGCGCCAAACTTACTACGAGAGGGCGCGGCACTACTCCCTTTGTCATTGTTTAACGAATGGTCAGCTGCGAAGCAAATGACCACGGCGCCGGTCAGATCTGCGCCGCAGCGGAGAGTGCTAAGAATCCCTGGCTCCGGACAGGCGCCATTGGAATATGAACCTGGCAACGTTTAACGCTAGAACATTATCTAGTGAGGCGAGTCCAGCAGTGCTATTGGAGGAATTAGAGCGCAGTAAATGGGATATAATAGGGCTCAATGAAGTTAGGAGGCCAAAAGAAGCATATACAGCGCTAAAAAAGGGGCACGTCCTGTGCTACCGAGGCTTAGCGGAGAGACGAGAACTAGGAGTCGGATTCATGATTGATAAGAATATAGCTGGGAACATACAGGAATTCTATAGCATTAACGAGAGGGTGGCAGGTCTTGTTGTGAAACCTAATAAGAGCTACAAAATGAATGTTGTACAGGTCTACGCCCCTACATCCAGTCATGATGACCGGGAAGTCGAAAGCTTCTATGAAGACGTGGAATCGGCGATGGGTAGACTGAAAACAATATACTCTATACTAATGGGCGGCTTTAATGCCAAGGTAGGCAAGAAGCAGACTGGAGACAAGGCAGTGGGGGAATATGGCATAGGCACTAGGAATAGCAGGGCAGAGTTATTAGTAGAGTTTGCGGAACAGAATAATATGCGTAAAATGAATACCTTCTTCCGCAAGTGGGATAGCCGAAAGTGGACGTGGAGGAGCCCGGGTGGTGAGACTAGAAATGAAATAAACTTCATACTCTGAGCTAACCCTGACATCATTAAGATGTGGACGTGCTCAGCAATGTGCGCTGCTGTGACCATAGGATGGTAAGAACTCGAATTAGCCTAGACCTGAGCAGAGAACGGAAGAAACTGGCACACAAGAAGCCGATCAATGAGTTAGCGGTAAGAGGGAAAATAGAGGAGTTCCAGATCAAGCTACAAAACAGGTATTCAGCTTTAACGCAGGAAGAGGACCTTAGTGTTGAAGCAATGAACGACAATCTTGTGGGCATCACTAAGGAGTGTGCAATTAAAGTCGGTGGTAACTCTGTTAGGCAGGATACCAGTAAACTATCGCAGGAGACGAAAGATCTCATCAAGAAACGCCAATGTATGAAAGCCTCTAACCCTACAGCTAGAATAGAACTGGCAGAACTTTCGAAGTTAATCAACAAGCGTAAGGCAGCTGACATAAGGAAGTATAATATGGATAGAATTGAACATGCTCTCAGGAACGGAGGAAGCCTAAAAGCAGTGGAGAAGAAACTAGGAATTGGCATGAATCAGATGTATGCGTTAAGAGACAAAGCCGGCAATATCATTACTAATATGGATGAGGCAGTTCGAGTGGCTCAGGAGTTCTATAGAGATTTATACAGTAGCAGTCGCACCCACGAAGATAATGGAAGAGAAAGTAGTCTAGAGGAATTCGAAATCCCACAGGTAACGCCGGAAGAAGTAAAGAAAGCCTTGGGAGATATGCAAAGGGGGAAGGCAGCTGGGGAGGATCAGGTAACAGCAGATTTGTTGAAGGATGGTGGGCAGATTGTTCTAGAGAAACTGGCCACCCTGTACACGCAATGCCTCATGACCTCGAGCGTACCGGAATCTTAGAAGAACGCTAACATAATCCTAATCCATAAGAAAGGGGACACCAAAGACTTGAACATATTTGAGCATCATATTGAACATATTGAACATATTGAACATATTGAACACCAAAGACGTAACATATTTGGTGGAGGTGGACGTTCCCTGTACCTCGTCACGGAGCTTCGCAGTGGACGGTACATCGAGCCTACCTTCATGGCTCCCGGCGACGCCAACCCGACACCGCCGGCTCCGACACCTGCTGCCACTTCGACGACCTACATCACCCTCTCCGCTCCCCGTGATCCTGGCGTATTCTCGGCAAAAGATGGGGAAGACGTCGAGGACTGGATCAGCCTTTACGAACACGTCAGCCGCAATAACCGGTGGGACCCAACTATCATGCTCGCCAACGTCGTCTTTTACCTCGGTGGCACACCTCGAGTTTGGTATCGGACACACGAAGATGAGCTGACCAGTTGGGATTCGCTTAAGCAAAAGCTTCGAGACTTGTTCGGCAACCCCTACGGTCACCAACTTGCCGCGCAGAAGGCGCTTTCCGGTCGTGTGCAGACGTCAACGGAGCCCTACGTCACGTACATTCAGGACGTCTTGGCTCTTTACCGCAAAGTCGACGCACACATGACTGAGTCCGACAAGGTCTCCCACATCCTCAAAGGCATTGCCGATGACGCCTTCAACTTGCTCGTATTTAACAACGTCGCGACGGTGGATGCAGTTATAAAGGAGTGCCGCCGCCTGGAATTCGCTAAAAGCCGACGTATCGACCAACAGTTTGCCCGTCTGCCCAACACCCCAGCGACATCTTCCTGTGCCGACGCTCCTCGTCCCAACAACACTGGCGATGTTACCAGGATTGTCCGGCGTGAGATCGAGGCCGCCTATCCGGCTGCGTTCGACTCCAGCCCCTCCAATGCCCCTGCAGTCACTGTTTCCCTGATACAGGCAGTTGTCCGCCAGGAGTTCGCCAACATGGGTATTCACACCATCTGCTCGGCCCATCGCCCTGATCCCCACCCGGCATCTTCGATTCCACCCCGTCCCGCAGCTTCTTACCAACCACGTTTCCGCAACCCCTCTGAATGGCGCACTGCCGACGACAAGCCAATTTGTTTTCACTGCCATCGAATTGGGCACATTTCTCGGCACTGCCGCAGTCGCTGGAGTTCCCTGAAGCAGTCTACATATACTGCCTACTCTCGCCCCCCAGGTGGCCTTTCTCGTCCCTATGCTGCCCGCTCAGATAATGCCGCCACCGATTCTCCTGCGCCGAACCGCCCCTATTCTCGTTCGCCTTCGCCCCAACGACGACAATCTCGCTCTACCCAGCACCTCCACCAAATATGTTACGTAGGAAGACACCGACGAAAAGCTATTTACAGGTATATTTACAAGGCAATACGCCGCAGTTGACCAAGAGGCAACAGCCCGCGCTAGCTTCCAATCGTCGTCTTCGTCTTCTTCCTGCTCGGCTCTTCGTCATTGGGACTACTACCCCGTAGCACTATTATAGACCGATCAGCGCACTGTCCGTTTCCTACAAACTATTTACTAAGGTAATCGCAAATAGAATCAGGAACACCTTAGACTTCTGTCAAGCAAAATACCAGGCAGGATTCCGTAAAGGCTGCTCTACAATAGACTATATTCACACTATCAATCAGGTGGTAGAGAAATGTGGGGCATATAAACCAACCTTATATATAGCTTTCATTGATTACGAGAAAGCGTTTGATTCTGTCGAAACCTCAGCAGTCATGGAGGCATTACGCAATCAGGGTGTTGACGAGCCGTATGTAAATATACTGAAAGACATCTATAGCGGCTCCACAGGCCCCGTAGTCCTCCATAAGGACAGCAACAAAATCCGAATAAAGAAAGGCGTCAGGCAGGGAGATACAATCTCTCCAATGCTATTCACAGCATGTTTAGAGGAGGTATTCAGAGACCTTGATTGGGACGAATTGGGGATAAAAGGTTATGGAGAAGTTATTCTCCATTAACGTTTATCCCCAATTCTTCCCACCTCCCCAATTCTTGCAATTCGCTGATAACATTGCCTTGCTTAGTAACCCAGGGGACCAATTGCAATGCATGCTCACTGACCTGGAGGTGCAAAGCAGAAGAGTGGGTCTAAAAGTTAATCTGCAGAAAACTGAAGTAATGTTTAACAGTCTCGGAAGAGAACAGCAATTTCCAATGGGTAGCGAGGCACTGTAAGTGGTAAGGGAATACATCTAGTTAGGGTAGGTAGTGACGGCGGATCCGGATCACGAGACGGAAATTATCAGAAGAATAAGAATGGGCGGGGGTGCGCTCTACAGGTATTCTCAGATCATGAACAGCAGGTTGTCATTACCCCTCAAGAGAAAAGTGTATAATGGCTGTGTCTTACCAGTACTCACCTGCGGGGCAGAAACCTGGAGGCTTACGAAAAGGGTTCTACTCAAATTGAGGACGACGCAGCGAGCTATGGAAAGAAGAATGATGGGTGTAACCTTAAGGGATAAGAAAAGAGCAGATTGGGTGAGGGAACGAACGCGAGTTAATGACATCTTAGTTGAAATCAAGAAAAAGAAATGGGCATGGGCAGGACATTTAATGAAGAGGGAAGATAACCGATGGTCATTAAGGGTTACGGACAGGATTCCAAGGGAAGGGAAGCGTAGCAGGGGATGGCAGTAAGTTAGGTGGGCGGATGAGATTAAGAAGTTTGCAGGGACTACATGGCCACAATTAGTGCATGACCGGGGTTGTTGGCGAAGTATGGGAGAGGCCTGCGCCCTGCAGTGTGCGTAGCCAGGCTGATGATGATGATGATGATGATGGTGATGATGATGAACGAATGGTATTCACTCTTGCTGTTCTCCCGGGCTGAATCACTTTTCTTAAGGTTAGCGCTACAACGCTGGCGGGTGAGCAAATTCCTGTATCGATGAGGAAAGGCGTAGATATCGAACTGCCAGTCACACATACGGGCGTAAGTTGCAGCAGCGGTCCGCAAACTTGGCCACACAGGTGCATTCAATTATTTATTATGCTAGTCACTATCTTTGCAACCAACAACTCCACACATCTTCAATCCACATGATTCAATCCAGGGTAACTGAAGCACAGTGCTTTAGCGAAAACTCGGTTGCATATCCGACAGCTGATCCCACCGAAGCAAGGTGGATGTGGCAGGCGTTTCGTACTCGTGCGCTGTCGCCGAGGCTACGTGCGGCGCCTGGCCGAAAGCGGCATCTCGTTTCTCTAGAACGAACTGCTCCTAGAAAAGCGTCAATATTTCTTAGGAAGTGCTACACAATTTGGAGCGTAGGCCACTCAAAGGAACATCTTAGGTCATCAATTAAGGCAAGAGAGGATGAAGAAGGGGTGTAGCAAGAAGTGCAGGAAGTGTGACTTCCCCCTGGCACAAATGATGGACCGCCCATGTGAGTAAGATGACAGAGACGAAGCACAAACTACAAATATAGCAATGGGCACAAAACATACAATACACCTTAAACCACAATGCACGAAACAATATTATGCTGCTATATAATGATCGAGGGAAGCGGACAAACAAATGGAGTGTCGCCGCTGCCCATGAAGACATGAAGGGAGAAAATAACATCGCAGGATTAATGGGATGGACATCTACGCAAAGAGAAAAGGGCAAAATAATCTTCATTGCTCTATGCAAGCACTGTTGCGATTACCATTGTATGGGAACTTCCCCCTTTTCCGTATGTATGTATGTATGTATGTATGTATGTATGTATGTATGTATGTATGTATGTATGTATGTATGTATGTATGTATGTATGTATGTATGTATGTCTAACCTCTTTAACGCCCACGCAGGTTACTAGGTAGTCCGTGGTAAAATGTGCAGGGGATCGGGCTACTGTGCTTAGGAAAGTGGCTTGCTTTTCAACAAGCCTTTTTGATGCAAACTTGTGTCACGGCGTATGTGCTGTTTGTAATGCATAATTACTCCCAGGTACTTGCCGCATTTTGCAACAATTGGTTTCCATGCATCCAACCGTTTTTCCGCCTACCTGGGCCACTGAGTAGCCAGTGGTCGAATGTGTGGCTTATCGGGCTGCTTTCCTGCGATAACACGGTTCGAAACCAACCATCGTACCAACTTGGGTCACTGTGCATGTGGTAATTTGTGGATACGTACCGCTCTTCAACGAACCTCTTTCACGCTAACATCGGTCACTGTAGGCGCGGGTCTGGGTAGGTACATTCGTTCGAAGAAAACTCTTCAATGTTGACTTGAGCATGTGCCACTCGATCTGTGCCCGTCTCGAATCAACGTCTTTGATGTAAACTTGGGTCACGGCGTGCGTGACTCTGGATATGTGCCGCCTGATAATTGCGAAAAATATCCTCTAAATTTATCCGGCGCTGAGCGGAATCGAACCCACGTCACAAGAGTTCCCTAAGAGTAGCACGCCGTCGCACTAGCAGGCTGCAGCCAAACGCGCTAGGTAGGTGCCGCTTTCGATAAACACCTTGCCACCTCGGGTAACTGAGGATCGCCAGCCGTTTGTGCGCAGGCGCGAAAGAGAAAGTCTGGGGACTTTTGCTTCTTGAATATATGACTCTGCCTAGGCACTACGGAGGAAATTTTTTAGCGCGTCTTGTAGGTTAGTGGGGTCGAGTTTGTTTACGCTCGGACGCTTGCTGCCGTCAAGGTAAAATAGCGAAGCAGGGGGCACTGATGCCTAATTTGGCGACCGATGTGTCGGGCAGACTGTCTCGCACCTGCGGCGCTCATGCTAAGTAAGTCGTGGCGGATCATAGCTTGCGACCATAGTAGAGCCCGGGCCGCATATATTGAAAGCATAGAAGGCAGAGCACCTTAGCAAGTCTGTCCGACGTACCTTCAGAGGCAAAATTGTGACTGGTGTTGCAGAAGTCGTGGGGCGCGGTAGTGCTGATTTTAACGTCACAATTTGGTGGCTGGACGTAATTATATTTATCCAATCATATTTATTACTCATTGTAACAACGTCCCATTATTCCGCATTATTGGCGGCGCCTCCAGGACACCAAACGGCAACGGGGACACCAAAGCTAGAACCCGGATTTAGCTGTGGGTTGGGGCTCACTGAGGCCTGCGTGTATGAAACCCACGGGCCGCCCTGCTTCCAGCTTTGATCCCCTCGCTAACCCTTCGGTGCCCTGGAGATCCTCCGCCGCCTGCTTTACGCCGGTTACATATGCTCTCCTGAAGCAGTGCCTGTAAAAAAATGCAATCTATCGTGGCGACGAAAAAAGTGGCCCGCGACTCATACAACGCTACTCAGAACCTTGCCCCTTCAGACAGCGATCACCAAATGGGGTGTTCGAGCCCACTGCCTCACCGCGCGGGCATTCAGTGGAGCGTATAATCGACCGCACTCCGCAGTGTCAGCATGTCTAGGGCAAACGCATAAAACACGCGCTAAGAAACCTCTTCGGTAGTGACTTGGCAGAGTCGTATATTCAAGGAGCAAAAGCACCCAGATTTTCTCTCTCACACCGGCTCTTTCTTGCGCCAGCGCACAAACGGCTAGCGATCCCTTAAATGAACTTCTCGTTTTGCCACTGCGTGTGCGGCAAACAAGGGAACCACTGTCAGCCCTCGCAGGCTCCGGTGCGCCACATTATTTCTCTCAGAAGCAACCCGTGAACTGCTCAGTAGCACCATTAGATGGCGCAGCGTGTCCAGAGAGAAGCGAAAGAGAGGAAGCTGATTGTCGCGAGGCTTGGAATGTGGGCTTGTTGGTAATGCATCTTCATGGGGTGTACGGTAGCGCGTATAATGACGGGACAAAAGAAGACACACAGGGCGAGACACAGCGCTAACTTCCAACAATGTTTATTATCGAAAACCAGGTCGTACTTACACACTCAGCCAAGATGAGTGACAGCCACGTGAACAGGTAAACAATCAGAGGGAAACTTTTTTGTAAGTGATAAGTTGAGCCTACTGAAAAGATTTTGCGCCAAAAAACAACACACACAAGAAAGACGACGTCACCACGAGCGCCCGTGGTGTCGTCGTCTTTCTTGTGTGTGTTGTTTTTTGGCGCAAAATCTTTTCAGTATGCAAGATCACCAACTAGCCCAGCAGTTAATTCTTCTAAAGGATAACTTAAGCCATGCGCAAAAATTTCAGTTCTTTTCCAGATAGAGCTAATGACGGTTTGCTGATATGAATCCCCTAGGGCGTCAATCTGTTCATCTTCTACTATAGGTCTAGTAAGTTCGCACTTATTTCTACCAGTTATGATTCTTGATTCGAAGAGAGGGAATCACTTATGTTGTTTACAATGAAGGGAGAGGAAGCCAGCTGATACAAGCTTGTCGACTTTATTTTTGTGTTCGCGCAGTCTACCATTAATGCACCTTCCCGACTGACCGACGTAATACTTCCCACACGATAAGGGTATACGATATATCATTGATGTCTTACAATCTCTGAATTTCTTCCTGTGTTTAACTTGGCAGCTAGGAGCACTTCCTTTCTTTTCTGCTCTTCTTTTCCTGCACAGGCTGATTAATTTGTTAGGTGCAGAAAAAACCACATCAGTGTTACCTCGGCGGGCAATTTTCTTTAGGTTGTGCGGCAACCGGTGGACATAAGGTATCACTGTTAGTATTCTTTTCTCTCGGTTACTGTTTCCTTCCGCACGTTCAGAAGTTCCTGATTGTGGCACTTGCCTAAGCATTCCCTCTGCAACTGTTACCAGAACATGATTGGGATAACCTGCTTCATGTAGCCGCATGGCCTGTTGGGTGAATGCTTCGTCAGTGAAATGATGGCATGATTTAGTAAGTGCATTAGTAAAACACATTTTCGCAATTCCCCTTTTTACCAGTTTAGAATGGGCTGGTTTATTAACAACGGTTTATTTGTCCTGGGATTGTAACACCCGCAAGTTAGATCATCACCGAAAGTAAATTTAACATAAAGAAACTTGGTTGTTTGTTCTATGGGCAATTCGAACGTAACTCCCAGTGGACAAAGGCACTCGCGTATAATATTAGTTACAGCTGAACACTTTGTGTCAAAGTTGTCTAGCTTAACATTGACAAACACTAAAAATCATCAACAAATCTGAATATTTTAACAACTTTTGTCTCATTGATGCGTGAGCACAGGTCTCTGTCTAGCTTGGCTAAGTACAGGTTGCTTAAAACAGGCGCTGAGCAGTATTCTATACAGACCCCTTGTTTTTGAAGGTGAGGAATGTCATTACATTGCACAAATGTTGACTTCATGTACAAGTCTTAATGTACTAAAAAGATTGAACGGTTGTGCCCGCTTTCGTTCTAAATTATACACCCCCAAATTCATCTATACATGATTGAACAAAACTCAACAAATAATTTTTCGGCAAGGATTAATACAGCTCCTTCACGTCTGCTGAGAAGGCCTTTAGTCCCGCGTTACAGTTGGCCTCTAGAAAGGCTAAAGCTTCCTCGGAATTTTCCGTGATGAACGGATCTTTAATCTCGAGTAGGTTAAGTTTGCCTAATAAATAGACTGCAATGGATTTCTCCCACGTGCCTTTCTCCGATACTATTACCCTGAACAGGACACCTTCTTTGTGCATTTTCGCACTAAAAAAATACATCGAGACTGTCATTCTTGCTCTTTCCTATTTTTTTCAACACTTTGTCTAGGTTCATGTCCGGGCACATTGCAACAGATCTGCTCTTAACTTTCGACAGTGAAATTTCCTTGTGTTCATTGAACACGGCTGTTATTGCTTCATTAGCTTTTTTGTTGTAGCCAACATGTGAAAATAATGGAAGGCCTCCTTCTTTGTCAGCAGGTAGGACAGACAGTGCATTTTTAACAAAGTACGAAACAACGTGTTTCACTGGTAACTTCGAACTTACTTAATCTTACTTAATTTTTGCGCATGGCTTAACTTAACACTTGCAAAAATGTTTCGCTCTGATTGCTCATCTGTTCACGTGGCTGTGACTCATGTTGGCCGAGTGTATAAGTACGACCTGGTTTTCGATAATAAACACTGTTGGAAGTTAGCGCTGTGTGTGTCCCTGTGTGTCTTCTTTTGTCCCGCCTTTTATTCATGCTACCGTACAACCGATTGCCGCGTTACACATTCAGCGTTCGCACTCGCCTTGCACTTCGGAGTCTATGCTCAGGCTTCGCTGCGGCAGCGCTAGGTAGCGCCGAGTGCTCTTAGGGAAATGCGGAAGAGGAGACTCGCTAGAGTACACGCCTCATGCTTAACTCGTTTCGACGGTGACAATACGTCATGTCCCTATGTTTATTCAGTTCTAACGCATTACCGTGGACATTCATCGTGAGATGTGTTCTGCTGCATTTTTTTTTCATTGTCTGATTTCTTTGACCGTGCTGCCCTTTATTTAAGTTTTGCAGTGCCATCACGGTCCAATTCTTTATGCTGGCAATTTATCTTTATTGGTTCGTTTATGGTCATTGTTTCTTCTTTTCTTTGTACCACACTCAGAGTTTCATACCTTTGTTACAAGATGTCTTGACACTTAGTCATGCATCATTTGCTTTTATGTCGAGCCCCTCCGCTACAACGTGCTCTTTTTCATTTTATAATCGTGGTATAACAAATATTCTAACCATTTACGCACCAACCGTAATATATCTTGCTAGTCGGCAATTACCTCAAAATAACGGATTCAGCCTCAATGTTTGAGCACAGCAGGGCCTAGCGATAGCGTGAGATTTTTGATGACGTTGGGTAATATTACTTAGGAAGGAGTACTTCAATCAGAACTGTAAAGTCACACTAGCTTAGCGGAAAGAATTCTCTCTTTCTCTATAAAGGTGGAGAAAGTTTCGCAAGTTTTTTGCCTAATAGGGGCTTCCGTACAGAGCATTTTTATTCGGAATTGTGTTAACCTAATATAAATACCTACCTTGACGAGTACTCTTTTTGCTTCCTCGAGAACTTTCCTCCCATCTTGAACTGAGCACAGGAGATACGTGAACAAAACCACATCGAATTGTTCATCTTCAAGCTCGTTCATGTTTTCCCCGTGGCACTCAACCAAGCGTTCCAATTCAATCTGCATAGAAAAAAATTATTAAAACCGTGATGAGAACATGTTAACGAAGTCAAATGACACTACACCGCATAGAAACAGTATTGCGGGTTATAAAGATTCTATATTGCTGTTTATAACAAGTCATACGGACAGTTTCTACTTCGAATCTTCGCCTGTGATATCTTTTCATGGTCACCAAAAATCGAATTAGACTTCAGGAAAAGTACAACGTAATCAAACGTTGGTGACGTGAGCAATCGCATGAGTGAGTCATATTGCAGTCTCGACTATGTCGCATGATCTGTAGGTAGTGACCCACCGCCATTCTTCTTTAGTTGGTGCGTGTGACCACGTCGTGCTATATTTAGCTTATTCGTGACGTTTTTCTTGCGTAGTTTTTCCCTAGATCTTAAGAGGAGGCTTTAGCTCGGGCCCAACTCCAACACGGCCTATTCGAATACATGTAAAACACAAAAACAATAACCCCTGGACCAATTTTAATGAAATTTGTTACATTTGAGAGAGAAAGTTCAATTCTAGTGACTGTTGGAAGCGCAATTTCGATTTAGAGCTTGAATTCTGTTACAAGAATTTTGAAAAATCCGGAAGATTGAAAAAAACAGAAGCACGAAGTTTACAAATTAATAGCTGCATCAAGAACAGATGTCGTGGTTCTGTAAACGAAATCCATTAGATCATTCAAAGCGGACGAATTTGATATGTCATTTTACATCTTACGTGAATTTGGTACGTTGTTTACAAGGGTTCTGCAAAAATTAAAATTGCATATTAATAAATTTTTTTGAAATGCATGTGTAACATATCAATTTTGTGCGCTTTAGATGTACTATTAGATGCATTTCCCATAATTGCATTATCATTTTTGGTTGATGAGTTACTGAGTTGTAAACTTGATAGTTTCGTTTTCTGAAAATTTGCAATATTTGCCAATTTTTAATAAAATATTGACTACCTAAATAAAAAATTTGAAACCAACAGTCACTAGATTTTACGTTTTGCTTTTAAATGCAACAAACCCCGTCATATTTGGTGCGGTGGTTGCCTAGAAAAACGAATTCCCCTTTTACATGTAATTAGACAGGATTACCCGAGCTAAAGGTTCCTCTTAATATGCCTGTGTTCGTGACTGCTTTTGCTACCTACACTGGCTAAATTAACACTACGCCTATTTTTTATTCACGGACCATTTTTCTTCGTGAGTTGCCCCTATATTTTAATGAATAAGTATCCTTTGGCATGTACCCCAGAAAAACCGTGCCTGTCCCGTTGCGCCTTGTAACTGGGAAATAAATGCGTTAGTAGGTCAAGCTAATATGTTTATTCGTTATAATTGGGTCACTGCAGATGACTGGCAGCTTTTGAATTAATGAAAAAAAAAGAACTGGTCACGTCGCCGTCGCCTAGACACAGTGATTCGGTGCAATAAAACGTTTAACTTTATAGTGGCGAAAATTATAATCGGCCCAAGGAACAAAGAGAACAGCGACAAGAACTAGGCGAGAATAACCAGCAAGAGCAGGAAAGAAGGTGTTCAGAAGCGGATCGGAAACGACGTCACAGGGTGACGTTCAATAAGATGGATGCATGCTGCCGTACCCGGCGACCTGTAGGCACTGCACGCTCGAACCAGCACAGCAGAGAAAGAAAGAACATGGCGGAGATATAGCGCCAGCAGCTATGGTGACGCGGGAAGAACCAGAGGTCCAAATCAGAGGAGAAGCATGTTCGCAGCCTGCAGAAAAGAAATACATTTTCTTTTTTTCAGAATAAAATATTGGACATAACGCAGCAAAGGAAAATCTCCCTGCTGGCATGGAATGTATTTGGGGCTTCGAACGTTGTGATATGGCCTAAGCAGGATAGACGTGATAAGCAACAAAAAGCTGCAGAAATTCTGAGCATTTTTTACTAATGGTTAAGCATTATTTGGCTCCGGAACGAGCGATGGGTGGACGTGCGTAAGCTAGAAATACAAGTAAGGCTTTCACATCAGTAGACAATTCCCAAAATTTCACTTGCATTTTCGTATCGATTACGTTTCCAGCCTCTTTCGTGGGCCGATTCCAAACATAGTGCAGTCTAAAATTGTCACTGATATGTGCCACTGGTTATGTGCCCGTTGGAGGAGTGCTCGCTATGATGTTCTTAATATATATAAGCACAAAGATATTGCCAGGTCGTAGTGACGGTGAAGGAAAACTTTTTGCATTATTGTAACCCACGAAGTTGACTTTTTAATTGAGCAAGCTTGCGCCCGTCCTTCATTGCGTTCGCTCGCATACCATTACGTCCTGCGCGTGGTCCCCATAAGGGCCCAGCATTCAGAACCCGCGAGATATTTTCCGCGCGTGATTTTCGATTGTGGCATGATATGCGTTTGTTTGCATCTTCTTGTGGCGGTACGAGCCGGGTAGGCTACGCCTGTATTATTTTTTGTTTTTACACCGGAATCATATGGCGCCAAACGGAAAGCATGGACACGCCTACATCGAGTGGGTTTTAGAGACTCGAAGGTACTGCACCTCTGAGCTATCTCTGCCGAAGTTCTTTTACACCGGTGACCATCAGGGTAGTCGGCGCTAAATTTGGAAGTGCCGGTTTTGATGTGTTTATTCGAACCTTTCACGCGAATGTAGCCGTAACACAGCTTAATGCGGGATGTAGGGGACCATTGCCTTCAGCAGATCCGTAAAGCGGATGTGGCGAATTCGAATAACATTCTGGTTATACGTGTCAAATTTTCGGTCAAAAATAATTCGTTTATCACAACATCCGAAGTTCAAGCAGTCAAGACAGCTGCATGCGGTTACCGAGAAGAGCACGAGCAACAAATGTTTTGATGTAGATTAGCCGGACAAGAAAAGTGAATGCATATGTTGCTGTGTATTTAGCGTAACTGGGAATACATTACGGTGGAGTTAAGTTGATAAAAGGGGTTTGACGGTATTAACATAGTTCCATTTTTCGTATCGGTTACTTGAGAACATTACGTGAGTTTTAGCCATCCATTCTTTTTCGGTTTTGCACCCTGAACTATACTTTATGTATTTCTTTTCATATTCACTGCTTCACTAAATAGTGCAAAATGTGCAGGTAATTACAAAAAGTCAAACAAGCTTTGATGTTCTACGTTGTTTCTATAACCAACCATAGTAAATGCCCCAGAAACTATGCCAGCCTTCCACCGTTCAGTTTCCATTTCGTGGCGATGGCTGCTTATAGGTATTACCATACTTTAATTAGGATATTGTTCCTAAGTACATCACCGTAAATTATAGAATTATCATGGGAAATTCTTCTGTATGTTATGTTTAAGCTTTTGAGTTACTGTTTTGTATGTTTAAATATTGTTTCATGTTGAAAGACACAGACGAAAGAAGCTATTTACAGGCTATTTACACTGGAGCCAGGCAGCCAGGCTCACATTCGCTCGCGCCAAGGGCACCGACCAACTTCATCGTCATTCTTGCGGTGGCTCGTCTCTTGAGCATCGCTCGGTGATATCGTAGTAATCGTTGTACAAGTCGCCGACGGAGGGACTGCCGCTATTTTCGGCTTGTGCTGTGCCCGACTCGCCATTGCTGAGAGACACACCGTCGTTCTCTTCACCATCATCGAGCATTGCCCTCACGAACTCATTCTCGGTCTGGATTTTCTTGCCCATCATTCTGCCCTCATTGACTGTGCGGCCGGCTCACTTCGCCTTGACTTGCCTCTCCTTGCCGACCCTGTGGACCCGCCTCCAAGCCATCTGAGCTGCATAGATTTTATTCGCCTACCACCTCACTCTCTGGCACACGTCGACTTGTTGTCCTCTCCAGGTGTACCTGACGGAAATTACGTGGCCGCACCAATTCCGGCCGTTATGTTTACACATGGTGTTACCGTGCCGCACACTGTGCTGAAAATTACTCGTAACCGTACCTGCCTTCCACTTGTGAATTTCGCGCTAACCGCGCAAGTTCTGCCTCAGGGGATCTCCTTAGCTATAATTCACGCTTTGCAGGATGATGAGGTCGAGCCATTCACAGTGGAAGATCGTTACAGCTCAGCCCATATCTTGACGGCATCGCACGGTACTGACGTCGACATTAAGAAGATGGTCTCCTCTGACCTTACACCTGCTCAAGCTGAAGCTCTTTGCCGCGTTCTTGAAGGCTATCGCGACATTTTTGACTTTGACAATCAACGCTTAGTTCAAACGTCCGTCGTGACCCATCGCATAAATACTGGTGATGCGAACCCTATTCACCGACATCCATACCGTGTCTCGGCGTCGGAACGAGCTGTTATCCAACAGGAAGTCAAAAAGATACTTGCAAAGACCTTATCGAGCCTTCCTGTAGTCCTTGGGCATCTCCCGTCGTACTTGTCAAAAAGAAGGATGGAACGTGGCGCTTTTGTGTAGATTATCGCCACCTGAACAAAATCACAAAAAAGGACGTGTACCCTTTGCCACGTATTGATGACGCTCTAGACTGCCTGTATGGTGCCACCTATTTTTCTTCTATCGACTTACGGTCCGGCTACTGGCAGATATCCGTCGACGACATGGACCGAGAGGAGACTGCATTTATTACCCCTGACGGCCTTTATCAGTTCAAGGTGATTCCTTTCGGTCTCTGTAACGCGCCCGCCACCTTCGAACGAATGATGGACTCTGCTTCAGGGGTTCAAGTGGTCCACCTGTTTGTGCTATCTGGACGACGTCATCGTTTATTCGCCCACATTCGACACGCATCTAGATCGTCTTTCAGCGATTCTTGACGTATTCCGCCGCGCCGGTCTCCAGTTGGCCTCGTCAAAATGACGTTTCTCTCGCCGCCGAATCGCCGTCCTTGGACACCTCGTAGACGCCAGGGGCGTGTGACCCGATCCGGACAAAATTCGCGCCGTTACGAATTTTCCTGTTCCGAAGTCTACCTAGGACGTGCGTAGTTTCGTAGGGCTGTGCTCTTATTTCCGACGCTTTGTGAAGGATTTTGCGACCATCGCCCTTACCGACCCTTACCGACCTCTTGAAGAAAGACGCCCCTTTTTCTTGGGGTCCTGACCATGCCGCATCTTTCTCGCAGCTGAGTACTCTCCTTATCACGCCTCCAATTTTGGCCCACTTTGACCTGTCTACCTCAACGAAAGTTCGAACTGAGGCCAGTGGCCACTGCATAGGATCAATATTAGCACAGCGCTAACGTGGACATGATCGCGTTATAGCTTACGCCAGCCGACTTCTATCACCCGCCGAGCGCAATTATTCAATCACAGAGCGCGAGTGCCTCGCTTTTGTGTGGGCTGTTGCGAAATTTTGTACATACTTGTACGGAAGCCCCTTCTGTGTCATCGCTGATCACCACGCTCTCTGCTGGCTATCCTCGCTGAAGTACCCCACGGGACGACTCGCTCGTTGGACGTTACGCCTGCAAGAATATACGTTCTCCGTGGTATATAAGACGGGACGCTTGCACCAGGATGCCGATTGCTTGTCCCGCTACCACGTCGACGAACCGGCTGATGCGGACTCCATCGCTTACGTTTTCTCTGTCTCCCAGTTGCTTCTAATCGGCAACGAGCAACGGCGCGATCCTTCATTACGCGCCCTCATCGACCGTCTGGAGTCAACTCCTGGCGACGCCTCTCTCCGGATGTTTCTCCTTAAGGAGGGGACATTATACCGCCGCAATCTCGGTCCACAGGGTCTTGACCTTCTGCTCGTCATTCTATCGCACCTGCGTTCGACTGTCCTCTGGCAACTTCACGACGCTCCCTTCGCTGGACACTTGGGCGTCTCCCGCACATACGACCGTGTACGCCGTTGATTCGTTTGGCCGGGTCTCACCCGCTCCGTGCGGCGCTACATTGCCGCTTGTGAGCCCTGTCAGCGCCGCAAGAAGCCCTCCAGACCTCCAGCTGGATGTCTCCAATCGATCGACATCCCACCCGAACGCCTTTTCCGTATTGGTCTAGACCTTCTTGGACCATTTCCTCTCTCGGGCTCCGGAAATAAATGGGTCGCCGTCATACCGATTATGCTACGCGGTACGCAATCACCAGAGAACTCCCGACAAGTTGCGCTGCTAACGTTGCTGACTTTCTGCTCTATGACATCATTTTAGTGCACGGTGCTCCGCGCCAATTACTCACTCAGCGTGGCCGCAGCTTTCTGTCGGCAGTCGTCGAGGACATCCTCCGCTCCTGCTCGACAAAGTACAAGTTCAGCATGTCCTACCACCCCCAGACCAACGGCCTCACGGAGCGCCTCAACCGGACCATCACCGACATGCTTTCCAAGTACGTTGCGACCGACCACCATGACTGGGATCTTCACTTAGCATATGTGACGTTTGTGTATAATTCATCGTGTCACGACACCGCCGGCTATTCACCGTTCTCTCTCCTATATGGCCGAGAACCCGTGTTGACCTTGGACACTTTGCCGCCCTCGGCCACACGTTCCGCCACTGAATAAGCCCGCGACGCGATCGCACACGCCGAGCACGCGCGCCAGCTCGCCCGCTCCCGTCTCGAGGCCTCACAGGAGCATCAGAGATGCCTCTATGATTGCCATCATCGTGACGTGCAATTTTCTCCGGGTTCTCTGGTGCTTCTCTCGTCGCCCGTTCGCCGTGTGGGCCTTTCCGAAAAGCTGCTGTCGCTCTACACTTGTCCTTACCGTGTGGCCCGACAAGTGACCGATGTCGTGTATGAAATCATCCCCGCCGATCTCAAAGCGTCATCATCAGCTGCAATTGACATCGTTCACGTGGCAAGACTAAAACTCTACCACACACCTTTCACCGTGGATGTGTAGATTAAGCACCGGGACGGTTCTTCTACAGCCGGGGGTGAGGCTACGGAATAGCCGCCACAGTGTGGCTGCACTGAGGAGGACGAAGACGACGTGTGTACCGGTTTAATATAGCGTCGCCATTTTGGCCTCCGTGAGCTTACCTGTGAATAAATTGTAAATAGTATTCGGCTTCAGCTTCACGTAACTATATGTATTTAGTGCTAGGCTAAATAACATAGCGTGGGTGGCTGACTAGTGAAATCCTAACACATATCATTGATATGTTATGTGATAGGATTTCTACGTACATGCCTTACCTGTAATGGTCCGTGGTGGTATCGACAGTTTCATTAAATAAACACATAAAGTCAATAAACTGGACCAAGTGTTCCAAAATGTTTCTGCTAGCTTTGGTGCTGCCGTACGTCGCTCGGGTAATCCGGTATTGCGTTAACGGGAAGACTTAGCTGACAGGTTAAAACCCTATATACTCGCTTCTTTTGTGGTTTTCTAAGTATAAACCTCCGAAGCCGTGGCTAACGCATATATTCGGCTTCATTTCGCTGAGCAGTTTTCTGTACGTCTAATAATGAATGTGTACACCTTTGGGTAGCGCTTGAGCTCTCTGAAGAAGACATTGCAGAACTCTGGATTGGGATCCACGTTGGTGTACCTAATCTTTCTCGTGATGTGCTCAAAGTTGGCTCCTGAACCCGCGCCAATTTCTAGCACCCGGAGAGCGCCTTCTTTCTGGAGCGCGGGATCACGTGACTCCAAGAAGTGCAGAGGCTTGAGCGCAGCGCGCCGTGCGGAAGCCATGCCGTCTGCATAAATGATGATTCCGACACGAAACGAAGCGACGAAGTACGTTTCACGTAATTTTCTGGACGCTAGCAATGCTGGGAGGAGTACGATCCCGAACGTGAGCACTAATGTGACCCACAAGACGCCACAGAGCTGCCAGAGCAACCGCATCCTGTCCACTGCACACACCTTCACAGCACACGTGTGTTCTGTTCAACATCGTATATAAACAACCCCGTTCACCTGTCACGTGACCGCGCGACGTGAAAGGGTTTGGTAGCAGGTGTTGCCTCTGAGAGGTTGTATTTTTGCAGAACTTTCCCCGCGCCTGATTGAGCACGGTGGATGGATGGATGGATGGATGGATACAACTTTCTTGTACGTCCGGCAAGGTTTAACGCGACCCGGGCTCAGGTCTCCCATGGAGGAACGTCAAGGCCCTGCCTCAACGCCGCCTCACGGGCTTGCTGGACTGCCCACGTCTGTATTCCGAGGTCTGAGCTGCGCAGAGCGGCGGCCCACCTCGACGACATGGTCTCCGGAGTAACTGCCATCCCTCCTATAACTACATTGCACTCCCACAGCATGTGTTTGAGTGTTGCTGGTCCTTCCTGGCACAATTTGCACGTGTCGTCCTGATGCTTATCTGGGAAGATGCGTTTGAGACGGAATGGATTAGGGAACGTGTTTGTCTGGAGTTGTCGCCAGGCGACGGCCTGCCTCCTGTTCAATTTGGGACTCGGCGGGGGGTATATCCTTCTGGCGTTCAAATATGCACTGGTGATGTCGTTGTATCTTGTGAGCCTGTCCCGTTCTGCTCGAGAAGCGTTCGCTATCGTACGAGAGGCGTTGCCCTGTTCGGCGCGGCGGGTCATGTCTCGCGCCGTCCGGTGCGCCGTCTCGTTTAGGTTCGGGAGCGCGTCACCTTCCGTGGTGACGTGCGCGGGGAACCATATGATCCTCGAGCTCGCGGTTTTGGATCTGCCCGCTTTGGCCAGAATGGACATGGCTTCCTTGGAAATTCGACCTTTGGCATAATTCTTTACTGCCGTTTGTGAGTCACTTAGTACGACTTCGCATTCCTGTTCTGTGAGGGCTAGCGCAATCGCTACTTCCTCCGCTATTTCTGAGTGTTTGGTGTATACACTACATGTGGTTCTGATTTTTGATTCTGCGTCTATGACTACGGCGGCGTATGTTTGGCCGTTCGCATATTCGGCTGCGTCAACAAAGCGCGCGTTTCTGTCCCTGCCGAATGAACGGAGCAGAGCCTCGGCTCTTGCCTTTCGTCTACCTCGGTTGTAATCGGGGTGCACGTTTCTTGGGATGGTTGCCACAGTAATGGTCTCTCTGATTTTGTTGGGGATTTGCATTTTCTGGCCGTGCTGGTTGTGGTACGTTATGCCGAGCGTGTTCATAATGTGTCTTCCTGTCGTGGTGGTCGACAGGCGTTCGAGCTGCGGGATGCGTTGTGCTTCGGCTATTTCTTCTATGGTGTTGTATATGCCCAGCTGAGTCAGGAGCTCGGTGCTCGTCGATTCCGGTAGGCCCAGGGCTATCTTGTACGTTTTCCTTATGAGCACGGTGGTCATGCAATATTTATAAAGAAGAGCGTGACTTTGGAGCTTAAATTCTTTTTGTTATTTGCATTCTTATACACCAATTCTGTTCTGGTGAATGGAAACCTATTTACAGGGTGTTTAACGCAAAAATGTATCTTGAAGCTAGAGTATCTCAGAAATAATGTTATGTTGGCTGACTGATCAGCTGACTATTCCTTACACCGACATCGAGGCGCGCATAACATCGAGCATAATACGGAAACCTGATGTCGACAAATTTTTATCGAAACTCGGCCGAAAACTTCGCCATATGAGCCGAAACATTAGCCAGGTTCCCATTTCTTGGTAGACATTGCTACAGAAGGCACTAGTATGGCCGAAACTCAAATATTTATCCGCTCTATTGCATGCTAAGTAGGCTAACCTATGTCACGCTCTTAGGGAATAACGCAATGCATTGCGTATATACAACTGCGCAGCCAGTAATTACTGCAGTAAATGTTTTCTATAATTTCCAGGCTTGGTAGCGTGGAGAAAAATATTTTAGAACAAAGTATTGGCCACAAAGTTTGTCATGATTCTACATAACGAAATTACCATAATACCAAACCTTCTTATCAAAATCTCATTACACAAATAACACATCTCCTCGTTATCACGGTTAGGTTGCTTTGCCCCTAAACTTTCCTGCCAATTTTCGAGCCTGTACTGCCGAAATATGTTTGCGTTTTTCATACTGCTCTTTAAGAAAGCTGTAGGTCATGGGCTTTGCATACAGAGGAAAGGATAAATTTTTATCTGTACACCCACTGCGCCAAACATCGATGAGTTTAGTTGCATTCGAAGAAAATGGTTACAAGCTAGGATCTTACGTTGCAAATATTTAATTAAGATATTAAAAATTGCTTAAGAAAGATAACTCATCTGCCCATTTTATCTACAGGGAACAAAAGTATTGTAGAAAAGATTATTTTTAAATATACCTTTATTTGTGTTTAAAAGAATTGCTAAACCTGGATAAATATTGCAAGAATTTGATGTAATCTGCTAATTTATATGTCAAATAGGTCCTCTTTGACGCCCTAGCGGATGCAGTTTCTGAAACTCTCATAGCTCTTTTTCGTGCATAGTTAGGAACTCGTAAACATAAGCGCTCTAGCAATCGCACTTTGCTGCTCGTCCCAGGCCCGGAAATTTTGGGGTGTTTATTTAACCACTGTGTACATGTTACGAAGTTGCTTGTGATGTCCGGAGACATTGAGCTTAACCCTGGCCCTGATCCCAGTTGTAGCAATAACCTACTTCTCGAGGCAATTAACTCTCTTGCTACTAAAATGGATGCGCGTCACGCTGAGCTAATCTCAACTCTTAATGAAGTGAAAGCAATCGAAAAGTTACTTGAGGAGTGTGTTAGAAGCATGAATGCCAGATTAGCCTGCGCAGAGGAAAAAGTTGTTGCACTTGACACTCAGCTGAATCCTGCTCATATCCGAGGCATTATTAGCGAAACCATGAAAAGTGAGAATTTATCGGTGGAATCTCGTCTTGACGATTTCGAGGACAGGTCAAGGAGAGGTAACTTGATTTTCTTGGTATGGCCGATAGTACCCCTGAAACTCGGACGGAAACAGCAAAAACGTTTGTTCAATTCTTGGGCAATTTTTTGCGCTGCAATAACCAGTGGAGGGAATTGAGCGTGCGCATAGCTTAGGTGCCTTTATAAATAACAAATGTCGATAAGTGGTAGCGAAACTGGCATCATTGAATGTAAAGGAAAATGTATTAACACAAAAGAAGAAACTGAAAGGATCCGGGGTATCCATTCACAAAGAGTTCTGTCGGGCAACTAGAATGACAAAGAATAAGTTAATTGCACTTGGGAAGTCCTCCGGTCAATTGCGTCATTTCAGGTACAAAATTTTTCATCAACAAAACTTGCTACATGTATTGCTCTTAAACTAATACTGTTTATAAATTTCAGCGGAACAGCATTGCTACGGCCTGCGGAAATGTAGGCAGCAGTGCAATAAATTTCCCTGCGAATACCCCACCCCACGTTTCAAGTTTGCATCGCGCGGCCGTAAAGAATAGGCATGACAACGATTACTCTGTGCTGTTCACTAACATCCGCACTATAATTAATAAGCGCGATACTCCGTCTGCGCTGAACGACACGTGTAGTGCAGATATTGTTGCTTTAGTCGAGACCTGGCTTTCTGATAAAAAAGAAAATTGGGAACTTTTCGTGTGAGGTAAGGCTTACAATATTTATAGAAATGGCCGAATGGGACGATGTGGCGGTGGCGCCTTCTTCGCTGCTTCATCTGATATCACCCCTTTTGATATACGCATGCCTTCGCAGATTGAGTTCTTGTGCTGTTGTATTCACATAAACAAGAAAGACGCTTGTTATCGACCACCCGATAGCTCATCCACATTTTTCAACGAACTATTTGACTGTCTTAATCAAATCCTTGTTGAATATCGAGCAGCACCAATATTCTTGCTCAGTGATTTAAATTTTCCTGGCATTGAATGGGCTCTTGACTTCCCATCAGTGACTCTATCCTCATCCCAATGTTCAAGCTTTATTGATATATGTTCGACCTTTGGCCTCACCCAGTTTGTTAAAGAGCGTACCCGTGTCACTGCAATTTCTGCCAACATCCTTGATCTCGTCGTCACCGCATCTCCTGATTTATTTTCCTCATGATCAATTTTACCTGGTCTAAGCGATCCTTCCGTGATCCATTAGCAATCCTCTTAGGCTAGCCCCAGCGTCTAAAATACTGTAAGAAAATTCGTGGGTACAGTAGAGCAGATTTTTCGTCAATCAATAACAAATTACAAAGCTTTGCTGATTTCTTTTTTCCACATTTTTGGGAGAGGTCTATCGCCGAAGACTGGCTCTTTTTCAAAAAGAAGGTTGAAACACTAATTGAAAAATATATTCCGACTCGTCTACTATCTCCATGCAATCGAGCTCTTTGGTTTACCTTGTGTTTAAACCGGAGTCTTAACAACAAAAAACACATTTTTCAACGCTTCAAGCTGTCTGGGAAAACCAATGCAAAAGCTGCCTACGTAGCTATCACATCTGAATATAAAATGGCCATCCTCTCAGCCAAGAATTACTTTTTTCTGAAACACTACCGCATCTGCTCACAACTAATCCTAAGAAGTTTTGGAACGTTATCAACGTACGCAAACCTAAATAAATTGATCTGAAAACTGACGCTGGATTTCTTGTCCTCCGTGAGCTTTGCTCAACGGTTTTTAGCAACACATTTTCGCTATATTTTTAGGCTGCTCTAATAGATACTTCACCCTCCGCACGTGCCTTTACGAACATTGAGATGGAGCCGATTTCTAGCGACGTTGATGGCATATACAATTTGATTAAAAAAGCTAAACATTCGTCATCGGTACGCGTTGATAACATAAATTACATATTCTTTAAGAGTACTGTAGCGTATTCATCTGTTTTCTTGGCATATATTTTTACACATTCCTTATGAGTTCCACAGATCCGGACGACTGGAAGACGGCGATGGTGATTCCAGTCTGCAAGTTTAGTGATATACATAACCCCTTAAACTACAGGCCGCTCTCTTTAACTTCTATTCCATGCAAGTTATTAGAGCACATAATCTAATAATTTTTTGCCTCACGGCAGCATGGTTTTAGCAAAAATTATTCTTGTGAGGCTGAAATATTAACCGTTACAAATGATTAGTCTTCCGCGTTAGATCGAGCTTCAGTTACTGACTGCATCTTATTTGACTTCGCGAAGGCTTTCGATACCGTCTCACATCGATTACTATTCCTGAAACTTAGCGCATTCCATCTTGATTGTGGCTTGCTTAAGTGGATTGAATGTTTCTTGCAGGATAGAACACAGTACGTTTCTGTTAATGATCATGACTCTGAATCATTTTATGTAACATCCGGTGTTCCTCAGGGTTCAGACCATGGGCCTCTTCTTTTTCCTATTTATATCAATGACCTGCCTCATTCTGTTACTTGTAACATAAGGCTCTCTGCAGACGACTGCGTTCTGTATCGCGTAATTTCTAATAAATCTGACTTCACCGTTCTTCAATTAGACGAAAATAAAATTTCTTCTTCGTGTGATACATGGCTTATGAAACTAAACATTACCAATGTGTAACAATGAGGGTGTTTCCAAAGATTAACCAGTCCATTTCTCAGGGCTATGATCTTAATTGTTGCACTCTTCAGTTCGTCGACAGCTAAGGGTATCTAGGCGCCCATATCACTAATAACCTGTCATGGCAGAAACAAATCACCCATGTTATTAAGGAAGCTAAGAGTTCCCTTGGCATTCTTCGGCGGAATTTCTGTCTCGCTCCCACTCCATTGAAACTTCTACTATATAAAACATTCGTGCGTTCTAAACTCTAGTACTCTTCACCAATACGAGACCTGTGCACTAACTTGTTAACACAGTCCTCAGAATCGGTTCAAAACCGCTCAGCTAGGTTTATCCTCTCTAACTGCTATCGCTTAACCAGCGCTTCTCGCATCATGCCAAAGCTTGGCCTACCTTTTTTGTCTACTAGATGTCGAATTTCCCGCTTATGCCTGTTTCATAAAATATACTACACTAATAATGACCTAAAAATGGCACTTTTCTCCCCTCCGAGCCATTTGCCATTCCCTATTGATCACCAAATGAAGGTTGGGGTGCGTCAGTTAAATGTAATGTACACCTCGAAGCCTTCATTCCGAAAACAAGTATACACTGGAATCGCCTTCTCGCCTTCATTGTCACTATCACAGATTATGATGTGTTCAAGTCGGCTATCTACGATAATGTGCTGCCTATTTAGTCATTTATTTCTTTTCTATTGCCACTCCTCTCTGTAATACCTATAAGGCCTTGAGAGTAAATAAACGAAAGATATGAAATGAAATGAAACCCCCGGTAGGCGAGTGCTAGTTTCAGTGGATGGATGGATGGATGTTATGAGCGTCCCCTTTGAAACGGGGCTGTGGGTTGCGCCACCAAGCTCTTGCTATTATACTGCTTAATGCCCTACCTAGGTTAATAAAGAAAGAAACCACTATGAACTCTCACAACCAAATTTTCTGACCCTCTATTGCAAATTTTGTTTTTGCACGTCTTCTTTTTTTGTCGTTTTCATACTTTTCTTCCACGAATCTTCCAATCGTGTCTTACTAATCTATTTTGCTCACATGTTTACATTTCCCCTTCTCTCGCTGAACACAAGGGCTTCAATGAGGCCCATGGTGCCTAAATCGACCATTGGGCAGACGTCTTCACATTCTAATGAAACATGGTCGATCGTTTCCCTAGCTTTACTGCAGCAAGCACATGCTTCTTCTTCCTTCTTATATATCTCTTTATAGGTGCGTGTTCTAAGGCATCCCAATCTCGCTTCGAAAACAAATGAGCTTCCCTTCAGTATGAAGGAACATGCACGCTCTTATCGGTTGCCCGATGTGCGAAGATTTCATGGAACAAAGTCAAATAGATGTGGATGTTACATTTTTATCATTCACAAGTTTTGAGAAGATATTTGAGCGTATGGCAAATAACTCTATTTTCTGTTTAGCCATTTTCTAATTCTCTTTTTGTTAACTTGAAATCGGCTGAAGCGCGGGAAGTGGCTGACTTCATGCATCGTTCCAGCTTCCTTCTGTTCACATTTGCCACTCGCTCAACAATATCGCAAGTTGGATTGCACTCAGTCATCAGCTTCGTTTGTCGTACCAGGCACGAAGATGGGAAAGATTTGACAGTGTTACGTTTCGCCTACGACGCGCGGTATATACGGCGCGGATGCAACGGACGCCGGGGCTTCATTGAAAGTGGCGGACATTTTGGCCCGTTCAGCGCTGCCGTAACGCCTCCTGCCATGCGCGCCCAGGCATGTTTCAATGCCACGTGTCTTCGTGTGTGCGTGTGTGCGTGTGTTCATGTTGGTGCCCACGCTTGTCAAAGCGCGGCAGCCGGGGAGAGGAGCTCCCCCAACTGTGAAGCGAGGAGGTTTGACCGGCGCCGGCCCGGCGGATGCGTCACCTACTCGTCTCAACGTGTCTCTCAGCGTGTGAGTGCCCCGCGTCACGTGCCCCTCTGACGAAGCATTCCTTCTTGCCCTCGACTCCGAGAGCATAAAAGCAGCTGCCCCCGGGCGCCGAGAGAGAGGCTGCGATTTCTTCTGTCGAGCAACGTGCTCTCCCGTCTCTCCACTTTGGTCGACCTGACCGCCCGCTCTTTTGCGATGCTAGAATAAAGAAGTTGTTCTGTTAGCAGTCGACTCATGCTTTGCCGGGACCTTCGGATGCTTCCAGTTGTGCCCCAGGCCGCCAGGCCAACGCTACCCTTGGGGATTGCGACCCATTTGCAACAACTCGTGGCAGTGGTGCGATTACAACAACTGGTGGCAGCGGTGGGATCGCGACAACCGAGGCCAACAGCGAAGATATGTGGTTGACTGTATGCTGAGCAGCACAACGACCATCCGGGAGCAGTGCAACGAGCCCTGTGTGATGACTGGTTGCCTGCAGCGGGACGACTGCGCTGAATTCTTGGCTGCGAGGTTTGGTGAGTGCGGGACTTTCTTCTAAATTTTGCCAGGCTTTTGCCAGTGTCAGAAACAGAGCTGGTAATTGTGGTTGTCGTTGCTGCCGGGTTCGTTTGCGGCAAGACAATAGTAGGCAGTAGAGAAAGCAGCATTCAGAGCAGCCATGGATTTGAAGTCGTTGCGCAAACCGAAATTGCTGGAGCTTGCAAGAGAGTTGGGTCTGGATGTCTCAGACAAACTCAGAAAACCAGAACTGCTGAGGGCTATTCTTGAGTTAGAAGCTGAGGATGACGAGCGGTCGGAATGCCTTGAGACCATTGAGGAGAGGGCAAAGAGACAGGAGCGCGAACTTAAAGAACAGAAATTGCGAGAGCAACAAGAGAAAGAAAAAGATCGCGACCATCAACACGCTTTGGAAATGAAGCGTCTCGAGGTAGAGATGGAACGCGCTCGTAATGGAAGTCAGGCACACGGTGCAGGAGAACGAGTATCGTTCAAAACGACTGACCTGATGCGGCTGTTTAAGCTTGGAGAGGACATAGGTTTGCTCCTGATTAACTTTGAGCGAACGTGCGAGAAGCAGGGTTTCTCTCGGGAAACGTGGCCACAGCGCTTGCTCACTTTGTTACCCATCGAGGCGGCCGACGTAGTCGCTCGCTTGAATAGAGAAGAGGCAGAGGATTTCGACAAAGTGAAATCGAGTCTGCTAAAAAAGTACAGGCTGTCAGCGGAGGCGTTCCGTCGGAAGTTTCGGGAAAATGAGAAAGGCAAAAGTGAGTCACATACAGTTTGCCTACAGGCTTATGTCAAACATGCAGGAGTGGCTCAAAGAAGAGAAAGCGTTTGGTGACCACGAGAAAGTTCTGCAGTGTTTCGGGCTGGAACAGTTTTATAGTCGGTTACCTGAGAACGTGCGGTACTGGGTCTTGGATAGGCCAGACGTTAGTACGATGGCTAAAGCCGCCAAGCTAGCCGAGGAGTTTGTGACGCGTCGGGCTCGCGGAGCTAAGGACGTTCAAAAGGGTGAATTTGGCTCCAAGTTTGAGAGGCCGAAGTTCAAACACATGAGAGCAAGGGGGAACACAAGTAGTGCGGATGCGAGTGTAAGCAGTCCGACCGAACCTAAGGAGACGGCGGCAGCCGAAGCCGAACGCAGAAAGCGGTTCGAGACGAGGCAAGCGCGCGTGTGTTATACGTGCCAGAAGCCGGATCACTTTTCGGCGCAGTGTCCGGAAACAAAAACAAAAGTCATGTTTTTGTCATTATGCAGCACTGTCGAGAACATGAAGCTTCTCGAGCCTTACATTCGAGACCTCCTCGTGAACGGGAAAGAGTGCCGAGTGCTTCGCGATTCCGCAGCTACAATGGATGTAGTTCACCCCTCTTACGTAGAACCCAATATGTTCGCGGGCGAGTGCGCATGGATCAAGCAAGCCGTGGAAGCTCATAGCGTTGTCTGCCCGTAGCAAAAGTGCTTATTGAAGGACCTTTCGGAGCGCTTGAGACGGAGGCCGCAGTGTCATCTATGCTGCCCCCCCCCCAATACCCGTACCTATTTTCGAACAGGTCCGGTCACCTCCTGCGCGAGAAGGGGCTTTTGTTTGGTGAGGCTAGCGTGCAGGCCTTAATCAGATCGAAAGTTCGGGATCTCACTGCAAAGGCGGTAGTTGCGGGGCCGACGTTGTCGAACAATGAGAAAGGGTCGGAGGCGCAGCAAGCTGATATTCAGAGCACGTCCGAACTGAATAAAATTGAGCCTGTAGCGTTGAAGGCACCAGATACTAGAGAGGAAATGCCCGACACGGGAAAGTTAGAAGAGCTATCTGCAGATTAGCTCATCGCGCCTACGTCAGATGGACTCAATAGGTTGCTAAAAGTCAGCCGGTCGGCTTTGATAGCCGAGCAAAAAAAGGATGGCAGCCTACAAAACATCCGCTACAATGTCAAGGAAGGTATCGCCAAGAAAAATGCTCGTTTGGTGGAAAGAGGTGGGGTCCTGTACCGGAAGTATCTAGACTGCAGGGGAGTGGAGTTCGATCAGCTGATCGTGCCTCAGTGCTACCGTCAGGATCTGTTGCGGTTGTCGCATGGGGGTTTGTGGTCCGTACACCTAGGAGTTAATAAAACTAAGGACCGTCTCTTGCAAGAGTACTATTGGCCAGGGTGTTTTCGGGACGCAGACCACTTTGTGAGGACATGTTACACCTGTCAGCGGTTAGGCAAACCAGGGGACAAATCGAGGGTGCCGTTGAAGTTGGTACCTATCATTACGGAGCCTTTTAGACGGCTCGTTATTGATACATTGCGACCTCTGCCGGTAACAGCCACGGGGTACAGAAACATTTTGACTGTGATCTGCCCAGCGGCAAAGTTCCCTGAAGCAGTCCCGCCTAAAGAACTCAGCTCAGTTGAGATAGACAATGCACTACTGTCCATATTTGCGCGAGTTGGTTTTCCTGCGGAAATCCAATCAGATCAGGGCACAGTGCTTACTTGCGCTTTGACGACAACTTTTCTCGAAAGGTGTGGGGTAAAGCTGTTACACAGCTCAGCGTACCACCCACAGTCGAATTCCGTTGAGAAGCTCCACTCCGTCATGAAGCGCGTGTTGAGAGCATTGTGGTTTGAACAACATACTGACTGGGAGCTGTGTCTGCCTGGGATATCGTTTGCATTGAGGACTGCGCCGCATGCGGCTACGGGGTGTTCGCCAGCTGACCTGGTGTACGGTCGCTCGCTGTGGTCTTCACTTCGCATGCTTCGAGATGGATCACTGCCCTCTCCAATGGCTGCAGACCATCTCTTCCACAAATGGCCGCCTCCTGCGCTGGAGCCTCGCTTTGCAACAATATTCCTTTGAGCTGAGTTACAAAAAGGGGAGTCTCAGCGGTAACGCCGATGGCTTAAGTCGAGGCCCCTAACGTAGGAATCAGCCTCAAAGGTATTTGTTACTGATGTGTTTCTTCCTGAGGCAGCATTTTTAAGATATTGCTTTTGTTTAGTGTTTCAAAGTCATGATTTGCTTTCTAGTGCAATTTTCCAATTTGTGGACGCGTTCTGGGTGCTGCTAGACTACTGTAAGGAACTAGGCAGTAGTATAAAAAGGGAAAGAGCCTGCATGGCTTAGTGAAGGTTGTTTCATGCTTGCTGACTGAGCGGTTGAGTTTCGGCGTAGTTCTAAAGCTTGCTGGGACGAGAGAAAATGGCAGCTCTCCCGAAGTCACTTTGCAGTGTCCTGTGTGAACATGAACGTGAGAACGAGGCCTTCTCTGTGCGCTGCGCTCAAGAAACGCCGAGGGACGACCGACTTCGGTTATGAACATCATCGAACGACATCCCTCCGGACAGCGGGTGCAGTCCCCTGACCATCGGGATCTCCTTCTCCCGGCGGGGCGGTCTGTTACGTTTCGCCTACGACGCGTGGTATAGCCGGTGCGGATGCAACGGACGCCGAGGCTTCATTCAAAGCGGCGGACATTTTGGCCCGTTCAGCACTGCCGGAACGCTTCCTGCCATGCGTGTCCAGGCATGTTTCAATGCCACGTGTCTTCATGTGTGCGTGTGTTCATGTTGGTGGCCACGCTTGTCAAAGCGCGGCAGCCGGGGAGAGGAGCTCCCCCAACTGTGAAGCGAGGAGGTTTGACCGGCGCCGGCCCGGCGGATGCGTCACCTACTCGTCTCAACGTGTCTCTCAGCGTGTCCGTGCCCCGCGTCACGTGCCCCTCTGACGAAGCATTCCTTCTTGCCCTAGACTCCGAGAGTATAAAAGCAGCTGCCCCCGGGCGCCGAGAGAGAGGCTGCGATTTCTTCTGTCGAGCAACGTGCTCTCCCGTCTCTCCATTTTGGTCGACCTGACCGCCCGCTCTTTTGCGATGCTAGAATAAACAAGTTGTTCTGTTAGCAGTCGACTCATGCTTTGCCGGGACCTTCGGATGCTTCCAGTTGTGCCCCAGGCCGCCAGGCCAACGCTACCCTTGGGGATTGCGACCCATTTGCAACAACTCGTGGCAGTGGTGCGATTGCAACAACAGAGAGGCGTGAACGTGCGTCCAAGGAACAGATGACGCAGGAAGCCGGGTCTATCAAGCATTCGACGAAGATGGCTAAACCGGGGCATCACATGTTTTCTAAAGCTCTGTGGTGTTCTAAAAGCGGGATTTAGAGTTCAGCGAAGTTTTTCAGGTTTCCTAACGATAACAGGTGAGCACAAGTATTTCACTATTTTCTGAGCAGGTATTCATTTAGCGTGATAAACTAGGGGCTCTATTCTGGACATTCCGACATTTTCTTCGATGCGTGACATAGACGCGACGTGAATAAATTGGCGCTGATGGTCCCATTTTGCTTTCGTAACATGACGCCAACTTGTTGTTTTGCCTAACACGTTCGCTGCGTCGTGGCCCACCGGTGTGGCGGTCACGCAACGCAGTCCAGCGTTGCTGGCGCAAACAACGAGACGTTTCGTGCAGTGCGGCGATGAAAAGCTTCCACAAATGCATGAAAATGCTTTTCCACTATGATATCACAGATAGGGGTAGAGATTTAAAGCGTGCCTGTATTTGTAGACATTGGCGCTTGCAATGCGTCTGATGATAAAGCTGACGGCTATCAGGAAACGGCGCAGAAAAGGCCGATGGACCTGCACGGTCTTTCCCAAGGAGATGTACTGGATGCCACGCATCGCTGACAGCTCGGAGACGTCCAGCGCAGACAAGGGTATTGGCGAAGAAAGTTGTTACATTTTGCGCAAATTGCGCGGGAAGGCCATTTGTGTGTTTGCCATCTTCTGCACGAGTAGAGGTCCTGAACATAGACTACGTTTTAGACATCGTGAGCTGGTGGCACGTAAGACGTTTAGTTGCAAATGCTGTGATTTGAACTGTCTTTTTTTTTCTTCCGAAAATTATTTTGGAAGTACTTCAATAAAATGTCGAGTTTGAGGTCTTGTTTTTGAGTCTTGTTGCTTAGTGAATGCTGAAACGCAGGTTCACGTGGTGATGCCCCACAAAGGGGAGCTGGTCGGTCGGTAGTAAACGTAGGAGGCAACGGCTTCAAAACGCAAACTCTTTATTGTAAAACCTTGCACATGCCGAGGAAAACAAAGAAGAATCGAGGGTGCGAGAGCAACAAGCGCCTGTGGCAATTGTTCGGACAAGAACGACCGAAACTCTTGGCCGCGCTCTAGTTGCATAAAGCAGAAATGTTGTAGACAGAAAGGGCGCCGTTTTTCAAGGACATCCATGAGAACGCGCTTCAGTTGCGTTCACTGGGGTTGAAGCGAGCAGAGTCGCGATAATAAATGAATCGATAAATTCTTCAGATGGCGTATGCTACAAGGATTTGTTATACATTTTGTTTTAGAGCGCAGCTCTTTGGCGTCCGTTCCTGGGTTTCGCGTCGGCGTTGTCGTCGGCCTCGTAACCAGCTCCGCCCCCCTTCGCTGGAGTGGGAGACGAAGGACGCGAGCCGCGAATGGCGGAGACCAATGAGAGCGGCCCCTTCAGTGACGTGCGCGCGCGATGCTGGTGTCATGCGGACCCTCCTTACGGCTCGATGCGCACTCGTGTCTGGTCTCAGCCGATCCGCTCGTTTCGTACTATCGTCTGCTCGCGCCACAGCTCTCGCCCGCGCCTGTTTGGTTCTGTTGGGTCGGTCTCGTTCGCGCTTGTTTTGGTTGTTATTTCGACAACAAACGGTTACAAATATCCCTCGAGGCCAGCGCACCTTCCACAACTTAATGCGGTGAGTGTAAGACTCGTATCTCCGCGAATCCCATTCATGCAAGTGCGACGACTGATGCACGGCGGAGGCCAATATGGCATTAAGGGCCCAGTTGTGAACGTCTTTGTGAACGTCTTTGAGAATCAAGCATTGGTGTACCAAGTCGAACACATATCAGTCTATTTCTCCGACCACAAAGCTTCCTTCATGACTGTCAAGAACTGTTAATGGAGTCTTTGTTAAAGGAATACGTGTGAAAAATTAAAAAAAATTCTGTGATAGCGCATACATGTGTTGCTCGATTTCTTTGCCTCAATCTATCGAAAAGGTGAAACAGCTTATTTGCTGCGCTCAAATTTCGCATTAGGAAGTAACGTAATCGTCGGTAATTTTTTATGATCCATTTGGTCCTTTGCGTCAGGTAATTATTGTTCGATGACATAGCGGTGCCGCTCAAACGCCCATGGGAAGCGACCTGACTATTGGCTCATTGGCGACCGGACCTCACTATTGGATGCTCCTTGCAGCCCATATTGAATCACAGGGGGCAAAGAATGGCGAAGGCTATCGTCAACGCGGGTATCTGCTGCTTCTCATTTCTGTGATTGGTCGACTGCCTTACGCACATTTCTTTTTATAAATTAAATAGACGCCATTGTCATAACTTTTGATTGTGCGAAAAGGCATTAATCTTAAAGACGTAGGTATCCTTCATTTTTTTTTCAAGAACACCTGTTGTGGAGTGCCCATATGGTGGCAGCCCAGCGACAGCAGGAGCCGCTACCAAGCCTTGCAATGAGGAGAACCGCGCGACCTGAACTAGTTTCTGTGCCTCAATCACCTCCGACAGGGTGTTTTGCATGACCAGTGTCATGAGCCAGTCCTTGCCGGTGCTGATGGGGAGTCCCAGCACTCTTTTGATACTTTTCCGCATTAAAGTGTCGAGTTTATATTCGCGTTTAGACCAATGTAGTGCCGATGCGACGTAATTAATATGGCTCATAAGAAACGCGTGGTAGAGCCGAAGGAGATTGCTCTCCCTCAGCCCTCTCCTGCGGCTTAGGACCCTTAATATCAGCCTAAGGATGTTCTCCGCTTTGGAGGCGATGCGCGCCAATACCTGCGAGCTCTTGCAGTTGGACTCAAACGCAAGCCAAGCGCCTTAATACAGTTGACTCTGGGAATAGACAGCCCATCCCTTGTGGTCAGCGTAATGTGTACCTGATCAAGGGGCGAGGAAGGCCTCCTCCCGGGCCGAACCGGTATGTAAAGAAGCAACTCCAACTTGGAGAGGGAGAGTCGAAGCCCCGTACCATCCAGAAAGCTTTCGGCGATAGACAATGCCGACTAGAGCGCTTCCTCCCCCTCAGCACCCGAATCTCCCATGCACCAGACAGTAATGTCGTCTACATATAGGGCGTGGTTAGTATTAGCTATAGTGGAAAGACGTGCCAAAAGGCCTTTCATGGCTACGATGAACAAGAGAGACGAAATGACCGCTCTCTGCGGCGTGCCTCTCGCACCCATGGTAAGGGCCCTCGACTGTAATTGCTCAATCCTAATGGTTGCTTTGCGGTCCCGGAGGAAAGCGCGAACATAGGCGTGGAACTCTGGTGCCAGCCCCATGCTCTCGGCCGCCTCCAGGGTGAACTTATGTGAAATTGTATCAAAGGCATTGGCGAGGTCAAGGGCCAACTTTACCCGAACATCTCTGGTTTCTCGGTCGATAATTTGCCTATAAATCAGGAGCATCACATCCTCGGTGGAGAGACTCGGCCGGGAGGCTACCAAGTTATGTGGAAAGAGCTCATTATCATCGATATGCCTAATATAGCAACCCTGTTATGAACCGCATGCTCCATCAGCTTCCCCACACAAGAGGTAAGGGAGATGGGACAAAAGTTGTCCTCGGCGAATGCCCTGCCCGGCTTGGGAATGAGTACCACCGAGCTGGTCCTCCAAGTGTCCGGCACGCGGCCTTCTGCGCAGGGGAGATTGACCTCCTCGGTTAACTTAGCGATGGACTTATCATCAAGATTACGCAGAAGCCTGTTCGTGATTCCGGCAGGACCCGAGGCTGGGCGACTATTGCGCTCATGAAGCACGTCTTCAATCTCAAGTTTCGTAAAGGGCGAGTCGGTTTCCTCCAGTGACCCTCGCCAGTATTCTGGGTATCCCACTCGCCGACGGGGCCAACCGGAAGGTATTTCTCCGCCAGTTCCTTAAGTAGAGTCGTGTCATCGAACCCACCCCGTCTCTCTGCTTGGAGCAATCGGTCGATTGCCAGCCTCTGATTACCTTGGGAGTTAGTCTCATCAAGCAGCACCTTTAAGAGGTTCCATTTGCCTGCGGGGTGCATCTACTCGCGCACTTTCGAGCAAACTTCATTCCACTGCTGCACAGATAGCTCCTCACAATATTCCTCGAGTTTTTTATTGAGGAGCACTATGCGCTTACGCAGCCTCCTATTGAGCTTCTACCTGCGCCATATGTCACGCAGGGATTTTTTAGCCTCCAACAAATGCACAGGACGTGAATCCATTGCATCCACTTGTAAGTCTGTCTGGAGTGTCTTGGTTACGAGGAGCGCATCCTCCGCTAATCGTGAGAAGAGGTCCTCCAACGTGGCATATTCGGTCTGATAAGCCTTGCGGTGCTAAGCTCGTCCCAGTCCGTCACCCTGAACTCCCTAGGCGAAGCCGGCCGGGTTTCCATGGTGACCGAGAGGATAAAATGATTGCTTCCCATGCTTTTCTGCAGGTTTGCCCTCTGTGCGCTCACAGCGTTTTTGGTGAATCCTAGATCCGGAGTGGTGTCTCTCACAATAGAGGTGTCCACCCTAGATGGGAACTGAGGGTCTGTGACCACCTCCAATGAACAGCTCATCATATCTTGAACCAGGTTTCTCCCTATATCAGTGGCCTTTGGATATCCCCAGGTCGGGTGATGTGCATTGAAATCCCCGACAGCTACAAGCGGCGACTCGCCCGCTATAGCAGCCGCCTTTGCGATCACCTAGGAAAACGCTTGCCTGTTATTCCGAGGTGAACTGTAGGCATTCGGTATGAAGATGCTACATTTAAGCCAATTATTCGGGATGATTTCTACCAGCTGGGCCTCGAAAGTAGAGTGGTCTAGGTCAAGTTTGTGTTCTACAAACACATATGTCGTCATAAGCAAGATAGCCAGACCACGTTGCCCCTCCCCCCTATCCGAAACAGAACAATAGCCGGGCAAGGCAACTGCCATGTGTATGGTTTCCTGTAAAGCAATCACATGCGGCCTAACCGCCAATAGGGCAAAGTACTCCCGGAGGGAGGCCTTACGCTTCCTAAACCCCATGCAGTTCCACCGCCAGATGACAAACTCATTTGCGTTGGAAGCCATGATTGCCACCACTGTTTTTGCCGACTTATCGGCACGTCCTTATTTACGGCAGCCTGAGCCATTGGCATACCGGGGTTCGCCTGGGGAACTAGCGAGACGGGCGTCACCGGGAGGACAAGAGAGTTCTCGCCGAGACCAAGCCTGCTTTTGATCATTGCAACTTTCCGTGCTACGAGTTCAAAGCATTCCGCTTGCCACGCTACCGATTTTTGCAAATCCCTGATTGCTCCAAGGACGCCCGAGTCGGACGCCGCCATAACCTTTCCTTCCGGACCTATCTTCCGCTTAGCCGGCCGCGGCTCCACCGACGGAGACCGCGTCAGAGGCTTTGCTGAATTCCTGGGGGCTTCGAACTCGACCCTCATCTGCTGAAGCTGAGCGTTCAGGGTAGCGTTCTCCTGAATTAGAAAGGCTACCCTAGGGTCTTCCGTTTGTTCTAGCATTGCCGCGTGCGTTACCTGTGCTGACTGCTGCGCCGGCCTTGGCTTGGCTGGTTCTGCCCAGGTGGTATAGGCCTCTTGGATTCGCACCGTGTAGCGGGAGCGCACCCTGGAGCGCGAACCGCCGCGGGAGTGAGAGCGCCTCCTGGAATGGCTGCGGCGCCTCTCAACAGATGGCGAGGGACAGCGCATTCTCGCAGGTGAGCCATGCTAGAATAGCTTGATGTAGGACCTGCTGCGCTTGCAGGTGCTTCTTGACGCGCTTTCTACGTCGTCTTCTTTGTCTCACCACAAAGGGGAGTTGGAAAGGATGCTTGAGAACCTATCTGCCATTTAATCCCCATCTCGGCTGGCATTGGCGGTCCTCCGCAGTATCGTTGGCACCACACCCACGGCACAATTTCTTTATCGGGGTGGGGCAAATATCGACACGATGACCGAATGCCCCTTCCTCATAACAAACGTGAGTCTGTCTCTTGTACAAGGTACACCTGAGCATGCTCATACCGCACATACCATAGTTGGGTGCCTTTAGACCACTGAAGAGAACGACGACCATAGTCGTTTCCTTGATGCGATCTACCTCCATGGCTCATGCCCCCCAACTGCTGCGCGCCGGAGGCCGCGTTGTAGGCTGGAACGTGATACTCGGGCGAGCCGGGCCTGATGAGACGCAGCACCGCGTAGGCTCTCGCATTCTTGGATTCTCAGGTAGAGACCGCAAGAATATTCTGAATTAGCTTCGGGCAGACAATATCCTCCTTTGTTTCTTGCGGGGATAGCCTCGCCGCCATCGCCAGGTCTTGGGCCAGGCGTATCTGGCTAACCTTCTTGAAATCCAGGCCTCCCTTGGTTCGGACAATGACTCGAATATGGCTCCGCGGCAAGGGGGGAGCCTCGACGCGGTCGCAAGGCGCTGAAAGACGCCCTGCGCGTTGGAGTTGCGGCAGCTAGCTGTGCTGACACTTTGAGTAGAAGCACTCTTTTGCTGCCGGAGAGAACACTTATTCTTGCTTGAAGTGGTCCGCCACCCAGGCGCGTCAGCTTCTTCGTGGGAAAGAGCTTCCTCTTCAACCATCTCCACCTCCGGCATGATGCCGTTCCTACGGCGCGGGCAGGCGCCCAGCCGTACTCCTCGCCGGCGCCAATCCCAAATCTAGGGTTAGCGGGTGAGTCGGCGGGAGGAAACTCCTAAGTCCCCAAAAGATGACGAAAATGAGTCTACCGGGTCAATAACGGGTTCGGCAGAATCCTCTCGACGAGATCTGTCGAATGGTGCTAACGTCTTTAGGATTGAAGCAAATCTTCCGATCGCAGTCTTTGGAAAAAGACGGAGCCAGCAGAGATGCGTCCGAACGCGTCGGCTCCTCCTGCGTGCGTGTCCTGCGGGCAGATAATGAACAACTACCTCAAAGCTTTCCTCAGTGACAGAACCACCATCATTGGTATAGCAGGCATCAGGACTGAAACCTTCAACATGCCCAAAAAGGGAACACCGCAAGGCTCTGTGATATCCCCTACGCTTTTTACCATGGTTATGATCGGCTTAGCATGGAAGTTCGAAAAAAATTGAAGGACTCAGGCATGTCATATACGCCGACGACGTCAGAATCTGGGTGACCAAGGGATCATTAGGAGAAAAACAAGACCTTCAGATACAGATACAGTCCACGCATATAGTGAACACTGCGGACTTGCTTGCTCCCCGGAGAAATCCGAGGTGCTCAGAGTCGACAGAGGAGGATACAATCTGCGAAACTCCATAGACATCTTCATAGAGGGAAAGAAGATTCCGGAGGTATCCCAAGTTATGATTCTTGGCACGTGGATACAAAGCAACTGTGGTGTGCATCACACAATCAGACAGCTGGCAAACACTACAGCTCAGATTACGAGGATGATCGCAAGAATCTCAAACAAACGACGACGTATGAAGGAAGAGGACACATGTAGGCTAATACAGGCCCTCGTGGTCAGTAGGATTGTATACAGCATCCTCTACCAAACACCGCTCGAGTAGGAAAAAGAGCAATTCGAGGCAATCCTTAGGAAAGCTTACAAATGCGCTCTCGGACTGTCGGTCAACAACTCCACGGAGAAACTCCTTGAATTGGGCATAAACAACACAGTGCATGAAACATCGAAGAAAATGAGACTCGTGCGCAGAAAATGAGACTCATGCTGACTCTAACGGGCGCGAACACGTTGAAGGTACTGGGTCTGAGGGATGCTTGCAGAGAAATGACCAGCATGGAAAGCATACCTAAAGAGATTCGAGAGATCATTGAGATCATGCCGATACCGAGAAACATGCGCCCTAAAATACACAAGGCCAGGAGAAAGGCAAGACCAGAAGCACACTACAGATATTTCATGCGGAGAAATTACGTGTTATTCGTCGACGCGACCACATACAGAGAACACGCCGGGGCGGTAGTCAGCGTTGCTGAACACCACCTTAGAGAAATCATTTGCGCTTCGATCAAAGGCAACAACATCCTCGTGGCTGAGGAAGAGGCAATCGCAATCGCCATCACCCACCAGGGCGAAGAGGCCAGTACAGCAATACGGAGTCGCAAGAAGCGTGCAGGAGGTACAGCAGTGGACGCATGTCCACTGCAGCCATCCGCATACTCAAGACGAGAAAAACCACCTTTTCAAGATGCTTCATTACGTGGACAACAGGTCATGAGACCATGACAGGGAACCAGCGTGCCGACGCCAACTCCCGAGCATACGCCAACCGGGGGGCGCACCACGACGGAGAACCGGGCATAGTAACCAGACGCTATGGAGCAATTTTACAAAACCAAAGATCCCTAAGGAGGATCTACCCCCTCCCCAGAAAGACTTTAGTAGAGAGCAGACGGCTGCCTGGAGACAACTGCAGACTAATACATATCCCACTCTGAGTCTGCTCGGCAAAAACAATCCGTCAACATAACACAATAAATGCCCGCTATGCGGGGAACACGCAATGCTTTACCACGGTACATGGGCCTGCTAAAAACCAAAGGCAGCGCCAGTACACAAAACATAAACGCCGGAACAGTGGGAGGCTGCGCTGTCCTGCTCGAAGCCTGAAGCACAGCTGAAGCTGATCGACAGAGCTGGCAAGATGGCAAAGACCACATGGACCCTGGGCTGATGGCTCCACCTTCGCCGGTTCATTCATTCATTCCATCATTTACTCCTCCTGCGTTCTATTAATTTGGTGTTTTGTTTGCCATCATGCCAGCTTTCCATGAGTCGCGAAAATCTTGCAGCTTTAGAGTTAGTATTCAAGAGATCAGCACATTGATTAAAAGAACAAGCTTTCTTTTTTTCATGCATGTCGCTGAATCTATCATGCTCATTGTTATATGTTTTTTAAACAGGTGGATTTCGCTTTTCAAATTAGAGAAGCTGGTGTGCCAGAAAGCATACCATATCGCACGTGGCGGTTTCACGCTGGTAGCTGGGTTTGTACACAATCGGATTTTCGCCGAATATGCTATCTGCTGCAAAGTTCGAGCGTTTTCGATTGACGTGCAGCATTAGTAGACAGTGTACACGTGTCCTGTGCCAGATACTTGTCGGGCGCATTGCAAACGTTTTCACAAGCTCTGAGAATATCGGTGGGTGCATTCTTTGTGAACAGCGACGTGAGAAGATCGCGATTTTCCCGAAAGGTTAATAATATATATTAATTACAACAATTAAACGACACGGAGACGCGACCTAAAGTTACGCTTTGGGAGCACGTTCTGTGCGCTCGGGCTGCGATTACACTATGCAACTGCTATGGTAGTGTCAACGACGTGGCCTCTACGGCTGGACTACCTCGGCGGCCACAATAATGAATCCGCTGAGTAGGGATGCGAGCTACGAGCAGCAATAAACAGATGACTCGGTGCTTTCAAAGGAGACTTTGGACAGTCCTCCACAGCTGCATCTCGTGACTGTGGTGTGTCCTTCTGTGAGAGCTAGTCAAAGCGGAAGCCATGGACTGTTTGAGAACAGTCTTGACTACAAAATCGAAGAGGCCCACTGACTTTTAAAATCTGGATGGTATATCTCGTGAAAAAAAGAAGGAGACGAGACGCTTTGCGGCATGATTAAAGTCACTGAAATGAAATGGTGCGCTTCATCGACGTGATAATGCTTGTGCAATGGTAGGCTGATAAAAAAAACTGGCAGTGCTCGACAGATACCCCTTCTCTAAATTAGCTCGTGAGGGTATGAAGGTGGAGCCCGCACCGAGGAACATCCACCCAAAATAAAACGAAGGTCGCACAAGAGCACGTGCTAGAAGCATCCTTCAACGAATCGATCCTTACGGGGCAGGCACATTCTTTGCCGACGCCGCCGAATACGGAAGTGAAGACAGCTTTTCAATCTCTGTGTTCGACGCGCGCGGAGCCCTTATCATCGTCCGTAAATCTATACTAAACATGCGAACGAGGTGGCGGAAACCGCAATAGCTTTGGCTCTTCAAGCCGCAAAAGGCCCGACAACCATTTTCTCTGACACGCGCACGGCGATCAGGGGTTTCTCGTCCGCTCTAGTTTCCAAACACGCAGCCGGCATCGTCAACAGATCCTTTCGTAGTACTACGGGCGAAAAAACTGGAGGTCACAGCATAGTGCGGTTCCCAGCCCACGTTAACGACATGGTTAACCAAGCGGGTTCAAGAGTTCTTTATTTATTTTCAAGAGTTCAAGAGTTCTTTATTTGCATAATAATAAGGTTACAAATGAGGATTATACATACATAAAGAGGGAGGTCCCATAGTCAACAGACTGTACAGGGGACCTCCCATTACAAGTGAGTAGGATATATAAATACAAAGCAGCTATATAAAAACACAAAAGACACCATATTAAGTTAGTCACTTGCTTACGCTGTAAAACATTTAATGACACAAAGCACTTATTAATAAAATGATAACGATCACATTGTTATATTGAGTGCAAAAATTTACGAAGGTTTGACTTGAATGTGTAAAAATGAGAGGATATCTTAATATGACACGGTAATGAGTTCCAAAGTAGTGTGGCTGAAAAATTAGTAGTAAATTTACCATAATTAGTTCTAGGTTTTGGTAGTAAATAGATGTTGGTAGAAGCGAAACGGGTAGACGTGGAATATGGATACTGGCTGGTAGTAATTATAGGGAATGGGAGCTTTCCGTTAACAGATTTATAAACAAGTAGTCCAAGTGAGTATTTATTTAATTTCTGTAACGATAAAATGCTGTTAGATCTGAGCAATGGAGATGCTTCCGATGTGTAGCTGCTAGGTGTAATGATGCGAATTGCTTGATTTTGTGTATGCTGTAGTGGAGATAAATGTGTGGGATACGTGTTTCCCCATGATGATATGCAATAATTAATATGCGTGTGAATAAAAGCGTAGTAGAGGGAGATGAGTGTCTTCATTTTAAAGAAATTGCGAACTTTAATTAATATTCTGATTCCATATGCTGCCTTCTTTGTTAAGGATAAAATATGCTCGTCAAATTTTAGGTGTTTATCTAATATGACGCCAAGAAACAGTACACTATCAGTAGGATAAATTGCACTGGAAGCAAAGGTTAGCGATGGATACACTGAGATATGTTTTTGTTTAGCTGAGAAGATCACGAAGTTAGATTTGGCAGTATTAATGTGTAGTCTGTTTAGTTGGCACCAGGTTACAATATTTGCCGCGTCGTGATTAAGCTTACACATCAATGAATCAAGACTTTTGTCTGAGGAGAAGATGGTAGTGTCGTCAGCGTAAAGGATACAGTCAGAGGACTTTAGGTACTTTGGGAGGTCATTAATGTATATTAAAAACAAGAGAGGCCCTAATATAGATCCTTGTGGTACACAAATGTTAGTTGTTTTAGGGCGCGAGTAAGTGCTGCAGATTGATACAGTGTATTCTCTATCTTTTAAATAGTTACGTAGTAATTGCAGTGCCGGGCCAGTTATACCAATAGAGTCTAATTTAGCAAAAAGGATGTTATGAACAAGTGAATCGAATGCTTTAGAAAGGTCAATAAATAATGCACCAGCGAAATTTCCAGTGTCAATTGCCTGCCGAATCTTGTCTGTTAGAAATATTAATGCCAAATCAGTTGAGTAACCTTCCCGAAACCCAAATTGATTTGGTGATAGGATGCAAAATTTTGATAAATAGCTTGATAAGCGTGTTACGATTAGTTTTTCGATAATTTTACTGAAGAATCAAAGTATAGCTATAGGGCGGTAATTAGCTGTTAGACGCTCATCTCCCTTCTTGAATACAGGGATTATTTTGGCTTTCTTCAAAGAAGTTGGATATATTCCTGTTTTGAAGATGAGGTTCACTATGTGACAGAATATTTCAGATATTAGGTACGCTATCGTTTTTATGAGAGATGGGCTGAAGTTATCGAGACCAGGACCTGTATTTTTTAGACTGAAAATGACTGTGACTATGTCTTCAGGTGTTGCGGGATGAAGGAAAAAGCTATGGGGCACACGGGGGTAAGTTTCGGTCAATGAATCTTCGCACTCTTCATTATCAGCACAGAAGGAATTAACGAAGCAGTTTGCAATGTCCAAGGGATTATCAAGGAGAAGATCCCCCGATTGTATCACAGTTATTTCGGAATTATGATTCGACCTACCTAAAAAAGAGTTTAATACTTTCTATTGCTTTCTGACGTCATTACCTGACGTCATTCCTTTTGCAGCCCTAGTGAGCGAGCCAACTGCCTGGCGCGTGCCTGACGACCGCCCCCAAGCTGTCGTATAGAGCGGCGTCGTACCGTCGACATAAGTGTAGCGTCTGCGACCGCATTCGCGTCCTTTCTGTTTCTGCTTCGACGGCCATGGTGTTCGTTGTGCACGTTTTCGGCGTTTCTTCTTTGCATGCACAGAAATATGCGCTTTTCCTTTTGAACAGCAGGCGTCGCACTGTCTACTTCAATGTATAGCCACATCGGCGGCTTCACTTCTTCCCGTTGCCGCCGTTCCGCAGTGAACACACTACCCTTATCTTCTAGAACACTAGGCGCAGCAGGTTCCGCGGATGTCTCCACTCTGTACGGAGTGGCGGGCGAGGAAGACATCGAGGCGTACCAGCAGCCGCCGGAGAAGAACGCCCCTCCTCTCTCGCCTGAGCCTTCCTTCTTCGCGGGGCCCGCCGTAGTCGCTTAGTGGGTATGGTGTTGGTCCGCTAAGCACCAGGACGCGGTATCGAATCCCGGCCACGGTGGCCGCATTTCGATGCGGGTGAAAGGCAAAAACACCCGTGTACTTAGATTTCGGTGCACGTTAATGACCCCAGGTGATCCAAATTTCCAGAGTTCCCAACTACGGCGGGCATCATGATCAGATCGTGGTTTTGGAACGTAAACCTCCAAATTTAATTAAGTAAACGTCCACAATGTAATCTACATAACAATAATCGCAAAGCAGGCAGATGGACAAGATAGAATCGGCGTTCACTAAGGTGAAAGTATGCACAAGTGCGAAGACCAAATAATTTTACAGTGCAAGCTGTAATTTGGGGGGGGGGGGGGGGGGGGGCTGATTACTATAGCCGTTTCCGTTGGTCTCGTGTCCGCCGCTCCGCCGCCGGTACTCCTAGCAGCTATTGCCGGGAGAATGAGAGATAAAATATCTACTTCCCGCCGGGATGGAACCCGGACCCGCTGCGTGGCAGTCAGCTACTCTACCACTGAGCCACCGCAGCGCCTGGCAGCATGTAGAGGAAAAACGCCTTGAAACATAAACTAGCATGCGAGCAGACACGCAGTATGACATGCGTGCCGCGTACCGTTGACGCGTGCGCATTTTGCCTGCCAGTTGTATATTATTGCAACAGACAGGATGCCGTGTAGCAGATGCGCAACTAGCGCTGCAAAGTAGTGAAATGTGGTTTAAGGAAGAAAAAAAAACCTATGCCAGTTATATATAAAAAGTATGGCAGTAATATATATATATATATATATATATATATATATATATATATATATATATATATATATATATATATATATATATATATATATATGTATATATATATATATATATATTGTATACCTTGCGTATCTTACTAGTGTACTTGTAGCGATACACGGTAGATATAGAAGTCTTGAAGAAAAAGAGTGTTATGGAGAGGTAATAATATTGCAGCGATGAAATACGTGTATGGCATATATGATTAATTCAAGCAGACTTGTTGATTGTTTATTACCGCCCCGTTTCAAAGTTAACACCGTTAAGTTAACATGATCATCATTACCATCGGATTGTGCCATTTGACGTGTGCGCCGCATAGCGTCGATAAGTACAAACTTTGCATTGCTGATTTGTTATATTCCACAAGGTATCCCGCCTAGCCGAGTTGTCCCGAATAGGCGTATCAAGAGTTCACATATTTGAATAAAATGTCATTTGAGAGACTTACCGCCCAGAACCTGCAAAGTAAGTTAAGAAGGACGTGGCCTAGAGGGCCCCGGAATAATTTTCACACTACTAGAAACCGTTTAAGCGGCAGTCTGCACACGAGCGTGTTTGCAACCTGCCATCATCATATTGTCGCCGCCGCCAGGAACCAACGCTGACCCCTCCTGCTCATCGGCAACACGAGTCGTTCATTATCTGCGAGTTAAATTTGGCGACCGAGATGCTCACTGCTTTCTTGCTATATGTGTGTTCTTTGTTTTCTTGTGCAAAAGTACACGTGATGTGTGCACTGCAAAAAAACTGACCTGGTTTCACGGCAAAATCTGCTGGTAATTTGTGGCCGAACACTTTTTCGTTAATAAACAACTGTCATTTTCATAGAACCGAGAGCCAGAAAATAGAGACCGTAATATAAAATAGGATTGCTTTCGTATATAGAAAACACGGGAATGTATGCTGAATCTCTACTGTAGGGTGCAGCTGGTAAAATACAGGTGCTTCTCGTATTCAGAATACGGATGACTGTCTATGCTTGCTCTGTACTATGCGGTTGAACCGTTCAAATGCAGGTGCTCCCGCATGCGGAAATGGAAGATCCTGCATACTCAATCTACACTATACGGTTGAACCGTTAAAATACAGGTGCTGGCTGTATGCAGCAAACAGAAGGCGCGTTATTCGGAATCTGTGCTACATGGTCTAGCCATGAAAATACGGGCGTTTCCCGAAGTGCATTTTACCCTTTATAATGTTACGTAAGAAGACGCAGACGAAAAGCTATATACAAGTATATTTACAAGAAAATACGCCACACTTGGTGAAGAGGCAACAGCCCGCGCTAGCCTCTAATCGTCGTCGTTGTCTTCACACTGCTTGCCTCTTCGTGATCGCAAATACTGTTCCGTAGCAGTACTCCCGGTAGCAAAAGCACCGTCCCAGAGCGACAAAAGGCCGGACTCGGAAGCAGTGTAGTAGACCTTGAGCCTACTGACATGTACGACATCACTAGATGCCAGAGGAGAGGACGAGGTTAAACACACAGGAGCAATTTCGTATGTCACAGGTGTCAGCTGGTGCAGCACGCGGCAAGGCCCTGTGTATCGTGAAAGGAGCTTCTCTGAAAGTCCGACGTGACGAGAGGGCGACCACAGGAGCACGAGCGCACCAGGCGAAAAGTGTACGTCACGATGGCGGGCATTGTACTGACAATGCTGAAGGGTTTGCGAGTCCATCAGTCGAGCACGGGCAACGTGGCGTGCATGGTCGGCGAGGGCGATGGGGTCGCTCGCATACTCGCTTGTTGAGATCGCAGAAGGAGGAAGTGCCGTGTCTAGGGACAAGGTAGGTTCGCGACTGTACAGTACATAAAATGGACAAAATCCGGCGTTGTCGTGCCGGGAAGAATGGCACGCAAATGTGACGTAAGGAAGGGAAATGTCCCCGTCGTGGTGGTCCTTGTAAACGTACTTGGACAGCATATCGGCAAGGGCACGGTTTAACCGCTCTGTCAGGCCATTGGTTGGAGGATGGTATGAGGTTGTCAGCTTGTGTTGAATGGAGCAGGAACGCACAATGTCGGCGATAACTTTCGAGAGGAAGTTTCGACCACGGTCAGTAAGCGGCTGCCACGGGGTGCCATGAAGCAAAGTAATGAAACGCAAGAGAAAGTCCGCGACGTCAGTGGCGCAACTGGTAGGGAGAGCCTGCGTGATAGCGTAGCGGGTGGCGTAATCAATTGCGACAGCTACCCACTTGTCCTCAGAGGATGACGTGGGAAAGGGACTGAGGAAGTCCAATCCAACACGAAAGAACGGTTCCACAGGGACGGTGGTCGGCTGGAGATGACCGGCAGGAAGTAGCTGAGGTGTTTTCCGATGCTGGCAGGGATCACAGGCAGCAGCATAGCGTCGGACGGAGAGAGCGAGACCGGGCCAATAGAAGCGGTGGCGGACGCGGTCGTACGTGCGGGTTACCCCAAGATGTCCTGCAGTGGGTGCGTCATACATCTCAAACAGCACAGTCTGTCGTAGATGTTTTGGCGCGACAAGAAGAAGATCAGAGCCGTCAGGTAGGAAGTTCCTTCGATACAGAATGCCACCTTGGAATACATATTGGCGAACGGATGCGTCGGTAGGTGCAGAGCGCAGACGCTTGATGAGTGCTCGCAGCGATAGGTCTCGGTACTGCTTATCGGCGATGTTAGCGAAGGCAGAACAGAGAAAATGCCGTTGGCACGACTACTGTCGGCGTCGTCAGGCTCGTCTACTAGGTAGCAAGACAGGCAGTCAGTGTCCTTTGTAGTCGGCCAGATTTATAGTTGACATTATACGAACATTCTTGGAGGCGCAAGGCCCAGCGACCAAGTCTTCCTGTAGCATCTTTCAGTGAGCATAACCAGCAAAGCGCGTGATGGTCTGTGACAACGGAAAAGGGTCGGCCATATAAGTATGGGCGGAAATTCGTAACCGCCAAAACTTGGGCCAGACACTCACGCTCAGTGATGGAATAGTTGCGCTCCGTAGCAATAGCGTATACTATTTATATTCATACCACTATTGAGAACTACACGTTTCTTTCTTCCTAACACACTTCGTAACATCAAGTGACCACCGATGCTCTTCTTTGACGATGTCGGCGATTGTGACCACTTGAAGCTGTGATCTTCGGAAGAGCTTCTGCAGTTTCTCGCAAACGACCGCTCTGATGGTCTCTCGCATGTCGTCACTGCCGAATGCTTGAATATCGATGTAGTTTTGATAGGTATATCGTTTTGTCCGCATATCGAGCGTCTTCGCCATGGTTGTTGCTTCGGAAACAAATTCAGCAGCAGTCCTGGGCTGGTTGCGTATAAATCCGGCGTAGAGGTCTGGCTTTACACCGCGCTTGAGGAACCAAATTTTCTTCTTCTTAGGCATATCCGGGTGGGCTGGCGGAACAGGCGCATTATCTCCTCGGCAAAGGTCGCTATCTTCTCTTTGGGTAGCTGTATTCGGGTTTCTAGCATGGTTTCAGCCCTTTCCTAGCGCACGACGCTCATAAACGTCTGCAGGAAGCCGCTACGAAGCAGGTAACCCCGTTGTCAGGGTCGACTCCCGGTTCTGAAACCACGTTCTGGCGGCGTCTTCTACGGCGAAATATGCGTGTCGCAGCTTGTCGTCACAGTCTCAGTTGTTGAAAGTCGTGATTCATCTATAGGTCTCCAGCCAGGTTTCGGGGTCTTCAGATGATGATCCATGCAAGGTCGCTGGGCCCTGATATCGTAGCAGAATGCGGAACGTTGGGGAAGCCATTGGGGTTGCTGACTTGAGCTCAATCTCTCTGCTCTTCTCGAGAAGATATCCGTTTTGCAGTAGCAATCCTTGCTGTTTACGGCTAGCTCGCAGGTGTCTGTCGACGTTGGTGTTCTCCTCTTGCTTCGCGCTTGGATCGTGGCTTTGCGGGGGCATTCGCTACATGAACACTCCAGCATCTCCACCAGATGACACATCGTAGTGACGGTGAATAATAATGCGGTAAAACTGCGAATGACCAAACTAACTTTTTATTGGGTAAAGTTGTGCCCATAAACGATAGTTACACTTAAAATACAGCAATGGTGGCGAACACGGTCGGCGAGCGTCGAAAATCTGCTCAGCGGATCAAGCACGTTGGCTTTTATGCATCAGTCATCGAAGGTTTCAGAGTAATCGCTGGTGCCTGCGTGTCGTCCAGAAAGTTCAACACCATTCGCGTCGCGCATACATAAAATCAGATTACACAAGCTTCGATCACAATAGACAGCAGATAAAACTATCAATAACATTCGAGAAATTTCCGATTCAGGCGGGCGCTTCCCGCACAGAGCGATAACATTCGTTAAATGGAGAAAAATGCTCACCCGTAAAAGGGAAGTCCACGTGTCAATACGCCCTCTTCATCATGGTATTCAGTTTGAGCATGTCAGTTGTACTGAGGCAAAGTTACGGGGTGACATAGGTTATCCTGCTGAGGACGTAGGTGGTTACCAGGCGTATCAGGTATCAGGGTATCAGGAAAAATCTGTACGATAACACGAAGGGAAGTGCCTCGCACTTAGCGGCGTCACTTGGTGGCTGCAGAGAGTTGGATGAAAGGACACTTTGAAGCTCGAGTGGCTAATTCGGAAATTAACGGGGCGTGTGTAGGCTGCAGCGAAAATATATAGACCATTTCCCACATCCTTATGGAATGCGAAGGCATTCACAAAGGAAGACTTGTAAGTAACGCACACCTTCCAGAAGCGTTTGTATAATGCGGAGGGAAGCATCAACCGGTCAACAGTCGATATAACAAAGCGGCGTTTAGGGTATTGGCGACAAGAAAAAAGCTGGGGATGGAATGATATGGCCACACCAATCACACGCATAGGTAGTGGTGCAATCTAGACAGGGAAGTTTTTAGGAAGATATAACTGATTAGGAAAATATATAGGAGAATGCTAGAATCAGAAGCATGCATAGCATAGCAGAGTCCCTCAAGCAGGCTAGCCGACTACTTGCGACCACGTAATTTCAAAGGGATGCAAACAAATAGTCATCATCATCATCATCAGCCTAGTTACGCCCACTGCAGGGCAAAGGCCTCTCCCATACTTCTCCAACTACCCCGGTCATGTACTAATTGTGGCCATGTTGTCCCTGCAAACGTCTTAATGTCATCCGCCCACCTAACTTTCTGCCACCCCCTGCTAAGCTTCCCTTCCCTTGGAATCCACTGCGTAACCCTTAGTGACCATCGGTTATCTTCTCTCCTCATTAAATGTCCGGCCCATGCCCATTTCTTTTTCTTGATTTCAACAAAGATGTCGTTTACCCGCGTTTGTTGCCTCACCCAATCTGCTCTTTTCTTATCCCTTAACGTTACACCCATCATTCTTCTTTCCATAGCTCGTTGCGTCGTCCTCAATTTCAGCAGAACCCTTTTCGTAAGCCTCCAGGTTTCTGCCGCATATGTGAGTACTGGTAACACACAGCTGTTATACACTTTCCTTTTGAGGGATAATGGCAACCTGCTGTTCATGATTTGAGAATGCCTGCCAAACGCACCCCAACCCATTCTTATTCTTCTGGCTATTTCAGTCTCATGATCCGGATCCGTGGTCACTACCTGCCCTAAGTAGATGTATTCCCTTACCACTTCCAGTGCTTCGCTACCTATCGTAAACTGCTGTTCTCTTCCGAAACTGTTAAACAATACTTTAGTTTTCTGCAGATTAATTTTCAGACCCACCCTTCTGCTTTGCCTCTCCAGGTCATTGAGCATGCATTGCAATTGGTCTCCTGAGTTACTAAGCAAGGCAATATCATCAGCGAATCGCAAGTTGCTAAGGTATTCTCCATCAACTTTTATGCCCAATTCTGCCCACTCCAGGCCTCTGAATACCTCCTGTAAACATGCTGTGAATAGCATTGGGGATATCGTATCTCCCTGTCTGACGCCTTTCTTTATAGGGATTTTGTTGCTTTCTTTGTGGAGGACTACGGTGGCTGTGGAGCCGCTATAGATATCTTCCAGTATTTTTACATATGGCTCATCTACACCCTGATTCCGTAATGCCTCCATGACTGCTGAGGTTTCGACCGAATCAAACGCTTTCTCGTAATCAATGAAAGCTATATATAAGGGTTGGTTATATTCTGCACATTTATCTATCACTTGATTGATAGTGTGAATATGGTCTATTGTTGAGTAGCCTTTACGGAATCCTGCCTGATCCTTTGGTTGACAGAAGTCTAAGGTGTTCCTGATTCTATTTGCAATTACCTTAGTAAATACTTTGTAGGCAACGGACAGTAAGCTGATCGGTCTGTAATTTTTCAAGTCTTTTGCGTCCCCTTTCTTATGGATTAGGATTATGTTAGCGTTCTTCCAAGATTCCGGTACGCTCGAGGTTATGAGGCATTGCGTATACAGGGTGGCCAGTTTCTCTAGAACAATCTGACCACCATCCTTCAACAAATCTGCTGTTACCTTATCCTCCACAGCAGCCTTCCCCCTGTGCATGGCTCCTAAGGCTTTCTTTACTTCTTCTGGCGTTACCTGTGGGATTTGAAATTCCTCTAGGCTGTTCTCTCTTCCACTATCTTCATGGGTGCCACTGGTACTGTGTAAATCTCTATAGAACTCCTCAGCCACTTGAACTATCTCATCCATATTAGTAACGATATTGCGGGCTTTGTCTCTTAACGCACACATCTGATTCTTGCCTATTCCTAGTTTCTTCTTCACTGTTTTTAGGCTTCCTCCGTTCCTGAGAGCCTGTTCAATTCTATCCATATTATAGTTCCTGATGTCCGCTGTCTTACGCTTGTTGGTTAACTTAGAAAGTTCTGCCAGTTCTATTCTAGCTGTAGCGTTAGAGGCTTTCATACATTGGCGTTTCTTGATCAGATCTTTCGTCTCCTGCGATAGCTTACTGGTTTCCTGTCTAACGGCATTACCACCGACTTCTATTGCGCACTCCTTAATGATGCCCATGAGACTGTCGTTCATTGCTTCAACACTAAGGTCCTCTTCCTGAGTTAAAGCCGAATACCTATTCTGTAGCTTGATCCGGAATTCCTCTAGTTTCCCTCTTACCGCTAACTCATTGATTGGCTTCTTGTGTACCAGTTTCTTCCGTTCCCTCCTCAAGTCTAGGCTAATTCGAGTTCTTACATTCTATGGTCACTGCAGCGTACCTTGCCGAGCACGTCTACATCTTGTATGATGCCAGGGTTAGAGCAGAGCATGAAGTCGATTTCATTTCTAGTCTCACCATTCGGGCTCCTCCACGTCCACTTTCGACTAACCCGCTTGCGGAAAAAGGTATTCATTATCCGCATATTATTCTGTTCTGCAAACTCTACTAATAATTCTCCTCTGCTATTCCTAGAGCATATGCCATAGTCCCCCACTGAATTGTCTCCAGCCTGCTTCTTGCCTACCCTGGCATTGAAGTCACCCATCAGTATAGTGTATTTTGTTTTTATTTTACCCATCGCCGATTCTGCGCCTTCATAAAAGCTTTCGACTTCCTGGTCATCATGACTGCATGTAGGGGTATATACTTGTACCACCTTCAATTTGTACCTCTTATTAAGTTTCACAACAAGACCTGCCACCCTCTCGTTAATGCTATAGAATTCCTGTATGTTACCAGCTATTTCCTTATTAATCAGGAATCCGACTCCTAGTTCTCGTCTATCCGCTGAGCCTCGGTAACACAGTACATGCCCGCTTTTTGCACTGTATATGCTTCTTTTGTCCTCCTAACCTCACTGAGCCCTATTATATCCCATTTACTTCCCTCTAATTCCCCAATAACACTGCTAGACTCGCCTCACTAGATAGCGTTCTAACGTTAAACGTTGCCAGGTTCAGATTCCAATGGCGGCCTTTCCGGAGCCAGGTATTCTTAGCACCCTCTGCAGCGTCACAGATGTGACCGCCGCCGTGGTCAGTTGCTTCGCGGCTGCTGGGGACTGAGGGCCGGGGTTTGATTGTTGTATTCATATAGGAGGTTGTGGCCAAGTACTGCACCAGGGTGGCCAATCCTGCTCTGGTGAGGGAGTGCGTTACCGGTTTTGGTCACCGGGATCAGGCCACACTCCAGGCCTGTTTGTGCAATTTTCTCAACACACGGGTTTTTTTGGTATTTTCCAGTGGAGAATTGCGCGGCACCGGGATTTCAATCACGGTCATCTTGCACTGGAGACGGATACTCTACCGTCCCCGCAGGAGTTATATTAAAAATTAAATTATGGGATTTTACGTGACAAAACCACTTTGTGATTATGCACGCCGTAGTGGAGGACTCCGAAAATTTCGACCACCTGGGGTTCTTTACCGTGCATCTAACTCTAAGTACACGGGTGTTTTCGCATTCCGCCCCCATCGAAATGCGGCCGCCGTGGCCGGGGTCCGATCCCGCGTCCTCGTGCTCAGCAGTCTAACACCATAACCACTGAGCAACCACAGCGGGTCCCGCAGGAGTTGTACGCCTCATTTAACCTACAGTGGTGCAATAATTGATCAGTGAAGGTGGACCAATCTGAGCTCGGTTATACCGCATGGATGGCACTCGGCTAGAGAACCTGGTATTTATGACCTGCACATGTGTGGCCACACATAATTGAGGATACATAATTTTTTAGGGTTTCCGTACAGTGATAAGATGAAGGAAAATACATTAAAAAGAAAAAAAGGGGGGGGGGAAGGAACATAACATGTGATTTGAACTCGTGACCCTTCAATGTGGCCCGGAAAGGTAGCTCAGTCGGTTGGTTCGTCAAGCCACCGGTTACTTTCAAGCGCCATAGCTCCTGCTCCGAGCCTCATACTTATGTGGAAAGGGACTGATGATGTCCGCGACAGTCGATTGGAAGGCATAATTTCTTGGAAAAATGGCCGCCAGAGGAGCAGCGTGAACTCGAGCGGCTTTAGAGACTAGGAAAACTGCCTTAAAATATTTAGACATGAGGGGAAGCTTCGTTAACCAACTATAACACGGCAATCAGCACTCGAATATATTATAACCCTAATAATAATTGTAAATATTCATCTCATCTTTAGGATCTAATGCGCGCGCTGTTGCTTTGTCTCTGCGTGTAGTAGTTAAGAGAGCCAGTTTAAGGGCGGAGAAAAGGGAAGACAGGAAAGTCTCTGAAGCAAACTTGCAGCGCCGTGGTTGTAAAGCGCAACCGTGGTAGAGAAACGGAAGGTGATATAAGCGTGCGTGGCGATGATACGCACACGACAAACTGCCTTAAAATACTTAGACTTGAGGGAAAGCTTCGTTAAACAACTGTAGTAACAAATAGTAATTATCATCAAGCAGCACGACAAACGAGCTCGCTTACCGCACTTTGTGTTTTGATCATTCACATGCGCTCGCACTCGATGGACTTCGGAGTCCATGCCACGTTTTGCGGTTGCGGTGCTCGATGTCGCCGAGCGTTCTTGAGGTAACGCGCAGGAGCCATCCGCTGCAGCACATGTTTTTAGATACCTCGTTTCGACGGTGGCACTACGTTATCTCACTATACTGATTTAATGCTATCGCATTATCGTCGATGCTCATGTTGAGAAGGGCCCGGCCACAAGGTTTCTACTAAAACTGAACACTTGCGTCATGAAACGCATAAAACTCTGCTTCGCTTTAGTCACTGATCATCATCATCATCATCATCATCATCAGCCTGGTTGCGCCCACTGCAGGGCAAAGGCCTCTCCCATGCTTCTCCAACAACCCCGGTCATGTACTAATTGTGGCCATGCCGTGCCTGCAAACTTCTTAATCTCATCCGCCCACTTAACTTTCTGCCGCCCCCTGCTACGTTTCCCTACCCTTGGGATCAAGTCCGTAACCCTTAATGACCATCGGTTATCTTCCCTCCTCATTACATGTCCTGCCCATGCCCATTTATTTTTCTTGATTTCAACTAAGATGTCATTAACTCGCGTTTGTTCCCTCACCCAATCTGCTCTTTTCTTATCCCTTAACGTTACACCTATCATTCTTCTTTCCATAGCTCGTTGTGTCGTCCTCAATTTGAGAAGAACCCTTTTCGTAAGCCTCCAGGTTTCTGCCCCGTAGGTGAGTACTGGTAAGACACAGCTATTATATACTTTTCTCTTGAGGGATAATGGCAACCTGCTGTTCATGATTTGGGAATGCCTGCCAAACGCACCCCAGCCCATTCTTATTCTTCTGATTATTTCCGTCTCATGATCCGGATCCGCCGTCACTACCTGCCCTAAGTAGATGTATTCCCTTACGACTTCCAGTGCCTCGCTGGCTATTATAAATTGCTGTTCTGTCCCGAGACTGTTAAGCATTACTTTAGTTTCCTGCAGATTAATTTTTAGACCGAATCTTCGGCTTTGCCTCTCCAGGTCAGTGAGCATGCATTGCAATTGGTCCCTTGCGTTACTAAGCAAGGCAATATCATCAGCGAATCGCAAGTTACTAAGGTATTCTCCATTAACTTTTATCCCCGATGCTTCCCAATCCAGGTCTCTGAATACCTCCTGTAAACACGCTGTGAATAGCATTGGAGATATCGTATCTCTCTGCCTGACGCCTTTCTTTATTGGGATTTTGTTGCTTGCTTTATGGAGGACTATGGTGGCTGTGGAGCCGCTATAGATATATTCCAGTATTTTTACATATGGCTAATCTACACCCTGATTCCGTAATGCCTCCATGACTGCTGAGGTTTCGACTGAATCAAACGCTTTCTCGTAATCAATGAAAGCTATATATAAGGGTTGGTTATATTCTGCACATTTCTCTATCACTTGATTGATAGTGTGAATATGGTCTATTGTTGAGTAGCCTTTACGGAATCCTGCCTGGTCCTTTGGTTGACAGAAGTCTAAGGTGTTCCTGATTCTATTTGCAATTACCTTAGTAAATACTTTGTAGGCAACGGACAGTAACCTGATCGGTCTATAATTTTTCAAGTCTTTGGCGTCCCCTTTCTTATGGATTAGGATTATGTTAGCGTTCTTCCATGATTCCGGTACGCTCGAGGCCATGAGGCATTGCGTATACAGGGTGGCCAGTTTCTCTAGAATAATCTGTCCACCATCCTTCAACAAATCTGCTGTTACCTGATCCTCCCCAGCTGCCTTCCCCGTTTGCATATCTCGTAAGGCTTTCTTTACTTCTTCCGGCGTTACCTTCGGGATTTCGAATTCCTCTAGACTATTTTCTCTTCCATTATCGTCGTGGGTGCCACCGGTACCGTATAAATCTCTATAGAATTCCTCAGCCACTTGAACAATCTCATCCATATTAGTAATGATATTGCCGGCTTTGTCTCTTATCGCATACATCTGATTCTTGCCAATTCCTAGTTTCTTCTTCACTGTTTTTAGGCTTCCTCGGTTCCTGAGAGCATGTTCAATTCTATCCGTATTATACTTCATTATGTCAGCTGTCTTACGCTAGTTGATTAACTTCGAAAGTTCTGCCAGTTCTATTCTAGCTGTAGGGTTAGATGCTTTCATAAATTGGCGTTTCTTGATCTGATCTTTCGTCTCCTGCGATAGTTTGCTGGTATCCTGCCTAACGGAGTTACCACCGACTTCCATTGCACACTCCTTAATGATGCCCACAAGATTGTGGTTCATTGCTTCAACATTAAGGTCCTCTTCCTGAGTTAAAGCTGAATACCTGTTCTGTAGCTTGATCTGGAATTCCTCTATTTTCCGTCTTACCGCTAACTCATTAATCGGCTTCCTATGTACCAGTTTCTTCCGTTCCCTCCTCAGGTCTAGGCTAATTCGAGTTCTTACCATCCTGTGGTCACTGCAGCGCATCTTGCCGAGCACGTCCACATCTTGTATGATGCCAGGGTTAGAGTAGAGTATGAAGTCTATTTCATTTCTAGTCTCACCGTTCGGGCTCCTCCACGTCCACTTTCGGCTATCCCGCTTGCGGAAGAAGGTATTCATTATCCTCATATTATTCTGTGCCGCAAGGTCTACTAATAACTCTCCCCTGCTATTCCTAGTGCCTATGCCATATTCGCCCACTGCCTTGTCTCGAGCCTGCTTCTTGCCTACCTTGGCATTAAAGTCGCCCATTAGTATGGTGTATTTGGTTTTCACTCTACCCATCGCCGATTCCACGACTTCATAGGAGCTTTCGACTTCCTGGTCATCATGATTGGATGTAGGGGCGTAGACCTGTACAATCTTCATTTTGTACCTCTTATTAAGTTTCACAACAAGACCTGCCACCCTCTCGTTAATGCTATAGAATTCCTGTATGTTACCAGCTATATTCTTATTAACCAGGAATCCGACTCCCAGTTCTCTTCTCTCCGCTAAGCCCCGGTAGCACAGGACGTGCCCGCTATTTAGCACTGTATGTGCTTCTTTTGGCCTCCTAACTTCACTGAGCCCTGTTATATCCCATTTACTGCCCTCTAATTCCTCCAATAGAACTGCTAGACTCGCCTCACTAGATAACGTTCTTGCGTTAAACGTTGCGAGGTTCATATTCCAATGGCGGCCTGTCCGGAGCCAGTGATTCTTAGCACCCTCTGCCTGGTCGCAGGTCTGACCGCCGCCGTGGTCAGTTGCTTTGCAGCTGCTGGGGACTGAGGGGCCGGGGTTTGATTGTTGTGTTCATAGGTGGTTGTGGCCAAGTACGGCACCAGGGTGGCCAATCCTGCTCTGGTGAGGGAGTGCGTTACCGGTTCTGGTCACCGGGATCAGGCCACACTCCAAGCCTGTTTGTGCAATTTTATCAACACGCGGATTTTTTTTAAATCCGGTGGAAAATTGCCGGCACCGGGATTCGAACCACGGACCTCTTGCACGCGAGGCGGGTGTTCTACCTCTACGCCACCGCTGCACCTAGTCACTGATGTGTTTTGTGTAAATGGGGAAAACGGGAGAGGTTGAGGGGCGGGCACTACGGCAGGCTTATTCAGCCTTTGCGCTGGTTGTGCGAGAAAAGGTGAAATATGACATAAACAATTCAAATCTGGTCGGGGTGCACCATTTCAATTATTCGTATAACAAACGCGCTGACGGAGCGCACCAGTGTGTTTGGAAGTGGTTAGTCTAGTGTAAAATTGTGCATCGTGCTTGTGTTACTGCAGTTGAACCGATGTGTGGGCTTTTTTCTCCGGGCGTACAACGTGTGTGTGCAGTATATGTGTTCATACTCTAAATATTAAAGAAAGATTACATAGCGCTCTTTATGGACAGCATGTTATCCGCACTTAATGGCAACAATAAACTCGGGTCGTAATATTGAGGACAATTTTCTTTCTTCTGAGCGCAGGCGAAGTTGTTGGAGCCGTGCTCTTCGATTAGGAAACAGGCAGCTATGACGTTGTCTGCGGAAAGAACCATACTCTAAAAAGACTTTCTCAAACCTTTTCAATACGTCGTAACGTATTATACGCACAAGTACGCTAGACTGAAATGTCGTGCAGTCATGCACATTCATTCACCGCGGGCACTATATTTTTCGCGCTTCACGTGCATAAATTTTGAAATTCTCATGCTTGTGCTCCTCTCGTCAGCGAGGAGATTGTATCCGGCTTTGCTTGTAAGGCGCGGAAATGCTCCACACAGCGACATACCTGTCACACATACCACACTTTAGATTAGTACGAGGTGGTGAAAATGATGCGAAATTATCTTCCCTGCAAATATCTTTTCTTCTCTACTTTTTATATGCCTTATAAATAATCAGTGCCCTCGAAGCTCTTTGTAAAATCCCAGCCACCAACCTTTTTATTCACGGTATCACTGCAAGCATTCCCCAGAATCACTCATGAAACAATAGTTTTAAGGCGCAAAACCTGATCATGTACCAAGAAACCACTTATCTCCTGGAATTGTCCCACAAATCTCCTTACGGGGCATCTGGAACTTCCATAAGAGATGTCGACCCAACCAAATAAAAGTCGCAGGAACGTTTTGGCAACAAATTTTCATATAAAATGTTCCTCGAGCTCTCCATATGGTTACACGTTAATATCTCGGCAGCCGTTGAGCATAATTCACCGTTTATTTGAAAGTAGCGTTTAGGGGTATAACAGCACATGTAAGCCAAATTTCGGGCACCTAAAGGCATTGTGAGCGGTACTCCCGTTGCCGGTTTAGCAGCAAGAAGAGAGACGTGTCATTGCACTTACTCTATTTATCACATCCGGTGCTTTTGCAGATGTTGCGTAAAATCCAAGGCTAGCGAACTCCTGACTCCATCAGCCTCGCCATTTGTTCTCCTGTCGCATGAGGGTATAGTATATGGCATGACTCCGCATCCTTATAATACAGACATCACAATATATATCACCTGAAGCGACAAAACCATGTGACAAAGGGGATGAAGTCAGCAGCTCAGTGATTCACGTCTGGCACGTTTTCATTGCAAAACATTTCTATAAACCATGTCAGATTCAAACCAACATCACAAAGAAAACTTGCTTTCCTCTCTTATTGGAGGCAGCATAAACCTTAAAGCAATGGCACAAATGGCATGGAAGCAGACGCATTTTGTGCGCTTAAATGCATGTGAAAAAAATACAATACAATGCAATCTTTATTGTGCATAAATAAAACAAAGTACACATCGCAGACCTACGAAAGCCTCAGAGGGCTTGACTGGCAGTGCCTGACAGTCAGGTCCCAGAAAATTGCACAGGGTTAATAGTGGAGTTAGCTATTAGTGGCTCAGCGAAATGTTGAACATGTTCGATTCTACCCATATTAGACAGCTGACATAAGGAAGTATAATATGGATAGAATTGAACATGCTCTCAGGAACGGAGGAAGCCTAAAAACAGTGAAGAAGAAACGGGGAATTGGCAAGAATGAGATGTATGCGTTAAGAGACAAAGCCGGCAATATCATTACTAATATGGATAAGATAGTTCAAGTGGCTGAGGAGTTCTATAGAGATTTATACAGTACCAGTGGCACCCACGACGATAATGGAAGAGAAAATAGTCTAGACAAATTCGAAATCCCACAGGTAACGCCGGAAGAAGTAAAGAAAGCATTGAGAGATATGCAAAGGGGGAAGGCAGCTGGGGAGGATCAGGTAACCGCAGATTTGTTGAAGGATGGTGGGCAGATTGTTCTACAGAAACTGGCCACCCTGTATACGCGATGTCTCATAACGTCGAGCGTACCGGAATCTTGGAAAAACGCTAACATAATCCTAATCCATAAGAAAGGGGACGCCAAAGAGTTGAAAAACTATAGACCGACAAGCTTGCTGTCTGTTGCCTACAAAGTATTTACTAAGGTAATCGCAAATAGAATCAGGAACACCTTAGACTTCTGTCAACCAAAGGACCAGGCAGGATTCCGTAAAAGCTACTCAACAATGGATCATATTCACACTATCAATCAGGTTATAGAGAAATGTGCGGAACATAACCAACCCTTATATATAGCTTTCATTGATTACGAGAAAGCATTTGATTCTGTCGAAACCTCAGCAGTCATGCAGGCATTACGGAATCAGTGTGTAGACGAGCCGTATATAAAAATACTGAAAGATATCTATAGCCGCTCCACAGCCACCGTAGTCCTCCATAAAGAAAGCAACAAAATCCCAATAAAGAAAGGCGTCAGGCATTGGAGATACGATCTCTCCAATGCTATTCACAGCGTGTTTACAGGAGGTATTCAGAGACCTGGATTGGGAAGAAATGGGGATAAAAGTTAATGGAGAATACTTTAGTAACTTGCGATTCGCTGATGATATTGCCTTGCTTAGTAACTCAGGGGACCAACTGCAATGCATGCTCACTGACCTCGAAAGGCAAAGCAGAAGAGTGGGTCTAAAAATTAATCTGCAGAAAACTAAAGTAATGTTTAGCAGTCTCGGAAGAGAACAGCAATTTATAATAGGCAGCGAGGCACTGGAAGACGTAAGGGAATACATCTACTTAGGGCAGGTAGTGACGGCGGATCCGGATCATGAGACGGAAATAATCAGAAGAATAAGAATGGGCTGGGGAGCGTTTGGCAGGCATTCTCAGATCATGAACAGCAGGTTGCCATTATCCCTCAAGAGAAAAGTGTATAATAGCTGTGTCTTACCAGTACTCACCTACGGGGCAGAAACCTGGAGGCTTACGAAAAGGGTTCTACTCAAATTGAGGACGACGCAACGAGCTATGGAAAGAAGAATGATAGGTGTAACGTTAAGGGATAAGAAAAGAGCAGATTGGGTGAGGGAACAAACGCGAGTTAATGACATCTTAGTTGAAATCAAGAAAAAGAAATGGGCATGGGCAGGACATGTAATGAGGAGGGAAGATAACCGATGGTCATTAAGGGTTACGGACTGGATTCCAAGGGAATGGGAACCGTAGCAGGGGGCGGCAGAAAGTTAGGTGGGCGGATGAGATTAAGAAGTTTGCAGGGACGGCATGGCCACAATTAGTACATGACCGGGGTTGTTGGAGAAATATGGGAGAGGCCTTTGCCCTGCAGTGGGCGTGACCAGGCTGATGATGATGATGATGATGATGATGAAATGTTGAACAGTTATACAAAATGTTACATTAAACATCGACAATCCTAAGTAGTTTCTTAATCCCACGTTTGTGTTTGCTTCTACACAGGCACGGAGGAAGGAAACTAAGGAGAGGCCCTACCCCCTCCGCGCGCTAGGAGAAAAGTGTGGCGGAAATGACGTATAGGTTCTTATTTTTTTGCTGCTTTTTAATTATTTTGCTGCATGGCCACACCTTTTGGGCCACAATGGCGGCGTTGTTCTGATTTTTTCGGCGCTCACACGTGTTGCTCTGGTAGGTTTCGTGCCGTGGCAAAGGCGCTGTGTGGGCGGGTTTGCGTTAGTCACCGTGTCTTGTTGCGCTGTGTTACCTGCACCGTGCTCTGCCGGATGTTGCGCGAGCGCGCGCGCTCCGCGCGCGAAACCACGCGCAGCGCGGCGTGGTTTCGCGAAAGATGTAAACAAGAGAGGAGGGTGGCACAAAAGGCGGAGCATCGCCATGAGCAACGCCAACTTCCGGCTTCACTTTTGCTTCACAAAGAGTGACGTCAGGGCCCCTCCTTAGTTTCCTTCCTCCGTGTACACAGGCGTTGGCAACTTAATAAATATGGCTGGAACATAGTGTTGCCGCGTACTCCTTCTGTACTTTGTCGCAGTCTTGGGGATGACGTAGGGTTCCTTCGGTCTTACGGAGCGGACAGGCGTATATCGCGTTTTAAAATAATTATTCCAGAAGTGCTGAATTACAACACTTTCGACAATCAGGGAAGTGAAGTTTGGCAAATTCAGCAACCTAAAGACGTCTGCATCTCTCTTTGGAAGCAAATCGTAAGCCACTGTTGAAAGCAGTGAACGTAAAATTGAATTCATTCTTCAGCTGCACCTAAGAGTGCAATGGCGATATACAGTCAAGCCATAACGTAGCACACTGTAGACTAAAGCATGAACAATTATTTTTCGAACGGAGATTGGCATACGACATCGTATATTTTATAATACACAGGAGACCACGCGCAGCCTTTCACAGACGTGGGATAATTGCGAGTTCCATAAAAGATAACAGTCAAAAAGCAATCCAAGAAACTTAACAGAAGATGCATTTTTAACAGGTTGACATGTACATTCATAACAGTCAGATGTGTGTCAGATTAATGATGTCGTAGGCAGACTTTTTTTCATGGAGTTATGGAAACAGACAAGTCGCGTTTTAGAAGGGTTGATGCTTATTAAATGAGCCGCAAACCAGTCCATAGCTTTAGTTGCCTCATTCTGTAAGGAGCTGATTGCATCAGAGTAATTTGTTGCACAGGATGCAAGAACAGTATCATCGGCATATTGATATATATAATTACTTACTACACTGGACAAATTATTCACATAAATCTTAAAAAGCAGGGGGCTTAAATTGAGCCCTGAGGGACACCAGAATGAATACTGGTAAAAGCACTTAAACTATTTCCCTCCTTTACACACTGTCGTCTATCCTGCAGAAAGTTAGTTAATAAATTCAAGAATGATCCACGAAGGCCTAGGAGAGACAGTTTCTGTAACAAAATGTCATGGCAAACACTGTCAAATGCCTTAGAGGCATCCATAAAGAGGCCACATGCTACCTGGTTACGGTCTAGTGTTAAGTTTAAAAGATCAGAGAAAGCTTATAACAGTGTTTGTGTACCCTTCCCCTGTACAAACCCATACTGATGTGATGATAATAGACTATGCTTATCTAGAAACTGTGTTACCGTAAGAGCCACGTGTTTTTCTAATATTTGAGCTATCCAGGGAATTATCGAAATAGGTCTGTAATTTTCGATACTATTGCGTGCACCTTTCATGAAGCGGAATTACAATTGTGATTTTCATAACAACTGGAATCACACCACCATCCAAAACAATGAATAATAAAGATAGCAATACGTGTTTAATTGCGCCAAAATTCCTCTGGAGTTCACTGATAGAGATTTCGTCGAAGCCAGGTGATTTGTTCGTTTTAAGATTCAAGACAGAAAATGAATAATGTTTCGTGGCAACCACAGCAACGCCGTTTTTTTCTTTACTTTACTTGTACTCTAGGAAGGCCAACGTCTTACATATTTCAGATCCGGTCACTCAGCAGCAACAATCTGGTATTTATTTTCATTGCAGAAATTTTACCAGCAGCCACATACACGAATCTTGTTTCCAGCTTTATAACCCAATATTACAAGTATGCTCCTGTGATGACCACGATGACCAGTGTAAAAGGAACAGTTGGTCTGCAGGTTCGCAAGGTGAAACCAGACTTAAGTACACGACAGAGATGTGACCAAAGTATTCTTTCGTTACCGAAAGCGTGCTCCAGGCTTTGCAAGGCTGGCGAGCCGGAACTAGAAATAAATAAATCTAGAATGGCTTGGTGGCTAGCTTCGCTTTCTAAGAACAGTAGCATTCGCCATGCTGTTAGGCGCCTTCGCTTTGAGAGATACTGAATGCCTGTCAGTCGATCATGAGAAGGAAATTCACAGAAGAATAAAAATGGGTTGGATCGCATAGGGCAGACATTCTCAGCTCCTGACTGGAAGCTTAACATTACCATTGAAAAGGAAGGTGTACAATCAGTGCATTTTACCAGTGCTGACTTATGGGGCAGAGACTTGGAGACTGAGAAAGAAGCTTGAGAACAAGTTAAGGACCGCGCAAAGAATGATGGAACGAAAGTTGCTAAGCATAACCTTAAGAGACAGAAAGAGAGCGGTTTGGATGAAAGATCAAACAGGTATAGGCGTATTCTAATTGACATCAAGAGAAAAAAGAATGAAGCTGGGCAGGTCATGAAATGCGCCGCTTAGATAACCGTTGGACCATTAGGGTTACAGAATTGGTACCAAGAGAAGGGAAACGCAGTCGAGGACGGCAAAAGACTAGGTGCAGCGATGAAATTAGGAAATTCGCGGGCGCTTGTTGGAATCGGTTGGCACAGGACAGGGGTAATGGAGATCGCAGGGAGGGGCCTTCGTCCTGCAGTTAACATAAAACAGGCTGTCGATGATGATGATGTTAGTTGACGGGCTCCATGCAGAAACGCACAACCTTTAAAGACAACTCGCACCTTCTGACCCTGTCAACAATGAGAAAGCGGTGCTTTTTTAATGAAATGAAGGAAAAACAGTTTCACAATTTACTGTTTAAGCAGGAATAACGACAAAGCGAATGGTCTTGTGTGCATCGGAGCATTTCTTTTGCCTAGGCAGATTTTCTCTCCAGGATGGCGCTTTCAAAGCCGTCGTCATGCGGAACCGAACGTGCCAGCGTACCCTTTATCAGAAAAATATGCTTCACCTTACAATATACGTGTACTAAGTGAGATTGCATGGGTTATTTTTAAAGCACCGCTTCGGCCATGCCAAAACATCTTATGCTCCTTCGCAAAATGCCATAGTTGGCATGTGTGAGTGACTCGTCTGGTGACCAAGGCCACATATTTCGGAATGACAACTCGGTTTGTTCTATAAGCTATGTTTAAAGAAGAACGTCTAGAATGGGGCAACAGCGCCTATGACATCGCCGCATCTTTGTCAGCACAAAGCCACCTTAGCGAGTCTGTTTGCTTCAAATTGTTGCAAAACGCTCAACGCTGGCCCATGGCAGTTTCACCAAGTGGCGGAAGTATAGCTGCTGGCCTAAACCACGGTTCGTTTGGCCGAATGCCATTCGGCAGCCGTTGATATTCGAATTTACTTCATGAACTTTGTCCTCATTGCACCTGTTCTAGGAAACAATGCCAGTGAGTCTGACTGGAAAAGAAAACTGTTAATGTAACTCCACAATACAACTTGCGAAATAAATGAAGTAAAATAGCGAGCATACAGCATAGTTTCTCAGAAAAACCAGCTGGGTGCAGTTTTCATGACGCTGCGCCTCCGCTATCCGACCCGGCAAAACGCTTAGTACGTTGAGCACTGCTCTAAACGCTGTTGCACCCCACAGCGCTGCAGCTTGCGTGGTTTGGACGCGCACCCACTGCAGTCAGCGTCGAGAAGGTAAGCTTGCAGTTGAAATGCAAACATAACAGGAAAATACAAACCGATGAGTACGTCTGAAACCCGTATAACGATTCAACTGGTACTGCTGCGCTGGTAGCACGCTGGCACAGCCGCTAGAGGCTTCCTCGTCGGTACTCAAGTTACATCTCCAGATTACCTGTAGGGAGCGTGCGACAAGTTCAGCTGTAGCCGAAGAGGACAAGCAAGGGCGTCGCGCGGCTCTAAACAAAGCTTTTTTGCGACCATTTGTGAAAAAAATGCCGGATACTTACCAAGCTGGCATCCCACTGAGCTCACTATAACGATATATATATATATATATATATATATATATATATATATATATATATATATATACAATGTACTTCCCTGAAGTTCGTGTACGCAATGGCCACATGCCACATGAGTTGCTTGCAACTGCAGCAAATTTATGGCTTCCGGGATCGGGTGGCGCGCAGTAGCACGCGGAGTACCACCAGGCTTGAACTTAGTGGCGAGGACGGCGTACCACCGCCGCCCCGCCAGGTCTGTATGAGTGCCTGCTGAATCTATTGAAACTCTGCATTCCATATTCTGGGTATGCACCTACAAGCTCCCACTGCTGTTTCCTGAACGCCAAAGAATATATAGGGTGTTCAGCGAGCGTTTTCAAAATTTTTTGAAAGTTGCCTGTGGCAGACAGCTTAATTCTAGTTTATGAGCCGGTCTACTGGAAGCGGCGGATACTACTTGCACAAAAAATTAAAATGCAAAATCGACTAATTAGCAACAATCCACTAATTACCTTTTTAGATAATTTTATTGTGACCCATATTGCAATTTCAAATTGTAGCAGTGGACTTCGCAACAAGGATCCACTTGGAACGAATTCTCAGGATGACACCAGTTTCGACATATAATTTCCCGAACTTTGCGGAGAAATGCATTGGCGTTTCAGTCACTTGTGTGCTTGAGTGCATGAAACGACGTTTTGTTAACAAATCAACTGGAACGCCAATGCATTTCTCGGCAAAGGTCGGGAATCTTTATCTGAAAACTGGTGTCATATTGAAAATTCGTTCCACGTGGATCCGCCTTGCGAACTGCACGGATATAATTTGTAAATTGCGATTTGGGCCATTATGTAATCCGTTGAAAACTTAATTAGTGAATTTTATTCTCCAGCCGATTTTGCATCTCACGTTTATCTGCAGGTATTGTCCGCCGCTTCGAGTAGACCAGCTCATCAACGAGAATAGTGATAATTGCCACAGGCAACTTTTAAAGATTTTTGAAAGTGTTCGCTGAACACCATGTATGTCTCCGCCTAACCGAGCTAGCTTTGCCCAAAATCCTTTCTCATATGAAGTGTGTGCTGACCAACATGTTAGCCAGAATGAAGTACGCCGTTTACCAACGACATGGGAGGTGAAATAAACAGTACGCAGCGTTAACGAGTTTGCGGTTTCCAACAGTAGTACGTAGTTATTCCTACCAAAACTGAGATGGGACAAAGTCGTAATAATAATAATATATGGGGTTTTACGTGCCAAAACCACTTTCTGATTATGAGGCACGCCGTAGTGGGGGACTCCGGAAATTTTGACCACCTGGGGTTCTTTAACGTGCACCTAAACCTATGTACACGGGTGTTTTCGCATTTCGCCCGCACCGAAATGCGGCCGCCATGGCCAGGATTCGAGCCCGCGACCTTGTGCTCAGCAGCCTAACACCATAGCCACTGAGCAACCACGGCGGGTGGGGCCAAAGTCGTGTCACATAGAAACGGAACCAAACGAGTATTTGCTTCGTCAGTAGGTTGTTTTAATCAAAGCTGTAGTTGGTGGCCAGAAAAATATACACTCTTGATCAAACGAACAGTGTTCCAAATAGACGAGTCAATAGAGATCCGTAAAATTAGGAATTTGGATTTCAAACACATCCAGGAGGTCGCCGTTGGATTGCTATGCAGGCGAAAGAGATTATGTGTTCGGAAGCAGCTGCCATTGTTTACCCAGGTGTTAACATCAGAAAAAGCTTGAAACGGTAATGGACATGGCTTTCGTATACACAAAGCAAACAACTCTGTATTAGAAAGAGATACATATATTATTAGAAGAAAAGGAAAGAGGTCGGCCAAGTCTGATATGCTCTTAAATGCCATTCTGCACAGCTGAAAAAGGAAAGCGGGAAAAGAGCGATAAAAATGATGAAGTGAACATGAATATGCGTATATAAAATAGCAGCGCCACATTCGTTTGTTTAGGTTTCGACACTAGGCCAGAGCACATTAAATTGTCCATACCAGCCCTTGTACCACTTGCTGCTACTGCGCGGTCCCACACTGCGGACTAAATAATGCTTTCCGACAATTTTTGCCTTCTAATACCTAATGGCATATGAACCAGCGGCTTCCTATTTGACATGTACAAAGGAAAATGGCAAAACGGGTGATGCGCATGATTAGGCACTTCTTAGTGTTCACAGTTCATCCAGTCCGCATGGCTGAAATGATGGGCATGGGGTCCAGTGAAGTCGAAGCTACCCCGGGCAAAGCATACTTGCTTGGATTCACTTGTTTTGATACGGCAGGTGAAAACACCTGCCAGCGGGAGGTATACTCTGGCAGGCAGGTGAAAACAGCTGCCGGAGTATACCTCTAGCTTGCGCTTGTATCAGTGATCTCGTTGATCCTAGCAAGTTAGTGTGCAATCTCGAATGAGCGCAGAAAACAAAGATGTTGCATTGATTTGCAATTGCGGTATTTTCGCATCGACAACTTTGGAACCCGCAGCTCTGGTTTCCACATCCGCTACCTGGTTCCTTTATCTAGGTGAGCAGTATCTTGGTGCCGAGTGGAAGACAATATTGTGACCAATGCTGCGCGCTATATTGAAAACGTGGGCAACGTTTAAAGGCTGAAGTACAAGTACGCTTACCGGCACGCAAAGGCTAGCACCCACGTGCGTCATCATACGCGTCAAACCACGGTGCGAGCCCAGGTATCCTCTCGAGGCAAATATAAACCGCTTCCCACCAGCACCTTACAGCAATGTCGAAGCTACGAGGCGTACATACGCAACGCGTTTGTGCAGTAGTATATAGTTCCCGGTGTACATGCCTGATAATTGGCTGCACTACAGTGCTTTATTTTTGCTCGCTATATGGTGCGATACAGCGATGTTACAGCGTGATACAGTGTGACATGTTATTGCCTTTGCGCTTGCACGTCGTATACTCAGAATTGCTGTGGCTGTTACTGCCGGTAACCGTAATAGCCACCCTAATCGTGATCACCTGTAGCAGCACTGCCTAGCCTAGTCTTCGGCCCCGATACAAAAAAAGGCAATAATATCGCAGTGGCAAGCCCGCTCCACCGTAAAGGTCTAAGCGGCATAGAAGGCAAATTAAAGATCAAGAAAGGGATCGCCGTTACCGACATGGTAGTGCCCATACAGCGACGACCACCTGCTTCGATCCAAATTCGCACTTGTTAGCAGTGCTCCGATGTGTCACCAGAAAACCAGTGGTAAAATCCGTCATTCCTAAGTCTGGTCTCAAGCTGAGGTCAAAGCATTAGGTATGTTTTGCACTAGTTACTGACATAGGTCGTTTGTTGTCACGCTGCTAGGGCTACCAACACAGCACCAAGCCTTAAAACATGTTTGAATTCTAGTTACCAGACGGCGCCACACCATTAGCGCTGGTGATGCGTTGATGACGCGAAAGGCTATATATGCATAATTTCTCACTACAACATTAATTTAGTGCCCCGCTCAAGCAACCGTACGTGCAAACAGTAACTAGCAAACGCCAAGTAAACTCCGAACAGACGTTATGGAGGAAGGAAAAACTTAGGAGGGAGCATTACGTCATGCAGCCAGCCTTCGCAAGCGTGACGCCAGTCCATTTACACAGTGCTGGTACAACACGTGACTTCCTGCGTAGAGATAGCGGAACAAGAATCGAGTTTCACTGAGACGTATGGTTCTTGTTAGTTTTCAATCCATGGGCACTTGTTAACGGGCTCGGCGGCAGCGCTGCTCGCCGAGCCGGAGCCCTACAATTTAGGCCGTCGTGGGGTGGTCGCACTTGGTAGCAGATTACCCGAAGCGGTGTACGCTGCTGCCACATATTCTGATGTAACCAAAAAGAAGTTTTAAGGAACACATGAAATGCCATTATCGTTTTGTTGTTAAATAGACCGCGTTCGAATAGGCAAATTCCTTTATTTGATTCCGCTTTTTACAATCCAAAATGACTACAAGCCGAATGAACACACTGTCAGAGAAATTGACAAAGCAGGCAGGGAGGGCCAATGAGACGAAGTATTGTGGTGGTTCATTTGTACCGTCATTTCACAGAAAAAAAATGTCATCATTTTTTTCACTTGCGCCAATACATCCAGTCAACACACTAGAACCAGCAAAGGTAACTGCAGTTCTTGTTTATTTTTCTACTTTCAGTTTATTCGCGAGGACACATTAAGCCTCTTAAATTTTCTCTTCAAGCCAGCCAGAGTGTGTGCACAGCCAGGTGGGCTCAGTGGCTGTGCCACCACACGGTTTAACCCACTTTCATCATGCAGGATTTCGTTTGCGCTTTCTCCTGCGTGCTGTTCCCCGTTCTATTGGGCCCTGTATCAGCTATCCACGTGAACGTGAGCTATCGCTATGCGTTCGCTTGAGCGCAACCTCTCCGGCAAGTCTTTTTGCCAGTGTAGGACACCGAGCAGTATTCGTATGGTCCTCTGTGGATTAAGAGTCTCACGTTTTGGTCGTTATTCCTTCGGTAGCCACATTAGGTGCCCAAAGTAGGCACTATATAGTGGCCATCATGTTTTTTTTTTTGCGTTTGTCCTTTTCATTCCGGTGCTCCGGCACCACAAAAGGAAAACATACACTGTTGCGGCGCAGCGAATCGCCGCATCGTGAAAGTTCGCTTTCCTTACTTCTTTTGCGGAAAGTAAAGGGCCACGGGACGCTTCATTTGCCGGGTACCCTTGTTATATTATTGCGACAGCAATTACATGGACACTCAAGGCGCATTCCTGCTGCCGCCATCGCCCTCATGTTCCGTATAAAGTCCAAGGGCGATAACACCGTGACCGCGCGCCGCATGCTGCATAAGCAAGTGAAAGCGTTTTCTTTTTTTTTTGGGGGGGGGGGAGGGCATGGATGACCCGACGTTGATGGCTCAGCCTTATAGAGGAGGCTACCTAAAGTTTGCCCGCACGGCACCAGCGCCGAATGCTCCCCTAGCGGACCGATGGAAGTTTCGAGGGTCGTCGCTGCGCTAGCACGCGCCCGTGTTTTGTACGGCGGGAGCGCTCGTGCGCGTGGTTTTTGCGATGCCGAGTGCAACCTCATCAGCCAGGAAAGGTGGCACGCAATACTGATGTGTTGTTGATTGCCATAGAAGCCTCGAAAACACGAAAGGTCGTACGCAGCCCGTGAAGTTCTACCGATTTCCGGGGAAGTGGTACGAGAAGGACAGACGACAAGCATGGATAACTACAGTGCGCCGAGTCAAGTAAGTCTCATACTTTCGCATTCGCGTGTAATATCTTGAAAGCGGAATAGCTATATGCCTTGTTTTAGTGCACGGCCGTTTGTTTAGTCGTGCCGCGTTGTTGAATTGTGGTGGCATCCGCCGTTTGTTAGCGGTAAATGCATGCGTGTTGCGCCGCTAAGCTCCACGACGCGTGCTCGATTCCCAGCCACGGCGGCCGCATTTTGATAGGGGCAAAATGCAAGAACACCCTTGTTACCGTGCGCTTTGATTTTTGTGCGCGTTAAAGAACCCCCAGAGGTTAAAATTATTCCTGAGACTCCCCATTACAGTGGGCCTCATAATGATTTCGTGGTTTTGGCATGGTTGTGGCACTTAGAACCTCCGAATTTATTTGATTGCACTGTGCCTTCCCTCGCGATCGGCATGGACGAGCTCAAGAGAATTATTTCCCTGTTCCAAACGCTGCAACTTAAATTACTAGTTGTGTAGGTCCCGAAAGGGGCCGCGCGCTACTTTTGTGTGGTAGTAGACCGTATTTAATGCAAGCCGCGGTCATCGCGTGCGTCGGGAAGCGGCAGATCGGAAAGCAGCCGCTCGAGACGTGCGCGTTATGTTTGTTGTTTGCCCATGCTTTCTAAGTATCTAAGTGTGCAAGTATCATAACTTGTAGTGGTACCACTCTTGTACAATAATATATGCACACAATCACAGGAACGTTGCCTTTGCAAACATATTATTGGGAGTAATTTAATCCCCACAACAAATAGGCACACATACTGTTTCATTTATATGCGATGCAGATGGAAGCGGTGCCAAACAGACCAATGGCAATCACAACTGTCTTCTCAGCAGTCAGCGCCACAGGGACATGTGCTTTCGTACTGCAGCGACACAGCTCTTGAGCAGCAGCAAGACACGTGTGAAACAGACTCCAGAACATGCCTTTGTGAAGTGACGGAACCGTCAAGAAGCAGCCCAATGAATCTGCAGTCATCGAGTAGTATGACAACAGAAGTTCCTGCTGCCAGTGTTACTTATGTTGTAATTGAAATAAAAGTGGCTAAATTTCTGAACATGGTGCGTACCTCTAACTCGATGTCGTATACGATCTTGTCGCACACCTGTGACACGCACTTGGCTTTCACTCTCGCATCACCGTCCACAATTTGTTCAATGCCGTACACGTTCGGAAGCAGCCGTTCCCCTATCGTGAGGTTGCCGCCACGAAAAAAAGCTGTCGGCGTCGGCAACCTTCTTGAAACCGCACGGCAATCTTTGCATCGTTGTTGCGCAAGCGGGCGATCTTCCGCCGTCGAAAGCGAAGCGCCGTGAGAACGAGCAGCGAAGAAAAGCGCGGACGGCACAATGTAGACAAAGCGGAGACTGCGCCACGACGCGACCGCGCTGCTTGACGTTTCCACATAGGGGCGCTGTCAGGAGGCGCAGTAGCACCGCCTGGCCATGGTTTTCTCGTCTATGGGCGCTACGGAGAAAAGCGGATAGGAAGCACGTCTCCTTCCGCCGCGCGCGATGCATCGGGTGGAGTGGAAGGAGGGCGGGGGGGGGGGGGGGGGCTTAGGATTCTGTGGTGTGTGAACGTGTGTGTGCACAACATAATTATTTGTCTCGTTTGACGCATTCTATAGTGACTTTTTTTATATGTCGAATTATTGGTTACGTATACGTATATATAAGTATCTGGTTGCTAAGTTTTTTGTACCCGACGTGGTTGCTCAATAGATAGGTGTTAGGCTGCTGAGCATGAGTTCGCGGGATCGAATCCAGGCCGCGGCGGCCGCATTTCGATGGGGGGCGAAATGCGAAAACACCCGTGTACTAAGATTTAGGTGCACGTTAAAGAACCGCAGGTGGTCAAAATTTCCGGAGTCCTCCACTACGGCGTGCTTCATAATCAGAAAGTGGTTTTGGCACGTAAAACCCCATAATCTAATTCTTTAGGTTTTGTGTATACGTGCAGTAAACTTCCTTTCCAGTTACCCTTTTGTGCCCTTTGTCCGGCTGTATATTCGCATTTGTATATTCCATTATATCTTCACACTTCTAATGTACGAGAGCGAGTCAAATGAAAGTGTGAGCGAACGCACTCCTGCCATTGTCTGCGAAGCATGCGCATTGCACACAGCCGCAGCAAGAGCCACGGCGACGGCGGAGCCAGACGTCCACGGTAGTTCTCGGACGAGGGTGACGAGAGCCAGCAGAGGGGGCGGAGCCGTAGCCGGAGCCGAGACCGGGACGGGTCCTGGCCACCACCACCTCCGAAGGGCTAGCAGCCAAAGAAGCAACAGCAACAGAAGAAAGGAACAGTTAAAGTAAGCTGGGGAGCCGGCCCTCCCATCACGCTTTTTCCCGCTGCTCCGCACTCAAACCCAAACACAGAAACAAACAAAGATAAGCAATTAATCGAACAACTTAGGAAAGAAAACCAACAACTAAGGAAACAACTAAGTGATATAATTAAGGAACTACAAGAGATAAGATGGCTGGGCTACGTCTCGCCGCCCTCGTACTCCTCGCCTATCAGGGTAGCTTCGCCACCGAAGACCCCTAGCCCCGTTCAACAGGCGACAGGAGAAATTAGCCTTAATGACGAAATAAGAAGCTTTATGCAAAGCATGCAAAACCAGATGAAAGAAGTGAATCAAAGACAAGAGCAGACCCAACAAATGATGGCCCTCCAGGAGCAGGGATTGCGCAACTACGTCAAAGGTCAGAACACTCAAAAGATACCAAACACTAGAGAAAGACTCTTTAACGACCACCGTTTTGGCGGTAGCACAGAAACCCTAGGAGCGACTAACTCATCGACCTCAACAACATGGCAGGAAACAACCAATTAGAGATTTGGCAGCGGAACTGCAGAGGCTACAATCGCAAGCAAGGGCTCCTGCAGCAACTTATCTATCACAGAGGAACCGCGCCAGACTTGATACTGCTGCAGGAAACCTTTAGCACTCCGGCACTTAGGGGCTACACGTGTCTGGAGAAAGGGAATACCGCGACACTCATAAGTAACAAAATTATCACCATAGCTCACGATGAGATTAAGGATACAAAAATCGAGCACGTGATAACGGAGATTATCCCTAAAAGTAAAAGGAAATCGGAGAGCACTTTCGCAATCAACGTATACAGCTCGCCCAAACAAAGGGATGGGAATTTTCTAAAACTCTTTGCCGAAGCCAAAAGGCTAGCGGGACAAAACAGCCTAGGGATAGCGGGAGATTTCAATGCTAAGAGCCCCCTGTGGGGCTACGCCAAAGAAGATAAGAAAGGGAGGGAGATTAGCACGGCCGCGGAGAATGCGGGTTGCGAGCTCCTAACAGACGAGGCCCAGCCTACCAGAATGGGTAACAGCGTCAGTTTAGACACGTGCCCCGACCTCACGTTTGTAAAGAACGCCAAGAACGGGGAGTGGGAGAACCTGCTCGAAAACCTGGGCAGCGACCACCCCGTCTTCCGCCTAGTACTCGAGGCGGAGGACGTGCTCTACACCCGTGAGGTGGACAGAACGGAAGAGGCACCGGAGGTAGACAAATGGCTGCTGGGGCTATGGGAAGCACGCCGCAGCCTCACCAAGCGCTGGAAGAAGCAGAGAATGAACAAGAAGCTAAAGAAGAAGATTGCGGAGATCACCAAGAAGGCCGAGGAGTACGCGACGCAACTGGCCAGACAGGGGTGGCAGCAATTCACCGACTCGCTAAATGGCACCCTCAGTACGGCCAGGACGTGGCAGATACTCCGAGGCCTACTGGACCCCAGCAAGAGCAAACGAGAGAGCAGCAACTCGATCGAGAGGCTGATCCACCAGTACCAAGGCACGGACGAGCAGCTACTCGAAGAGGTCCGCAAGAAATGCTACGGAACGGAGAGCCGGAGAGATACCGCGGCGAGTACCGAGGCGAAGACAACCCGAACATGGACTGACCCATCTCGAAGTAAGAGGTCGTCGAGGTCATCAGATCGGCCACCAAGAACACGGCGGCGGGAGCGGACAGAGTCCAGAACTGCCTCATACGCAACCTAAGCGACGGAGCAATAGACCAGCTCGTCAAGTACCTAAACACGCTGTGGCAGGAAGTTGAAAGTTCCGGCGGAGTAGAAGCACGCCGTCGTCGTAATGATCCCCAAGCCCGGAAAGAAAATCCAGATTGAGAACCTGAGGCCCATCTCGCTAACGTCGTGCCTCGGAAAACTCTACGAGAAAATCGTCACCAAGCGCATCCAGCGACATCTAGAGAACGAAAGACACTACCCGAACTCGATGTTTGGTTTTAGGGCCAATCTTTCGACGCAAGACGTCCTGCTGCAGCGCGAGAAGGAGGTCCTAACTGCAATGCCGAGAAAGGGCGAAAACGTCGTCATGGCCCTCGTCGTCAAGGGGGCCTTCGACAACGTCAGCCACGAGGCCATCATGGAGGGCCTCAACAATACAAACTGCGGCAGGAAGACCCACGACTACGTCAGGGACTTCCTCTCGTGTAGAACGGCGGCGGTAGGCCTGGGCGAGCTGAGGAGCGGTATCTTTGCAACGCCTAGCAGAGGCACGCCCCAAGGCTGAGTAATCTCGCCCGTACTGTTTTACGTGGCGACGCTAGGCCTAGCGAAGAGCAAGGTTTGAGTACGGGCTAGTTGGTATTCCATGGTATCAATCGTCACTTACAGCGCATGCGCTGTAAGTTACGATTGATACTAGCGAAGAGACTCGAAAAGATCCAGGGAATCCGGCACGCGATGTATGTGGACGACATCACGGTCTGGACCACCTGCGGAACCTTGGAAGAAAAGCGAGCGGCGCTGCAAGATGCGGCCAAGTGCGTCGAAGACTACGTGAAGGAGAGGGGCCTCAGGTGCTCCAACAAAAAGTCCGAACTGCTAAGAGTCGGCAGACATCCCACCAAGGCGAAACTGGAGGTCATCCTCGAAGGACAACTCATCCCCGAATGCAACATGGTACGCGTCCTCGGCATGTGGCTGCAAGGCAGCAGAAAGTGCAACCACACCATCAGCCTCCTGAGGAAGTCGACCGAGAACGTGAGCAGAATGATAAGCAGGGTATCCCAGAAGAGCCACGGCATGAGAGAAGAAGACACTCTCAAACTCGTCAACAGCCTGATCGTCAGCAGAGTCATGTACTCACTACCCTACCAAGTGAGGACCAAAACGACCAACGAAGAGATTGAAGTCGTCCTAAGGAAAGCCTACAAGACGGTGCTGCACCTGCCGAGAAACACCTCCAAAGAAAAGCTGATGCAACTAGGGGTGAGCAACACCTTCGTCGAAATGGCGGAAGCACAGCGGAAAGCGCAAATGAAAAGACTAACGGGGACCTACACGGGGCGAAACCTGATCGGTAGGCTGGGCGTCGAAATAGGAGACGTCGACTGGTACGAGGACGTACCGGCGGGAATTAGGAAAACCTTTAACGTAAAGCCTATACCGAAGAACATGGACCCCAGGCTCCACGAGGGCAGAAGGAAAGCTAGGGCCGAATACATAGAAAAGACGGTGGCTAGGGAAGAGAACACTCTCTTCACGGATGCGAGCATAAGTGTAATAGGAAGCGAGGCAAAGGCCATCGCGGTAGTAATGAGCAAGGAGGAAAAGCTTGTCTCGTGCGTTTCGGCCGAAATATGGAGCGTAGCTGAAGCCGAGGAAATCGCCGTGGCGCTGGAGGCGATGCGAGGATATAGGGAGAATAAATCGCTAAATATTCTCACGGACTCGAAAGAGACCTGTCGCAACTACATGAGGGCCAGAATATGCAAAACTGCCTTTAGGATCCTCAGCGGGGGCAACCCTTCGGAGGAGGCGAAAATCAAACACAACCTGATCTGGATACCTGGACACGAGGGCATAAGGAATAACGAGGCGGCGGACGGTCTAGCTCGAGCTAATAGATTCCGGGCTGGGCAGCAGCAAGGGTACCGCGCTAGTTACGCCGGGATCCTCAGTGACAGTTATTCGGTATTACTGCAACACTACAGGGGGGCTAGATTCAAGTGCCCACCGCCCCATAAAGCACTGACAAAGGAGGAAGCAGCGGGCTGGCGTAGGCTCCTCACAAACACCTTCCCCAACCTTTTCATATTCAACAAGATGTTCCCAATGCAGTATAGGGACACCTGCCCCTGGTGTGGGGCTGCACCCACACTCGATCACATAACTTGGGAGTGCGAACGAAACAACGCATTCCGCCATCATAAACCCCCGAGTGTGGAGCATTGGGAGAGCCGGCTGGTCAGCTGCGAGCTCGCCGTCCAAAGAAGGATGGTGGAGCACGCTACGGACGCGGCCAAACTCCGTGGAGCCCTGGACTGAGGGACCACCCGTACTGAAGAGGCTTCCCTTCGACGAGAAGACAGCGTGAAGAACAGAAGACCTCGATCCACGAGAATTTCATTTTATGATTCAATAAATGTTTCTCTCTCTCTCTCTCTACATAAGTGACACGCAGGTGTGAGGGTAAGGGTTCTTTAATGTTCTCATACACTGGGCTGAACATGGTTGCGTGACATAATGGACACACCAAAAGTTGAACAGCATGGTGTCATGAGCGTTTTGGCAGCTGAAGGTGTTTCCTCAAAAAGGAGATCAGTCGCCGTATGGATGCCGTGTACGTTGAACATTGCATTTCATTGGCCACTGTGAAGCGGTGCAGCAAACAGTTCAAAGAATGACGTAAAAGTTGCAAAGACGACCCAACACTTGGCCAAAGCTGCCGTCCAATCACCTCCAACACAATTGCGAATGTTGATGATGTGATTAGACATAACGGAGGTTAAGCATCGATGAACTGGAAGAGCTTGTCAACATCAGTCATGGTTCGGTTCACACTATAATTCATTCACACCTCGGTTATCGGCTTTTCTGTGCGCATTGGATGTCCAAGATTGCGAACCACCGCCAGAAGACGAAGAAGTTCGGCGCTGCCTTGACTTATCTGATCCGGTATCGCAATGAGCGGGTCAACTTTTCTATGAGTGTGACCGGGACCGAATCATGGGGAGACTACTACGAGACTGAAACACGATGGCAAAGCTTACAGTGGAAACATTTGAATTCACCACCCCAAAGAAAGCAAAGGCCATCACCTCCGCCGGAACCGTGGTGTTGACTGATAGAATTACTAAACATGGAGAGACTATCAATCGTTTCCGATATTGTGAAACGCCAGATTGGCTGTGTGTCGCAATCACGAACAAACGACGCGGAAAATAATAATAAAATAGGGTCATCTCGCTCCACGACAATGGCTGTGCCCTCGACACTGATGTGGTTAAAACAAAATTGGCAAACTTATTCGAAAAGCTGGTCTTGAAATAGGATTGAGAAATACAGAAATGGTCCCTTTGCCATGGCTGTGGTTGTATCTCAAACATCGGTCGTGGCGTGCGCCGCATTTAATCTGGCGTCCCTCTAGTTGCGTCCTTGTTTATCGACACACGTGAGGCGGCCAAGGCTGACTTTACTCGCATTTTTCTAATACTTATGCCGGCTTTTTCTCTCTGTTTATGTTTCTAACATGAAGGACGAGGAAACCGAAGCAATGCGCGACGTATTTGTGGCTCTGACAAGCCCTCTGTTACAGAATTACGTGATTATCCACTCAAGGCTACTCTACTCGTTCCACATCGTGTGCTATCGCGTTTTCATTTAATATTCGGCTAACGGAGTGGTCACCTCGTTTCAATCAGTAGCATTCGTCGGTGTACTGAAGTTAGCAAGTAAATCTTATTTCCTCCGCTCAATGTAAACATCCTGCCTCAAGCAATTTGTTGCGTCAAACGTTTAGGGTAAACATTTCTTCGGATGCTACGATGCTAAACACCAGAACGTCAGCTTCTTTGACAAAACACTCCTTATACTTATTATTATAAAACGGGGTATAGAAGTTTATAAAAACCGGGGGAGAACAAATATTAATAATAAACAGAAGAAGGTTTTCTTGAGCACCACTGCACCACCCGTCATTATATTACTTCACTTATGCTCAAGGGAGGCCCACGTCTTGCAAATGACAGATCCGGCCACTCAGTAGATTGACTTTATTATCCTTGCTGAACTTACCAGAAGCCGTACACACTTATTTACACACTAGCGCAGAAGCACTACTAGAAATAGGCAAGAATCAGATGTACGTGTTAAGCGCCGGCAATATCATTACTAATATGGATGAGATAGTTCAAGTGGCTGTTTGCTTGATTTCAACTAAGATGTCATTAGCTCGTGTTTGTTACCGCACCCAATCTGATCTTTTCTTATCCCTTAACGTTATATCCATCATTCTTCTTTCCATAGCTCGTTGCGTTGTCCTCAATTTATTAGAACTCTTTTCGTAAGCCCCTTACGGTCACCTAAGGGGTTTCTGCCCCGTAGGTGAGTACTGGTAAGACACAGCTGTTATACGCTTTTCTCTTGAGGAATAATGGCGACCTGCTGTTCATGATCTGAGAATGCCTGTGAAATGCTCCCCAGCCCATTCTTATTCTTCTGATTATTTTAGTCGCATGATCCGTATCCGCGGTCACTACCTGCCCTAAGTAGATGTATTCCTTTACCCCTTCCAGCACCTCGCTACCTGTCGTAAAGTGCTGTTCTTTTCCGAGACTGTTGAACATTGCTTTAGTTTTCTGCAGAATAATATTTAAACCATCTCTTCTGTTATGCCTCTCGAGGTCAGTCAGCATGAATTTGGTGTCCTGAGTTATGAAGCAAGACAATATCATCGGCGAATCGCAAGTTACTAAGGTATTCTCCATTAACTCTTATCCCCAATTCTTCCCAATCCAGGTGTCTAAATACCTCCTGTAAACACGCGGTGAATAGCATTGGAGAGATCGTATCTCCCTGCCTGACGCCTTTCTTTATTGGGATTTTGTTGCGTTCTTTATGGAGGATTACGGTGGCTGTCGAGCCGCTATAGATATCTTCCAGTATCTTTACATACGGCTCGTCAATACCCTGATCCCTTAATGCCTCTATGACTGCTGAGGTTGCGACTGAATCAAACGCTTTCTCGTAATCAGTGAAAGCTATTATAAGGGTCGGTTATATCCTGCACATTTCTCTATCACCTGACTGATAGTGTGAATATGGTCTATTGTTGAGTAGCCTTTACCGAATCCTGCCTGGTCCTTTGCTTGACAGAAATCTAAGGTGTTCCTGATTCTATTTGCGATTACCTTAGTAAATAGTTTGTAGGTAAGGGACAGTAAGCTGATCGGTCTGTAATTTTTGAAGTCTTTGGTGTCCCCTTTTTTATGGATTAGAATTATGTTTGCGTTCTTCCAAGATTCCGGTACGCTCGAGGTCATGAGGCATTGCGTATACAGGGTGGCCAGTTTTTCTAGAACAATCTGCTCACCATCCTTCAACAAATCTGCTGATAGCTGATCCTCCCCAGCTGCCTTCCTCCTTTGCATAGCTCCAAAGGCTTTATTTACTTCTTCCGGCGTTACTTGTGGGATTTGAACTTCCTCTAGACTATTCTCGCTTCCATTATCGTCGTGAGTGCCACTGGTACTGTATGTATCTCTTTGGAACTGTTTAGCCACTGGAACTATCTCATGCATATTAGTAATGATATTGCCGGCTTTGTCTCTTACCGCATACGTATTATTCTTGCCAATTCCTAATTTCTTCTTCACTGCTTTTAGCCTTCCACCGGTTTAGGCTTCCTCCGACATCTTGGTTTGTTCTATGCCAAGTTTTCTTCTCGCTGATTTCAGGCTGCGTCCATATTTTACGGCTTCCCCAGTCTTTCTCATGGTATAATTTCAAATATGACCTATTTTCGCCTTGTTTATCAGTTCTCACAGTTCGGCGAATTCTATCTGATCTCTTGAGGAAAAGAAGGGGGATGGGAGTCACAAACAAATTAACCCAGCAAAATCTTCTGACACAGGCGGCTAACGCAACAAAAAGAGCAGTCGTTTCTCCTGTGAGGAGCCTGACGGCCAGCTAACACAGCCACTATTCCTAATCTCTGGAGCTTCTACTATTTCTGTCGTTTAAATGGTCACGATGTCTGGCCATCAACTGAGTGCGATAAAGCAGAAGCTTCCAACCCCAGCGTGCGCAAAGTGCGGCAAAGTGGCCAGAGATGGCTAGTTTTTCGACGTTGTTCCTGTGCTTACATAATCGCTCGTTGATGCAAATTCCTGTCTGTCCCACATACGTTTTGCCCCAGTATAACGGGATGTTGTAAACCACCCCTTCTATACACGAAACGAACGGTTTTCGGTTGGTCTAGTCGCATCCACGTGGCTTGCGCGTATCCGCGTTACCCTCGTGCACTAACTAGACGGCTTCAAAGGAGCAGATAATGCGATATCTGCACCGACACGTTTCCCCATCTTTTTCTGATTCTGAGTAATCTTATGCAGGTATGGCAAGAGGAGAACTTCCTTTCTTTACTTCGTCACCTGGTCAGTGGCATTGCGAATTTCGTTCTTGCTTTTCATTAGAATGCTGCGTGCCCCGGTAGAAAGTATTTGCAGCATCTAACCGGCGTCCAACAGATGTGAGACTGGGTGCTCAAAACTTCTGTGAACCATTTGTAGGCGGTGCGTTTATGAAGCGTAAATTGGCATTTATGAAGCACAAATTGACAATACATCGCTCCACTAGCTTTCAATGAGCTGATGAGCATGCAAGGATGGGTTCTTTTGCGTATCGCCTTCTAAAACCAACTCAACTGTTTGCTAACAAATACGAGGGTGAGGTCCACGAGCTCGAAAATTTCGCTAACGGGTGCTCGAGTGGTTAAAAAGGTGGCCTTAGGCGTTGATTAAAAGTAGCGCAAACAGCGGACATTGAGGCGGAAGTTAAACTTGTGTTACAGTCTAATAACACTAAGTGGTCGTCAAGATACTGGGATATTCTTCCTACTCCTTATCCTTCCAAACGAGAGCACACTTTCCTGACCTAAAGCAGAGAAACACGCACTCAAACAAGCCACAATGCAGAAATCTATGAAAAAACCTGTCTGTTCTATGAAGGTTGAACCGCGGTAACAGGTGAAAGTCACGGAAAGAGAAAAGTCAACAAGTTTTAAAAATTTTCCGGAGGCAAACCTTGGACACTTAGCTTGTTTCCAGCTTAATAACGAATACTTCTAGCATGCGTCTGCGAGGACCATGCCAGTGTGACCTCAGAAGCTGCTCTCCCAATTTACTACGTGAAGTCGGACTCGCGCACAAGCCAATAATGTGCCCAAATATTCCAAAAAGCAGGAGTAACGACGAAGCGACTGGTGTCCTCTGCAGCGGAGCAGTTCATATCACTTGGCTGACTTTCTCTTCATGGCGTTTCCCCAGTCAACCACAAGTGGAACCCAACGTGCGAGTTTCCCCTTCATCACAATGCTTCACTGACAACATACGTGTACTGAGCTAAAATTACACGCGTTATTTTTGAAATCATCGAGCCTAAACCTGGGGAAGCACTTTCATTCGCACACGAGATCTTTCCTGTCAGACAGAGAAGCCACCCTTAAGATCGGGTGAAATGAAGATTGTACAGGTCTACGCCCCTACATCCAGTCATGATGACCAGGAAGTCGAAAGCTTCTATGAAGACGTGGAATCGGCGATGGGTAGAGTTAAAACTAAATACACTATACTAATGGGTGACTTTAATGCCAAGGTAGGCAAAAAGCAGGCTGGAGACAAGGCAGTGGGGGAATATGGCATAGGCACTAGGAATATCAGGGGCGAGTTATTAGTAGAGTTTGCGGAACAGAATAATATGAGGATAATCAATACCTTCTTCCGCAAGCGGGATACCCGAAAGTGGACGTGGAGGGGCCCGAACGGCGAGACTAGAAATGAAATAGACTTCATACTCTGCGCTAACCCTGGCATCATACAAGATGTGGACGTGCTCGGCAAGGTGCGCTGCAGTGACCACAGGATGGTAAGAACTCGAATTAGCCTAGACCTGAGAAGGGAACGGAAGAAACTGGTACATAAGAAGCCGATCAATGAGTTAGCGGTAAGAGGGAAAATAGAGGAATTCCAGATCAAGCTTCAGAACAGGTATTCGGCTTTAACTCAGGAAGAGGACCTTAGTGTTGAAGCAATGAACGACAATCTTGTGGACATCATTAAGGAGTGTGCAATGGAAGTCGGTGGTAACTCCGTTAGGCAGGATACCAGTAAACTATCGCAGGAGACGAAAGATCTCATCAAGAAACGCCAATGTATGAAAGCCTTTAACCCTACAGCTAGAATAGAACTGGCAGAACTTTCGAAGTTAATCAACAAGCGTAGGACAGCTGACATAAGGAAGTATAATATGGATAGAATTGAACATCCTCTCAGGAACGGAGGAAGCCTAAAAACAGTGAAGAAGAAACTAGGAATTGGCAAGAATCAGATGTATGCGTTAAGAGACAAAGCCGGCAATATCATTACTAATATGGATGAGATAGTACAAGTGGCTGAGGAGTTCTATAGAGATTTATACAGTACCAGTGCCACCCACGACAATAATGAAAGAGAAAATAGTCTAGAGGAATTCGAAATCCCACAGGTAACGCCGGAAGAAGTAAAGAAAGCCTTGGGAGATATGCAAAGGGGGAAGGCAGCTGGGGAGGATCAGATAACAGCAAATTTACTGAAGGGTGGTGGGCAGATTGTTCTAGAGAAACTGGCCACCCTGTATACGCAATGCCTCATAACGTCGAGCGTACCGGAATCTTGGAAAAACGCTAACATAATCCTAATCCATAAGAAAGGGGACGCCAAAGACTTGAAAAATTATAGACCGATCAGCTTACTGTCCGTTGCCTACAAACTATTCACTAAGGTAATCGCAAATAAAATCAGGAACACCTTAGACTTCTGTCAAGCTAAGGACCAGGCAGGATTCCGTAAAGGCTACTCAACAATAGATCATATTCACACTATCAATCAGGTGATAGAGAAATGTGCGGAATACAACCAACCGTTATATATAGCTTTCATTGATTACGAGAAAGCATTTGATTCTGTCGAAACCTCAGCAGTCATGGAGGCATTACGGAATCAGGGTGTAGACGAGCCATATGTAAAAATACTGAAAAATATCTATAGTGGCTCCACAGCCACCGTAGTCCTCCATAAAGAAAGCAACAAAATCCCAATAAAGAAAGGCGTCAGGCAGGGAGATACGATCTCTCCAATGCTATTCACAGCGTGTTTACAGGAGGTATTCAGAGACCTGGATTGGGAAGAAATGGGGATAAAAGTTAATGGAGAATACCTTAGTAACTTGCGATTCGCTGATGTTATTGCCTTGCTTAGTAACTCAGGGGACCAACTGCAATGCATGCTCACTGACCTGGAGAGACAAAGCAGAAGAGTGGGTCTAAAAATTAATCTGCAGAAAACTAAAGTAATGTTTAACACTCTCGGAAGAGAACAGCAGTTTACAATAGGCAGTGAGGCACTGGAAGTCGTAAGGGAATACATCTACTTAGGGCAGGTAGTGACTGCGGATCCGGATCATGAGACAGAAATAATCAGAAGAATAAGAATGGGCTGGGGTGCGTTTGGCAGGCATTCTCAGATCATGAACATCAGGTTGCCATTATCCCTCAAAAGAAAAGTGTATACTAGCTGTGTCTTACCAGTACTCACCTACGGGGCAGAAACCTGGAGGCTTACGAAAAGGGTTCTACTCAAATTGAGGACGACGCAACGAGCTATGGAAAGAAGAATGATAGGTGTAACGTTAAGGGATAAGTAAAGAGCAGATTGGGTGAGGGAAGAAACGCGAGTTAATGACATCTTAGTTGAAATCAAGAAAAAGAAATGGGCATGGGCAGGACATGTAATGAGGAGGGAAGATAACCGATGGTCATTAAGGGTTACGGACTGGAACCCAAGGGAAGGTAAGCGTAGCAGGGGACGGCAGAAAGTTAGGTGGGCGGATGAGATTAAGAAATTTGCAGGGACGGCATGGCCACAATTAGTACATGACTGGGGTTGTTGGATGAATATGGGAGAGGCCTTTGCCCTGCAGTGGGTGTAACCAGGCTCATGATGATGATGATGATGATAAGATCGGGGACCTGACTTCAGACGTGATCAAGCTGGGGTCTAAGGGGACGCCACAAGGGGCAATCATATCCCCAACCCTCTTTAACCTCGTCAGGATTGGTCTATCCAGGACACTCTCTGCTATTGACGGTATCGGTCATACCATATACGCAGACGACGTTACCATCTTGTGTACGGGAGGTAGTGACGGACAGGTAGAAATGGCCCTGCAAGAGGCGATTGATGCTACCGAGAGATACCTTTAGTCCACGGGCCTTCGGTGCTCACCGCACAAGTCGGAACTGCTACTTTATCGACCCAAGCGCCGAGGCCCGAAACCAAATTGATGGAAGCCTCTCGTCGAACGCGACATAAAATTGCGCACAAAAGACGGAGGCTATATTCCGAGGGTGGATGCTATCCGGATTCTCGGCATGATGGTAGAGTCGAGTGGTTCAAACAACCAGACAGTGCTGCGATTCACTAAGAAGACGGACAATGCCATCAGACTAAACAGAAGAGTGGCCAACCGGCAGCAAGGCCTCAAAGAATATAACCCCTTGAGATTGGTGCATGCGTTCGTAATGTGTTATTTCACTTACGTCGCGGCCATGCACAACTGGCAAAGATCGGAGAGGCATGAGCTCAATGCATTAATCAGGAAGGCAATCAAAAGAGCTCTCGGCCTCCCCATATACACTCCCACGGAACGCTTACTTCAACTTGGCATGCATAACACGCTACAGGAAATAGAGGAAGCACAGGAGAGGGCCCAGTTCATCAGGCTGTCTACCACACAAGCTGGAAGACACATCTTGCAGGAGCTGGGCGTTCCCCCCAGAGTAATCAAAACAACGTTCTGCAGCATCCCTCGAGAGCAGCGGGACCGCATCACCCCGATACCCCGAAACGTTCATCCAGAACACAACGTGGGAAGACGTCGGGCGCGCGCGAAGGCTCTCCTCGAAAAGGCTCGTGAACGGGCTTCGGAGAACAGTTTCGTAGACGCAGCGCGCTACGCCGACGGACAGGCCTTTGCTCTAGTTAGCGTAAATCATGAAAGGCAAATAACGAACGCAATCTCGATTCGGACGACGTCCTCTGAAATCGCAGAGCAGGCTGCAATAGCGATGGCCTTATTGGACGACAAGAGGAAATCAATCTACAGTGACTCGCTATCAGCTGTTAGGGCATTTGGCAAAGGAACCATATCCGAGCTGGCTCTAGGGATATTAGGAAGCAAAGAGTTCAAGCCACACACATTTATCTGGTTTCCAGTCCACATGGGACAGATCGAGGGTGCCCCGCCCAACCTCAATGAGCTGGCACACGGAGCTGTGCGAGGGATCATCAGCCGCGTAGCTACCGGGCAGCGTGACGCCGGGTTTCCAGACATTCGGGATTCTCCTTCCTCGTACACCGAAATTACTAAGTACTTTTACTTGGCTCGGAGGATCTACCCCCTCCCACACTGCAAACTAAGTAGACCTCAGGCTTTGACACTAAGGCCTCTACAGACGGGGGCCTACCCAAACCCCCGACTTCTTCACAAGATGTATCCCGAAATTCAGACGATAAATGCATGTGGACTATGCAATCACTTAGCGAACTTACCTCACATGCTCTGGAGATGCCCAGCTTTACGCAGTGATGAAAGTAACACTTCTTCACGCTGGGATGCTGTCCTACACAGCCCCAACCTTGAAGAACAGTTATGGGCTGTCCAACGGGCCCGCGACGCAGCGGAGAGGCTCGGCCTCTCTCTCCCGACGTGGGAGTGGCCCGCTGCGCTCGGGCAAGCCCTAAAGGACCCTAATGAAGTTTTTCATCCATCCATCCATCCATCGCTTCAGCCATGCAGAAGCATATTATGCTGCTCCGCAAAATGCCGTAGTTCGCATGCGTGAGAGTCTCGCCTGCTGACCAAGGCTACATATTTCGGAATGCCAACTTGGTTTGGCCTACGAACGATGTTTAAGGGGATATGTCAAGAACGTTAGTGGGTTTGGTTGCTTCAAGTTGTTGCGAAACACCTAATGGCCGTCTATGGCAGTTTTTACAATGTAGTGGAAATATATTTTCTGGCCTAAATCGTGGTCAGTTTGCCCGAATGCCCCTAGGCAGCAGTCAGCATTAGCATTTACTTCATAAACTTCGACTGCACCGCACCGGCGCTAGGAGACAAAACCAGCGCATCTGACTGGAAAGAAAAATTAATAAAGGCAACTCTACAATGCAGCCTTTGGTCATCAGAAATAGCTGAAGAGAACAAACTGGAGGATGCCTAAGCTTGGACTTTAAGAGTGGAACGCGATAGATTTCAAAGATCCCCGACTGCTTGTCACGCTTCCCGGCAACCGCAGCTTACTTCCAGTTGTGCGCAGGCGACTGCTATGACGTTGCAAGGAACTGAGCGAGCCACGCCGCCCAGAAAAGGGGCTTGTGTTTGAGTTTGTGCGTAACGGAATTCTGTTTTCTGGTATGCTCGGATTAAACTCTGACGATATCATGTCTGTAGGTTGTGTTTAGGTAGTGTTTAACACTTTTTCTGAGGTATTTTACTTTGACGAGTTAAATAATTTCAGTAATTTACCTGCGCCACGTGGGGGGCCTGCGCGGTTGTGGTTCGGAATGATTTTAAACCAATTGACATTCGACTTCAGCATAGAATTTTTTTGCGACACGGCGTCCTTACCACTATCGAGTTTATACCGTGGCCCTAGCAGAGTACTTTAGACAAGCTAGCTGGGTCCAGTTTTCACAACATTGCAACTCCGGCATCCGATCCGGCAAGAACCTCAGTACCTTGAGCACTGCACTAAACGCTGTTGAACCCCACAGCGCTGCAGGTAGCGCTGTTTGGACGACCCCCCTTCCCCCCCCCCCCCCACTGCAACCAGCATCGACAAAGTAAGCTTATAGTTCAAATGTAAATAGAACACAAAGATAGAAAGTGATGAGGACGTCTGAAAGTCGCATAACATAAGTAGCAGGTAGCAGGTACATAAGAACATGTAAGTAAACTATTGCCGCAATGTTACTACAGGGCTTAAATACTTCTGTTGGTTGACGGTTACTAGAATGTTTACAGACCGTCTATGAACATGCTTCAACTGAAGTGCGGTGGCCAATTCTTGACAGGATGTTATCAGGGTCTATAAAGGCAAGTTTTAATAGGTGATTGGTAATGGACTGTTCGTAGGTTGTAGTAACGAAAGTCTGAAAACATAATAAAAAATGTTCCTTGAAATTTTTATAGGGGAAGACTGTAAGAATGTGACATCACTGTAGCCTACAAGTCCGAGCGAAAACACTCTGATGCCGATTGCTTATCACGCGCCCTCATTGACCCGCCACCGCAAGATAACGAGGCTGACGTCTTTCTTGAAATAATAAGCGCGGAAGACTTATTTGGAATGCAACGAGCAGACCCAGAGCAGAAAAGCCTCGTCGAGTATTTGGAAGGGCACACTGACGTTGTCCCTAGGGCATTCAGGCAAATATTGTCTCCGTTTTCACTTGAAAACAACCTATGGACTCGTAAAGAAGAACTTCACATCAGTCCGCGCCAACTACCGTCTTGATGTTCCCTCAATACTGCATCCTGAGGTACTGCACGCCTTACATGGCGATTCGACCGCTGAGCACGTCGGATTCTTCCGAACGCTATTCAGGATACAGTAAAAGCAATATGGCCGCGCCTAACCACCGGCGTCATCCGTTACGTAATTCAAGACATGCCGAAACGGCCAGCGACGCAAGACACCACCGACAAGGCCAGCGGGATTACTACGGCTGATCCAGCCTCCTTGCCGACCATTTGAGCAGATTGGGATGGACGTTAAGAACCGGAAATAAGTGGATCGTCGTGGCGACGGACTACCTCAGTCGCTTCGCTGAAGCGAAAGCTCTGCCGAAAGGTGGCGCAGCCGAAGTGGTGAAACTATTCTTCGAGAACATCCTGCTGCGACATGGCGCCCCAGAAGTCCCCATCACCGACAGAGGAACGGTCTTTACAGCGAAGCTCACCCAAACCATTCTGCAGAACAATCAGACAAGCCACAGGAGGGCAACGGCCTACCACCCGCAGACGAAGGGTCTTGCGGAGGGACTGAATAATACCCTCGCCGACCTGCTAGCAATCTACGTCGACGTCGAACACAAGACCTCCGATGCCGTCCTACCGTACGTAACCTTCGCTTACAACACGGTGGTGCAAGAAACAACACAGGTAACGCCGTTCAAGCTGGCTTGCGGAAGGAACCCGACGACGACTCTCGACGCCATGCTGCCCCATGTCACCGACCAAGAGAATCTTGATGTCGCCACCTATCTCATATTTCTTTCCTTGTTTCTCGAGTCTAGTCCGGAGTTCAAGTTCTCCCTACCAGCCCTTGTATGTTTTTGAACTGCTGTGTGGTAATAGATAGCGACTAAATTATACTTTTCAATCCTTTTTGCCTTCGAATGCCTAACGGTGTTGAAACCAGCGGCTTCTTCTCTGACATTTACAAACGAAAGTTGCAAAACACCTGTGGCACATTGTCAGACACTTGGCAGCGTTCACAGTTCACGCAGCCCTTACGGCCGAAATGATGGGCATACCGTCGTGTGAAGTCTAGGCGAATTATACTTGCTTGGCTTCGATTGGTGCGATACGGCAGGGGCAAAGTCCTGCTGTAGTGTACTTTCCGCAGGCGCTTGAATCGATGATCTGTTAGAGCCCAGAAACTTACTGTGCAGTCTGGAATGAGCGCACCAATCAAAGAGTTTATATGGATTTGTAATCACGGTATCTGTGCATCAACAACTTCGGAAACCGCAGCTAAGGTTGCCACATCAGCTAGCTGGTTGCCTAGAAGTCCCCATGTCCAGGTAGCTTTTAGAAGGCAATTTTCTGACCAGTCCTCTGCGCTATATTAATTACACGTGGAACGTCTAAAGGCCAAACTATACGTACGCTTGTCGGCACGCGAGAGCCCACGTGCCTCACGCATGCGCAGACGGTGCCGGACAGATCGTACGCGTCGAAGCTCGGCACGAGCCCAGATATCCTTTCCGGACAAATATACACTGCATCCCACAAGCACCTTACAGCAATGTCAAATGTATGAGACGTACATACGCAATGTATTCGCGCAGTGCTATATCATTCCGGGCGTAAATGGCTTACTGGCTGCACTAGAGCGCTTTATTTTTGCTCGCTGCAAGATACGGTACAGTGGTGGGTATTGCTTTCGGGCTTGCACGTCGCATACTGAAAATTCCTGTGGCGATTACTGCCGGTTACTGTATTAGCCACCCTATCTGTGATCACCTACAGCAACATGGCAGCGCCCATGCAGCGCCGACCACCCACTTTGATCCGGATTCGAGCTTGTTTCTAGCTCTCTGTCAGCAAGAAACAAGTGGCAAAATCCGTCATCCCTAAGCTTGGTCTCAAGCTGAGGTGAAAGCATTGTGTATGTTTTGCCGTAATCATTCAGGTCGGCTGTTTGATTTCACGCTGCCAGGGCAAGAGACACGGCGCCGAGCCATAAAACAGGTTTGATTTCTAGTTACCAAATGGCGCTAGAGTATTAAGCGCTGGTGATGCGTTGACAATGCAGAACGCTATAAATGCCTAATTGCTCACTGCGTAAATAATTTACTAGCCCGCTTAAGCAAGGGACGTAGTGAGGGTGGCGAGCATTCGCCAAGTAGGCGCCGAACAGGCATCATTGAAGAAGGAATTAGTTAAGATGGAACATTTCGTCACGCAGCCACCCTACGCAAGCGGGCACTCCATGGCGCCACTTGTTTTCCTCACTGACAGCAAAACGCTTGACGTTTTGCCTCTTAATCATTGAACAAGAATCCAAATTTTATCGAGACGTTTGGTGCCCCACGATGTTTTTATAAATGCGCGCATGATCGAGGGCTTGCTGCAGCGCTTCTTGCGGAGCGGGAGTCATAAAATTTACGACTCCCACTATGCGCCGAGCCACGCGCTTTATTTCATCTGGCGCCCGTCCAACCGCGTCCTTGTTTATCGGCACACATGAGGCGGCCAAGGCTGGCTTTTACTCGTTTCCTTTTGAATACATCTGCTGTTATTTTTCTTTCTCTTTTTATGTTTCTACCACGCCGAACGAGGAAACCGAACCCATGTGGGACGTATTTGTGGTGACGCATATCATTTTCATCTAGATTTATGATATCCGCTAAAGGCAGCACGACTCGTTGAACCTCACGTGCTCTGTCGTTTGATTTTAATCTTTAACTAACGAACTGATCACTTGGGTTTGATGAGTAGCAGTCGTCGTTGTTGCCCAGTTAATAAGCAATTGTCATTTTTGCCGCGCAAAGTAAAGAGGCTGCTTCAAGCAATCGGTTGCATCAAACGATTCAGTCAAATATTTTTTATCTTTGAATGGTACGATGCTAATAACCAGATAGTAACTTCTTTGACAAAAGATTCTTTATATTTATTATTAAAAAATTTGATAATGAAGTTTAACAAATCCCGTGGACAAAAGGACTTGTATATAGTAATTTATGAATTTATTCAGTTGCCTATTGTTATTGTGGACTTAGTATCAGTACGCATGCAGGAGTGAGCATACAGGACTTCTTTTGAGGAAAAGAATCACAGTATTTGGCGCGAATACAATTGTTTGTTTCCTTGTCTCTGTACTTTTTTTTCGTGAATGCGGTCACCCTTTTATCGCTACCTTTATAGTTCTGTGTGCCTTTGGACCAGTGCTATTATAATTTTAGTTCTCTAGGAGATGCCAGAGAACGTTTATCTTGTGTGTCGGAACATAGGTTCATTTAATTAGGATGAGAATTAGGGCGCGCATATCGGCCGGCGTAACAAGCGCGCTCAACCGTCACCGTGCAGCCAGCGTCGCCAGGGGCGCTCGGCGCGCGTTGGCGTGGCCAGCGCTGGGAAGAGAGCGCGCCCTGTTTCACGCCAGACCGGCTTGACCAGTCAGTGTTGGCTCGCCGGCAGCATGCACACCGGGTTCGCTGAAGAGAATGCGCTGTTTGCGCCTTTGCGACTTTGGCGATGACAGACACTAACGTCCCGGCATCTACTATAACTATAGTGATGTTTACTTTTCTCAGAATTCAACAACGGTCCCTTTAGCAATACTTTCAACTTCAACGGAAGCGCTGCTTCTGTTCAATATTGTTTTGTTTGCAAAAGCTTCTGTAAAAAAAGGCAAGCGTTCATAGGCTATCGTGGTATTTAGGATGCCTAACAAGCTTGGAGGAAAAGTGCAAACCATTCGTGCACTTCATTTATAGTACATGAAACACGCTAGTAAACAGGATATTTCCTGTCATCATTTAAGCAGATATGACCGGATTGAGTTATACAGTACGGAAACATATGACAAGATTACCGGGCTACTTACTCTGCATTAGCATAATTTATTGTCGGAAACATAATTGGTGTTAAACGTCGATAGGAAATACCTTACGTGCTTTGTATTCGCCCTGTCGCTTCAATGAGGATAAAACAACAACAAAAAAAACTTGTCAGCGCTTTTCCCCGAGCCATGCGTCCTCCGAGAGAGAGAAAAAGAAAGTTTTCTGTACATTATTTTGCTTTGCGGAATTCAAAGCACATGCACATCAATTTGGGCACCTTATTTGAACCTTTATTATTTTGGAATTGCCTACTTCGTCAATATCCTTCTTAACAAGCTTGGATTGGCCGCGTTGAAACGACAATGGGGTTTTCTTTGTCTTCAGATTGTAAGATCGACAGATGTGTTTAGCGGCGAAATCAAGTTTTACGTCCAAGAACTGTAGGCAGTTATCACTGGCCAACTGATGGGTGAAGGTGAGACCTCCAGAGGCGTATTCAACCATTTGTAGAATGGAATTAGTGGCATCATCAAGGTTATTCTGTGCGGACAAGAGAAGTATGACTAGGTGATTGTCTACATATCGGAAAATGCGCGATGCTTGTTTACCAAAAATTCGTTGTTCGACCTGCTTATCGAACACCGATAAAGATATGTCGCAGAGAATACCTACAACTGAAGAACCAATACAAATTCCAGCCTTCTACACGTAATATTTTTCATTAAATTCGATGGCAGTGGAGTTCAGACAGAAGTTTACCTGTTGAAGGAAGTTCTATTTGCTCACTCCTGCCATGCTCTGAAAGCCGACGTCACCAATTTCTTGTATTTGCTGCCTTACTGCGGCAAACAAACCCTCATGTGGTATCAAAGAGCTTCGATGTCGATGGAAAACCCTGAAGTGGCCGTTGGAAGGCCTATATTCAAGTACTTAAAAACTTTATTTGAACTGCGTAGGAGAAACAGGTCATTTTGCCAACTAATTTTAGCATATTCCTCTGTGTGTTGCTCCCAATTTTTCGCCGCCATGTTTCTTTCTCTGGGGGCAGTGCGGTTTATGGGTTTTTCCCCTGAAGAAGATTTACAGGTTACTAGTCACTTTTTTCTCGACTACCTTGCTTAAGCGCTCAAGGTGCGTGCTCTTCTGTAACTTGTCTGCAAAACGTTTCTTTCCTTTTTTTCAAGGAAGTGAGTCTGCTTGAAATTCTTATTTACAGCTTCGGTGGCCTTTCTGCCGAAGGCGGCGACAGTTATGATGACACAGCCAGAATGTTTGTCTGCCTGTTATATGAGAGAATTTCCCTTGAAGTATTTCGCCACTTTTCTTAAAGGTTGTTTTACTGGCGGACCACTTACGCTGCGTTGCACACAGTCCACTCCGTCCCCGATGGCCTAGACTGCCAATTGTTTCAAATAAAAACATTTGGCAGTCTGCGTTCTTGGTGTGTTGTGTGTTTCTTTCGCTTGTCCTCGTTTTTTCACATCGTTTTAACCTCCGTTCAAGGCCGAAACAACTCGCGCTGAAGAACGTCCTACTAATGTATGTTTCTTTTCATCTGGGCTCTATTTTGTGTTCGCAATCAAAGTAAGATGCAATGATTTTAAGCGTGAACCTCATCGCAGTGGCCACCATGGGCGTAGCCAGTAGGGCGAGGGGGGGGGGGGCTTAAGGGGCTTCAGCCCCCCCCTACGAAATATTTTCGCGCTGTCCATGCACCGCCGACCAAAGCAACCCTCGGCGTCGGAAATCATTCTGATTTTTGTCTAGTTTTGTGTAGAATGTCTTTTCTACGTTCGAAAAGACATTTCACCGCGAGAATAGCGAACTCAGGCTGGATTTTGTGGCAACACCCATGTACTGGGAGTCACATAACGCAAGCAGCCGCATCCGTACACAAAGTTTCAAAGGCATTTTGATGGCGAACGAGCTCGCCGCGGTATTAAGCTGAGGAAATTGAATCTAGGGAGCGCATGGATTTCAATTCTGAAACTTTATGGGTATAAATCTAATAAATATTTGATGTGAAAGGTCCATTGACATTTCCTGTGTTGGGCTTTAGATTTTCAATTACGGTATTTTGTGGGTTTAATGCTGTTATAAGCATTTGACACCAAATGTGCACTGATTCTCTAAAGTCTAACATCAGAACATACAAGGAGAAAAGCCAAATCAACACACTATCAGACAAGTTGACAAAGCACGCAGCGAGGTCCGATAAGACGAAGCGTTGTGATGGTTCGTTTATGCCGTCATGACACAAAAAATATCAACCTATTTTTTTTTCACGCACGCCAAAACATCCATGCCAAGGTACTAAAGCCATCCAAGGTAACTACGTTCTCATTTCTTTCTACTTTGAATTTTATTCGCGAGGACACATTGATCCTCTTTAATTTTTTTGTTCTTGCTGCCCTACCCGCGGGCTTCCAGAGGCAGCCAGAACACAAACGTTTTTCTCGTGTGGCCTCGACCCCGACGCGGCGCGCTTCGGTGCGTGTTTCGTTTGCTCTGGCGTGTGTATTTTCACCTGGCAGAGTTTTGGACGCTTTCTGGCTAGCAGACGAGAAAAAGAAACAATGGTCGCTTGCCGCCATCACTGCGGGGACTCAACGGGTTGCACCGCGTTCGCTTGAGCGCAGCCTCTCCGGAAATCTGGTCTCGCCGTTGTAGGATACCGAGCACTATGTGTATGGTTCTCGGTGGACCGAGTGTATGGCGTTTTCTTCGATATACCTTCGGTAGCCATATTACGTGCCGAAAGTAGGCATTCGGCTACAGCCAACATAATTTCCTTTGCGTTTTTTTTTTCATTTTGGTGCCCCCGCCCACAAAAGGGGAAAAAAATAAATTGTCGTGGGGCAGTGAATTGTCGGATAGTGAAGGTTCGATTTCGTTACTTCTTTTGCGGAAAGTCATGGGCCACTGGACGCATCAGTCACCACTATTATTATATACTCTCATTACACAATACAGCGTCTGTGTTGTGTTCTTCCTTTAGCCCTCGTCTTTTGCGCTGTGCAAACATGTCGATATTGAAATTCACGCCCAAAGACAGCAAAGGCCGTCATTTCCGCCGTAAAGGTGTTGTTGACGTTTTTTTTTTCGGTTGTCAGGCGCCATTACTGATAGAATTTGCTAAATCTTGAGTGTCTGTCAATTGTTTCCGATATAGTGAAACGCCGGAATGGCTACGTGTCGCAATCAAGAACAAACGACGTGGAAAATTGAGTAATCGGGTCATCGTGCTCCACGACAATGCCCGTCCCGACGTCGCTGCTGTGGTTAACACAAAATTGGCAAAGTTCAAGTGGGAAACGCTGCAACATCCTTCATACAGCTCAGACCTGTCACCTTGCGACTATCACATTTTGGGGCAACTGAAGAAACAGCTCAAAGGAACCAAATTCGTGTCGGACGGTGACGTGAAAGAGTCACTTCCAGACTTTTTGAAGCAGCAACCCAAGGAGTTTTATGAATCAAGCGACTCATTAGTCAATGGGACAAATGTCCAAATGCTCATGGAGACTACATTTAAATACAGTACCCCGTTTGTCATATTGTAACGTAGATTGAAGACGGAGTCTTACAAAATAGATGTTTCTCCTTATTGACGGGCCAGAAGAAGAGCGCGCAGCTTACGCGCTTCGTCGTCTTTCATGGCGCCGGCGTTTGCGCGCGCTGTCCCGCGGCGCGGGAGGCCCACATCATTGCGTCAATATATTCGCATTGGCTCACTTTCATTTGACTCACACTCGTATATTTTGTAGAACTCGTGCTTTTTATACGTGCTCGCTGTTGCGACTACAATTTTGGTGCAATTAATCACGATACACGACCGGTGACAGCTGCCCCTGCGTAATACATTGGAGCATATGACAGCGTCATTGAGATTTTTCATTGGCCATTGATGTGTACAAAAATGTAAACACGTTTCATGATTGACAAAGTTTCATTAATATATTTCCCCTCAACTTGTTCATTTCATGGCCATTACATTTTTCATATCAGCGGCATGAACTGCTTTGCTGGTTTCGAACTGATATCGTTCTAAACTTCTTGTGATATCGTCTTTGCTTATTAAATAGGAGAAAAAAAAGCATGCAATAATTGATATAGGTTATTTTGGGCGCAATTATTGGCACATACGAGTATATTCTTTTATGAAAAAATGCACATTTTACTTGTTCTGAGAGTGCGTAGAGTTCAAGAATTTGTTTGCAGGATCTTTGGCAATGGCAATGCAATTATTATTCGTGAATTTGATCGCTCGATAAATTGTTGAAGAGGAAGCTTAAGCTCGGGCCCAACTCTGACGCGGCCTATTCAAGTACATGCAAAACGCAGAAACGCTTTTCTGAGATATATACTGGATCGCTTTTAATTAAATTTGCTGCATTTGAGAGAGAAAGTGAAATTGTAGTGTCTGTTCAAAGCGGAATTTTGATTTAGGGCCTCAATTTCGTTTAAATAATTTCAAAAACCTAAAATTCGTAAAGAATACAAGCACGACGTTTACAATCTGATAGCTCTGCATTAAGAACAGATATCGTGGTTCTGTAAACGGCATGTATTATAGCAGTCAATGTGGACAAATTTGGTGAAAAAGGAACCAGAAACGCTTTACAGACAAGTTACAGAAGAGCATGCGCCTTGTGGCCTTAAGCCAGGTAGTCGAGAAAAAATTTACAAGTCACTTGGAAATCTTCTTCAGGGAAACAACCCATGAACCAGACTGCCCCCTGAGAAAGAAACTTCTTGGTGGACAGTTGGGGGCTACTTACAGTAGAACATGCAAAAATTAGTTGGCAAGGACCCGCTCTTCTGCACAGTTCAAATAAAGTTAATTACTTAAATGAAGGCCTTCCGACAGCCACCACAGGGTTTTCCTTCGACATCGAAGTTCTCTTATACCGCATGAGAATTTGTTTGGCGCAGTAAGGCAACAAATACAAGAAATTGGTGACGTCGGCTTTCAGAGCATGGCAGGGGTGAGCACATAGAACTTCCTTCAACAGGTAAACTTCTGTCTGAACTCCACTGCCATCGAATTTAATGAAAAATATTACGTGTAGAAGGCTGGAATCTGTATTGGTTCTTCGGTTGTACCTAGTCTCTGCGACATATCTTTATCGGTGTTCGATAAGCGGGTCGAATAACAAATTTTTGGTAAACAACCGTCGCGCATTTTTCGATATGTAGAAAATCACCTAGTCATACTTCTCCTGTCCGCACAGAATAACCTTGATGATGCCACTAATTCATTCTAGAAATGTTTTGAATCCGCCTCTGGAGGTCTCACCTTCACCCATCAGTTGGCCAGTGATAACTGCCTACAGTTCTTGGACGTAAAACTTCATTTCGCCGCTAAACACATCGGTTGATCTTACAATCTGAAGACAAAGAAAACCCCGTTTTCGTTTGAACACAGCCAATCCAAGCTTGTTAAGCAGGCTATGATGACCTAGCCTGTATGACTGCCCTGAAAAAATCCTGCGAACATAACATAGAAGCTAGTTTCAATCAGCAATAGCAGCGCTTGCTTTCGGCGGGCTACCCGGATAGTTTATTCACGAGCACATGTGAAAGTCTCTTGCAGAAACTGAACGGCTGCAGAAAAATAAAGAGACGTACAACAAAGATAAACTGCAGGCTATGCCCTACACTCATCGCGTTTTTCAGATTAAAAAAGTGGCGAGCCGTTACGGGGTCAAAGTGTTCTCGGCTGCATGTACACTCGGCAGAGTGTGCCCGCTCGTGATGCAAGAAAATAAGCGTAGGCCTCAGCGCACAACGAAGCGCGATAAGCAGTTCACTGAGTGTATTCGTTGGGTTGCTCATGTAAGCCCCCAGTAGAACCTGTGACAGGTTCTACATCAGACAAACGGGTTGGTGTTTCAACGAAGGGCACGTGAACATAACTGTAACTGTTCTAAACAGGTATTGTTATGTTGTAAACATTTCCATTACTGTAACTGCATGTAAAGATAAATGTTAGGGTACGCAAGAGACTACATGCATGCCAGTCTTGGAAAACGCGACCTTATTGCTCAGATCAAGAAACCCGACAGAAAAGGACATTGTGGAAGCATTTCACCTTATCAAATCTAGCTACAAGTGAGTCAGCAGGCCATCTGTTTCTCTTTTACACGAAGAAATTGCTTTTTTGGGAAGCTACTTGTGAACAAAAAAAAAAGGAAAAGTAGCCTTTACGCGTCGTTTGTTTGGTTTTTTCCATGCGTGTATTTACTCTGGAGTTCAGGCTGAGCTTCATCAAATATTACCGTGTTTTATAGCTCTTGCCTCAGGCCATTTTCACGAGTGTTCAGGTTTTTAAAAGTGTCACCTTCGCCTTTACTTCGGTTGGTTGTTCTCTTTTCATTCTTTTGTCTTCATATGATTTCATCCCTCTTAACCTCACTAGTGTTGACCTTGCTTTAATCACGATTTATAGGTATCATCACTGCTTTTTTATTCCCTCACTTGTCGCCTACACTTCGGTTACTGCTACGTGTTCCGTCTTCGTTTTTTGACAGATAAATATTTGCACGTAGAACAGTTTGGTTCGGTTTTTTTGTTCATGTTTATTCGATACGGGCAGTGTTACAGTTTGGGTCCAAAATTCTCCTACGTTAGCTGCACAAGTGTGAGTGACGATGTGGTATTGGGGTGGGGATCCTGCTTGAAATAGGCTATGCTTTGATAAACAGATGGCCGTCTGGGCTCGAGGCTTTTTGTGTGTATCTTTCACTTCTCCTGGTCTTTTTAGCGCATTTTTAACATCCCGTCACAAAGACATCGATCGGAAAATCTAGCCCGCAAGAATGAAACGATGAGCTCCGCAGTGGGAGGACGTGATCATAGCAGGACACAAAAGTGTGGTGAGTGCAACGTGAACCATCACATTCAGTTTGTTTCTTGGAAGTGCGCACTACTGTATATTCTGCTGATTTCTTCAGACAAGTGGATGTTGGCGGATTGGCAGCAATGCTGTACTTTCGACTGGCAAATTGGAAATCCACATTTCAAATCCCGTGGGAGCCAGTGATCACTTCGTTTCTTTTTTCGTTTTATAAACGCCTCAGCAAGTATATTGGGATCACTTTGGTACACACGGAGAAGACTGTGCTAATAATTGAATTAGATATATCGCTATAAAGAGAGAGCTTAGTGCACATGTCACCAAAGCACTCCCAGCAAAAACATCTCATAAAACGTATATAAAACAGATGAAAAAATTTTGGATAATTATATGAGACCACACCCGCCGTGGCTGCTTAGTGGGTAGGTTGTTGGGCTGCTAAGCACAAGGTTGTGGAATTGAATCCCGACCACTAGGGCGGATTTCGATGGGCGCGACATGCGAAAACACCCGTGAATTTACATTTAGGTGCACGTTAAAGCGCCGCATGTTGTCCGAATTTCTAGACACCCGCTAGAGTGACTCTGGAAATTGCCTCATAATGCCTCATAATCAGATTGTGGTTTTGGTGCGTAAAACCCCATTACTAAATTTTCAAGCGCAGCTTCTATTGCTTCGCAAATAGCGTTGTATTGGTCGTGTAAAAATCTAGTTGCCATCTGAGCACACCAGCTGCGGGAAAGGGCGGTCTGATGAGTTTACAGCTGCGCTGACGCATCAGGGTGAGCCATTAGCAAAGATTCAGCAATCATGGAGAGCCGTTTGACTTCCACCGGGGTGCGGAAGGGCAAGAAAAGGTCTCGCGCGCCCTCCTCTGGCATCGTTTCCGCTCTGTTCATTCTCGGAAAATGGTTGGGATGGCCACGAGTGTTGCGTTCCCTCGAGTAAAAGGCAGGTTTCGACGAGTGGCAGCGACAACTCCCCCGTGAATGGGCTCGACGCCGGCTTGCCGATCCAGTCGTTAAGGCTTAAATATATAGCCCAACTTAGCGTAAACGCGGGCATATGTTTGTCACGTTGGTGTGAATACCAGCGTCTATAGTTCAACTATAGATGGTTAGATGGTTTGAGGCACTGGCGCTGCCAACATAACCAGACGCGGCCAACGCACTTCCACGCGCCTAGCGTCTACAAGGCTCACCCATGCTCCGATATCATCGTACTATAAACGCGCATTTAGAGCCGCGCGACCCAGGCAATCGGACAGCAACGAGAAGATCCCGAGATTAAGGAGAGAGAGGCCGAAGCAATCCGGCACATTTACCTGTGGGTTATATAACGGTGACGAAGGTCAAATGCACGCCGGACAAGCTTCGCTTACCCCCATTATTCAGTAGGCGAAGCGTTAGTCATTTCATTATGAGAACAAAATGTTTCACATTTTTCTCATACGCACATGCGGGATTACTGCATATGTTCCAGTGCGTTATAGGAAACTGTTTGATTGAGACTAATTGGGGAAAGCCATGCGAGTGCAACAAATTATGTATTCGTAGAGATTTATTCACTCAGACGCCCTTTAAAAAACTTCATGGAAGTGCATTATAGGCACAAAAAAACACCTTCAAAAGTGCAATCTTTCCCTGTCTGTAGCTCGTAGATTCGTGCTGCACACTTCCACATATTTCTATACTGCAGAAACTAGTCACGTACTTATCCTAAGTAATTGCTTCCATGCTTTTCCAACACGAGCATGAGCTAATATGGTAACTGCTTAAGCGTGCAATTCTTAAATATAAAAAAGTGTGTACATGTAATAGCAAGACTTGAGTGTCTCTATGAAAAGCAACTTCACTTAATAGGGGCTTGGCATAGGCTAGTTTTGTTTGGGCCCACATTCACTGTTGTTTGGCATCGCCCGTAATCACAAACAGCAGTTTCAGTTCTTAATTCTCTGTTTTTGGCCTTCGCATAGTATAACGATAACTAGTTCAGCTCACAAGCAATGCAGTTTTATCTGAACAAATGCCGGTGTCTTGCCAGTCATGACATTCATGAGCCTGGTTTTTGCTTTTCAATGAATTCTGGGCTGAGTAGCCAGCGCTACTAGCATCAATTACACTCTTTTGAAGAGAAACGCTGGCGTAAAATGTGCGGATAGTGAAGATCTACCCTTCCAAGAAAAAAGGTAAGCTGACCTAAAACTATGTTGGAGTACCGCTCACGTTTTCTGTTGCCGGTTTCAGTTTTCGCTCGTGTTCATCAACGTCCTTCAACACAACCGGCTTTCTACTCGGCTACAATTACAGAAACACGCATGTGCTTGGGCATTGGTCGATTTGTCATGCACGTATTTTGTCAATGATTCAAGCCAAGTACAGTGACAATATCCGTACTGAAGATATGCACAAAATCAATGGCATCTCTGCTTTCCTTTCTGACAATGTCAGGCACGGCCGTTATCGAAATATTGCGTTTCATGAACAGTTAACAACGTCCGTGAAAATAAGCCAGGCTAGCTCCGGCAATGCCTTAATTTCCTTATTGCTCTTGAGGCTCAAGGACGGCAGGTGAGAGAAGGTCAGATATATACCTTAATCACTGCTGACGAGCAAGTATTTATTGCGCCACTGTATGCGTTGCAACCACTGAGCCGCCGGGACCACCGATGAGCGCACGCCGCATCCTTATCACTCGAACGACATCTTCGGAAAGGTAAGCAAATCCTGCCTTCATTTGTGCGTCATTTTGATGTTAACCAATACAAACAATTATGCACAAAACGAGACATGTGCACAAAACGAGACACAAAACCCATTTCTTTGTTGTGCCTTCAACGCGTCAGTCACCTCTCCCGTACGGACTCAGGCTGAGACAACCTGAGAGTCTAAGTGCGGTATGAGTTAAGCTGAATAGAACGTAAACTGGCTGTCTGGGTCGCTATTTTGTAGCGATGCCTTATGCCTTATTCTATGCTATTCTTATCATCCACCACACACGGCCGCCTGATCCCGTTGATAATGTGGGTAGACTGTCGCTCAGACCACTAGCCAAGCGCGAAAAGCCTGAAAAAGCATAGAATCGGAAAAGGCATCGCTACAATATACCGGCCCAGATCAGCTGTTGCACTCGGACTAGCAAGACCCGCCAGATTGACAAGCCTGAATATGACCGCGCCTCAGTGGGTGAGTAGTTGAGTCACTGAGGCTGAGTTAGTTTTCGTGAACTTGACTTCGGTCGAGTTACTCTGAGTCACGTGTCGAGCATTAATTTCCCGGTTTTAGTCCTCGGGCAAGCAAGCCAGTATTCAAAAACGATATTTCGATTGCAGTGCGGTAAGTTATATTGACATCAGTTCGAATTTCGAAGCTGTTCACGTAAGCGTTTTGCTGTTTTAGGATGTGTTAAAGCCTCAAAAGTCTGTTAAATTGTCTTTTTTGGTGAAGCCGACGCAGGCATCCTTTAATGAGAGTGTCAATCTCCGCTGCTGCAGACAAGGTGTACCTCGGCACACTAATACAGCACATCATTTGCAGCCACATAGCACCGGCCGTGAGTGGATGTTTGTCCGGCGTAATGAAGAAAGAAATCATTATTATTAAATATATTGGCTTAGCCGACAGTGAAATTCTTGCCATTATGCTCGCATATGATATTTATCGCCGGGAGTGCTCCGATAGAAGAGGTGGTGGCACCCTTCTGGGTAATAAAAAACCATCACATGATATGTTATTGACACATCTTCAGGTGTGGAGACTCTCTGGGCCTTATGCCACTGCCATTTTGCAGAAGTTCTGATATGCGTTTGTTACCCCCTCCGAGATTATAGTCATTGCTTGGTTGATGAACTGCACAGCAGCATTGCTAAAGCCACCAGCTTTGTCCAGCCGAGTCCACACACAATATTGGCGACCTTATTCTCCCTCTCTTTGCTTACTAGTAGTCATCTGATGATGACTCATCTACTAGTCATCTTGATGACTAGTAGTCATCCTGCAATTTTTCTTGAAGTAACATACTACAAACCTGTGCTTGCGCACAAAAAGTTTTAAGATCCTCTACAACATAACGAAAAGCACTTAGCCCTAAAGTGAAAATTAACAATTTTGCATAATTCATCTTAGCTGATGATCTAATATAGCAGAACATAACGAAATTCCCTAAGGAGCGCCTCATAGTGACGAAGCATAAGCCGTTGGTTTCATTCAGCTGGCGCTAAGCACCTCTATTATATCCTTCGCATAAGTTACATGAAACACCCTGTATATAGAATGTAAAACGCCTTGTCAAATCTTTCCGCTATGTTTTCAAATGTCTACGCTCCTTCTCTTGTTATTGCTGTAACCAGTTGCGTTCTTTTGGCCACCGTTCAGGTGTCAGCTGCTGCTGCCAGAAAGTTCTGTGAGCAGCAATGTCCTTCCCCATTTTGATACCACGTGTTTCACGCCATTAGAAAAAGAACTTCATCGTCATCATCATCAGCCTGGTTACGCCCACTGCAGGGCAAAATCCTCTCCCATACTTCTCACACTACCCCGGTCATGTACTAATTGTGGCCATGTTGTCCCTGCAAGCGTTTTAATCTCATCTGCCTACATAACATTCTCCCGTCCCCTCCTACGCTTCCCTTCCCTTGCAATCCAGTTCGGAACCCTTAATGACCATCGGTTACCTTCCCTCCTCATTACATGCCCTGCCCATGCCCATTTCTTTTTCTTGATTTCAACAAAGATGTCATTAACTCGCCTTTGTTCCCTCACTCAATCTGCTCTTTTCTTATCACTTAACATTACACCTATCATTCTTCTTTTCATAACGCGTTGCGTAGTCCTCAATTTAAGTAGAACCCTTTCGTAAGCCTCCAGGTTTCTGCCCCGTACGTGAGTACTGGCAACACACAGCAGTTATACACTCTTCCTATGAGGGATAATGGCAACCTGCTGTTCATGATCTGAGAATGCCTGCCAAACGCTCCCCAGCCCATTCTTATTCTTCTGATTAATTCAGTCTCATGATCCGGATCTGCGATCACTACCTGTCCTAAGTAGATGTATTCCCTTACCACTTCCAGTGCCTCGCTACTTATCGTAAACCGCTGTTCTCTTCCGAGATTATTAAACATTACTTTAGATTTCTGCAGATTAATTTTTAGACTCACCCTTTTGCTTTGCCTCTCCAGGTCTGTGAGCATGCATTGCAATTGGTCACCTGAGTTACTAAGCAAGGCAATATCATCAGCGAATCGCAAGTAACTAAGGTATTCTGCATTAAGTTTTATCCCAAATTCCTCCCAATCTAGGTCTCTGAATACCTCCTGTAAACACGCTGTGAATAGCATTGGAGAGATCGTATCTCCCTACCTGACACATTTCTTTATTGTGATTTTGTTGCTTTATTTATGGAGGACTACGGTGGCTGTGGAGTCGCTATAGAAATGTTTCAGTATTTTGCATACGGCTCGTCTACACCCTGATTCCGTAATGCCTCGACTGCTGAGGTTTCGACTCAATCAAATGCTTTCTCATAATCGATCGAAGCTATATATAAGTGTTGGTTATATTCCGCACATTTCTCTATCACCTGATTGATAGTGTCAATGTGGTCTAATGGTGAGTAGCCTTTACGGAATCCTGCCTGGTCCTTTTGTTGACAGAAGTCTAAGGTGTTTCTGGTTCTATTTGCGATTACCATAGTAAATACTTTGTAAGCAACGGACGGTAAGCTGATCGGTCTATAATTTTTCAGGTCCTTGGCGTCCCCTTTCCTATGGATTAGGATTATGTTAGGGTTCTTCCAGTATTCCGGCACGCTCGAGGTCATGAGGCATTGCGTATATAGGGTGGCCAGTTTTTCTAGAACAATCTGCCCACCATCCTTCAACAAATCTGCTGTCACCTGATCCTCCCCAGTTGCCTTCCCCCTTTACATAGCTCCAAAGGTTTTCTTTACTTCATCCGGTGTTATTTGTGTGATTTCGAATTCCTCCAGAATATTTTCTCTTCCATTATCGTCGTGGGTGTCAGTAGTAATGTACAGATCTCTATAGAACTCCTCAGCCACTTGGACTATCTCATCAATATTAGTAATGATATTGGCGGCTTTGTCTCTTAACACATACATCTGATTCTGGCCTATCCCTAGTTCCTTCTTCACAGCTTTCAGGCTTCCTCCGTTCCTGAGAGCAAGTTTAATTCTATCTGTAATATACGTCCTTATGTCAGCTGTCTTAAGCTTGTTGATTACCCGCCGCGGTTGCTCAATGGCTATGGTGCTGGGCTGCTAGGCACAAAGTCGCGGGATCGAATCCCGGCCACGGCGGCCGCATTTCGATGGGGGCGCAATGCGAAAACGCCCGTGTACTTAGATTTAGGTGCACGTTAAAGAACCCCAGGTGGTAGAAATTTCCGGAGTCCTGCACTACGGCGTGCCTCATAATCAGAAAGTGGTTTTGGCACGTAAAACCACACAATTAAATTAATTAGGCTTGTTGATTAACTTGGAAAGTTCTGCCAGTTCTATTCTAGCTGTAGGGTTAGGGGCTTTGACACATTGGCTTACTGGCATCCTGTCTAACGGAGTTACCACCGACTTCTATTGCACATTCCCTAATGATGCCCATAAGATTGTTGTTCATATCTTCAACACTAAGGTCCTCTTCCTGAGTTAAAGCCCAATACCTATCCTGTAGCTTGATCCAGAATTTCTCTATTTTACCTCTTACCGCTAACTCATTTATCCGCTTTTTATGTACCTGTTTCTTCCGTCCCCTCCTCAAGTCTAGCCTAATTCGAGTTCTTACCATCCTATGGTCTCTGCAGAGCATTTTGCCGAGCACGTCCACATCTTGTATGATGCCAGGGTCAGCACAGAGTATGAAGTCTATTTCATGTCTAGTCTCGCCGTTTGGGACTCTCCACGTCCAGTTTCGGCTATCCCGCTTGCGGAAGAAGGTATTCATTATCAGCATATTATTCTGTTCCGCAAACTCTACTATCTCTCTCCTGCTATTCCTAGTGCCTATGCCATATTCCCCCACTGCCTTGTCTCCAGCCTGCTTCTTGCCTACTTTGGCATTGAAGTCGCCCATGAGTATAGTGTATTTTGTTTTCACTCTACCATCGCCGACTCCACGTCTTCATACAAGCTTTCGACTTCCTGGTCATCATGACTGGATGTAGGGGCGTAGACCTCTACAACCTTCATTCTGTACTCCTTATTAAGTTTCACAACAAGACCTGCCGCCCTCTCGGTAATGCTATAGAATTCCTGTATGTTAGCAACTATATTCTAATTAATCAGGAATCCGACTCCTAGTTCTCGTCTCTCCGCTAAGCCCCAGTAGCTCAGGACGTGCCCGCTTTTCAGCACTGCATATGCTTCTTTTGTCATCCTAACCTCACTGAGCCCTATTATATCCTTTTTACTCCCCTCTAATTCCTCAAATAGCGCTGGTAGACTCGCCTCAGTATATAACGTTCTAGCGTTAAACGTTGCCAGGTTCAGATTGCAATGGCGGCCTGTCCGGAACGAGGGATTCTTAGCATCCTCTGCTACGTCGCAAGTCTGACCACCATCGTGGTCAGTTGCTTCGCAGCTGCTGGGGACTGAGGGCCGCGGTTTGATTGTTGTATTCATATAGGAGGTTACTTTAAGCATATTTTGAAGTGCAATTAGCGAATTAGGTATGTTTATTTATCATAAGTTTTAAATAAGTGCTTTAGGGGTTGGTCAGTGGAAATATTGTAGAGTATGCGATGGAAGATCCAATAAAGTTGCTTCAATGTTAGGTTTCAGAAGCTACCTTATACACATCTTGGAAACCTATTCGGGAAACCTAATATGTGAATAGATGTTGGCCCTACACAGTCGATAACACAACAAATGTTCAAGAACTTATCCACAGCAACTTACTAGGCGCGCTGCCAAAAGGGGCTTTCTTGAGGATGCAACATTTTCACAAAAGAGGTACTGAGAAAAATGACAGCAAGGTTTTTGTTTACAGGATTGCCGCAAAAAATAAACGAAAGCAAATCGCAACAACAACTAGCTGTAAAGTTTACACACAGATTTTAAGCACGGCAGAACGATCGTATATTATGTGTTCATTCTTTTCGTCTCCATCTGCAGTTATTCCTTCTTGATTATTTCCGTTTCCGGTGAGGGCAAAGCCTGGAACAGGGTTAATAGTATCAGAAGGCGAACAACATATTCACTCCCTTTGGTAAACAAACAGGGCGACACCCTGCAAGATAATGCAGACTCACTTGGGATCACTTTGAGGGAGTGTCAAGTTCAGCCCATTATTCACAATCCTTTCTCAAATATAAACGAATAGAATAATGTAAGCCATTCATAAGAAAATGTCGACAGAATGAACCGTACAACCGTTCTTTTGGTATTGCCGTGTTGAGAGCTGCCTTGAACGCATGCAAGAGCTCTGCACCGGCATCTGACAGAATTATGTATGAAATTATCAAAAACTTGCACAATGACACGCAAGTTACACTACTCACACTTCACAACACTATTTGGGCTCTAGAATACCTTCCAACCACATGAAAAGAAGCCATTGTGGTCCCTGTTTTGAAACAAGGCAAAGACCCTTTCTCTGCAGCAAGATACCGCCCAATAGCCCTCACAAGTTGCCTTTGTTAGGTATTTAAAAAAGTGAATGATCGGCGACTCATCCATTTCCTTGAACTCAGCAAAATGCTTGATCCCTATCACTGTTGCTTCAGACAAGGGTGGTCCACAACCGATCATCTTGTACGTACTGCTATCATGGATCATCTTGTACGCACTAATATCTGTGACGCATTTCTACACAAACAGTTTTTTCTTATCCATATTCTTCGATATGGAGAAAGCGTACGACACAACGTAACGCTGCGGAATCTTGAGAGACTTGTCAGAAATGGGCATTCATGGTAATGTGCTAAACCTAATAGAAAGCTATCTGTCCAATAGAACCTTCCAGGTAAAAGCCGGCTATCTGCTGTCACGTCCACTTATGCAGGAAACTGGTTTAACCCAGGGAAGCGTGCTCAGCTGCACACTCCTTATTGTTAAAATGACAACACTTCGTGCTTAATAACCACCGGCCATCTTTATTCCGTCTATGTGGACGACATGCAAATAGATTTCAAATCCTGTAACCTCGCAGTGTGCGAGAGACAGGTAGAGCATGGCTTAAACAAAGTGTCAAAGTGGGCAGAGAAAAACGGCTTCAAAATCAATCCTCACCGAAGTTCTTGTGTTCTTTTTACAAGAAAGAGAGGCCTGGTTCTGGATCCTTGCTTAGGACTGCGTGGACCACAAGTGCCTATCAACAAAGAACACATATTTCTAGGTGTTATACTTGACTATAGGCTAACTTTCATTGCACACATTAAATACCTTAAAGAAAAGTGTCTAAAAACAGTGAACTCATTGAAACTTCTATACCAGACTACATGGGGTAGTGACAGAAAGTGTTTAATGAATCTTACAAGAGCGTAATTTGGTCACGATTGGATTATGGTGCCGTAGTATACAACTCTGCCGCCCCGAGCACGCTAACGATGTTACATCCTGTTCCCCATCTAGGTATCCGCTTAACCACTGGCGCTATCAGAACAACCCCGATTGAAAGCTTATATGCCGAATCAAATGAATGGTCTTTCCACATATAGAGAACATACATCAGCTTGACATATTTTTTCAGAATACATTCTAATCATGAGCATCCATGCTTCAATACCGTTAACGACATGACATATGCTACACTCTTTCGTAATCGTCCCTCTGTAAGACAGCCCTTTTCACTGCGCGTGAGGGAGCTCAGCATTGAAATGGATGTCCCACTCCTCGAGCATCGCTTAACGCATCCAACCAAGCTGTTACCCCTTGGGACTGTCAGGTGGTAGAATGTGACGTATACTTTCCAAAAGTTACCAAGCACGCTCCAGAGGTTGAAATCCGAATGCATTTCCTAGAACTCAGTATAACCACTCCTGCACAGAGTTGTGCACAGACGCTTCCACGTCACATGCTGGAGTGTCCTACGCAGACGTCAGTCCATCCTTCTCGGAATCCGATGTTCTGAATCCGGAAACAAGTATCTTGCAATACGCAATACTGTCGGCTGTGATGTATATAAGGAAATCAAAACTCCAAGAAGCAGTTACATATACAGACTCCCTAAGTGTCGTGAAGGCGTTGATGTGACTCTATAAGCACAAAAATCCAGTCCTTACTGAAATTTATTCCTACCAGTGTAAAGCTTATCTATCTAATCAGCATATCATTATATGCTGGGTGCGTCGCCATAGGGGCATCGAGGGCAGCGTTCTGGCGGATTACATGGACACGTCAATTGAATCGCACGCTGTTAATCTTACCGCTCCTGTTCCTGTCACAGATCTGAAGCTTCTGTTACGAAAGAAACCTCGAAACCACTGGCAACGTATGTGGGACGCAGAAACAAATAATAAGCTGCGCGTGATAAAGCCACAATTAGGTTTTTGGCCCTCCGCAACGAAATCACGGCGAATAGATGTACTATTCTGCCATCTGAGAATAGGACACATATTTGGCACTCATAATTTTCTACTGACTGGAAATGAACCTCCAACCTGCGATAGATGTGGTGAAAGGCTGACCGGCCTTTACATCATCCTGGAGTGTCGGCAGGCCGAAGCTGAGAGAAAGAAACATTTTCTTCTAGCATACCGCTGCTCTGTCCCTCTTTATCCGGCTATGTTTCTTGGCCAAGAACCGCTTTTTACCACTGAAGCGTTCCTCGGTTTTTTTAATGATGTTATCCTACATGTTTTAAGTCCTTTACATTCGTAGCGCATCCTCTTTTCAGAAGATGCCACTGTGATAATTTTTATTACATAGCGCATGCCTCCAGGCCCTTGTGTTTCAAGGGCCCTTAAGAGGCAGTAGTGCTCTAGCCAATTCAAGCATCTGATATGTTTTGTGCATTGTATCGTTCTTTCGAAATGGATTTTAATGTGCATAGTACACGTCATTTGCCATCAACATAATCTTATTTTCAGATAGGTTTACTCACTTTAGAGCGGCTATTTTTTAGGCCCCTCTACGGTCACGTTACGTCAACGTCATAGAACTCATAAGTACACTGCGAACTCATCACCATGGACGTGGCGCTCTTTGGCCATACCTGCCCCTTGCGCCAATAAACACCACACATTCATTCATTCATTCATTCATTCATTCATTCATTCATTCATTCATTCATTCATTCATTCATTCATTCATTCATTCATTCATTCATTCATTATTTTCGTTTGTATTCTAGCCGTAAATTTCTTAGAAGCGCGAAATGTTCAAACCATGTCTGACTGATTGAAAAAGGCAGCACTGTATGCTAAATGAGGAACACAATTCCCATTTCCCTAGCGCCTCGGCCCGCCGCGTTCCGAGAAATACTACGGGATCAGTTACCCTCCCCCCATTTCCTCCTTCTCAGTAGCTCTAGTATAACCGCTGTCTAAAGCTGTAGAAAGGATGAAGACACCACTGGAAGCTGTGAAGATCGCCTGCTTTGTGCGAGACTCAGAGCTGTATTGAGACAGCAGCGCGACTGACCATGCTGAATAGCTACCCGGGAGCGCTAGTTTTCGGGCACCAAGGGACAAGCAGCCGCTGCGAGCGGATCATACGCGAATCGGGGCATCTCGGCAAGCGCTGGAAACTTTTCCCTTTTTATGTTTACGCACAAGTGTTAAGTGCTGTTCAAGTACGGCGAAAATATATCATGTACCAAGGCGCTCTCAAGACCGCCTGCATGCGTGAGATTCGGGAAACAAGAGGTTAGGGCCACCGAAAATTGACACTATATCGGGCAACATGAAATCTCTAAGAAAAGGGCTTCGCAAACACTACCCACATACCTTGCGCATGCTTTCTCGTGACAACAAAAGAAAATATAACGCAGACAAATTCCGAACATCTGCAGCTGCCACGATTCGCACTTCATAAGCCTACAATAAATAGAAGCTACCTTATACAGATCATGGAAATGTATTCGGGGACCCTAATACGGGAATAGATGTTGGCACTAGACACTCGATAACACTAGAAATGTTCAAGAACTTGTGCACAGCCACTTACGAGGCGCATTGCCAAAACGCGCTTCCTTTGAGGATCCCTTAACCCGCAAAGGATGGACAAATTAGCGAATATCTTACGCATCTAGGGCGCTCTGGGCCGTACTTATCCGCCACAAGGTAGTCTTGCTGCCTGCGAGATTATCTTACTGAGCTATGCCGAATTCTTGGTTGCAGTAGCAGGAAGTTCAAATCCCCCCCCTCGTTTTTTTTATGTGTTAAATTTGACGTTCTCCAGTGCACTAAATCTGCAGGGTTGGAGTGACGTCTGACACCAGTGAAACATGCCGAGAGTGAGTGGGCCTATACAAATCCAGGTACAACGGAATTAGAAAGGCCCAATAAGCTTGAACAAAGACATTCCCTCACAAGAACAGGAATTGGCCTGCCTGATGCAGTATTCGGCCACAACCTTCCTGATGATATGCACATTTAGCCAATGCCCATCAGTCACCAGCAGCTACGAATCACCTGACCAAGGTGGCGGTCAGAGCTGTAACGCAGCAGAGGGGGCTAAGAATCTCTGGGTCCGGACAGGCCGCCAATGGTAACTGACCCTTGCAATGTTCAACACCCGAACCCTCTCGGGTGAGGCTAGCTTAGCAGGAGTCTTTGAGGAATTATCAGACATTGTTTGGGACATTATCGACCTCAGTGAGATTAGAAGAACTGGTCAGGCTTATACATTGCTAAATAACGTCCATGACGTCTCCTATAGAGGTCTCCCTGATAAGGAGCAATACGGAGTAGGATTTCTGATACATAAGGATACGGCTGGCAACATTGATGAATTCTACAGCGTGAGTGACAGGGTAGCAGTAGTCGTAATCAAACTTAATAAGAGGTATGCAATAAAGGTAGTACAAGACTACGCTCCAACATCGAGCGATGACAATGAGGAATCAGATCAGCTTTATGAAGATGTTTAATTACAGATGAGTAAAGTGAACACTCGGCATACAGTAGTAACGGGTGACTTCAATGCAGAAGGGGGGGAAAAGCAGGCGGGTGAAAAAGTAATTGGCAACTACGGCGTCGATTCAAGAAATGCGAGAAGAGGCATGCTGGTAGAATTCGCTGAAAGGAATAAGCTGAGAATAATGAACACCTTTTCAGCAAACGCAGCAACAGAAAGTGGTCCAGGAAAATCCCTAATGGTGAAACAAGAAATGAAATTGATTTCACACTTTCTACCGATTCCAGCATAGTGCAGGATGTAAAAGTGATAGGTAGCGTAAAGTGCAGTGATCAAAGGTTAGTGAGGGCTAGGATTCACCTCTATTTGAACAGCGGGAGAGTAAAATTGCTTAAGAAAAGACAGGTCAACTTGGAAGCAGTAAGGGTAGAAGCATACAAATTTAGGCTGGTACTTTCATACAAATATGCAGCCTTAGAACAGAGAGATGATGATGATGACATAGAGGTAATGAATGAAGCCGTAATGAGGTGGGCTTCAGAGGCAGCAATTGAAGTGGGAGGCAAGGCACCAAGTCGAACAGTAGGCAAGCTCTCCCAAGTAACAAAGGACCCAATAAAGAAACGACAAAGAATGAAAGTGTCCAATTCAAGAGATAAGGTCGAATTCTCAGAACTGCCAAAACTGGCCAACAAAGCGAAAATAAGTAATATTAGAAATTATAACGTGAGAAAGACTGAAGAAGACGTAAAAAACGGACGCAGCCTGAAATCAGTGAGAAGAAAACTTGTCATTGGACAAACCAAGATTTATGCACTGAAAGACAAGCAGGGATTATCATCAGCAATCTCGAAGGCATAATAAAAACAGTGGAATAATTCTATGCTTACCTGTACAATAGCCAGAGGAGTCATGAGTACTCTATTCGAAACAATAATGAACAGTATACAGAAACTCCTCCTATAACTACAGATGAGGTCAGAAGGGCCTTGCAAGGCATTAAACGGGGAACAGTGGCAGGAGAGAATGAAATACCAGTCGATCTAATCAAAGATGGAGGAGACATAATGTTAGGAAAGCTGGCGGCTCTCTTTGCGAAGTGTCCTATCGACCTGCTAGGGTCCCAGAGAACTGGATAAATGCAAACATTAAACTAATCCTCAAAAAGGGTGATGTTAAGGAACTTAAATATTTGAAGCCCATTACCTTGCTCCCAGTATTATATTAAATATGCACCAATATATATATATATATATATATATATATATATATATATATATATATATATATATATATATATATATATATGTATATATATATGTAGGCTCACTCCAGAGTCTCCATCTAGCTATGGTAAGAAATTGTATGAACACAGTGACATAATTGCTTTTACTTTTTTTCATATGGCACGAACTTTCTTCGGCGCTAGGAAAAAAGCGCCTAACGCCTAATATCACAATCATCATCCTGTTTATGTCCACTGCAGGACAAAGGCTTCTCCCTGCGATCTCTAATTACCCCTGTACTGCGCCAACCGATTCCAACTATAGCACCCGAAATTTCTTTGCACCACCTAGTCTTCTGCCGTCCTCTACAGCACTTCCCTTCTATTTGTACCCATTCTGTCACCCTAATGGTCCAACGGTTACCTAATCTGCGCATTACATTACCTGCCCAGCGCCATTTTTTTCACTTAATGTCTATTAGAATATCGTCTATACCCATTTGCTCTCTGATCCAAACCGCTATCTTTCTGTCTCTTATAGTTACTCCTAGCATTCTTCGTTCCATCGCTCATTGCGTGGTCTTTAACTTGTTCTCAAGCTTCTTTGTCAGTCAATATATATATATATATATATATATATATATATATATATATATATATATATATATATATATATATGTATAGTGGTGGTGCAAGCTGGGTGGGTACACCTAGCATGGGAATTAGAGGTAGTACATATATTCACCTACACTTCGTCGTTATGGCTTCAAACGGCTTCGTCATGCTGCAAATTGCTCTTTTCAATAAATTACGGTGTTGATAATGATGGATGAACAATATTAGGATTTTTCGATGGCAGGATACATGACTTCTAGCGCAGAAGCCCGATAATAAAACCATGAATTTAATTGCGTAGTTTTTAATCCGTAAAGTAATCTATTACGCTACAGACGCATGGACAAGCGTAATCGCTGTATTTTGTAAGTATTATGGGAGCTCACAAGATCTGTCTTCTGAATTTTAAGACAGCATACATTACTTTGATATTTGCTCCAATGAAGGCTGATAAATCATAATAAGCGATTCAGAAGAACGCCTGAAGCCGGAATCGCGAAGAGCAGGCGAATCTACGCACTAATCATCATTGCCACGATGGCTAAACGATCGCGGTGCCACCGTTCCCTTTAGTAACTGTTCTGGGAAACTATATTGCTGCGCTCCTGTGGGCTTGTGGATGGAAGCGCTCTCAGCAGTGTCTCGAAAAAAGTAAAGCTCGCGGGCTCACTGCGAAAAAGAAGAAAATAATCAGTCTAGGCGTCTAGCGTACGCCGGCACCTAATCTGTGAATGAGTTCGGATATAGACTCAACGTGCCTGCGCGAAAGCCTCCAAGTGTGCCTCGCCTGCGCACATCTGACTATCATCCGTGCCCCTTGCAGCTCAACGTCGACGCGTGTTGTCATCCTATTCCTGGCCGAGCGCTTAAAATGTCCGGCCACACCCCGGCCGTGACCACATTCGAGTGAATGATGTGACGTTGTGGGCCTTTCGGACTGCCTCCTTATCTGTGTATTTTCCTGCTACAGGTAATTCATAAAATTTATGCCATCTTCGACTGGCCGTTTCTGAGCGCTCTGGAGCGCTTTCGCGAGCGGCGTTGTCTTCGGCTGGTTGAAAGAGGGTGCCCGCCCTGCGTTCGGCTGGTTCTTCTCGATTGCTCTCCTCCACCTTCGAGCGCTCTGAGGCGCTCCGAGCCCTGTCGTCAGAGCAGTCGTCGAAATTGAAACGTCATCGCAAAGCCGCGCTGCTGCTGTTGGCGACGGCCCACCGTAACCTAGGCAACCTAGGCCACTGCGACGAACGCTCGTTCCGCAGGCGCGTCCGCCGGTTTTCCCGGCAGCGCCGAGAGCTTTCGATAAGCGAAACATCGGACGTTGCTAGTAGTCACGTGGTTTAGCATCTGCCATTGCCTCCTCCGAGAGCGAGTCGCACGTTTGGCTTGCGCGCTCGTCCTCTACCTCTGATCTCGGGGAACGCCGGATCTGCCCGACTCTGCTTCGGGGGATGGAAGCGACCAGCCGAAGATAGCATTACTCTTCGTGTTCCTTAACCCTACTGGGCCGTCACACTCAGATCGCTCGTTCATGGCTCCCACGGTTGCTGCGCTATCCTGGGAGTTCGACGAGTTTAACTTCTGTGTTAAAAATATATTGCTCGAGCATTCGAAGAAGCTTGATTCGGTTACATGTGCTTCGACTATCGGCAGCCGTTGTGAAGCCAAAAAGCTACAGCAAGAACTGGCTGATATTAGGAATTCCATGAATTTCATGTGTAGTCAACTAGAGGCTGTTTAAGCTGAAAACACTGCCCTGGCTACTAGGAACAAAACCCCTGCTGAGTGCAATGATCGACTCTCACCTAACGTGTCTCAACTTCAGCAATACTCAAGCTTGAATAATGTTGAGATCAGGGGTGTTCCCGTGACCTAGGGTGAGGTCTGCTACAATATTATCGAGCTCCTGGGTAAGAAAACCGGTAGTCCTGTGTCTGTAAACGATTTTGACACTGTTCATAGAGTTCCTACTCCGGTAGCAAGTCAAAAGAACATCATTGTTCGATTTTATTCAAGGCAAAAGCGAGATGCTTTTGTTTCTAAGGCTCGCAAGGCTCTCCCTATAACCTCTTCTCTTGGGTTCTCTGGCTGTGGTGAAAATGCTATTTTTATTAATGACCACCTAACACCTGAGAACAAAAAGCTGCTTTCTAAGGCGCACGCAGTAAAGAATCAGCAGGAATGGATGTTTGTATGAATTGACAATCGTGTCATAAAGGCTAAAAAACAATGACGAGCCGCGTCTTTTGGAATAATTGCGAACCTGATAGGAAAATATTTGACATGTTAGGGCTAATATAAGGTTGACATAACAATTCCTATATTGACCGTTGACGTTCTTTCCCCGAGTGAATTTGATGATTCCTTACCTAATCATGAATATTTTTCCGTCATTCCTTTTAATTCGCGCAGCCTTAAAATGAATTTTTATGATATTCACTCCCTTCTTCATCGCCTTAAGCATCACGTTTCCGTTCCATATTTTTTTGAGGCGTCACTTTCCTCGGACGATAAGAATTTACGCAATTTCGATGATTACCATTGTAAATTCGCTCACCATACCAGCGACGCCCATGGAGGCCCTACAATCTTCATTTTGGAACAACCGTCATACACCAGGTGCACAAACTATAACATCAATGTTGTGAAATGCGTATCCGTTCTGATTGAACTTGAGCCGGTCAGCAGTATTATTAACAAAAAATCCATATTTGCCTCCATTTACCTTTCCCCGTCTTCTAACGCCACTGATTTTTGTAACTGCTTTGCTGAGCTACTTGATAAATTAAGCTTCGAAAAGAAGAACATATTTGTAATGGGCGATATTATAATTATTAACCTACTTGACGCTTTGAACCACGTCTGTATTGATTATATCAGCTGTATCTCTAAGTTTTATTTACAATCATTTATATATGTGCCTACTGGTTGCGTTAACTATTCGATTTCCTTACCTGATCACTTACTCTCAAATGTCGATGAACATGTTTATTCTGGTGCACTCGATTGCAATATCAGCGATCACTTAGCAGTGTTTTTTATCTGCCTAATCTGCAGTTCCCGTCCATCTGCCTCACCTTCCTATATGCTTTTATGGCAATGAAGTTGTCCGTACTATTTCGAACGCTGACTGGTCCCATTTCCTTAACTTCACTGATCTTGGCGCTGCTCTGCGTGGACTTTATTCTGTCATTACTGAGGTGATATAGAGCTGTACAGGAACTATGTCTTCCAATAAACGATATCGGTCTCCATGCGCCCCTTGGATTACAATATCTCTTCTTTCTTCTTTACGGAAGAAGAATAATTTATACAAGAAAACAAAACGACATGTCCATTCAACGGCAAACTAAAATCAAGTTATGAAAAGTATTCGACTGTATTAGTCCCTCTTCGCAAAGCAGCCAAGCGGCAATATTACAGCTTCAGGATTGTGGAAGTGACTCAAGAAAAAAATGGAAACTGCTTGTTCAATTTTTTATTAACAAAGTAAAACCACATAAGCAAATGGCTTTGGTTTTTGAGGATGGCCTATATATTGATGACGCTTCAGGGATTGCAAGCGCTTTTTCTGAGCACTTCTCCTTTGCTTGCTTTGATACCTCTACCTCTCCTTACTCCTGTACTATTGCCCGTTATCCTCTTTCCTTTCTTTTTATACACTACTCACCTTGAAGAAGTGCAATCGGTTATTACCAGCTGCTCACCACAGGCCGGGGCTTAGATAATTGGTTTAACGGTGCTGCCAGGAAATTAGATTTCTAATCGCTCCTGTGCATTCTGATATCTTTAACTTGGTATTTATGACTGGGCTGTTTCCGCAACAGCTCAATGAGGCAAAGATACTGTCTGTCTTTAAAAAAGCTCACTGTATGCTTTCCGAAAATTTCGGGCCAATTTCTGTGCTTCCTTCCCTACAAACGTTTAGAAAAAACTAATTGAAATCCGCCTTATTAAATATCTTGCAATTTCAAATTTTCTCCAATTGTGAGTTTGATTTTCTAGAGGGGCTTTCTATGAATATAGCTATTGGAAACTTCACTGACATAATTAAAACATACATTGATAGCGAAACTGATGCTGCAACTGTTTTAGTTCACTTTGCAAGGGCTTTTACTCTATTGACCAAAACATACTTATAAAACTCCAGCGTTATGGCTTGACTGGACCACCTTCAAACCTATTATGGAGTTTTCATAAAAGGAAACAACGTATTTCTAATAATGGTGTTAACTCGGACCGAATTACTATAAAATGTGGTGTTCCTGAAGGCTCTACATTGCACCCGATTCTCTTCTTCACCCTTAATAAGGACATTCCCCAGTGTTTACAGATTTAAACTCGCTTCAGAACTGCTCCACTATAAGTAAACTAAATTAACGTAAACAAAACGCATTTTATCATTTTTATGTCCCCTCTGAAAAAACTTCAATTGCTCGTTCTTTATGTATTCAATCCCAAGATATCAAAATTAACCGTAGCACTAAGTTTGTATGTGTTGTTGTCGACTCTAATGTAAAATTTTGTGACTGTATTATGTCGGTTATTAGGAAAATTGCACTGCGACTTCGGGCACTCATTTGCACTCGAGGCCTTTTTTTTGGTATATCGCAACTCTTGTCACTTTACGCTTTTATTCGCAGTCATATCAACTATCGCATGGAATCCTGGGGCGGCACCTCCTCCTGAGACCCCGCTATGGGGATTTGTCCAATATATTGGACATTCAGATATGAGACAGTGCTCCTGTGACAAGGCTTTCATCCTCATAAAACCGCACTGAACAGCTTATTGGACATCTGCTTGCGCCATCTATGCAGCATTGATGAAAATACATCGTTCAAATTACCGCCGAAACAGTTCCACAATGGCGGAATTAAGCGGCGCGGCGTTTTACGGCAACTGCCAGAGAAGTAAGCACTGTTCCTCGTATTTCTACCTGCTTTTAGGGCATATCTTTGATATTGTATTAAAGTTAACACAACAGCGTACGCGCAGAAAAAAAATTTTAACTGTTCGCGCGCTTACTTTTTTTTCACTCCTCCTTTGATTTCGCGTGTCCATTACGTTGGACGCTGGGACTCAACCTGGTTATTTTGACCACGCTTTTGCGATGGCCTTGTTATGAACAGCAGGCGAGTACTGTTGGCGTTTAGCGGCTTGTGGACGAAATCGCGTCTCTTTTTTTCTTCGGGGGACCGGCCTCGCGTGTCTCATGAATTAAGCCGATAACGTTTCTTTATTCAATCCATGGCTTGGACAAGCAACACACCTACTGTCGCAGGTGGTCTCGTAAGGGAAAAACATATTAATATCCCTCTACCAGATATTGTTCGCTAGTACAACGTCAACATGGCACACCGAATAAGTTACTACAAGATAAAAGCAGGCGTCAACAAGTAGACAATCAGGGCCATCTTTCACCTCTTCGACATTGCCCTCAACAACTCCTGGGTGAGAACACGCGGGACATACGCTCCCTAAACAAACAGCGGAAAGAAATACTGAAATATATGCAGTTCCGCCAATCTGTTGCTGAGACTCTCGTGGCTCAAGGGAAGAAACAGGATGAAACGGAGAGTGATAACGAAGCCGAGTGGCATCCGCCATCAAAGCAGGTTCGGCTGTCTCCTCGAGAACCCCAAGAAAAGAGCACTACCCACTACTCAATACTGGCAGACACTGCAAACACTGCCCGTTGCAGACTACAGGGCTGCGACATGAAAACAAAGTTCTTTTGCACCAAATGTCGGGTCTTCTTCTGCATTACCAAGGACAAACAGGTGTTTTGAAATTGCCCACGAGAAGTGAACACAAGAGCAAAAATTTTTTTGGAGCAGAGGAATGCTCTTCTTATGTACTTTATTGACTACTTTGCCTTTTGAGTTATTAAAATATTTTAGCACACGAGTTTTGCGTAATGTCTGCGGTACGTCATTACGTGCGCACTGGGTGAAGAAAGACCGGGTAGCATCCCAGTGTCCAATATATTGGACATCGCGCTGAGCTGAAATTATCACGGCTATTGAAAAAACATTTAACACTTTTCACCTTCATAACCATACTGATTTATTCTGAAAGTTTGGGGAAAATCTGTGCACCCAAATGCATCTCGGGTCTCAGGAGGATAATATCCATATATCACCTCTCCTAAACCTTCCAAAACAGGCTATTCGCATTATTTCTGTTGCACCTCGACAATCCCGTTCACTGGCATTCTTTATTGCGTCGTCTTCTGTCACGTCCGTGTCGTTTTTTAGTGTCGCGCAATATCATTTAAGTAATGGATTACCAACTTGGCCGGAATGCTGCTCTCATTTAGGCCATACTACCTTTATCCCTATTTTATTACTATAATCTTGCTCTCTCATTTTTCAAGGTTTTTCATCGCTATCTCTACATCGATATAATCCCATAATGCAGGTTGGTTAACGCTAATTGCACCCGCTTTTCTTTTAAGGGCAATCTTCTTTTTCCTCACGTACACACTAATCATGGAAAACAAGCCATTGTTTTTTCTGCTATATCACTATGTAACTCCCTGCCTAGTGCCTTAAAACAATGTAACTACCTTTCCATCTTTAAATCTCAAATAAAGACTACCTATTTGAATAAAGAAATGACTGTACTAATTAAGTTAGCATTGTGTTTCGATGTCTGCACCTACTTTAAATTTATCGCGAAGACATGTTTTGCCAGGGCACTAACTTTTGTTATTTTGTGTTGGCTTCTTGTATTTTTTCATTTTATTTTGTAAGTTCTTTTTAATATAGTATCATGCACGAGATCCGTGAAATTATTTCGCCTTTCATCTCCTTATTAGTTTTTCACGTATGCATTGTTAGGTTCGCTTTTTTTGTTCAATTTATGATTCATTGTAAGGGGTTGCACCTGAGTACAACGAGAGTGTAGTATCTTCTAACAACATATGCATCAAGGAACTATATCAAATGATTAGTGCTGCGTTAAAGGAAGTCAAGGATAGGCGGTGAAGCCCCACGACAGGACGAAATCGTTTTTCATCCGCCCGGCAGAGAGCACATTTACTTAATGTAGCGCCCAATCCAGACCGTATAGCGGTTTATTACGGTCGGCATTGGCACTGTAATGGCACAGGGAGCGTTATACAATCTTTTTGCACGCGGAAGTTTGTGAGAGACAGCCGGGACAGAGAGAGAGGGATTATGCGTGTGCACGTCTTGAGTGCGTGCGTGTATAATTGTATGCACGTGTATGTGCGCGTATGTGTGTGCCTGCTTGTGCCTCCGTATTTGCATTTGTATGCGCACGAGTGAGTGTATGCGTGTGTGAGCGTCCTCGGCGTGTATGTATGCATGAATTTGCATGTGCGTGGGCGAGCACGTGTACGCGCGTGTTAGTGCATGTGTGCGTGCTCGCGGTGCATTGGGTTTGCACGTCTGCGAATGAGGTTGTTCGTGTTTCAGCATGCATACTTGCGAACAAATGTGTGCATGCGCATGAAGATCTGTGCGTGTGTATTGTGTGCATGCAAGAGAGAGTTAGAGTGTGTGCGTTCGCGATCGAGAGAGAGAGAAAGAGAGAGAGAGAGTGCGTGTGTGTGTGTGTGTGTGTGTGTGCGCGCGCGCGTGTGCGTGTGCGTAATGGCAGTGTAATGCCACTATAATGCTTTAATGCCACTGTAATGGCAGAAGTGTATGGTTGGGCAAGGGAGTTTATGCCCATGAATTTGAATTGCGCCAAGAAACCCGGACCCAAGCTTTCACACTTGCTTTATAATACGCGTACTACACCATCAATATGCCGGCTGTTAATAACTGCACTAAATAACAAATTAAATCGTTATAAATTTTGCCGACATCATTTTATCATTTGAGTGTTAAAATTGGTAACCTCTAGATAAGGAGTAAGTTGAGCAGTTGTTTGCACAATAAAGGAAACAATGGTAGTGAACTTGTCAGTAATTGATCTGCTGGCAAAAGGAAATGCGTAGTTTAGAGCTAGTTCTAGAGATTAGCGAGCTGAGCGCATAAATGTTTGTTAAACCTGCTTCTGTAAGAGTCACGTGAAGAAGTACTTTGCAAATAAGCTCTTTTAAAGCAGAACTGACGCAGAAAAAGAACATCTGAAACAGCGAACACGCCACGCCGTGAAATTTGTGATAAGATATGGCTACGTGAGCATGTTCCTTGCGGTCAGCCCGCTTTTGACATACGAGGTGTCCCTACTATCATGTGCCGAGATTTTAATACATCCAAACGCCCCGTAGCGACAGCACCAAGGTAATGTCGTTTGCCGTTACTTGGAGACACTCACGCGCATGTTTTTATATTCCAGCTAAAAACAAATTAGTCGTTAATTCATCAACTTATCACATATTATAGTTAGGTGTAAAGTGCCAATGAGAAAATTGTAGTGTAACAAGAAAAACTCCCGAAACAGCTTTTTGATGCTCAATGCGTGCTACGTAAACGCGCTTTTTTTCTGAGCGTGAAATTTTTTCTTAGCCTGAATTGCCGCGCGACTGGCCACTCGAGGCACTTTACGTGGGTTCGCGGCCTTCACAGCAAACGGGTTTTCTGTGAAGTTGTTGAACATCGATGCTGCAACGGAAGCACATGTGGTCGTGCATGTGCGTCCGTTCACAACGACGGCAATGAGAACAAGACGCAAAATAATACAGGGAAGCAACAAGGCATTTAACACTACGAGCTAAAGCGTGTCTGGAGTACGTGCTTTGTAAAGGACATACACAACTGACTCCGTTAGCATATTCGAGAATATGAGCAGCAAAAAGGAACACGCGAAGCTGAGGCTGAGAAACAGGATGCGCATGTCGAAGCGGGATGCGATCATCCCTTGGCGCCTGCCGTTCGCTCGGCAGGCAGACACCCATGTTTGACGGTGGCATCTACTTTTGATGCGAAAGCATTTCATGTCCAATCAGGGAGAAAAGACATGCGCGTCCGTCACGAGTGGTAACGAAAATATTCATCGGTTACGTCATCAGCGTATTGTCTGACGTCACTGGTAACAAAGAAATAAAGTTGGATTAAGTTCACTTAAGGTGGAGTAAAGTTAATTAAAGTGAATTATACTGAATGCATGTGACTGAAAGTGGAAAAAGGTGAATAAAGTGGACTGGGGTTGTTACAAATTCTAGCAAAGTGGATTGAGGTTGGTAGAAATTACAGCAAGGAGGATAAAGGTTAGTACAAATTAGAGTTAAGTGGGTGAAGGTGGATTACGGTAGACTTGTGAAGGACACGTGACAATGTGTGACCTCACGTATCCTGGACGTTACCAATTATTAGAGAAGTCATCTTGCTTTCGCATTTAAATCACGTAAGAATACTTGAGTGACTGTCAATTTATTCCACCTAGGGAAGCTAAGTGAAGGCCTTCCTGAGCATGCTCCGAGTTTCGCCATGCGATTATCAGTGTCATATAATTGTCACTTCATACATGGCCCTTGCACCATTAAGCACCAAACCTTAATTCATTCACCATTGTCATTTATGTAAAGATGTATATAAGATACATGTGTCCCTTTGGCACTCGCCGTAATATTTCTGATGTAGTTTTGGGCCGACGTTAAGCCACATCCTCCCTATTTATTTTCTCAATGGGATATCCACGATAGTCACACGGTGACATCACACACTCGCTGCCTGAACCGTTGGCTAAAGCCCCCGCTACAAAAGCATGAACGTTAAAAGACACTCAGGCGTTAACTTCTTCTAGACCTTGACACGACGCCAGCAGTTAGCGCAGCTTCTGCTGCCAACGCTGAGCTCGACTCTCTGGCGTAACATCGCGAATAAATTTCAACACCAACAGCCCCTCAAGAACGACACAGAAGCGGTCTAGGTAGTCTGCGACAAACTTTCTTGAGTATTTTTTTTTTAGGAAACTACGTGGGCAAAAACATCATGTCCTTTTCATGGCATATAACGACGAATTCGTATTCCCGAGAGCGATAGCGGAAAGTGAGAGAGAAAGCTTAATTGGCCGTCATGGAGCGAGAGGAAGCGGCGTGCATTTTTGGCGTGCATTTCTGGCACGCGGGCATCTTCGATAATAGGTCGTCCACAGGACCACGGACTGACAGACGATAGGATCAACGCTACGCCACAAAGGCCTCCTTCCTCTTGAAAGACCACACGTGCGCAACAAAATCTCGCCTTTCAGTCTTTCCTCGCCGCTCCTCCGCAGCCTTCGCGGAGGGGACACAAGGGCGGAGCTTTGCTTTGAAATCGAAGACCAGACAGGATCGTGCGGTGCTTCAGGTAACTCTGCAAGATCGTCTCAATTATTATTTCTTGATTTCCTTCGCGAACACTGTCTGCGTTTTATGCTGAGTATTTCTTTCACTGCACACAGTTATTCAAGTGAAACTGAACGATGGAACTGTAAACAAAACGAGCAGAAACGACGGGGCCCTGTTTTGCTCAACAACAGTAGCCATGAGGGTTTCTTGCCGTATCATGAACGAAGTGTGTGCGTTGTATTTTGACATGTGCCTTCCTTTATGTGCCTTCTTGTGTCCGAATTACGTTTCGCGCTGCATCAACATTATTTCGCTGTTCACGTTGGATTTCGCAATGCCACATGCAGTTACTGGACCGATACATTTTCTTTATTGCTGCATATTTTGTAATTGCAAGGATGTATATGTTTTGTTGGTCGTTTTCTTCTTAGGCATGTAATAAGCATGAGATAAGCAGTATCGTGCCATTATTAAGTGCATATTTATCAAATCACCCTACACGTTCAGCCATTGCACGCTGAAAAACTAATTCTCGCTTACAGTTAAAAACATTGTCATCTAGCTTCAGTGCGACATCTGTGCGGAAGTAATATTACTGTTCATCCGCAATGTCAAAAGTTCTACCTGATTTTAGAGTCGCACACTTGTCGAAAGCTTATCTAGTTTTTACTGGATCTCGAACGTAAAGCTTGTTTCTGTATGCTGCACTTTATTTATCATATACTCACGAATGTGTGCTAAATATATTAGTATCAACCAACACTGACACGTTAGAACGATGCAGCGCTGAAAACTATAGTAACCGACAAAAAAGCATAAAACTGAGCAGTTAGTTTAGGAAAAGGACAAAAACAAGACATGCTACCCACTTAACGTACACATCAAGAAAACAACTTTTTAAGGAAGGTTTGTCTAACGTCGAAATAGGGGGATTTTCTCATTCATGGACCCTTCAATGAATGTTCTGCTTGACAAGTGTTCCGGGAAATGACGAACTTCTCCCGGTTCTGGTCATGAGCTGTGACAAAGTATGCAGCCTAAGTTTCTCGCACATATTTCACTTTCATTCTCCATATATGGATGTGCTTGTATACGCGCTCGCATGTGGGTTTGTGTGTGTGTGTGCTTGCATGTGTGTGCGCTGGCGTGCATACAGGGTGTTCTTTTAGCTGTATTAAATTTTTAAAATTATAAAAATATACAAAACGGTAAAATTATGTTTACCATTTGAGTGTACAGATGGTCAGCCTCTAGATACAGTGCAGATTCCGCACTTACGTACGTAATTAGAGAAGTTACGGTAATAAACTTTCTGATTATCAACCGTAGGTGGCTACAGCGAATGAGCACTTTGGGGCCCGTCCTTGACATTATACCCCTCCTACCGATCAAATTTTAAATAGCGGACTTCATGTGGGAGCTACGCGAACAATTCGTTCCTCTTGGCAGGCTCCCTGAATCCGAAACTGGCTGGAAAAATAGCGTGTGTGCTGTCGATGTCGCCGCCCCCAGTCTTTCGTCACATCTCCGAGGTCACCGCCAGTCTGGCCCCGCGAGGAGCTTGCGTTATCTCCTTGCTGTCTGCGGCGTAGGCCCAGCGTTTCAATGCTGGCGGGCCGCCACATTTTCTGTTAATCTGTTGGGCGCCGCATAGGCGTTGTAGCTCCAACTCCTCACTTTAGGCCTTTGTTTACTGCAGGTACAGCGTCATATCAGTCTGTATCGTCGACTACGAACGACACAGCTCAGAAAGGCATCACTGGTCGACACTAGGCTGTCAGTCCAAGAAAAAAATATTGACATAGCGATCGTTTATTTGGCTATGAACGGAAACGCTTGTGTGGCGTTCCGGACGGGCCCCAAAATAACCATTTGTTGTAGCTACCTATTGTTGATAATTAAAAGGTAATTACCGCAAGGTCGCAAATTACGCACGTAAAAGCGGAAATTGCACTGTGTCTAGAGGCTGCCCATCCGTACGCTTGAATGGTAAACATAACGTTACCGTGATGTATATGTTTTTAAATTTAAAATTTGTTGCGCCCTAACAAACTCATTGTATATTTGGGTTTAGTCGTAGGCAATACGACAGAGAACAATTTTCTTTATTTGTGGTGTCTGTATTTGAGCAGAATGTGTTTGTGTTACAAGTGGCTTTTCTATCGAATATATAGTCGCATGAAGAACTTTAGTGCGAGAATTTCGTGTTAGCCATTACGGTATTCTGAAAGCAATTAAGGTGTTCTATGTTATACGGCATCTTGGGATATGTATGTATGTATGTATGTATGTATGTATGTATGTATGTATGTATGTATGTATGTATGTATGTATGTATGTATGTATGTATGTATGTATGTATGTATGTATGTATGTATGTGCTCCTTGAAATCTTGCGCTGCTGCTTTATATAGGCTCGTAATCCACGGTGAAACAGGTATCTTTGTAAGCGTTTGTTGGTTTTATTAAAATATAATTTGTCTTTCTCTCATTACTCCTACGCTAACCTTTATCGCTAAGTCAGCTTTTGTAAAAAATAATAATGTTCAATATTGCGCTGTCCCAGCGCTCATTTCCCAGTTTAACGCTAACAGGACCAATAATTACGCATAGTGCATGTCTTTGAGCTTGAAAGCATATGCTGATTGTAGTAGCAAGTGCGAATGTAGTATGCAAGGTGATCAATTCTAGGTGTTATAGAATTTTAAAAAATCACCTGTGGCAAATAGCATACCTCCTTTCGTTGAGCTCAATTATACAAAGAGGTGGACAATCGAAAAACATACTCAACAAACTACAAAAAATCCCTAATTAACTTATCAATCGTAAACTTACTGCACATATTGCGCTTACGAGATGTAGCCGGAGATCTTGCAAGACGCATCCATTCGAAATAAATTTCCAAAATGACACCACGTTATAAATATGATTTTCCAAAGCAGGGTACGAAATGCATGGGCGTTCCTGACACGTTTGTGCTTCTATGAAAAAAAAAATGGTGCATTCAGGGTGCGTTTGATGGCGCATACCTCCAAACTGGCGTGATCCTGGAAATTCATTTGCAATAGATACGTCTTGCAAACTCACCGGCTACAATTCGTAAATTGCGGGTGCTTTAACGCAAGCAAAGGCCAATCTTTGCTCAAAATATTGTAGCTTAGCTACAAATAGATACTCAGAGAATTCAATCAGGCACAGGTAACGCAGGTAGCACAAGGCTTGACATTCAAGCAAATATGACCTGTTCGTTTTGTGCATTGGATGATCTTATAGGTGCGATTGATGTTTAGTGCAGCTATGCAGTTGCATGATGTAGCACATAAATTGTTTTAGCGCTTTTCAAAAGCATGTTCTGGTGAAACCTGATTCTCTTGGTGGTTAACTGCTGCATACAAAACAGCGACAGTCGCTCAACCTCATTGTTTAAAGGCGATAAGTTGTTCTGGCACGTGACTAGCACGCGTGAATAATGTTTTCTACAATGGTGCTTTCTAAACAAAAGTTTTAACATTCTTTGAAGAAAATGAGGGTTTCTTCAACGTACTGCTACTGCCACGCACAAACAAAAGGGAAGCGCTAAATGATTGAAGAGTAAGTGAAAAATGTAATACATTATTGGGCGGGTATGCAGGAGTCTTTACATAATCCTTGAGCCTTATTTTATTCAATGGCGCACTGACGTGTCTAAGATTTTCATTCTTCCAACTTTAGCTATACAGGGTGTCCTAACGATCACGCACCCAGGTTTAAATATATTCAAATGCCACGTGGCTGGACAGAACCAACGTAATGTTGTTTGCCCTCGCTTTGAGATACTCAGGTTACTTTTTTTTTGCATTCCGGCTGATTAGATAATTTGTCTTCATTATACTTATTCAACTGCTGAAATATTGTAATTTGATGAAAACTGAATCGGAAAATTGTAGAGCAATATGAAAAACTACTGACACAGTTTTCTTTTGCTCGGTACTTGTTATTTAAGGGTGTTTTTTGGAGCGTGAAAGATTACAAATACACGAAAAACTGCCGCGCGACTGGACTCTCCAGGCACATTGCGATTACCCGCGGGTTTTTTTCAGGCTCAGAAAAACACTTTTATGTAGCACGTATTGAGCAACACAAACCAAAATGGGGAGTTATTCATGTTGCTCCAAAATTTTCATCCCATTGTTTCTCATCTATCTAGAACATTTCGCCTCTGTCGCAAAAAAGCATGCAAGTAGAGCTCTTCATCGACATATTTAAAGCTTAGAGATTCTCGTGGTCACCTGTAATTGCAAAATACGGCATCCATTAAACACTCATGTAGAGTTACTTTGGTAAAGGACTTGTAGTGGTTTACAAGGATTTTTTCTTCTTTCTTTCCTGTTTCAGGGGCGCCTACGTTGTCGTCACTGCTCAAGGCCTTCACTTCTGTTCTTAAAATTTTTTCATGAAGTGCTCATTCGAGCTTTTAAGCGATACTGCACGATGCGCATGTGACTCCCTAATAATGTAACCTCTGCCATTACGAGCTTGAGGAAACAACAATTATGAACGGCAAGAAGGGTGTCCAATTGGCCAAGCAGCGGCAACATCTGTGCCCAGGTATCGCAGTTAAGTATGCCATTGATAAATGGCTATACGCATTTTTGGGGCACGCTTTCATCATCTTAGGAGGCCTTGTCGGTCTTTTGCTCCTGCCTGCGCTGCTGGTCAGCCACCACTTGCATCAGGCCTTCTTCGCCTCAATCTACAGAATGGGTCAGTGGATCTGGGGGCACAGCTTTGCTGAAGTTCGACGCACTCTACTGACGCAGCTTGACGGCTTAGTGTCGCACAGCGAGTCGCTCAAGGCTCGAGGAGCTGTTCGTGTGCTTGAGGTAGGCGCAGCCTTCGGACCCAACCTAGAATTCATGTGTCGACCTGTCGAGTACTGGAAGATGGAGCCAAATACTCAGTTCGACGCAGCGTTCCAGAATAACCTCCAGGCGAATCCAAAGGTATTTACTTTTTATTCTAGTTCCAAAGTGTTGACGCAGGCCACAATGTGCGGCGTTTACGGACGGCGATTTCACCCCATGTGCGCTTTATTCAGCTAGAAATTGTATGGAGACTCCAGGTGCATTTTTGCCATCGCCGCGATGTTCCGTACAAAATCCGAGCGCGATAGCGCCGTAGGCTCATCAAATGCAGTATGTGCGAGTGAAGGCACGCGAGGGAAGCCTGCAATCGCGTCCCAATATGGCGCGCACGAGGGAGGAAAGCGTTGAGGAAACGCGCCGTCTTCCGTCACGCGAAAGGCTGGGACGGAGAGAATTGGCGCTATGCTCCCGGAGCAACTGCGTTTTAACGCGATAGCATTAAGGAGCTCGTGTCGCAGAAAATCCGGTGTCGTCGGCGTCGGGTGTCGGCGTCGGCGTCCGCGGCGTTGACCATGAGCGATAAATAACTGCAGGCACTTCATAAATAAAAAGCAACTTCCAAGATGGGCTGGGTGGGAATCGAACCAGGGTCTCCGGAGTGTGAGACGGAGACGCTACCACTCAGCCACCAGTTTGATGCTTCCAAGCGGTACAAACGCGCCTCTAGTGAATGCGGTGTTGCCTTCGAAACGAGCCGTGGAAAGTTATACTGCAGTGTATATAGGTAATTATGAACATGTAACACTCAGAAGTCGCAATTACACGAGTAGCGAAGTGCGTTTCCGCACACGCAGAGCCATCTTGCGGCAAACACAGAAGACCCCCTCCTCTCCATGTAGGGCGCTGCCTCGACAGATGGCGCGCCACGCGCGCATTGGAGCTGTGGAAGGACCGGTGCGAGGGGGGCCGTTGCCCGGACTCTCTCTCCCCCGACAATGCTTCGCCTTGCTCCTTTTGCAAAATCAAGCGTCTTTCCTTTCTTTAGATCACTATCTGTCTATCTCTCTGCCCGTGCCGATCACGACGTTTGGCTGGCGTGCATCATTTCCCCCTCCGAGATACCGAGTTCTTTGGTTCGTTCCGCTTGCTCAGGCGCACGTTTCGTTGCTGCGCCGAACGCCGCGTTGCTCGACCATATGGCTCGGCGCTCACCGCGTCCGATGCGGGGCGCCTCGTAAGTGATGGCTGCCCTGTAGCCCACTGTCTTACACCCCTTGGCGGGTCGACGGGAACGCTGTCGCGTTCCACTCTTGAAGGCGAAGCTTAAGCGTCCTCCAATTTTTCGTCACCGGCCAAAAGAGTAACTGACGATCGCGGCACAACCTCGCGCACGACAGCGAAGGCGGAGGGAGAGGGGGGTGGGGGGTTCTTCTACCCCACCAGCAACCGCGTACTTTGCGTGGCCGCGCGCCGGCAGGCGCGCCATATCTTAAAAGCGATCTGCAGAAGAATCATGCTTTTGTGCGTGCTGTGTTCTCGCCGCTCAGTTTGCCTTGAAGCGATAGAAAGCACGAAGGTCGCTCCAAACGTAGATATTGCCGCGGTTGCTCACGCCAGCCACTTCACAACGAGCGTCCGCGGTCTTTGAGTGTGATGTGTTATGTTTTCCTTTGTGCACTGGCACCAGGGTTGGTAATTCAGTTAGTAAGCGTGTGTTTTCAAGTTTACACAGCCGATAAAACCACTTTTCTTAGTTTATTCTTAATAAATTGCTATCGCAATCGATGCTTCATCTTTCGGTCGAAGCCGCCACCTGCCACAATGGCTTAGCTGCTATGGTGCTGTGCTGCTGAGCACAAAGACCAGGGATTGAATTCTGGCCGTGGCGCCCACATTTAGATGGGGTCGAAATGCAAGAACTCTCGTGTTCCGTGCATTGGGGGTCCGTTCAAGATCCCCTGCTGGTCAAAATTAACTCGGAGTCCCGCCCCCCCCCCCCCCCCCCCGTATATGGCGTGTCTCATGATCCAATCGTGGTTTTGGAACGGAACAACGCAGAATTCATTCATTAATTCCTTGGAAACTGCGACATCATTTCATAAATTGCACCTACTTTTAGTTCACTACAAGCATTCAATTTCTACAATGTGGTTATCTGCACAAACGCAATTTCGCGCACTGCTAATCGTAGACCTTGACTATTATTTTGCTACCAGCTGTACTCACACTAAACTTCCAAATTTTGTCTCGCACATTGTAACAGCATATAGTCTAAGAGAATTTATTGTGGATTGATGTGCGTTAAACGTCTTTATAGGGGAACATTAGGCGACTATTTGTTTCGGTTCTGGTATAAAATTTTCCAATGAGTTCAACGCCAAAGTCAACACAACAATTGTTTTTGTTTATATCTAGCTTCGTTTTATAAATAACATTGTTTTACAACTAAGTGCTTGTTAAACCACACACCATCATTTTTCTAGTTAAAGGAAGAGACAAAAGCATATATGCTGATGCCATACACTGTGGGAATCGGATGTAAAATAAAAAGATGCTGCGATACACTAATTAGGGGGTTTACAACGTTATACCCATGTGCCCCACCACTTGTCAAGTAAATCCTGTGATTTCACTGGTTACTGCACTATTTCTCACACTGATCGGAGTATTGTCATGCCTTCCTCGGTATTTATTCTGATGAGATGTTTTTTTCTATATGTAACTTGGGTTTTGTGTGCATTTTTATTTTGCCACTCTACTAATTTGTTGCTCCGCAATTTTTATTGTGCGTTTATGCTTGTGTGTATATCTGCGTGGTTCCGCTGCCTGTCGGGCACTGCCACTCAAGCTCAATGAGACTTTGGCAAGCCGGATTTTTTTACATTTCTTTATTACTTGGCGCAATAAAGTATTGTTATTATTATTATTATTATTATTATTATTATTATTATTATTATTATTATTATTATTATTATGTAGGCGAACCTTGCTATGCAGTTTGCTTTGATTGACCATAATTAGCGCGGATGTTGGCGGCTAATGTGTAACTTCTAGAGCGTTTAGACTAAAACAAGTGCGGCTAGTTGATGGTAAAGGTAACCTTGTGTGCACCACTGCTGTTTGACTGCCTAATCCAGAGGACACACGGTGAGCGTGTTTGCTTGAGGGGTCGTTTTGCATTATTGCTCACAATCTCTGAAAGGGTTGAGCATTACTATTGCCGCACATGCAACATCGCACTGTGGCCGCAATATCAAATTTTGATTGAATTAATTGAGTGGCTGTATATAATTCAATTAGTTCTTATAATTGTACATATACATTGTATACATACAACCGAAGACGCCCCTTGCCTGCGCGATCCCGCTTTCGGTACTGGGTGTCGTGGACGCTGAGTACACCCTTTGGAGCGATTTTTCGGCACGTCTTTACGAGCTCCTTCTGTATGTGTGGCCAGCGCGCTGTTGACACGCCAGCTGAAACATTTCAGGCGCCAAGGATAGTCCGAATAACGTGACATTGAACTCAGTGGCCGTCTGGCGTGACAAAGGCGATGCTTTCGCGATCTCTCTTGTCAACTTCTATTAGCCAGTAGCCAGACTTGAGATCCATCTAGAAATATTTAGCGTTGCAGAGCCGATCCAATGCTTTTGCTATCCATGGAAGGGGTCCACGTCCTTGTTCGCCATCTTGTTCAGTCGTTCATCTTGTTCATCTTGTTCAGAAGCGTTGGGTGCCGTCATTTTTCTTCACTAAGACTACAGGAGATGCCCAGAGGCTTTTCGACGGCTGGATGATGTTGTGGCGCAGCATTTCGTCCACTCTGCCGTATAGCGTCCCGTTCTCGCGTCAAACCTCGGTAAGGGCTCTAGGGGAGTGGTAGAGCGCACTCTTCGGTTATTATGCGGTGTTTTAAAACTGGTGTCTGGCATCCTAGATGACGTTAAAAACAAGTCATTCTTTAGCCGGAGAAGACTTCTGAGCTCTTCCTGCTTACTCATGGGAAGACTTGGATTTTTGTCGAAGTCTAGTTCGGGAACTGTCGTCGTCGGGGTAGATACGGCAGACACCGAGAGGTCGAACGCATTGCTGGTTTCTTCAATTGCCTCCATGTATGAGATCGTCGTGCACTTGCTGGCACGACGATCTCACAAACTCCTGACAAACTCCTGAAAAACTCCTGGCTGAAGTTTGTCAGCATCATTTGCGCTTTCCCTCCGGGCAGTCGAGCAATTACTCTTGCGACGCAAATTTCTCGGTCAAGCTGTACAATTTGGTTGCCCTCGGTGACGCCTTCTATGTTTCGCTGTCGACGGAAACGATAATGCCGGAGCGAGGCGCGACGCTGACTTGGTCCTCAGTTACACTCAAGGAACACTTACTGAAAGGCCTCACTTGGTCAGTGGACAGTGTTATCCACTTCGTCCTCAGGTCGACGATGGGGCCATGTTGGTTCAGCAAATCCATGCCGAGAATCACGTCTCGCGAGCACTGTTGGAGGATAACGAGCGTTGCAGCATAGGTCCGGTCATGAACTGTGATTCTTGCCGCACAGATTCTCGTCGGCGTTATGAGGTGTCCTCCAGCTTTACGAATTTGAGGGCCGAACCATGCAGTTCTGACTTTCCTCACATCGCTGCGAACACTCCACAATTGATGGAGTAGTCGGCTCCTGTGTCAACTAAGATTGTGATGGCGTGGCCGTCACCAAGCACGTCGACGTTGGTCATTCCTTGTCTTGCATTGAAGTTAGCTCTTAGCGTCGGACCACGGCTGCATCGCGTTGAGGTGTGGCTGGTACGTAGCGTCGTCAGGTCTATGGTCGGTGCACTGTTTCCTTGCAGGTTTCGTCGGGATGGCGACGTTTCGTTGTTATGTCGTCGAAAGAGTCTCTTCGGCGTCTTCGTCGGCGGCGAGGGATCTTCGTTAGTTCGACGAACAGCAACCACACTTCAATCGGTTGCTGCTTTTATTTTTCCGAATATGGGCTGACGCACCGGTTCCGGGCTGGGCCAGTGTATAGACGGCGCTGCCGTGACAGGGAGAACGCATGGTCACGGCGAATGAAATGGTCATCAAGGGCTCCACTGAGTAGAGGCAAGGTAGTCGGAGATATCACGAGGGCATCGCTTTCCTGAGTCTCGCGCAGGTCGGCGGTGGCCAGTGATTGAACTCCGGTATAGTTCCTAGAGTTGGTGCGGCGGTTGAATTGTCGGCTCCGCATTTACAGTGCCTTCTCGATGCGGCCTCGCGAAGAGACTCGTCGATGGTCTTCGGTGCATTTCGTATAATTCCGGCGAAAAGTGCCTCTTTTGCACCACGTATGAGTGGGCGGACTTTCTTTTCCTCCAAATTTCCGGCTTGGTCTGGCGGAAACCACGGGCCATATTGTCCGTGAAAATTGTGATGCTCACATTGAGCAGCTGCCCTAGGGTTTCTAGTAGAGCTTGGGCTCGCTTTTTTCGCACAACGCTTATAAATCTCTGCAGGAAGACATCATCCGGCCACCGGCAAGCGCGTGGGAATCTCCTATAGTCTTGGTGAACAGAAAGATGGGACTCTACTGCGCCAATTATCGTCGATTGAACAAGATCACGACAAGTACGTATAACACCTCCCACGGAAAGACGACGCAGTGGACCGGCTCTCCAACTCTAAATACTTCTAATCGATGGATCTCAAGACTTGCTTCTGGCAAGTAATTTTGCCAACCAACACAAGGCATGGTAGTAGCTTACGTTTGGAAGGGACTGCCTTATAGGTAAGGGCGGATCTATGCGGCAGTACAAATGAAAGCAAAGTACTCGTTCTCTTACTTCGAATAATTAGCTTTTGCATTCAATAGCGACCATCTAGAGAAAGCAATGACCTTTTAAAATCTAAGTTTTTCTCACTAGGATGGCGCCGACGCCTGAACTGCTTGTGTTGGCGTGGATTTCGGTCTCGGTGTCTTGGCCCAAATGCGCAAGCACCGCTGGTGATTGCATGCGTCGTTGGAGTCTTTGAAATGCATCCGCGTGCGGCGTTTTCTACTCGAACTAGCTATCACATTTAGTTAGATGGGTCAACGGCTCAGCGATGTGTGAATAAGTGAATAAGAACATGATCAAATAAGTAACGATGAAATTATTCCCCCTGGCTATCATGTTTTTAGAAGGGATTGTGGTTCAACGGGTGGGTGTGTCGCAGTTATTGTGAAGTCGGTTGTTCAGGTCACTGTTCTTGACGAAATTCCAGAGCACGAAAGCCTGTTTCTAAATGTGTCATGTTGGGGCTTGACCTTCCTATTATGCGCGGTATATCGTGCTCCTGATTCTCCATTAACATTCCTTGAAAGCTTATATGACCACTTCTTAACCAAGCGTGAAAACAATCTGGTTATGACGGGGGATTTCAATCTACCAGGCTTCGACGGGAGGAGTTTAGCTTACGGTAGCTGTGCCTCTGGTGATGTAATTATGGACATCATATTAGCTTTAAACCTTAACCAAATTGTGCGTGACTGTACCCGCAAAAATGCTGTTAGTTTTGTTCTTTGTCAGTGAATTGTTCTCTAATGGTGAACTCAGAGTTGAGCGTGGTATTTCTGATCATCATTTGCTTTCTTTGTCTTGTCGTACTAATTGCGTTGATAATACTCGAAATTTGTCTATTGCCTACGTCCATGATTTTGACCGCACTGACGACGCTTCTATCACTGATTATTCGGATGATGTACTGCTGCGTACTAATGAGGGTTATGTACACAGCCTATGGGAACGCCCCAAGGAAGGCAGATTATTTTCTATCAGAATTTTTGTACCTCAACGAAGAGCGAAAAATAAGTGTCGAAACCCTTGGGTGAGTCGTGATCTTATTCATTTGAAGCGGAGACTTCAACGTCTTAGGCGACATCATTCTACATCTCCTCAGTATTTACAGAACCTAAAACATGAATTAGCACAGAAACTGTCCACTTCAAGACCACATTATTTTAAGGTTACTCTTCCTTCATTCATAAAAACAGAACCCTGCAAGTTTTGGAATTACCTTGGCCATCAAAAAGAGGTCACAAAATAAATGAAAAGTGTTGATGGGAACCTCGTTACCAAGGAGAAAGAAATAGCTCAGCTCTTTAACGGATACTTTCAAACTGATTTGGGGGGCCTTTCAGATATGGTTTTTGATGCAACGAAACGATCCATCGATCCTAGCGAGGTTCCTGTCATTACCACAGAGGGGGTTTTGTCGTTGCTTCGTAAAATAAATATTCGGAAAAGTCGTGGTCTTGACGGCATTCCAAATGCTTTTTTAAAGCGTTAGGCTGACCAGATCTCGGAGCATCTTGCTAAAATTTTCACTTTATCTCTGCAAACCAGTGAGTTGCCTAAGAATTGGAGGAAGGCTCGTGTTGTACCGATCTATAAAAAAGAGGATAATTTACTCGTGTCTAATTACCGACCGGTATTAATGATTTCTACATCCTGCAAACTCCTACAGCGCAACGTGGCCCGCTTTATAAATGACTTTTTAAAAGAGAAGGACGTCGTATCACCTTTTCAGCATGGTTTCAGGAAGGGCATGTTAACCACTACTCAACTAATTACGACGGTTCATCACTTTGGAGAACTTGGGACAGATCGATGTTTTTTTCTGGATATGGCGAAAGCTTTTGACAAGGTACCGCATTCAAAGCTTCTTTATAAATTGCAGTTGGTCTTCCACTGTATTTTGTAGAACGGGTCAGAGCTTACTTAAGTGGTAGAACGCAGTCTGTTGATGTGAATGGCACCCTTTCTGAATCACTTGCTCTTACTTCCGGTGTTCCTCAAGGTAGTTTGTTTGGACCTTTGCTGTCTTTAATATATATAAATAATTTAGTAAATGTAGTTCCACGGTCAGTGTCAGTAAAATTGTTCGCAGATGACTGCGTTGCATATAAAAAAGTACCATCAATAGAAGACCATAAATTGCACCAAGAATATTTGCTTAAAGTATGTCACTGGTGTGAAGAATGGAATATGGATTTAAACATTGATAAAAGTGTACTTCTCCGAGTTACGCGAAAAAGAAATATTAGCTGTTACCAATATTGCCTCCACGACAGTCACATTAGCGAGGTCTCACAATATAAATACCAAGAAATAACTCTTAACAACCGATTAACCTGGGGCACTCATATTTCTGAGATCTGTTCAATTGCAGTCTCGAAGCTCTGTTTCTTGAGAAGAAAATTAAAACATACTCCTAGTCATATTAAGCTCTTGGCTTATAAAACTTTCATCATTTCCAAACTTGAATACTCGTTCGTAATTTGGGACCCCACAGTAAGAAAGACATCTATCAATTAGAGCGCGTTCAGAGAAAGGCAGTACGTTTCGTTTTTCATAAATACAGAAGGTCAGACTCCCCAACAGAACTTATGAAGGACAATAATATCCCGTTGCTTTGTACAAATAGAAAACTGAACCGCATTTCCTTTCCTTCATAAAAATTTTGGGAGAAAAGCTTAGCAATGCTCCCCGGTCATTCCTCAGGCACTTCACTACTCGAAGGACCCGACATTATAGCGAACACTCATTACAGCCTACATTTGCTAAAACAAACACATTTAAGCTCAGTTTTTCACCTCAAACAATAGCTGATTGGAACGCGCTTTCTGAATCGATTTTTCGCTCTCCTAACGTGGAGCAGGCCCTTCACACTTTGTTTCTTCAGTAGAAACTAAGCAATTTCAATGTTCATTGTTTTCGTTTCTGCTCTGTCATATCTTAATTTTTGATTCGCTTGTATGTCACTTGCAATGTAATGTATTTTTTTTATGTGCTTGCTGTTATGATTTGTGATTTCATGCCCATCCTGCTTGGGCGAATTTATGCCTGCAGTATTGTGAAATAAATAAAATAAAACAAACTGCTTGATAAATCGTCGGTAGTAGGGAGACGTGCCAAGGAATCTACGCACTGCCTTCTTTTCGATGGACTGCTGGAACATTGCGACGGGAGCTGTCTTCTGCGGATCGGGGCGCACTCCAGATTTGTGATCGCGCAGCCGGCAACAGATGCTCATCGTAAGCAAAGCGTCACTTTTCCGGCTTTAGAGTGAGCACCGCTGACTTGATGTCCTCTAGTACAGTCGCAAGTCGCGTAAGCTCTTTGTCGAAATTTTGGGAGAAGACGACGACGTCATCTAAGTAAACAAGACAGGTCCTCCACTTCAGTCCTGCTAACACCATGTCTATCACATGCTGGAACGATGCATGCGACGAGCACCGTCCGAATGACATGACCCTTGAAATCAGAGGATGTCTGGCGTGATGAGGGTGGTATATTTGGAGACCTTGGTCGAAAAGTGAGGCTTCTGATAACTTCCGAAATGCGGAATTTAAGATAGGTCAGTTTCTGACGGCCAGCTCTAGTTTTGCAAAGTGGCACGTGCCTGGCACTCCCGCTATCGGCAGGTTCGGGAACAGTGCCACGTGTCGCAATTTTGCCGCTGCCGCCACCAGTCACTTGTGCTAATCTTTCTCCGCTGGGACTGTACACGATGTACAACACACAAGTTATTTGTTTAAAATTTCAATAGTGTTCCCAGTGTCGTGCTGCACTCGTGTTTCTGATGCGTCGGATTCTTATAGTTTAACACTTGGACTAAGACTTCCCCTTCGTGTCGGGGCATGCGAATGAAACCGAGTTTTGGGAGTTTTGTGGTTATCAGGCAAGTTTGTAGGGAGTATCCTAGAGGTGTGAGAAAGATGCGTGCCGTGTTCAAACTTGCAGGTGTCGAAACGACCGTGGTCGAAAACACTCCAAGCCGGCACATGCGTATATACATCCAAGGCTCGGTCACCGCGAGCCCACTTTCGAAAGTGGGAGACAGGTTGGCATGGCGTCGCGGCGATGCCCTCGCCCCTCAAGCAACACCTGGCGAGCTATCGACGCAGACGGTGTTTCCTTTCGCCGAATCTGCTCCATCGAGGGGCACTTATGACATGGCGTCGCAGCCCATGGGACTTTAGGTGCCATTTCACTGCTGCAGGCTACAGAGGCCGGCTTCCTCATTCAGTGTGTCATTTGCCGCTGTCGCATCGAAAGTGTCTCGAGCTCAGCAAGAAAGATTTGCTTTTAAAAAAAGTTGAATATCCTGCCCACCTTAAGAATCGGCGCACATGAAGTTTTCAGGAATCAGCAAGCTAAACTGTAACGTATTGGCTGCAGTAGTGCAGTATGACTGCTTAGCTGTGGCCCCAGAAAAAGGATTTGTACTTTTCAGCGGTCACGCCCTGGACGTCTGGGCTATGATAATTGCACGTGAATTCCTGCGCAAGAGCACTGCAGACACTTTCTCTCCTCGTCCGTGTCCAAATGTGCGCTGGAACTATGTTTCATAATGAGAGTCAAAAGACGTGATTATTGCTCTCCCTGACGAAAGCATCTGTACGTTGCGTGTGGTGTGTGCAGCGTTAGATGTACGGGGTGATCAAGTTTTCCCGAAATTTCTAGAAATCGCTTCTCGCATATCGCATAATTCTAGTCCTTAAGCTGTATTATACAGAGAGCTGGAGACTACATTCAAGCGAAATAAAAACACATATTCAGCTAATTATAAACATGAACTAATCATCTGTTTTAATATATTACTTTAAGGCACATTTTATAATTTACAAATCGCACCCAGTGAGATTGTAAGGCGTATCCACTTGAAATGAATCGTTTCAATCGTTGCCTCAGTAATACTTGGCCGGTTTCGTCTTGACATGAATGTCGCCCAGATGAACGGGCTGGTGAAGTTTTCTCGGCGGAAATTTTGTAGCGATGTCTTTACGGGTAATATTACTATCGAAGCTTTTCGCCAATTGTTAGGGATAAGAGCGACCACCTGCCCGCGGTAGCTACGAAAACCGCTGGATGTGAACGGTGGAGAAAAAGAGTTGCATATAATCAAGCGGAAGGTATCGCTACAAAATTGTGCGGCACAGACGGTCCTCCAGCGTCGAACCATAGAGAAAGAAATGCAGCGAGAGCGGACACTCCTGTAGAGCGCAGCGGCCGAATTGACTAGCGCACCAAGCGGCTGGCATTAATACGTGAACCAAACTTGCAGTTTCGGGCGCACGCCTTTTGAGATCTCGCTGGCACGCGTTAGGCCTGCTGCGCGGAATGTCTTTATTACTTTGTAAAAAATTGTTGCCAACAACTATAACGAGTGTCCATTGAATCTGCGCCACGTAAAACTTAATCAGTTATACGCAAGACACCTTGTGCAATGACGAAATGTTCATTTCACGTCATAATAATGCTTGTTCCGGCCTGTTTGTGCATTCATCGAACGTTGTGGAACCAGGTAGGCAGCAGCAGTTCCCGTACGAAGGTCCACCGGGGAGCATCAGCCGAAAAAAAAAGTCAATTACAAGCGTGTGTAGTTTTGATATATACACTTTACATGAATACTGCGTGTGGAGGCGAAACGTGCGAAAGTGGTGAATGGGCGGCGTTACAAACAAAAGGAATTCGCTCTTGCATGCAAGGCGCGCAGGAAATACCGAACTAATCGCAAACAATACTACAAAATATGAAGAAAACACTATTTCCTAGCATTCCCCCATTTTCGCACAATATTTCTTGCACTAAAGAGCACAAATACTCCTGCGACTGCGCGTTTCAAAACAACTTGGCCTTAGCCGACGCGATAGTACGCTACGTACACAGGGCTGGCCACAACAAAGACTCTCAGCCAGATCATGCTAGACGTTCTAAGAATGCCTTCTACTCGAAGTCAAGGCAACTGCGTAGGGGCAAAGCCTGTTTTCAGTTGTTCAGAATATGGTATTTTCAAGTGCTTGGTTTTTCAGCTCCTCGGCGTTATCTTTTGCGCATTCTGCTGGCGTATGCAACATACTCTCGTGTTATCACTCTTGGCAATCGCTCGTCGCATTTTCGACCAGCGTAAGTACGGAAAGCAGGTATCTGTTGATGCGGGGCCATAAAAGGCATTAACAAAGTGGTCGCACTAAGATTCACTACACGCCAAACTTTGTCACCAAGGCCGAGCTGCTTTTGGCTAACTGCGCCAGAACGTCAGACGCGGTAAGCGTGCGTCGCAAGTATCCCAAAAACTAAGGGAGTTAATTTCAAAATAAAAACTCAGTGCTCTACCACTCTGTGAAGAGGAAGAAGAAGAAGAAGCCGAGGTGCGGACGTCCCTCACACCGGCTCTGTCGTTTTTGAATGTTTGTGCAGCCGTCTTTGCCACCATCACGGATTCAAGCGCATCACTGGATTTGTGAAGTGACCGGGAATTCGGGGACACCTTTCTTTAAGGTGGGACTTCCATTTTTGGACTTTTACTGGCCTTTCTTGGCGCAAGACCTAAGTAGGCCTACTGGCCCCGCCGGGCCGCGATGGCGGGCACGCGCATGGAAGATGAAGACGCTACCGGATTAGAAGAGAATGAAGAAGATCTAGGGTGGCAAATTGTGACAAGCCGAAAATTTCGCTCCACCACAAGGATTGCTGGAGATGGGAAAACATCGCCGCAGAGCCAGCAAGAGCAAGGCAACAGCAGCAAGAACAAGGGACCTACAACCACTATGTTCAGAAATCGGATTGTCAAGGCATCAAGGATGCCCCAATTGCCCGAGGAGCACAGCAAGATCGTCATCCGTCCACGAGGAGGTCTCAACTTGAGCAAAGTGAGCACCACAGCGATAGGCATGGCGATTATTGAAGCATCGGGCTTCACTCCGCAACAAGCCCGAGAGGATGTCGTTTGCCCTAACTTCACGCAAAACATCGTGGTGGTTAGTACACCAGACCCCAGTCATGCTGCCAGGTATGTGCGAATCAGGTCAATAGTTATAGTGGAAACCGAATATGAAGTGAACGCCTACGAGACAGCTCCGCATACCACGTGTAAAGGGGTGATTCGGAGAGTTGACCTCAGAGACAATCAGGCCACGATAACGCAGAACATTGTGCATGACTTTAACCCACTGGCATTGGCAGCCAAACGTATTAAATCCACGGGCTCGGTCATTGTTCTGTTTGATGGGCTCAAGGTGCCCAATTATGTCAGATACGGGTCGACCCTTGTAAGGTGCTACCTGTATAGGAAGCAGTTTGATGTCTGCAATGCTCGCGGAAAGATTGGACATCGATCAGATGTATGTCCAACACCGGACATGGTACAGTGCAGAGGATGTGGAACTCAAAACCCGGAGGACAATCACATGTGTGTGCCTAACTGCAAATTCTGTGGAGGGGACCACCCAACTGGGGACAAGACTTGCCGACAGCGGTATCAAATTCCATACGTGGTGCGAATTCGACGACGAGAACGCAACAGATCTGCATCGGGGGCGACACCACCTCAGCTGCAATGGGATGCCCAAACGGGCACCAGGGGGCGCACGCGCTCAAGGAGCCCCACAAGGTCAAGACGCCGCTCGCCGTCGAAGGGCAGAAGCCGCTCCAGATCACGTGAAGTGCAGGTGCGCTTCGAAGGAGGAGGGCAGACGCCTGGCGACAAGACGACATCTGGAACAACCTGGGCCGACAAAGTGAAAGGTACTGTGAGGACCGCGGAGAGCGGTGCGGGGCGGCCGGTCGGAGATAATGATGCCAGGGTAGAACAGCTAATTAAAGAAGTAACGTATCTGAGAAAGGCAAATGAAGAACTTACTAAGCAGGTTGTAGAACTTCGCAAGAACTCGCAGACTAGCTCCACAGAAGTAGCAATAGCCAAACCGGTGAATAATGACAACAGTCAGGATGAAGAAAACACACCAGCTCCAAAGAAGCGGGCGATAAGTCCAGTAGAAACGACAGTGTGCTCTGCTTTGGAAGAGATCAAGGAGGCGATTAAACAACTTAGAGATGCCATAGACAAAACTACCTTCAAAGTTGATAAGTTATGGAAATGGAGACTGACGGCTGAAAAGAGGCTTACCAAAGTAGAAGCGCTAGGTGAGGACGACGAATACTTACCCTCAGAAGCAGAAAGCGTCAGATCACTCCCTGGCGCGTCGGGGGGTTCTACGAAGCGTACTCTAGCGGGTAGCAGTAAGGCGGGTTCTATAAGCAATGGCTAGCAGGGGGAGCTTTACCGTGTGGCAATGGAATTGCCGAGGATTTTATCACAAAAAAGCACCTCTCATGCAGTTTATAAAAAACTCTGCAGACAAACCGAAAATAATTATGCTGCAGGAAACCTTGGCGGATGACATTAGCCTCTCCGGATACAAAGCGACATGCAGGGGCAAAGAGCCGGGTAGGGGGCTAGCCACGCTCGTAGATAAGAAAATACCTTACATAGAACATGATTTGCACCTTGGACTAAACAAATTAGAATACTTACTTGTGGAAATAATTTTGAAAAGGTATAGAAGCAAACCGCAAAGCCTCTTTTGTCTTAATGTTTATAGCAGCCCCAGCGACATGAAACAGAGTTTCAGGGCACTTCTTAATAAGACTATGGCTATTACTAAGCACGCTCCACTCATTATTGGAGGAGATTTCAACGCCCCACATCAAACATGGGGATATCGCTGGAATACTAAGAAAGGGGATGGACTCTGGCACCTAGCTACAGATCTTAATCTCTCCCTCATCACAAACCCAGCTTATCCCACTAGGTGTGGTACATCTACATGCAGGGACTCCACCCCAGACCTTACTTTTGTATCAAATTTAGCGAACGCTGGCTGGAATAACTCCAATATTGACCTGGGTAGCGATCATTACATATTGCAAATACTATTGGAAACACCAAGTAATGAGATAAAGCATTTTACCTACATTGACTGGGATCTTTTCCGGAAAGCAAGGAAAAGCAGAGCTGAGACAGAGACAGGAGAAAAGAAAACACTCCAAACTTGGACCACTCAGCTCAGGGAAGATGTAAAGGCGGCAACGAAGAATATTACCACAGATGAGGATATCGAAATCATGGACAGTAGGATGGCGCACTTGATTGAAGCCAAACAATCTATGTTAAAAAGATGGAAAACACAACGTCTGAACAGGAGACTCAGGAAGCGCATATCATTGTTGAATAGGGAGATTGAAGAACACTCCAGAAATTTACAGAAACAACAATGGGATGAGCTTTGCAATTCCATAGATGGTCGAATCAGACGTGGTGGAAATTGGAATTTACTTAGACATTTGCTTCATGAGAATGACACGAAATCTAATAGGAGAACCGCAGTAGCACGACTCGTCCATCGTGAGAGTCAGGACACAGCGGAGGAGGCCATTCTGGATCGGCTTGCAGCTAAGTACTTACCGCTTAAGGATAGCAATGAGAGTACAGACCCGCCTGAATATACAGGGGAAGACTGTAAGCCTATGGATCAAGACTTCACAGAAAGCGAAGTTCGCGCAGCCCTGTACGACCTCAACAGTAGATCTGCTGCCGGTCCAGATGGCATTTCCAATAGGCTGTTGAAAAATGTGGACGATGAATCTGTAACATATTTAACAGAGTATTTCAACGAACTCTGGAAAAATGGTGATTATCCAAAGGAATGGAGAATTGCTAACACAATTCTTATTCCCAAACCAGGCAAGCAACTAAATCTAGATAACCTAAGACCCATATCGTTAACATCATGTCTGGGCAAAACCATGGAGCATGTCATACTCAATAGACTTACTAAGTATGTAGAAAACAGAAATCTTCTTCCGCATAACCTGATCGGTTTCCGTCCTGGACTTTCGACTCAAGATGCAATGCTTTTAATCAAACATCATCTTATTCTTGCTAGCCCGCTGCATACTAGAGCTCTTCTAGGCCTCGATGTAGAAAAGGCCTTTGATCGCATCAAGCACAGGGCCATATTGGACATCCTCTCGGAGATGGGATTGGGTAAACGATTGCACAATATAGTTAAAGCCTTTCTCGGTGGCCGTTCTGCTTGTCTCAGGTTAGGCGAACTCCAATCGACAACTCTGGAACTTGGGAATCGTGGGACACCACAAGGGTCCGTCCTATCTCCCATGTTATTTAATTTGGCAATGTCAAAAGTGGCTCGAGGTCTCGCGCAGATTGAGGGTATTCACTTTGCTATATATGCAGATGATGTAACAATCTGGAGTGCCGAAGGTAATATGGGACAAACAGAGACCAAACTACAGGAAAGCATTTATGTGGTAGAAACAACACTTGAGGGTATGGGACTGAACTGCTCTGCTAAGAAATCAGAACTATTGGTACTACGGAGCAGTAAGCGTGGGCGCAAACCGAACGGATATATCCCAGAGGAAGAACCCCGCATTGACATATATGCCAAGAATGGAGAACCAATCAGGCAGGTGGAGACTATTAGAATGCTAGGCCTTCTCCTGCAAGCGAATGGATCTAATTGCAGGATGATACAACACATCTCTAACAAGTCAGAAGAAGTCATTAGGCTTCTTCGTAGAGTTACCAACAAGCATAAGGGGCTAGGAGAACACAGTGCCATAAGATTGGTACATGCATTCGCCTTTTGCCACTTCTCGTACGTGGCTGGCATGCTACAGTGGACACAGGCTGACAAGAACAAGCTAAACGCTTTAATCAGACCACTTATAAAGACTGCACTAGGACTTCCCATCAGCACGGCTAACGATAGCTTATTGCGCCTAGGGCTGCATAACACACTAGAAGAGATAGCTGAGGCTCAGCAGGTGGCCCACCAGGAGAGACTAATGGGGACACGACCTGGGAGGGCGCTACTTGAAGAAATTGGCGTAGAAATTAACAATCACACCAACGAAGGAGAATTATTAACACAATTGCAAGCGGGACTACGAGAAACAATAAAAACGACCCCGTTCCCTAGGAACATGCACCCGACACATAACCTTGAGAGACGGAAGGCAAGGGCGAAGGCACTCCTTCAAGATATAGATCAAAATAAGCAGCAGGCGGTGTTCGTTGACGCTGCCTGGGTTAAAAATAAGTATGAGTATACCTCCGTTGTTGTAGACACTCAAGGTAACATACGGGATGCCATCACCGTCTATACCAAGGACCCAACAGTAGCAGAACAAGTAGCAATCGCCTTAGCCATTCGGGCTAATCGGTGGACACATATTTACAGCGACTCTAGAACAGCCATACGCAACTTTACCAACGGATATGTGACACGGATAGCAACAAAATTTCTAGAGAAGGTCAACAGTGAGAGGATTGAAATCCGCTGGTTTCCTGCACATCTGGCGGTTGTGGACGGAGCTCGGAGAAACCTCAATGAGGTGGCAAATGAAGCAGCACGAGGACTTTCTAGCCGTGCTCTTCAAGACCGAGCAACTTACACTTCACCCGGGGAACACAGGGATCGATTATTAACATACAACGAAATCACGAAGCATTATTATTTAAGCAGAAGGGAGTACCCATTGCCACACGGTAAGCTTTGCAGAGCCCAAGCTGTCACACTACGTTTGCTACAGACTAGAACATACCCAAGTCCAGATTTTATTAACAGGAGCTATCCTGAGAGGGAAATTCAAATCAACTGTAATAAGTGCAATGGCATCATTACTCTTGACCACATGCTTTGGCAGTGCCCCGCGGTCTTCACAGACTGTGACAAGGAAGAAGAATGGTGGCGGCAAATGCTGCACAGCGAATCACTCTCTGACCAATTACGGGCAGTCCAGAAGGCCCGCGATGTGGCTGAAGGGCTCGGCCTGACAGTCCCAACGTGGGAGCGGCCCGCGTCAACCTATGGTTGACCTTCAGGACCAAATAAAGTTCTTCATACCATACCACTCTGTGAAGAAGGATGACCAGCGAAGCTGTGTATGTGGGCTCCTTAATGGCGAACTGCACCTCCGCCGCGGGCCGGGCCGGTATTGCACTATCTTAAATATCGGGCCCCGTATGTGGAGTGTTTAACGCCTGCTTTACAACTCCGGCGCGCGTCGGCCCGGCATTGCACTATCTTCGGGATCAGCCCACGTATGGGGAGTACTTAATGCCCGCTTCACGTGAACTCCGCTGAGGGTCGGCCTATCATTACACTATCTCTGGAAACGGCCCACGTATTGGGAGCGCTTAACGCCTGCTTCACCTTCGCCAGGGGTCGGGCCGGCATTAGACTATCTTCGGGATTGGCCCACGTATGGGGAGTACTTAATGCTTGCTTCACGTGAACTCCGCTGAGGGTCGGCCGGTCGTGTTGGAACCACCGCTGCTGGAACCGGTGGCGGCGCACCTTTGGGTGGTCGCGCTGCTCCGCGGACGGCTTTGGTGCTCTCTATGGTTGTATGCCTTGGCCTCTTTTGCGTCAAGGCAATCCGAGGGTCAGTCAGGTCTGTGTGCTGTAACACCGACATGGCTGTTTGTGTGCTGAGTGCAGTAACTCATTGTTGCTGCACAACAACAGCCCCCTTTTCCGAGAAGGACCATTGGCCCGAGGAAAAGCCCCACGCCTCGTCAACCCTGTTTGAGGGGGGGGGGGGGGGGGGGGAAACCGGGGACAATGTATCGAGTGATGCTGGGTTGATGAGTACATGTAAGCTTATGGACGCGGCGCCTTCAAAGGTGCCAAGTCCTCTTCCCACCTGACAACGGTTCCGTTCACGCGCCCATCGGAAAAAAAAAGTATGAAACGGTTTATTTATTTTTATTCTTACCCGCTAAAGTTAAATAGTTTTGCGTATAAATGAACATATACTTCGCGAACAATTTTATTGCGTAACCTAGCAACAAGCTAGCGGCACGCCGGACGCGCCATATGCATGCGTCATTCGCCAGAGATGCCACCGAAGCGAGCGAGGCCGGCTGCGCATGTGAAGCTCGCCTGTTCGGTCTGCGACGCACTTCAAGCACACTTACTGCACAAAACTGAACCTATATAGCGACGCAGTTATCGAAAACAGCTTCGCCGTCCAGGCCTAGTTAATTTGAGTTAGTTACTCGTACTGGGAGGTGTGTTCGACGCTTTCTATGAGCCGAACCATTATTATAACTTATTTCCGTATTTTTTTGGCACGCTCGCCGCACCTGGCCTTGTGATGAAAAGCACTTCGGCCGCGTGACGCAGTTTGGCATTTACTGAATCTTGCCGGGAGAGGTTCTGGCGTGTTCTGACCTCGGACATTATTGTAACTAATTTCGTTATTTTATGGGGTACTTTTCAAGCGCAGTGGCGGCTCTCGGTGTAGTGGCGCAATTAGCGAAAAGCTGCTCGGCTGTGTGCCGCAGTTAGTTTCGTGTGTACTCAATCTTACTGGGAGAAGTTCGTGACGCGTTCTATGACCCCAGAAATTATTGTAATTCGTTTTGTAACTTTTTCGGATACTTTTGAGGCATGCTCGCAGCGTCTGGGGCTGTGCAGCTGTTATCAAAAAAGCAAGCCGGCCGTGCTGAGTTAGTTTTGCGTGTACTGAATTTTAGTGGGACAAGTCTGTGGCGCTTTTTTTTTTTGCCCTGCAACAACGTATACCTTATTTCGGTACTCACACTTGTCGAAAACGCGGCGAGCGTTTTCGACAACACTGATAACACGGGAGTGTGTTGCTTGCGCCGGCAGGACGCGTAAAAGATAACGCCGAAGGGCTCAAGAACTTGACATTTCTGCCTTCTGAACGACTGAAAACAGGCTTTGCACCCACGAATTTGTCTTGAGTGCGACGAGAAGGCAGTCTGCGAGCGTGTAACATGGTCTGGCTGAGAGCTTGTGTTGTAGTCAGATTTGTGTACTTGGCGCACCATCGCGTAGACTGAGGCCAAGTTGTTTGGAAACGCGCAGTCACCCGTGTATTTTTGCTCTTAAAGTGCAGGAAATAATGCCCGGTGAGGGAGGGATGCTAGAAAATTGGATGTTTTCGTCAAAGTTTATGGCATTGTTTGGGAGGTGTCTATTTGCTACGAAATGTATGTAAAAGTGAATTTATCTGTAATGACGCTCATTCACCACTTACTCACGTTTCGCCTCTACACGCAGTATTCCTGTTTGGTCAATATACCAAAATGATACATGCTTGTAATTTACTTTTCTTCAGCTGACGGCATCGAGTGGAGCTTCGTACGCAACGACTGCTGCTGACCTGGTGCCACAACTTTAGACACATGCACAAGAAGCGCGGAACGAGCATTTATATAGAGCAAAATAAACATTTCATCATGAAATGTTTACTTATGAAATGTTTACTTTATGAAATTTCACGTGACACAGATTCGGTAGAGGCTTGTAAAGACCGTTCACAATCATTTTTATTAAATAATAAAACGATTCGGCGCCGAGGTCGCGAGTGGTTCAGCAGTAAGAGCGAAAGAAAAAATGCCACGCCGATCAGCGGAGCCGGCGTGGCGTGTGCCAACTGGCGTAGAAAACGCGCGCGCCCATAACCGAAACCGGAAGTTGTTAATCCCATCCGCGTGGTGCGCTGCAGCCAATTCGGTCACTGGGCTCTACGGCAGTGTCCGCTCGTGTTGACTTTTTTTATATGGTCTGACGCTGAACGGCGACGCAAGATTTTCTGCGACAGGGGGCCCTTACCGTGATCGCGTTAATATTATCGAGGCTCAGAGAAAGCGTCCCTAACTTGTCCCCCGAAGATACAGTTCACACGAAACTAATGGCTTCACACGGCAGAGCTGCTTTTCACTTACTACGTCACAAAGTAAGGTGCGGTGAGCGTGCCCAAAAACTACCGAAAGCAGTTTCAGTAATGTTGGAGCCTATGCAAAGCGTCGCGAAGATCTCCCCGTACGAGTCATTAACTCAAAAGTTGCGCCAGGACGGCTGAGCTGTGTTTCACTAACTGCATCTTAAGTCTCGCTACGTGCCGTAAGCCTAATTTCCATGAAATGCATCGCAGAGTATCAAACAAAATTTTCCAGCTTCCCATAGTTCAATAGTAAATTTGTGCCACGTGAAATTGCTGAGGGGCCGCAAGGATACGCCTGGAGCTCAGCAAACCGGGCTATATCCAACAATGAGATGGGACGCTGAACAGGCGAACCTCATATACGCAGCCGGTCTCGTTAGCTACGGTGGCGTGTCTGGAGCATGACGCACCCATTAGGTGCATCTGGTGCGCCTATAGCTTGTTGCTAGTTGCCACAATAAAAATAATTTCGAGAGTATAACTTCCGTTATACGCAATAATTTTTAATTTAGCAAGAAAGAATAAAATAGATTACTGTACGAAGTACGGATGGCAGTTTTGTTGGTCGTATAAACTTGTATTTGCTTGCTAACTAAATTAACAATGATAATATGTATAAGCGCGACTCAGCGAGGCCGCAGAAAGAAACAGACACACTGAGACAACGCTTTCTTTGTGTGTCTGCTTCTTCCTACGTCCTTCTTCAGTCGTACTTACACATCCTAGCATAGTTCGAAACCAACTAGCCCGCCAACGAGTTTTACCTAAATTACCCACCGCGATGTCACGAGCGCACACTTAAAGATGCTCGATGATATCGCTCGATGACCGCGATAACTCGCTCTCAAAATTCTGGAGTGAGGAATTGCTGCCTCAGTAGCGAGCCAATTGACTTACGTGCATCTGTCGCTTCAAGGCGAACGAAACTTCGAAAAAAACTGGCTGTGGCTTAGCTAAGGTTAAGCCCAGGATGCGAAGCATACTAGCCTTTATTTTAACGCGACAGCGTTAAGGAGCTCGTGTCGCAGAAAAGCCGGTGTCGTCGGCGTCGGCTCAGGCGTGCGTGGCTTGCTCAGGCGCACATTTCGTTGTCGCGCCGAACGCTGCGTTGCTCGACGCTCACCGCGTCCGATGCGGGGCGCGTAGTCGCTGCGCCGTAGCAAAACCACCTAGAAACAGTCTCTGTAGCACGCCGCAACCTTCGCTTCTCATTCCAACGAGCAGCTCTGTCTCCAGGAGGCATCTCACCTCGTGAGTGTCTAGCAGAGGCAAGCGCAGCTGCTTATATTGGCCTCGAGCTCCACCACTGGAAAAGCTGGCGCCACCGTCGGCGTGACGTGCTAGGAGGGATCACGTGGACATAGCGGCCGGGTCGGCTGCTTCGGGCGCGCCGAAGCGAGCTGAAAACGAGCTTAAATTCCCTCGTACGCTGCGGTTTTCATTTAGTGGCGAAATTTTCACGCTTCGAGTGTCTCCTTTAGAACGCTTGAAAGCACTACGATAGGTACTGGCTGCCTTTGAAGGCGCGCGACATGGTAGGCTACTGCTCGGTGCCGCATGGCCGGACGCACGTAACGGAGGCCGGTGTCAGCCTTATTCGCACGTAGCCGCAGGACAATAAGCTGTGTGAAGCTTGGCTCGCGAAACATAAAACCGGCAAACAGTCATCGGCTACAACTCGGGTATGCAGCAAGCACAGACGCAAGGAAGATTTCTGCTACGGCGCCCGGTCTGCGATGTTCTGAAAACGCGCACTGAGACGCTCGCCCGAGACCGCTGCCCGACTAATGTCATGACGGTTTAGTCTATGAACTTGTCGATACTATAGATACTGGCAAGTTCAGTGGAGTGGAAAGGCAGCGGTAAGAAGCACATTTAAAGAAAGCATGGCATATGGCCATGTTTGTGTTATGAATTAATGCACTGGATTACAAAAAAGGAGCAGCGGGAAATTGCACGCTGAGAACGCCGATAAACATACAGTGCGACGCAACTCGAGAAATAGTATTGAAAGGTCAAAGAATTTAGAAGAAAAAAAGATTTAATCGTCGCGACGGCACATCACAGTCCCGTAGGCGTCGAAGTCTCTACAATGAAATTATTTTGGAACAGCTCTGATAGCGCCCACGCAACAATGGTTGCTTGTATACTGTCAAATGCTCATATTCTGCGGCCTTAAGCTCACGGCACGTCGCGAAAACGCGCCCGCGCGGAAAGCGAAACAGTGCGCGGACAAGCATGCAGACGCGCAGTCGGTCGCTGCGAATCTGCGCGATCGCTGCATTGAGGCTTCATTCTATTACGCTCCATTTAGTTATACAAACACTATAAGAACATATTTCACATAGTTTGCTCTCAGCGTTTACCTACCTTTCACGCAACAAGCCGGTTCAGGAGACTCCTTCGCGGCGACCGAGCGCAGTGGCGTTCACTGTACGTATTCGGTAAAGAGATAGCGACTGTAAACGATTGTGTGCTTTCAGTTTGCCCACGATTATTATTTAGACAGTACGAAACTTCTCTCGTTTCGAAAGTACTTACAGAAATGTCCGGGAGAGCTCGCGCGTGGTGTTTTCAGTGAGCGCTGACAGCAAAACCTATGAGGAGCGCGCCACGTGATCCCTCATACTACGCCAGCGAGGCGCTTCCGATAGAGGGCGACTCCGTAACTCCTCGCCGCCAATACCGCCGCGACGCCGCGAGCGACGGCGCGAGTTGGAGCCCCGTTTCTCGTCTGTCGTGACGTCACGGTGTCACGTGGTATTGAAGGGGACACCGCCGCGCCTGAGGAGCTGGGTTGAGCTCTAGTAATATGCTTCGCATAAAACACAGCGCATACGAAGATACCGACACTACGCGCACTCTGCAAACATCGCAGATCTCTTTCAAGATACATACACGAGCGCCGGCAACGCATCCCCATGGCGTCCGCCAAAGGCGTCTACTACATCGCCCACGATTTCCGTGACCAACACCCTAGAAGACGCCGCGGTTGTCTCCATTATGCACGGAGTGGCGGGCGAGGAGGACATCGACGTAGCCCAGGAGCCACCGGAGAAGCACGCCCCTCCTGCCCCGCCTGACCACCTTGCCTCGTGTGCGACAGGGGAGGGCACGCATCCGGGCCGCGTTTATCGCTCGCGCACGCGAGATTGAACCGCGTTCGCCGGCTCACCCTCGAACACTTTTACTCATACGCAAGATCACGGCAATGCCGATGTCACATAATTGCTGGCATACAACTATGATCGCTAACATTATTTCGCATTCTTTTTTTCCGATGCTCCCGGCAGCTAACGGTCGGCATCAATACTATAACGTTACGTATTTCATGTTGCAATTTTTCGCCAAGTGTCCCCTCCTGTAGTCCAACTGGTAAAACTGGACCATTCTCTTTATGGTCCAACTGACGAGGGATGCTGATATAGCTGCACGAACGCTTGAGCGCCGTCTCACGCTTCACTCGAAAAACATCATATTTTCACATTATAGTGCCGATGAAGAACTCAGCTATAAAACTTGTGGGGTCTTTGGGTCTCAAAGGAGTACCGACCACCGCGGGTTCGAGCTTAGCGAACCACCGGGCCGCGTCAGCCGTCAGCCTCCAGCGCCGCTGCGCGCGAGCTCAGGCCACAAGGGGCTACCGAGCGACGCACGCAAAACACAGTATTGCCCTAAAATGAAGGAAGCCGTTTATTGTTTCCAACGGCACCCAACACTGCACAAACGCCCGGTCCCGGGACGGCGGGGAACCAAAGGGGTCCCGCACCAAGGGCGAAAAATACAGCTAGGGGCGCCTGTAGCACGTCGCTGCGAGAGCACAGGCTCAAGCTGGGACGCGCCGCTAGGAAAAGTCCCGGCGGCTATGCTACTTGCTCTGGCGATAACCAATGGGCCAACTCGCGAGAGCTCGGGCAATCTCCTTCGGCTTGGGCCTTCGATGAGTGCGGCTCGGCGTAGTACGACCTCGCGCGAGCACTAGGCACCCGTTCTTCGGCTTAGCGTCGGGATAGGAAACAACACGAGGTACGCGCTCCCCGCACGGGCAAAGGCGCCGTGCGTGAGCTCAATCCTAGTCACAAAGGTGTCGGCGGACGAGAGAGAGCATCGTACGTACCGGGTGCTGTCCCAAGGAGAAGAGAGAGCCCGTACCGTCACGGCAGTAGCCACCAGGGACCGCTGCGTGACGTCACTAGCTCCGCCCCCACTACGAACCATGGCGAGTGGAACGCCACCGCTAAAAACCGGTTCGGAGCAAGGGCGACGTGGCTGGGATTACAGACATGGGTGAAATGCGCCCGCACAATGGCGCGTCGCATTCCCCAAATCCCCACAAACTGTGAATCCGGAAAGTAAATTTTATTGAACCAACCTGTGCCCACAACAGCAACTCCAGACCTGAGGCACAGCGATACCGGTGAGCACAGTGCGCAGTCATTGAAATCTGATGTGCGCGACAAATGCGCCGGCTTTTATACGTCACTCGTTGAAGGTTCCGGAATAATTGCTGCTGTCCGTGTGCCTTCCAGAAATTACTGAACAATTCGCGTCATGAATATAATTAGATAACACAAATTTTGATGACAACACCCAGCTGATAGAATCAGCTATAACACACGAGAAATTTCATGTAAAGAAAGGTGCGCCTTGCGCTGAGCGATCACTTTGAACATTTGTTAGCCGGTGAAAGGTCACCTTAAAAGGTAATAGGTACACGTGCCAATATTCTTAGATGTCTTCGTGAACGCCGATCAATGGTATAGTGACTATAGACATGCGAGTTCCAATGCAACAGATTGTTCGCCTCTTTGCGGAACATTGCAGTAGGTTTCTGTGTCGCCTTGTATGGGGCCTCTTATACATTAGTAGTATTAGAACTTTATACAGTAGTAGTAGTAGTATTAGAACTAGCATATGTTAGCTCATATCCGGACGCTCTACCAATAGGGTTACATGCGCGGTCATATAATGGGCCAATGACTGTCAATGCTTTGCACAGCACTGATTCTTGTTGTTAGTGGATTCTGCTTAATTTTCTTTCTCTATTTAATGGTAACGCCTAATATTCACTTTATAGCGATTATAATACAATGATGGGCTCCTTATACACTGCCCGCAAGCACCCATGTAATTCTCACGCCAATATTGTTTCAGTCGCTACAAGTACTAATGTCGTCGCTTTGCTGCTGCAAAATTATTGACGGCGTCATGATGTGGCAGCGGAAGGTTTCTACGCAAGGGCCGCAATAATAAACCTACGACTGAGACCTTCTCTATGACAGGTGAACCGAAGATAATCAGCGCAGAAGTACAGTCTAGCGGTCGCACTCACTTCTATGTTTAAGTCTTCCTTTCCCTTTGCACTTTCAATATAGGTATGCAGTACTGCGCGTTTGTTCAGAACTGCTAACTTATACAACTCAGTTCGTGGTGAGAAACTCTTCTATTTGGACGAACATTCCTTTTTGTTTATTCATCATGTATCGACAATTAGCAAAAGGCTGAGCAGCATAATTAGTACGTTGCCAAGAATACTCAGTATACTCAGGATACAGGGTGCTCGCCTTATTTTGTTTTGCGTTGGGTCCTGCATATTGTGCTATTTTCTCGGGGATAATGTTTGCTTTTCAAGAGTCTCCAGAAAAGATGACTCGTCTGTGATGGAATACTGGCTTATTTGAATAGCGAAATTTCATGATTTATGCAATCGAATGCCTTACTGATATCAATGAATAGTTCCAATGTGAAGAGATTTTTTTCTATGATTTTAGTACATGTTCCTTGAGAGTGGGCAAAGCAGTGTCTGTTGACCTGCCTTTATGAAAGCCGAACAGAGCATTAGATAGAATGTTTTGTCTGTCGAAAAAGTTTGATAAGCGAGAAAAAATAATCTTCTCTAATCCTTTCAAAAATACTGGAATGATTGAGATGCGTCTGTAATTTGACGCTTTGTTTCTGTTGCCTTCTTTAAAAAGCACAATTACCCCACTCATTTTCATCATTTCTGGAAACACCCCAGACTGCAAAGCTAGATTAAATATATGCGTTAAAGGGCGGATGGCGTATTCTAAAACATACTTAATAGGTTTTGTTTGGATATCTTCATTGTCACGAGTTTTACTATTTTTAAGGTTCATGATAGTGCTAAATACTTCAAATTCACTAGTGGTATTAAAAAATAGGCTGTTCGAAATGGAAAGAAACGATGAGGTGTCAAGCCGAGTTTGCTGTGGCATGATTATACTTGCAAAGTACTTATTGAAATGGTTTGCGAGTGCTAAACCTAAAATTTAATTGTTATTATATAGATTATCTTGTCTGGTGAGGTAGAATGCTTTTCGCGGCCAAGAACCTCATTGATAATTCTCCACAAGGTTTCAGGATGTTTATCAGGGGCGATTGAAAACAGATGCTCATGATAAGCATTCTTAGCGCGTCTAAGTTTCGTATTTAGTTTCTTTCTCTGCTTTTTAAACAGTGTCAGCATTTCAGACGAGTGTGTGGTAAGAAATCTATGGTACAGTTTAACTTTGTGTGTTATCATTTTAAAAAGTTCCTGTGTAATCCAGGGTTTTCTTACCTTTTTGGTTTGTTTACTCTTTTTGAAAGGAAAATGTGTGCTGTAGATTTGTATAAACGCTGAAATAAACTTGCAATACGCGACATTTACATCACTTATTTCATATAGGAAAGAGCAGTCATAATTGCAAACTGTGCGATTAAAAAAATCCACACTTCTTTCAGTTATATCTTGTATAGTAAACACATTTTACTCTGAACAACTTTTTCTCACATTTACACGGCATGTCATAAACACGGGACAATGATCACTGACGTCCGGCGTTTCCAGTATGCTTTACGACAGTGTCAATATTCGTAATAAGAATGTCAAGACATGTTGACGACGACAACGTAACATGAGTTGGTGTGGCAATTAGGTTTACAAATCCCTCACAGCTAAGTCTGTTAGCAAAATCCAGTGTAGCAGCAGTATTTTCCAGAAAATATATGTTAGTGTCTCCCCCGCAGACAAGTCGAAATTCGTTAGCAGATACATATTCTAGTAAATTTTCAAAGAAACCTAGAAAGCCAAAAATATTTCCACTTGGCGGGCGATAGGCGACAGAAATTATATCGGATTTAATGTTTAAGCGTTAAAATTTCATAGTCGTTTGTTGTTTTACAAAATTCTGATACTTATTCACAGTTCCATCCCGACGAGACAGATTGCTTCACCCCCTCCTCGCCGATCAGTTCGATTTAAAACGCAATCATCATAGCCATCAAGGTACGGCCGAGCACTACTGTGATGATACCATGTTTCGGTTAGCATAATGATATCGAACTTGAAAGAAAATAAATTTTAAAAACACTAATAATTTCTTGTTTGTTAACTGCAGATCGAGCATTCAAGTGTGGAACGGAAATGCTAGAATTAGATTGCAATTGTAAACGATGCGGTAAGATGAAATCCTGATATTCCATGGCAATTTTTATTGAGCGTTCGCAGTCACGTCAGAAACAGCTGACGTAATTCTAGGAAGATCACGTTCTTCCGATATTTGCACAGCATCAGAGGTATCACTTTCTCTTGCATAGATTTTCACCTTGCTGGTCCAAACCGATTTCCATTTATGCTCATATTTCCTTGTCACTGCCATGCCAAGCAGGCTCTTTAGCGCCGGGCAGAAATGTTCGTTAGCGTAAACGGGGCATGTAGATTCCAATCGTAGGTCTCTGTGCGGTATTCTTGTCTTCGTTACTTTTTTCAAGGTGGCGTCACCTTTAGCTCTAGATTTAAACTGAACGACAATGTTTGTTTTATTCAGGTTGCGTGTTGGAACACGGTGACAACACTCAGCATCAGATGAACTGATTGGCTCTTGGATTACAGTGCCTATACCAGAGAAAATAGTAGCAAGGCCCTCATTTTCTTTCGTTAAAACTCTCTGTATTTCTAGCCTTTCGTGAGCACTGCTACGAATGCGTGAGTCGCCTTTCAAGTTCACCTGCTTTTTTTTTTTCCAGAGCAGCGCATTTAGCGCGCAGTTCGTCATATTCCTTTGCCTGACTTGCATTCTTTGACAGCTCAGAATCAAGCTTTTTTCTCATTTCCTCGTTCGACTCATGCAAAGAGTCAATACTCTTACTCATTTGGCGTTGCTCATCGCGCACCTCTTGCATCTTTGAAAGCTTTGAATTCTTGTTTAATTTCTTTGAGCAATTCAGCTCTTATCTCTTCCTTCAGCATTGTGAGTTCCTTAGCCATATCGGCAATCGTAACATACAGCAATTGATGCGCGAAACAAGCAAATACACACTCAAACTTGGCAGTGGCGACAACACTGTATGAATATAAATGCCAATGTAAATGTACAATGGGCGCCAACCTGTAGTAAGAAAAAGCAGTAACTTTAGCTTAGCGCCAAGCAGCGGGGTCACCACTGCCAAGTGAAAGGACGGGTGGCTGGCATTGTGCTTTTTTAGCAAGGGAGGTGTAGCAAGATGCCGAGATATTCCCTTGAGCTGATCATAGGCACCGCGCCTCCTGGTGGTAGCCAGTCCAAAAGCTACGTCATCCGGGCTTTCGCTGTCCACGGCGATGCACGTGACGAAGACTGCTTCGTTGCAAAACGTCGGAATGCAGCCCCAGCAGAAACGGCGATCTGTAGTAAGAACAAGGAGTAACCTTTAGCTGAGCGCCAAGCAGCGTGGTCACCACTGCCATGTCCGATTAAAGGTCCAATTAAAGGCCTTCTAGAGTGTGAATTAGTGCCGTCCGGATTTTACTCGTGAGGCTTTCTAAGGCTGTATCTGTAGTTTAGGGACCCCTGCTTTAGAACATAACATCTTTAAAATAGGGGAAAACTTACAATTGGGAAAGCCGTGCATTTTTGTTCTCCTTTGTCACGTTCATTGTACAGCGGTCGACACTGGGCTCCTCGCTTTGCCATCTCGGCCTGCCTGCTGCCTCTTGCGTGAAGTTGCGTTTCGCAAAGCGTCGCCGTAGCATTGGGCACAGGCCTACGCTAGAGTACCAGGAGGCAACCGGGCTGTTGCGATCACTCTGGGGGCCCGCCATATCACTACAGTACGTCTCTTTCCTCGCTTTCTCATCGCCTTATAGGAGCATAATTACTCTACGTACATGTAAACTGAAATATCGCCTCCTTTTTCCACGTAACTTATATCTCTCTCCTATACGTTAGGAGAGTTTTACAGTCGAGGAGGGGCTGAACAACACCGTTGTCGGGCAGATGCGTCCAAGTCTCGCGCTATTGCTCATAGATCCCGACCAAAGCGTGGCACGCTTGACAATGATTCCTGAATGTTTTCCGCAGATTTCCGGAAAGTGAACTGATTGCGAACTGGACCAGTTGGCAGGGTATCGCAGTTGAAAAAGGTGCTTCACTGGACGCAAAGATAAGACCAGCAGTAGGGTAGGATTAAGAACGCGATGCGCTCGTTCCGGCGTCTTTTTTCTTGTGCGCCCGTTCCGCTAGCGCACATTTTCCGTTATAAAGGCTACACGTGTCTTCTCAGTGCTGAAAAAGCAGGAAGATCCGTGCTGCCGAAGTGCCCCTGGCATAGTCTCTGCGAAAAAAGAACAGCTGGAAATGATGCGAACATAGACACATTTACTGTGATAGTAAAGCTGGGAGGTCGGCCTCAATTAATTTGCAGACCTGCTACTCGTCATTGGAGAAATGAAATGGCGCTAAAGAGAGATATAGAAGCAGGCGTTCATAATGCATATGAAAAGCGCTGTGATTGAACTTGAACACTGAGGATGGTTTCGCAGTCTTAAATCCAGACGTTTCTATAGCAAGATTTTGATCAGACCTTTTGGAACATCACGCCGTTAAATACAGCCAGGCCAATGCACTAATAGTACCATTTCAGAATAAGGTCCATCGATCAGCTTGAACAAATGCTGTGCCAATTATTGTCAGCCCAGAGCATATCTCATGCAGATGCCCTTCACCCGTTCCGTAGACTGGAGTGTATTCCACTTTTACTTACACGCATGGTAAACTGTAGGTAGCGCCGAGCGAGCGCTACGTCTACTTGTGACTTGCGCAACAAGTTTGTGTTGCGTCTGGTTATGGTGGGCGGTAACTTCACTTGAATATCTGCAGAGAGTCCATGAATCTGGTGAGGATGTCAAAATGAAGACGGTATGTCATTGCACTCTAGGAACGGAGATGAAGCCGTGACGAACGGAGCTTCCATTCGAGCATTTACATATCGTTTGACTGCTCACCGTCACTAATACCGATAGCAGATTTTTATTTATTTATTTATTTATTTATTTATTTATTTATTTATTTATTTATTTATTTATTTATTGACATACCTACATCGCCCATTGGGCAAGACAGTAGGGAGGACAGATAGTCAATATATGATACAAGATTGCACACTCTTAAAAAGGTTAAACACTTCAGACCATGGGTACAATACTAATCATACATGTGTTACATTCTAACGGAGCGCATGAGACAGCACTAAGAACAGGTTTCGCCCAGGTAGCAAGATACACTCATTAACACAGCACGCTGGCTAACATTGCAAAACATAAACATCAAAGACAGTTTCAAATGGAGGATGCATTTTTATCTACAAACATATGCTTGGAGAGCAGTGGGAAATGTGACATCAGAAGCAACTTGAATTAGTTCAGGAGGCAGCAGGTTCCATTCGTGTATTGTACGGGGAAAAAGGAGTTTTGGTATGTTGTTGTGCGCGCGCATATTTCTTTTATCTTAAGTGGTCACGGCGCCTGGATAAGTATGTTGGTGGTTGTAGATAAGTCTTTTTCTTTAGTGGTGTGCGATTGAAGACGGTACCTCGAAGAGAGGCGGGAAACAACACGGCGTATTGAAAGATCTTCCAAACATATGTGCCGTTTTATTTCTGTGATGCTGCTTGGAAATGAGTAAATGCCAGTTGTGAAACGGGCCGCCCGTTTCTGTATCGCTTCTAAGCTATTGACAAGAATTTGTGTATGCGGGTCCCACACAACAGACGCGTATTCGAGAATCGGGCGAGCGTTGCTTAGGTAAAGTGCTCTCTTGATATCGAGTGGTGGGTGCCTAAAGTTCCGTTTAATAAGATAAAGTACTCGCCCTGCTTTTAAAGTGATGTTTTGAATGTGACGATTCCATGTCAGATCGGCGGAAAATGTGACACCTAAGTATTTAGCTTCACTTGTTTCTGATAAAGCGGAGCCGTTCAAGTAATACTGTGTACGGATTGGTTGCCGCTTGTGGGTGAAACAAATATGCTTACATTTTGAGATGTTTAGGGACATAAGGCACTTGTCACACCATGAAGAAATTTTATTTTGGTCTGTCTGTAATAGTACTCGGTCCGAATCATTCATTTCTCTGTAAAGGACGCAATCATCTGCGTACAGCCGGATTTTCGAGGTGACTCATGTGCCAATGCCATTTATATATATAAGAAATAAAAGAGGACCTAAGACGGAACCCTGCGGAACGCCAGAAGATATGCATGCGTATTCTGATTGTGTGCCATTAATTACCGCTCTTCGTAAACAATCTGTCAAGTAGTTTTTGAGCCAATAAAGGATTTTTTCTAGTAAACCAAGAAGTGAAAGCTTATGAAGTAAGAGAACATGGGACACTTTGTCAAACGCTTTCTGGAACTCTAATAGTATGCAGTCTGTTTGTAAACCTTTGTCAAATGATGTGAATATGTCATGGGTAAATTCCACTGACTGAGTTACGCATGAGTGACCAGCTCTAAACCCAGGTTGCTAAGGAACAAAGAAACTCTTGTTTTGAAGGTAGGCAAAGATCAGCCGTGGACTAGAGGCATAACACGAGAGGTGACAGAGGAAAACCACTTCCAAGTTAAAATAAAGGAAAATTATGCGACAGATCATAAAAAACAGAACACATAAAACGACAAGAACTGTTCTCTAAAGGCGAGGGGTGAGGAAGCAGCAATATAGCACGATGCCCACAAGAACGCCCACCAAGTGAGGATTTACGAGATACGAAATGCGAAAAAGGTACACCAGCCATATATATACATATATATATATATATATATATATATATATATATATATATATATATATATATATATATATATATATATATATATATATATATATATGTTGGCTGAAATAATGCTGGCCGTAAGTACATACGACTACGGCGACTATGCAGTCGGTACGATTTATCTAGAACTCTTGGGTATTTTTTAAGTATTGATCCAAGTTCACTTCGACACCATGTATATATTGTTACTGTCTCCGCGGAGGGTTCACGCGCCGCTTTATTGCTCACCAAAGCACAAATAACCGTCCAAATCGTAGGAGCGCCGTAGTCCTCCTCTTTCTCCACTCTCGCTTTCCCCGTATTTTACTTGCAGAGACTCTTTGAAACATTCCTCCTCTCCCAGACGAAGCCCTCCGGGTGAGTCACTTGTGCTTCCTGCATGTGAACGGCTTCAGGCGGGCAACATGCGTCACCTCAGTCTTGCGTGAACAGCGGCCATTGGAAGTGTGGAGTCCAATCGTTTATTTTACCTCGATTAGACGATCGCTTTTGCAGCTTTTGGCACTTTTTGGCTCAAGCCACATCTGCGTATTGGAGTCCACAGCCACACGAGGTCAACAGGAACATAGGTAACATGTTGGTGGTGACTGTCGTAGGTTGTTTTAAAGTGGTCTTGCGTGGCCAATGTTCGTAAGCCAGCAAGTCTACGAGCCTCTTCTGCACGACACAAAGACTCTGCCATAGACAAATTCTGATGAATGACAAAAAGACAAAAGATGTCCAGCGTATGACGAGTTGGTCGTGCGTAAGGAAAGAAGGGGCAGAAACCGGTCGTTTCGTGTTTCGCGGAATGGAAAGCATACGTTACGAACGGTAATGCTTCATCGCAGTTCTAGTGGTCCGAAGCGACGTACATTGATAGCACGTTTATCAATGTTCAATTAAGGCGCTCGGTGAGCCCATTAGTTTGTGGATAACAAGCTGTTGAGTGTCAAAACGTGGAGGCACACGAAGCCAGTAATTCTTCCACAACGTCGACCATAAATTGGCGACCACGGTCACTTATTATCGCGCGAGGCAGCCCTTGTCGGAGTATGGTTGAATGTAGCAAAAACTGGAAAACCTGGGCTGTAGTGACGGAGAATAGAGCTGCCGTCTCATAATACCGCCTCAGGTAGTCCGCGCACACAATAATCCACCGTTTGCCTCTTGAAGAACGTAGAAATGGTCCGATCAAGTCTGTGCCGCATTTTTATGAAAGGGAACTGGGGGGCTTTACAGGCTGCAGGGAACTGACTGGAGCTGAGGTAGGTCGCTTGTGGCTCTGGCACTGTGAACAACTGTTGACATTGGTGTCAATTCTTTTGTGCATTTGAGGCCAGTAGAATCTTTCTTTTGTACGAGTAAGTGTTGACGCGGTCCCTAAGTAACCTGAGGTCGGGTGATCGTGCGTAACGTGCAGAACAGATGTGTACTGAGACTCCGGAACGACGAGCAGAAAGCGGGCGCGTGTCCATAAGAAATTTCTCCTGTTAAGAAGACCAGTTCGGGCACAAAATCCACCTGAAGTGACCTGAAGTGGCCTTTGTGTGAGAGAGAAAAGAGCCTCCAAGCTTGGGTCTTCGCCCTGCTCTGTGGCGAATGTCAAGGCATCGGGAAAATCAGCGAAAGGGAAGCGATAAGATGATCAAAGTTCTCGGCTTCACAATCCGTTGTATGTTGTGGCCTCCTAGAAAAGCAATCAGCGTCAGCGTGTCGACGGCCACGCCTGTACGAAATAGTTAACACATATGCCTGTAGACGAAGGGCCCATCGCGGGAGGCGACCGGACGGGTCACAGAGGGTGACCAGCCAGCACAGAGAACGGTGATCTGTGATGATGGTGAACGGGCGACCATAGACGTACGAGCGAAGCCACAATACGGCTAATACTACTGCTAGGCATTCTTGTTCCGTCACAGTGTAGTTACGTTCACCCTTGCTTAAAGAACGGCGTGCGCATGCGACGGCATGTTCGTTGTTCCTAGAGCGCTGAACGAGGACGGTACCGATGCCGACGCCACTTGCGTCTGTATGAATCTCTGTTGGCGACGAAGGATCGAAGTGCCGCACGATTGGCTGTAAAGTTACCAGAAATTTCAGTTGGCGAAAAGCGGCTTCACCCTCACGGCTCCAATCAAACGGAGTGTTCTTACGCACAAGATTCGTCAATAGGTGAACATCCGCGAAACCGAGTATGAACCAACGGAAATACGAGCACAGCCCGCGAAGCTGTTTGACAGATTTAGGTTGCTCGAATGATTTAACGGCTGCCGTCTTCTGTGGGTCGGGTCTAATGCCATCCTTATCGGCGAGATGTCCTACCACCATAGTTTGGCGCTCGCCAAAATGGCATTTTTTGGAATCCAGCTCAAGACCAGCCTTTTCGATACAGTCGAGTACAATAGCGAGACGAGCGTTGTGCTGCTGAAGTATGCGTCTAAAGATTACGACATCATCAAGGTTACACATACAAATCTACCATTTCGAACCACGCAGAACAGTATCCCTGGATCTTTTAAATGTCACCGGTGCATTGCACAAACCGAACTGCATGATGTTGAATTCGTACAACCCGTCAGGCATAACGAATGCCATTTTTTTTCTCAGCTGGGTGCATCGGAATGTGTCAACAACCTACTCTCAGGTCGATGGAAGAAAAGTAGGAAGCGGAATGCGGACAGTCGATGAGGTCATCAATACGGGACATCGAACAGGCCTTTTTCTTTCAAACGAAATTAACTCGGCGGTAATCAACGCAGAATCTCCATGCAGTGTCTTTCTTCTTCACAAGAATGACGGGAGCGGCCCAGGGACTTGCTGATTCTTGAATTACTCCCTTTCCTAGCATTTCTTGCACTTGTTCATTGATGATGCTATGCTCTGTGCTCTGACGGTGCCACTCTGTAAGGTTTCGGCTGTATGGGATGCGCCGAAGTAGTGTTTATCCGATGACGTATTTGAGACGCTGGAATTAAAGGCATTTTGGTGTTTTTCGAAAAGTCGAACACTTTCGAGTTCTTGAGAACGCCCAGGAGTCTATGACGTTCGCTTTGACTAAGTGACTTGCTGATCATTTGTAGAAGTTGCGAATCTTCTGAACCTTCAGGATCTAGATGTTCATTGTCGCCTGTAGCAGCAGCAAGTGCAACCAGCGTAGTAGAGGATTCGGGTTCGAATACAGCGAGTTTCATGCCACGAGGCAACACTGCAGGCTCCATTGAACTGTTAATGATCCACACACTTGCGCGTGCGTCCTTCGACTACGGACACCAGGCAATGGGGAGCTAAAACATTTTTTTCACATAAGTCAATTGAATCGGTTCCAGCGCGGCATCAAACATGGCAAGGTCGTTACTAGAATAGGATCCTCGAACGCACACAGCAGAAAATGCAGGAACGGCCGTGTTGTCGGAGGCGACAAAGACGCATTCATCCCGTGATGAATTATCCAAGAGCGCAGCTGGGAAACTACCCCGCATTGAAAGGTGCCCACTTCTACCGTCAACAGTTGCCCCACACTCCCACAAGAAATTGATTCCCAAAATAACGTCATGTGTGGATCGTGTAATAACCACGTATTCTGTGGTAAACACCTTCCCACACAAAGACATGTCCGCAGTACAGAATCCCACAGGACGCAACGCATCACCGTTCACACCGCGGAATATCGCACCACGGCTTAAGGAAAACATTACTTTCAGTTCAAGAAGCTTCTTAAACTTGACACTCATGACAGATATTGTCGCGCCTGCATCCGCAAGGTAGGTCATCAACAGGTACATGAACTTTGTTCTTGAGCTGACTATGCGTGTGCTGCTATGTGCTCTTTCTCCTCTCCATCGTTCATCCCCCCATCACGCTCCCATGTGTAGGGTAGCAAAGCGGTTAAGCTAAACTGATTAACCTCCCTGCCTTTCCTTCTTCGCTTTTTTCTTCTTTCCATGTTCTTGAGCTAAGCACTGATAGGGGTATATCTGTTGATAGTGCGTGGTATTTGGCGGCCTCACCCCCATTGGCCACGCCGACTAGTTTTCCGACCGAGGTGACTGCGTGAGTCGCCGCGGCGACGGGAATCGTGGAGCACGGGGAGCTCGTGGTGGCGTTGAGCTTCAATCAGAGGGTGGCGAGGCGTAGCGTAAACCGGGAGGTGTGCGTGGTAGCCATGGCGTACAGAACGGGCAGTCGGAAGATTGGGAGGACATGTGCTGGTAGGGGCTCTCACTGGTATGAAGGGTGGTAGTTGCAAAAACGCGAGATGTGACCCGCCACGCCACAGCTGTAAAACACCGGAAGGGGTCGAGACACCTGCGGCAGCTCGGAGTAAGCAGTCCTCTCAGAAGGAATTGAATGGTAGCATCGCTCTTCATTGGGTTGGTAGCCAGCCGATGTTCGTTGAGAGAAACGCGACGAGCGATAACGGCGTTCCTAATTGGAAGGTGGTCAATATGACTGCCCAGATTTCAGTGTTCCTGGGCATTCATCGACGTCATCTGCTGCATTAATTGATGGCTGCCATGGCGCCGGAGCGCCGGCGTTCGCGTGTGTTCTCTTCCAGTTGCATAGCCGTCCTGAAAGCCACCGGGGCAATGAGAGATTTATTGACATCGAAGCAATTCTTCTCTTACAATCTGCCGTATTGTCGACGAGAGGTCAGTAGGCGGCATTGTATTGACACTGACCGTTGTTAGACGTTCGAGAGGCTGCTAAATTTCGGAGCTATCTGTTGCATCTTCAGTGTTTCGAATGTGCGACAGTGCAGCATTACCTCCAACACTGAGTTCAGGTTCTCTTTGCAAATCAGGAAATTGTACACGTCTTCGGTTATCCCCTTAAGAACGTGTCCAAGCTTGTCCTCGTCAGGCACCCTAGGATTCAATATCTTGCACAACTTCAAAACTTCTTCTATATATCTGGTACATGTCTCCCCTGGAAGCTGTGCCCTCTGAGCCAATGTCTGCTCCACTCATTTTCCTTCGCGTTAGAATCGCCGAAGCACTTCTGCACTTCCTCAATAAAACGATACTAAGTTGTGAACATGCCCTCGTGGTTTTCATACCTCATGAGAGCAATACCACCGAAAACAAACGATTGAGCTGCACGGCCGAGTCCCAGCCCTTGCTTCTGCTTACCCAATTGTAGTTCTCGAGCCACTCATCGACGCCTTCTCCTGAGGTCCCACCGAAGTACGGCGGCACTCTATAGTATGGCAAGGAACCGCTAGGAGTTGCCCCCACCGCATCAGTGGTCTGGCCTTTGGACATCACTTCGATCAGCGAAGGCGGAATCCCGGCAAGGCGGCGGCTGGGGCGAAGTCTAGGGAGTAGAGCTTCCGTCGTTGGGTTCGTCTTCCTGTTACCCTGCACCTCCACCAATCTGTTACGGTTTCCGAAGAGGATTGGGGCCGCTTTATTGATCTCCAAGACACAAATAACCATCAAAATCGTAGGAGGAACTTCGTCCTCCTCTTTCTCCACTCACGCTTTCCGCGTATTTACTTGCAGAGACCCTTTGTAACAATGTATATATACCTGAACCACCCCTATATGCAGCGCACATTGTCATCACAGAATGTGAAACAAAATACTAGGCGATAATTCCCTAAAATGAGCGATTAAAACAATAAATTAAAGTCCCGATGGAAGTTCTGAAAGCCATTGGACACATGGGCTCGTCTGCGGAGTGTCGATTCGAACATCTAAGTCTCAGAAATACTGAGCTTCCGTGTCGTGGTTGCGTGAGGCAGACGCGCGCAGGCTTGGGCCTTGTGTACGCGGTCCGCAGCTCTGAGCGCTTAGCCTGCCGGCCACGACTTCACCTCAGAGGCAGGTGCTCTTCTCTTGCATGGTTCAAGAAACTGTGCCCGCACACCGCGGCACATCCGGTACGCTCTCTCTCTCTCGCCGCGCGTTGTCTTTCACGTGATGAACCAGACGGGCAAATGGCGGCATTAAAGGAGACTTCGCTCCCTACAAGTGGGCAGGTAGTGGTGGGCCTCTGGGTGTACAGGAGGTCACGCCGAGTGGCACATAGCCATAAACTGCATGGGCACGTCTGTGGCATCATTGTAATCTATCTTTGCCTACTCGTCGGCGACTTCATTTTTGTGTAAGCAAGAAATAAAGGCGTAGAAAAGAAACTACTAAAAAACGTGCGACGCATTAGTGCGTGCACAAATCAGCAAATCAAACAATGGGTAAAGATCACAAAGCTGCCTCTGTGGGTACCAGAGCGTGACTATGCAGCACTCAAGTGCGCGGCAAGCACAATCTATTGTATTTTGTTAATGTGATGCTATGTAATAATCTACCAGGACAAGTCATAAGATGCCAAATTACCAGGAAAAATAACACAGTATTACACGAAGGAGTCACAGCTATAGAGTTCACAAGAAGGACACATATATTCTCTATTATCGGCCAGAGAAGGTTCGTATGAGAAGCCGCCGCCCCTCATTTTCTAGCACAAGTGATTTTTCTCAAGGTCTCCCGAAGGCTTCTGTTTAAAGCAAACTACAACAAACAGCACACATATAACCTGATGACCCCCGTGTACATTGTTTTCATGTGTACTACCGCTACAGATGAGCCGGATTCCAAGCTTTATACCCAGCCAAATTTAGCAATGAAACAAGCAGCAATATTTTACATGATCACTGCAGTAACCGTGAACTTCGAAACGCATAATTGCTTTATTAAACAAGAGTTTCTTTTTTTTTGCTGTTTCATGATTTTTCGTATTCGGAATTTCTTCGCTAAGTGCTACGGCTCCGGCAATCGAGTTGAAGAGCGCGTTCATCGCCGAACGCGGACTCCTCTTTGAGATGCACGTGGGGGTGAAGGAGGGAGAGGGGGGCGCTGGCAAGCGAGAGCGTATCTGAAGGTTCACACGGTCATTAGTAGCGACGTAATTCATTCCTCCGTCACCTGGAGGCACGAAATGCTTTCGTACCCAATGTACGCTGCGCGTGCCTTGTGCAGTTGCACCGATTGCTTTCGCTGGCTCACCCCAGCTTCAGTTGAACCGGCTCCAATGGTGCCTGTCCAATGCGTGGTGTTAAACCGAACAGTGAAGGAGAATATTTTCTTGCCTTCTTTTCCGTACTGTGGAAATGCACTCTCCTTCCATGGGTAATGAACATTTCAAAGTCACGTAGTGGCCAACACATTTGTGACTACTTTCTCTGTTAATATGGTACTCAGCCCACGCAGCCTGTGCGGTAAGGAAGTTTGGTTATAAAATTGAGTAGTGCTCAGTGTATATTTTGTGTATTAATACATTCTGTAGATTTTGGTAGTTGTTTATTTTTCTTTTTTGGTTACTCTGTGTGCCTTAAAAAGGCATTTTTGTGGTAAATAACTGCTGTCCCGATTGACACTCGTCAAATACGTAAGGCAAGACCATTTGCTGGCGGAAAACTTGATGAAAGGGCTGGTGTGGCCGAGCTGTAATATAAAAAAACTGGAGTTGGCCATCCCGTGGAGCTAAAGATTGCACTGAAGCTAACGGCTTTTTCTCTTCACGCGTAACCAGCGAACTTAGTTAAACTGCCAATAAGTGTTCACAAATAGTCATCGTGCCTTCGGCATCACCTGTAACCTAAGTGTGAAAATATATCTAATCTGAGGGCACCAGCGTTACCCTCTTTTTACGTCACACTTTGCACGTTGACAATATTGCAATAAAAACTGTGCCGCTGCCAGTGCACTGTTCCATCACTTGGTTGCTTATGCTTTCAGTAGACATTCTTATGTACGTAGTGCTCATTCATTCATATTTCCCTGAAACCTGCAGGGAATGCTTCAGCATACTTGGGTTGAGACGTGTGGTATCATTGTCACGTGGAGTGCGCACTGATCTACAGCGCCAATATATACACGACTTGTGCGCCTAAGGACGGGGCACGGTAATTACAAGGGCCTGGGATGACGGCCACCTGTTTGCGTGCGAAGGCGCCGCGTTGGTTATTAGTTACCTTCTGCAAGTTTTATAAACAGGTTCTTTTTTGTCCATGCAGCGTTAATTTCGGTCCCGCGTAAATGACGGGCGCGTAGCTGTGAGGACAAATTCGCAACAAACCTTGCAATTAGCCGGTTTCACGTGTTTTGCTTATTAAGGAGAAAATGAGCCCACATGCGTCTGCATCTAATGCGTACATATCTTTCCGAAAACTGCGACAACTATTCAGTTAGAACCTGCTTTGTGATTCAGCTCCCTATTACAACTGTTATAGTTTGATGGGAACCTCTGAACTAAATTTTAAACAAAAACCATACTCACGCGATCTTATAACAATTCTGAGAGCTAACGGAAATGACTTTACGCAGGTGCAGCTGGAACGTTCAATATGTGGCTATGGTGAGAACATGGACATGATAACGGACGGCTTCTTTGATGCTGTGCTGATGACCTACGTACTCTGCTCAGCGCAAGACGGCCGCAAACTTCTGGATGAGTGCAAGCGTGTTCTGAGAAAGGTGACAGTGTTTGATCCTTACTAGGCTAATAAAACATAAGTGTAGCTATCTTGTCCACTTCTTATTTTTGTAAGGCTTTATTAGCAATTATAGCCCGTTAAAAATACTGATAGCAACGCTTATCCTAATCCCACTGTTTGTATATGGCATCATGCGTTCCTTTTTATTAGGTCGCATAACATGAAGAATACCAATAAGAGCATAAGAAACATGTGGCTTTGTTTCATAAGGCTATATTTAAAAGCCTGATATTTTCTCGTGGTAGAAAGAGGGTCAGTTTTGGCACGACAAAGCTTCTCTAGCTTGATTTTCACCACAACAGTTTCTTAGTGCGATACGAGGTGGCAACAGGCAAAAGCTATCAGTTAATAACCGTGAGCTAATGCTATGCCAAAGCTCATTTTAACATGTAGAAGAACCACAGAAAAAAAAGGAATTTCGGAGACTTTACCTAATAATCGACATTTAGTGTCCCAATTAACTGCTCTTGGCCGTGACGGACAGAATAGTGGGATGATCAGGAATACGACCTGCAACATTTGCTTAACACTGGCACACTTTAACATGCGCCAAGGTAGCCGCTGAACCTTGACTTTCATCACGCAGCTCATCCGACTGTGGATGCAGTTTCCAATAAGCTATTTCCCTCTGTATTCACTGCAGTATTGTATGCCGTCAAATATGCCTGATATTAAGGAAAGTTTATAACGACACAGTCATAGTGCTAAACCCTCCACCAATAATTGCCAGTAAAACGCAACTACGTTTACAATATCGTCATCTCTTAAAGTTCAGCCCTATATTTATTCACAATTTACGCTAGCACCCGAAGATAAGCCAACAAACACGTGATACTTGTGTCACTGCAATAAGTTTTGTAATGTACACTTGCACTGTCGAAGTGTGACGCCTCAAATCTGTCAGCCAATCGTGGTGACCTTTATCAGCAGACCCGGAGACGTGCTTTACATGTGGACTCTTATCACCGACGCTTATGTTACGAGAGAGAAACACGTTACTATTGTGAAAATACTTGAGCAAGTGCTAGAGGCAGCCACCCCTTTGCGCTTCGAGAAAGCAACTATGATCTCGTTTTCTTTGACGTAAACGCAGCTTTAAAATTCAATAGCATTCACTGAATATTCCGCTTGTTTTCGTGGTGGTCAGTGGTCGTACTTTCAATGACCATACACAGGCACCGATGCAAAACACACATGATTTTACGCAACTGAACTGAGGGGAACGTATGTCGCTAATCTTCTGTGCTGTAGTGCGAGAGTTTCAGCGCGTCTGTGGATTTGATGTTCTGGTGGAGCGCTTTGTATTTACTATCGCTCTAGATGTGATTGTTAACAGTCGTTTTCTATACATAATTATGAAGTGAATTAACAAGGGAAAGTATTAAGGCCCACATCAATGAACAATTCTCTGTCTACAATGACCGCCATAGTCAACGATTTCTGCCTATTTATTTTTTGTGTTCATAGAGGCGAATGTGGAGCACCAAATAATCTCCTGACAAGGGGTCGTTATTGGCGGCTCTATTCTCGGCTGCCTTTCTCACGACAGAACGGTCGAGACCAAAATGGTGTCAATTTTCACAAAAGCTGAATACAGTAATTTACCTGAACTACTATCGCACAGTTCTGGGAACATGCCAATGGCCTGTATCACTTCCGAATTATCTTGAAAATAATTAAAGAGAAGGGTTTGAATTGCATACCAAAACAATGAAGATGTTCTTGCACTGCATATCGCATTAGATTCCGATATCGCCTACTTGTTCACTGCATATCCCATTTCCCATACTCAATCGACAAAATGGCCAGGGGGTGAGGGGGGCTGCTGAAAGTAGGATTGCAATTCGGGTAGCATATAAGGATAGAGCTGTTCTGACCAGAGATAAGAACGCAAAGAGAGGCTCTAATGTTTGTACGCGAGAGCTTCTTTTGAAACCATCCTAATTCTTGGCAAGAGATTTTTCAAAGTGTGAATGAGGCACATCTGTACCTCGGGAAAACAAGAGCCGACTCGTATAATTGGGCAGAAGTAATCTTATCCCTCTCTCCCGGTGCAAATGCCTGCGTTTACAGTACGATGAGCGAAACGTGAATAAGGTCAATGCTGGAGCCAACGTTTTGACAAGTGGACTTGTCTTCTTCAAGGCGACGTATGCTTTCGTCACCACAGTATATATTGGTGGGGTTCTTCTAAAGGGGAGAGGGTGTCAGGCGGCAGGATGCGGAAACGAGGGAAAATGTGTTGGCGAGTCAAATTGAGTTAGCGTGTCGAACTCTCAATTCGACACGCTAACACATTTTTCCTCGTTTTCGCATCCTCCCGCCTCACACACTCTCCCCTTTAGAAGAACCCCACCTATACATACTGTGGAGAGGAAGGCATACGTCGCCTTGAAGATAAGTCCACTTGTCGAAACGTTGGCTCCAGCATTCACCTTGGTCACGTTTTGCTCATCGTCTTGAATTTCCATCTCCCGCATTCCCCGTCTTTTCTCTGCGTTTACAATAGGAACTTTAAGTTCTTGCAAGTTGTGATCTGGTAGGTTAAAGTGTTCCTCGAGCACTTTGTGAGGGCTGCGCCCGTATGATTCCCGCGTATTGAAGATTACTTGGTTCCTCTGTTCCTAGGATAATTCTCCCGCTAGAATCAGTCAGAATATCAAAACGTCGAAGTGCCTCACTGACTTCAAAAGTAAAATTAAATTGTGGGGTTTGCGGTGGAGAAGCACGCTATGAATATGAGGCAAACGATAGCAAGGGGCTCCGAATTAATTTTTACCATCTGAGATTCTGTACCATGCGTCCAATCTGCGGTACACGGGCGTTTTTTGCATTCCGCATCCATCAAAATGCAGCTTCCGTGGCCGGGATTTGATCCAGCAAGCTCGTGCTTTGCGGCAGAACGCCAAAACTACTAAGCAACCGCGGCGGGTCTCAGTGACTCTGGCGCTGCGCTGCCGAACACGAGGTCACGAATTTCATCGCCTCCGCGACGATCGCATTGAAATGAAGGGGGGGATGTAAAAGTACCCTTTTGTTGCTTTTGCGGAAGGCAGAAGAACCCCAGGTGGTCAAATGTATTCGGGAGCCCCCTACTCCAGCCCCCCTCATAACCTAATGTGGATTTTGTGGCGTGAAAACAGACACTTCAGTTCACGTGACCTCATACAGAGAACACATTAGTATTTGCTATCATCTATTTAGACTGAACGTAAAAAAGGCTGTAGGACCCTTAGAGTATCATACAATAATTACCAGAGGGAACTCTGGCGCTAGTGTCTACGGGAGCTGCAATGAGAGCGGTTTACAAGCATGGGAATTGTGGGAAGTGCATGGATTTGCCTAAACGTTGTCTTTTTGTCTTCAAACGGCTTTGTGACTTTGTAAACTCGTCATTTTCCCGAAGGTACTGCGTAAGAAAAAAATTATTAAACATCATTAAAATTGTCCGACAGCATTATTCGAACACAGGAACTCATGCGCAGAAGCGTGTAACTGAAACCATTAAGCCACGGAGGCATGTGTCGACAAGCGAACGAAACGCCCTTATGAATTTATTGTGGGCATGCCAGTGCATTGATACGCTTCACGCGTTTCGATTTGCCTAACTGGACAAGCTCAATCGTTGTAATTATTAGAAACTGTGCGTGTTCGAGGCATCTTCTGGACTCGGAAGAGAGCAGAATCGATTGCGCTGGAAGTTATGACATTAAGATTTCTATAGCGTAATATGCAGAGCCGCAAGAACGTCTGAACCCACAAGCACGAAGACCAGACAAATCCATGTACTTCCTATCATTCCCATGGTGGTAGAACGACTGCAGTACCAGAGTTCCCTCTAGTAATTATTGTATGAAACTCTATAGTAGGACCTATCCTTGACGTACACTTGATGTTGCTTCAATAAAAGACTGCGCGCCATTTAAAACAAACTATAGACTACGTTTTCTCCGTAAACTTGCATGATAAATAAGGCACATCCACTGAAATTACGTTATAGCTATGCACTTTGCTGTAAGAAATTGCAGAGTGCTCCACCAGAAGTTATTAGAACCTAATGTACACAATTTGCTATCTCCCGATTCTGTAGTGTCACAAAGAAGTCGCGTGCAAAGCTTTTTGAGAAGACAATTCTAGAATTTCAATGTCGGCCGTTATTTGTCTCCCTGCAATCATAATCGTTTCAAAAAACCGATACACGACGTATATCAACATCAGCTTCACAACAGGAAGTCCTTTAGAAATACAGGTATTTTCCCCTTTGTGGAAAACCAAGCGGTCTTTATGTTGTGTACCTATGAGCAAATTATTGGTGTCTGTCATGACTGACGTCGTAACAGCCCTTTTAATTCTTGTGAATTCGGACCAGAAATAACAAGATTAGTGGCATCGGCATACACGATAAATTTTACAGTTGTATCAATATTAGTAATGTCGTTAATGCTAAGGTTAAAAAGCGTAAGACCTAGTACGCTCTGTTGTGCCACGCCATTTAGTAAAGGAACAAAACGTGACCTCTCGTGTTTTATGCATACTGATTGTTTTCGATTAGTAAGGTGAGACTCAAATAATGCTAAAGGAGTACCTCTAATGCCATTCTGTGATAATTTTCATAGCAAAATTTTATGATTTCTGCAACCGAATGCCTTACTCAAATCTATGTATAGTGTCAATGTGAAGAGATTTTTTTCTGTTTTTAATACATGTTCCTTGAGTGTGAGCAAAGCAGTTCCTGTTCACCTGCCTCTACTAAAGTCGAACAGGGCACTAGATATAATGTTTTGTCTGTCGAGAAAGTTTGATAAGCGAGAAAAAATAATATTTTCTAATCCTTTGAAAAATACTGGAATGATAGAGATGCGTCTGTATTTTGACGCGTCGTTTCTGTTGCCCCCTTTAAAAAGTACAGTTACCCTACTCATTTTCATCTTTTCTGGAAACACCCCAGACTGTAAAGCTAGATCAAAAATATGCGTACAAGCGTGAGTGATGTATTCTAAAGCATACTTTATAGGCTTAATTTTGATATCATAAATGTCAAGAGCTTTACTATATTTAAGGTTCATGATAGTGCTAAGTATCTCAGATTCACTTGTGGGGTTTAAAAATAAGCTGTTGGAAACGGAAAGAAACGATGACGTATCAGGCCGAGTTTGCTGTGCCCCGGTTATACTTGCAAAGTAATTATTGAAATGGTTTGCTAGCGCTAAACCCGAAATTTCATTGTTATTATATGTTATCTTGTCTGGTGAGGTAAAATGCTTTTCGAGGCCAAGAACCTTATTGATAATGCTCCACAAGGTTTCATGATGTTTACCAGTGGCGTTTGCAAACAGATGCTCATCATAAGCATTCTTAGCGCATCTAAGCTCCGTATTTAGTTTCTTTCCCTATTTTTTAAACAGTATCAACGTTTCAGGCGAGCGTGTTGTGAGAAATCTATGGTGCAGTTTATCTTTGTGTTTTATCATTTTAACAGGTTCCTGTGTAATTCAGAGTTTTCTTATCTTTTTGGATTGCTTAATCTTTTTGAAAGGAAAATGTGTTGCTCTAGATTTTTACAAACGCTAAAATTCACTTGGAATACGCGACATTTACATTTAGTATAGGAACGACCAGTCATAGTTGCAAACTGTGCGATTAAGAAGATCCATATTTCTATCAGCTATATCTTGTATAGTAAACACATTTGACCCTGAACAACTTTTTCTCACATTGACAGGATATGTCATAAACATAGGACAATAATCACTGACGTCCGACGTTACTGTTCCAGTATGCTCTACGACAGTGTCAATATTCGTGATAAGAATGTCGAGACATGTAGACGAAGACAACGTAACACGAGTTGGTGTGCTAATTAGGTTTACAACTCCCGCACATCTAAGTCTATTAGCAAAATCCAGTGTGACAGCAGTATATTCAAGAAAATTTATGTTAGTGTCTCACACGCAAACAAGTGGAATTCATTAGCAAAAAACATTTCCAGTAAATTATCAAAGAAATTTAGAAAGCCAAAAATATTTTTCTTTGGCGGGCGATATACGACCGAAATTATATCGGAGTAATGTTTAAGCGTTAAATTTCATACTCGTTTGTTGTTTTACCAAATATTGATACTTCGCAGTTCCATCCAGACGAGAGATACATTGCGACACTCCCTCCTCGCCTATCAGTTCGATTTAAAACGCAATCATCATAGCCATCAAGGTACAGCCGAGCACTGCAGTCATGATACCATGTTTCGGTTAGCAAATGATATCGAACTTGAAAGAAAATATATTTTAAAAGTTACTAATAATTTCTTGTTTGTTGACTGCGGATCGAGCATTCAGGTGTAGAACAGAAATGCTAGAGTTAAATTGTAATTATAAAGGATACGGCACGATGAAATCGTGATAATCCATGGCAATTTTTAGTGAACGTTCCCAGTCACATCAGAAACAGCAGACTAATTCCTAGCAAGATCACGTTCTTCCGATATTTGCACAACATCAGAGGTATCACTTTCCCTTACATAGATTTTTCCGAAGCTGGTCTCCACAGATTTCCATTTATGCTCTTATTTCCTTTCACTGCCATGCCAAGCAGCCTCTTTAGCGCTGGGCACAAATGTTCGTTCAAGTAAAAGGGCATTTAGATTCTAATCGTAGGTCTCTGCTCGTGATTCTTGCCTTCTTTGCTGTTTTCAAGATGACATCCCGTTTAGCTCTAGATTTAAACTGAACGGCAATGTTTGTTTTATTGGGGTTGCGTTTTGTAACACGGTGACAACCCTCAACGTCAGATGAACTGATTAGCTCATGGATTGCAGAGCCTATATCAGACAAAATTTTAGCAGGGTCCTCATTGTCTTTCTTTACAACGCCCTGTATTTCCAGATTAGCGTTTCGTGAGTACTTCTCCGAATGCGTGAGTCGCCTTTCAAGTTCAGCTGCATTCTTTTCCAGAGCAGCACAATTAGCGCGCAGTTCGTCATTTTCCTTTTTGACTTGCATTCTTTGAGAGCTCAGAATCAAGCTTTTGTCTCGTTTCCTCGTTCCACTCATGCAAACAGTTAATACTCTTACTCATTTGGCATTCTCATTGCGCACCTCCTGGATCACGTTATTGAGGTCACGTTCTGATGAAGCATTGGAAGTTCTGAATTTTTGCTTAAGTTCTTTGAGCAATTCAGCTCCTATCTCTTCGTTCAGCTTTGCGAGTTCCTTAGCCCTATCGGCAATCCTAACATACAGCAACTCATGTGCGAAACAAGCAAATACACACTCAAATTTGGCCGTGGCGATGACACTTTATGAGTAGTGTTAGGATCGGCCTACAGGGGTACTGCTTTGCAAAGCTATTGCAGCCCGCTGCACGTGCTTCGATCGACCCACGGTGGTGGCGCCCTTGAGAGAACCAGCGAGGACGAAAGCGCTAACCGACCATGAACTTCCTTCAGAGAACTGCGGAATACGGCAGCGTTAATCCACCATGCGCCTCGTTCGGAGAATCGGTGACGGTAGCAGGGCGGGCCACCTTTGGTGCCCAACGTATTGTTGTTTGATTTGCCGGGTCTTCATGGTCTCTCTCGGCAGCAAGAAGAGCTTCCCTAACAAAGGGGTGCTTTGCGGTATGTGGGCCCCTGAATTCATCACAGTCTGCTGACACTCGTGGCGACTACAGGAGAAAGGCAACTCTGGAATTTAGATGCTCAAGACTATGGGCAACCGGCGGCTGCGTTGCGGGGGTCAGCTCAGGGAACCGACGCACCTTTGAAGACTCAAGATAATGGACAACCGGCGGGTCGACTGCGTTGACGTTTGACGCTGCGAATCGGTGGTGAACTGCCGTTTCCCTCACCTAGGGATCTAGGGAACACGAACTGTTTATAAGCAGCCGTTTGTCGGTGCTAGGGTGTTCTCGTGCTCGTCGTCGTGCTCTGTGCTCGGGCTCGTCAATGTGCTCGTCAGTGTGCTCGTGATCATGCTCGTGAGCTGTGTGCTCGAGCTCCTATGCTGTCTACTTCGCTTTACGGACTCCATTTGGGAGTCATGCTAGACTGTCGAATGTATCTTGTTCTAATGTAAAATACTGTAAATAAATCGTTCTCGCCCAAGTGCTGTCCCTACAAGTTCCTCTTTACGACCTTCAACCCTTTCAACTGGTGACAGCGGTGAGATCGTCCGACAACTCTGACAAATGGATGCCTGTGGTGGGATCGTCCTCAAATCCTACAATAGAAATGCAAATGTATATGTACAATAGGCACTAAGCTGTAGTAAGAACAAGTAGTAACCTTTAGTTTAGCGCCAAGCAGCGTGGTCACCACTGCCAAGTGAATGGACAGGTGGCTGGCAGTCTGCTTTTATAGCAAAGGTGGTATCGCCGGATGCCGAGATATTCCCTAGAGCTGATGATAGGCACCACGCCTCATGTTGGCAGCCAGTCTAAAAGCTACGTCTGCCGTGCTTTCGCTGACCACGGCGATGCCCGTGAAGAAGACCGCTTCTTTCCAAAGCATCGGAATGCAGCTCCAGCAGAAACGGCGATCTGTAGTAAGAAGAAGCAGTAACTTTTAGTTCAGCGCCAACCAGCGTCGTCACCACTGCCAAGTCTCATATTCCTCAAGTCGCAACTCGATTCAAGTCTTAAGTCACATAGTGTTTCCGGTGCAGTTGCGTCCTGTACAAATGGTAAGTTATTGGGCATGCACAGTGCACGATACGATTAAGTATAAATGTAGACCACACAATAGACCATCGTTCTTCGTATTACTGGAGCTCTGCTGCCACACCGTCTTTTAGCAGTTCGCTACACCTGTACACATGTTGCAACTTCACCAAATTTTGTATTTAATTTCGTAAACAAGTATCGCTCAGTATATGACCAACTTTGGCATGCTTTTAAGTGAACTGAATAACTTAATGAGTAGACTTCTAAAAGGATTACTTTCTAGCTATGACATCACTTTGATATAACCTTTCGTATGTAACTCTGGAAATGGGCTTCTGCTTATAGGGAATCACGCCACAAACGCACATGTTTCAGTGCATATGCTCCTGTTTCTTGGGTTTCTACTCAAAGCAACTTCAGTCTTCGGCAGCCTACCTTGACATGTGAGACCCTATATCATTCTTGTCCACCAGAGATTAGCCCTAGCACATATAAGCTGAGGTTGTGTCAGCGCACTTTGGCGGAGGCGTAAACAAATGCAATGAAGCAGAATGTTTCTAGTTGTACCCTGAGTGATTTGAAGTAGAAGCTCGTTTCCTTCGTAGAATGATCATGCAATCCTTTAAAAAATACACTGAGCACCCGCAGCACTTTCCTCTGCACAAAATTTGCAGTTAACCAGTATTCTAGTTGAGTGAAAGTTCACCTGTCCTGACAATGTGCTAAATGTAAACACCAGTGAACACAGTACACGGTGCTTTCACATGGCAAAAGCAGTCAACAGGGGACGTGTTCCCGCGGGGCATACTAGTTAGATAGTAACTATTTGAATAATGAGTGAAACGTGTTAATCCTCCTTTGTAAGGAATTTTAAAGCAGGTAGCGGAACGTATCAGAAGACTTTTGTTTACGTGCTAACCCCGCGTCCATTATTTACTACATATATCTCTCTATATATATATGCATATATAAATATATCTATATCTATATATCTATATATATATATATATATATATATATATATATATATATATATATATATATATATATATATATATATATATATATATATATATATATGCAGCATTCTTGGAAAACTTGGGTTTAATTCTCTTTTGTTGTGTACTAATTGCTCAGATGAAAATTCATGCTGAACTTGGAGGAATATTTCACGAGTCTAACAAGAAAGGGCAGTAATACCTCAAGAGAGATGCGACATTTTGAAAGCTTTGGTCAACTGAGTAACATCAAAATTGTCAGCGAATTGGTACATTGCACGGGACTGAGCAGGACACACTTATCAATATGTTTATCATGCGCTCCAAATTCTCGTAAGAACTTACTTGGGGATGAGCGTGGATGATATCGCGACGCTTGTCAATTATGTTACTTTTAAAAAGATAATAAATAATACACATATGCGGGTGAAGTGAGACAGGATAACAGTTTCTTAGCTTGGTTTGCAATGCGGCATAACTTAGAATGAATTTAAATATAAGCTTGTAATCCCAATTATTGCAGATACCTTAAAAGTGACAATTACTGGAGTTTCATGTTCAAGTTCAAGTTTCAAGTTCAAGTTTATTCATCAATGATGTCAGATTTACAAGAATTGTATGCAAAATGAGCACTACACAGGGAGTCCCAAAGTTAAAAACTGTCAGGGGGACTCCCATACATGAAAAAATAAAAAAGACAATACAGATCAAACATTGGTTACGGTGGCATTACAGACTAAATAAGAAACAGCGCGAAAAAAGAAGAACTCAAAACTGTTTAGTAAAGCAAAAAATTGCGAAGACTTCTTTAGTGAACAAGCAATGCAAATGTAAAATACAATAAAAATATGAGTAATAAACGTGTAGTACAATAGCTAAGTCAATTATGATTACAATCACAGAGGCAGTGGTTAGGATGAAGAGAGTTGCTGCATAAAGTATTAACCTGATTCTTGAATATGTGCTCTGTGGGGGATGATTTTATGGTATGTGGAATAGAATTCCATAGTTTTATTCCCGCAAATGTGGTAGTGAACTTACCATAGTTTGTGCGCACTTTAGGCAAAAGACGATTATCGAGTTCAGAGAACCTAGTAGTGTTAGTATTCACAAAAGTTTCAGTAACAAAGCCATCTATGTGTGCAATATTACGAAATAACTTATAGATCACGATTGTTAACTTTAACTGAAAGAGCTGATGGAGAGGATGAATGTTTAAACTGCAATAAAGTGGCGTTGCATTCGATAGGAAATGGCTGAACGTCATGAGGCGAATCGCCTGATTCTGCATGCGTTGAAGTTGGCTGAGGTGAGCGAGGTATGTGTTTCCCCAGGCTGATATGCAGTAAGATAAATTGCTGTGAATGTGTGCATGATAAAGGGAATGGATAATGTGTGGCTGAAAGTACGAGCGGGTTTTGATTATGGCGCGTATTCCAAACGATATCTTACGGACAAGTGACTGCGCATGAAGATTGAATTTCAGATGCCTGTCTAAAACTACGCCAAGAAACTTAGTGCTAACAGATATTGGTATTAAGTTGTTTTCAAGACGCACCGATATAGAGTTCGAAATTAGTGTCGGGGAGGAATGAAAAACCATAAAAACCGTTTTTAGAGGATTGATGCACAACATGTTCTTTTGACACCAGGAAGTTATGTTATGCAGATCAACGTTAACATTTTGCTGTAGCTCGTCGACATCGTTAGCACAAGTAAAAATAGTGGTGTCGTCTGCATATAATATACAGTCTGTAGTGGTTAGAACATTAGGTAGGTCGTTGATAAATAGCAGAAACAGCAGCGGGCCAAGGATCGAGCCCTGAGGAACGCCTTGATATATGTTCTTAGCAGATGAGAGTTTGCCGTCAATCTGAACAACTTGAGTACGATTAGTTAGGTAGCTAGAAATAAGCTGAAGTGCTGGGCCAGTTATGCCGTAAGATTCAAGTTTATGTATTAGAATTTTGTGATTAATGGTGTCAAAGGCTTTTGTTAAATCTATGAATACACTTCCAACCAGCAGGCCTTGGTCGATTGCCTTCTTGACTTTGTCGGCAAAGGTTAGAAGCGCAAGCTCAGTTGAGCAACCCTGCCGAAAGCCATACTGTTTAGGTGATAGTAGATTAAATTTTGCTAGGTAGGATGATAAACGTGTATGAACTAGTCGTTCAATGATTTTACTGAAAAATGAAAGAATACAAATAGGCCTGTAGTTATTCAGAAGTTCACGATTGCCTTTTTTGTGAACAGGTGTTATTTTACCAACTTTCAGAGAACTGGGAAATTTGCCTGCTTTAAACATTTTGTTAACAATATCGGCTATGAGAGGAGACAGTTCATTAGAAACTAACTTGATACGTGATGGGTGAACAGAGTCTAGGCCAGGTCCAGTAGACCTAAGCAAAGATATAACATGAAGAACTTCCTTTGCATTCGTAGGTCGCAAGTAAAAAGAATGAAGATGACGAGGCAATGTCGGTAATGGGGGATCTGTTTGAGAATCGCAAGTACTGCTAAAATACTCGCTGAAGGCATTCGCAATATCAGCTGGGTGGCAGTATGTATGTGTCTCAGTTTTTATTTTTGTTACATGCTCACGGCATTTATTATTTAAGAATTCGTTAATGACCTGCCAGTTGCGCCTCGTATTATTGGCATTATTCAAAATCTTGTTCTGAAAGTAATCTCGTTTAGCACATTTAAGTGCTGCTGCAAGCGTGTTAGAATATTTTTTGAAACGAGATTTAAGTTCACAGTTAAATGGTTGACAAATTACCTTTTTGTGGAGCAATTTTTCTTCAATATACATCGAAGTAGCGCTTTCGTGACCCAAGGTTGTCGAGGGGAACTGAAGAAACGAGTTAGGATAGATGTAGTAGTGCATTCATGAATGCAGCGTGTAACTTCAGCCAAGAACAACTGATAAGCCTCTTCCGCGGAAGATTCACAGAGTACTGCGGTCCAGTCATTTGACTGTATCATAGAAATACATTTTTGAGAGTGGAAATGTACTTTCTCTTTCTTTTCAGTCGCTTTAGAATTTTCTCCAGCTAAAGTCAAAAATACAGGGTAGTGGTCGGTTATGCTGTGCTCGATGACTCCTGCCGTATGATCTGTAGTAAAGTTGGTTAGTATGTGATCAATTAACGTATTAGATCCTGTCATGTCACATCTAGTTGGAGAAGTGATTAGAGAAGCAAGGCCATAGCTAAGAAAAGACGCAAGATAATCAGAACATGATGGACTATTAGGGTCGATAATGTTTATGTTGATGTCTCCGCAGATAATGACATTTTTGTTTTCGTTCGCAACTGTGTGCAACAATTTTTCAAACTGCAGACAAAACTCAGAGTATGACGATGATGGTGAACGATAAATGCACGCTAACACTGTGTTCCGGCCATCAATTGAAAAAACACTCTGATCAAATTCTAACCATATAGATTCGCAGATTATATTAGGAAAGGCAAGATCATTGCGGCGTTTGTATGGCAATGATGATTTAATAAATATGGCAGATCCGCCGCCACGTGGCGTAGCACGATAGCAGTACTCTGCATTGTACTCTGGTAGCGCATATAAATTTCTATCGTCCGGTGACAACCATGTCTCAGATAGACAGATAAAAGAGAAGTTGTGATTAATTATGGAAAGAAATGCTATGAGGCTGTCATAGTTTTTTCGTAGACTACGAATATTGAAATGTATTAGCGATAACTTGGAAGTTTCATCACTGAAATGTTTTTTAAGATCCTGACAAGAAAACATTCTTGCGCAGGTTTAAGATATGCAGCCGCAAACACTAGTAAGCTAGGTGAAAACAGTAAGATCACCCGCACTAGAGATCCGGTACACACGGCTGTCATCTGTCTTTCGCGCCTTGATTACGCAGTGGTCTGTCCAGAGGTGTTTCCAGCCTCTTGCCTTTTTCAGCTCAAGAGCTTGTGCAAACAGCCGCTTTCTTTCTTGCGTAAGATGTTCATTTACGTATAAAGGCTTCTGATCCTTTTGTGGAAACCCAAGGTTCACAGTGGTCAAGCGAGCCTTGCGTGCCTTTTTCACGAACTCAGTTTTTTTTTCTCGGGAGCAAAAGCGTGCAATAATATTTGTTTCCTTTTTAGCTGGTACACGATATGCAGTATCGACATCCTCAGGAGCGATTTTGCATCCTATAGCATCACCCATAGACTGAACAACCGCAAGACAGCTTTCACCTTTAGTTGCAGGGACACCTTTTATTTCTACGTTATTTAGTCGGGAGTACTGTTCCAGTTCAGAAACCCTGCGCGCCAAGTCGACATTTTCATCTTTCAAAGCCCTGTTTTCAACAGCAAGATCTATATTCTGCTTCTTAACCGTCTCGAAAAGTTCATTAAACATGTTCAGGCTGTCACGCATCACAGCAACCTCAGCCCGTAAAGCGTCCATTTCTTTTGACAACTCAGCATTGGTCGGCATTGTGTAAACAGCACGAAATTTGGCAGCAGCGGCAGCGGTATGCAGAGAAAAATATGGTTGGAAAGCAAAGGAAAAAAAAAGACCAACCTGTGGCAAAAGTAGAAGTAGATTAGCGACTTGCTCGCGACCGCAACCACCGCTGCCAAAAGTGAGCGACAGCGTCAACGATGCCTCCTTATATGTGGGAGCTTGGCCGGTAGAGGGCAGACGCAGCAGACCAGTCACTGTCGTGACGAGGTGGTCAGCTGGGCACCGCACGTGTAGAGGTGATAGCCTTTCCTTGCTTCGGCTCGTGGATTGTTCCGCATATGCTGTGGCAAAAGTAGAAGTAGATTAGCGACTTGCTCGCGACCGCAACCGCCGCTGCCAAAAGTGAGCGACAGCGTCAACCATGCCTCCTTATATGTGGGAGCTGTGTCCATGCATTAGAATTACGAAGGAAAATGCAATGATATATATGTGGCCTAAACAGCAAATCTGCAATGTATAAGACTCAACCAAATATTAATTCCATCGAATAGGCACATAGATATGTCCATGGGTTTTCTATATATTGAGGGAAGAAAAAGGCAGGCGATATCATTTACTTTCCGTTGAAAACTACCATCGTTTCTTACCCTTGCGACTTGCCTTACCAAGTCGTTTCATTCTCTAATAGCCGGGTAGGGCGAAAAGAGAGTGGTTGGTTAACAATACACACAGTGGCTGGATACGTTTCTTCTACAATTATAGAAAAACGAATGGGAAGCCGGTATAGAATTTTCTATCTAACTTTATTACGGTAGATGTCAGAGCATCTTGGAAGGGCTCTAGATTACATGTGAGGATCTTAGGATCTATTCAAAAGTAAGATGCCTGCTTTCCTTGTTAGCTGCCTTAACCATACATGGACATATGGGCTTATATGAGAACATAAGTGTTTACATTGTAGACGCTTTTTAATTGTACGGAATTATCGGTGTAGGGTAAAGGGAAAGAAGTAATTTTTCGATAGTTCAGGTAACTATAAGGCTCATTAACCTCATAAGAAAGCTCATAGGCTTTGTAGAGGCGTTCCTTGCGTATTGTAAACAGCGCCGGTAGGTTCGTTAAGGTGTTTCCTGGAGGCTCTTATCCGGGATGTCTGGGCCGGCAACTGCATCGTTTGTGCGCATATCTGGCAGTTCAGCAATTTGATTAAACGTCTGGGCGAGCCTCCGGTTCTCCACATATGCAAGATGAAGGCGCGAGACCAGGCACGATATCCTGAACCAATAAGGAAATACCTGTTCCACGCACGCACGTGGAAAGGTTGTTTGCAAGTGGTCCAGTGTATTCATCTTTTCCACATACAGGGATCAAATAAGGTGTTCCACATTGCCAGTCTCTTGGAAATTTCTGCATAACCGTAAGGTTGCTAGGGAAGGTATTAATGCCAACGCTGAAGTGCAGGCTGATCTCTTAGTTTATTGCTGGTGTTACTGATTTTGACAAGATAGTGCATAGTAGACTTTGTATTCTACCTCTTGAGTAAAGTAAAGTTGGCGCAATCATTAAGAAGAATCAATTAAAGAAAAACGAAACAGTCGTCAGTCAGGAGCACAAATTTAGATCTCAGACATGCATAATTACGATTCAAATATGGTTAAGCATATTATCTCTGTATATTTATGGGTAATGCTTCTAATGTTAAAGCCTCGAGACATTTCACAATTCAAATGCTCATATTATTATAGAAAATTGTAACCGGTTAGACAAGTGTTACATATGTTCAACAACCTTGCAACACAAACGTACAAACGGTCGTGCTCGGTGATTAGTTACTGCGCTGTGTTAGGTTTTAGAAAAGGGAATGACAAATGTTATTGTTGAATTACTTCGGCAGCATGTTTTCGGACCATCAATTTTTTATCAACGAGAAAGTTCTTTATGCGGACCTCCGAAGGAAATATTTCACGCTTCCACGTATATCCAGCAATCATCGTTACGATAGTGTCATGACACCCGCACAAGATGGTGCTATTTTCATTTGTGAGCTGGAAGTGAGGCAGTCGGAGAGCGCCACCAGAGAGCTTTGCCGTCTGCGCATCTCCGCGGAACATGTGTGGCAGGCAGTTGGGACAGCACCCCGCATGCCCTTTTGGTACCACGATAAAAAAAAAACAATGCGAAGATCGATCAAGCACAAAGATGCACGATCAGTCTGCACCGTATTTTCGTTTCTTTTGTGCGCGTACTCTCGCGTCCTCGGCAGCGCGAGCTTATGGCGGGCATCACATCTTCATTCGCTAAACGAGCGGCATGTGGTAACGACGCCATTTCACCTCAAACAGAACCACCGTCGCGTCTCATATACCTATGACGCTGTCAGCCTGCCAAGTGCTGGCTCAAGGCCGACTGCAACGGTAATTCACTAGTGCGAAATTGTCAAATTATCTATAAATTCTTAGCATATACTATCAATGTAATCTTGGCTAAGCCGCAACGCTTACAAGCAGTCTTTAATTGCGCATAAGTTGACAACCCGTGCACCTGGCGGCGAGCGGTAGTGGTGCAGATTTGCGAAAGCTTCAGAACCGTATACGACTGCTGGTCTCTCAGCTGCACCTTCGCTCCCACGCACGTTGCTCGCTCAGCATCTGCAATTCGACGGTTGTCTCTCGGCGTGCCATCTTATTGTGCACGTGATTTGAACTGTTGCAAGAATGCCTACGCATTGCGTGGTTGATCACGTACTCGAACCCGAGCGAAGGCGGAGCACGAGCGTGCACCGCGCTGCAGCAGGCAAGTGCGACGCAGACCACCGCGGACCTCGCGTGCTCGCCGTCCATGTCATTGCTTCGCCGATCGAGGGAAGCTGTACACGTTAATGAACTTTTATCTGTGACTATGCAACTAAATGTTACTGCTTCTTTGAATGCGCGTTACAGTATCGTTGAACGACCAAGTACTAGAGAAGGCGGAGAAAAACTTTTTTGAGAAGGAACCTTCATATTTTAAGGCATTCACCGTAAGCAACCGTTAAGCTTGGCTACAGATGTGGTGTGCGTACGTATAGCTCTTGAATAATTTATTCTCTTTAACACAACCTGAATCCCATGGACCTGAAGAATTCCCACGGACGTTTTATACAGAGCATTCGTTTCCGCTTGTCACTTTATTGGAGCATTCGTAAACAGCGCTTACTTCCACCACGGATTCGCAGGTGTACACTTTAAGCCGATTAGCAACCATAAGTGTTCTATCAGTTTATGGCTCACACGCTTACGCAAGTGTTACTCATACTTCGCGATTTCTACACATAAAGGCCCTTGATGGTTTAAATCGATTTACAGTGTACCGAGCACTCTGGACAAAACGAACCAATCAGATTTATTTTGCACTAGCTAGCTATAGTGCATAATCAAATTAGTATGCGTGAAATCTCAAGCAGCGCCTGAAAATTCTTCTTTGTTGCCGGCCAACCGTTTTCCAAGTTTGTAATTTACATCCCGCTTGCGCTGCTAACTTAAGTGTTTTATGATGAGTTCTATATACGGTCGTCGTTACGTATAGTTGCATCAAGACAATGTTGAGACCTGGAAGCTATTGAATACGTAGGTTAAGTCAGCTCCCACCTCGGCAACAGACGCACATCCCTTTACAGCTTGCTGTGGCTAGTTTCGCGGGCTATTCTTGAAAACAGCAAGCAATACTATCAATTTCTGATTACAATGTTTTCTCATCTATGGCGTGTGGAATTCTTTGGCAATCAACCTAACAAACAGCCTATATGTTTATCTGGGAGGGAATGAGACTTGGCGCATTACTTATACATGAATGAGTAAATCCGATGAATACATAATCAAGACCACTGCGTATTTAAAAACATAAGTTACTGTTCCAGAAACCAGGCTTGTTGATACCCATCAAAACAAGTATATCAGGTAAGTTTTTATAAAGAAACAATCTACACAATTCATGAAATATGTGTGTGATCCACGTAAAATATAGGAGTATGGGGTAGGCATGTCACTGTTTCCTTAAGATTTGTTCCCATTTATCCGATAGCCCTGCTCTATCTCATTTCTGCTATACTATGCAGGGTGGACTTCTCCTCTTTAGCGAGCACGTGGGCCATCCGAAGGGCAGCCTGGCCAGAGCTTTCGAAGAATTCTTCACCCCGTTGGCCAAGAATGTAGCCTGCGGATGCCACTTGAATCGTGATAGCGGAGATTTGATAAGAAGTTCTGGATTTGCCAGCCTTGAAATGTACGAATTAAACCTGGACATCCCGTTTGTGGTAAGCCGCCAAATATATGGTGTTGCCACAGCATAAACAAGCCAATGTAAGCACGATTTGCATAATTTTTTTATACTGCTCTTCTAATAAACATTTCGTTCTTGGGAAGAAATACGGACCAATTTTACTTGTTTTCATCGCGTAAAACTTGAATGATTTTATCTTGCTGATTGCACCAGTCAGGCTGAATACACTGTGGTATGACACTCCGCAGCATTCTTATGCGGTTTGTATACAAATAAAATCTCTATGCTTATTCTTTCTGAAAACATTATCGCAAGCAGATGCACAAAACCGTTGCCTTACGCTTTCCATGGCACCTACACCATCAAAATGTTTATGCGTACTAAGCCTTTCAAAACATGCCTTATTTGGAGCGCCTCTACCAACTGACATTTCCAAATTCCCCGAGTTTTCCAAGTTTACCCTGAGTGCCTTTGCGAAATTCCCCGAGTGACAGCACTTTGCTTTATGACAAGATGGGCTGATACCATGTTGCGCGATGCTGTCACTCTCTAGTAAGCATGTAAAAAAATAAACACAACCTAATACATTTTGAAAAGTATGGACTAGTGTTTCATCATCATCATCATCATCATCATCATCATCATCATCATCATCATCATCATCAGCTTGTTTTAGGTCCACTGCAGTACGAAGGCCTCTCTGCGATCTCCAATGCCCCTCTCCTGCGCCTACCGATTCCAGCTAGCGCCCGCAAATTTCTTAATTTCATCTCCCCACCTTGTCTTCTGCCGTCCTCGACGGCGTTTCCCTTCTCTTGGTACCCGTTTCGTAACCCTAATCGTTCAACGGCTATCTGACCGGCGCATTACATGATCGGTCCAGCTTCATTTTTTCCCCATAATCTCAATTAGAATATCGGCTATACCCACTTGCTCTCCGATCCAAACCACTCTCTTGCTGTCTCTTAACGTTATGCCTAGCAATCTTCGATCCATCGCTCTTTGTCCTTAACTTGTTCTCAAGCTTCTTTGTCAATCTCCAAGTCTCTGCCCGATGTGTCAGAACTGGTAAAACGCACTGATTGTACACTTTCGTTTTCAATGATAATGGCAAGCTTCCAGTCAGGAGCTGACAATGTCTGCCGTATGCAATCCAACCCATTTTTATTTTTCTATGAATTTTCTTCTCATCATCATGGTTCCCTGTGATTAATTGATCTAGGTAAACGTACTGCTTCATAGACTCTAGAGGCTGGCTCGCTATCTTGAATTCTTGTTTTCTCGCCCGGCTATTCATCAGTATCTTTTGTCTTCTGCATATTAATCTTCAGCCCCACTCTCACACTCTCTGTTAACGTCCTCAATCATTTGTTATAATTCGTCTACATTGTTTCTGAATAGAACAATGTCATCGGCAAACCGAAGGTTGCTGATATATTCGCTGTCGATCCTTATTCCGAAGCTCTCCCAGTTTAATAGCTTCAATACTTCTTCCAAGCACGCAGTGAATAAATAGCATCGGAGAGATTGTGTCTTCCTGTCTGACCCCTTTCTTTATCTTCCTGTTTTTTTTTGTAGGATTAAGGTAGCTGTGGAACCTCTAGATATTTTCCAAGTTATTTACGTAAGCGATCTGTAGTCCTTGATTAGGTAATGCCTCTATGACTCCTGATATCTCTGCTGAATTAAATGCCTTTTTTCTAATCTATGAAAGTCAGATAGAGGGCTTATTGTACTGTGCGGATTTTTCGATAACCTTATTAATGACATGGAAGTGATCCATTGTAGAGTATCCTTTCCTGAAGCGCACCTGTTCTCTGGGGTGTCTAAAGTCCAGTGTTCCTTATTCTACAGGAGATTGTTTGGTAAATATTTTATATAATACAGGGAGTAAGCTAATGGGCTTATAATTTTTAATTATTTAACGTCTCCCTTTTAGTTAATTAGTGTAATGTTTGCATTCTTCCAGTTTTCTGGGACCGTTGCAGTCGATAGACCCTTCGTGTAACGAGCCGCCAGTTTTCCAAGCATGATGTTGCCTTCATCTTTGAATAAATCGGCTGTTACTCCATCTTCTCCTGCTGTTTTTCCCCGTTTTATGTCTTGCAAGGCCCTTCTGACCTCATCTCTAGTTATAGGAGGAGTTTCTGTATGCTGTTCATTACTGCTTGTAATTGAGGTATCCTGACTCCTCTGGGTACTGTACAGGTCAGTATAAAATTCTTGCGCGGCTTTTACTGTATCTTCGAGATTGCTGACGATATTGCCCTGCTTATCTTTCACTGCATACATCTGGGTTTGTCCTATGCCAAGCTTCCTTCTGACTGATGCCAGGCTGCATACATTTTTTAGGGCTTCTTCAGTCTTTCTCACGTTATAGTTTCGAATATCACTTATTTTCGCCTTGTTGATCACTTTTGACAGTTCCGCAAATTTTATCTTATCTCTTGAGTTGGACCCTGTGATTCTTTTTTGTTTCTTTATTATTAGTCTCCTTAGTTACTTGGGAGAGCTTCCCTACAGGCTTCTTTGGTGCCCTGCCTCCCACTTCATTGCTGTCTCTGAAGCCAGCCTAGTTACGGTTTCCTTCATTACCTCTATGTCATCTTCATCTGTCTGTTCTAAGGCTGTATATTTGTTTCAAGTACCAGCCTAAATTTGTCTGCGTTGACCCTTACTGCTTCTATGTTGACGTGTGTCTTCTTGACCAATTTTACTCTTTCTCTCTACAAATTGAGGTGAATTATAGCGCTCACTAACCTATGATGACTGCACTTTACCCTCCCCATCACTTCTACGTCCTGCACTATGCTGGGATCAGCAAAAAGTATTGAGTAGTGTTTATGTTATTCAAACACTTATGAGTGGGTTTAGCAAAAATGGACTTCGCATAATATCTAATCTTAAAATATTATAAAGCCAATTGCAAATTACGTAGAACAATTTCGAATACAGATAAATAGAGATGCAGACAGAAGCAAATATTTTCGAATATATTAGCTATTTCTGTCAATTGATAGCATGCTCACTGGTATTAGGCCCGAACTTTGTCAAAACTGAGACTCTCGGCAGCTGGAAAGTCCATCTCTACTAGCCTGACATGCCCTGAGCCCACGCAGAACGCCTCAGTGTTGCAATTCACTCCTTCAAAGAGTTTACTTTGGTTTGGACTAAGGAAGCTTGCAACTCGACGTCAGCTACCACGTTTTTCTAGCTCAAGCTGCTTCAAAGAAGTGGCGGCACACTTCCTTTCCCCTTCATTCCTCAATGCGTTGGTCCTTTCTGTTCTCGTCCTCCTGCCACCACGCGTTCGCCCCATGGACAATTTGAGGCATTCTCTTGGTCAGTTGTACAGTCAACGTTTTATTTTTCGGATTCCCTAGGTGTCGCGAAAGCGTCCGACAAATTGGGCAGTCCGAAAAAATGAATGCATGCTTTTTATTGCCATTCAGGGCTCAAACCGCCAATGACATTTTTGAAAAAGCTCTGAAGGTCAGCCAACACATTTATTAGGCATATCGGGGCTCGTACTGTGACAGGAGACAGCAGGGTGCACGCGTGTACAATTACGGAATACATACTGGGTTTCACGACAAATGTCTCTTCCCACACTTGCTAAGCTCGCCACAATACTTCGAGTATGCTTCACAGCAGAACACTTCTCGATGGAGGCGACGCTTACTTTCGGAAACCAGCATACTGCAACACTTTGCTTTCCAAGCTTCGAAGCCGTTGGTGACGATTACAAAGCCTGAGTCGGGGCCATTGCTAACACTAGCGAACGTCGCAGTAGCCTTGAGTTGCCGCGGTGGTGGCTGTGGCTGCCAGCGGATCTGCGTGTGAGAGCGTCGCATGGAGGCTGTGAGATCACCAAAATGGCGGTGGTGGTTGTTTTGTTTAATCGGACTTGCGGTTGCGACAAAAGTCGAAAAAAATCTGACGGCAAAGGATTCTTGCGTCCGAAATTTCATATGTTCTTATGCAGTGACTCTATGGGGTACGTGGCGGTGCCGCGTAGCAGTGCGAATAATCAGACATGTCCCAAAAATTGGGCGTCCGGAAAATCGGCCCCTGACTGTGCACTGGCAACTTCTGCAGCTGACAACACAGCGTCAATGTTGTTTCGTTACGATTCTTCTGTGATAATTAAGCCAGCATTAGGGCGACTTTTGCTTCCTTTCAATAAAATCAGAGCTAACTTTCCCTGATAGAAGCGCAAATTCCTTGAGTCTTCCCTGAGTATTTGCACACTATTCAAAATGCTGGCTAATTTGCGGATTTCCCGGTTTGTAGACACCCTGATTCGGTATTGGATTGGTTTTTCTTATTCACTTTCCGAATTTTCATCATAGAAGGACAAGACGTTAAGGACTGCATCTTATTGATGAACAAGCACACATGAAGAAATGGACAACCTACCTTACGGTAAGGGGGTTGAATTTTTATTTTCAGAGTGAAGACTCCGTGTTTAGGCAATGCATTCTCAATAATTCTTACTGAATTTGCGTACTCACAATTTTACGTTCTCATTTTATGTGATTCACATTAATTGTGACTCATTTTTTGAGTGGAATTCATTCCCACATGCGAGCTCACCTTTGGGATGATGTTTTCATGTGAGCGAGTAAGCCTTATTAATGCTCATTTTCAGGCCGTTGTTAACAAACCGCATTTTCCTAAACTTCACTTCTCAAATGCGAGCGACACGATGTCACACACATTATTTTCACTTAAAATGTATAGGCCTAATACCAACGCTAATGATCCGCGCTGGATTGAATAGTTTCCCTCTGAGCATTTTCAATAAGCGTTTACTGATTTTCCTTTTTCCTCATGTTGCCCCCATATCGGTCTTTGCAAAGTGTAGTGCTGCACGACCTTTATAATTTTATCACGCGTTGCGCTTTCGGATCATTTCTACTAATAGGTGTTCTTATAATCATTGTATTTTGTGCGGGTGATTAGGAATCCATCTGAGGCTTCGCTGCTGCAGTCTGACATTGACAAAATAATGTCTTTGTGTGGCACCTAATTACCAAAACGAAACATTTCTAAATGTGAAGAGGGTGTGTCCTCTTTCCAGCATTGTTTACGTTCCGGCTTATACAATGAATAACATGGTACTAACCACTGTGTATTCGTACAAATATCTAGCGGTCCATGTAATGCAGAATGTTTCTTTGAACTGGCATAGAAATAAAGTTTTTATAGCACTTGCTACAGGTTTTAATGCCTGCGCCGAAATGTTTTCTCGCATCTTTACAGCCTTCATGTTAGGCTTTACATACCTATTGTCCGTGAGAAGATATAGTGTGCGTCCTCTCTTTGGCTTCGTAACAGTAGTTCATTAAGCTGACCGTAAAACCATTTTGACGATGTCCGACGACGAAGCGTCCTGAGTCGTTAGGGTAGCTCTTTCTAATTATCAGGGGACACATTCAAGCGCTCCGCGTAAAACGTGTCATTTATTATATGGTCTTAAAAATTTGCATCGCTACCGATCACAGCGGCACAGCTCCCTTTAGTTTTCAGCCACTCCGCCACCATCAACGTATCAGGCGCGCGTGGCATCATTCGGGTGAACCACCCGACTAACTGCCCACGTTGCAACAACAATAATTTTTCCGACTTCATAGTGAACATATGTATTTCGTAATAGTTGCGATGTGGGTAATTTGTTTCTATTAAGAAGTTACTGAAAGTGAATAAAGAACAACCATGTACCACTACACTTAAGCACTTCCGGCACACATTAGGTGGCATTGGCTTGTGTTATAAAGTGATCCGTGTTTGCGCGAGGTACGCGCATAGTGTTGGTCTCTATGTTTCTGTTCGCGTGAACCATGAGTCGCCCGTGTTGCATTGTTACATGTCAAGCAGCGACATCGTGCTCTCTCAAAGGAAAACGCAAATGGAGCGGCTGCTGCGCAACGGGTATTCGGCATCTCAATGGCGCCAGCAACTATGCGTTTGGAACCGTCGCTTCCCTCTGAAGGGTTACTACCACAATATTGAGTTTAGCGAGTCCGGTATTCGAGTAAAAGCAAGCGCAAGCGGACGGAGCTTTCAGGGGTCGAGCGGAGGCGCGAACATGAACGGCTCGCACGGTGCAGGCAGCTGGTGCACAGAGCTCAAGCAGCACCTGCCCTTATTTAAAAGGGGCTGTAACCTCCGTACTTACATACTTATTCACTTGCTTGCCTCGTTACTTAATTACCTGCTTACCTACCAGATAAACAGTGACCTAACATAGCAGTAACCAAGTGTATTCTACTTTGGTGTCAAAAGAGCTCTTGACATTTTTCTCGTGATGAGAGCGCTCGTAACAGAGGGCAGAAGGAGTGCGAATGACTATGGAGACGGAGAGTACAGAAAGATGACGACGTTCAGGAGGCCGCCATTGCACCAGTCCCGAAAAACGCCAACCATTCCGATTTATCTGCCTTTTATTTTTAAGTAAGCGCTTTGCGCGAAACATTTGCTGCAGCTGAGAAGCGTAACTCCCACGACCGTCAACGAAGCCGTCAGTACAAGACTTTCGTAGAAGCCACCACCTTGCGCGACTTTTGCCATCGGCCACCATTGCCTCGAGACGAAGGCGCTCCGCGTACTGCGCCGGCAGGATCAGCCCCGATTCAGCCCCACCGAGAGCCACGCACGTTCTCCGCAAAGGCAAGAGATCATTTTGACAGCTGCCTCATCCACTAGGAGTGGTAAGCTAGTACAATCACTGGAACGCTGCCTCCCAATTGAGGAACTTTGTTTTCTTCTTGGCCGACATGGCGATGGTTTGGCATGACACCGATCCCGACGCATTAACTACCTGGGTCTTTTTTATTAAGGTGATCAGGAAGTGTTTTGGTGATTCGGATGCTAAGAAGAAACGAGCGGGTTAACCTTAACTCAGAGGGCTCGTCTCTCCGCGGAGACATGCACCCCAGTCATCGAGGAAGTTCTAAAACTGCGCGAAGCCGTAAATACTCGAGTGTCACACGATGGGATACCTTTTAAAGGGAGTCGTGGAAGACGTGTATAACTTCATGATTGGAAAAGAAAACTTGGAAACCATATCAGACGTGATACGGCACTGCCATACCTTCGAAAGAGTCAAGAATCATGGAACTGCACCAAAATTTCGACGGCTAGCTAAGGCGAGAACTGTGGCCAGTGTGGGCACAAGTTCTCCAACAGAGTTATCGTCTACCATTCCTCAGATTGTCCGTAAGGAGCTCCTTGGACCCGTAGAAGAAGCACGTTGTGTGGCGCCACTATATAGGTCCTCCGCTTTCCGAGACGCCATTTGTTCAACCCTATCGACTGCTTGGCAGCTATTGAGACGGCCCGTGTTATGACCTGAACGAACCAACCTATAACGATTCCTTTGACCGAAACTTTGAACGGTGCCCACGCAACGTTCCTTCTCGAAGACCAGACGCTGCCTATGACTTACAAAGAGAGATTATTCGTTACTCATCACGCAACGCCGCTGCTGCACATGGTCATCAGCATTCCGAAGTTCACCCTATGCCAGTGTGCCACAGGCGTGGCAAAATCGGTAGCATAGCTAGGTACTGTAACCAACGCCGACCGCCGGACTATGGACAATAGATGCCGCCTACATGGCACAGTGGTCGCATCATCGACACAGAGTGGCCAGGGAATTCCGCTCTAGGAGGCCACTTCCGAGAAGACAGGTCACATAACTCCACCTTAGAAAGCTACTTTGGAGCAGCAAGAACCCGCAACCGTTCGCCTTCTTCCGATTGGACTCTGACAGCACCACCAGCATTCCGAGCATACCGATCACCATATCACCGGCGACGCATCAGGTCATCGTCTCCACGGTGCCGCTTCACGTCACCCAAGCCGAAAAGTAGCTAACGCGGCCGATAGGGGTGAGGTCGATGGAAAAAGTTTGCTGCTGACTGCGACACCTCAAATTTATGTATGCTGAAGAATAGGTTTCGTGTACTTATTGACGCTCTCCCACCATGGTTTAGGTCGACACAAGTGCAACTGTTTCTATCATGAGTGTTCTGTTTGAAAGCCTTCTGAGACTCAATGTTTGTTTCGTTAGGACCAGAGAACTATTTTTCGTGGGGTGAGTGTTGACTCACTATACCCGGTTGGTGCTTGCAATGTGAATGTGTCCTTGGACTGCCGAGTTTTTAACACCGAGTTTACCTTTCTTTCTCCTTCAGCCAACGACGTGTTTTAGGAATCGACCTTTTACAATTATGTGGTGCCAATGTTGACTGCCGAGCGGGCGATCTCAGTGTGCGCGGGAGTATTTCATCCGTGATTTTGGAAGAGTCGTCCAGCCACGAAAGTATGTTTTGTGTTTCCGAGGATACCGCTGTGCCCTCTTTATTCGCGATCAGGGTTTCTGTTTCTTCAACTCGCAAGCCGCTTAATGCTGCAGTGGATCCTGCACATGTCAACTGCCTCAAGAAAAATGCATTGGTTCCGCATTTCATGATATCGCTGCTAAATGAATCTACAGGGCTGTGGGTGACAAATTGTTTTACTGATGCGGTGGTGCTGCCTCAAGGCTTAATGTTTGCAACATTTCAAGAAGGCTCGCCGAGACCCATAGTGATGCTTACAGAACTTCCGGACACAGGAGAAGCCAGTAGCATGCTCTCTGTTGACTCAGATATCCTTTGCATGGTCACAAAGTCACTGTGACCATAAGCGTGAGGCATTGGCGGCCCTCCTTGAGAAACACTGCTCAGTATTAGACCTGGCACAGAATGACAACTGGCCGTCGATCCCTGCGTCTATAACTCGTCACTCGCAAAGCGCAAGGTAATCAACGAACAAGTCGAAGAAAAACTGAGAAAAGGATTCATTCAAGAATCATCTAGCCCTTAAGCAGCATAATTGACATCGATCAAAAAGAAAGATGCTATGTGGCGATGCTGTGTTGATTGTCGACGCCTAAACGCCATGGCTAAAAAAAGACGCGTACCCGTTTCCCCGAATTGACCACGCGATCGATTGCCTTTTTTCTGCCTCTTACTTCCGTTGGTCTGCGATCAGGTTACTGGCCATTTCCTATCTACGGTGACGATAAGTAGAAAACAGCATTTCTAACGCCTGACGGATTTTTTCAACTTAACGTCATGTTTTTCGGGCTGTGCAATGCGCCCGCAACGTTAGAACAGTTCGTGGACAATATACTCTGGGGATTTAAATGGGAAGTTTGCATGTGCTACCTGAGCGACATTGTGAGCTGCGGCAGAATACTAAGTGAGCATAACAAGCGCCTGGAGTTCGTATTGCACTGCTTGGAGAAAGCGGGCCTTGTCCTCAATTTTAAGAAGTGCCTGATTAATGAACGGCAAGCTCTTATATTGGGACATGAGGTCTTTAAAGACGGCATACGACTGCATGCACAAAAGACTGCGGCTGTAAATGCATTTAGGAAACCTCACGGTGTCGAGCTGTCACCAAAATTTTAGGCTTATGTTTCTACTTTATCCAATTCATTCCCAGATTTGCTGATGCGGCCCATCATATTACGCGCCTTCTCGAGAAAGGCGTTCCTTTTGAGTGGACCACACAGTGGGACTCATCGTTTCGTCAATTAAAGTTTGTCTTTACGTCGCAACGTATTCTGCGCCACTTCGATCCTTCAGCACCGACAGAGGTTCACACCGACGCGAATGGCGTTGGCATCGGCGCTGTGCTTGTTCATCGCGTCGGGGAAAGTGAGCACGTGATACCGTACGCTAGCCGCTCCTTGAGTTCCTCCGAGCCCAATTAAACAGTGATCGAGCAAGAGCGCTTGGTGGTCGTCTACTGGGTGCAACTGTTTCGTTCTTATCTCTACGTGCCCCCTTTCACGGTGATCACATATCATCATTCACTGTGCTGGCTCGTGAATCATTCTGGTCAACTTGCGCGTTGGGCTCTACGTCTACAAAAGTACGATTTTGTTGTTTCCTACAACAGCGGTCGACGCCACGCTGATGCTAATTGCCCTTCTGAGATGACTCTTCCAAGGACTGAATGCGACGCTGATAACTTCGATCACTACATCGCCATTGTATCTCCGGAATTTCCTGGTTTGGGTGCCTTCATATCCGAACAGCGGAAGGACGAGAGCTTGCAACCGCTCTTCACGATAGCACATGAGCCTTCAGGAAATAGTCCCTTTCACTAACGCGACGCGGTCCTCTATAAGAGCTACGCGAGCACTGGCGCGCCCTCCCATTTATTTGTGCCCAAGAGCCTCCACATTGAACTACTATGTGCTGTGCACGATGATACAACTTCTGGCCATCTTGGCTTGGTAGACAAGAACGGTCTACCGTGCTCAAGAGCGCTTTTTCTCGCCCAAGATGCGTCACGATCCCAAGCGGTACGTCACCAGCTGCACTGATTGCCAGTGTTACAAGTGACCGCCATTACACCGCACGGTCAACTTTAGCCAGTTGTGCCTTCAAGCTTCCCTTTTGAACAAGTTGGTATAGATCTCCAGGGCTTCTTCCCGCGATCGTCCAACGGCAATCGCCGGATTGTTGTTTGTGTGGGCCACTTGACCCGTTATTGTGAGATTCTAGCACTGCCATTGGCAACAGCAACAAAAGTCTCTCTTTTCGTGTTATATTCCATCATTCTCCGGCATGGGCCCCTACGCATTATCATTAGCGCTTGTGAGAGAAAATTTACCGTAGACGTTGTTAAAGAAACTATTCGTCTGTGTTCAGCTAGCTTTCAGCATTCGACGCCATACCATCTACGAAATAACGATCTGGTTGGACGTACTGTTACTACAGGAGACCAACGCCTTGCCTGCCATTCCGGGCTTCAGTGGATACGTGTCTCCTTCGATGAGTGACCGTTGCGTGCACACAGCTGCCCATCCAGGAAAGGCGGCAGTGTATGTTGATACGTGCTATTCTCAGATCTGCCTTTCTCTAGAAAACTGGGGTAGCTCATATCAGGAGGTAGTGGCAGTAGCTGTGAAGGTACCCAAAGCAACTGTTGTGGTAGTGTCATACTACGTAAGACCAGCTGGCGGCTCTTTTTCAAGGATTAATCTGGGGTGGTATTGAATGTCCGTCGACAATACTCAGCCGGTCCTATATTAGTTGGTGGTGATTTCAACGCCCCTTACCCCGATTGGGGGTACTCTACTTCAAGCCCGCGAGGTAGGCGTGTGCGCGACACCTTCGCGGACGCGTTGTTTGTACTACTGAACCATCCCGAATGAGCAACGCGGGCGGTACCTCAAGCTCAACGTACAACATGCGGAACGGATCTTACGTGGTAGTCGGGTCCCGGCACTCCCGCTTGGCAGCTGGAGCCCGATTGATGAGGTAGTGACCACCACCCCATCATCATCGGCCTTCATCCGTCGCAGGCCCGCCGATTGCGCCGCAAGTGTACTGTGGTCAACTGGGATACCTTTCCCCCCCATTCTCCAAGGCACCTCTGTGAACTCGTCACCACTACTTGCGGACTGCATACAAAGCGCGCTCAATGAAGCTACAACATTCAGCTGGGTAGACATCGATCGACCGGCACCGGATATCGGCCTGCTCAACTTGTGGGCTGCTCGCAGACAAGCTGAGCTGGCAGCATCACGAGACCCCACTTCTGCACAAGCACGTACAAGACTGAATTTTCTTACTGCTAAGGCCCGAAGATATGAACGCGACCTCTCGTGGTGGCACTGGCCGACGTGGTGTGAGCCGTTTTCATCCAAGATATCAAATGCTTCTCTCTGGCGAACGTTCCGTGCCATGGAACACGGTTGCCACCGTCCAGACGCGGCGACCACAGCCTGCTTCGCTGCTGGCTTGTCACCGGATGATTTCGCCAGAGAAGCTGCCCGGAAGGTTTTCGCTCAGTACGACGCATTGCCTCAAACAGCCCATAGTGCTTTTTTGGCAGGCATTCCGGCACATATCGACAAGTTAACATCTACAACAGACTCCGGGGGGATTGCAAGCTCTTTCACCATACCTGAGTTGCTTGCAGCGATAGATGGTACCAGTCGCAAGACAGCCCCCGGTCCAGACTCTATTACTTATGAGGCTTACAAGAACGTGAGTTGCGCTGCGCTGCCTCAACTCCACGACACCATTAACACGGTATGGCTAGATGGCGTTGTCCCTCCAGGCTGGAAGTCGGCTATTGTTATCCATATTCGGAAACCAGCCAAGCCGCCGACCAGCCTTGGCAACTTCCGCCTCCTTCCCCTAACGTCAACGTTGTGCAAGCTTGCCGAGAAAATGCTAGCCATACGACTGTCGTGGTGGCTAGAGCAACACGGTTTCTACCACCCGGCCCAAATTGGCTTCCGTCCATCCATAGGTACTGAAGATGGGCTGGCTGTCTTGGAATCATCAGATTTATTGTCAACTTGTAGCCACAGTGTGCGTACTGTGTTCACTATGGACGTCGAAAAGGCGTGTGATAACATCAGTCATGCTGTTATCTTGGCTTCAATTGACATGCTGCATTTTCACCCTAGAGTACTGAATTTCGTCAAATCTTTCCTTGAACACAGACATTTTGCAATTCACCTCAGTGGTGACGCCGTTGGCTCATTTGTCCCTCTTCGCCGCGTACCCCACGGATCAGTATTCTCAACCACATTGTTTAATATCGCTTACATCCCGCTTGCATGGTGCTTACACGATGTACCCGACATAAAGTTATTGTTGTACGCTGATGACATCACGGTTTGGAGCACTCATCATGACTTGCAGATTCAAGCCACTACACTTTTATCAGCTTGAGATATGACGCCGATTTACGCTTGCTCGGTCGGCCTTAGGTTTCCGTCAGCGAATCTGCTTACATGTCAGTCGCTAATCCCTGGGGCAAGTGTAAACTCTCTGCGACACCCATTCCTCTTCATCTATCCGGAACCCGACTTCAACAATGCTCAACAATAGAAATTCTCGGACTTATGGTCCATGAGTCGGGAACCGGAACTGCTTGGATCGCCAGCGCTAAAAAGCAGGCGATTCAGACGTTGGGTCTGATTAGGCGCACTGCTCCTAAAACAGGCGGCGTCCGCTCATATGTCGCGCGACAGTTGCAGAAGGCGGTAGTGCAACCACGCCTTGCTTATCAAGCCCAATTTCAGCATTTGACGAGGATACAATGGGATCGCCTTGAAGCTGTTCATCACGAGGCAATGAGGGTCATCGCTTGACTGGAATCGGCGTGGAAGACGTGGAATCGGCGATGGGTAGCGTGAAAACTAAATACACTATACTAATGGGCGACTTTAATGCCAAGGTAGGCAAGAAGCAGGCTGGAGACGAGGCAGTGGGGGAATATGGCATAGGCACTAGGAATAGCAGGGGAGAGTTATTAGTAGAATTTGCGGAGCAGACAAATATGAGGATAATGAATACCTTCTTCCGCAAGCGGGATAGCCGAAAGTGGACGTGGAGGAGCCCGAACGGCGAGACTAGAAATGAAATAGACTTCAAACTCTGCGCTAACCCTGGCATCATACAAGATGTCGACGTGCTCGGCAATGTGCGCTGCAGTGACCACAGCATGGTAAGAACTCGAATTAGCCTAGACCTGAGGAGGGAACGGAAGAAACTGGTACATAAGAAGCCGATTAATGAGTTAGCGGCAAGAGGGAAAATAGAGGAATTCCAGATCAAGCTACAGAACAGGTATTCGACCTTAACTCAGGAAGAGGACCTCAGTGTTGAAGCAATGAACGACAATCTTGTGGGCATCATTAAGGAGTCTGCAATGGAAGTCGGTGGTAACTCCGTTAGGCAGGATACCAGCAAACTATCGCAGGAGACGAAAGATCTGATCAAGAAACGCCAATGTATGAAAGCCTCTGACCCTACAGCTAGAATAAAACTGGCAGAACTTTCGAAGTTAATCAACAAGCGTAAGACACCTGACATAAGGAAGTATAATATGGATAAAATTGAACATGCTCTCAGGAACGGAGGAAACCTAAATACAGTGAAGAAGAAACTAGGAATTGGCAAGAATCAGATGTATGCGCTAAGAGACAAAGCCGGCAATATCATTACTAGTATGGATGAGATAGTTCAAGTGGCTGAGGAGTTCTATAGAGATTTATACAGTACCAGTGGCACCCACGATGATAATGGAAGAGAAAAAAGTCTAGAGGAATTCGAAATCCCAAAGGTAACGCCGGAAGAAGTAAAGAAAGCCTTAGGAGATAGGCAAAGGGGGAAGGCAGCTGGGGAGGATCAGGTAACAGCAGATTTGTTGAAGGATGGTGGACAGATTGATCTAGAGAAACTGGCCACCCTGTATACGCAATGCCTCATGACATCGAGCGTACCGGAATCTTGGAAGAACGCTAACATAATCCTAATCCATAAAAAAGGGGACGCCAAGGACTTGAAAAATTATAGACCGATCAGCTTACTGTCCGTTGCCTACAAACTATTTACTAAGGCAATCGCAAATAGAATCAGGAAGAGCTTAGACTTCTGTCAAGCAAAGGACCAGGCAGGATTCCGTAAAGGCTACTCAACAATAGATCATATTCACACTATCAATCAGGTGATAGAGAAATGTGCGGAATATAACCAACCCTTATATATAGCTTTCATTGATTACGAGAAAGCGTTTGATTCTGTCGAAACCTCAGCAGTCATGGAGGCATTACGGAATCAGGGTGCAGACGAGCCGTATGTGAAAATACTGAAAGATATCTTTAGCGGCTCCACAGCCACCGTAGTCCTCCATAAAGCAAGCAACAAAATCCCAATAAAGAAGGGCGTCAGGCAGGGAGATACGATTTCTCCAATGCTATTCACAGCGTGTTTACAGGAGGTAATTAGAGACCTGGATTGGGCAGAATTGGGGATAAAAGTGAATGGAGAATACCTTAGTAACTTGCGATTCGCTGATGATATTGCCTTGCTTAGTAACTCAAGGGACCAATTGCAATGCATGCTCACTGACCTGGAGAGGCAAAGCAGAAGAGTTGGTCTAAAAATTAATCTGCAGAAAACTAAAGTGATGTTTAACAGCCTCGGAAGAGAACAGCAATTTACAATAGGCAGCGAGGCACTGGAAATCGTAAGGGAATACATCTACTTAGGGCAGGTAGTTACGGCGGATACGGATCATAAGACGGAAATAATCAGAAGAAAAACAATGGGCTGGGGTGCACTTGGCACGCATTGTCAGATCATGAACAGCAGGTTGCCATTATCCCCCAAGAGAAAAGTATATAATAGCTGTGTCTTACCAGTACTTACCTACGGGGCAGAAACGTGGAGGCTTACGAAAAGGGTTCTACTCAAATTGAGGACGACGCAACGAGCTATGGAAAGAAGAATGATAGGTGTAACCTTAAGGAATAAGAAAAGAGCAGATTGGGTTAGGGAACAAACGCGAGTTAATGACATCCTAGTTGAAATCAAGAAAAAGAAATGGGCATGGGCAGGACATGTAATGAGGAGGGAAGATAACCGATTGTCATTAAGGGTTACGGAGTGGATCGCAAGGGAAGGGAAGCGTAGCAGGGGGCGGCAGAGAGTTAGGTGGGCGGATGAGATTAAGAAGTTTGCAGTGACGGCATGGCCACAATTAGTACATGACCGGGGTTGTTGGAGAAGTATGGGAGAGGCCTTTGCCTTGCAGTGGGCGTAACCAGGCTGATGATGATGATGATGACTTGACTTCACCGCATCACCCCGATCGTGGCTCTCCAAGAAAATGAACAGCTGAACACTAGATGAGCTGGTGCAGCAGCGACGTGGTGCTCGCAGGGTTAAGGCCAGCCTTTCACACGCAACGTGTGCTCTCAGGGCTTACGCATTCTCGTGTTCCCTCCTACTACCACCATCGCCAGTTCTTCGTCCCTGGAGTTTTGTACAGCTGGTCGAGAACAAGGCAACTGATGTGCGTCACCGGACATACACTCACACGGCGGCGTCACTTCGTGACTGAATTATAGCTCAAGATGGCCACCTTCCGCTTGGCTCTATCGTGCTTTACGTTGATGCAAGCATTCAGGGCTGTGAAACGACCACTGCAATTTATTGCCGTTGCGCACCTGCCGTTAATAAGACGACCCAGTTTCAAATCCAAGAGCCCCCTTCCTCTTTTCGTGTTGAACTCCTTGCTGTTCGAGAAGCGTTGTGTTCTATGGCCGCCTCTCCCATGGTCCCCGCAGCCCGCATCGTTCCGCACTGATGCAAGCGGCGATACCAAATCCCTTACGCCGTGCGGCACAGGAGGCGCCGACGCAGAAACACGAACAAATCGTAGCTGCCAAGCCAGATGTAACAGCTGGAGAGTAGATCACGCGATTCCAGCGTGGCAAGCGCCAGCAGATGGGGACGTTCGATAACGCCGACACGACGACAGCGCAGCCGATCGAGAGGCCGCTGCCGCCCCTGGGGGCCCTCCCGCTCCCAAGTGTGCAATCAAGAGAGCCCGACCTGGGCGGACCGGGCCCTCTTTGTGCTTTATCAAATAATGCAGGATCAATTTAAGATTGATAAGCTCAAATATCTACAAGTTCCACGCAAAAGAAACCCGCGAACTAACCACGACTACGTCATAAAGCCGTACCGTACCAACAGTGATACATATCGATACTCATTTTTCCCGGATGCGATAGAAATGTGGAACCAATTGCCAAATGCTATTGTTAGCCTAAAGGATGTCACCGACTTTGAAAATGCTGCAGAGGCATATTTATGGGAGTTTTCGATTTACTTTTGAAGTGCCAAGTGATATGTGAGACTTGATATTCATTGTACGTATTTTGATAAATGTCAGAAGTGTGCTGAACAGCATTCCAGTGAACATCTTATTAACTGTGAATTGACAAGTCTTGAGCAACTTTACGTACATTGACATTGTCCATATTTGATTTATGTAATTGTATTGCCCTCTCTCTTACGACCCTCTGTGAGGGTGGACAGTATAAATAAACAAATAAATAAATAAATAAATAAATAAATAAATAAATAAATAAATAAATAAATAGACAATGAGGAATGTGGGTAGGAACACTTTATTTTCAGCACATATTTTTATTGAATGAACTGCTGTTATGCTGCTAAAATCTGCACATTTAATAAACGTACACTGCTCTGCTTCATCACTCCATGCTAAGTGCAAGTATCCTGCACCAGGAAGTCAAACGAAGACGTGGTATGTTCAGTCTGTGAAAATAAAAATGAGTTTGAAACATTAACATGCAAAAACTAAAGCGCACTCAAGAAAATAAACACAGCGCAGTAACATATTTAATGAATCATAATTACCTTTGAGAGCAAACATATAGTTTCTATGGCACAGTGAAGAAACCTTATTCCTCCAGCTTTCCTTGTGCGCGAGAAAATATGGAAGTGCATGTGTTCTCCCCATTTTGTGTATCTGTCACCTTTGCACACACAACAAAGATGTTGTCTCAATGCGCCCAACTGTCTTTGCATATCGAGTTCTCTTTTCTCATACCATGATACCTACAGTTAAAGGCTGTAGTAATGCTTAGCTTGAATGAGCCAACACCAACAACATGCACTATGCTGTTGAACATGGGATTGTTAGTTAGATTCATGCACAGCACATTCATGTGGTATAAACATTTGATTGTGATTGTAGGCGAGATAAATAGAAAGAAGGTTGGTAACTAAGACTGTTCCCTAATACGCTATGCAGAGGTGCTTTCCCGTCGTTTGGACAGAAGCCGAGAACAACTGCAATCAACAAGAAGCCAACTTACACACAATCTAAAATCTAGCTTCTATATGCGCTACAGAATTTTCTGAATTCATGGTCGAAAATCTAGGTGTTAAAGGTAACAAACATTTAAACAGGTCTCTGTTCGGACTGGTAATGCTTTGTGTTGCCTAGTTTGATACAATATGCCATATCACTGGTCTCCCAAGCTAAGGCTGCTGTCCAATTGCAAGTGCAAATGCCTCAATTATGTACAGGAAAATTTAATAATGGCAGAGTGACAGGTACACAATAAAGTAATAGGGATAAAACATCACACAGGCTGCCCATCAGTGTTCATATCTCCATTTCAATGTGGATGTTTTTAGCACTGAATACATGTTCTGATTAAACTGAGTCATAATATCACAAAGCGAAGGGCAAGGGTCTTTACATTCTAAACTGAGAAATGTGCTTTATTACAATTCACCGCAATACAGGATGTGTTTTGCAGTGAACGGTCACGTAAGGTTTTGGCTAACTACGGCGAGCGTGTCCTGCAGCGAGGCCTCTTGCGTATTGCGGTAAAGCTTATTATTGTGACAATAGCCAACCTGGCATGTATGGCTTTAGCCAACAAAAGTCCTCAAGACATCATGCATCCTGCCACGAAATTCTTTGTTGAGAGTAGAACATTAGGTTCGTCGCTGACAGAAACCATACATTCCAGATTCACGTAAATCTTTCCCAATATCAGCATGCTCCACCGCAACACACAAATATATTGCGGTGATAATGGTGGTCAAACAGGCTGGTGCAAAGTTTCGACAGGGGAGCGTGCCTTCATCAGGGCAACTGCTTTCCTTGGCAGTTTTCATATACGTGAGTCTCCCCCACTCCCAACAGGGGACATTTAGCTGGACCTTTGCCAAGAGATATACCGACAAGCGTTTGGTAGTGGCTGGTAAAGATGTGTAAAAAGCGTCGCGAAATAAGGTTTCTTAAGGTTAGCTTCACTGCAATATAGATATGTGTAAGCGGTTAGACATACAAAATGTTTTGCGGTGAAGCATAGCAAGGGTACCTGGCCTTTGATGCAAAGCAGCTTCCCAAGAAGCACGCTAACCCCATGGCTAGCTATGCAGTTCCCCGCGTGCGAGTGAGTTCCTCGCGTTCGGTGGTTTCCCAGTGACATACAAAATGACATTGATTGACTGTGTTGTGAATGGGCGATGGTACTATATGCTGATGCAAAAGCGTAGTTTCGCTTTCGAAAACTGCGCTCGGCTAAAGAGAACACCTTGACTCGATAACACCCAAGGCAGTTGGACAGGAAACTACGAAATTACGTAGCTATTATGGAAGAAATCAACAGTTCAGAAAAAAAAAATGACCGTGTACACATTAACTGGCTTACGAGGTCGACAAACCAATGGTTCAAAGCATCACAGCCACGTCCGAAATAGGGCTGAAGGCCAGCCAGTACACTTATTAGGCGCCTCGGCACGCGTAATGTAACAGGAAACGACAGGTTCACGCGTACATCATTAAGGAACATATATTATATATGTCGATGAAAGCGGTCACTCTTCACGTCTGACATGCTTCACCGCGTAACACTAGTCTGTTGCGGCGAAGCTGACTTCAGGACGCCGATTTATTCAACTCGTGTAGCGAGGCAGGTCCGTTTATCATGCTTGGCAAGGTTTGACATTTCCTGCATAAATTTCGTTTGTTCATTTCAATTTTATTATCATAGTGACCCTGTATCACGCAGTAGCAGAGCTGGTGCTGCGTCTTCGCTGCGTTAGAAATGGTAAGCGTGTATGCAGCAGGCACGTAAGCAATGGCTATTGTTTGGAAACTTTAAGAGACGCATCGCTGCGCTTCTTCCGCGCATCGATGCCGTTCGTATTATTAAAAGAATGCAGGTGATGATTAAATGAGCCACAGCAAAGCTGTAAAAAAGCAGTAGTAATGCTTTTCTAAGATCCTCTCACTCGAGCGAGATGGTCTTAGAAAAAAAGCGCGATGTAACACGATCTGACGGAACAGCTCGTCATGTCAGTGATTTCTTACGTCTTCGTTCTTTCGCGAATCCTCCCCTGAACCAGACTACTGAATGATTCTGCGCACGCACTGACGATCCTGACGGAGGCAATACCACTCGCATAGCAGCTCTATATAAGATGCCACGGCCCATTCCACATGCCGGACGTGGCCAGGTGGCAAAATATGCGCACAAGGTACCTAATGGTAACGCATCAAACAGCTCAGCCCCAAGCTTTTATTACACGCATATAGCATGGAAAGATGAATTACTCACCCTGTAAGTGGGCACGCACTACGGACCGCTTCGCAGCGCAACCAGTCCCGTAAAAGACAGACGCCAGGGAATTGAACGGATGTGACATCATGGGTTATAGCGGACGTGACGTCATGGGTGAACGTAGACATTTCGGGCACCTTTCGGCTGCTGTGCCCCGGTCACAGCAGACACGGCCGGCGAAGAATCAACCGCGGCGCGTTCCAGCGTAAACGCGCAAGTGGAGCTTCTGTAATTTGATCGAATACTTAAGTTTGTAGATTTTCTGCTAGGGGCGCTCAACGCTGCTAAATAATGGATCTGTAGATGTGCATATCATGACCGTCAAACATACTTAACGTTCGATTTTTTGCAAAATAAACAGACAATTGTTTTTGGTAATCCTATGTTATTAAAACCTGTGCTTTATTAGTTGAATAAAGGTTTTGAGACCTCACTGACATTTGATAAGCAGCAGCCCACTGGTATCGATTGCAGTCCGTCCGGTTTATCGATTCAAATTCTACGGCGGCTATATTTGCGAACGGGGTGGTCGTTTCCTTCGTGCAGCGTCACGCAGGTTCGCTTTAATTGGACAACAATAATATCTCAGCCAGTTTGTGCGTCGGACATTCTATAGCCGCTACCAGGCGCACGTGTTTAAAGACGGTGAATTTCATCAGCTGTGGGGTTTCCCTCGCGTAAAGGCTTCTACGCGGCTTCCATCGTCAGTGATCTGCCGCCTTTGGCCGCGTAATAACGGGTTGCTTGAAAAAAAAAAGTACTAGCTAGCGTGAAAACTCGCCGCTGGAACCGAGCACAGTCTGTCTGGAAACTACCCAAGAAAGCGGATTAACCTTGCAGCCTCTGGGTGTGTGCACCGGTGAGTAAAAAACACTGCTTCGAATTTCAACTTTCAATTTCGTCGGGTGCGAGGCGGAGAAAACAGTTTCTTGTAGTCCATTTTTTTTTTGTTCAAAGTGGAAAATCATAATATTGTTGTTACTTTTCAAAGACAATTCAAACAAGGCTCCCGTTATTTTGTCACGTAGCTAAAGTTCCTAACACGGAGTACAGTATAAAAATAAATAGTTTTAGCTGTATCCGCATGAATGATACGCTGCGATAAATTCACAGCACATCAGTGAAAGGGTACTTCCGTTGATGCAGTTCGATTATTATCATTTCATAAATAAGAAAATTACTGTGTTTATCACCTAGTAGCTGGCAAACAATTTAATCGAGGCTTCACAAGCACAGCCCACAGAAGGACACCATTGAAAGAAATGTACACTCAAAAGAGTGTTGTGTGTGCGCGTGAGTTTCCGAAACTGAGCGTTTTGTGGACTGTTCTTAGCCATACATGAATCCCAAACTCACCCACACTTCCACCATATCAACTGACACTTTCTTCTTTGGCCTCCTGCCTCCAAGATGCTGCTCATATTAGATCACCTCTTTGGACTCTATTGCCTCTGGACGTACAAGTCAACAGAGGATCTGTCATCACAGAGTCAGAATACTGCCAAGGTATGTTTCTGAACACTTCAACTAGGACTGGTATTTGTTCATTAATTGGACAAACTTTTGTTTCACCATTCATTGCTTGCGTGTTCATCATGGCTTCATGATTTCTCTTCCAGGAAAGACAAAAGAGAGATTATTGGTTTATTGGTTTACAAGGTGTCCACGCCAAGCCATAAGCTCAACAGTCACCATAATGACAACAAGTCATCTTGAACTACGTGCCTCACCATGAAATGTTTGCAAGTTTACCAGATAGAGGGCTGTGAGTGCTAGCGGGAAAGCAGCAGTCTACAGTTTTGTATCGTACCGAGCGGGAATGCTAAAATTTGACATACGAGGTTACTTGACTTTAAGGGCGTTTTATGACAATCGGAGAAGTAACATGTTCAGTCCCAGCTTGTTTCTTTTCTCGTCATGTAGCAAGCTCCTACTTGGTAATGCGAAAACTCGGTCATCTGCTATTCGCAAATCAGATTGATGGGCATTACCACCAAGTATCATATGTTCGCTCATAGTGTTAATTTGTTACATTAAACCGCAAAAATTTTAAAGTCTTCAAAACCACTCAGTGTAATATTGAGGAAATGATGCTCCATATTCACTGAAACTCTCGCAGTCACTCTTCCCTTTATGATATTTTTTATTTAAAGTACGCTCAAAGCCATATGCCATTAAAGAGGGGAGTGGGTACAAAGCAGCAGAGTAAAACAAACGAACAAGAGCAGTGAGTTCTGGTAATACAATGATTCTCCTGATTATAGAATGTTAGCTAATGTTCTGAAAAATAAGTTTGTTATCGGTGATGGCTACGATGCTTGAGGGAAGGTGGTTACATTGCTGAGATGTGCGGGGGATGAAAGATTGAAAGAAAGACTTCGTGTAGCAAGAATCAATCCCTGTATTACTGGGATGATTGATGCAGTTTTAAATTTACTTGAGGCCACAGTATGAAGTCGTCGTGAAGTGCGGTATGACGGAATATTTTATGAAATACCGAAACAACGCGACTGCGGCATATTAGCTAGAGGAATAAGTGCTGGTTAGTTTCATGAAGGTCATGCTCGTGGTACGGTTATAACTAAAAATTATGAAAGGAGCAGAGTTATGTTGTACTAGTTCAAGTGAAATAATGAGACTAAAGTGACTGAGATTGCATATTGCAGATGCATATTCAAGTTTTGAGCCTATTAGCGTCTTGTGAATATGTAGTTTTAAAATAGACAGTGCTTTGGAAAAGTTGCACTGTAAGGACCCGAGCAGGTGAACACAATTAGTAATGACATACTCCATATTGGTCCAATTTCATTTATTTGTAATGTGTACGCCAATATATTTATAGGACATGACGAACTCTAAGGGAACATTGTTAATATGGTAAGTGATAGGATTAGAATTTGATCTGGATATTGAATTTTTCGTTTGTTTGCTACAAAAGGCTCATGAACAGTTTGCATGAAATCAGTAGCTAGGCCCTGCACCTAAGAGATGGCTAGAACAGGCAACGTCACACAACTAGCCTACTCCACACTTCTCAAACATGACAAACCAATAAAATCAATTTTTCTTTCTCTTCAAGCAGCAGATGACATACCTGAGGACAGTGTGTTCAAAAAAGTTTTTGAAGTATACTCAAAGTTTGCCTTAACATTCAGCCAATCAACAGTTGACGAGCAAGGGAAGCTTCAGCATGGGAACTTCGTCACGGCCCTCACAAATATGTTCGATTGTTGAAACGTTGTCTATAGGCTGAGGCTTGCCTTGCTCACCTCTGTTACTCAACTGAAGCGTTCAGTTCCATGCAGCCTTTTCGCATTGTTTGAACACGCACACCGAGATGTTTTTTCAACATGAAACCGTAAATTGCATTTTACAAGGATCCGTGAGCATTAGTTGGGCATAGTTATATGCTTAATTAGTGTCCTTGTTTATATATAATATTTGCAGAGGTCCTTGTAAGCACTGTCGTCTCCATAACATTCGTCGCCTTCCTACGAGCACTCCACTTGGGTCAATTCCTTTACTACTGTACCTGAACACTAAATGTGCAGCAGAAATATCAAGAACACACAAAAACTGACCTAAAATTTAGCATAACGGCTTTTTTTCCCTCTACACTTCGTGCCTATCGCCAATGTGTTATGAAAACAATGCGACATTGCAGCTCGAGCTTACCTTACACACAGTACATCTTTGCCCAGCACTTATTATGTTTTTTTGATCTAGCTGAAATCGTCAAAGGCAGACGAAATACGTATAGTATGAAACACGTCAAACAGCCCTGTACACAACACAAGTACGAGTGTAGCCGAGCACAATATCGTTGTAATTGCTTTATCGGCACGCCAAACACGATAAAAAAACTTCGCTCTATGTCAGTTTTCAATTCCGTTAAATAGATTACTGTCTGTATTTCTATATATTGTAAACTTATTGATTGACAGCATTAACTCCACCTGACCTGTGCGAAAATTGTGGACATGTACTGCTTCATCCACGATTGACAATAAACAATGTAAGCTTACTTGTCTGACGCGCTTGTTTTTGCCATTTGAGGCCTCTCGGTCACCTGGCGATATAATAAAGGTACAGGTAGTAATTTTAGAATTTTGAACACACGAACACCGCTCCCAAAGCGGTAGCAAAACGCCCAAAACCAGCGAGCGAGCAGCGCAACGAACCCCACCAGCTGCTACCGTAGAGCCCATATTGCTCACTACGTAATGATGATGACATTAGTTTTGATTTTGCCAGCGCCATCTGTCGGTCGCATACTTTAGTTCCCAACGCCACCGCTACTCTTATTTCCGTTGCACTGTGGAAGGTACAGTTTCCCTTCTCTAAGTCTGTATAGGTGTTCTGTGTTTGAAACTCGTCCGCCGGCTCACCCTCACATGCGTTCACTCATACGGAACCTCACGGCGACGCCGACGGTGACGGTGAAGGATGAAATGCGCTTGAGTATCCGTATAATTGTTATCGCAATAAAATATGTTTCTCCATGCGATAAGGAAGGCAACTGCACATCTTAATAGACCAGAATGAAACTGTCCTTTTCGCATTATTATAAGATGTTTTGGTAAGCAAAAATATAATCAAGAAAGCGAGCAAGTAAAATAGTCGGGAAGGAATTCAAGGGAATGAAGTTGGGCGCGAACACTTGAAAAAAAGCTGTCCACTTACGCTTAGTGGAAATAACAGTGGTCCAAAGTATTTCTTTCCTTATTCACAAACATTAATCCTATTTTCTCTAGCACTTTCCGAAATATTTGCAAGAGTGCGGATTTGTAGCTGTCGAGCAGATGATATAGGGGACTGGTAGCAACTCCCGTAAGCAACAACGCGATAATAAATACGGCTTTGAATTATTGCGTGATGAACGAGAGCAGACGGGGAGTGAATTGTAAATGTCTAGTTTTCATCAGGGCTATATTTTCAAAACAAGCTTCTTTTCTTTAAGTTTTGAGATGCCCGGATATATTGCGTTGATCGAGGACGACACCATGAACTGAAACACAGTCACCGGTGGAAATGCAGTGCGAGTCAAGGTAAAGCAGCTTTTAATCCTTAAATACCACCCAGCTTTCGTCAAACCAGAGCTTTGAGCTGGAACTTGAATTCGAGGTTGTTATTTCGACAATTAGCCCTTAAGCTTTTATAAACTTTCACAAACTTCACGTAGCAGTTTCGACACTATTCTGCACTCACTTGCCCACCAGTTTATTGCACACGGCAAGGGGCTTATTTTGGGTGTTGGCACAGTGTCAGCCCATTTTTTCTTCATTTCTTGGGCTATGAACCTGCAAAATGTTTATACATAAGGTACTGAGCAGGAATTTTTCAGGATAACCTTCAATTTTCTCCTTGTCACTTTTACGCTGATTATATCGACTAGTTGAATAAAGAATAGTAACTGTTAATTAGGGGAAGTACAAAAAATGCTCGAACTTGCTGCAACCAAAGGCAAACAGCATTACCTTGCTAGGTAGCCATTGTATACTTTTACTTTTGGCGCAATATACATAGGATACATGGTACGTTGTCTGTAAATATATCCCATTTAATATCTCGGGAGAATATATAGTCGACCAATTATTTAACAGTACCGTGCGAGTGTCGACTGGCCAACCGTTCACCGACTTGTAACGGCGCCAAGCAACGAGATCAGCTTGAGTAGCGCATGCGCATCAACTCGAAGCGCAGGTTTCGTCTGCTTCCCACCAGCACGGCACACAACCTGGCACGAATAATTTGGCGCAAGCTTCCCGGCTTATTGGAGACGCCAGGAGCTTGTGCCTCTGGTTTGCGGCCTTTTTATTGCAATAGCAATTAAATGGACACACCAGGCGCATTTTTGCCGTCGCCTACGCCATCGAACTCGTCATCGGGGTCGCCGTGATGTTCTGTATAAAGTGCAAGGGCGATAACACCGTCGCCGCCACACGCCGTATGCTGCATGTGCGCGTGAAAGTACGCGAGGGGACTCGGGTGTCGATGATCGTGGCTCAAGCTGGCGCGCCCGAGGTAGGAAAGCGGAGAGCAAGCGTGCCGTCTTCTGCCGCGCGAGAACCCGTCGGGGGATAGGAGGGAAAGGTGGAAGGGGTGGCGCTCAGCCCTGGCGGCAGCTGCGTATTTCCCGACGATTCTCGCGCGCGCAAAACTGGATAGTCGGGAGGCCGAACGAAAGGGAGGGATGGGATAATTCTGTACTCTTAAAAAATCGATCAACCGTACATTGGGAGACAAGCTGATATCCAGTGCTTGTCACTTTAGAAATAGAAAGAATAAACCGGCAGGAACAATACAAGAACCATGAAAATACTACACAAAGCCCACAAAGCAGCGATGTAACAGTATAGCCTAAACGACGTCGCATCGTTTAGACAAATATTTCGCACCTGCAGCGCCAACTGCGCGGGCAGCAATACCCTCACGACGTACAATCAGAACCAGAGGCGGTTGCAGGCGCCACACTCCGCGCCAAATTATCACCCAAGTGCGCTTGAAAGTGCGTGTCGGCGTCCTGTAAAGTGTGGCCCTCGAATCGGCGCCGATTGGTCTCGGCGGCCTGTTGCACTCTCGTTCACTTAAGAGTGCCACAGCTCTACGGGCACGTGCGGCCGCTTCAAGGCCGCGCGTACATAGCTCGTCGCTTCCAGCCTCACCGATTCGGTACGCGTCCCATATCTCTGTAATCTGTGCAGAGGCTTCGCCATCCTACGCTCCTCTTTGGCTTGATGCTTTCGAGGGCACATTGTTGTATCTGCTAGCAGAGGCCTAAGTGCAACATAGTGTAGCCCGCCTAAGCGAGCCACACCTTTTTGTGGCTCGCCCACCCATACCGCCAAGTGAACCAAGGACGCTCCAAACAAGCGGAGGCGTGTGAGCGGGTGAACGGGCCCGTCGGAGACCACGCGCATGCCCGCGCAGCGAGAAGGGTCGGAACCAATAGCGGCAAGCGAACGGGCACATGGGGGTGCTCGAGTATCGCGGACAAGCTCTGTGACCTTGGACGGCCTCGTATTTGACCTTGACTCCGACTAGGCAAAGGAATATATTGCATTTAAGTGACGAGAACGAAGTACGAATAATGAATGCATATGTGATGAGGTTAGTGATTCAAAAAATAGTTCTTTATTAATTTTTAAACATAAATATGGAAGTTGTTTGGATGAAGTAGGGAAAGCAATTCCACATCTTAGTATAGCAGAATGAAGCCGTTATTTTTCCGTAATGAGTAGGTGTTTTGGCGAATAACAAGATATTCACTTCAAGAAAGCGAGTGGGTAGAACAATCGTCAAGGAATTCAAGAGAATCGTGTTGCGCGTGAACTCTTCTTTGAAAAACCTGAAAATCATTGCAGTTATGTTTAGTCCACGTAACCTATTCTTTGACGAAGATAGGTCCACCTATCGAAACGTTGGCCAGCCTGTCTGAGGCACTTCAACCCTGTTTTTAAAAAAGTTTATACCACACTATTCTTTGAGAGTATTTCAACCTCTGTACAGAGGCATTATTCTCATTATCTCGACTACAGATAATAGGAATAGCTTACCATTCTGTAGTGGCGTGACCTTCAGTGACCGGTCCTACCGTGTGTGATCTGTGGTGTGTGTTCTACTTCATTCCTTTAGATTTGTCCTGTTGCTCTTGCTTTCCTCTTTCCTCCCCTTATTTCCCTCTTCCATTTCTGTGTTGCTGTCACCTGCCTTCTGAAGAATAGGCAGGCGTTGAGCCCCTTCCGGTGGCAGTTGCCAGCCTGCTCCTCGCTTTCCCTTTCCTGTTAAATGTACATAAGCTTTCAGAACAAATAATAATAATAATAATAATAATAATAATAATAATAATAATAATAATACTGCTTCACATACTGCATAGATTTTAGGTTTGTATGTGTTGAACAGATGATTTAGGAGACTGGTAGGAGATCCCGTAAGCAACAATACGATAATGAATGCGGCTATGTATTATTGCGGGATAAGCGAGAGGAGACCGGGAGTGGATTGTAAAGGTCTAGCTTTCATCAGCGCCCAAATTTCCTAAAGAAGTTTCCTTTGTTTAAGCTCTGAGATGTCCGAATGAACATGTTGCTTTGATTGAGGATTACACCAAGCACTCATTGATTCAAATGCAGCATGAGTCAAGGTAAAGCTAAAGGAAAAAGAGCAAGCATTTCTTTTGGTTTGGACGAAATGCCATGAATTTGGTTTTCATTGGTGTTAAAGTGAAGTCATTGCTGTGAAACCAAGCAGCAGTGCTAGCTAATGCTCTAATTCATTTATATTTTACCGTTGTTAAACATCTGAGTCGTAGATGGTTTAGTCGCCAGCGTATATCACGCATTATGAAGGTGTATGCGGGACGTTCGTTTATGTGCATGATGAATAGCAACAAAACAAGGATGCAAATAACTGTTTTAGTGTTTCAGTAACTGGCTTATCGTATGAAAACTCGCTCGGCAAAGAGAGAGGGGCTTTCCAGTAAAAGAAGTAGTCTCTTCAAATATAACGTGCGATCTGTTATTTATTACAGTCTTTTTTATTTTTAATCAACACATTGCAAGTAATTGTTACAAGAGCGTCAGACCAAAAAAAAAAGCAGAAGCATCTGAAAGTGCGCTGTCAACAGAATTCATTATGGAGTCTGTTAATGAGATCATTTCAAAGTAGGTTAAACCAACAGAACGAAATCAATTTCGATAGTTGAAAAGTATAAACTTGTTTCAAAATAATTCAAGCGATTTCAAAATACCTTGTAGGTTATTTTTCTACTTTGAGGTAATGGGGCATCTTACATAACAATGAGAAACGACCCTAAGGCAAGCGAAATTTCAATGGTACAGCACAGTCGCCTAGGCAAACCGCGCACGCCCAATCTTCACGCAAGCTTTTACTAAGGCGTAGCATGTCCTTATAGTAGACAAGCACCATTACAATGTACATGCTCTTCAAAGCTGTGTGAAGCCTGTCTATATGAACGTTGATCCAGGCGTGATCAAATGCCAACCTATCGCGCGTTTCTGGGAGTAGAGCATCTTCGCTACACCCGTCAAACAGACAGCTCATGTGTTTCATCGCTTAACGTTACATTAAAAGGCCGACGCTAAAGCTTCCCAAAAGAAGAAATAGGCAAGACAGCTCCGACATATTTTTCTACCCAGCGCAGCTTTTTCTCCTGAAACACGAACCAGCTTTCCCTCGAAAAATAGTTTTGACCTTGACTTTGAATTCGACCTTGCTAATTTGATATTTATCAGCAACCATTCACAAACTTCACGTAATGGTTGCCACACTATCCTGCAGTGATCTGGAAAGTGACTTACACAAGTTTAATGTGCACGAGCATATACTGGGTGTCGGCACAGTATATGCCCTTTTTTTCGTATTTTGTAGGATATCAGACATCGACAAACTTATTATGTAGCAAGTACAGAGCAACAGAAGTCTTAAGTGGGAATAATTCAAGATGCCCTACAATTTTCTCATTGATTATTTTATGCTGAATTTATTATTTGTCCAGTTGAATAAATATTTTTCTCTAATTAAGTAATTCGGGAAAATACAAAATTTTTCTGACTTGTTCCAAGCAACCTACCAGCATTACCTTGGTTCTTTCCAGCCACGTAGGCTTTGCATATATTTTTTTATCTTGGCCCATGTTGCGACAAACACATGGTACATTAGTCTCAAAATCAGCCCATTTAACATCTTGGGAGAACGTACAGTGGAAGACTACCTGGTCGCAGTGTTTGTCACTTTAACAATAAAAGAATAAACCGGCAGGAACAATACAATACCCACGGAAAGCTCACACAAAGCATCGATGTAACCGTAGGAAGAACTAAACGCGCCGTGAAGATTATCAAGTGTACGCAGCAGCACACGGCGCCTTTCACAAGAGGGCACCAAATGTCGTGCGTATTCGTTTATCTCTTGTTTTTTTGCGATAGGAGCGATATCGACACTCGAGGCCCGCTCGCGCCATCTGCGCCTCCACTGCGGCTGCCTCCACTACCGCTGTACTGTCACAGTACCGGCAAGATCTTTCATCCCAGCTGCAGTTTTTGGGCCAGAATTTTAGGACCAATCCAACCCTTTCTATCTTCATATATATCCTGCCCATCCAGCTTCTATTGCTGAAATTACCCACTTGTCTAGATGTTACATCTTTCTGCACAGGAAATCGTACAGAATTTTGCTGAATATATGACGTACAGCTTCCTCAACATGACATTCCGTCATCGTCTCCTTGTTATTTTTATGCTGCAAGAAATACAGCGAGTAATCTTGGACACAGTTGCCATTAACAAATAAGCGAATCGCTTCGTCCGCGAACAGCAGTGCGCCGTGGTCATCGACTATTGTTCACTGCTGCAAATACAAGTGAAAGATACAGTTCTACGAATTTGAAATAAATATCACGCAATGGCAGTCTGCGGAATTCATTTAACTGACAAAAGAAAGGTTCTGGTTGTCAGTCCAGGCGTTGACTGCTGGCTCGACTTGTTTTGCCCATTCCGGAGATGCCTTAGTCGGTTTTTCAATTAGTCAATCTTTTACATTTGCATCCTTGAATCATCTACCACATCAAGTTTATTTGCAACCAGTCCCCATGTTTACCTTTCATGCGCTTAGATATGGTGACGCTGCTCGTTTATTCAAAGCCAGCTTTACGAGCACCTTCACATGCTGTTATTGAAAGAAAAGGAAATTATGGGAATCCTTCGCATTGTGGGAATTGACGTAAGCGAAGACTACTGCGCCATTTGCTTTGATTTACGATAATTAGCGGGGATGTTGAGGGCTATTTTTTTATTTCTTCAGCGTTTAGTGCAATACAAGATTGGTGAGTTGATGGTAAATTTTACCATGCATGCACCATGAATATTTGTCTGCGTCGTGTACAGAACATGCGTCGAGACGTATCTGTTCCAGGCGTTGTTGTGCATATGCTCCGAGAAGCTTAGTATTGTCATTGCCTCATGCGGCACATGGCAGTGTGGCATAAGCGTTAAACTTTAATTCAACTATGGGGCTGTAGTGCCAAAATCATAATCAGATTATGAGCACGCCGAAGTGGCAGAATACGGATTAATCTTGACCCCCTTGGGTTCTTTAACGAGCGCCCAAATTTATAGCACGCGAGAGTTTTCTTTTATTTAACCCCTGTCATAATGTGGATACCACGCTCGTTATCGCACCCGGGACCACGTGCAATGGCATAACCGGAAAGCTACTACGACTGCCACAGAAGCGTTTTTTGTTATTATTATTATTATTATTATTATTATTATTATTATTATTATATCTAGCAGTAGTGTCGCCTTTTCCCTCATACCCTTCCCCCATGTGTGCGAGTTGCAAAAGAAGAGTGCCAACAGTTTTGTGGCTGCGTTGGTTCTACCCATTCGTTGCCTCCTCTCCCCCTCCTCTCCATCATGAAAGATAAGCTCTGCAGTTTCTGCAATGCTTTTGCGGGAGGTCACGGATAATTACAGTGGTCAAGAGGGTATTGTGGCGACGCCCAGAGAGCTCTGGTAAGCCTTGTGCTCATTCGATGCGGTTCATAGGTTCAAACAGGTTTCTCCTGTCTCCTATCCTCCCTGTCATGCTCCTACCATGTATATATACACTCTGAATCAACCCTTGATGCGACGTGCAAGAAAACAGGAGCAGCAGCAGTGCAAAAGTCGAAGGATGAGGCAAAGAAGCTTCACTCTAAAATAAAAGAACGGGGTCTTTTGACCTCCGCGTTTGGCTACGCTTACTGTTTGTGATGATCTAAGTACACAAATGTACACGAACAGATGCGAGCTGCAAATGAGGGATTGAAAAAAATTACGGTTATTGGGGGAATTTGACGAATGGACGCTATTGGCATGTTCAGAAAGGTGGTCGCCACCACACTCCTTGTGTTCAGCTTGCTTGTTCGTTTAGTTTCAGCCCTTAAGATTCCTGCTAAGTATAAGCATCGAAGCTGCCACTATATTTTATTGTAATAGCTTGTGGCGATGAGCAACCACGTAGACCGGTAATGTCTGGCTCTCGCAGGAGAGGAAGAACCAACACTCCGTCGCTTATCGTAGCATTATTTTAATGGTCTTCGGAACGCTAGCCCGTGCCGGAGCGTGGCGGCCGCTCGTGCCTCGTGTAGTCGCGAGCGTCTACGTCATCCCTCGTGCGACGCCGATGCTGCTGCCGCTACAGAGGGCTCCCCCCCTAGAGAGGAGGAAAGTTCGACGAACGATGGAAAGTCCACGTGACGCGGCGTGTCTTGGCCTTGGTCTTGGGTGTCACGTGCGCAGGCGGCGGCGAAGGATGCAGCAGGGTCGCGTCGCATACTGGTGGAGCTGATGGCGCGGGTGCTTCGATGTCGGCGGGTTTGAGACGTTCCAGGGCAATTGTGTCTGATCGACCGTTGACATTGACAACAAACGTCGTCGGACGACGCTCTAGAACACAATATGGCCCGGAGTAGTGTGGTTGCAAAGGCTCCCGCACGGCACAGTTACGCACGAAAACGTGGGTAGCAGAGCTGAGTGCGGGAGAAACGTACGGGGACCTTGCTTCTTGTGAACGTGTAGGCACGGGGCGCATCTGGCTGAAGAAAGCTTGCAGTTCGGCAACGTAGTCGGCAGGTGATGGCATAGGCGTTTTGGGGGTGGCGACAAAGAAATCGCACGGAAGGCATAGGTGAGTGCCGTAAACTAGCTCAGCACTGGAGCAACCTAGGTCGCTCTTGAGTGCGGCTCTGGTGCCAAGTAAGACGAGGGGCAAATGCAGGACCCACTTCTCCGGTGATTCATGTGCCATAAGGGAGGCCTTGAGATGCCTGTGAAAACGTTCAACTAGTCCATTGGACTGCGGGTGGTAAGTAGTTGTGCGAAAACGTGTCGTTCCGAGTAGTTTGAGTAGCTCGTTGAAGAGTGCTGAGTCAAACTGTCGACCGCGATCTTTGATGGTTGTGGATGGGCAGCCGAACCTTGCGATCCAGGTAGACACGAAAGCTGCTGCAACAGTGGGTGCTGAGATGTCAGATATAGGTGTAGCTTCTGGCCACCGTGTATAACAGTCGATGCATGTCAGTATGTAGCAGTAACCTTTCGAAGGTGGAAGAGGGTGGTGCAGTGGCGTAGCCAGAAATTTTGTTCGGGGGGGGGGGGGGCTACGCCACTGGCCCAATATATATATATATATATATATATATATATATATAGCTGCACGTTGCAGCTCAGCCTCCTCCCAAAGAGGAAGCTTTAGCTCGGTTGCTCCTATTTCAGTACATGTAGAGGGGGAATTCGTTTTGTCCTGCAACCACTTCACCAAATTTGAGGAGGTTTGTTGCATTCAAAAGAAAAAGTTTAATGCTAGTGACACTGGTTTCGAATTTTTCATTTAGGTGGTCAATTATTTATTAAAAATTGGCCAAAATTGAAAATTTTCTGAAAACGAAACTATCAAGTTTAAAACTCCGTGACTCAAGAATGAAAACTGATATCACAATTCTGTGAATTGCATCTAATAATACATCTACAGCGGACAAAATAGATATGCTACACATGAATCTCAAAAAAATTGTGTATTGTGGAAATACGGCTTATGCAGAACCCTTGTAGACAACGTAACCAATTCACGTAAGATACAAATTGACACAGCAAACTTGTCCGCTTTGAATGTTATAATAAATGCCGTTTACAGAACCACAATATCTGTTCTTCATGCATAGCTATTAGTTTGGAAACGTCGTGCTTCTATTTTTTTCAAACTTTCGAATTTTTCAAAATATTTTAAACAAAATTCAGGCACTAAATCGAAGTTCTGTTTCCAACAGACACTAGGATTTAACTTTCTCTGTCAAATGCAACCAATTTCAATAAAAGCGATTTGAAGGATTATCTCAGAAAAGCGTTTCTGCGTTTTACAAGTGTTTGAATAGGCCGCGTCGGATTGGGCCCGAGCTAAAGCTTCCTCTTAAGCAATCTATCTAGGGATCAAATATATGAATAATAATTGCATTGTCATTGCCAAGGATGCTGCAAACGAATTCTTGAAAGCTACGCACTGTAAATACAAGTAAAATATGTATTTTTTCATAAAATAATATACTCGTATGTGCCAAAAATTGTGCCCAACATAATTGACGTCAATGCTTCCATGTTTTTTCTATTTATTAGGTAAAGAAAATATCACACGAACTTTAGAACTATATCAGTTCGAAACCAGGAAAGCAGTGTATGCCACTGATATGAAAAATTAAAAGGCAATGAACTGAACAAGTTGAGGACAAACATGTTAATGAAACTTTGCCATTCAAGAACCGTGCTTACATTCTTGTATATATGCAATGGCCAGTGAAAAATCACAGTGACGCTGTCGTTTGTTCCACTGTATTACGCAGGACTAGCTGTCCCTTGTCGTGTATCGTGAGTAATTGCACGATGGTTTTGGCCCGGTCTTGGGATGTTCTTGCAACGTCCATTGAACCGTTTGCTCCAACGCTTCACAGTGGTCAATGAAATGAAGTGTTCAACGTACACGGCAGTCATATGGTGAATAATTTGTGTTTTGGAAACACCTTCAGCTGTCAAAAAATTCGCGACACCGAGCTGTTAAACTTTTGATGTGTCCATTATGTGACGCAACCATATTCAACCCACAGTGTGAGAGCGTTAAAGAACATTTATATTAACACCTGTGTGTCACTTTTGTAAATGAGACATGCCGTTCTCCTACGCGCATGCCTCGCAGATAATGTACCGAACCATTTTTGCGCGGTTAGGGCACGCTCACTTTCATTTGACTCGACCTCGTACATTAGAAATGCAAAGATACAATGAGATATACAAATGCGAAAATATGGCTTGATAAAGGACAAAATAGTGTGACTGGAAACAAAGTTCACTGCATGTATACACAAAACCTCACAACAAGATATTTAAGTATACGTATAAGTCTCCAATGAGTCTATGTATGTAAGAAGAAGTAACTGTATATAATGCGTCAAACAAGGCAAATAAACATGTTGCACAATCATAGATTCACAGAATCCTAGATACCGCCCCCATTCCATCCACTCGCCCCGATGTATTGCGCGCGACGGAAGGCGGCGCGCTTGCTCCCCGCTTTTCTCCTTTGCGCACACAAGACTGAGCCACCATCGTCGGCTTACCCATTCCACCTCCCCTCCTACGTTTTCACTCGCACATACAGCATGCAGCGCGTGGTCACGATGTTATCACGCTTGGACTTTATACGAAACATAACGGCGACGGCGACGGCAGGAATGCACCTGGGCCGGTATTTTGTAGCGATTCCTTTTCCGATTCTATGCCTTTTCAGGCTTTTCGCGCTTGGCCAGTGGTCAGAGCGACGGTCTGCCCACATTATCAAGGGGATCAGGCGGCCGTGTGTGGTGGATGATAAGAACAGCATAGAATAAGGCATAAGGCATCGCTACAAAATAGCGGCCCTGGAGTGTCCATATAATAGCTTTCGCAATAATATAATAAACGTATCCGGCAACTGAAGCGTCCCGTCGCCCATTACTTTCCGCAAAAGGAGTATCAAAATCAAACTTTCACCATGCGACTATTCGCTGCGCCACAACAATGTAATTTTTTTTCAGTGAGGTGGAGGCACCGAAATGAAAAGAAAAAAAACGGATAGGAAAGTATGTTGGCCAGAATCGAATGCCTACTTCGGGCACCTAATGAGGCTACGGAAGGAATACCGAAGAAAACATGAGACGCTTGGTCCACTGAGAACCATACGCAGACTGCTCAGTATCCTACAGCGGCGAAACAAGACTCTCCGAAAAGGTTCCGCTCAAGGAATGCGGTGCAATCCTTTGAGTCTCCACAGTGATGGCGGCAAGCGACCATTTTTTTTCTCGTCTGCTAGCCAGAAAGCGTCCAAAACTCTGTCAGGTGAAAATCCACTCGGCCAGAGCAAACCGAACGCGCACCGAAGTGCACCGCACGGTGGTCGGGGCCATACGAGACAAACGTATGCGCTCTGGCTGGCTCTGGCAGCCCGCGGGTAGGGTAGCGAGAACAAAAAAAAATTGAAGAGGCTCGATGTGTCCTCGCGAATAAAAGTCAAAGTATAAAAAATAAATAAGAACGTAGTTACTTTGGCTGGCTTTAGTGTCTTGACATGGATGTTCTGGCGTAGGTAAAAAAAATGTTGATATTTTTTTATGTGACATGACGGCACAAATTAACCACCCCAACGCTTCGTCTCATTGGACCTCACTGCCTGCTTTGTCGACTCGTCTGCTAGTGTGTTGATTTGGCTTGTCTCGTTGCATGTTCCCATGTAAGACTTTTGAAAAGTCAATACACTTTGGCGTCAAATGTTTATAACAACATTAAACCCACAAAGTTCCGCAATCGAAAATCTAAAGCACAACTTTGGAAATGTCAATGCACCTTTCACATCAAGAGCTTATGAGATTTATACCCATAAAGTTTCGCAATTGATATCCATGCGCTCCATAGATTCGGTGGCCTCAGTGAGATGCCGCGGCGAGCACGCTCACCATCAAAGCGCCCTTGAAACTTTGTGCTCGGATGGGACTGCTTGGCGTTATGTGACTCCCGGTGTAAAGGCGTTGCCACGAAATCCAGTCCGAGTTTGCAATATTCGCGGTTAAATGTCCTTTCGAGCGTCAAAAAGACATTCTAGACAAAATACCGAGTGATTTCCGGCGCCGGGGGTCACTTTGGTCGGTGGTGCATGGACGGCACGAAAAAATTTCGGGGGGGGGGGTGCTGAAGCCCCATAAGCCCCCCCCCCCCCCGGCTACGCCCCTGATCTGGTGGAAGAAAACACTTGGCAGGCGGAATGGAGTGACGCTGGATCTTCAAACGTTGACACGACAAACAGCAGCGAACCCAATCGCGAGCTTGCGCGTTTAGCCGAGGCCAAATGAAACGACTGGAAAGAAGCTTCTGTGTCGCGCGTATGCCAGGGTGCGACAGGTTGTGCATGGTTTCGAATAGACGTCTGCGAAGGGATGCCGGAATGTATGGTCTGGGTGTGTCGTTAGAAGTGTCGCAGACGATGGACGTACCATCTGGGGTCACAACGACGTCTTCCAATTTCAGGGACGTTGACGAATTTCGCAGTGTACGAAGTTCAGTGTCGTCACGCTGTTGACTGGCGAGTAAGTCGGCCTCGATGATGAAAGGTTCCGATGTCAGCGTAGAAACGACATTGACACGACTCAGAACGTCGGCTGGAATGTTGTCGGTGCCCTTGATGTGGCGGAACGTTGTTGTAAACTCGGAGATGTAGGAAAGCTGTCGAATCTCGCGGGGCGAGTAACAGGACGCCAAACGATTCGTTGCGTGCCCAAGGGGCTTGTGGTCAGTCAAGACAGTGAATGCACGGCCTTCGAGGAAATGGCGAAAATGCTTGATAGCCAGGTAAACAGCGAGTAATTCACGGCCGAACACGCTGTAGCGGGACTGCGCAGCCTTCAGTTTCTTGGAGAAAAAAGCGAGTGGATGCCACTCATTGTCGATGAATTGCTGCAGAACGGCACCAACGGCGGTATTTGAAGCGTCGGTCATGATGGCAGTGGGAGCGTCTGTCTTTGGGTGTCTAAGCAGCGTGGCGTCGGCGAGGGCAGATTTGACTCTTGTGAAAGCGTCGGTGGCCTCTTCAGTCCACTGAAGCACTTGTTTGCGTTTGTTTCCCAGGAGAGCGTCTAGCGGAGCCATAAGTAGTGCGCACTCGGGACTGAATCGGCGGTAGAAATTGACAAATCCGAGAAATTGGCGACGCTTGGTGAGTGTGGTCGGTCGGGGAAGGTTTTCGATGACGCGAATCTTGAACGGCAGTGGTCGAATGTTGTTAGCGTCGACGATATGACCGAGGAACTCGAGTTCGGGTTGACCGAATTCACTCTTGGCGGCGTTGATGACAATTCCTTTACCTGCAAGGCGTGAAAACAACAACCGCAAGTGGTGAAGATGTTCTTCTACCGAAGAGCTTGCGACGAGAAGGTCGTCAATGTATGCAAAAACGAAAGGCAAGCCTCGGGTGACGGAATCGATGAAACGCTGAAAGGATTGGCCCGCGTTCCGTAAACCGAAAGGCATGCGGAGAAATTCGAAAAGACCGAAGGGTGTGGTGATGGCGGTCTTGGGAATGTCTTCTGCACCAACCGGTAGTTGATGGTAGGCGCGAACGAGATCGATCTTAGAAACGATTGTCGCACCGTGCAACGCTATCGTGAAGTCCTGAATGTTCGGTAGAGGGTAGCAATCAGGAACTCTGGCGTTGTTTACGGCCCGGTAATCGCCGCATGGTCGCCAGTCTCCCGTCTTCTTAGGCACCATGTGAAGTGGTGATGCCCAGTTACTGGAGGAAGGGCGGATGATGCCAAGTTGCAGCATGTGTACAAACTACGCGCGAGCGATCTTGAGTTTCTCAGGGGACAAACGCCGGGGTCGGAAATAGACCGGTGGGCCGGAAGTGACGATGTGATGGCACACGTCATGTTGCACCGGTTGCGTCCAGTCCGGCAGGCACGTCAAAGTGGGAAACTCGCGTAGGAGCGCGGCGAAAGGTTCGTCCAACATGGCAGAAATAGGCGCTATGGGCGATGTGCCTGATGATGGGATGCCGGTAACGGATAACTGGGTTACAGAGTCGATGAGACGGCGTCGTTGGATGTCCACAAGGAGTCCGTAGTTATGCAAGAAGTCTGCTCCAATGACTGCATGACGGACGTCTGCAACCAGGAAAATCCAGCGGAACCCTCGTCGAAGGCCAAGGTTTAGCATGTCGGAGCGTGACGAGAAAACTGGAATCCTGGTACCGTTGACGGCTTGCAAAAACGACACAGGTGTCGCTTTTCGGTCGGAGTGCTGGGCGGTAGAATGCTGACGTCAGCACCTTTGTCGACTAAGAATCGTTGTCCCGTAACTCTGTCCGTCACATAGAAAAGGCGACTTGTGTGCTGGGCCGGACCACTCGTCACCGTTAGAGGTCGGCCGGCCTGTTTCCCTGCCAAGCGCAGGGACACCGACACTGACGAGCGGCGTTTCCAAAACGGCGGTGGTAGTAGCAAACGCCAGGCGTTGTAGTTGAGGCTTCATTGCGAGTGCCCGGCCGTGCGTCTTGATCTGCTGGAACTACGGCTGCGTGGGCGACGAGACGTGCGGCGATGCTCCGCTCCACAGATGATGCGTTCCAGGCGCTCACATAAGGAGTCGAGTGGAGATTGCACTGCGGAAGAGCAGGGAAGAGTTCGCAGAGCGGTTGTATTGTCACCCGGAGACGGTGACGTGGCTGCGATGGTTGGGGTGGCTACTTCCACGACTTTGTCGGCCAAAGCGGCAAGTCCGGTAAGATCCATGGTAGAGGCTGTCGCCAGGACCATCTGCACGTTAGCCGGGAGTCGTTGCAAAAACAGTTCGCGCAACAGCGTGTCGTCGATGGATCTCGCGTTGTTTCCGAGCAGCTGGCTCATTAGGCGAAGAAGTTGACTAGGGCGTCGGTCGCCGAGTTCTTCAGCGGACAGAAGCTGCTGGATGCGAGAACGCTGTGAAGCTGTTGTTCGCTGTAGCAGTGCTGCCTTGAGATCGTCATAGGCGGCGGCAGACAATGGGGTGTTCAACAAATCGGCTACCTCGTCTATGGTGGTGGGCGAGAGCGCTGCGACGGCGTAAAGGAACTTCGAGGCTTGAAAGCGGATACCAGCGACTTGAAATTGCGCTTCGGCCTGAAGAAACCACGCCGAAGGATGCTGGTCTCAGTTCTGTGGGAGGCGAACAGCGATGGCGGAACAGGAGGGGTCACCGCGTTCCTCGGAAGGGTTCTGGCCTTGAGCTCTCGTAGCCTTGGTCTGGTCCATAGTCGTCTCTACCACTGAAGCGTATGGCAGTATCACGTCCGGAGTCACCAAACTGTGGCGACGAGCAACCACGTAGACCGGTTAAGTCGGGCTCTCGCAGGAGAGGAAGAACCAACACTCCGTCGCTTAGCGTAGCATTCTTTTAATGATCTTCGGAACGCTAGCCCGTGCCGGAGCGTGCCAGCCGCTCGTGCCTCGTGTAGTCGCGAGCGTCTACGTCATCCCTCGTGCGACGCCGATGCTGCTGCCACTACAAGCTAATAACGTTTTATTTGATGCGTTCAAGAGTCCTTCAGAATTTTCCACTACAGTTCACGTCTCCTGCATTATATTTCAAGGCTGATACTTCAGGTGACCATGCTGAAATCAGAAAACACCGACGCACTGGCCAGCAGATCACCATGTGCGACATTCAGGCTATGCAGTCTAGAATCTGCAAATGTACACCTGCAAGACATTAAGAAGACAACAGTCGTCGCTATAGAAGAAACACTGAGAGAGTAGTGGGAGGTCAGTTAGAGGCCGATGATGAACAATACTAAGTCGAGAGCTGAGCTTCACGAATGCTTTTTGTGACCGAAATTAGAGGTGCACCTGACGCAGGTATACGGAAAAAGTACTCATAAAAACGTACTGATAAGAATACGAGGACAGAATCTGAGAGGATATGCTGATTTCAATCGCCGCTTCTGCACGCATTCGCAATGTACTTAACTCTGATGCCGCCTATTAAAATATATGTAAAATACACAGACGCCTCTCCAACGTAATCCTGTGGCCCACTGTTTGAAATTCGTTGTCTTTGAAAGAAAAGGGTAAATGATAATGAATAAGAAGGGGAATTTCAACCTGGGACGTGAATTTTTTTTACACATTGCTAGCGATTGAAGCTGAAGAAATTTAAGCATGAAGCTTGCGAATCCGTAACATTGCACCAAATATAGAAGAAGCCTTGCTTCAGTGCTTTCAGTACAAGTGGTTTCATTGCCAACAAAATATTTCTTTTGATTACATTCCCGGCGCTCCCGTTTTTTCTTCAGTAGCTTGCATCGCGAAGGATACGGCGCAGCAAAACGTGCCCACAACGCCTCTCTGCCTATTGACTGGTGCCGTGGAGCGTAGTAAGATTTCATTTGAGATGTTCGCATAGATGCCACTATTTCCGATTTTTGCCCCTACGACGCTCGCCAAATGCGAAGGCGCGTCTTAGTTGACGCTCGTAGAGTTGACGCTCTCTCCACAGCTGTCTCAGCGCGTTGCTGTGCCCGCTTATGAGATAGCAATGCGCGGCTGCTTTTGTCTAGAAATATATTTATTTATTTCATTGCACCGAGCTACACGAACACCCCGTTTCTTTCACAACCTATTTCTACGGTAACTTCTACGGGTCTAATGAAACCCAGTTTTTAATGTTCGCTCGTGATAGTACGACAGCAGCGCGCAGAAAGGCTTAAAGGCATGAATGTCGGCCGTAACGCAAACACGCGGCAGAAGCGGCGCAGTTACGCTAGGCCGGTGAAAATTCTACGCTACACGCGTAATACGCGCCGACGACCGCGCTTGGGGGAATGCACTGTAGCGCATTCCCTCAAGTGAGGCCTACGAATGTGGCCTATAAGTAGGCCCTAGCCACGTGATAGGCAAGCCGTTCATTCTGGTTGGCTCGCTTTGGTTGCGTGTGCTGCCTGTGTTTCAGTATAGGAGCGTGTGTTAAACATGAGAAACGCACGCCGAGGTTAATGAACGGTCAAACCTGTAAAGCAGTCGAGTCTGTGATGATACTGATGATTTACTGGTTTCCCCTTTGGAACGGTGACGTGAGAAATAGCCAACTAGTCTGCTTGATTTATTCAGATATGCTGTGCACTTTTTTCTTTTCCTTCTAGCAGTGGCGTATGCATCTCCACAATCTTTCCTTTTATTTTTCCGAATCTTTTTATCTACCTTGTATCGTTGCCTCTGCCTGTAGCGGATTCAGTCATATCAATCTCTTCCCTGTTTTCTTTTCTTCCACTACACTAAACGTCTTTTGCTTATCTCGATGCTCATCTGTTGATGCTTCTGTCCACCTTAAATCCAAGCGCTCATGAAGGTGTACGATAACTGCGGGTTTCACTGATTGAATTCCTTCGCATTCCAATAGGATGCGCTTAGTGGCCTCTGAAGTTTTGCAGCAGCGCACACATGCCTAATCTTGTTGCCAGTATTTGTTCCCGTATGTCTTTTTCTTCTTAAGCCAACAACTCGAGCCTCAAGCAACAAGACAATGCCCTTTTTATTATTGTACAGCATTTCCCTTATAATTTCTATTGTCCCATTATTGTAAAACTCCATTATATATTTTTTTCCTTCTTTGCACCTAATTTGCTCTCTCTGCTTCTTTCATTTTCATTCTGGTGACTCTTGGTTGTCGACTGACACTTTGAATTATCCTGTGCTTGGTTGCCAACTTCCCTGACCTCTTCCACATTCTGTGTCCACCTTCTCAGGAAGACACACTTGTGCACTGGAGCCACCTATTCCTTTTGATCCATGTTCCCGAGTCCTTCTTCGAAAGTAATTTTGCTCTGCTATTGTTTGACTTCGAAAGAGGCCAAACCCATGTCACCCTGCACTGCCTCATTTGAGGTTTTACCGTGTCCTCAACAAGCCAACTGCCCTTCCGAACTTTGGTAAGCCTCCAGCTCCGACAAGATATCAAAGTTGAAGAACAAAATAGCATTTGCAAACGTTAGCGTTAACACCATTACTCCTTTTCAGATTCCCCGCACCACCTCAATTATATTGTGGCCCCAAAGTCATCTACGTCTCATGTAAAATATAGGGTTTTACATGCCAAAACCGCTTTCTGATTATGAGGCACGCCGTAGGGGAGGACTCCGGCAATTTTGACCACCAGGAGTTCTTTAACGTGCAACTAAATGTTAGTACCACAGGTGTTTTTGCATTTCGCCCCCATCGAAAAGCGGCCACCGTGGCCGGGATTCGTTCCCGCGACCCTCCACGTTTGATTATTGCTTCATTTCTCTTCCGTTTTACTTTCAGATTACCCTGGTGCGTGCTTGAGTAAGTATTTCCGCTATATATATATATTCGTCTAGACAACTAAGTTGTTTGAGTAACGGTATGATTTGCTGTTGAATTGGCATCACGTAATTACTCGCCTCTTCAATAAAAATCATAATTCACGATTTCTCTGGGCTAAACTTAAAGCCTACATTTGTCGCTGCATTGCCACCAATATTCACAAACACATGGAAAGCTCTTCCATTGTCCGCAAGTGGCACTATGTTGCCCGCCTGCATCAGTCCTGGCACCTTCTGTTGCACCATTTACCCATTACGCATGTAACATAAATCAACCTTGAGTTTACTGTTTTCCAATCGTATTTCTATGCCCTTAACATAAAGCGTGAACAACAATGGAGACATATTATATCCTTGCTTCAGTCCTTGGCAAATTTTGATCGCGTAAATATATTTTACAAATATTTATATGCTATAACCTGGGAACTAGTCGATACACACAATATTCTAGCGCTATCTGTAGATCTCATAAATGAGGGGCCAAGCAAATCGTTACCAACTTTTCAAAATAGGTTCGTCCAGTTTGAAGGCACGAGCGTCAGGAAACTCGTTGATTTTTGTGAGCTTGTCGTTGAAGCTGCCGTTGTGGCGACAGGAAACAAGATAAGCGGTCGATATCGGTATAACACCAACCAATCTTGTACGTGACAGAGAATTTGTATTCTTAATGGCGTAAGGCCCAACGCACAGGCTGTCCAGGTGGATCATGCAGCCCAACAAGCCAGCAAAGCAAATGAGGCTCCGTCACTGTCTTGAAATTGCGACCGCGCAGATTTGGCTGTAAATTTCTGCATGGCGAAATGTACTTTCCGGCATTATAATTGATTGAGGTGTAGCTTCCTTCCGCCCTAGTTTAAGTCGACTTGTGTACGTACCTACGTAGCAGCGCCCATGGCAAAGCTAACCGAGAATGGCACCAACGTCCACACTGCGGCTAGCGTCACTGCAGCACAGTCACAGCCTCGCGGAATAAAATGACACAGGAATGGCCGAGAAGTTCCTATTTGCCTCAGATGGCGGGACACGCACGGGAACCCTGCGGTACATGCGTACAGATTTTTTTTGTATAGCATCTTTGTGCGTAGGTCAGCCGACTGGACGAAGCCCTTAATACAACTGCGAAATATCAGCGCAGATTCAGAAAACACCGAAGGTCTTTTGCTCTCATCGGCTGACTAAACTGGTGCAAAGCGGCAATCTTTTCAGGGTCACGCTGCATGCGACTTTTGTTAACGACAAAGCGACGAGGAAACTAAGCATAAGAGTTCGAGACTCATTGAAGTGAGATTTCTTAGAATTTCAAAAGCTGTTCAGCGTTTTTTATTTGGCCCAGTGTGAAACTAAGTCACCTATTGTACTTAATAAATGTTTGTTCATAAATTCTTGCATCGTCGAGATAGCGCGTTCATCTGCATAGCAGTGCATTCATAAACAATTAAAGTTGCTGGAACATTGAATAAAATGAGGTACCTGGCGATAAACACCATTAAAGAAGAGTATATGCGTATTCCTTCGTGGCAGCGTTAATGGTCCAGTGATGAACGCAGAAACATCAAACATTGTCGTTCTTCTTAAATAGCACCACGTGAGTGCCATAGCTCCAGCAGGACTCGGAAACAAGGCCTGTGCTCAGGATTTCTTAACTTGCTTATCGACTACTTTTCTTTCTGCATCCGACACGCAGTACGTCTTGATGGACAGGCGTTGCTTTGTCAATGTTTATGCAGGTTTCAGTTCAGGATTCAGGAAGCAAAACTGGGCGCGGGCCTTGCCAAAAATTGCATACTGCTGCATAGTAGGCGAGCACCACTTGCAAGTTCTTCCGCCCTGAAGGAGATTTGCTATCCTCTAATCGGCATCAATACTGACGATTACATCAGAATCAAATGTAGCCAGCTTGAGGGCCGAGGGCAGAAAATTTGCTCCAACGAGACTTTCACCGTCCCCACGTGAGCAACGCCATTCAGATTTCATATAGTATCAAGGAATCGTCGTACATTTATTTTACATGGTAGCATGGTCTGCCTCATTGAAACTGACATCGATGCAGGCGGCCATTGATGTTGTACACGTGGCCAACGTGGTTAAAAGTTATATACGGTGCTAACGTACGAGTTCCAATAAAAACATATAAATTAAGTGCCATACAGTTGTGTGCTAATAGCGGCACCCGTTCCGCAACGTGGTCAGGATCAGCAGTAGTTTTGTATGCGGGCTCAATTTATTCGCTGAACTTGTCGTGCCCATTTTCAAAAAAAAAAAGAACTGCCCAAGTTGTTGCCCCCGTTGCCTCCGATCTATTGTTTCGCTCACAGCAGCGGACAGCAACGGGAAAATGCCAAAGAACACGAGCGAAGGCAGCATGCATGTAGCGATTTTGTCGCGCGAGCAATGTCGTGTCGTCGCGCCGTCAACACGACGTCGGATAACACTTTACTACAAGACGACAGATGGCTTTTAAGGTTTCCAAATCTCCCATTAGGCTGAAAACAGCATGATTGTACTTTTGGTCGATAACTTCACGGAGATCAAATATAGAATACGGACCATTACGATTGTTACACATTATGAATGAATGAATGAATGAATGAATTTCCATAAATATACACGTTTATGGAGGATATAACGAAAAAAGTTACAAAAGAGCAACTTGACTAGTCCTTAAACCTTCTCGTGACAGCAGCAGCAGAAACCAACACATGACAAAAAGGGAGGGTAAGAGAGAAAGAACAAAACAAAACAAAAACAATAAACGTTCTCATACAAGTGTTCATACAGCAGATAGCAACAGAAAAAATACATAACTCAATAAAAAGAAGCCTACTTATACAGAAATTAAAGGCTAATAGGCACCAAATTAATTTGTTAACTTGTTTTTACATCAAGAAAAAACATCAATACCATCGTTGATTTACTTATTTAATAATTTCGGTAAAGCGTATGAAAGCTTCTGTTTGGCATAGTTGGTACGAGGGTATGGCACAAACCAATATTCCGGAAGTCTTGCAGCATAAGAGCTTCTATTTCGTTTCAAGTTGGCTATAGACCTGGCGTGGTTAATGTTTTTCTGGCACTCCTTACCGTATGTTAACGCTAAGCGAAAATTGACGAGATCAGGAGGTTTAAGTTTCGTTAGATGTTTAAACAATGAATTAGATGGAAAGTCAAATGGTACTTTGCACACAACCCGGGTAGCTCTCTTTCACAGACGAAAAATACGATTAATATTAGTGGCAGATGTTGTGCCCCAAACCAGGCAGCCGTAATTTAGGTGGCAATAAAATAAAGAGTTATAGAGCAGAAGTTTTACCTTCTGTGGTATCTGTTTAAAAGTAAAAAGAAGACCCGAAACTTGAGCAAGCTTGATTGTTAAAAAATTTGTATGACAATTCAAAGACATGTCATGATCAAAGAAAACACCTAAGGTTTTATTAGAATTCACGAGCGTGATTTTTGAAGAGCCAAGTTTAATGTCATCCTTCAGGAAAGCATTCTTATTCTTGGCATGAAACAAAATTGCTTTAGTTTTTCCTGTGTTCCTTTCAACCCATTCAACCAACCAAGTATATAATTTTTAAGCACACAATTCGCAACTGTAAGCAGTGTTACAGCATTACTTGAAGAAAACAACGCTGTTGCATCACCAGCATATAAAATAAGTTTGGTGTAGAAATATACATTAACAACATCATTAATAATGATATTAAAGAGAAGAGGACCTAAAATGCTACCCTGCGGAACGCCATTATAGACTGGTTTAACTTCAACAAGTTAACTTACACTCTAAACATTTTAACACCCTTAAGGGTGTAAATGACTTGTCCCATGGGTGACACCCTTTTTGGGTGTATTGCTACACCCCAAGCAACGGGATGCAAATTAACACCCCACAAAAGAAGGGGTGTTAATATGACGTCACCTCGCCTATGGGTGTAAAACAAACAAACACCGTTTCTATATGGGGTGTAACACAGACACACCCCTTTCAATATGGGTGTAGCATGGACAACACCCTTCCAAAAGGGTGTTATCCCTGCAAGTATTTTAGCGTTCACTACAGCCATGTAGTTAATGGGCAGACTAGCTCTTGTGAACGCTGCCTAGCCTTAGCTATGGTACTACCTTGTTCAGTATGAGCCAGAATCTGTGAGGCGTCCTCATATTGCGCGTCTGGTCCGTCATGTGGTAGCATAACGTGCGACCCTTTCAGGCAAACAATTTAAGGTTTCGCCATTGCAGCAAGGCACACAGGCCATGCTTTTCGTAATCTTCCTCTGCAGTGATAGTATACTGCCGGCAGGATGCAGAGCGCAATAACAATGCGCGCTGCACTAAGGACACAGGATCTCCCGCACCTTGGTGCACCAGTACTTATAACCCCGTGGAAACAGCACACAGCCAAAAGCATGGTTACATGCATTTCAGAAATAATTAAAAACCTCCACTTTTCTTGGTCAAAAATTTTCGCAACACCAGCTCGACCAGGAGGGAAAGAGAACACAGCTCGTTGTTGTAGCTCATACTGAATGCAATAGAGCGCAAGCAATGCATGGATTGGCGACGGTAACAAGTGCAGTACTAGAGAAGCATACGTTTGCCTGTGAAGAAGTTTTTTGCCGTTTTAAGCACACGTTATACCTCTATTCATCGAAGTTGTCATTTATCTCCACGGGATGCTTCTACTAGTACTTTCACACATATGACTTAAAGGTAGCACTGAAAGCCAAAGAACAAAGTGCTTCCACGCCGAATAATGTTTCAGCATTTACGAACAAAACAGCATGTGTAGCTGTGCATGCTGCTCAATATATAAGCATGCACTATTTCCTGAAATATATGTATGCTCCATTTACTGCCAGTAACCTGCTTATACCCAATAATTTAGTTTATTTTTCACCATGTGCTTGCATAGAATATTCCACAGGCATTGTAAGTTAAGCTACCAGAATAACAATCAGCTAGTCTAAGGTTATGTAATTGAACAACATCATTGTAAAATTTGTGACGAAATGTCAGAAGTATTTATTTCATTCAAGAGAAATGGTTACATAATAATGTTTGCACATTTTAAAAGTAAAAAGGAAGATGAGTAAAACCATACCAATACAAAGACATAAGCACCGAATAATGGCACAGGCTTGCTCAATTAAATTTTAAGCAGAACAGTTTTTTAAATTAACCTGATTACGAACTATTACATGTTTTCATTCGAAAAGCACTGCATCTTATTATAAAGCACAAAAATAACCGGTCACATAAGTAAGAACAAGTCTGAGTCTGTCTTTAACACAAGGATAGAAAGTTGGGCGAGTTGGTACAGTAACATGATCTTGGATTGTAGCGCGAAGTGACACGGACACAGACTAGAAGCAGAGAGGATGAGCGCTAACTCTCAACTAAATGTTTATTGAAACGAAGAACATATATATAGGTGACTGCAAAAAACCGCAGCACATCTAAATGAATATTCAATACATAGTAGTAACATGACGACGACAAACAAAAGCCATCAGCCATCAACTGCGTGGCAAATCTGAGTGCAAGCTATTCTCTTATCAAGTATACCTGTAGGCATTGCGACCAATGTGCTCCCAAGATGTATGAGGCATTAGTCATTGCAGAGTTGTAAGGACATGACAATCCTAGGTTGATTATGTTCTTGAGGCTTTTTCCTCACTTTCCATCTTTTGAAACGTGTATACTTTACTCATGAAAACAAAAATGCTACAACTGGCGTGTGATAATCTTTGCGTCTTATTTCCTAGCAGCTCACTGAAACGAGCCATGATGACAAATTCAAATGCCGTTACCTTATTAGACATTCAAATTTCTTAAACACAAACAAAACCAGATAGGCATTAGAGTGAGCATCACTTAAATACATTACACTGGTTTAAAGTTATTGCACCACTTTGTGCCAGGTAAAAATGTTAGAAACATCAAAAATGTTAAGATTCTACGGCCAACCATGAAAACTAAATAAAAAAATCATTAAGCTTTCTTAAACGGGTACAGAAGCTTTACAACTGGCTGTCTTGGTGATGGACACGCAGATAGATGAGCAGCCATTCCACTGAGACGAGAATGTTGAGGGCTTCGCATGGAAGTCTGCGAGACACTGCAGAGTAGTTCTTGGTCCAGATGAAGGAGATTGCTTGCATACACATCTGGGCCACCATACTGAATGCATGGTGTTACCGGAACCTTTTCCCCCTGCATTGTGGTAAAAAAGCATGGTTACGTTTATACGATATTTAATATGTAAAAAAAAACAAAGTGAGGCATGCAGACAGGACACTAGAGTAGAGAAGTGAACATGAACACGAAAAACATGAAAAATTTCGTTAAATTGTTTTATTAGATAAAATTTTTATACTATGTGTCATTCATTATGAGGGTTCATAACTGCAACATATTTAATATATAAGCAGGTAGAATTATCAGCTTGGTCAGTTTGCACAAGCTCGTTTGAGGCAAAAAATCGAGTTTCACAAACACAACCTAAACATTCTTGATTGAAAAAGGAACACCTCAGATGACATGCACTCCTGTGAGTGGGAATTGCACAGTTCAAAAAAAAACGAATTAAAACTCACAGACCGACAGCGAAATAATTGATAGGTTTTAGTAGCACAAGGGAATCTTTGGCCAATGAGCGCCAAGTCTATACTGCAAAAGATAAACTTAGTGCATCTTTACAAAGCAAATATATAAAGATGACTAATGCCTCTCTGCACTGCAGTTGCTTTCCTCTAGCGTGAAGTCATTTTAATGCATGCACACGTACATACACACGCTACACCCAAGTGTAACAGCTGCAGAATGAAAATTAGGCAGCAACAAAGTCGCAACCTTTAACCATTGATCCCAAGCTGTACTAGTGACTGGAGGTAGTACCAATATCGCCAATGACGAGTCGCACTCTTTCTGCCCGATGATATGCTGCTCTTATTGTCAAAGATGAGTTACAGTCGGCATTGAGGGAAAGCTGCCCTCAAGGGCAGCTCTTATTTTTGTGTTATTTCTAACCAGAGACCAATGAAGTAATATATTTTTAGAATGAGAATGACACCGAAAAATTGAGTACGTAAAAAATTTGGTACATTCTTCCGGAATTAACTTGGGGGTTAACGGCTAAAGAGGCAATCCAGAAACTAGAACAAGTTTTGACGTGTTTGCTACCAGTCAATGCTAGAAAATATGCTGGCATTCTGTAGTTTTGTCCAACAATGCAAAATGGATTCTTAATAACTGAGGAAATAAATGGAAAAGTATCATGAAGTATATTTCGTGAATGTAATGCAGAATCAACCAACTTCTGTTACTATATAATCTCCACTTGATTAACCTGCACTTTCTGAACTAGTTCAGGAGGTGCTGCATTTCACTACTCATTCCACCAGTTCAACGTGGCAGCAACTGCATGTTGTGATTTGTTTTACTTAGTGCAGGCTTTGTACAGGGCGAGTTCACCGCATTCCCTGCACTTGGCCAAAAGGTAGTGCATGTTTACGCAGCAGGTGTGGTGCCGCTTCTACACGAGTGAGGTGGAGAAATAAGAGTTTCATACAACAATTACTAGAGGGAACTCTGACGTTAGTGTCCACAGGAGATCAAACAAGAACGGCTGTACCAGCATGGAAATTATGGGAAGTACATGGATTTGCCTAAACTTCGTCTGTTTGGCTTCAAACGGCTTTGTGACTTTGTAAACTAGTCATTTTCAACAATAAACTGTGTAATAAATAAATAAACATTAAAATCGTCCGACGACAGGATTCAAACACAGGAACTCTAGAACAGAAGTCTGATATTGAAACCATTAGGCCACGGAGGCATGTAACGACAAGCGAGTGCAACGCCATGATAAATTTATCGCGGGCATACCAGTGCCTAGAGACGCTTAGCGCCTTTCGATTTGGCCACGTGGACAAGCTCAATCGTTGCAATTAATAGCAATTGTGCGTGTTGGCGCCGTCTTCTGCACCTCGAAGAGTACAGACTGCGCTGAAATTTACAATAAGATTTATATAGCGTATAATATACGAAGCCAAAAGAACGTCTGAATTCACAAGCACGGATATCAGACAAATTCATGTGCTTCCCATCATTCCCATGGTGGTACGACTCCAGCACCAGAGTTCCCTCTAGTAATTACTGTAAGAAACTATGGCAGAAACAGGAGTAATAAACTAAGTTTTGCTGTCCTATAAATCTTACTGCTCATTAATTCCAAGTTTTAGTGCAGTCACATGTCTAGTAGGCAATTGTGGTATTTTTCATAAACATTGCAAAGCCAACTGTGATGAATGTTCACTATGGTAAATTGTTTATGATTGAGTAGCATAGACTACCGAAGAAGTCTCTGGAAGGCAAGTTAAGTTATTTTCTTATTAGCAGCCTTTACACAGCATTCGAGCATATGACACATGCACCTCAGATATGCAGATAATATTTCCTTGACTCAGCAAGAAGCGATGCTTCATGTTCCACGAGGCTACTTCTATCAAAGCAGTATTGGAGCTCTCTAAAAACAATGCCAATGCAGATGATCCAAATATTTTTCAGGGGCAACAGTTATGCCTGAAATCATGCTAGATTAGTTTTTTTAAACACATGCTCAGACCATGTTAGAAGTGCTTCATAAAATCCTCCTATTTATTAGACTAGTCATATCTGCACACAAACGCTACTAATTAGGTCCCATGCTATATCATCACCTTACCAAAAACTTCACTTAGTAATACACATGCTGTGATAAGATTTGAGACCACATTGAGATACTGAACAAGGTGAATTCATTATTTTTAAAATGAAGCTCCTGTTCTTCCAAACGAGAAGAAAGGATACTGAGGGTCAAAATTTTTCTGAATCACAGCTGGAAGATGCCAGGGAAGGCACGTGGAAACTTATTTGTAATTTTCTATTTAAATGTAGAAACGATAAAGGGAAATGAAAATGGTAAAAAAACAACCAGGCATGGGGGGAGAACGAACCTACAGCCTTTGCATTAGGCATGCGATGCATTAACCACTGTGCCACCGAGGCAGCATTCAACCGTCCACAATGGCCCCTCAGATTGTCGACGCTCGAACACGACCACAGTGGTTAGTATATCACATGCGTAATGTGAAGGTTATGGGTCCGTTCCCCACCCACAGGTGGATATCTTTTAATTCACTTTCACTTACCTAGAATTTATCATTTCTATACTTCATATAAAAAAACTTAAAACATGTTCCTGTATGCTTTCCTTGGCCTCATTATCTGCTGGCTTCTTCCAGTTCTGTTACTTCCAACACTTATAAATATTCTAATCTGGTAAGTAAACAGTTTTGCATGATGCTGGAATGCATTATAAAACATTATTGCAGGGCCGTGTTATGTAGAATGCCTTACATTGCCCAGGCAAGGTGTATTAATGTCAATCTGAAAAAAAAAAACCTACTCTAAGCTGAAATGCGGAGTACTGTTGTGTGCAAGAGGGTTTAACGAAAACAACTTGTTCAGAAATAAAGCCACCAAACAACGAGGAAATATGAAAACTAGATGAAAATTTGTGCAGTTGCATGTTAAAAATTTAGCACAGCAACATATGAAGATATAACGAAGGAAGCGCGAAGATGGTTTATTTTGGACACACGAGGCAATATACTTGAAAGATGCATATGAGCTTACACGTGGAGAAATATTGTTTATGTATCAGCAGAACTACGAACAGGCCTAGAGCACACTGATACAAGGTGTTGAGCATGTAAATCTTATCATGCCCTTAAGTCAAATAAACATGGCTGTTTCTGATGATTCGCTAGACATGGCTGGCTCACACAACTTAGCCACTTCTATATATGCCTTGTAATTACCAGGTTGTCTGTATGACATGTGCAAGCTTTAAATATGTACAAGTGCCAAGTAGCTGGACAGCACCAAGGTAATGTCGTTTGCCATGGTTTTGAGGAAGTGAAACCAATTCTTGCATTTTTTCTAATTAGGTAATTAGTTATTAACAATTATTTAACTGCTCAAATATTTTATTCAAAGCAAAAGTGTCAGTGCGAAAATTGTAGAGCATCCTGAAAAATTCCCAATCCAGCTTTCTACTGCTCAGTAGGTGCAACAATATTTTCTTTTTTTTTTTCAAGCTAGAAAGAAGCCAGTGAACACATGCAAGAAGTGCCGTGCAACTAACCGCTCCTGCACCTGAACACCATTTGGCTCCTCCTTTCGTGCTTGAAAAAAACTTTTTGAAAAGAATATTTTAGAAATTGATTAATTATTATTGACTATGTTTTAGGCAAAATGCATGAAATAGTGTGACTGCCACTTCCATTTTCGGCGACATGAATTGACTCCATCCAAATCCAGCTATACATGGTGCGTGTATTGAGCTGGTTCTGTAATTTAGGCTAGTTTTGACTAATTGAAGCTTCGCACCCTAATAATGGAGTCGGCCTAAAAAGAAATTGGTACATAAACGGTCGCTGTCAGTACTCCATACTCGTCTAACTTAGTGCAAAGTGCTTGTGAGCCAAGAAGTTGGTAGTTCTAAGCGGTATTTCTCATTTTGACCTGGTATTAAAGCCCACTTACTATGATGCCATGCTGCTCAGTCATGCTGGTCCCAGCTTCAATCTAGGCCATGGCAGCTGCCCTCCAATGAAGGTAAAATGCAATAACGCTTATGCACTTAGATTCAGGTGTATATTAAAGAAGCCAGGTTCCCAAAACTTTAGGTTTTGTAATGTAAAAGCCCATAATTTAATTTTAAAATTTAAAGGTGTTTTATTAGGAGCAGGGGCATCATTTTGAGCTTTTACTGCACTGCCATGACACCAAGAAGCTCCAAGTAAATAAAAACAATTTCTTAGACAATGTACATATCTTGCAAACATATACAAACACTTCTCTGCATGCACTTCTGTTGCTGTTATATTTAGATCCGTATGCTAAGGCGGGTTATGATGTTAGAACATGTTTCAAACTTTTTTTTACCGCTTTAAAGTTGGTTATTTTACATCTCACTGTGTGTCGAACGCACATTTCAGTGCATCAATTTCTTCAGAAAGCGCACTCCTCTTTATTTATTTGTGCATGTAAAAAGGGTTCAGAAGAACTGCTTTCTGAAGGTCTCTATAACAAGCAAAAAACAATTCTATATAGGCTGCACAAAGAGAAAGGATTGGTTTGTAAATATGTTATTTAATTCTTAAAAAAAGAGGCAGCTGACAGTATTCTGTTCCAAAGTAAAAATTGCCCCTACCTGGCTCTGCTTCATTTTCCGATGTTGATGGTCCATTCGGGGGCACTCAACTGATAGGCTGCACTTTGGCGATGTCGGGTGTGCTGTCACCAGGCCCAAGGTCGATGGACATCCTCACCAAAAGTCGAGTCCAAACGCTATAAAAGAAATATCTCATCATTTTGCTATCAGTTTTGTCATCTTGCGTGTTTCACACACGGCCGTCAGTGAAATATTTCGTCACTTTGATACTGAAAGAAATTCAAGCATTTTCTGGCAGCCAAGCTGATGATGACGATGCGTGGTGTTTTATGGCGCAAGGGCCAGGTTTGACCAAACAGCGCCATGACAAGTGGTAATGCTGACGATGTATTATGGAAGATGTGACTTGGCTGTGAACTGGCCTAAAAATTGTCGCTGTAAAGTGCGTAAAATCTACGCGCTATAAAATTATGGTGATGACAAATGACGAATACTATTAACATTAAAATCCATCGTGGAAGAATGATGCAAAATAGAAAATATATAGGATGGTAAAATTACTTGGAGCACTGCTGCCTCGCCAGAGCCCTTGAAACACAAGGGCCTAGAGGCATGTGCTATTCGAAAGAGCTATCACAGCGGCATCCTCTGGAGAGGGCGGCAGCCAAGCTGAATACACAGTAAATGGAGAACATTAAAGAGCAAACGCAGTTGTCACATTAGATTGATCAAGTGCAGCAGAAATGGACAATAAATCAGTGATACTGTGTCTGTTGGCGTTGAATGCAAGAAACGTAAAAACAGGAACTTGCAGCCACGCCACTTTGAATTTCCCGCGTTTGCTACACCTCACAAGTTTGGCATCGTTCGGTACTCGGGGATAGTAACCGCTTAAAATCAAGACGAACGAGCGTCGGCATAAATTAACAGGATAATTAACCGGGCAATATTGGCGCATAAAACAACTCACGTAGCGAAGCTACTGTCAATTACCCGATGACGCATCTGCGGGCGGTGCGGTTCGGGCGAATAATTCGAAAAGGAATGAGAGTTTCACTTGTTTCACGCCTACTAAGCTAAGACAGAATTTGAGTTTCTTACCAAACTATACTGGATATTTACGCTCCGAATAAAACGCTGAAAATTTTGTTACGTCACATTGCATACGTATGAGTGAGGAAATTGCTTTTATTGTGTTCTGCCCAGAAGGCATGTAGCAGCAACCACTCTCATGCAACAAAAGCATGAAAGTGGTACTCATATGACACCGAAAACAAACATATACAGCGCCAACGTTACGCCCCTTGGAGTTGAAACTAAGCACGATCAAGCCAGTTAGTTTTCTAGCTTTCATAACGCCATGAACACGACCAAACATTGAGCGAAAATACTCTCTGCTCTCGAAAATTAATACCGCTTCCATTTATATACCTATCGCTGCGACAAGCAAAAGTCAGTGGGCTAGCTGTCCACAAGCCGCAGATTAGACTGACAGCAACATATCACGGTAACGTAAAACAATTTCCACGCTGACTCAGCAGCCGCGGTGTGCTCTAAGTGCCAAAGTTCTCGTTTGCCGCTCGAAATTCACACCATCATGACGGGCACTGCATCTTTCACATGAAATATTGCACGCTTTGCTCCGGAGCTCAATAGGAGGGCGAAAAGCATTTGCACGTACCTGAAATCCGCATGCCGGAAACCCGTCGACGCTTCCGAGAACGGGGCGCACAGCCATACACCCATACGGCGGCTTGACTTGGACGTGAGGCACTTCTATCAAACATTTCACATGCGACATGTTTCACACCGATTGCGCGAGCACCAGAAAATGACGCAGGCCGCATTGCGACGCCGAGCAGACGTGCAGCCACCGATGAGCTGTGTGCGCGGATTGCAGAGAACAAAACCTTACAAAACGTTAGGCGCGAGAAGATGGCGGCTGTCGTTGCGGAGACGAAGCGGACGAAGCAATGAGGCGCGAGTGAATGTTGCCAACTGTTGCTTCCGCGTTATGCCGGCGGTGGTGGCTTTAGTGGCGTGTGTTGCGGTTGTCTAATTTTTTATTTCTTTTCCCCAATCAGTATAGCTAAGATCAGTTCTTTGTTTGAATTTTTAGCTGTGTCGTTTGGCATTATCTTTGTCTTTTTATGCTATTAAGCGGCCAATAATGGCCTCTCAGGTTCGCGCGCGCCAGCTTCGCGCGCAAATCTCAGAGGCCACTCGTTAGACAAGACAACTCGTTAGCAAATGCCGTTATTGCTGTTGTTAACGTTTCATCATCTTTTCTTCAACTGAGATAGAAAGGTAGTGTCCCTTTTCCCGGGGTTGGGAGGGGGGCGATCAAGACGGCATCGCTCAGCGGGGGGCGGGGGAGTAGATTGGTGATGGTTCTTATCGCGAAATTCGCGAACCCTGCGATATTTTTTTATAACGGAAGCATTTCTATACTTCCCCAACAAGAAAAACCATCCGCCCGTAAGTCCGTACCGCACGATATCTTTCAAAATAGAACCCGCAGCAGCGAGTGAATTCACCTTCGTGCTAGCTCTCGCTTCAACGCGACCGAAGCGGCGAGAACACTGCGCTCACGAAGCTTTCAGCTTTTGCCGCACTATGCGCTTTTCGCAGATCACTTTCAAGATAGGTGTACGCGCGTCTGTTTTCAAAGCGAAGTAAACGGTGAGAACACAGCGCGTGAAGTTTTCAGCAGTGGGCACACTCTGTCCACAATGCAGTTCGCTTTCAAGATACGGTTCGCGCGGCCGTGCCACAAGCAGCCGCCGCCGGAGAACGGTTGATAATGGTTCGTCGCGGACGAGGAGGGCTAAAGAGCGATAACGGCTCAAAACGAACGGAACGTCACAAGCGCGCCTGGCCCCGCCACCTGCAGTACTTCGCTTGCGCCGCCGACCAGAGCAGCTCGTGTCGCCGCAGCGCTGTCGCTTATACTTGTCGGATCAAGTCTCATAACATTGATGACGACATGGACTGCGTGTCGATGAGGAAGAGTCACAATGCTTACGCACACTTAGACAAATCCGAGAGCAGTTCCTGTGTGATTTTTTTTACCGGAAATGTACAGTCAGCGGTAGGACCAAGAGTTGTCAATGCCTGTAAGAGGGGTGCCAAGCTTTTTTTTTTTTGTGAGAGTCTTGCCCAGCTCCCAAAGATCTGCTCAAGCTAAGACTTGCTGATGGCTGTATGTGTTTTTTTTTATTGTTGCATGCCCTCAAACCGCCACAAATCCTGCAGTGTAATGGCATTAGAGCAGTATTCACGTCCAAAGGGAAATGCAGCCGGTAATTGGGCTGCCTAAGGTTTGCTGCCCGGCGGCAGCTGCCCTCCCGTCCCCCGTTTCCGTTGACAAGTTAGGGAGGGGGGGTCTAGAGCAATCTTACACCCCCCTGCCCACAGTGGCGTAACCAGAAAATTTTTTCGTGTGAGGGGGGTCCCAATTGACCGTGGAGGGCAAAGGAGCGGGGCCATTGCCATAGCAGCGAAAATTTTACTGTTAGTGAGCGTTACAAGTGCCCGGCGTGCCCCACTTGGCTACGCCGCTACTAGCCTCCCCCCCTCCGCAATAGACGCAAATCGAGCTATCAGAACGTGCATGACAAGCATGCATCACATAATATGAAATGTCGAAGAAAATGAAATGGATGTCGTCACATCATCATCATCAGCTTATCTTGACGTCCATCGCAGGACGAATGCTTCTCCAGTGATCTCCAATACCCCTGTCTTGTGCTAACTGGTTCCACGTGTCTTCAAGTTTCCCGATTCCATCACGTCCACATTATTCTCTGCCGTCCTCGGCTGTGCTTCCCTTCCCTTAGCACCCATTCTGCAACTCCAATAGACCAGCAGTTCTCTCCCTTACGCATTGCAATGTCTGCCCAGCACGACTTCTTCCTCTTAATGTCAACCAGAATATCAGCTATCCCCGTTTGCTCTCTAATACACATCGCTGTCTTCTACTCTATTATCATCATGCCTAATAATTTTCATTCCATCGCTCGTTGCGCGGTCCTCAACGTCTTCCCAAGCTTCTTTGGTAACTTCCAAGTTTCGGCCCCATACGTTAGTAACGGTAGAAAGCAATGGTTAGCAGTAAGCTCCCTGGTCATGATTTAGTAAAGCCTGCCGTAAGCTCTCCAGCTAATGTTTTATTTTTGTTAAATTCCTTGATCAGAGGCCCCTGCGAGTAATTACCCTCAATAAACGTATTTCTGCGCAGGTTCTAGAGGCTGACTGCCGGCCATGACATTCGTTCTCTCGCCAGGCTGCGGAACATTACTTTTCTCTTCTGCATACTAACTCTCAATCAGACTTACACTTTCTTCGACAAGTTCCTCAAACGTTTATTGCAAATAGGCTGCAGCGTTGCTGAGTATGCCAATGTCATATACAAACCGTAAGTTGGTGAGCTATTTACCGTTAGCCTTCACTCCTAACCATTCCCAGTCTAACTGGTTGCACACCTTTAAGTATTCAGTGATAGCATTGTAAATATTTTGACATTGATCATATGAAGCCTTTTGCAGATATCTGGCTATGCAAAGTCTGCGCGTTAGTGTCATCCGTTCGATATCAACATTCGTGGGAAACTTCATTTTTGACCACTGTTCGGAGCCAGTGCGCTGCTGCCTAGGTGCCCCGATCTAATCATTCCAGCTACCTGATTCAAGCGCAGGTAGCGCGCGTTTCATGTATAGCCAATATCAACGCATTAACTGGCAATGTTCATTTATCATATACTGTAAGCTTGTTCACTTACGCCCTTATAATTAGGGTGTAAATTAGAAAGACTGGGGTGTTCCAAGGGTGTTTTCTTTTTGAACGCCCTTTTCCGTTAAAAAAGGGTGTTTCAAGGGTGTTTACAAGGGTGAAAAGATGAATACACCCGCATTACACCCATAAGGGTGTGAAAATTTTTAGAGTGTAGTTTAACTGCCAGATGTGTCAGGTACTGAATGCGTGTATTGCAGGATTCTTTGCAACAATACTACTATTTGTGTGGGTTGCTTCTATAGAAGCCCCTCTTCGGGGGATGATAGTATATCTGCCATTCATGAGTTCCTACACCGATATGCTTACAACTCTAGAATTATTCTTATGGGGGCCTTTAAGCTTCCGGACGTGGACTCGGTCACTATGCATCACACATCACCTTCTTCAGAAATTCTATTTGACCTAATGTTATCATTTACCCTTTGCCAAATAATTCTAGAACCGACGCGTAAGCACGGTTCAGCAAACAATATCCTTGGCCTTATACTAATCAGTGGTCATTTCGGAGCGCACCAAGCAGAGACAGAAATTATTGAAGGCATTTCAGATCACGACATACCGCTATGCTTCTTGCCTCTGGACTGCTCGATAAGAACGCATTGTAATACATCTATAGTACCCAACTTCTAGAAGGTGGATGACGCCAGCATACTAACCCACCTTGCGCACGAATTTCAAGCCTTTACTGAAATTACCCCCGACCCGTCAATCGATATGAACACAGCCTGGCTACATTTTAAGAATATGGTTTCCTACTGCGTAACTAACTATGTTCCGTTTAAAAAAAGCGACCACAAAGAACAAGCCCATGGATAACTCGGAAGTCATCCAAGCAAAGCGTCATGTACAAAGGATACGTAACTCTATTAAAAATCATGGATCATGCCCATCCAAAACAAACAAACTCGCATGCACAGTAGCACATTTTCGACAGACAGCCAAAGAAGCCAAGGAGCATTATTTTCATGTAACTCTAAACAACTTTCCTACAAATATCCCTCAGAGATTCTGGAACCTTTTCCGCCCAACTAAGGAGATGTTATCAGACCTATCAACTGAGAAAAAACTAACAACGCTAATGCCTACAATAACTATTTTCACTCGAACTTCACAAAAGATGACTGCAACCTTTCAGACATTAGTAGCAGTTCAACATCGCGCATCAATCCTTTAATAATATCTGACGCGGGTATCCTTAATATGTTGCTCAAGCTTGACCCTAAAAAATCATACGGACCAGATGAAATCCAAATCATTTTCTGAACAGATACGTAGGGTGGTGCAGCCGATACTCGGGCCTGACATTTCGGAAGTCCTTGTCACAATCATCTTTATCCGACGACTGGAAAATGCGAAAATCATCCCAATACACAAAATACGAGATACTTTATTGCTCTCTAATTATCGACCGATATTACTCACTAGCACCGCTTGCAAAATGCTTGACCATATCATCCTTAAACACCTAACAAACTTTCTTGACACTCACAACTCTATAGCGCCACACCACCACGGATTCCGCCATGGATTGTCAACCCTCACGCAGCTTACGGAAGTTGTGCAAGACCTCACATTTAACATCAATAACTGTAGCCAGATTGATATAATATTATTAGAATTTTCGGAAGCATTTGATCGCGTATGCCACAGTAAATTACTAACAAAATTGCTAGGTTTTATTGGGAATAGGGAAATTTTAGACTGGGTAACAGATTTCTTAACAAACCGGACACAATTCGCACTATTCCAGCATGTGGAATCTGCGACAGTGCCTGTCACATCAGGCATCCCCCAAGGATCAGTGTTGGGGCCACGGTTATTTTTAACTTTCATTAACGACATAACCAGAAATATTGACTGTAACATCAAACTGTTTTGCTGATGACTGCGTCATCTACCAAACAATTAACACCTACGAAGATCATGTTCGCTCAACAATTCACAAGACCAGCTAAGTGAATAGTGCAAAAAATTCCAAATGACCATACACACAACTAAATCAGTTTGCATGACGGTAACAAAAAAAGCGACCTTACGACTTTCCGTACTTTATTAACGGCACAATGCTAACAAAAGCTCACCAGCATAAATGTTTAGGCAGCACTCTAACTTCTGACCTGATATGGGACGCGCACATTGCCAACGTGACCTTGAAGGCATTACGCAAGCTATTTTATCTCCGAAGATGCCTGCGCCTCGCACCCAAGTCGACTAAGCTTCTTGCGTATACTACTTTCGTTAGACCGGTTTTGGAGTACGCTAACACAGTTTGGATTCCCCACTCAGTAACTAATATAACGAAACTGGAAAAAGTACAGCGAAAGGCGCTGCTGTTTATTCACAACAAGTACAAGCGCACAAATTCACCCACTAACCTTGCGGCTATGTCCGGTTTACCAACGCTATCATCAAGAGCGAAACAAGCAAGGCTAAAATTTTTATTTCACTTGATTCACAACTATTATAAGATAGACCTAAAAAAATACATATGTTTTTCACAGACACGATCATCGAGACATAAACATGTACACGCTTTAACATTATATTCATGCCGTAATGACACATTCATGTACCCTTATTTCCCCCTCGTGATAAGGGAATGGAATCCCCTCAATCAGTCAGTGATTTCCGCAGACTCATTATCTCACTTCACATCACGGTTAGAATCCATATTAAGCAATCAGTAACGCAGTCTTATTCACATAATATGCTTTGCAACTCTTGTAAGCCATGCTGATTATGGTGAAGGTGTTACTGTTATTTTTTCCCGTTTGCTGTCTTCTTCATGATGTATTCTCTGTATTGCTAGGCAAGTGATTTCTATATTTGTATTTTTATACATTCTTACCTTGCTCCTTTGCAGTCCTTGTTTGGCTTATTGACACGCAATTTGCATGTGCACGTTTACTACCATGTATTGCATTTTCGTATGTCCACCTGCCATGGTCCCTAATGGGACTGGCAGTATTGAAAATAAATAAATAAATAAACTTGGGATGAAATTTTATTATTTGCTCAAATTAGCATCTATGACACAGATATGACCTAATCAAGTCTAAAGCAATGCCAAGAATACCATAGCGATTCATTTTATATAACAGAAGCTCGCGGATAATACGATCAAAGGCCTCGCTAAAGTCTATAAAAATGCCTAGAGTAAGCGGGCCTTTATCAAAATGATCTAAATTGAATTCTTTTTGCTGAAACAGAGCAAGTTGAGTAGACCTATTTTTACAATAGGCAAACGGACAATCATTTAAAAAGTTCTTGCTTTCAAGGAAATCAGAAATGCGTTGAAAAATATTTTTTTCTAAACATTTTGGAAATACGGGGAGAATAGAAATTTGTCCATAATTTGTCAACAATTTCTTATCTCCTTTCTTGAATAGAGCCAAGACTTCTGCAGTTTGCAGGAGGAGGAGGAACTTTATTATTGCAGAAACTATTGCACGCTTTATTCCTGGGTGGTTCCCTCTGACAGGGCTCCACTGGTGATCGCGGCTCGCCGGGCCTGGTCGAGGGTCGGCAGTTGGCTTCCCAGGTCCAGTTCGGAGAGTCTCGCCTCCCAAGACCACGTAGTGAGTGTGTGTGTTGTGACTCGTGGCGAAATTGCGTCGCCCGGACGGTCGGTGCATTCGTGTGTTATGTTCGCGAGTGTCGCTGTGTGGTTGCTACACCAGGGACATGTTCGGGAAGTATAACTGTCTGGGTAGATTGCGTGTAGACGAGACAAGTGTGGGTATGTGTTTGCAGGCGGCTCCAGTCCCTTGCCTGGAGTTTATTGAGAGCGTTGTGTGGGGGAGCGTATTGCGTTCTTCCGAGCCGTTGGCCCTGTAGTATTTGTTGACCTGTCGTTAATAACTCGTGGGTCACTCGTCGGTCTGTCGGGGGCTGAAGAACGGTGTGGTCTGCCGCTCGGCTAGTGAGACCCCGAACTGCGCAGTCCGCCTCTTCGTTGCCCCGCAGGCCTTCGTGCCCGGGTTGCCAGATGATACCGTGGGTCCATTCTAGCGTGCGACCCAGGATTCGAATGGCTTGTGTAGGGAGTTTTCCATTCAAGTATAAACGACACGCCGCTTGTGAGTCAGTAAGGACACGGGCGGACTTTCCCTTGCTCTCAGCGTCGCGAAGTGCGAGAGCGATTGCTGCTGCTTCTGCTGCTGCACTGCATGTGGCGCGGATGGAGGTTGAAACAACCAGGTTCCCCTGATAGTTTGCATCTGACGTGGGAATACACCGGAAGAAAGGCACATATTGTAGACGTGCATTAATACAGCCGCAAATAAATCTAGGACGTATTTCACAGGTTTAATCTGAATATCATTGACATCACAAACGCTGCTGTTATTGAGTTCACTGAACTTGCATATTATTTCAGATACGTTCATTGGATGCAAAAAAAAACTGAACTGGAGGAATAAACGGATAAGTAACGACTAGCATTCATGTGGATTGGTGCGCTTGCAACGCTGGTAAAGTAATTGTTAAAAATGTCAGGCAAATACACGTCTGGAACTACATCGCGATTTTGCAAAATACCTGTCGGAGGCTGATAATCAGGCACACGATTCAACAAAACGTTGGCTCGCTTCCACAATTTCCGCCTGTCATTCCAGCAGGATTGAAAGTACTCGCGATGATAGCGGTCTTTAGCGCGGCGCAGCTCGTTTGTTAATTGGTTCCGAAATGATTTTAAAAGCTGCAGGTCATGTGGATTCCGGGTTTTAATGAACTTATTATATAATTTTATTATAACCTTTATTTTACACAGCAATTCTCTCGTGATCCAGGGTTTGCGGATTTTCGAAGAACGCGAAGGTTTGGTACGAAGTGGGAAATGTTTTTTGTAGCAAGCCCGAAAAGTGTGCACGAATGTTTCATAGACAGCATCTGCATTATCCGCAGAAAAAACATCCCCCCAATTAATCAGCCGTATTTCATTTCGGAACTGTGCCAGCTGGTGCATTGTAATTGGGTGATAAGTGAAGTTACATTTGTTTTCTTTTTTATTATTACGGATGAGACTTAGGAAGATGGGCATGTGGTCGCTTAAACCATACGTGATAACACCGGCTTTTCTGTCAGCTCGGGGAAAGTTTGTCAAAAAAAGGACAGTACAGGTAGATGTGCAAGCTGTCACCCTGGTTGAAATCGAAATAGTATTATGACAGCCATATGCCTTCAGGAAAAGCAAAAAGTCCCGACTAGCTGCGGTATCAGTCAACACGTCAATGTTGAAATCACCACCGAAAACAATTGTACATTGTAGATCAAGTGCATATGAAAATAATTTCTCCAGAAACGGCAAGAATCGCTCGACATTCCCATTGGTTGGATGGTAGAATACAGAAAAAATAGTTCGTGCGTGCAGCACAGATAAGACTTCACAGTCTTCCGTCAAGATGCGAAATTCATCAATGCAATTTACTGAAAGATTACCTAGCACAAGCATGTTAACACCACCTCCACCCGAAGTGGCTCTGGACCTAGTAAAACACTGATAGCTCGGAAGGCATCATGGGGCAGAGTATTGGTCATACCACGTCTCAGAGAGCATTATGAAATCGAACTCAAATTTGAGGCTTTCAAAGAAAAAAATCAAGTTCATCTTTTTTTTTTATTTCTAGCAGACTGGCAGTTTAGGTGAAAACATTTAGCCGTCCGACTATGACAATTTCCAATATAATTAACAAAATCAGATGGAGCCTGTGAAAGACATGGCAGTAGCAGACAATTATTCATGAAACACGTTTTATGATTTCAGTTCATCAAGGACGGCAACGCAGGTAATCGTGTGCGCATGACTGCCTTCTTTTTTCCTTACAAACTCTCTTCCGCGACGGTGCCAAGCGAAACTGAAACCATTGGCACTTGCCCAATCTTTAGCGGTCTTCAAAAGCGCCCTGTTATGGGCAGTTAGGTTTAGCAGCATGAAAACACCTTTTTCTACTGTTGACAGCACTTTACGCTTGTTCAGCCATTGATCCCTTACCGACTGTTGTGCAAAGCGTATGATAACACCGGGACGATAATGATTACGATGATCAACAACTTTATTTATCCCCCTTTAAAGGGAAGGGGGCAATGGAATAGAGGGTGGGAGGAGGAACTACTTGAAGTATGCCTCATTTATCCTCTCAGCCCACTCTGGGATGGCCTCCTGAAGATCGGGCCTGGAGCTGCGCAAGGCAGCCTCCCACTGCTCTTCACTAGATATTAATTGCTTGAGGAAAGAGGGAAAGGGATGCTTAAGGCACCCCCGCATCATGTGGTTCAAGTCTGCTTTGAGAGAGACAAAGAATTTACAAGAGAGATAAAGGTATATGACGGAATGAATGAGGTGGAGGAGGTAAGGGGACGGAAAGGTGCGAGTCTGCAGCTGTCACCACAGAACTTCACACCTAGGCGGGGATTTGCCCATGAGTGGCGGAAAGGTTAAGCGGTCTAATCGGTAGTGTGTGCAGATGTCGTCGTAAGTAATAAGTCGACCCCACGCTGTAAACGGCGCCTCCTCCGTGGCGATGTCCGACACCTCTGATGCCCAAGCCCGGACTGTAAATCCTCGGGCACTGGCATGAGCCGCCTCGTTTCCCGCAAGGCACTCATGTGCGGGAGTCCAGATTAATGCCACAGTTTGATGAAAAGGATGGGCCACGATGAGAAAAAAGGCTGGCTTAGAGACCCTGCCCGCTCCGAAGTTATGTATGGCTGCTTTGGAGTCACTAACGATAACTGATGAATTTGGAATTGTGAGGGCCAGGGCTATGGCCGCTTCCACCGCCTCCTCCGAGGAAGAGCCAGGAATGGAGGCGGCCGCAGTGACCTGGCCGTGAGAGTTAGTGACTGATATTGCGTAATGATTTCTATACCCATATTCGGCGGCATCAACATAGAGCATGTCTTTGAGGTGGAGAATGGTTTTTGGAGAGCCTTTGCTCGCTGCCTCCTACGCTGTTTGTGGTGCACAGGGAAGTGGGCGATGCAGAGGTTCTCTTGTATGTGATGTAGAATGGTGTATTTAGTCTTGATGATGGGTGCCGGAGTGATAGAAAGAGATTGTAGAGTGTGGCGACCTGTTGGGTGTTAGAAAGTCTGATATATGGGGATGCGACGTGGGCTTCTGTGAGTTCAGTAAGTGTGTTGAAAGTTTCAGTAAGCATTAGCCTTTCAGTGGAGGTATGTAGGGGGGCCCCCAGAGTGAATTTATATATTTTGCGTAAAAGAGTGTCGATCTTATCTGATTCTGATTTAAGGAGATGTAGATATGGTGTTGCGAATGTAATCTTAACGATAACGAAGGCCTGGATCAAGCGGAGAATTTCGGCCTCCTTTAGTCCACCATGTTTATTGGAGACTCGCCCTAGAAGGCGCAGGGTGTGATCGACTGTGGTGTGGAGTGTATGTAGGGTATATGAGTTGAGCCGGTTGCTTTGAATGTGTAAACCGAGCACCCGGAGCCTGTCCACTCTAGTAATGGGGATGTGGTTTAGGATGACCTGTATACTAGACATGTGTTTTCCGGCCCCCCGATGGGATGGCAGAAGTAGCTCGGATTTTTGAGGGGAGCATGTGATATTCGTAGCCCCGGCATGAGCCACGACGGCATCTGCTGCGGCCTGTAGAGAGTCTTGAATCTCTCCATCGGAGCCGCCAGTCATCCAAAGGGTGATGTCATCGGCGTGGAGTGAAAACTTAAGATCAGGAATATACCGCAATGCTTGCGCCATCGGCATCAAAGAAAGATTAAAAAGAAAAGGGGACAGTACTGAGCCTTGGAGCGTGCCGTAGCTACCTAAAGCGTACGAAAGGGACTGCTCTGTGTCTATATGTATGATTGCGGTACGGCTGGATAAGAAGGTACATATGTAGTCATATGTCTTTCCGCCAACCCCAAGGAGATTAAGCTCTCGGAGGATGGCGGAATGCGAAACGTTATTGAAGGCTCCGTGCAGGTCCCGACTGAGAATTGCTTGCGTATCTAGACTGCTATTGGGTGTAATGATGTCATGTTTCATTCGAAGCATGATATCTTGGCATGAGAGAGATTTTCGAAAACCTACCTTTTCTGATGGATAAAGATTGTTGTCTTGCATGTATTTACTGAGTCCGTTAAGAATGACGTATTCGAGTGTTTTACCTAGACAAGAGGTTATTGATATAGGCCTGAGATTAGAAGTGTTGAGGCGTTTGTTTGGCTTTGGGATAAAAATTACCCTGACATCTCCCCACGAATTAGGGAGGGTGCCAGTGTCAAAGCAGTGATTGAAGTACGCCGTGATGGCTGTGACGGAGTCGTCGTCTAGATTGCGGAGTATTTTAGTGTTAATAAGGTCGGGGCCTGGTGCGGACATTGTGAATCTCATCAGGGTTAGAAGGAAGCCTGTGCACGGCAAGAGCAGATTGAGTGGTCAGGGAATTAAGCTCTAACTTTGACGCAAGCAGGTTCATTTTGTTGATTAGGGACTCATCTTCATGCATTTTGAGACCATGAATCTCAAGCTTCAGTTTTCTGCTTTGGCATTCCAAATCATTCAATGCAACAGACAACTTTTTTACCTCGTCATTGGCACCGGAGTTTACACATAAATAAGTATAAAACTTTGTCAGAATCATGCATGAAGCATGTTATCTTCGATGTCATATGGGTTGAAATTAACTTCAAACAAAAAAAATATTGCCTTCATTTCTAGTGAATGAGGATGGATCATGGTTTGTGAAAAATAAGGTAATATTACTAAAGAGGAAAGGTAGAGCGTTGGTGTGCAAACTGTCCGCGTACAAACGAACGTAGCCTCCAGCAGGGCCAAGTGAGTTAAGGCGGCAGCCGCGTGCCGCATGTTCTATCTGCGAGAGAAATTATGTGAAGGTGGGCCGATAAGGACGGTGGCTTGGTGCAGTAGCGTCTTCTCTCTCGCACTAGGCGAGGAGCGTGAATATTTCCGCGCTTCCCGAGGGTGGAGAGACAGTGCAGCGAGTGATTCTGCTTCTGTTCCGGCCGCGGCTGCTCGACTGAGGCGGTAATCTAGGGGGTAATCTGTAGCCGGCTCGAAGGTTAGCCCACGTAAGAAAGTTGATGGCTTTGCGGGCCTTTTTTTCTCGCACGCCTCGTTTGTGTCGAAGAGAGAGGCAGCACTAAGGGGAATTTTCTCACCGCTGCCTCTTCATCACGCCAGCGTTCGCGGTCATCGAGCGAGATGTGTTCATGTTTGCGTTTGCGCGCGTGGCACCGTGCTTTTTAATTTATTTAGTACGCGAATGTTCACAGCAGTTTATACAGCTGATAAAACTACTAACCTTAATGCTTATAGTTGTCTAATATTATGCTATCGCAACCAACGTTTTGTCTTTGAGGTAAAACTGCGACTCATTATAAAGATTGCGCTGAGGCGTAAAACGTTGACGCCTGCAAATTATATGTTCAGTATGATTGGGTTTTTCCATAGGCGCACAAAAACAATTATAGCAAGAAATATTATACCAGGTTCAAGCTGTCACGTAGTACACGCGCCCTTAAAAATTCTTAGTAACGTTGAATAAACCACCTTTAGACAAATGTTACTAGAGCCTACCGACATTCAATGAACCGTCTTTAGACGTCATAACAACTTTCTAGTACCGACTACCGACTATTGGTTACTGATATGGAATTGAACATATAGATATAAAATGTAGATAGAATTCGTACCGGCTGCTTATTATCTTATGTCATTAGAATGTGTCCATTGTAAAACGACTATTTATTAACCACCTTTATATATCCTAGCAACTTGCTGGTAACATCCTGTCAACTATTGGCCACGGATATGTTGCAAGCATTTACAAAACGTTTTATTATACACCGAATAAAATTTTTATGTACTTCCTAAAAACCTGTTTGCAACTGTCCGAGAATTCGTCGTACATCACTGAGCACTATAGTGATGTTTTGAGTAACACACATTTGTTGCCGTTTTAAAATAGATATACCATTCAACTGACTGCAGTAATTATTTAGTGAATATCATGCAAGCTTTAATGAAAACTACTTAATGTCCATAATGAAGCAGCATAATTTAGCTGGACATTTGCCAAGAAACTTTAGAATGCTGGCCATTGTAAGGTATATAGTTACTACGTACAGGAATTGTTTCCCTCATAGAAGCAGGCACTAAACAAAGGCAGGTGTGACGGGCTGCCAAGTGGCTAGGTGTGGCATGCAACAGAAGAAGACAGGTTTACATGTGTGCTTGAACACATCCATTTAATATCCCACGGCTAGTAATGAGGAGACCGAGTTCTTCAGCTGCCCTGGAATTGCGCTGAAATGTGGCCTTGTGTAGTCTAGAAAACAGAAAAAAAGGCAATATATTGGTTTTCCTACTGTGGCATTGCAACACACAATGCATCTTTTTCTGAAGAATGAAGTGCGCAATGCACAAGTTTTCAACCCTGTGAGCTCTAAACATCTCCACCAATTTTGTGCAAAGTCCTAAAATGCACGAAATGGCTGAATTAATGCATTAGAGCTGGGAGCGCGATGGATGTGCGCAACACCAACAGATACATGACACATAAGCTCCATCATACCAATTGTCATCTACCAAACAAAAGCTCTAAATCAACTTCAGTTTAATGAACTTCCATATTAGTATCGTGACCAGTTCATGGAAGTTTCATGTGTGAATAATCTGAGGAAAGGCAAGGTGCCAGTCGAAACTGAGTTGCAGCCTTGCTTGGACACAGGTACATAGATGAGTTGACTTAGATGTGGCACTTAAGAACCAGGAAATGATACAAGCAGTATGTAAGCAGTTGAACAGGCAAAATGAACGTTCTACAGCAAGATTATAAAATGCCTTTGCTCTGCAGGCAGACATTGACAAAGTGAGCTTGTTACTAAACATGTTAGCTTTCCACAAGACAGGATATTGTATTATCAGTGCATTCATATTACCAGGGCCTCTATCTCAAAAATACATATACCAACAGTAATGACAATTTTCTAGTTATGTTGGGAAAGCTTGTATTATAATACGCTATTATAATCAGGTTAATAGCTATTTTAGCAGGAAAGAAAGCACTGTCCTAACAGATCGCACTGAATTTGCCATGAAAAAAGTTTTGTGGAAAACTGTACAAAGAATATTAAGATGCCTTTTTGTCACACACGTACCGAGTATGGCGTTGATCTTCTTGGAATCCAACGGATCCTTCTGCGGAAGGGATTTCCCGGCCACCCAATAAGGACATCTTTTGATGGTGATGATGATGTGTGGTATTTTGTGGCGCAAGGGCCAGGTTTGGCCAAAGAGCGCCATGGCAAGTGGTAGTGTTAACGATGTATTATGGAAGATGTGACTTGGCTTTAAAGTGGTCTAAATATAGTCGCTGTAAACTGCGTAAAATCTACGTGCTATAAAATTATGGCGATTACTAATGATGAATACTATGAACATTAAAATCCATCGTAAAAGAATGATGCATTGTTTAAAATATGCGAGATGTTAAATTGCTTACAACTGTACTGCCTCGCCAGAGCCCTTGAACCACAAGGGCCTAGAGGCATGCGCTATTCAAAATAATTATCGCAGCGGCATCCTCTGAAGAGAGGAAGCGCTAAGAACGTGTGGGGCTAATAACATGCAACACGACATCTTTCAAAAAACCTAGGATGGCGTTGGTGCCAAAGAGTGGTTCTGGACCAAGTCACATAACAGGATGAAGGGGGATGTGGTGCCGGTATGCTAAGAGAAAATGTTTTTTTTTCTTTCGGATTCGGCTTCCCGACAATCCAGTAGGACATGGAGGACGGTCAGCCTCTCCCCGCATCTACCACAGGTTGGAGGCTCGTTTCCCGTGAGTAAGAAGTTATGTGTCCCATAAGTGTGTCCTATTCTTAGACGGCAGAATAGGACATCTGTCCGGCGGGATTTTGTTACAGCAGGTCAGAAACCTAATTGTGGCTTTATTACATGCAGTTTATTATTTATTTCTTCGTCCCACATGCGTTGCCAGCGGTTTCATAGTTTCCTTCTTTAGAAAGGCTTCAGGTCTGTGACAGGGACCGAAGCAGTAGGATTAACTACATGCAATGAAATTGATGTGGCCATTTGGTCCGCTAGTACATTTCCCTCGATGCTCCTATGTCCAGGCACCCAGCATATTATCACATGTTGGTTAGATATATATGCTTTACACAGTACGGAGTAGAGTTCATTATTTACCGGATTTTTGTGGCTACAGAAAGACATCAAGGCTTTCACAACACTAAGGGAGTCCGTATATATAATTGATTTCTGTAGTTTTGATTTCTTTATATGCTTTACAACCAACAACAGTGCGTAGGCCTCAGCCGTAAAGATACTGGTTAGCGGATGTAGTATCTCGGATTCTCAGAAAGATGGACCGATGGCTGCATAGGACACCCCGTCGTGTGACTTTGATGCGTCTGTGTAGAACTCCGTGCAGGAGTATTTGTGCTGGAGTTCCCGGAAATGCATTTGGATTTCAATCTCTGGGGCATGTTTTGTGACGTCCACAAAAGATATATCGCATTGTATGAGCTGCCACTCCCAAGGAGGTAGCAGCTTGGCAGGATGCATAAGGCGAAGGTCGAGGAGTGGAACCTGCATTTCTTCACTAAGCTCCCTCACACGCAGCAAGAAAGGCTGTCTTACGGAGAACGATTGCGAAAGAGTATAGCATATGTCATATCATTAATGGTATTAAAACAGGGATGTTGAGGATTTGAGTGGACTTTCAGAAAATAAGTTTGGCTGATGTATGTTCTCTGAAGATGAAGTGACCACTCATTTGATTCTGCATATAAACTTTGTATGGGACTTGTTCTGAAAGCGCCTGTGGCCAGTCGGATTCCTAGATTGTGGACTGGGTCTAGCATCTTTAGTGCTCTCGGGGCGGCAGAGTGATAAATCACGGCACCAAAGTCTAATCGTGATCGAGTGAGGCTTTCATAGAGTTTCAATAAACACTTCCCGTCACTACCCCACGTAGTCTGGGATAGAAGTATCATTATGTTCATTGTTTTTAGACATTTTTCTTTAAGATGTTTAATGTGGGGGATGAAAGTTAGTCTGTAGTCCAGTGTAACACCTAGAAATTTGTGCTCTTTGTTTACAGGTATTTGTTGTCCACCCAGTTCTAAGCAAGGATCTGGGATCATTCCTCTCTTTCTTGTAAAAAGAACACAAGAGCTTTTGTTAGGATTGATCTTAAATCCATTCTTGTCTGCCCACATTGAGACTTTGTTCAGGCCATGCTGTACCTGTCTCTCGCACACTGCGAGGTTACAGGATTTGAAAGCTATTTGTATGTCGTCCACGTAGACAGAATAAAAGATTGCCGGTGGTAATGAAGCGCGAAGCGTGTTCATCTTCACGATGAAGAGTGTGCAGCTGAGCACGCCTCCTTGGGGTACAACTGTTTCTTGCGCAAAAGGACGCGAAATTACATTACCGACTTTTACCCGGAAGGTACGACTGGACAGATAGCTTTCTATTAGGTTTAGCATATTACCATGGATGCCCATTTCTGACAAGTCTCTTAAAATTCCGTAACGCCATGTCGTATCGTACGCCTTCTCCATATCGAGGAATATGGATAAGAAGAATAGTTTGTGTAGATATCCGTCCCGGATATTTGCTTCTACACGTACAAGATGGTTAGATGTGGAGCGCCCTTCTCGGAAACCGCACTGATAGGGATCAAGGATTTTGCTCAGTTCAAGGAAATAAATGAGTCGCCGATTAATCATTTTTTGAAACACTTTACAAATGCAACTTGTGAGGGCTATCCGGCGGTAACTTGCCACTGAGGAAGGGTCTTTCCCTTGTTTCAAAATAGGGACCACAATGGCTTCCTTCCATGCGATTGGAAGGTACCCTGCATCCCAAATGGTGTTGAAAAGTTTGACTAGTGTAACCTTTCGTGTCATTGTGTAAGTTTTTAAGCATTAGCGGAGAGAAGGGGCTTAGCGGAGAGAAGAGAACTAGGAGTCGGATTCCTGATTAATAAGAATATAGCTGGTAACATACAGGAATTCTATAGCATTAACGAGAGGGTGGCAGGTCTTGTTGTGAAACTTAATAAGAGGTACAAATTGAAGGTGGTACAAGTCTATGCCCCTACATGCAGTCATGATGACCAGGAAGTCAAAAGCTTTTATGAAGACGTGGAATCGGCGATGGGTAAAGTCAAAACAAAATACACTATACTGATGGGTGATTTAATTCCAAGGTAGGCAAGAAGCAGGCTGGAGACAAGTCAGTGGGGGAATATGGCATAGGCCCTAGGAATAGCAGAGGAGAGTTATTAGCAGAGTTTGCAGAAGAGAATAATATGCGGATAATGAATACCTTTTTCCGGAAGCGGGTTAGTCGAAAGTGGACGTGGAGGAGCCCGAATGGTGAGACTAGAAATGAAATCGACTTCATACTCTGCACGTACCCTGGCAACATACAAGATGTAGACGTGCTCGGCAAGGTACGCTGCAGTGACCATAGGATGGTAATACCTCAAATTAGCCTAGACTTGAGGAGGGAATGGAAGAAACTGGTACACAAGAAGCCAATCAATGAGTTAGCGGTAAGAGGGAAACTAGAGGAATTCCGGATCAAGCTACAGAACAGGTATTCGGCTTTAACTCAGGAAGAGGACCTTAGTGTTGAAGCAATGAGCGACAATCTTATGGGCATCATTAAGGAGTGCGCACTAGAAGTCGGTGGTAACGCCATTAGACAGGAAACCAGTAAGCTATCGCAGCAGACGAAAGATCTGATCAAGAAACGCCAATGTATGAAAGCCTCTAACCCTACAGCTAGAATATAACTGGCAGAACTTTCTAAGTTAATCAACAAGCGTAAGACAGCGGACATCAGGAACTATAATATGGATATAATTGAGCAGGCTCTCAGGAACGGAGGAAGCCTAAAAACAGTGAAGAAGAAACTAGGAATAGGCAAGAATCAGATGTGTGCGTTAAGAGACAAAGCCGGCAATATCGTTACTAATATGTCTGAGATAGTTCAAGTGGCTGAGGAGTTCTATAGAGATTTATACAGTACCAGTGGCACCGATGACGATAATGGAAGACAAAATAGTCTAGAGGAATTCGAAATCCCAAAGGTAACGCCGGAAGAAGTAAAGAAAGCCTTAGGAGATATGCAAAGGGGGAAGGCAGCTGGGGAGGATCAGGTAACAGCAGATTTGTTGAGGGATGGTGGGCAGATTGTTCTAGAGAAACTGGCCACCCTGTATACGCAATGCCTCATGACCTCGAGCGTACCGGAATCTTGGAAGAACGCTAACATAATCCTAATCCATAAGAAAGGGGACGCCGAGGACTAGAAAAATTATAGACCGATCAGCTTACTGTCCGTTGCCTACAAACTACTTACTAAGGTAATCGCAAATAGAATCAGGAACACCTTAGACTTCTGTCAACCAAAGGACCAGGCAGGATTCTGTAAAGGCTACTCAACAATAGATCATATTCACACTATCAATCAGGTGATAGAGAAATGTACGGAATATAACCAACCCTTATATATAGCTTTCATTGATTACGAGAAAGCGTTTGATTGTGTCGAAACCTCAGCAGTCATGGAGGCATTACGGAATCAGGGTGTAGACGAGCCGTATGTAAAAATACTGAAAAATATCTATAGCGGCTCCACAGCCACCATAGTCCTCCATAATGAAAGCAACAAAATCCCAATAAAGAAAGGCGTCAGACAGGGAGATACGATCTCTCCAATGCTATTCACAGCGTGTTTACAGGAGGTATTCAGAGACCTGGATTGGGAAGAAATGGGGATAAAAGTTAATGGAGAATACCTTAGTAACTTGCGATTCGCTGATGATATTGCCTTGCTTAATAACTCAGGGGACCAATTGCAATGCATGTTCACTGACCTGGAGAGGCAAAGCAGAAGAGTGGGTTTAAAAATTAATCTACAGAAAACTAAAGTAATGTTTAACAGTCTCGGAAGAGAACAGCAATTTACAAGAGGCAGCGAGACACTGGAAGTAGTAAGGGAATACGTGTACTTAGGGCAGGTAGTGACGGCAGATACGGATCATGAGACAGAAATAATCAGAAGAATAAGAGTGGGCTGGGGTGGGTTTGGCAGGCATTCTCAGATCATGAACAGCAGGTTGCCATTATCCCTCAAGAGGAAAGTGTATAATAGCTGCGTCTTACCAGTACTCACCTACGGGGCAGAAACCTGGAGGCTTACGAAAAGGGTTCTACTCAAATTGAGGACGACGCAACGAGCTATGGAAAGAAGAATGATAGGTGTAACGTTAAGGGATAAGAAAAGAGCAGATTGGGTGAGGGAACAAACGCGAGTTAATGACATCTTAATTGAAATCAAGAAAAAGAAATGGGCATGGGCAGGGTATGTAATGAGGAGGGAGGATAGCCGATGGTCATTAAGGGTTACGGACTGGATCCCAAGGGAAGGGAAGCGTAGCAGTGGGCGGCAGAAAGTCAGGTGGGCGGATGAGGTTAAGAAGTTTGCAGGGACGGCATGGCCACAATTAGTACATGACCGGGGTTGTTGGAGAAGTATGGGAGACGCCTTTGGCCTGCAGTGGGCGTAACCAGGCTGATGATGATGATGAGCGCTTCATACATGATTCTATCAGATCCTGGTGCGGAGCTGTTGCATGCGCTCAAGGCAGCTCTCAATTCGGCAATACAAAAAGGACGGTTGTAAGGCTCATTCTCTCGACCTTTACTTGTTAATGGCTTACGTTCTTCTGTTTGTTTGTATTTGAGAAAGGATTGTGTATAATTTGTTGGACTTGACACGCTCTCAAAATATTCCCCATGTGAGTCTGCCTGGTCTTGCAGCGTATCGCCCTGTGTGTTTACCAGGGGGAGTGAATATGTTTGCCGCCCTCTAATCCTAATAACTCTGTTCCAGGCTTTGGCCTCATCCCTAAACGAGTTATTACTCAATAAAAACTTGTGCCAGCTTTCTTTTCTGGCCTGTCGGCGGGTTCGCCTGCCTTGGGACTTTATTTTTTTAAAGTTCATACCATTCTCTACAGTGGGAGAAGCCCGTAGCAACCCCCACGCCTTGTTCTGATTCTTACGGACAATCGTACATTCGCTGTTCCACCATGGTACACGTCGTTTGCATGCCAGACCACTCACTTCGGATATGCATTTTGATGCGGCATCTATTATGAATGATGTAAGATACTCCACAGCAGCATCAATTTCTAAAGAGGAATGTCGGCCCATGAGATGTTAGTAAGCGTTCGAAATTTCTCCCAGTCGGCTGTGTCTATCTTCCACCTAGGAGCTTGTGGAGGATATTCGTTTTCTTCAGATGTTCTTATCAGTATAGGGAAGTGGTATAGGGAAGTGGTATAGGGAAGTGGTGGCTCCCGTAAGGATTGGTCGTAACTTCCCATTCGAGTTCGAGCAGTATGGACGGGGAAACTATGACAAGATCTATTGAAGAAAAGGTTCTGTTTGTTAGGGAGTAATACGTGGGTTACTTCTTATTCAGCAAGCACGCACCTGAAGAAAAAAGGAACTGTTCAACAAGACGACCTCGTGCGTCTGTACGAGAGTCGCCCCACAGGGAGCTGTGCGCATTGAAATTGCCAAGGACAACATATGGTTCTGGCAATTGATCTATAAAGGATTGGAATTAATGTTTCATTAATTTGTAGTGTGGGGGTACGTAAAGCGAGCAAATGGTGACGAGCTTATTTAGAAGGACAGCTCGAACCACCACTGCTTCAAGGGGCGTTTGTAGCTGTAAATACTGACAGGGAATACTTTTATGAATAAAAATGGCAACACCGCCTGATGATACGACAGCATCATCGCGATCTTTGCGGAACTTGACCTAAGGACGGAGAAAGTTTGTGTGTTGTGGTTTTAAATGTGTTTCCTGTAGACACAGCACTTTTGGATTGTGTTTTTGGATAAGACGTTGCACATCATCAAGGTTCCTAAGAATACCTCTAACATTCCATTGAATAATTTGTGTATCCATATTGAAAGTAATGAGTGCTGTGTGTATGGAAATGGAGGTGATGTCTTAGGTTACAGGAGGCGCGGCACTCGCTCACGCGAAGATGGAAGCGTCAACGACGAAACAAGAAGCTCGTCAAACGCATCGCGCTCCTCAACAAACAGATCGCTGAATACGCAACCAAGCTGTGCCGAGAGAACTGGATGAGTACGTGCGACGGGCTGCAGGGAACGCTGTCGGCGCGCAAGACCTGGTGCCTGCTCAGACACCTGATCGACCCGTTGAGCAGCAAGACCGCAACCAACCGCAACCTCACCAAAGTTCTGAACGCTTACGATGGCAACGGCCAAAGGCTCATTGAAGACCTCAAGGCGATCTACCTCAAGACGGAGAGCGGGCGATTTCCGATACCGGAGGAGTACGGGGGACCGGAAAATCCGGCATTGGATGAACCGTTCACCATCACGGAGTTGTTAACAGCCATAGACGAGAGTAATAAGGCGAGCGCACCAGGAATGGACGCCATTACATACAAGCTGCTCAATAACATGAGTGATGCGGCGGCACGTGGGCTCCTGGGTCACATCAACAGAACCTGGGAAAGCTCGAAGTTGCCCGCAGAATGGAAAGAGGCCGAGGTACGGTTCATACCTAAACCCGGCAAACCTCTGACCATCGAGAACATGCGCCCCATCTCGCTCACGTCCTGTGTGGGCAAGGTCATGGAACGCATGGTTCTCAGAAGACTTCAAGCACACCTGGACGAGACAAATCAGATGCCGGCGACCATGTATGGATTCCGCCAGCACCTGAGCACCCAAGACGTCTTGATCCAATTACACGAATTGGTGATTAAAAAAGCAACGAGGCACGCGCCCCGGGGTATACTGGCTTTGGGCCTCAAAGGGGCCTTTGACAACGTGTCCCACGCCAGCGTGCTCGAGAACCTGCGCAAGACGGGGTGTGGCCGCAAGACCTACGGTTATATCAAAGATTTCCTAACCAATAGAGCAACAACTATCCGGATAGGAAATGAACGGTCAGAGCCTGTGGAGCTCGGAGACAGGGGTACCCCACAGGGGTCTGTCCTGTCGCCTCTGCTTTTCAACCTAGCACTCCTGCCCCTGCCCGAACTACTCAATCAGATCGAGGGCGTGGACCACGCGTACTATGCCGACGATATAACGGTGTGGACGAACCGCGCGGGTTCCGATGCCTGGGTGGAGGAAGCCCTGCAGAGAGCGGCAACGACCGTCCACGAGTATGCCAGGACCTGTGGCCTGAGCTGCGCTCCACAGAAATCGGAGCTGCTCATGGTACAGCCCAGAAGACCGAAGAAAGAGCCGGCGCCAAACATAATCATCACCATCGACGGCACAGAGATCAAACCAACGCAGCAGATCCGGATACTGGGCCTGCTGTTGTGCAGCGACGGCAAGGCGCACGCAGCCGTCAACAAAATCAAGACCACATCCGAGCAAGTCCTCAGCATGATCCGGAGAGTCACCAACCGGAACAGAGGAATCAAAGAAGAAGACGCACTGCGCCTGGTGCAGGCATTCGTCGTGTCACGCGTAACGTACTCCGCCCCGTACCTCCAGCTTGCGAAGGTGAACCGCGAAACGCTGAACACGACGATAAGGAAAGCAGTAAAACTCGCCATGGGCATCCCAGTCTACTCGTCAACGCAGAAGCTGCTGGAAATGGGTGCCCACAACACGGTGGAAGAGCTGGTGGAAGCACACCTATCCCACCAGAGGGTAAGGCTGAGCCGGACAGAGCACGGTCGGGCCGTCCTACGCAAGATAGGATGGCAAATTGAACAGCTACCGACAACGGAGCCACTCCCAACAACGTGGAGAGACATTATTAAGACCAAGCCCCTCCCCCGGAACATGCAGCCGGGGAGGAACAACGAGAGACGCTCTGCGCGGGCCAAGGCACTGGCTCGACAGCTGGAAGAGGACCCCGAGGTCCTCTACGCGGACGCCTCACTTCCCAAGCACGGAACCAGAGCAACGGCGGTCGTCACCACCATAGATAAACTTGTCACAGGCGCGTCGATACGGACGACGAATACAGCCGAAGCAGAAGAAGTGGCCGTGGCCCTCGCACTCGCACAACCGGGAGTGAGGACCGTTGTCACAGACTCCCAGACCGCCTATGCAAGCTACCGCAAGGGGAACATCTCTTCCGTGGCACTAGCGATCCTCAACAAATGCAAATCACCGGGGCGGGCCGTTGAGCTCGTGTGGGTCCCGGCTCACTCGCAAGTGGAAGGCAACGCACTCGCCGACCACTATGCCCGAGAACTATCGATCCGGGCCGAGGACGAGCCAGGGCTACCGCACCCCGTGACAAGCTACAAAGACATCACGCAAATGTACAGAAGCGGCAGATGTAGGCTTCCCCGTCCGCATCCGCAACTCAACCGAATTCAGCAAACGATCGTGCGACGTATGCAAGCGGGGTCGCTAGCGCATCCAGTGCTCTTGCATAAGATGTTCCCAACAGAGCATGACACTTCATGCCCTTTTTGCAGACGGCCAAAAGGCACTCTAGCACACATCCTTGCAGAGTGCACTAAGCTCAAGAACCCTCCACCACCCCTACCCCCCACCCTCCCCAGCCCCAACCCCCCCGAGCGATGGGAGACCTTGTTGTCCAGCCCCGACCTACCGACCCAGCTCGCGCTGGCGGCTGGGGGCCAGGAACTGCTGGACACATATGGGACCTGAGAATAAGGTTCCACCCCATCTGGTGCAAGCGCGCACCACCCGTCACTAAGGGCTCAGCACAAAAGTTGATTCTCTCTCTCTCTAGGTTACAGAATTCTTTCGAGGCCCTGTAACAGGGGTTCTGCCCTTTCTGGAGCGTTCGAGTGAGCCTCGCAGCTCCTTCAGCACATGGTGCGCCTTGGGGACAGGTGTAGTGTCCATTGCCTCTTGTGAGGCGCCGGACACGTGCTCTTGCGAGCGGGAAGTTACCAGCGAAGGTCCCGCCTTGGAGGGCAAGACCCCTGCGCCCACCAGCCCGGAGGTCGATGGGGCTCCCTGAGGAGTTCGGCTGCGCCGGCTGTTGCCAGCGCTGGAAGGGGCCGGGGAGGTTGGGACAGCCTCAGCTGCGCCCGCCTTCGGGGTCGATGGCCCCGTCTGCTGGGTTGACGGAGCAGCGCTAGCTGCAACCGCCGCGCGGGCAGATGGCGTAACTGCCGACTCGCTGGATGTGGGTCGGACAGCTGCTGGTGGCCGTTGTGTCGCTGCCCCCTGACGCGTCACATCGGCAAAACTTTTCTTGGGCAGGTATGAAACCCGCCTGCGTGCCTCTCTGAACGATATGTTCTCTTTTACTTTGATGGTTACTATTTCTTTTTCCTTCTTCCAGGAGGGGCACGACCGCTAGTACGCGGCGTGCTCCCCATCACAGTTTACACAATGGAGAGCATTCTCACAAGTTTCACTGGTGTGTTCTTGGGCACTGAATTTAGCACAAGTTTGGCGACCTCGGCAGCTCTGCGAGGTGTGGCTAAAGCGCTGGCATTTGAAACAACGGAGTGGGTTTGGCACGTACGGCCTGACACGGAGCTTGATATACCCGGCCTCGATTGACTCGGGCAAGAAACTTGAACCAAAGGTGATTATTAAATGCTTCGTCTGAATCTCTTTACCTTCTCGCCTCGTCTTAATTCTTCTGACATTGATCACATTTTGTTCGCTGATGCCCTCCAGGAGTTCCGCTTCAATCAGCTCAAGCAAATCATCATCTGACACAACACCACGGGTGGTGTTCATTGTACGGTGCGGGGTTACTGTTATGGGGGTCTCCCCAAATGACACTAGTTGCGGTAGTTTCTCATACTGTTTTACATCGCGGAGCTCCAAGAGGAGGTCGCCACATGCCATCCTTGACACCTTGTAACCTGGACCAAAAACATCAGTCAGCGATTTTGAAACAAGGAATGGTGAAATGTTTCGGACTACTTTGTTTGGCTTTTCTGAATGAATAACGTGAAAGCGGGGAAAATTCTGGGTTTGGCGTCCAAGAAAATTGAAGACATCTTCTGTGCGCCCTCGTTTCTGAAGGCGATCAGCAAGGGAGGGGAAAGAAGTTTGCATGAGAAAATGTATATATTCGGCAACAGCGCCGACCGCCCACCACGGAGCCCAACGAGGGGACGCGGCAGAGCTTGCATACAAGTCTGCACGACGCCAGTCGTACGCCGTCGCTATAACCGAATATGGTGTACCCCAGGTTTGATAGCACACAGGGTTAACCCTTGCCGCCAGGAGAAAGGAAGTAAAAAGAAGAGAGAAGGAGACAGGAAAGGTCAAAAAGTGAGAGATAAAGACGAAGATCGAGGATGGAGAGACAGGAAAAGGCGACTGCCGATGTCCTCCAGGTGGGTCATTCTGGAGGTTCCGTCTATGTGAAACAGAGGCCAAAGTGGTGTGTTGCCGCCGCCGGGGGGCCTTAAAGGTCCAAACACCCAGCATTGGCTCAACCTCCAGGATCCCCCTTTCCCCAGACACGGCTAAGCCGCGCACGGCTACACACGGGGGGGTCCAACCCTCGTGTGCTGGGGTACGTAGTGTCGCAACACACCAAACGCCTGCTGACGCAGACGCCCCTGCGGGCAAGAACCTCTGTTCAACGTTTTCTTTTGTAAAAGGAGCTTTAAGGAGGCCCGCCGCGAAGTGCAAGCCTGAATTGTTAGCATCCATGCGCAGACTCTTCAGCAGGCCCTTCTCAACATATTCACCGTCACTGATGTCTACCTGTGAAACAACAGAACACGCACAGATTCATTTTATACACTTTTGATCAAGGACTGGTTAGGAAATAGGGCAAGGTTTGTAAAAATGTCAGTAGCTGCTTCTTGCTGATTCGGTTTAAAGAACAAAGCAGCCTTACGTATACCGTGCATTCATTGTGCTGAGCTGTGCACTTTCACCTAAGACTAGAAAGTATTGGGAACTTTAATGCAAAAGAACACATGCGTCTGCCTAAATCTAAGCAAATGCGTGCCAACCCTTGACAGAGAGTGAGATCTGCTGGTTAGCGATTAGCAGACATTGAAAGCTTCAAGCCTGATTCAGTAGTGGACCAAGGGTCAAGCTGTGCTTGATTAGTGACGCACAAGTGCTCGAGAACTATCAAACAAGATGCAATTGTCTTCGAACACAATTCTCTGATTTTTCCTTGCAGACATGCACTTTTCAAGTTACTGACTGCACTTCGGTGCAAAGATTTTGTCTGACAAAGTTAATAAACCACATACACAAGCAGCAAATTCGTACTTAGCACAGTCTTTAATAGTTACTGATATGTTCAATTTAGAAAGCCCTGTATATTGGGCCTCAACAAACTAATTTCGTAAAATGTTTGTCAAGGTAGAAGCATAGAATTTTATAGTGATTAGAAGACAGGTGAAATGAGTTAATTATTGCAATTATTACTCAAAATTAACTTTTAGACAGCTCATCCCAAGGAGAAATTGATGCAAGCGGTTTGTACATGCCACCTAAGCATTTATATATCAAAAACAGGGATTAGAGCAAACCATGGCTTGGAGGTTCATTAGTGCAAGCTGCCATGCCCTCAAGGAGACATAACTTCTTTTTCTGTACGCAGAAATGGGGCTAGAGTATCTTATTGACACGTATAAGTGCCGATGCATATATGTTATTTTTGTTGTAAACCTTTTTTTTTTCCTGCATATGCAAGGTGTGTTTGTAACATCTCATTGTGCACAAAATCAAATCCATAGGAACCCGACAAGAAGTTAAACAAGAGAGCAATCCCAGTGACAAACCATGCTAATCCAACGAGACAACCATCCGAGTAACAAACCCTATCAAAAATTTTACTGACATGAATTCGGACCTTTGAGACATAACATATGTATGTGAATGCTATCTACATTAGGCTGATGGACAACTTTAAACAATGGCTATGCCAACGTCAGAACGATGTGGATAAGAAAATAGTAGCATCAAATGCTTTGCCAGAGCATGCAGCGACGTCTAAACACGATAGTGACTTGATGAACTCAAGCATAATCGGCCTGGAAAGAAATTGGAAGCCATACCAGTACCCGGATTCCCTAGAAATGCAATCAACAGGACACACGCTCATCTGTAACCAAGGAACCCTCCCACATCTGGTGCTAATACCTATTTAAATATGCACTTCTACTTTTTGCCCCATTTCGAACAAAGCTTCCATATAGAAGCCGAAATGTGTTGCTTTTAATGTTGTATTTCGCTGGTCTATGTCTTTCTTTGTCAAGTTTGATACCGATCAGACAGGCTTCAGTGAAACTATGGATAATACAGCTTTTGTGCGAACGCATTGCTTAAGTCACTTTTACCTAAACCACATCTTTAGGTGGTAGAACACATTATTCTAGACGCTCTAGAACACATTATTCTCGGCACGAAACCTCAATTCGCGGTTCTTAAAAAGGCAATTTGGCCACATTATTATAGAATATATATGGAGTACAATTATATTTAATTCACAGGAGGCTACTTTAGGTAAGTTCATTAAATTGAGTTCACCCCACGAAAACATAAAATTCCTGATTAGCCACTAGGAATCCTGAAAATGGAAATACAGTTATATGATTGCATATTACACAAACTTATCCTACAACTCGAAAGGTAGTGCCAGTTTTGTACGCATATTTGTGAAAGCACACAGATCAGGCGCTTTATCGTCGTGATGTCCAGCTTCCAGCAGTGCAGCAGGTTCCTGCGGGATGCAGGAATGTCTCCAGAATACGCATAATATTCAACAATCTTCATCGTCATCATCAGCCTGGTTACGCCCACTGCAGGGCAAAGGCCTCTCCCATACTTCTCCAACTACCCCAGTCATGTACTTATTGTGGCCATGTTGTCCCTACAGACGTCTGAACCTCATCCGCCCAGGTAACTTTCTGCCGCCCCCTGCTACGCTTCCCTTCCCTTGCTATCCGGTCCGTAACCCTTAATGACCATCGGATATCTTCCCTCCTCATTTCATATCCTGCCCATGCCCATTTCTTTTTCTTGATTTCAACTAAGATGTCATTACCTCGCGTTTGTTCCCTCACCCAATCTCCTCTTTTCTTATCCCTTAACGTTACACCCATCATTCTTCTCTCCATAGCTCGCTGCGCCGTCTTCAATTTAAGCAGAACCCTTTTCGTAAGTCTCCAGGTTTCTGCCCCATACCTGAGTACTGGTAAGACACAGCTGTTATATACTTTTCTCTTGAGGGATAGTGGCAACCTCCTGTTCATAATTTGAGAATTCTTGCCAAACGCACCCCAGCCCATTCTTATTCTTCTGATTATTTCAGTCTCATGATCCGTATCCGTGGTCACTACCTAGTTAAGTAGATCTATTCCCTTACCACTTCCAGTGCCTCGCTACCTATCGTAAACTGCTGTTATCTTCCGAGGCTGTTAAACATTACTTCAGTTTTCTGCAGATTAATTTTTAGACCCACTCTTCTGCTTTGCCTCTCCAGGTCAGTCAGCATGCATTGCAACTGGTCCCCTGAGTTACTAAGCAAGGCAATATCATCAGCGATTCTGAAGTTATTAAGGTATTCTCCATGAACTCTCATCCCCAATTCTTCCCACTCCACGTCTCTGAATACCTCCTGTAAGCACGCTGTGAATAGTATTGGAGAGATCGTATCTCCCTGCCTGACGCTTTTCTTGATTAGGATATTGTTGGTTCCTTTATGGAGGACTACGGTGGCTGCAGAGCCGCTATGGGCACGCTGCAAGAGCTAGGCGGCGCCCTGTCTTTCCGACCGCTAGCGCCATCTGACGAATAGTTGCGCGAATGTGGTAGGATTACTCACGGTGTCAGCAGCCCGCACTGCGTGTTTGGCCTCCTGTCAAACGGTAGCAATGGCGCGAAACAGCGTGCCGATATTAATTTTAACCGGGTTTCGGGAAATTACAAGATCTTCATAGATTTTTTCTGGAAAAGAATTTAGAGAAAGGAAGTCGTCTATTTGAAGTTGGGCACGTCTACGACGTGAGGGAAGTGTTGAATTCGCACTGATCGGAAATGACTGCTAGGTTTATTCCGCAAACGAAAAATAATGCACCAGCGAGATGCGTGAAGCGCAGCGTAATTTACTTCGTTATCTACGGTGTGGACGCATGAAATTGTAGGCGAAATTGATTCTTGAAAATCGGCGACAGCAGACGAATCCTAGCGGGGAGCTGCGATTGCCGTGCTGGCATCGCAGGGAAGTGCAAGGACGCCGCGGTAGTTTCCCTGTACATACATGACGGCAAATACGAATCCAAAACATCTCATCCAAGAACGTGGGGCGTACGAACGACTCGTAAGACCTACCAGAGGTATTCTAACGTTGCTCTCCCCAAACACAAAAAAATGGGGAAAAACTTACCAGTTGTGTTAGACTACGCTGGGAAAATATTTTCACCCAAGTTACTGGAAGTGCGATACTTTTATGTTGCGACTTTTCAGTGCGTGCAAAGGAGGTTCCACTAAACCACGTTGTCAAAAATTTTGGTGATCTCATCTGCACCTTGATGATGTGTGGTGTTTTATGGCGCAAGGGCCGGGTTTGGCCAAAGAGCGCCATGACAGGTGGTAATGTTGAGGATGTGTTGTGGATGACGTGCACAATGAACTCATCATGGTAGATGAGATATGGCTGTAAAAGGGCCTAAAAACTTCCGCTGCAAGTTGAGTAGAATACATAGGTGCTAAAATAGTGACGGTGACTAGGATGTGATATGGGCTATGGCAATGGACTTTCGTTAAAACTTGATGCAATAAAACTTAACACTGACAAGAGAGTTTCAAGAGAGCCCTTGAATGCAGGGCTGTTAGTCATGCGCTAAAAGTTGCCTGGCCAGATGATTATCAGGGTGTCCGTTTCGGCTAAAAACTCTAAGACTGTTTGCAGATTAAAAAGCGGTTCATCGCTAAGAAAAAATTCAGGCTGAAGGGGTAAATTCTCGCGATATGCAGCAGGGAAATACTTTTTCGTGTCTGTTTCTATTGCAGGGCACTGAATAAGAACATGGAGGACTGTGAGACTGTTGCCGCACTTAACACAAGTTGGAGGATCGCCCCCAGTCAAGAGATGAGAGTGGGTGCCGTATGGGTGGCCTATCCGTAACGGCAAAGAAGTACTTCCTTGTACCTTGCTATATTCCCATTTATCCAGTTCCCCAGTTTTGGTTTTATTATGTGAAGCTTATTCATTGTTCGTGTATCCCATTCGCCCTGCCAGTGATTCCTCAATTTACTGCGTAGAAAGGGCTTTAGGTCTGTGGCAGGGATGGGGATATTTGAATCTGCATCGCTAAAAATGACTGACCTAGCACTTTCGTCAGCAGCTTCGTTGCCCTTTACACCTTTGTGACCAGGTACCCAGCATATGACAATCACTTGATTGCACATATATAGGGAGCACAACAGACTGTACAGCTCACTAAATACTGAGTTTTTATATTTTCTTGGTCTAAGTAGGGCTCTGACTACACTTAATGAATCTGTAAATACCATAGCCCTAGCAAGTTTTGTGAGCGTTATGTTTTGAACCGCCGATAGTATAGCGTAGGCTTCAGCTGTAAATATACTTGTGTGTGGATTTATTGCTCCGGATACTGAAAATGAAGGTCCCAGAGCTGCGTAGGAAACTCTTTTAGAGGACTTGGAAGCGTCTGTATAATATTCTGTGCAGGAGTACTTCACCTGGAGTTCACTAAAATGGAATTGTATATGTGCTTCTGGTGCCCTCTTAGTTATTTCTACGAAAGAGACGTCGCATTCAATGGTCTGCCATTCCCATGGTGGGAGCAAGCGGGTGGGTGCCATTAGGACATTCTCTGCGACTGTCAAACGAAGGCTGTCAACGAAGTGCTGTCAAACGAAGGCTCAGCGGAGCTCTAATAGCTGGGCGGTTACGAAATAATCTGGCTGTAGAGACTTCATGAATAGATGAGTAACATGGATGCTGAACATCTGATTTGACCTTGAGAGCACAAGAAAAAGTTAAATATGTCCTTTGGACATGTAATGACCACTCATTACACTCCACATAGAGGCTTTCTACGGGACTTGTCCTAAAAGCGCCTGTAGCCAGGCGTATACCCAAGTGGTGAATGGGATCTAGCATCTTTAAAGCACTAGGTGCAGCAGAGCTATATACTATTGCTCCATAGTCTAGACGGGACTGTATAAGGCTTTTGTAGAGGCTCAAAAGGCATCTCCTGTCACTTCCCCAAGATGTGCGGGACAAGAGCTTTAGCAAATTCATTGTCTTCAGACATCTCGCTCTCAGATATTTAAGGTGAGGGACAAATGTTAGTTTAGAGTCTAAGATGATTCCTAAAAATTTATGTTCGTGGCTGACAGATAGCGGTTGTCCATTAAGATGGACAACAGGGTGAGGTAATATACCTCTCTTCTTAGAGAATAGAACGCATGTGCTTTTTGGGGGGTTTAACTTGAATCCATTCTCGTCAGCCCACTTAGATATTTTGTTTTGGCCAAGCTGTATATGTCGCTCACAGATAGAAATGTTGCGTGATTTAAATCCTATCTGTACGTCATCCACATACACTGAATAAAACATTGTTCGTGGTATAACGCTACAGAGGGAATTCATTTTTACGATGAAGAGTGTGCAGCTCAGTACACCATCTTGTGGCACACCTGTTTCCTGCGTAAATTGACGAGACAGCACTTGACCAATCCTCACACGGAACGTACGATTAGAGGGGTAGCTTTGGATCAGGTGCAACAGATTGCCTCTGGCACCCATACTAGCCAGATCACGAAGAATTCCAAAACGCCAGGCTGTGTCGTATGCCTTTTCCATGTCTAAAAATAGCGCTAATAAATACTGCTTGTCCACGAACGCATCTCGGATATTCGCCTCCATGCGGACAAGGGGATCTGTCGTACATCTGCCCTCCCTAAAACCACACTGCAAGGGGTATAGTATATTCTTACTTTCAAGATAATGGATTAGCCTTCTGTTTACCATTTTCTCAAAGAGTTTGCATAGGCAGCTTGTCAGGGCTATAGACCTGTAGCAGCAGACCGAAGTTGGATCCTTGCCCTCTTTAAGAATAGGAATGACGACTGCTTCCTTCCAGGCAGATGGAATGTAACTGGCAGAGAATATGGAATTAAAGAGTGATAGTAGTGTTTTGTGTGTTTCGGCGTGTAGGTGTTCTATCATCTCATAAACTATTCGATCGCCTCCAGGAGCTGATTTATTGCAACAGTTCAATGCAGCCTGAAATTCCACCATGTTAAATGGCCGGTTGTAAGGTTCATTTTTATTTCCTTTCCGGTTCAGAGGCTGTCGTTCCGCTTGTCCTGATATCTTAGAAATGTATATGAGTAATGGGATGAACTTGAGATGTACTGGAAATGTGCCCCTAGCGAATCAGCCTGGTCCTCAATAGTGTCTCCTTGTGTGTTTACTAAAGGTAGAGGGTGGGTTCGGTGGCCTTTTATTTTGTTGACCCTATTCCAGGCTTTCCGTTCGTCTGTAAATGAATTGATGCTACTGGTGTATTTTTGCCAACTTTCCCGTTGGGCCCGGCGGCGTGCTCTTCTATCTAGTGAGTTTATTTTCTTGAAATTGATAAGATTCTCGACAGTTGGAGATTCGCGAAGTTGACTCCAAGCCTTATTTTGATTTTTACGGGCTTCTTTGCACTCCGCATTCCACCAGGGAACACGTCGCCTAGTGGGCGAACCATTTGATTCAGGGATACACAGTGACGCCGCATCAACAATAAATCCTGTCGGATATGCCACGGCGTCATCAATAGAAAGTGCAGATATGTCTTCCCAAGTCATGCGGGTGAGTTCTTTATAACGCTTCCAGTCGGCTGACTCGACTATCCAGTGGGGGACACATGGGGAGCATTGATCATGTTTTGTTGATTTTATGAGAATTGGAAAATGATCACTCCCATATGGGTTTTTAAGCACGTTCCACTCTAGATACGGTACGAGTGTACCAGATGCAATGCTCAAATCGATCGATGAAAATGTTTTGTTTGCCACGCTATAGAATGTAGGCTCTTTATTATTTAGTAAGCATGCACCTGTAGTGAAGAGGAGGCTTTCTACTAAGCATCCCCTGGCATCACAACGACAACCTCCCAAAAGGGTGTTGTGTATATTGAAATCTCCGACGACAATATGAGGTTCATGCAGTTCATTAAGGAAGCTTTGTAATTCCATTTTTGAAAGATGGCAGTTCGGGGGGATATATAGTGAGCAAATTGTTACTAGTTTATTAAACAATATCGCACGGACTGCAACTGCCTCTAGGGGTGTTTTAAGCTGTAATTGCCGGCATGCAACACCCTTATCTACAATTATTGCCACACCGCCAGACGAGGCAAGGGCGTCGTTGCGGTCTTTCCGGAAAATGGCATACTGTCGGAGAAAATTTGTTTGTGAATGTTTAAGATATGTTTCTTGGACACACAGCACCTTTGGGGTGTACCTATGTAAAAGTTCCTTAATGTCGTCTAGGTTGTGGAGTAAACCGCTCACATTCCATTGTATTATCTGTGTATCCATAATGTATGTGTTTTTTTGCTATGTGTCTAAGAAATATAGCTTTGCTCACGAGGCCTTTCCAGGCCCCTTGATGCGAGCTCTCTCTTTCTTCCCGGCGCGCTCGAGGGAGCCAAGCCGTTCCTTGGGCGTCTGAGACGCCGGATTTGTGCTCGTATCCATCACCTCGTCTGAGGCGGTGGATACTGCCCGCGGAGCGGGGATTTTCGCGGGAGTGGTGGGCCGATCTGCACGAGCAGTGGCCCTGGGTTCAACAGGCCCGAGGGTCTGCTGTTCCTTCTTTGCGGGGGCTGGAACAGCGCTGGCTGTTCCGGCTGGGGGGGGGGCAATAGCGTGACCGCCATCACACTCCGTGTGACTTGGACGGCCACCGAATGATGTAGCGCTGCCCTCCGGCGCGCCACATCAGTGTAGGACGGAATACATTGGTTCAACGAGAAGCGCTTGCGCGCCTCTTGGAAGGAAAGGTTATGTTTGACTTTGATTTTGATTACTTGTTTTTCTTTTTTCCATGATGGGCAAGAACGAGAGTATGCGGGGTGGTCCCCTTCACAGTTAGCGCAACCTGTGGCGGAAGTGCAAGTGTCGGACGAGTGCTCGTTTGATGCACATTTTGCACAAGTAGTGCGCCCTCGGCAACTTTGCGAAGCGTGCCCGAACCGCTGACACTTGAAGCATCGGCGTGGGTTAGGAATGTGTGGCCTTACCCCCAGTTTGCAGTACCCTGTTTCTATTGAATCTGGTAAGTTGCTGGTTCCAAATGTGATGATTATGTGCCTGGTTGGTATTTCTTTGTCATCTCGCCTTATTTTTATCCTTTGTACCTTGACGACGTTCTGTTATTGCCATCCTTCTAGTAGTTCACTTTCAGTAAGTTCGATTAGGCCATCTTCTGAGATGACACCGCGCGCTGTGTTCATCGACCTGTGTGGTCCTACAGAAACGGGGATGTCCCCAAACGCTACAAGTTTCGATAGTTTGTCATAGTGTGGCTTGTCGCGAACTTCTAGTAGAAGATCGCCACTTCCCATCTTCGTAACTTGATAACCTGGGCCTATTGCTTCTGTGATAGATTTAGCTTCAAGAAATGCTAATATCATTCGGACTGTCTTGGTTTCGTGCTGGCTGTGTACAACGTGGTATTTAGGAAAGGACACTTTCGGTTGCATGAAAAAGTTGAACTGTTCATCGGTGCGCCCCCTCTTCAGGGAGCGATCAGGTAATAGGGGAAAAGCTTCAGCCATAAAAATTTGGAAAATTCGGCGGCGATGGTGGCCACCCACCACCGAGCCCAAGAAGGGGACGCTACAAGGTTGGAAGAATACCTGCAGACGCCAGCCATGCATCGCCGCTATAACCTAATATATATACCCAAGATTGGATATATTACACTCGGTTAACTCTTGCCGCCAAGAAATACGGAAGTAATAAGAAGAGGAGTCAGGAAAGATGGAAAAGTGGGAGAGAAAGACGAAGACTAGAGAGGAGGACAGGAAAAGGCGACTGCCGGTTTCCTCCAGGTGTGTCAGCCTGGAGGGGCCGTCATAGTGAAGCAGAGGCCAAAGGGGTGTGTTGGCTCCGCCGGGCGGCCTTAAAGGTCCAAACACCCAGCATCGGCTCAACCCCCAGGATCCCCTTTTTTCCAGACACGGCTAAGCCGAGCACGGCTTCACGCGGGAGGGTCCAACCCTCGTGTGCTCGGGTACGTGGTGTCGCAACACACCAAACGCCTGCTGACGCAGACGCCCCTGCGGGGGCATCTGCACCTTCGTTGATATGCTGGGCGCAAAACAGTGTATGCCAGCTCAGCCGGCTGCAACCCCTCCTCAAATCTCTCAGCAAGCCCTAGCGCTGTTTGAATGGGAGAGGATTGGGAAAGAGTTCCATGGCTTTACTGCGGTACAGTATAGGAACAAACTACTTTGTTTGATGCATATCCTGGTACGCGCTGCAGGCAGTGGCGTAGCAAGGGGGGGGGGGTGTCATATACGTCTGGGGACACACGGAAGTTGTTGATATCCTCGCCTTCCTCCAATAAACCAGGGGAAGGGGGGGACAGAAGACCTATGGGCCCCGGGCGCCAGACGACCTAGCTACGCCAGCGACTGTAGGTGTCCCGTTGCTCCCATCATTGCTGTAAAGGCAAAGAATTCAGCGTTATAACGCACTTGGCATAACGCCAGAACACAAAACAGCTTATGCCATCGGACGAGCGCAATCCAGTGCTGACGCCGTTCTGCTTCATACGGTTAGCTTGGATACCTGTAAAACTTTGTTCCTCGTGAGTTGGAGTACGTACTGTTGCAGCCCACTACTCAACAGCTCGGGTTGCACTTCGGCATTGCTCAGAAAAGGCAACAGCTACGCGCGAAACAGTGCACAATCAGGCTTTCCGAACGCAAGTGGGCCAGTCGTATCCTTCCGGTTCCGCGCTCGCCGCCGCGAGGGGCGCTCTAGTAGGCGCGGGAACTACGTTCGCAACCTGCCTATAGCTATCTTTCAGTATTTTTACATATCTGAAAGCATGTTGATTTTGATAAAAGAAGTTGTTCGATTCTAGATGATGGTAAACATGAGATGCAATAATATGTTCCATCATTTTACAGCATATGCACATTAGCGATATCGGTTTGTGGTTCTCAGCCAAGTTCTTGTCAGCATCTTTGAAGATGGGTATGACTTTGGCTGTTTTCCAATCTTGGGGTACCTCACCTGTCATTAAAGATTGATGAAAAATGTGGAATAAAAGCTTGCTAGATACTGGGACTGTAGTTTTTAGTAATTTAGAATTAATATCGTCAATACCTGCTGAAGACGAAACTTTCCAGTTATTAATAAGCTGAGCCATACCATCAATAGTAATGTCAATAGGTTTCATGTACTTGTAACATGGGTCTGCAAAACAACATATATATATATATATATATATATATATATATATATATATATATATATATATATATATATATATATATCTGCGTGTGTGTGTGTGTGTGTGTGTCATTGTATGGACATCCTGCGTCATATCACAGGTTTGCCATCCGTCGTAGGCGTATATTAGTTCACACCGTGGACCACAGAATGAGAAAACCGGGGGCGCAGAAACTAAATATATAATAGATGCCTAAGCCTAACAGCGCGGAAGGTGACATCGTCTTGCGCAACAGCCACAATGTTGTATAATTAGAAATGTTTAGATGTATCTTTTTTCATTGTTTCAACTCTCACGGATAATTATAACACCAAGGCGTTCAAAAAATAATCATCCACAGCCCTATGAGCAAGGGGATGCTCGAACTAAATAAAAAACACGATACAACTTCTCAAAACACATGAATGACAACTATGAGGGTTGACAGGGACGGACACTTGTATTTGCTCACACCCAATAGAGGGTCACGACGACTATGAAAATCCAGGCTATAGCACGCATATAAAACACCGCCTGTCAGACATTATGCAGAACTTTGCCGCAGAGCAATAATGTTACTGCCTTCCAACACAGAGCACGGTCAATACAATTGTGCACTTAAACAGTTCTATGCATTTCGAGATGACAACTTACAACGCGACACGAAGATATAAGCACGTGCCATCCTCGGCTACCAATTGTGCGTCCTGGCCAATAAGCCACAATGGCACGTTTCATAGCTCACCCGCGTCAGTTCGAGCGGTGCAGATAGACATAATTACGTTCGCAAGACTGCTACAACCGTATCGTACAATTTTATTTTGAAGCCGTCATCTGCGATGGCTGTTTGGGTTATGTAATTCACTTACGCGCACTGTCGGCGGAAGTATCGAAGTTAGCACCTGCGCCACCCTTACATATATGCATTCTGACAGCGAAGCTATACATGGCCCAGATTTGGGGGTTATTGTCATCTGTGCGCAGAAACTGTCATCATGTGGGCCGATCCTTGTGATAGTGCAGAAAGGGTCCAAGCTCAATGGCGCATAACCCTGTGGGCTAGGGGACCTGTAATGCATCCTTGAACAACCCTTGTCACACCTGAAACCCACAGAGGTCCTTGGCACGAGGATAAAAAGACCTGTCCTTGAAAAATACGTTTCGCACTACTTTTTTCAAAAAGAACTGTTAGAAAGTTATCGCGCCAATCGCGCGAACGCGATCGTGCCAGGGCTTGCGCATTCGTCGTCATCGTCGTCGGCCTCTTCAGTTCGTTCCGTTGCCGCGCATCATTCCAGCATAGAAATTCACTGCTGTCGTCATAATGGAGAGGCCGCGTTTATGGGGGTATGAGCCATTGCTCACGGGTCTATGAGTCATTCATTGTCTTACGTGACGGACACAGTTAATAACAAAGGTGATACGGGATTATGTGTGGGAACATATATTGTCACCATGACCACAGAACAGGACTATAAGCAGGTTCGTACCTATGTTCAAAATTCTTTGCCACCTCAGTTTAGTTGCTTAGCTGATCAGCTTAGCTGATCATCCACCTTCAGAGAGTGGAATGGCTCATGAATTTTTCGACTACAGCGCTCGTCATTGCAGCGGCGGTCATCACAGTCTTGCGGATCTTACTAATTAACAGTTTAACTTTGTGAATGCGCTTTTTTTTGCAAGATTTCTCTTCCGCCAATCTTGTTCATAAGTTCGCTTAGTGAATTCCGCGCCTGGTCTTCCTCAACACTGCGCCTAGCTGATCGATAAGCAGCAGGTAGTTTTTGCCATCGCACTCCCCTCTCTAACTGTGGCGATGTGCCGGTTGGCTCAAGTAGTCGTGACCTTCGAGATTGCACCAGTGCAACCGCGGTGGCCTCGCCTAGTGGCGCGGAAGCTGCGGTAGGCTGCACGACGCGCCACATTGAGAACAAGGGCCATGGCAATGTGGAACACTAGTTTATGCGTGGTAATGCGAAAGACGAGTGCATCCACAGCCTCCGAACGTGCATCGGCGCCATTGCAATCTTCAATTCAACGAATTCGTAAAGTGGAGTCGGCGCGGCGAGGTTCCTTGGGCACCTTATTCACAGAGCGGAATCACGTAAGAACGGCCGATCAGCCTGGGTGCGCTGCGTAGTCGACGCGCAGTGCTGTGTGTCTCGTGCTGCTTAACCACGACGGAATTTGTCGACGTCATGGCGTACAAGATGTTCTGTACCAAGACGCTCTTCCTCGTAACGGGCCGAGTGTTGTGCGCATGCTTGAGTGGCGACACAACCATGTGGCAAGTTTCGTTTCCGGAAACCTGCCCCTCCCTAGGTACTACAATAATATGGATGAGGACAAACTTTGGTCTGTCTATCCCTAGTTGAGTCACGTCACAACCCTAAATGTTCCGAGATAAGGCTTTCACTGCGTTTCTGTTTCTTGACGTTGTGGCAAAGTTGGATATGCGATAGACACGCTGACATTGTGAGATGTACGAGGTCATTTACCTGTGATATTATCTTTCCGCTGAACAGTTACTGAGCCTTGGAAATTTCGTTATGTGTGAATTTTGGTAATGTGTCAGTCCAATATGTATGCACATGTATGTCATTGCATATTTCATCATACGTCACTGCCACATTAAAGTCCTATGATACCAAGGCCTAGTCAGGAGACCAGTTCCTCTTTAGTCTTGGCTATGGTGAAATTCTGGTTGTATTGCTAGAAAACCACAATAAACTTCAAGCTTCAATTTGGGAACGCACAGTCTACCTAAGAAGGAACGCATTATAGTGCAACAGGGGACATTTCTGACCCTCAGAACGCATCATTTGACTGAGTATCGTGCGTTATTGACTGGAACTTGAAGTATCCAGCGAAAAAAAAGAAACTATCGGTGATGTAGTGGATCGTGCCTACGCATCTGTCCTTGAAATGAGTGAAAGGACCCTACTACTAGAAGCAGTGGTCATCAAAAATAAATATATAGGTACAGCCCATTTGCAGTTGCATTTAGAGAGTATTAAATGTTGCGTATGCAAAGGAGTTTGGGTACCCAAAGGTACATTTGCATACGCAAAGCGCCATGCCGGATTGCATTCTCTCGCACTCCTTTGGGGTTCTCTTGTATAGCGTTTCGCGCGCATTTGTAAGGCCAGCGGTTTACTTACCCTAACTTTGCGCCCGCAAAAATATCAAATGCCCTATTTATTGCATGGTCCACATGCTTATCTTTTTTTGAATTTCCCATGACCAAGGGCACCCCCGTATATATACTAAAATATTCTTTTTCTAATTTTTCTAATTAAGGTGAAAGTTTCACGAAGCCTCATTCGACCGATCGCATGAGATCTGACAGCGGGAAAAATGGACGTATATAATAAATTAAAGCCTGCAGTACCTGCGCTTGCATATTCCCGTTGGTCGCAGGAAAAGAGTAAAAAAAAATTAGCTTTCTTGATTGGCAGTATGGCTGCGTGGCCATTGCCTGTCTTTAGTATTATTTTTTTCATCTCGTTTCTTGTTTGTGGGCATCACTTCGCCGCTTCCTGTCACATTCATGTCAGATCGCCTGTAAAGAGCTACGTTGCGCATGCGTTACGCATGCAATTAGATCGCATGAGATCTGACAGCGGGAAATCTGGACGTATATAATAAATTAAAGCCTGCAGTACCTGCGCTTGCATATTCCCGTTGGTCGCAGGAAAAGAGTAAAAAAAAATTAGCTTTCTTGATTGGCAGTATGGCTGCGTGGCCATTGCCTGTCTTTAGTATTATTTTTTTCATCTCGTTTCTTGTTTGTGGGCATCACTTCGCCGCTTCCTGTGACATTCATGTCAGATCGCCTGTAAAGAGCTACGTTGCGCATGCGTTACGCATGCAATTAGATCGCATGAGATCTGACAGCGGGAAATCTGGACGTATATAATAAATTAAAGCCTGCAGTACCGGCGCTTGCACATTCCCGTTGGTCGCAGGAAAAGAGTAAAAAAAAAAATTAGCTTTCTTGATTGGCAGTATGGCTGCGTGGCCATTGCCTGTCTTTAGTATTATTTTTTTCATATCGTTTCTTGTTTGTGGGCATCACTTCGCCGCTTCCTGTGACATTCATGTCAGATCGCCTGTAAAGAGCTACGTTGCGCATGCTGCACAACCTTTCTTTTCGGTTGTCGAAATTGCTGCGCCGAGTTACGGCCCGTTGCAGTAGTCACAAACGCCGCTACAGCCATTGCCCATTATTGCGGCGGCATTCCTATAACAAAGAGTATATTTACAAGAAAGTTTTTGAACGTATAGAGTCACTTTCCTATCTCTTAGTCTCATATAGTCCTCACAACAAGGTAAGCTAGATTCACAATCGTCGTTTAGCCGTCGGTTACTCTCGCCTCGTAAAGAACATTCAAAGAGTATTGGGTCGTCTTTGACTGCAGGGCAGCTCATATTGCTGGCGAACCACGCTTTGATGCGAAGAGACCGCGACACGTGGCTCATCAAAAATAAGTGAGTAGAACTACGTGCGCGCGGTGACATGATCTCAATGCTTCGACGTGTTGTAGAAAAGCACACATCTACAAACAGGATACCGTGAATAGAAGGTATCTGTTTTGTATTTCCTTAAAGTATTACGCTGAATGAGTTGGAAGGGAGAATTACTATGTTTGATGAAATTATAGCGCAAGAACACATAATATTCCTATGATTAAAGCATGTACCTACCCACGAGTAAGTGCGACTACAGTGTAACCATCCCTTTTAGTGTCGGAATATAACAGGAGTGACGTCGATTAATTTCCGGCAAGTGCTGCATGACTACTACGGAAGCAATAGAAACGAAATCTCTCGCTCGTGGTACTGTAAAGATTTACTTTTTCCCCAATAATACAATCATTAAACACGAGGTAGTAATATTGATGAGTGCTGATAAGTGAGTAGGTAAACTTGCGCGCTCATGCGTAGGCATTTTTAATTCTTCTGCCAGATGGTGCTTCTCCATTTCCAACTTGTTACCACCTACAGGCTTACAAAGTATGGATAATTCTAAAATTATTCTAAAGTCCCTCCACGGGAAGACGCACGATAAACAGTTTTATATAAGCTCAGTTTTCAGTGGATTCCTTCTTATGCATCCTAAAGATACTGCCGAACGCAATTCTTTAAAAAAGGAAAAGCACTTCATATTTTTTATAAAGACTCGCTCACAGCAAAACGTGTCTCTTCACAAATGTGTGAAAAAAAGTATAGCGCATAAAGAACTACCAGGCTCTTTCGATCAAACGCACATGGTTTGCCTTACTAGAATAGTCAGTCAAAAAATTTCTTCAACTACCTTAAATTTTCTTATATACTGACTCAATGCTTACATGGCTTTAGGCCGAAACTGTCAAATGTTACTGAGCTATTAGAGACAGTGTGCAATTTCTCTGAAGTGTTCAAAAACAAATACCAAATATACAGATTTGTTTTATTTTCCCCTCCCCTGGTACAGGGTAGCAAACCGGAGATAACCTCTGGTTAACCTCCCTGCCTTTCCTTTGCCTTTCTCTCTTGTAGAAGGCGTTCGACCAAATTTTTTGCTCCTAGCTAAAAGGAAAGGTTCTGGATCACGGTATTGTCAGGACGGATCACGGTATTGTCAATAAATTCAATCATATCATCCACACGGAATGTGCTTTATTGATTTCACTCGTTGCAAACCATACATTCTAATGTAACACCAGCTGTCCTCCAAGGTGATACTTGTCCCTGTTCGATTTTATAGCGAAGCGTCAACCAAAAGACCAGGCAGGATCCCGCAAAGGCTACTCAACAATAGACCATATTCACACTATCAATCAGGTGATAGAGAAATGTGCGGAATATAACCAACCCTTATATACAACTTTCATTGATTACGAGAAAGCGTTTGATTCAATCGAAACCTCAGTAGTCATGGAGGCAATATGGAATCAGGGTGTAGACGAACCGTATGTAAAAATACTCAAAGATATCTACAGCGGCTCCACAGCTACCGTAGTCGTCCATAAAGAAGGCAACAAAACCCCAATAAAGAAAGGCGTCAGGCTGGGCGATACGATCTCTCCAATGCTATTCACAGCGCATTTACAGGAGGTATTCAGAGACCTAGATTGGGAATAATTGTGGATAAGACTCATGGAGAATACCTTAGTACGTTGTGATTCGCTGATGATATTGCCTTCCTTAGTAACTCAGGGGACCAACTGCTATGCATGCTCACTTACCTAGAGAGGCTTAGCAGAAGGGTGGGTCTAAACATTATTCTGCAGAAAGCAAAAGTAATGTTTAACAGTCTCGGAAGAGAAGAGCACTTTACGATAGGCAGCGAGGCGCTGAAAGTTGTTAGGCAATACATATACTTAGGGCAGGTAGTGACAGCGGATCCGGATCATGAGACTGAAATAACCAGAAGAATAAGAATGGGTTGGGGTGGGCTTGGCAGGCATTCTCAGATCATGAACAGCAGGTCGCCATTATCCCTCAAGAGAAAAATGTATAACAGCTGTGCCTTACCAGTACTCACGTGCGGGGCAGAAGCCTGGAGGCTTACGATAAGGGCTCTACTTAAATTGAGGACGACGCAACGATCTATAGAAAGAAGAATGATAGGTATAACGTTAAGGGATAAGAAAAGAGCAGATTGGGTGAGAATACAAACGCTAGTTAATGACATCTTAGTCGAAATCAAGAAAAAGAATTGGGAATGGACAGGACATGTAATGAGGAGGGAAGATAACCGATGGTCATTAAGGGTTACGGATGGGATTCCAAGCGAAGGGAAGCGTAGCAGGGGGTGGCAGAAAGTTGAGTGGGCGGATGAGACTAAGAAGTTTGCAGGGACAACATGGCCACAATTAGTACATGACCGGGGTAGTTCGAGAAGTATGGGAGAGGCCTTTGCCCGGCAGTGGGCGTAACCAGGCTGCTGCTGCTGCTGCTGCTGATGATGATGATGCGGCTAAAAACTCTCAAAAACATCGTAAGCCTCTTTTCTCCGTTTTCTGGAAATAAATCTGGATCACTCACCAACCTTATGTTTTTGAGAAAATGTGAGGAACATTCGAGCGATTTCGCTAGTGCATGTGTGTCAATTAAAGATTGTCAATTAGATTGCTTAACTATCGTTTGGCGTCTGTTAAGACGACGGACAATCACATATATAATTTATGTTTAAAGTAAATCAACGCTATTTTATGTTTGACGTGTGCAAACCGTCTCAAGTGCGTAGGTTCGTTATGTACTTTGAAAACAATTGCCTAATACTCTCCACTATTTATTATTACGGATTATACAAGACATTCAGTTGCATTTACACAGTATCATCCGGGTTATTCCGCGCCAAGTGTCTCAGATGTGCAGCTCAACCGTCTCAGATATTGTTTGAAAAAGTTCTGATGCTTAATACCTTGCTCAGTGATTTTCCGAGATATTTTTGCTACGTCTCAAACAATTTTGAAACGTAACATCTTTTCAAAGTTGAATTCTGCGATGCAACGTTTAGCAAATATTTACGACGAAAATTATTTAGCGCCTAGTGCTTCACAATTTTGCCTATTCATCCTATAAAGATTCATCTTCAATTTCTACTGACGTTTACTGGAAACATTGTTAAAAAAGGTATTTAGAAGTTCCCAATATTGACAGAAGTCTAACAAGTTGACAGCTTTTCTTTTCATAACTACTATTGATTCCTTTATTGCGATTGTGTTACTCGGTTTTTCAGTAACGCATACTATAACAACATTACTGAAACTCCAATACAGAGATTTCCTAAGAAGCATCCCGGTCCCTCAAAAGTGGCGGGGAAGAAAGCAGCAAACTGTGAATGACGAAACGTGTCCTTTATTAGATGAACCTACGCCCTCAAGAACAGGCTACACTCAAAGAACGACAGCGGCGATCACACTCAGCGGTCGTCGACAATCTGATCAGCGGGTGAAGTGCATCGGCTTTTATACAAGAGTCATCAAAGATTGCACAGTGATCGCTGGTGACCACGTGTCTTCAAGGAATTACTACGCACTTCGCGTTACGCATACATGCAATCAGATTACTTCAAATGGACAGTAGGCGTTGGGCACTTTGGTATTCCATACTGCAACTATACTGCGAATTGTCACGGACTACACAAGAAAGATACAACGCTTGTCCGTGTATTCTCGTGTCGCGAAACGACACGAGAAAAAAAGATACACGGAGAAGCGCTGTATCTTTCTTGTGTAGCTCATGCCGTTTCGCACTGTGAACGGTATCACAATTGGCTTACAAGCTTCGGCGGCAACAGACAACGGCTACAGCCATCGATAACAGTCGAGAACCTTCCGATACATGTAGGCGCCTTCTGCGCTGAGTGACATCATTTGTTGGGCGGTCAAACACGGTCAATCGATAAACAAGCACACGTGTCAATACCAACCTCTTAAAGAAAGCATCTTCCCGAAGCTGCAAAGTGAAAACAAAACCATGCATAATAAAAAACACAACAGCCAAATAACAAGGAAACTAAGTACCCAAGTTCGTCAGCGGGCGTATATAGAAAGGCTTAAGACGCACCAAGTGCATGACTTAAGGTCGTACGCGGCACCGCTGTGATTGAGAAATGCCTTCGGGCACGGCCTCATAGTGTAGAGTGCCATGGCGTCGGATAATCAAATAGGGCCCGATATAGCGGCGTAGCAGTTGCTCGCTGAGTACTCGTCGATTTATCGGAACCCAGACCCGAACGTGGTAACCTGGGTGGTACTCAAGGTAACGTCGTTGAAGATTGTAGTGCTGATTGTGGGGTCTCTGTTGGCTCTTGGTGCGCAGGCGGGCGAGATGTCAGCCTTTGGCACCCTGGAAATTGGCGGCGACATCCATATCCTCTTCGTCAGTGCCGTGTGGCAGCATGGCGTTGAGATTCGCCAATGAGTTCCTGCTGTAAACCAGCTTCAAAGGCGTGATTTACGCTGTTTCTTACACTGCCATGCTGGAAGAAAAGGTTACGTTTGACACCACACCGAGACCTAGGCAACTGAAGTAAGGGTAGATTTCCGTATCGGGTGTCCTCGACAAAGTGGGCAAGTACTCGTGACGATTGCATGCGTCGCTTGAGTTCTTCAAAAGCATCGGCGCGCGGCGTTTCCCACTAGAACTCATCACATTCAGTCAGATGTGTCAGCGGTTAAGCGATACGTAAAAACACTTGACAAAGCGCTTTTAGTGGTAGGCATACATGCCAAGGAGTCAACGCATGTCTTCTTGTCGATGGGCTGCTTGAACATTGCGATGGCAGCTTTCTTCTGCGGGTCAGGGTGGGCAATGGGCCAGGAACAGAAGCACATCCTAAGCGAAGCGGCACTTTTGCGGCTTCACAGTGAACCATTATGACTTGATGGCCTTTAGTACAGTCGGAAGCCGCCTAAGGTGATCGTCAAAATTTCCGGCGAGCGCGACGATGTGACCCTAGTAAACAAGACAGGTCTGCACTTCAATCCTGCCAAGACCACCTCCATTGTACGCTGTAACGCTGCAGGTGCCGAGCACAGTCCAAATTACATGGTCCTTAACTCATAGAGGCTGTCTGGCATAATGAAGGGGGTCTTCTCGTGGTCTTTCTCGTGACTTATATTTATCAGTAGCCAGTCTTGATATCTATCGACGAGAAGTACGCATATTTAGCTTTGCAGAGCCGATCCATTGCGTCGTCTATCCGTGCGAGGAGGAATTCGTCCTTCTCTATCTTGTTAAGTCAACAATAATCGACGCAGAAACGTAGGCTTCCGTCCCTTTTGTTCACCGAGACTACAAGAGATTCCCACGAGCTTTTGGACAGCTCTATTATGTCTTACCGCAGTATATTGTCAATTTTTTACCTTATAGCTTCTCGTTCTCACGTGTAAAGTCAGTAAGGACACTGGCGGAGTGGTCGAGCACCCTCTTCGGTTTTTATGGGATGCTTTTCCGCTGATATTTGCCGAATCTTCGACGTCACCGAAAACCCCTCTTCCTGTCGCCTGAGAAGACTTCTGAGCTGTCGCTGCTTACTCATGGGGAGACTTGGACTTGTGGCGAAGTCTGGTTCGAGAACTACGAACATCTTGGTAGATGCGGCGGAATCCGAGAGCGCAAACGCACTACTGGTTTCTAAAATTTCATAAACGTATGTGATCGTCACGCCCTTGTTTATGTACTTTAATTCCTGGCTGAAGTTTGTGAACATCACTTTCCCTTTCCCTCCGTACAGACGAGTGATTATTCTTGCGACGTAAATTTCACGGTCGAGCAGTAGACGTTGGTCGCCCTCGATGACACCTTCTACGTGTGCGGATGTTTCGGTGCCGACGGAATGATAATGCTGGAGTGAGACGGGATGCTGACTTGGTCTTCAAGTACACTCAAGGCACGTCGACTGGAATGCGTCTGCGTCGTGTCACTTGGTCTTTGGGCAGCGTTATTGACTACGACTTCAGGTTGATGATTGCGCCTCATTAGTTGGAAGTCCATGCCGAGAATTACGTCTTGCGAGCACTGTTGGAGGACAACGACCGTCGCAGAATAGGTCCCGTCATGTAGTGTAATTCTGGGCGTGAAGATTTCAATCGCTATTATGAGGTGTCCTCCAGCTGTCCAAATTTGAGGGCCGTCCCAAGCAGACTTTACTTTCTTTTAGCTGGCGGCGAATAAGCCACTGATGACCGTATAGTCGGCTCCAGTGTTTTCTAGCGTGTTGACTTCGTGGCCGTTGAGAAACATGTCAAGGTGGGTAGTTCTTCGTCTTCCGTCCCAGTCAGGTCTTGGCTTCGTCGCGTTGACCAGTGGCTGGTGCATGGCGTCGTCAGGTGGTCTATTGTCGGCGTATTATTTGCTTCCAGATTCGTGTGGATGGCAGCGCCTCGTTGATATCACGTCGAGAGAGGTTCATCGGCGTCATTGTCGGCGGCGGATTATCTTCGTCATTTCGACCTAGAGCAAACCCATCTCCTATGGTTGCTGACACGGCCTTACGGATCGGCCCTCGGCTGGGCCAGTGTTCGTTCGAGGTTGCGCCGACACGTAGCATCCAGGCGACGGCGAACGGGAAGGACTTCGGGGTCTCCACTGCGTTCCGGCTATGTAGTCGGTGATGTCGCGGGGCCACTCGCAAATGTGTAGACGCGGTGCTTTGGCGGCGAATCCTCGTAAGCCCATTTCGCGGTAGGGACATCGGCGGTAGACATGTCCTGCATTTTCGCAGTGGTATCACAGCGGACGTTGGTCTAAGGCCCCCCAAACGGCAGTCTTCCTTACTGCGCGGGGCAACGGGTTAGCGTGCTGGTGACGGCACTGACGCTACGGGGAATGAGAGGCTCGGAGTGACTGTTGGATCTTCATGCGTGCGACGTCGGCAATCGAAGCCACTTCGGACTGTGATGAAGAAAACAACTTCTGAAGCTACACCCACACGACCGCTCTGATAGCTTCGCGCACGTCGTTGGTACCCAATGACTGAACTCTCGAGTAGTTTGTTGAGTTTTTGTGGTGGTTTAATTGTCGGTTCCTCATTTACAGTATTTTCTCAATGCTGGTGGCCTCACGAAGAAATTGTTCGAGGGCCTTCGGTGGGGTTTGCAGTTTTCCAACGAAAAGTTATTGCTTCAGGCTACGCCTGAGTAGGCGGACTTTTTTCTCTGCGGACATTTTCGGATCAGCGTGGTGGTATAGACGGCTCATTTCTTACGTAAAGATGGCAATGTTCTCATAACGTAGCTGCACTCGAACTTCTTTTGCTTTCCAGACGGCGTTCGTGAAGGTATTAAGAAGTTACTACAAGTCCTCCATTGTAAAGGTGGATTCCTGGTTCAGTGGCAGCTGGACATATATGGGACCTGAGAAGAAGGTTCCGCCCCATCTCGTGCCAGCGCGCACCAACCGTCGCTAAGGGCTCAGTACAAAAGTTGATTCTCTCTCTCTTCCACTGAGAATACACGTGGCGTAGTTTATCCACAGAGGTCCAGTTGTTGAAGGCTGTGATTTTTTCGAAAGCCTCGAGCCAGGTTTCCAGTTCGGCCCACGAAGCTCCACGAAAGGTAGGTGTCTCTCTGGGTTGTTGAAGCGCGATGGGCCACGCTGGGGCTGCCAATGAGGTTGTTGACTTGGCCACGATCTCCCTCGTCGTATCAGTGCTCGGGGGGAAATCCTTGCTACTGCGGCTACCTCGCTGGTCCTTGGCGATGTTGGTGCTGTCTTCGGAGTTCTGGCTTAGACCATGGTCTGTTGGGGCCATCCAGTGCATGAACGCAAAGCACCTCCACCAGATATCACGTAGTAGTGGCGGTGAAGGAAGCAGCAAAACCACAGAGGAAAAAATTTGACAAGACGGGATTTTCGACCAGAACTGGCAACAGGAAGCACGTCACGCCTAGTGTTATTCCCATTCGTTAGTTCATGCGAGCATAAAAAAAGTGAAATAAACTTACAGACAACGTTTTATTTTTTTAATTCTTTTCTGCTAAAACTAAAATGTGTTGCGTATATATGAGCATATACCTTGGGACTTATGTTTCTTGCATCACCTAGCAACAAGCTAACGGCACGCAATACGCGGCAGATGCATATGTGATGAGCCAGACACGCCACCGAAGCGAGCGGGGAAGGCTACGCTTGTGAAGTTCGCCTGTTCGATGACCCGGTTCTTTTGGATGTAGCATGTGGACTCCCGACGTATTTTTGCGTTCCTTCTGCACTTCGACATGGCACCTCTGCACTATTGGAATACGGCACGGTAAGAAATTTTGTTTGACAGTCTGGAACGCATTTCACGCAATTTTGGCTTTCACGGCACGGAACCGACAGTTGAGCCTCAGTTAGCGAAAAACAGCTCGGCAGTCTTTGCGTAGTTAACTTGAGTTAATCACAAGTGCTGGGAGGTGTTTGTGGCGCTTTCTATGAGCCCCAACACTATTTTTTTTCTTTTTTCGGTAGTTTTTTGCACGCTTGCCCCGCCCGGCTTTGTGAAGCAGTTAGCGAAAAGCAGCTAGGCCATGTGAAGTATTCTCGCGTGTACTGAATCTCACTAGCACAAGTTCGTGACGCATCCTCTGACCCCCGAAATTATTGTAATTAATTTCGTTACGTTGTGGCATACTTTCGAGGAACGATCGCCACGCCTGGGGTTGTGACGCAGTTAGCAAAAAAGCAAGCCGGGCGTGGGGACACTTAACTCGGAGTGTACTGAACTTTAGTGAAACAAGTTTGTTACGCTTTCTATGGCCCCGCAACATGTACCTTTTTTCAGAGCTCACGCTTCACGAAGGCCTGACGAGCGATTGCCAAGAGTTATAAGACTGCAGTGTGTTGCTTTCACCGGTGGAAAGCGCAAAATATAACGCCGAGGAGCTCAAAAAACCAACAACTCAAAATCTATCTCTTCTGAACCACTGAAAACAGGCTTTGCACCCACATATTTCTCTTGAGACGAATACAAGGCATTCTGCGAGCGTCTAGCATCATCTGGCTGAGAACCCGTGTTGTGGCAACCTCTGTGTTTATAGCGTACTATCGTGTCGGCTGAGGCCAAGTTGTTTTGAAAACGCACCGTCGCTAGAGCATTTGTGCTCTTAAATTGCAGGAAATAATTCCCGAGAAAAGGGAATGCTTGAGCGTATAAAGTATAGGCGTTTTGCCTATACTTTATAAAATGGCACGTTGAACAAGTTCGATGGAGGCTAGTAAAGATTTTTCGTGGTCATTTTTACTTAGGTTAAAACGATTTTTCACGAAAAGTGCGCGCGGTTAAACTGTTCAAGCAAAAAGAAAAAAAAACGCGTTGATCAGCGCAGCCGGCGCAACGCGTTCCAGCTAGCGTTCAAAACGCGCGCGCCCGAAACTGAAACCGGAAGTGTAGTTCAGGTATTGACGCCGGTGGCTTGGTACGCTGCAGTCAATACGGCCGCTGGGCTCTATGGGAGTGTCCGCTCTTGTATAATTTCTTTATCTATGCTATGACCTCAAAAACCGGCTACATTCAAAGAACAACGATAGAGGCGAACACAGTCAGCGATCATCTAAAGTCTGATCAGCGGCTCAAGCGCGTCGGCTTTTATACGTGAATCACCTAACGTTCCAGAACAATCGCTCGTACCCGCGTGTCTTCAAGAAAGTACCACACAATTAGCGTCGCACATGCATGCACTCCGACTAAGCCAGATCCGGTGACAAAAGAAAGCGGATATAACCATGGGTTACATTCGAGAAACTTCCCATTCATGCAGGAGTGTCCTGCGCTTGAGCGAAAGATTTGCTAGAACATGCAACGCGATCACCCGATAAACAAGTACGCGGTCCAATACAATAATTTTGGCATTCGTCCAGATTCGATGAGAATTTTTCGAGTGATACGCTCCTCGTAAAAACACGAATCAACATGCTCTATGTTAGGCCTGCTCATTCTAGATCAATTTTCGCCGTTATTTTATTATCTATCGTTACTTTCGGCAAGGTATGATTTTTTTTGCACTTTGCTGCGGCGTTATACTGGGAAGCTGTCCCATTCCACCACTTCCTCGTATATGGCACTGGTTTTCGCGCCTCATTCAGTCAGTGCGCAGAGTTTGATAGTGAAATGAGATCGCGCTCATCACGCAACGGCTCGACATTATTACCAAATCCCATTAAATAAATATTATAAGCCTTTCTTATTTATTTTCGCCTTTGCACCTAGAATGTGCAAGAAGTCAAGAAGGACGTCGAGACCTCTCAGAGTTCAGTTCTTTCATCACGTCGTATAATTTTTACTTTGCTATGTATACACATGTCTAAAAAGTTTGAAAGCAGAAAACTGGGAGGGCATATTTGTTAAACGTGAATACCCATGCACTGGTTATACCGAATATACGAGTGAACAATTGCAAAGCCGTTCCCGGAGTTCTTCAGCTTCTGGCTGTGATAACAATGTTAATAAAGGGCTTGTATTTGCAGGTAGGTCAACGCTTGTGGGTGAGAAATAAATTTACTCTAATGCCAAAGTAAAATTATCCTTTGAATCATTATCGTTGTCATCATTCTTTATATAATGTGCAGTGCACATTGAAGACGTCTCCAATATTATTATATATAAGAAATTAGATTCTGTGCTATAGGTACACGATGCTACAAAATCGCAAATTTTCTCACTTTGTTTTCCAAAAACAAACTCCTTTTGCTATAGATAGAAAAGGTGAATTCAATTTACTAATAAAAATTATTTTAGACCATTTTACCCAAAGCGATGCTTATTAGATGGACAGATAGTGCCGCTAAGTACGGTGTTACGCCCACGGCTTGCGCCCACGCCTGCCTTCCTTCCTGAGAAAGATAAGTGCCCGGCCTACTCCATTTACACTGATCATCGCGGTTATTGAAGCAGCCGAAACAGCAGTGAGACAGAATAGAACTGTTCGGCCGCCCCTATCAGAGGTCGTCGGACTCGGAAAGGAAAAGAAGACCACTCGTCGATTACAGTGCATTATTTCATTGTTTGCTAAAAACACTTCAATGCCCCTTACTAGAAAAAGGCGTGTACTCGCTATTGTCACGTGGTGGTGACGTTAAGAACACAGTAGCAACACTGTGATAGACAAAACTAACTTTTATTGGGCAAGCCTGTGCCCACAAAACAGGCTACACTTATAGCACAACGATAGCGGCGAACACGGTCGGCGGTCGTCGAAAATCTGATCAGCGGTTCAAGCGCGTCGGCTTTTATACACAATCGTCGAATGTCCAGACTAATCGTTGGGACCCGCGTGCCTTCCATAAAGTTCTACATCATTCGCGTCAGGCGAATAAATCAGATAACACAAGGTTCGGCAACAACAGACTGCGGATAGAAGCATCGATAACTTTCCAGAAACTTCGGACACATGCAAGCGCGTCCCGCGCTGTGCGACAAGATTTGTTAGGCGGTGAAACCTGGTCGCCCGATAAATATAAATACACGTGTCAATACCCCCCTCTTAAAAAGCATCGTCCCGATGCTACAAAGAGAGCGAAACACAAAGGGACACTTATTAAACATAAGTAACAAAACAACGAAAAGAAATAAAGTCCAAAGGTCAGTTACGGGAAGTCCCAAAGTTCGTCAGCGCTTGTGGTACGGCTTGAGCCGCACAACGTGGACAATTTCAGGTCGTGAGCGGCGCCGCTGTGACAGCGAAATGCCGTCTGGCACGACCTCGTAGTCCAGTGTACCAATACGTCGGATGATCTTGTACGGTCCAAAATAGCGACGCAAAAGCTTCTCGCTCAGTCCTCGTCGGCGTATAGGGGTCCAAACCCAAACACGGTCACCGGGCAGGTACTCGACAAAGCGTCGTCGGAGGTTGTAGTGTCGGCTGTCGGTCCTCTGCTGGTTCTTGATCCGCAGGCGGGCGAGCTTTCGGGCTTCTTCGACGCGCTGGAGATAGCTAGCGACGTCGAGATTTTCCTCGTCAGTGACGTGGGGCAGCATGGCGTCGAGCGTCGTGGACGGATTCCTGCCGTAAACCAGCTTAAACGTCGTGATCTGTGTTGTTTCTCGCACCGCCTTGTTGTAAGCGAATGTTGCGTACGGCTGGACGGCATCCCACGTCTTGTGTTCGACGTCCACGTACATCGCTAGCATGTCGGCGAAGGTCTTATTCAGCCGCTCCGTAAGACCATTCGTCTGCGGGTGGTAGGCCGTTGTCCTCCTGTGCCTTGTCTGACTGTAGTTCAGAATGGCTTGGGTGAGCTCCGCTGTAAAGGCCGTTCCTCTGTCGGTGATGAGGACTTCTGGGGCACCATGTCGCAGCAGGATGTTTTCGACAAAGAATTTCGCCACTTCGGCTGCGCTACCTTTCGGCAGTGCTTTAGTTTCAGCGAAGCGGGTGAGGTAGTCCGTCGCCACGACGATCCACTTATTTCCGGTTGTTGACGTCGGAAAGGGTCCCAACAAGTCCATCCCGATCTGCTGGAATGGTCGGCAAGGAGGCTCGATTGGCTGTAGTAATCCGGCTGGCCTTGTCGGCGGTGTCTTGCGTCGCTGACAGTCTCGGCATGTTCTGACATAACGGGCGACGTCGGTGGTCAGGTGCGGCCAATAATACTTTTCTTGTATCCTTGATAGTGTCCGGGAAAATCCTAGGTGTCCAGCGGTCGGATCGTCATGTAGGGCGTGCAATACTTCTGGACGAAGTCCTGACGGGACAACAAGAAGGTAGTTGGCGCGGACTGGGGAGAAGTTCTTCTTCACGAGTAGATTGTTTTGAAGCGTGAAGGAAGATAATCCGCGCTTAAATGCCCTGGGGACAACGTCGGTGTGTCCTTCCAAATATTCGACGAGGCCTTTTAGCTCCGCGTCTGCCCGTTGCTGTGCAGCGAAGTCTTCCGCGCTTATCATTCCGAGGAAGGCGTCGTCATTCTCGTCGTCTTGCGGCGGCGGGTCAATGGGGGCGCGTGATAGGCAATCGGCATCGGAGTGTTTTCGTCCGGACTTGTAGGTGACAGTGATGTCGTATTCTTGTAGTCTGAGGCTCCACCGCGCGAGTCGTCCTGAAGGATCCTTTATATTCGCTAGCCAACACAACGCGTGATGGTCACTGACGACTTTGAATGGCCTGCCATAAAGATAAGGGCGCAATTTAGCTGTAGCCCAAACGATGGCGAGGCATTCCTTTTCGGTCGTAGAATAGTTGCCTTCCGCTTTTGACAGCGACCGGCTAGCGTAAGCTATCACCTGTTCGATTCCGTTTCTCCTCTGGACTAGAACGGCACCGAGGCCTAGGCTACTGGCGTCAGTATGGATTTCTGTATCGGCGTACTCGTCGAAGTGCGCAAGTACAGGCGGCGACTGCATGCGTCGTTTGAGTTCTTCAAATGCGTCGGCCTGCGGTGTTTCCCACTTGAACTCGACATCACATTTCGTTAGATGTGTTAGCGGCTCCGCGATGCGTGAAAAGTCCTTGACAAAGCGCCTATAGTAGGCACACATACCAAGGAACCTACGCACTGCCTTCTCGTTGATGGGTTGCGGGAACTGTGCGATTGCAGCTGTCTTTTGCGGGTCTGGACGGACACCAGATTTGCTGATTACGTGGCCTAGGAACAGAAGCTCATCGTAAGCGAAGCGGCATTTTTCCGGCTTTAGAGTAAGCCCTGACGACTTGATGGCTTCTAGTACTGTCGCAAGCCGCTTGCGGTGATCGTCGAAATTCCCGGCGAAGACGACGACGTCATCCAAGTAAACGAGACAGGTCTGCCACTTCAGTCCTGCTAATACTGTGTCCATGACGCGCTGGAACGTTGCAGGCGCCGAACACAGTCCGAATGGCATAACCTTGAACTCGTAGAGGCCATCTGGTGTGATGAAGGCGGTCTTTTCGCGATCCCTTTCGTCGACCTCTATTTGAGAGTAGCCAGACTTGAGGTCCATCGATGAGAAGTATTTAGCATTGCAGAGCCGATCCAATGCGTCGTCTATCCGTGGGAGGGGGTATACGTCTTTCTTCGTGATTTTGTTCAATCGACGATAATCGACGCAGAAACGTAGGGTTCCGTCCTTTTTCTTCACTAAAACAACTGGAGACGCCCACGGGCTTTTCCACGGCTGGATGATTTCGTCGCGCAGCATTTCGTCGACTTGGTGTCTCATAGCTTCGCGTTCTCGCGTCGAAACTCGGTAAGGGCTCTGGCGGAGTGGTCGAGCGTACTCTTCGGTTATTATGCGATGCTTTGCGACTGGGGTTTGTCGAATCCTCGATGACGTCGAAAAGCAGTCTTTGTATCGTCGAAGCAGACTTCTGAGCTGTTGCTTCTTAATCACGGGGAGACTTGGATTTATGTCGACGTCTGGCTCGGGAACTACGGTCGTCGGGGTACATGCAACAGAATCCGAGAGGACAAACGCATCGCTGGTTTCCTGAAATTCCTCGATGTATGCGATCGTCGTGCCCTTGTTGATGTGCTTGAACTCCTGGCTGAAGTTTGTCAACACCTTCGTGTTTCCTCCGTGCATTCGAGCGATCCCTCTTGCGACGCAAAATTCACGGTCGAGCAGTAGACGTTGGTCGCCTTCGATGACGCCTTCTACGTCAACGGGTGTTTCGGGGCCGACCGAAATGACAATGCTGGAGCGAGGCGGGATGCTCACTTGATCTTCGAGCACCCTCAAGGCGTGGTGACTACGAGGGCTCTCCGGCGGTATCGCTTGATCTTCCGACAGCGTTATTGACTTCGACTTCAGGTCGATGATTGCGCCGTGTTGGTTCAGGAAGTCCATGCCGAGAATGACGTCTCGTGAACACTGTTGGAGGATAACGAAGGTGGAAGGGTAAGTCCGGTCATGAATGGTAATTCTTGCCGTGCAGACTCCAGACGGCGTGATGAGGTGTCCTCCAGCGGTTCGAATTTGAGGGCCTTCCCACGTAGTCTTAACTTTCTTCAACTGGGCGGCGATGTGTCCACTCATGACGGAGTAATCAGCCCCTGTGTCGACTAAGGCAGTGACTGCGTGGCCGTCGAGAAGCACGTCGAGGTCGGTGGTTCTTTGTCTGGCGTTGCAGTTAGGTCGTGGCGTCGGATCACGGCTGCTTCGTGTTGAACTGAAGTTGGAACGTCGCGTCGTCAAGTCGTCGTTCGTCGGTGTAGTCTTGCCTTCCTGACTTCATCGGGACGGCGGCGAGTCGTTGTTATGTCGTCGAGATCATTTCGTCGTCGTCTTCGTCGGCGGCGGAGGATCTTCGTCAGTTCGACGAACAGCAACCGCACCTCCATCGGTTGCTGCTTTTAGTTTTCCGGATATGGGCTCGCTGACCGGCCCCGGGCTGGGCCAGTGTATGGTCGGCGCTGCGGCGACAGGTAGCGGCCTGGTGATGGCGAACGGGACGGCCGTCGAGGGCTCCACTGAGTAGCGGCGAGGTAATCGGCGATGTCACGTGGGCGCTCGCCAAGCTGTGGACGCGGCGCGTTGACGGCGAAACCTCGCAGTCCCATCTCCCGGTACGGACATCGTCGGTAGACGTGACCCGCTTCTCCGCAGTGGTATAAGAGCAGGCGGTGGTCAGGAGCACGCCAGATGTCCGTCTTCCTCGCGTAGGTGCGCTGGGCGACGGGTGGTCGTGCTGGCGGCGGCGGCGGCGGACGACGAAACTGTGGCGTGACAGGGCCCTGGCGCGGTCGCGGAGGGGGTCCTTGACGGCGTGCGACGGCGGCGTAGGTCATCGCTTGCGGCTCACGCTGCGGCCATTCAGGGGCTACTCCAAGTTGTTGTTGGAGTTCCTCACGCACGGCGTCGGCAATCGAAGCCATTTGAGGCTGTGATGATGGGAACAGCTTTTGTAGCTCCTCCCGCACGACAGCTCGGATAGTCTATAGGCGGCCAGTGACTGAACTATAGGCTCTGAACTATAGGCGGCCAGTGACTGAACTATAGGCGGCCAGTGACTGAACTATAGGCTCGGATAGGCGGCCAGTGACTGAACTCCGGCGTAGTTTGTCGAGGTCGTGCGGCGGTCGAATTGCCGGTTTTGCATCTCGAGTGTCTTCTCGATGCTGGTGGTCTCGTGAAGAAACTCGTGGACGGTCTTCGGTGGGCTTCGTACCATTCCGGCAAAAAGTTCCTCCTTCACATCACGCATCAGCAGGCGGACTTTCTTCTCCTCGGGCATTTCAGGGTCGGCGTGGCGGAAGAGACGGCTCATTTCTTCCGTGTAGATCGCGGTCGTTTCATTAGGTAGCTGCACCCGGGTTTCCAATAGCGCTTGGGCTCGTTCTCGGCGTACGACGCTTGCGAATGTCTGCAGGAAGCCGCTTCGGAAAAGTTCCCAGGTCGTTAGGGTGGCTTTTCGGTTCTCGAACCACGTCCTGGCCGCGTCTTCCAATGCGAAGAAGACATATCGCAGTTTGTCGTCGCTGTTCCAGTTGTTAAACGTAGCGACGCTCTCGTACGTCTCAAGCCAGCCTTCCGGGTCCTCGAAAGTTGAACCACGGAATGTCGGAGGCTCCCTGGGCTGCTGTAGCACGATGGGCGATGCCGGGGTTGCCATTGGGGTGGACTTGGTGGCAATCTTTCTGGTCGTCTCAGGCAAAAGTCCGTGCTCCGGGGGCAGTTGTTGAAGACGGCGGCTTGCTCGAAGGTCCGGGACTGCATTGGTGTTGTCTTTGCGTTCCGGGCTTGGATCACGGCTTGGCGGGGGCGTCCGGTACATGGACCAAAAGCACCTCCACCAGATGTCACGTGGTGGTGACGTTAAGAACACAGTAACAACACTGTGATAGACAAAACTAACTTTTATTGGGCGAACCTGTGCCCACAAAACAGGCTACACTTATAGCACAACGATAGCGGCGAACACGGTCGGCGATCGTCGAAAATCTGATCAGCAGTTCAAGCGCGTCGGCTTTTATACACAATCGTCGAATGTTCCACACTAATCGTTGGGACCCGCGTGCCTTCCATAAAGTTGCCTTCCATAAAGCGTGCCTTCCGTAAATATAAATACACGTGTCAATAATTGACACGTGTATTTATATTTATCGGGCGACCAGGTTTCACCGCCTAACAAATCTTATCGCACTGCGCGGGACGCGCTTGCATGTATCCGAAGTTTCTGGAAAGTTATCGATGCTTCTATCCGCAGTCTGTTGTTGCCGAACCTTGTGTTATCTGATTTATTCGCCTGACGCGAATGATGTAGAACTTTATGGAAGGCACGCGGGTCCCAACGATTAGTCTGGAACATTCGACGATTGTGTATAAAAGCCGACGCGCTTGAACCACTGATCAGATTTTCGACGATCGCCGACCGTGTTCGCCGCTATCGTTGTGCTATAAGTGTAGCCTGTTTTGTGGGCACAGGTTCGCCCAATAAAAGTTAGTTTTGTCTATCACAGTGTTGCTACTGTGTTCTTAACGTCACCACCACGTGACATCTGGATTTGTTAGGCGGTGAAACCTGGTCGCCCGATAAATATAAATACACGTGTCACTATCATTCGTACACCTTCTAATCAGCTTTTCATTATAGGTGCCGGCACAAGAAGCAACCGGCGCCGCGTTCGACCTCTCCATTGAGGACGAATACCCATGCGTAGTAGCCTTCTCGTACGCACGCAATAAAGTGTATTTTAATGTTTTTGAGGCCTCAGTGCGAAGAAGAACGTAGAAAAACAAAGACGGCACATAATAAAAAGGACATTCTTAAAGCTCTCGACCGACCTATCGAGTTTTTGCACACTCTGGGAAGAGCGACAAGAACTCAACACAAAGTAAAATTTGATAAGTTATCTTCGGAGAAAACTGGACAAATCAGTTGCACGCAGTCTAAATGGTCTGTCAGTGCAATTTAGGAGACGTGTATGACTGCCTGGTTTAAATATATTAGCATGACGTGTCCACAGAGAGGGTAAACATTGTCAAGACATTTAGAGAGCGAGATCAAGGTTTGGACTTCTTGTGTTCGTTATACTCCGATTGATTTTCTCAAAGAATGTACATTTGCGTGAACTGCTGCTGCTGATCGACTAAGCAGTTGCTTAGCTTCAACGGGTCTGACATCCCGATGTGTGACGAACTGACCTGCTGCTTGGCCAACCGGGCCAATGGAGCAGGTACAAGCGTGCAGGAAGGCTTCTACGAATCTGCAGACACTTGCTTGGGAACTGAAGCCAATGGAGAATTCCAACAATTGCTTCGTGACTCGCATGGTCAAATGCTCCCTGAATGTCGATTAGGAGAATGGTGCAAAATTTTTCGGCAGTGGCCTCCGACGAGAATCATTGAAGAAAGGTACGTAAGGCACTCAAACGTGAGCAGATGAGGACGCAACCCGATTTCGCCAGGGTGATGCCAGCAGCATCGCTCGAGCCACCATGTAATACGAGTACCGAGCATATGGTCCATCAGCTTGCCTAAAGTGGAGGCCAGATCTATTGGGCGCATATGAGAGATATTGTCTGGAGGCATTGTGGGTTTTGGAAAAGGGGCCATTTGTACATGCCGCCATGAATCAGGAATGGCCCCTGTACTCTAGCTTCGCTATGACCCCTAGCAGCACATCGAGAACCTATCCTTCCGTGTTTTGCTAAATTTCATACGGCATGTCACCCAGTCCTGGTGCCTTACATGGCTTCGACAAGTCTCTTGTCGTTAAAATTCGACCATAGTGAAGGCAGCTTGTGTACCGCCGATGTCGGCGGGCGTAGGCGGCCTGCCTCAACCCGCGGCACGGTCATATTGAATAACAAAAGGAGGTGGTGCTCTGTCCAAACCAGGAAGAAAGGTGTGGGCGACAGTTTCAGTGAATACTGCTGGTGTCTGGCCAAATGCTAACAGGGTGCAGGCTGCGGGCTCTAGAGGAAGCCGACCGCATTTCATTACCCGGAAGGTACTCGAAATATTGGCATTAGGGAACAAAGGACCGAAAGAAGAGCACCAGGCCATTCAGCGGCCACGTTCTAAGTGGTGTTCATGGTGCCAAGATACTGGAGTAAGGCGTTGGGCAACTAATCGAAGAGCATTTGATGCAAGGTCACGTTCTGATGCAAGTTATGCGTGGCGGCGCGACGCCCAGAGACGCAGAATTTGCAAATATGGAAGGGTTCGCGATTCATCAACTCACGACGTACGCGTTGCTTAAACTAGTGCCGCACTGAGACAATGCGATGGGAGGCAATGTACGGGAGACAATGGGCATAGAGCTGGATACAGTGCTTTCGATGCCACTCTGTACCGGTCCCAATCAACCACTCGATCCAGTTGGCGGGGGCGGCCTGTTGCGCCCGAAGATAAGCCGACGTTAATCGGATGGTGGGGCGCTATAACGTAAAGCAATTCCGATCTTTTTATTCCAATTCTCCAATCAGCCCTCCGCGTCTGGTCAAAATCATTTTTGAACCACCCCCACTTCGCCTGTCTGTCACGCGACGTCACGAAAACCGCAATAGCTCCCCCACTGATATGACTCTTACACGCTGATTATGCATGATTGGACCGAACAAAAGAAAAAAAAATATTTCTGATCCGACGCCATTAGCCAATAGCCATCGGCTATTGGTCAAATGTTTTCGGGCTGCACCCACTTCACCTGCCTGTCACGCGACGTCAGAAGCTCTTAAAAGTGACGTGTACGGATTAAAGATACATTAATATGCCGAACAAAACTGAGGTTTTTTTTCTGAATAGCCGTAGGCTGCCCTGTTCCGATAAGAATAAAAGATGGCTCCCGTTTTTCGCTCGGGCACTGGCTACTTACACCAGCTGGAGAACATGTTTTTATTTGCGTACGACAAAGCTCTTTGCGTGACCGTGTGACGCTATCGAGCACTTTCGGCACGTTTACGACCTCGCTCGGCCAACTCGTCTTTGCTGAAGATCCGTTTAGGCGTCATTCTTAACCTTTCGTTGCATGCCGGCGCGATTTTCAATCAGCAACCTCAAGCTAAGTATGGGAAAACGGACCAATCACAGACGCTGGCACCACCTCTTCATGCGGTTATCAATTTTTAGTGCACTGGCTCGTCCCCATTCAATCCCTCTCCATTGAGCGTGCTCCTCGAATCTTGTCAGCCAAATAGCCGCTCATTGTAGACTATGTTATTTGTTTTTAAAGCAAACAAAAGTTACCTCCTATATATGAGGAGAGCGTTTCATTGGTCTATTCAGACAACCCTGTGAGTCACCGCCCAATGCTTGCGTCGGCGGTTACGTAAATTTGACGCAGGAGATTGGAATAAAACATATTGGAATAGATTTAAGTTGTAGGGCCCGTGGTCGCTACCCACCCCAGCAGTCAGGTTCCCATGACCACTAGACGGACGATTGTCCTTCCTAACAACCAAGATATGTCCGGAGAGTGTGGCGGCTCGCGATGGTAGTCACGCCGACTAGTAGGCACTGACACATTATTAAGCAGCGTGAATTACACATGCGTAAACGTGTTCATCATACACGTACCGCGCACATTGGAAATGGTGTAAAGTCATGTGGTGGGCGCGTGTCAAATTCTCCTGCTACCATAAAGCGGCCACCAGGATGTTTCTGTCGCAGGTCCACCAACCAGCCGACACACAACCTATCTGCACGACCGCTGTGGGGGTGGAAATATTACTAAACAATGATAACGTCCATGCGTTGAAGACAACCGATAGGACCACGACTTCTTGCCATAAAGTGCACCACCGTGAAAGATCAACACGCCTCTGATGAAAAGTGGATCTTACATAACCTGCAGTTTTTCCTGGAGGGACACCGGGCGTAGCACTCATTATAGGTGATGTGTACGCCACAAATCCTGAAATGGGCGGCAGGCCGCTGGATACTTGAAGCAGTAGAGCCCATACTCGCACCTTCCCATATCTGAGATGGTGGCGCTCCTCTCCGACTTTGCCAGCGATGCTGTGGCACTTCCACGGTAAAATGCCTTCTGGTGCACTTGAAGACGTAGCACCAATGACAGCTTAAGGCTGGCCAGTTGAACCGAGGCGAGAAGCTGGAGATGTTGCGCAACAAAAGGAAACGTTCTTGGGGTGACAGAGGTTTCGACATAGATGCCGGAATAGCCATATGAGCAGGATTGGACGTGGACAGGCAATGCGACGACCGTGGTCCGTCATGTCGACGCTGGAGCACTGTACGGCGTTCCTCGAGCCGCTGGATTTCCTTTTCAAGGGTGTCTAGGCGAGCGACGATCTCGAACTCTTCGATCGCCAAGTGAAGTGGTGTGTCTATTGATTGTAATGTTCGTTGTGGTCGTAAAATAGGCGACCCAACAGCTGCGCTAGAATGTAAGTGTCGCAGCAACACTTGTCGCTGTATTTCCTGTCACATGGCTAGCGTCCTCTTCCAGCGAGGCCAGAACCGTGTAACGCTTGTGCACATTGGACTAGAGCCAATTATATTTGTGCCTGCAGTTGGGTGCCCGCGCACCCCTACGAGGGCCTAAGTCATATTCGAAGTCGCCGTTACGCGGCGCGGGTCTCCGCTCGCCGTTGCCGGCTCGCTGGGTCCCTGCCTTTCGAGCGCCCCGAGGACCTGCTGGACGGCTCAGAGCTGTTCGTCTCGGCCGTAGCTCTTCGCGGCTTCCTCGAACCGCGGTGGGAGCGTTCTTGATTTTGCTTCTTCTGGATTTTTAACGCAATCCCACAAGATGTACGTCTAATCGGCCGTCTCCCTCCGGCAGACTGCACTTATCTGTCGGATGTCTCGGGGAACATGAGATGCATCAGTCTCGGGCTCGGTAGCGATCCGGTCTGGAGCTGTCTCAGTAGTACCGCCTCCGCTCGACTCAGCCTCGGTTGTGGGGGTGGGAGAGTCCTGCGAGCCAGGCGGTAGGCCTTCGAGATTTCATTGTAATCCATCATGTGGTCTTTGGTTCCGAACCACGTCGGACGGTCTGTCGCCGGGGCGCGGTTGGCTAGCGCTCGCGCCGCTGCGTGTGCCCGCTCATTGAGGTTCTCATTGCGTTCCGACGCGTCACCCGCGTGCGCCGGGAATCACCTGAGTCTTACTTTTCTGTCTTGTAGTTTGACCGCTCGTAGTGCGCGCTCAGCCTCCCTGTAGATTTGGCCTTTGGCGAAGTTTCGCACCGTCTGTCTCGACTCACTCAGCACCATGTGGCAGTCTGCATCAGCGATGGCCCGGACGAGGGCCACCTCCTCCGCTTGTTCCACTCCGGCGCTTCTCACGCTCGCTGCCGTCCTCGTCGCGCCGGTTGACGCATGTATGACGACCGCTGCGAAGGCGTTCCGTTGGTATTTGGCCACGTCCACGTACAGCGCGTGCTCGTCATTGGCATGCTGGTCGATGAGAGTCTTGGCCCTCGCCGCTGTTCTTCCCTTGTTGAACTCGGGATTCATGTTCTTCGGCATGGGGTCGACTCCGGTCTGGCGTCGGACCTCTTCGGGGACGGGGAGCTTCATCTCCACCTCGTTCGAGCATCCTATTCCCAGATCGTCCAGTATCTTCCTCCCGGCTTTGGTTATGGACAGGCGCTCCAGTAGAGAGGTGCGTTGCGCTTCGGCTATTTCTTCAAGCGTATTGTGTATCCCGAGTTGTACCAAGCGGGTCGTGCTCGTGGACTCGAACAGGCCCAGCGCCGTCTTGTACGCTCTTCTGATGAGCACGTTGATTTTGTTATGTTCGTGTTGCAGCCATCTGTGGTAGGCTGCAACGTACGCTACGTGGCTGATTACGAAGGATTGGACAAGGCTAATAAGGCTCTCCTCTCTCATGCCAGCCTTCCGTGAAGTGACTCGTTTAAGGAGCCGAATCGCGTTGGCTTGTGCACAAAGACTTCTTTCATCGATGGACTTTAAAGGCCCCTCAACAGGTCTGGTCATTTTGAGCTGAAAGACGCAGAGCATACAATACGCGCAAACGATCGTGTTTGCAAGGAATCACATTGCAGCGTGCCGTGGAAAGGTCTGCAATTTCAATCCGAACGCCGTTTTTCCTTTCCCTCGCGGCGCCCATGCTCCAAGCTGCACGGTAACGTATTCGTGTCCTTGCGCTTCACACTCGTGACCCTAGTGTGACGTCACTCATGGCGACATGTGATTTCGAAAATTATTCAAAGCATCATCTGTCATTTGTGTGATCATTTGTGTGATCTGTTGCTTGAACTGACGAATTGAAGTTTAGAGACATAATCAAACACACAAAGGGAATGTCTGTCTTTTTTGTTTTACTTCGTATCGAAGCAAAAACGATGCACTTCCCCTTCGTCTACTTGATCCCACGGCCATGCAGTCACGTGCGCAGGTACCAAAACTATGCCAATTTCTACCGTGTTCTAGCGCCGTGATCATGCTTTGCGATCCGCTTGTTCTGCCTCAATATTTGTGTAGCACTGAATTATACCGCTAGTCATATGTCCTTGGGCACAGCGCGCGCAATCGTGCGCTGAGTGAAACCAGACAATCAGAACAGCTCTCGTGCGACACCGTCAGCGATAGTGCGCAGCGCCACGAAAAAAGCGCGACGAGAAAAATATAATCAAAGGCTCGGCCCGTGACGTATGCGTCACGCGACCCCGCATGCCCAGTATGGGAGAACGCAGGGAAGGAATTGCGCTTGCGCTGTCTAGACGGGGAGAGTGGATAGAGTCTCTAGCTTGGCAGTGGAGCTCGCCTCCTGAAATCAAGGGTTTCTACATGGCACTGAAATGTTTCTATCTCGGCTAATGATGAGCCGAGTTGAAAAATTTTTATGGAAGAACGCTCCCTAGAGGACACATAGCAATTTCTAGCGTATAACCAAAATTTGCCATGAGGCCTAGTGAGGCGCCGTTTAAGAGGTGCTTGCTGGCTGTCAAGAACGGCGTTGTCAAGCTTTTTTAGTGGCCTTCAACTTCGTAAGGCAAGTCGTGCAAATGATGTCATGATCACTTGTTTGGTATAGGCCGCATCCAAACGATGCTGATGGCTCAGGCTCCATGCTGTCTTCCTTGGGTGGGTAGCGGCACGATGACTTCTTGTGTCCCTCTTTGAAGCAAGATTAGCATTGCACAACGGAGAGCTTAACGGACGCGGGCGCTGTACGCAGCCGTAATACAGGACACGTTCAGGTGGGGAATTAGGGCCTTGAAGCGTGATTAGGCACGAAAGACCGCTGCCTAGACTTGACACTGAAGACGTATGTGTCAGTCGTGCGGGCATGCCTCATGATGAGCGACGTCTTTTGGCACTGCTGGATCTAGATTTTCATCCGATGGATGGCCAGTATCTTCCGTCGTTCTCTTGGCCGAGGTGTGCGCCGTGACAGCAGGGCTGTTGTGCTCCATGCTGGTCTTATCAATCCCCAGGGTACTTTCAACTCGCCTTTGCACGTTGCATTCGTGCCCGCGAAGGAGACGTTCCTGGCTTGGATGGCGGTTTCATCAGTAACGTTCCGCTCCCTTGACACAACGGAGAGCTGCTTGGGTGCTCCGCGCCGACACGGCGAGTGCCGCGGGGACACTCGCACTCGCGAAGTCGCAGAAGAACTCGGGCTGGACGCGGCAGCAGGAGTGTGTATAGATGCCGATGAACCTTGCCAATAGGCAGCAGTAGTGATTATGAACCGCCAAAACGGTCCATAAGCAAAAGGGTCCCAGTAGTGGGGAAAGCAACAAGAAACGGGGCGACAATCCGGAGCTACGGAAAAATTTAGAGCCATTCCATTATGTGAAGGCGGTGACCAGCGGTGCTGTACATAGAGCTCCGTGTCCTGTCTTTTCTTGTGCCTTAGCTTTCGTCCGAGTTGTTCGCACTCTGAACTTAGCCATGCTTCCATACCAACTCGCCCATTTTTCACTTTTGAGTTGTATATATGGGGATAAATATGTTGATAATCAATGTGTTGATTGAAAGTAAAACCCACATACCACAATAAATTTCGTTTTTTTTCATTTTTTTCTTTTTATTAAATTGCATACTCGATGCTTTTTTTAGATATTTAATCGTCTGTTGCTTGCTTATTTGGATTTATTATGTGGTAACCAAGGTAACTATCACTTTATGATTACTACGGCATGCGGCCAATGGCTCTGTGGCAACACTGCAAGGGTTCTTGGCCAATGTCAGGTCTATATATACAATCGATGACATGTCGTGGGCACAATGATGTTTCTATAACATTGAGTGCCAAACCTTTCCAAGAATAACGCCACGAAGCACTCCCCGTCTGGCCGAGACACGTCTATGTTGAAATCGCCCAGAATTACGATGGGGGTGGACTCGGGAGGGGTGATCCAACCAAAGGTGTGTACGCTTGGCATTTGCGTACTCAATCTTCGTCCCTATTACGTGCCGCCTGCCGTTGCCGCATACATTCCCGCTTTTGTTCTCGACTGTGTTCTTCGTAGGCGCACTGTTCTTTCTCAGTCCTCACCAAACGCTGCCTACCCATTGTACGTGCTGGTTGCAGGAAACTGAGATAAGGTTACGTGGTTTTCCTATAGAGCCAGTGACGTCAAACCGCAATTCATACTAAACAATGTCTTTTGCCGGTTTTACATTCTAAATCCAAAGCATTTCTTGGCGAACATTTGCCACTTTGACAGTATCTTTCTAACCACCTACGTCTTGGTGCTCTCATGGTCGTCCCGTTAGCTTGGTATGTACCAAAATTGGCATAGTATGACAGTAGTGTGTGACGAGCATAGATAATGGGTCACGACATGAATTACTATAACATGTGTGTCATATAGGTCATGAAAGAGGCGCCTACGTCTTGCAGCTCTCATGGTCGCTTCGTTAACCTGGTATGGACCGAAATGGCACAGTATGACAAGCGTATGAAGAATGTAAATTATAGGTCCTGGCATGAATGACAAGACATGTATGTCATGTAGGTCATGAAACAGCCGCCTAGGTCTTGGTATGTACAAAAATTGGCATAGCAACAGAAGATTGTAAGCGGAATATAAATGAAAAGCCGAATTCCATGAAATCCGTGTCATGTAGGTGATGAAACAGCCGCCTATGCATTGGTGCTCTCATTGTCGCTCCGTTAAATTAGTAGGCTCCCCGCATACTTATTCGCATAACATTGATTACCACAGGGCGTAGGATCTACCGATTTCGTTTTATTACGATATTGTTTACCATAATACGTTTTGAGGTTTCTGCTGATTAAACGCAGCTGAAGCATACCCGGCGACGCACTTTTCCTTTATGCTTTAACTCATGCAGCTCTGTAGTGGCCGCCACCTTTTTTTGCCAATGCACACAAAGCGCCACAATTTATCCTAAACAGCTCCGCTGTAGAAACACATCAGAGCAGAACGATCGCTCGAAATGCCCGCAGCCTTTCTTCTGTTTCGCAGTTATTTTTATATCGATTCTGTGTGCTGGATGTAGTCTTCTATGGATGCGGGTAAAGCCAAGGAGGTTTAAGAAAAACTGCTGGAGTGTAAGCCGCCTATACCTGCCTTTGAGCACGGGTGAAGCCGGCGGCGGACATCTTACGGGGGGCAAGAAGCGGCCTACCAAAAACTTCGCAGCGTTGTTCGCTGCCTTTCCAGTGGTATTTAATTGCTTAATGGATTTTCAAGTTTTAATAAAACACTATGGGTAATGAGGGGTGCCATATCAGAGGTCTTCCGGTCACAGATATCCGAGTACTGGGACATTTTGCCATTTTATCGGCATCAATTTGCAGCTGCTTAAAGTGGAAAACAATTCGCGCAATAATTTCTGTTTTTTCCCCTTCTTTAATGCTCTGAAGGAATTGATCAATCATTAAATATGTCAGAACAAAAAGCAATTAGCTACTGAAAATGTAGCATGACAAATGGCAGTGCGTGCAACAATTGCAACTATTCGTTATTCAATATCGTCAGGGGTTGCCGGTGCTTTAGCATTGTCATTGCCTGGAGGGTCTCGGAGCTTTGGTGGCGCAACTTTGGCAACCTTTAGTGAGATGCACTACATCTGCAGGCTTGGAGTGACGCCTGACACCAGCGAAAGATGCCGAGAGGAAGTGGGGCTATACTAATCCAGGTGCAACCAAATCACTATGACCACTAAGCTTGAACAAAGGTGCCTCCTCACCAGAACAAGAATTGGCCTCCCTGGTGCAGTAGTAGTGCACAACCTCCCTGGTGATATTCTAACGATGTTAATAAAACAACGATATTTATTAAGGGCGAACTTGTGCCCCCAAGTAAATGTCATTGCGGTCGTGAATGGAAATGGAATGGAAAAACTTTATTTCTCTAGATCTCAGAGAGATTGACGGTGGGCCGGTGTCTTCATGTCTTGAGTCCTGGCTGCTTCACAAGGTCGGCGCCCCTATTCGAGGGCACCGCTGAGTCTTGCTGCCTCGCAGGTGTGCTGCACAATTGCCCGTTGGGCTGCGAGCTCGCTGCTGGTGAGCAGACCCTCCCATTGCTCCGCACTTGGGTTATTTACTTTATGGAATGCGAAATTACGCTTGCATTCCCACGAGATGTGGTATAACGTGGGAGTTGTCCCGCACCACGGACATGTATCCCTGTACTGGGTAGGGAACATATTGTGTAATGTGTGCAGGTTGAAGAACGTACCTGATTGCAGTCTTCGCCAGCTTACTGCCTCATGTTGTGTGAGTGATGTGTGGGGTGGGGGGTATTTAGGTCTCCTTCCTTTGTAGCGGTTAAGTATTTCTGCATACGTCGGCTCCACCGTTAAGGGGGCCTCTAGGGTTTCCGACTAGCCTGCTCGATGCGTGAGTTCGCGAACTAGGCGGTCCAGCCTCGAGTTGCCCTCTATCCCGGTGTATGCCGGTATCCAGAAGATCCTATGTTTTATGTTTTTGTTAGGAGGCTCTGTATTGAGGAGGATTCTCAGTGCTTCCTTACTAACTCTGCCTGCATGTTGCTTTGCAGTCCATTAGAATTATCAGAGATTTGTTCCTGTGGTAACCTTCAGCAGCCGCTAGAGCTACGACGACTTCCTCCCCCTCCGTTACCATGCAGTTTCTCAGGGTCGCGCAGCTAATTGGTTCTCCCGTGTAATTTACCACTGCTGCCGCGACTCCAAACATTCTAGTGTTGCGGTTCCATGGGTATACGGCCGCGTCTGTGTGCACTGTGTTTTCTAGTGCGGCTAGGTTTCGTTCCACGAAATCTTCTCGTGCCTGCCTTCTGGCGGCGTGGAGATTCGGGTACATGTTTCTCGGTAGGGGGCTAATCTCCAGTGTCTGGCGAAAGCTGTCTGGGATGCTAGCTGCCCGATCCTCTATTCCGTCTTTGTTATGCCCTATTCTTTTTAGGGGCTTGCGGCCGGTGGCCGTCTGCTGGAGCCTGGCGATCTGTGCAAAGAGCTGCGCTTCCGCGAGTTCTTCGAAGAAGTTGCTTAGGCTCATCTGTAACAGTGTATCGTTGGGCATGTTTCTAGGCGGATGTAGCGCCGTCTTATACGCTTTCCTTAGTAGCGTTTCCGTCTGTTCTTTTTCGTGCTTGGTCATGTTGTGGTACGGGAGCGAGTACGTGACTCTGCTGACCACTAGGCTTCTGACCAGCTTGATTGTGTCTTCTTCTCTCATTCCGCTTCTTCTTTGGGATACCCTCGTTATCATTCGGCTTACTTGTTTTGTCGATTTTTTGAGTAAGCTGATTGTGTGGCTGCATTGTATCATGCTCTTTTCAGGTTTGCTTTGTCCCTCTAGTTTTACTATTTGTTCCTCCTTGGTGGGGGTTCTTCCCACTCTCAGGATTTATGATTTTTCGGTGGAGCAAGCAAGGCCTCTGACGTATTGTTCCACGCACTCGGCCGCTTCCTGCAGTTTTTCTTGCTTCTGTCCCAGGGAGCCTCGATAGACCCAGACGGTGATGTTGTCAGCATATATTGCATGCTGGATGCCATCAATCTTGCTGATTCTTCGAGCCTGTCGGATCATTGCGATGTTGAAGAGTATTGGTGAGATCAGGGAGCCCTGCGGCGTGCCTTTGCGTGGGGTGGTATAGACGTCACATTGCAGATCCCCCAATCCCACCGTTGCCGTGCGTTTGGTCAGGAAGGCCCTCACGTAGTCATGGATTCTCTTGCCGCAGTTGGCTTTGTTCAGTCCTTCCATGATGGCTTCGTGGCTAACGTTGTCGAAGGCCCTTTTGATAGCGTTTTCGCCTGCTTTGGGTGACGTGTTTATGATTTCTTCTTTTATCTGTAGCAGGACGTCCTCTGTTGACAGGTTCGCCCGGAAGCCAAACATGCTGTGCGGGTATAGCTCCTTGTCCTCCAGGTGGTGTTGGATTCTTCTGGTGACTATTCTTTCGTAGAGCTGACGGAGGTACGAGGTGAGGGAGATGGGCCTCAGGTTTTCAATCTGAAGCTTTTTGCCGGCTTTAGGTATCATCACCACGACAGCGTGCTTCCATTCCTTCGGTATCGTGCCCTCTGCCCACAGTGTGTTGAGGTATGCTGTGAACTGATCTATCGCCTCGTCGTTGAGGTTGCGTATTAAGGAGTTTCTCATCTTGCGGCGCCCACGGCTGTGTTTTTGGTTGTCGCTCTAGTTGCCGCGTAAACTTCCTCTCTTGTAATGGGTCTGTCCATAAGAAATCCCCGGCAGTCGCGTTCTCAAAATTGGCCTCGAACCGTCTTCCTCTTTCTCCTCGCGTGACACCTCGTGCGCGTGGCGCATGTGAGCCGGGTCCAACTGGCTGCCCGTGCCACGAAATCGCTGCCTGTTGTTGCTGAGGAGGAGGAGGAGAAACTTTATTATTGCAGAAACCGTTGCGCGGGTTATTCCTGGGTCGTTCCCTCTGACAGGGCTCCACTGGCGATCGCGGCTCGCCGGGCCTGGTCGAGGGTCGCCAATTGGCTTCCCAGGTCCAGTTCGGAGAGTCTCGCCTCCCAAGACCACGTAGTGAGTGTGTGTGTTGTGACTCGTGGCAAAATTGCGTCGCCCGGACGGTCGGTGCATTCGTGTGTTATGTGCGCGAGTGTCGCTGTGTGGTTGCTACACCAGGGACACGTTCGGGACGTATAACTGTCTGGGTAGATTGCGTGTAGATGAGACAAGTGTGGGTATGTGTTAGTTTGCAGGCGGCGCCAGTCCCTTGCCTGGAGTTTATTGAGAGCTTTGTGTGGGGGAGCATATTGCGTTCTTCCGAGCCGTTGGTCCTGTAGTATTTGTTGACCTGTCGGTAATAACTCGTGGGTCGCTCGTCGGTCTGTCGAGGGCTGAAGAACGGTGTGGTCTGCCGCTCGGCTAGTGAGACCTCGAGCTGCGCAGTCCGCCTCTTCGTTGCCCCGCAGACCTTGGTGCCCGGGGTGCCAGATGATACCGTGGGTCCATTCTAGCGTGCGACCCAGGATTCGAATGGCTTATGTAGGGAATGTTCCATTTAAGTATAAACGACACGCCGCTTGTGAGTCAGTAAGGACACGGGCGGACTTTCCCTTGCTCTCAGCGTCGCGAAGTGCGAGAGCGATTGCTGCTGCTTTTCTTTTTCTTTTCTTTATTTGTTTCCATTGCTAAAATACAATGACGAGGGCTAAGATAAAAGCTGCAATGAGGCAGCTTGAGGTGCCCTTAGCCCCCGTGTTACATGGTGGCAGTGAGTAGCGCAATCAACCGTACGCAAAGAACATTACATATAAATAATACTTACAATCATCAATCAAGAGACTTTTCTATGACGGAACAAACAAACAAAGAACAAAGAAATGGGATAAGGACAAATAAAAGCAATGCAGATAGTAGGCACCACCACATTACATACACTTGGCAATACATAAATAAAAGTTAAAATCGCGTACACTTGACGATGCATAATTAAAGGTGAAAAGAATCGATGGTCGATTATTATTGGAATTATTATGTGAAAGAAAAGGACGAGCAAAAATTATGTCATTACAAACATTAACAAGGCACACATGTGAATATAGGTGAGAAAGGAATTACGCTTGGTTCATTATTTTGGAGAAGGTTCTGATAAGTAATGACAGTTCTGACCGTGTTATGTTAATGATGTCAATACCAGCGTCATGTAATGTATTAAGCAGTCTGGGTAATTTATTTTTCGTCATTTGCAAACCGTAGTTAGTTCTTGAAGGGGGTATAGACCAATATTCTCCGCGTCGGGTAATATAGGTAGCTGTATTTCTTTGCAGACAAGCAATTTCATTAAATACGCTGTTTTCAGAGTTTAAGTTTGAGTGCCATGTACGAAGGAGAGAGCGGTTGTATAGAGAGTAGATTGTAGGTATGTTGTATTGTTTAAAAAGGTGTTCACTGTGACTGTGATATGGCACATTTGCAATTATACGTACGATCTTTTTCTGTAGTAAGTGTATTTTCCTGAGGTTAGTTTCAGTTGTTGTGCCCCACACAAGGTGTGTGTAATTAATGTGTGATGCAAATAGTGAGTGATAAATTAATATTTTTACGGATGTTGGTAGACGATATCTGTTCTTGTTTAGCATTCCTGTGATACGGCTAAGCTTTTGTACTACAGAGTCTACTTGTCGATCCCAGTTTAGCGTACTAGAGAAGTATGTACCTAATACTTTAATTTCATTTACTATTTCTATGCTCCCTTTGTTCATCTCTAAAGTGTGTCTTTGTGGAATCTTTGTGTCTTTCGCATAAAAGATTACGGCTTTTGTCTTATTTGAATTTAATTTTAGATAATTTTCTATAGACCATGAGGATATGTTCTGGAGAAACTCGTTTGCGCTGTTTATTAAACTAGTATAAGATGCCGATGAAATGAACACACTAGTGTCGTCTGCATATATGATAAATTTTGCCTTGGGATAGATCAGAACAATATCGTTTATGTATAAGTTAAAAAGTAGCGGTCCAAGAATGCTTCCTTGTGGGACTCCTGTTTTTATTTCTCCAGAAAACGATTTAAAGTTATTTATGTGCACATATTGCCGTCTTTTTTCTAAATATGACTTAATTAGCTGCAGTGGGAGGCCCCTGATACCATACGTATCAAGCTTTGTTAATAATAGGTTATGATTAATATGATCGAATGCCTGAGTAAAGTCTACAAATATACCTATTGTCAGTTGCTTCCTTTCAAAATTTTGCAGTATATGGTCTTTCTGGTGTAGTAGTGCTAACTGTGTTGATTTGTTTTTTTGAAAGCCATACTGAGCTTTCGTGACAACGCGATATTCTTCACAGAAGGATGTTAACTGGATAAATATTATTTTTTCAAGTCCCTTAGAAAAGTGCGGTAAAATTGATATGGGGCGATAATTTTGAATATTGAGCCTGTCAGCCTTCTTATATATTGGAATGACTTTAGCAACTTTCATTTTTGATGGAAAGATGCCTTCAGCAATAGAGATATTATAGATATGAACTAGAATGGGGGTTATATCATGTATGACATATTTTATGGGCTTTATCTGCAGGTCGTCTGAATCACAGCTTTTATAGAGTTTTTCATCGCCATAAATACAGAGCAGACCTCGTCGACATTAGTTGGATGGAAAAAGATTGTGTGTGGGTTTCCAGGTAGGGAGAGAGTGGTTTTTGGGTGCGTATGCGCTTGTGTTTCTCTGTTCAGGAAGTATTCGTTAAACGCATTCACCATGTCTGTTTCGGAGACTAAACGACCTTCTAGGCTAATTTTTTCAATAGGTTCTGCGCGTTGTTTCCGCTCCAATATATTATCAAGGTTCCTCCACAGTTTTTCTGAGTTTCCATCACACAATAAAAAGGATTGTAGATAATAGTTATCTCTGGTTTTCCTTATTTCCTTGTTTAGACTGTTCCTGAAAACTTTAAATTCTTTAAGATCAGCAATTTCACGAGTTTTAATGAATCTGGCGTACAACTTTTCGCGTTTTCTTATTTTCTTTAATAGCTCTCTTGTTATCCATGGTTTTCGGCACGACTTGGGTTTATATTGCTGGACGGTGAAGTGTTTCTTATAGATAACTAAGAATTTTTCAATGAAGATATTGTAGGCTCTTTCTGCATTATATCCCTCAAGTACGTCCTTCCAACTTACTAGTTGTAATTCTGTTTGAAACGCTGCCATTGTACGCTCATTGATGTTCTGAAATATCCTAGTTATATTTTTGTTAACCTTTTTTAATTGGCGCTCGATAAAAATGCATATTGGATTATGATCACCAATTGGGCTGCTTAATACAGCACTTTTCACATATGAAGGCTCATAATTTGTAATAAATAGATCTAACGTGGTCTCCGAGGACATTGTGATTCTTGTACTCGATTCTATAACATTTATACAACCGTTCGACAAGATTATATTTAATAAGTCATGCTGTCTAGCACTACATGCACTCATGTCAATGTTATAATCGCCGCCAAGGATCACTTTTTGCTTGTTTTCGCATGCGTACGCCAACAGATTATCTACAAAAGTGAGGAACTCCTGCACGATACCGTCTGGTGGACGATAGCACACACCAAATACAACACCATCAGCTTGAATGCACAATGACTCGACATTATGCGTTATTGTTGTAAAGTCTTCCAATATGTCACAGGGTATGGAATTTTTCACCAGCAGAGAGACACCACCGCCACGTCGAGTTGTTCTGTTCAAGCAAAATGTTTTCTTTTGCGGCAGTCGAAGAATATTAACATCATTTGAGTACCAGGTTTCACATAACATAATGACATCACAGAGGTCATTTATGTCATCGAAAAAGGTTTCTAGTTCACCAAGTTTGTTACAAGCAGATTGTACATTCATATGTAAACAGCTCACGCCTTTAACTGCAGCAAAGGAAGAAAACCATTTTTGTTTATCGATAAGACCGAGCTGCTCCATTGGAATGAGATCAGTAACACCAAAGTAACACCAAAGACGAAGACTCAGGTGCTGATTGCCCGGAGTTCGTTCACGTCTTTCACTACCGTCACTGGTTCACCACTCGATTTACGCATCAGCACCTTGTCATTTGAATGCCAAACAAATTGATAGTCTGCATTCTTCGCCCATTCTTTAGTGGCAGCAAGAAGCTTTCTGGTTCGTGAGGTTAGGTTTTCATTAATAAAAACCCTGTTTTTCTTTTCTCTCAAAAGCTTTCGCTTGGCAATCCAAGCGTCTCTAGTCTCCTGGCGCACGAAGCGCAAGATGATCCCGCGCGCTTTCCCTGTCTTAGCCGGCAATCTGTGAATAGCGACTATATCTTGGGTTGTGATGGGTTGCATTTCCAGTTGTGCACCTAGGTTGTTAACCTTCTCAAGTAGATTCTCCCCCTCGGTTTCCGCAATCCCATGTATTTCAATGTTTAGTCTTCTACTGCGCCACTCAAGTGCTTCAAGGTCAGACTCAAGTCGACAGAGTTGTTCTGAAGCGCCACTACGCTCAATCTTTTCTACCTGACGTTTCATTTCCTTGATTTCCTTCTCTTGGATATCTTGACGATTTTGAATTTTGTCAAATTGATCAGATAGCATTTGCATCGACTTCTCGATTTCTGTCATTTTGTTTGGAATCACAAGGAGTGAACTGAGCTTACGGTCCATTTCTGCGAGTTTTGTAAGAATGTCAGAGTCTGTCCTTGGCGCCGGCGTGCTGGTGCCACTTTTGCCTCCGCCAGCCCTGCATGCCTCACATTTCCAACTCTTCCTGTACTGCTCCCGTTTACCCTTCAGCGTGTTTTCGCTTACTCCTGAGCATTCACCGCAATGAAAAGAAAACTCGCATTGACCACAAGTTAGAACAGAGTCAATATCGTGCAGTACCTTGCGGCAAGAATAACAACGAGACATCGCCAGTACAGGGACACTTCGCGACAAACACTGTTCAACCCTAGCACAATGCTATACCCGTTGATGGCAGCGGCAGAACACAGGAAGAAACGGCAGACAGATAGTTACCAACCTGAGAAAACAGAAGAGCAAGGTAAGAGCGTTGCGTCCAGCGCGTTCCGCCGCTGCCACCGAATGTAGGGACACACCCCCGCCGAACGATATGCCGTGGCCTTTCCAGTTGTGGCAGCACACTCGTTCTCAGATAACCGGTGGCGCGCGATTCAAAGGATCCGGTCTGCAGTGAATTGGTCGATTCCGGTCTGCAGTGAAGGATGAGAGTTTCCACTTTATCACCTCTGCAATGAGCAGCGACAGAGTCCAGCGGCAAAAGGAGTCGGGCACCCAATCCGGCGGAGGGAGTACCTGAGAAAACAGAAGAGCAAGGTAAGAGCGTTGCGTCCAGCGCGTTCCGCCGCTGCCACCGAATGTAGGGACACACCCCCGCCGAACGATATGCCGTGGCCTTTCCAGTTGTGACAGCACACTCGTTCTCAGATAACCGGTGGCGCGCGATTCAAAGGATCTGGTCTGCAGTGAATTGGTCGATTCCGGTCTGAGAAAACAGAAGAGCAAGGTAAGAGCGTTGCGTCCAGCGCGTTCCGCCGCTCCCACCGAATGTAGGGACACACCCCCGCCGAACGATATGTAGGGACACACCCCCGCTTCTGCTGCTGCACTGCATGTGGCGCGGATGGAGGTTGAGACAACCAGGTTCCCCTGATTGACAACGGCGATTGTGTATTTGAGCCCGCAACATGGCGACGAGGGATACGGGCTAGCGTCCATGTAGTATGTATCCGGGTCTCTGAAACAACGTTTGTGCAACATGCGGGCACGCGCTGCTCTTCTCTCCTGATTGTGGGTGGGGTGCATGTTCTTGGGGATAGGGTCTACTACAATGTTCTCTCTAATGTGGTTAGGCAAGAGTTGTGTTTCTTCTTTGCAGTACTGAGGTGTCAGCGGGTACCCTAGCCGTTGAAGAAGGTGTCTTCCTTGTTGAGTCTTGTTGAGGCGCTCCCTCTGCGCTATGAGCGTGGCACTTGCTAGCTCCTCAAAGGTGTTGTATACGCCTAGCGCTAGTAATTTCTTTGCGCTTGTGCTTGACGGTAGCGGTAAGGCCGTTTTGTACGCGCTTTTTATAAGAGTGTCCATGCGTTCTGTCTCGCTTTTGCACTTGACTTGATACGGTAGCGCGTACGTGACACGGCTGATGACGAGGGCTTGTACCAGTCTTAAGGTTTCGTCCTCTGTGAAACCATCTTTGCTGCGCGCTACTCTGGAGATGAGTGATGCGGTGCTTCTTATAACGTGATTTAATTTCTCTGAGGCTAGCTTTATGCCGTTGTTCTCCTGGATGTGCATACCTAGTATGCGTGCGGTCGGGACGCGCTTTATAAGTTGTCCGGCAATCTCGAGATGTATTGGCGGGGCTCGATGTTCCTTAGTTTGCTTAGGCCGGACTTGAAGGTACTCCGACTTGTGTGGGACACACCTCATTCCTGCTGTGGTTAGGTATGACTCGATGTATCCGATAGCTGTGAGTAACGTGTTTTCTCTGTCGCCGTATAAACCCTTGGTTGCCCATAGAGTGATATCGTCGGAATAGAAGGCACATCCGAGTTTTGGGATGTTTTCCAGTTGTAAAGCAAGTTTTCTAAGTCCTATGTTGAAGAGGAAAGGAGATAATATTGACCCTTGCGGAGTACCCTTCTGCGGTAGATCATATATGTCCGATTGTACGCCTGCTATTCCGATGCGAGCTTTGCGGTGGCTGAGAAAAGCCACGACATAATGGTATACTCGCTCTCCGCATCCTACGGCGGCGAGGCCATCTAGGATGGTTTCGTGTGCTATATTATCAAATGCTTTTTCTACGTCGAGGGCTAGGAGTATGTTGTTGTTCCTGCCCGGTTGTGGGTTGAGGACCTCTTCCTTGAGGAGGAGGAAGACATCCTGTGATGACATGTCTTTCCGAAATCCGTACATGCATCTGGGGTGTAGCCCATGTTCTTCCATGTGTTATTCCATTCGAGTGAGTACAATTCGTTCAAGAAGCTTGCCTAGGCAAGACGTAAGTGAGATCGGTCTTAATTGATCGAGCCTGCGCGGTTTTCCTGGTTTGGGTATAAGGACTATGTGAGCTGTAGTCCATTCCTCGGGTAATGTTCCACCCGGCGCCCATATTTCTTCGTTCAGCTGCTTTGTAAAGGCTCGCAGGGTTTCATCACTTAGGTTTCTCAAGATGGCGTTGGTGATCCCGTCGGGGCCCGGTGCCGTGTTTTTCTTGAAGCTCTGTGCTGCCGCGTATACCTCCGCATACGTGATGGGTGCATCAAGTATCTCGTTCGGAGCTCCCGGATATTGAGGGTATGGTTTCGCATGCCCGGTCCGGATTCCCGTGTACGTTTGCTGGAGTTCCTGTATGAGTTCATCCTCGGTTCCCGGATATTCGCCAACGAGTTTTTGTAGGGTTGTGTTTGTTTCTGTTTTGGTATTTGAAGGAGCGATGATGCTTAGGAGTATGTTCCATGTCTTTTTGGTGCTTAGCGTGCCTTTAAGCGAATCGCAGAACGTGCGCCAGTTGTCCCTGTGAACCTTCAGGGCATAATCGTTGGCTTGTTAGTGACGTTTGAAATCCTAAGTCTAAGTTTTCGATTTAGCTTCTGTTTGCGCCATCTTCTTGTGAGGCCTCTGCATGCTTCCCATAAGTGTATTAGATGGTTGTCGATTCCCGGCGTGTCGGTATCGGTTTGGTAAACTTTAGTGTTGGCATCATATAGTTCTTTGATGCGTTTGGCCCACTCCTTGATCGTCGTTAAGCGGCCTTGATGTTCCGGGAAGGGCAGACTTGTATCTAAATCGAGCTGTTGCCTCTCCCTAAACTTAGGCCAATTTGTAATTTTGGCCTTCCCTAGGGGTCGGCGTAGTTTGGCCGAGGCGCTGGTGATTTCGATAATGGAGTGATCACTACCCAGTGAGTCGTCTAGGACCCTCCAGCTTGTTCCCACGGTATCGTTGGTGATGGTGAGATCAGGAGTCGTGTCCCTGCTGGCACTGTTTCCTATTCGAGTAGGCGTACCCGGCACTGTAATTAGTGTGTATTCGTGGCGCTCTATGGCTTTTAAGAGCTTGGCGCCCTCGGTGTCTGCTTTCAAGTAGCCCCACGTGTTGTGCTTTGCATTGAAATGGTTATAATAAGGCGATCGCGGTGCTCCAGCATTCCCTGTAGGTGCCGGAACAATGACGCGAAGTCAGCCTTTCTGTCGCGGGGGGGACTGTATACGTTGCATACGACTGGTTTAGGTCTTCCCTTCTTGACAGGCCATATCGTGGTGATGAGATGTGGGATTTCCTCACCGGGGAGCACTGTGAGGGTTGTTGCCAAATCTTTGCGGACGAGCGTGGCCACACTACGGTAGCTGGGGTCGTACGGTATTTGATACCCCATAATTGGCTTCGGTTGCTTTCCCGCCTCTTGCAAGCAGATAATATCCGGGGGTACTAGCGCCGCCTGTACGTATAGCGAGAGGGATGCGTGGTTGCTTTTAATGTACCTACAGTTCCAAGACCAGATCGTGATGCTTTCGGTTTCCATTTGAGGTTTACGGGCCATGATGGGACTTAGAGGGTATTGTGCTGTCTGTGTCGGAAGTTAGCATGCTACCGTCATCTGTCTGAGAGGGTATTTTGCTACTTTTTCGTTTACGCTTGGGTTCCTTGGTTAGGGATTCGTTAACGTATTTCTTTAATTCTTGGAATTCCTTAAAGAACTGTTAAAATTGTTGCTGTATTTGTTGTATTATTTGTTGTTCTGATTGTTGCAGTGCTTGTTGCATTTGGTCCTGGGTTACCAGGTTACTCTCAGACGGTGAGTGCGCCTGAGGCTGCTTTGGCTGTGTTGTTTGGGGCGAGGGGAGCAGTTGTGTTTGTAGTGGCGGATGTCCGGTGAGAGTGCTTAGCTGTGGTAATTGAGATCGTGGCAATCGCTCACAGGTCGCATCGTGTGTCGATTCAAGCATGGCTACTCTTTTCATTAAAGTTTCGATTTTGTGCTCGTAGTCGATTAGACGCTGTTTTTGCTGTCTATTTTCCTCAATGACTCTCTGATATTCTGGGTTTTGTGCGATTGGTGTGGATGTGTTTCGTGGCTTGGGAGAGACGACTTCCGCCCAGCTTACCTCGTGTGAAGGCTTCTGCTTCCTTGCCAGAGGCGAGGGGTTCCTTTTGGGTTTCGTTGGTGCCCGATGCTCGCGGCTCGCTGACCGGGAGCGGGATTGGGAGCGGGAGCGTTCCTCAGTATTGACCGGCCGGCCGCGAGTGTCCGCCCTGTAGGTCTCTTCTTCGTCTTCCGAGGCGAACCATCGTGGGGCTTTCGACTTCATCGGGGCTGATGATGGTGTGGGTCGGGGTCGAACCGGTTTGAGTCGCTGCTTGCACGAATGGTCACCGGTTGGGTGGGCCTCCCCGCACGAGGCGCAGTTTATATCGCATTTGTGTCCGTCGGTTGGGTTAAGCAGTCCGCACAATCTACAGATGGGTCTGTCTGGGTTTGGGCACACGTCGGTACGGTGTCCCTTTTCCCTGCAGATCTTGCAGACTTGGAGCGTCGGTCGAAATGGGTAGCAACGGAGTTCACCTCCGTAGTAGTACACAAATCGTGGAAGATGGGCACCAATAAAGGTAAGCGCTGCACTTTGAGTAGCACCGATCATCCTGGCTGCAAGGATTTCCACGCCTTGTGTTCTCACTCTGAGGTGGGCCATGAGGGTTTCAGTGGTTGTGTGTAACGGTATTCCATGTACCACTCCTCTGAGGGCGCCTTCTCCTTGAGCGGTGTATGCGCGCACTGCGTGATTTCTGCCACTAAGCGTTAAGGTGTGGATGTGTCTTGCTTTTTCGGCGACCTCTTCGTACTGGGTCGACAGGATGGCTATGTTGGATCCCGGGTTGATTCTCAGTATGAATTTGTCATCCGTGAACTCGTTGTGGCACGCGTCGATGATCGCTCGTGCAAGTGTATGAGTGAGCACGTTTCTTAATGGCAGACCTTGGTTTCGACGAATGATTATTTTGTAGTCATTTTTCGGAAGCGGCGGAGGTCTAGCGACTCTCCGCGTTGTTGATGTCTAAGTGGTAGTTTCGGGGTCTTGGGGCTTCACACTACCGCGTCGCTTCTCCAAGGCATCTTGCTTGCGTTGCTTTTGTGTTCGTACGGATTGCCAATTGAGATCTTCTCTCACGGTGCTATGGTACAGAGTTTCTTGGCTCACCGGTTCGGTAGTCTGGTCCATGCGCTCTTCTTCGTGTCCTCCGGAAGTTGTATGGAGGGGGTCAACGATCGTAGTCGCTTCGTTCACCATGGTTAGGCCAAGTGCCGTCGCGGGAATCCCCGTCGGCGAAGCGAGCGGCTGCCGCCGCCGGTTAGGGTTAGCGGCTCACCCGTGGTGACGAAACTTTCAAGAATCCTCCTGGGGCCCTCGGTGGTTGGATTTCCACGGGGGTGGCGTCGATGCGGTCCTTATAACATTAGGAAGCTGGTGAAAGCGTTTCGTGTCGTTTTCTGCTGAAAACACCATAAAAAAACTCACGAAACTACGGAGCCCGACGCGAGCCGGTGCTGACACTGTGGTCTTCTTCTTCTTCCTCCTGTTGTTGCTGAACAACTCCACGGTACGGCGTGCACAGTGTCCAATACAAAGGGCGCGTAACTTGAATGTCACAAAGTTAGTCGTGGCATTATCCCCCTCCTTACCGCATCGGCCCAATGCGTGAGAGGAAGTAGGGGTTCCTTTGGGCTGTCACTTTTTGTTGTTGTTGTTCATGACGTCTCCTGATAGGGTTTCATGCGGACCACATGCACAAGTTCCATGGAGTTGCGCCGTCGTGGGCTCTCGTGTCCAGCGGATTCCACTTCGCAAGTGACGTCGCTTATACGGCGAAGTGCTTCGTAAGGGCCGAAGTATCGACACAGAAGCTTTTCAGACAGTCCATGGCCTCGCACTGGGATCTATACCCACACCTTGTCAGCGGGCTGGTAATGAGCTTCACTATGGCGTTGGTTGTACCGGCTGGTGTCGATGCATTGTTGGCGGCGTATTCGGTACCTTGCCATCTGTGGTGCCCCCTCGGCTCGTTGCAAGAAATCGTCTAGGTCAGATGAGTTATTGTTTTCTTCATCTAACGGCAACATAGCATCCAAAGTTGTGTTTACTGCTCGGCCGAATACAAGTTCAAACGGGGCAACTCGTGTTGTTTCTTGAACGGCCGTGTTATATGCGAAGGTGGTGTACGGCAAAATTTCGTCCCACAGCCTATGTTCAACGTCGACGTACATCGAAAGCATGTCAGTCAGTGTTCTGTTGAGGCGTTCAGTTAAACTTTTGTCTGAGGGTGGTAGGCCCCAGTTCTCGTATGATCAGTATGTGTCATTTGCAACAAGCATTTCATTAGGTTCGCAGTAAAGGCCGTTCCACGATCGGTAATAACAACTGTGGGAGCGCCATGTCTGAGCACGATATTGTGGACAAAGAATTTTGCAACTTCGACAGCCTTTGCACTGTACATGGAATCAGTTTCTACGTAACGGGTCAGATAGTCTGTGGCCACAACTATCAACTTTTTGCCTAAAGATTATGTTGGGAAAGGTCCATGGAGGTCCATACCAACTTGTTGGAATGGCGCTTTTGGTGGCTCTATTGGCTGGAGGAGGCCTGCCGGTTTTACGGATGGAGTCTTGCGCCTTTGACACTCGCGAGAAATCTTGACATAGTGCTGCACTGAAGCTAATAACTTGGTCCAGTATTTCAGACGAATCCTGGCGTCTATACGGCTCACTCCCATGTGTCCAGACGACGGTTCATAGTGACATGCATGCAAAATTTCTTCTCGCATAGATGTGGGTGCGACAAGTAAAAACTCTGTCGTGCTGTGCTCGAAGTTTATCTTGTATAGGACACTTCCTCGCAGACAGAACGAGGATAGCCCTCTAAAGAAAAAACGCGAGAATTGAACGTCGAGTCCCTCCAGGCGCTGTATAATTGGAAGCAATTCCGGGGCATCTCGTTGCTGTTGAGCAATATGTGACGCGTCAACAATGCCAAGGAAGGGAAAATCCTCTTCTTCTGACACAGTTGTCTCGGCGGGTGTGCGTGACAAGCAATCGACATCGCTGTGTTTCCTCCCGGAACAGTGTGCGACAGTAATGTCATACTCTTGAAGCCTAAGGCTCCATCTTGCTATTCGTCCGGATGGATCCTTGAGATTCGCCAGCCAGCAAAGCGAATGGTGATCAATGACTGCTCTGAATGGACTACCATAGAGGTAGGGCCGAAGTTTACATATTGGCTAAATGACTGCAAGACACTCTTTCTCGGTTGCGGAGTAGTTTGCCTCTGCTTTCGAGAGCTTACGGCTGGCATAAGCAATTACATTCTTTTGGCCGTTATTCCACTGCAGCAGTATGACACCGAAGCCGACGGCACTAGAATCGGTATGAACTTCAGTGTCGGCTGTCTCATCAAACTGGGCAAGGATTGGAGAAGCTTGCAGGCGTTCCCTTAACTTGTCAAAGGCGTCTTGTTCACTTTTCCACATGAAAGGTTGATCTTCTCTTGTCAGTATCGTAAGGGGCTCAGCAATCTTTGAAAAGTTTTCCATAAATCACCAGTAGTATGCGCATAAACCCAAGAAACGTCGCGCTGACTTTTTGTCTGTGGGTGTCGGGATCCTCGCAATAGCTGCTGTCTTTCCGGGATCTGGCCGAATGCCTTCAGCACTGATGACGTGTCCGAGAAACCGAAGTTCGTCGAAGCGGAATTGACATTATTCCGGCTTAATTGTGAAGTCTGATGAGCGAATAGCTATAATACTAATACTAGTCGCAGGTGCTCTAGATGTTGGCCAAATGTAGTGGAAAATACGACCACATCATCCAAATACACTAAGCGTGACTGCCATTTCAATCCTGCGAGCACAGAGTACATCATTCGTTGGAACGCTGCGGGCGCGGAACAGAGGCCGAATGGAAATGCTTTAAATTCGTAGAGGCCATCAGGGGTTACGAATGCTGTCTTTTCCCGGTCCCGTTCATCCACCTCTATTTCCCAATATCCACTCTTGAGATCCATGCAGGAGAAAAACTTTGCACATCGGAGCCGATCTAACGTATCGTCGGTACGCGGAAGGAGTTACACATCCCGCTTAGTTACGCTGTTCAATTTACGGTAGCCGACGCAGAATCGAAGTGTGTTATTTTTTGCTCTTAACGAGCGCTACGGGAGACACCCATGGACTGCTGGAAGGCTGAATAACGTCATCAGAAAGCATCTCCTCTACTTGCTTCTTGATGATCTCCCTTTCTTTTGGTGAAACTCGATATGGGTGCTGGCATACCGGTATGGTGGCGTCCTCTGTTATAATTCTGTGCTTTGCAACAGACGCGCGCCGTACCTTCGAGGAAGTGGAGAAGCAGTCGGAAAATCCTTGATCAGGGCACATGTCTGTTTCTCTTGGGCTTCCGGGAGTCTCGCGTTGAAGGTAATTGATCTGTTGACACTGCAGGTCCCTCGCAGGGCAGTTGACGTTGTCGTTAGGCTGCATAATTCGGTCGCTACACAGAACTCGTGGGAATAGGCAATAGCTGTTGCTTTTGCGATGTGTTGGAATTCATTTCCGAAATTCGTAAGTGCGACATTTGCACGGCCATCGCTTAAGTGAACACTCCCCCGAGCCATGCGAATACCTTTGTTGAAGAGGAGCTCTACGTTTCCTTCCGCTATGCCTTCGCGGTCGTAAAATGTTTCATTCTCCACAAGAACAATTACACTGCAGCGTGACGGCACAGTTACATCATCATCAACGAAGCGCAGAGCAGCACGACGTCGCTCCTCCGATGCTTCCACAGGTATAGCTTGTTCTGTCGAGAAAGACACACTGGACCTACGTAGGTTAATTATGGCGCCGTTAGCTTGTAGAAAATCCATTCCCAATATAACTTCCCGTGAACATTCTGTCAGTACAATAAAGTCAGAAACGTAAGTGAAGCCTTTTCTCTAAAGTCTTGCGGTGCATCGGCCAAGGGGCGTAATAAGATGACCGCCTGCCGTGCGTATCAGCGCTCCAGTCCACTGTGTCACAACCTTTTTCAGTGTTTCGCCATCTTGAAGCTTATTAGTGAATAACCAGCGCGGTTGCCGACTGAGGCATTCAGCTCGCATCCATCTATTATCAACCGCGTCTCCTGCAATCGTTTCGCTCCTGCATCTGTCTACCGGAATTATCTTGTCATCGCACTGCAACCGCGTTGGAGTTGGAGGATCTTCGTAACTCTGGTTATCAGTGGCCTCACCTCCACAGGTTGCTTGCTTTAGTTTTCCTGGTGTGGGCTTGGTGAACGACGCCTAGGCAATCTTGAAGACGCACATGGGCTAGGCGATCGGTAGCGCTTGGGCGACGGTGACTGTGGTTGATGTTGGCGAGGAGCAGTGGGGATTTGGCGCATGGACAAGTATTCTTCGATCTCTGCTGGCCGTTCACCGTTTCGGGGGCATGGCGCACTTAAGGGAAAACCCCTTAATCGAGCTTGACGGTATGGGCAGAACCTATACAGGTGACCCGCTTCTCCGCAGTGAAAACACAGAGGCCTGCGCTCGTGGTCCCGCCAGACGTCACTTTTCCGGGGCCTTTGTTCCACAAAACGAGGTGCCCTACGTGCTGAAGGCTGATAGGCAGCCGGTGGTTCCAGTGGACGAGTTGCACTGCGTACTGTCAGCAGGTAGGGAACAGTCGTCGCAACTGCTCTACTACTGTGTACCGCGGGTTGCCTGAGTACGTCGCCGTACGTTGGGGTGCGCCGCGTCGGCTGTGGCTCACGCTCTGGATCCCGTATGCCGTTCCGCAGTTCGTCCCGGACAACGTCGACGATAGATAGTGCATAGTGGAGCCTGAGGTGTCTGCAACTTGAGCTCTTCCCTGATTACTGACCGTACGAGCTCCCGAAGGGCTTCCAAGTCATTTGGCAGGCCTCCTGGGAAGAAATGGGCAGGTGCGCAGCTTGACTCACGGTTACATCGCCGGGCCCGCTGTTCCAGCGTCTTTTTGATTGTCGTCGCTTCACACCTGAACTCGGCGACCGTGCGCGCTGGGTTGCGGACGAGAACTGCGAAGAGTTCCTGCTTTACTCCAGGCATGAGATGGCAGAGCTTCTTATCTTCACTCATGGTTGGATCAGCACGCTTGAACAGGCGGGACAAGTCCTCAATGTACATCGCCACGTTTTCGTTTTTGAGCTGGTTCCTGGCTTGAAGTGTGATTTGCGCCTTTTCTTTACGATTCGTGCTGGCCTACGTTGCTAGCACTTGTCGTCGAAATGCCTCCCAAGAGAACAAAGACGGTTCGTGGTTTTCATAGCATGTTTTTGCGAAGTCCTCCAAAGCGAAATATACGTTACGGAGCTTCTGTCTCTCATTTCATTCCTTAAACCTTGCCACTCTCCCGAACAGTTCCTACCAATCTTCCACGTCTTCGAATGACTCATTATGGAATGTTGGCGGCTTGCGAGGTTGCTTTACGACAAGCTGTGCCGGTGTTACCTGGGTAGTCATTGTGGCGGCGTCCGTTGTCTGAGCTTCTCTTGGCATGAAGAGAAGAGGGCTGAATTCGGGCGAGTCACCTCGAAGACGGCGGCTGGTCCGCTGGTGCACAGGTGGCAGTTCCACGGGATGGACTCGCTGGTGGGCGGGGCGGCGCTGACTTTCGTTCGTGTGGCTTCGACTCTTACCCCGCACCTCCACCAGAAACGTAACGATGTCAATAAAACAATGATATTTATTAAGGGCAAACTTGTGCCCACAAGTAAAAGTCACTGTGGTGGTGAAAAAATCACCGGCAGTCACGTTCTCAAAACTGGCCTCGAACCGTCTTCCTCTTTCTCCTCGCGTAACACCTCGTGCGTGTGGCGCATGCAAGCCGGGTCCAGCTGGCTGCCCCTGCCATGAAGATCGCTGCCTGTTGTTGCTGAAAAAGACCATGGTACGGCGAGCACAGTGTCCATTACAAAGGGCGCGCAACTTGAATGTCACCAAGTTTGTCGCGGCAATATCTACAATTAGCCAATAGCCCTCAGTCCCCAGCAGCGGCGGAGCACCTCACCAAGGTGGCGGTCAGACCTGTACCGCAGCAGACGGTGCTAAGAACCTCTGGACCCGGACAGGCCGCGCATGGAAACTGACCCTTGCAATGTTTAACATCCAAACCCTCTCGAGTCATACTAGCTTGGTAGCACTCTTGGAGAAACTATCAGACATCGTTAGGGATATTATCGGCCTTAGCGAGATTAGAACTTGTGAGACTTACACATTGCTAAATAACGGCCACGTACTCTGCTGTAGAGGTATCTCTGATAAAAAGCAATGCGAGGTAGGATTTCTAATCCATAAGGACATAGCGGGAAACATTGACGAATTCTACAGCATGAATGAGAGGGTAGCAGTTGTCGTAATCAAACCTTAAAAGAGGTATACGTGAAAGGTAGTACAAGCCTACGCTTCGACATCGAGTCATGACGATGAGGAACTAGATCAGTTTTATGAAGATGTTGAATTACCGATGAGAAAAGTGCAAATCCCGGATACAGCAGTAACGCGTGACTTCAATGCAAAAGTGGGGAAAAACCAGGTGGATGAACAGGCAATCGGCAACTACGGCATTGATCCTAGAAATGCGAGAGGAAGGATGCTGGCAGAATTCACAGAAAGGAATAAGCTGAGAATAAAGAACACCTTTTTGAGGAAACGTAGCAAAAGAAAGTGGACCTGGAAAAGCCCTTATGGTGAAACAAGAAATGAAATTGATTTCTTACTTTCTGCTGAACCCAGCATAGTGCAGGATGTAGAAGTGATAGGTAGGGTAAAGTGCAGTGATCATAGGTTAGTGAGGGATAGGATTCAGCTCAATTTGAACAGAGAGAAAGTAAAATTGGTCAATAAAAGAACAGGTCAGTTTAGAGGCAGTAAGGATAAAAGCAGACCATTTTGGGCTGGTACTTGCAAACATATATGCAGCCTTAGAACAGAGGCGTGATAATTATAACCTAGAGGTATTTAATGAAACCGTGTCAAGGCTGGCTTCAGAAGCAGCAATTGAAGTGTGAGGTAAGGCACCAAGGCATTCAGTAGGTAAGGTCTCCGAAGTAACAAAGGACCTAATAAAGAAACGCCAAAGAATGAAAGTTTCCCAATCAGGACATAAGACAGAATTCGCGGAACGGACAAAGCTGTTCAACAAAACGAAAATAAGTGATACTCGAAATTATAACGTGAGAAAGACTGAAGAAGCCGTAAAAAATAAACGCAGCCTAAAATCAGTGAGAAGAGAACTTGGCATAGGACAAACCAAGATTTTATGCACTGAAAGATAAGCAGGGTAATATCATTAGCAATCTCGAAGGTATACTAAAACCAGCGGAAGGATTCTGTACTTACCTGTACAGTACTCAGAGGACTCAGGAGTACTCTATTCAAAACAATAATGAACAGTATGCACAAACTCCTCCTATAAGTAGAGACGAGGACACAAGGGCCCTGCAAGATATGAAACAGGGAAAAACCGCAGGAGAGGACAGAATAACAGTCGGATTAATCAAAGATGGAGGATACATAACGCTAGGAAAATTGTCGGCTCTCTATACGGAGTGTCTATCGGCTGCAAGGTTCCCAGAAAACTGGAAGAATGCAAATATTATGCTAATCCACAAAAAGGGAGACCTCAAAGAACTGAAAAATTATAGGTCCACTAGCTTACTACCAGTATTATATAAAATTTTTAGCAAAATAAGCTCCAATAGAATAAGGGTAACACAGTAGTTTAGTCAACCAAGGGAACAGGCTGGCTTCAGGAAAGGATACTCTACAATGGGTCACATCCATGTCATTAATCAGGTTATCGAGATATCCACAGAGTACAATGAGCCTCTCTTCATGGCTTTCATAGATTTCGAAAAAGCCTTTCATTAAGTAGAGATCCCAGCATTCAAAAAGGCATTGCGGAATCAAGGAGTGCAGACCGCTCACGTAAATACCGTGGAAAATATCTCCAGATATTCCACAGCCACTTTAATTCTGCACAAGAAAAATGGGAAGATGCCTATAAAAAACGGGGTCAGAGAAGGTGACTCAATCTCTACAATGCCATTCACTGCGTACTTGGATGATGTATTCGAGCTGTTAAACTGGGAAGGTTTAGGAGTAAGGATCGACGGTGAAAACCTCAGCAACGTTCGGTTTGCCGATGACATCGTTCTATTCAGCAACACTGCGGACGAGTTATAGCAAATGATTGAGGACCTTAACAGGGAGAGTGTAAGGGTGGGGTTGAACATTAATATGCAGAAGACAAAAATAATGGCAAATAACCGGGCAAGGGAACAATAGCTCAAGATCGCAAGACAGCCTCTAGAGTCTGTGAAGGAGTACGTTTACCTAGGTCAACTAATCACAGGGAACTCTGACCATGAGGAGGAAATTCACAGAAGAATAAAAATGAAATGGATCCCATACGCCGACATTGTGAGCTCCTGACTAAGAGCCTACCGTTATCATTGAAAAGGAAAGTATACAATCAGAGCATTTTACCGGTGCTGACATATGGGCACAGACTTAGAGCCAGACAAAGAAGCTTGAGAACAAGTTAAGGACCACGCAAAGAGCGATGGAACGAAAAATGATAGGCATAATTTTAAGAAACAGAAAGAGAGCGGTTTGGATCAGAGAGCAAATGGGTATAGACGATATTCTAATAGACATTAAGAGAAAAAAATGGCGATGGGCAGTTCATGTAATGCGCAGATTAGGTAACCATTGGACCATTAGGTGACAGAATGGGTACCAAGAAAAGGCAAGCGCGGGAGAAGACGGCAAACGACTAGGTGTTGAGACGAAATTAGGAAATTTGCGGGTCCTAGTTAGAATCGATTGGCGCAGGATAGGGGTAATTGAAAATCGCAGGGAGAGGCTTTCGTCTTGCAGTGGACATAAAATAAGCTGATGATAATGGCAATGATGATGAGCCACAAATATAAAATTTTCCTTTATTGTAGAGCAAGACAATGGTAATCTGCCACCTTATTTAAATGGGAAGGATAACGCCAACATCTGAACTGCTTATACGTTAACTTCCCCAAAAACACACGATTGCGCTAGCTCATTTTGGGATCGGCACAGCCCCGCGCACGGTGAGACACGACGGCCCGAAATACATAATTTGTTGCGACTGGCGTGAATTTGCCCCACACAAGATGGCGACGCGGCGGCTTCACTTGACAGGCGCTCCCTCAACTGCAGCATTCCTTCTTTAACGTCCTTGGGTAAGGCTCGCTAGATTTCATCGCTGCCGCGACAAGCCTTGGGCCAGACAAGCAAGCCCACGAAGATAAATTGAACAGTGGTACTCTACACTCGCTGGTCGCATGACCGCTATCATCTGTCAATGACGTCATCATTTCCTTCGACCTTTCTTCATTGTTTACTGGGAGTCTCTTTCACACGCTCGCATTCGGTAGCATAGGCAGCGTGGTCAGCTTCACGTTGAGCGCTTCTAAGCAGCGTTTCTTCTGTTTCGCAGGTGGGTGCTTCTAAATTCATTTCATTAACTACTTTTGTAGCTGCCGAGTGCGAATATTTCCACCCGCTTACTCATGTTGGCTCGGTGCTATGTTAACAGACCCATCAATTTCTTATTGTATCGATTGGAAGCGTATCTTGCAAATATTTGCCCCTTTGACACTGTCTATCTATCTAGCCCCCTATGTGTTGATGCTCTCATGGTCGTTTCGTAAACTTGGTATGTACCAAAATTGGCGTAATAAGAGAAGAGTGCGTCATGAGCATAAATTGCTGGTCATAATATGAATGCCATAACATGCATGTCATGTATATCGTGACACAGCCGCCTAAGTATGGTGCTCTCATGGTCGTTTCGTTAACTTGGTATGTACCAAAATTGGCATAGCTTTACTACAGTGAAGAATATAAATAATACACTCATGAAAACAATGTTATAACATGCGTGTCATGCAGGTCGTGAAGCAGCCGCCTGAGTCTTGGTACGTACCAAAATTGGTAAAGTAAGACAAGAGTTTATCAGGAGCATAAGTTACAGGTCATGACAGCGCGTGATGTAGGTCATGAAACAGCCGCCTAGGTCTTGGTGCTCTCATGGTCGTTTCGTTAACTTGGTATGTACCAAAATTGGTACACCAAGTAAAAACCACCAAAATTGGTAAATTGGTATGTACCATTGTAAGACAAGAGTGTATCAGGAGCATATATTGCAGGTCATCACATGAATGTCATGACATGCATGTCATGTGGGTCGTGAAACAGCCGGCTACGCTAACTTGATAGGCTCCCCGCACCCTGCTTCGCATAACATTGGTTTCCAGGGGGCGTGGCATCTGCCAGCGTTTTTCTTAAATAATATAAAATTGGCGCCTACGACTCGACTTTTACTGTGGTACGGCGCACTAGATATAAAGAGGCGAAGAAGCCTTGAATGTCTAAAGAATTTTGTAAAAGAATACAGGATGAAAACAGGCTCTCTAGTTTGTTTTTAAAGAATAGAGATCTACATACCTTAGAAACTATTCAAGGAAACCAGATATAAGTTAGCCCCATATCTAAATATAGGTGAAGGAAGAACACTATGCAAAAAACTTTGCTGATGAATTCTTTTCTCAACAAATATAGAAAGCGTTGAATATATTGCTATCAACAACAATCTGGATAATCCAAAAGGTGATTTTGCGAGATGGTACGTAGCATGCAGGTCAAATCCTAGAGAACAAATTTAAGGGTGATTTTATACAAGTAGTAAAAGTCAATACTAACCGCGACATTTACACCAACCCCAGGCATTTTACAACATTTATTATATAGAAAACACTTTTTTTTGCTCCCACAACCACAAGAGAAACTGAAGCCTATATTGCGAAACTAAACAACAATACCTTCACCAGAATTGACAATGTTAATGCTGAAGCCATAAAAGCAATATATTCTATAATAGCACCAATATATCCGCATAAGTGTAATCAAATGCTTCTACTTCGAAAATCTAATGAAGAGTTAAAATTGCGAGGGTGTGTGTCATCCATAGAAATGGCAGTCATGAGGATCTTAACAATTATTTACCCTCTATCTACCTGGTCCATATTCTCTAAAATTGCTTAATATATTTAAACATCAGGCTGATTAATATTCTGCATAGGAATAACCCTATTGCACCGGAATGATATGGCTTCCCAAAAAGAAAGTGAATTGTAATTTTGTGAAAGAGCTAGTTGATTAACCTCTACATTGCAATGCAAACAACTAAATGGCTTTTCTTCACCTTTCAAATCTGTCGACTTTGGTGTGCCTACACTGTTCTTTTGTCCATCAACGATATAGTGAACACTCCGAGTACACCCAAAATGGCATTGTACGCAGACGACACTAACGTACTTTTCCCGGGTGCAGCGCGGACCCTATAACCAAGAATGCGAATGCATAGTTAAGTGAATGGGAAATATGGCTCTGTGCAAATAGGTGCAAAAGAGAGACAGACACGTTAGTAATAATCGCGATTTCACACGTTTTCCCAGCGTAACTGAAAGTGTCTCATCGGCCAAATTTCTTGGTGTCAGTATCCATCAAAAAGTTTCATGGACAGAACACGTAAGAAATATCCGATCAAAAGTTTCTCGATCTGTGGGAATAATTCGGACATTTATGTGCCTCCTTCCTCTATGTCTAAAGAAACAACTTTACGCTCATTCAGATTCATTTGCATCAGTTTTCGTTGGCCTGGAATTATATGACTAATACAAACTTGAATTCAATCTTTATCCTTCAAAAGAGGGCAATGAGAACTGCCGCCAGCATGTGATATTCCCAGAGCACCACTACACATTTTATTTGCCTATGTAAAATAAATGTAAAAGAAATATAAGTCTACCGATATGCAAGAGAGTCATATTGTCACGTGGTAGTGATTGTCAACAAGACAGTAGCGTAACTGAATGGCATAACTAACTCTTTCTTGAGTGAACCTGTGCCCAGAAAGACAGGCTACACTCAAAGCACAACAATAGTGGTGGACACATCGGCGATCGGCGAAAATTTGATCAGCCAGTCAACCGATTTGGCTTTTATACATGAGCCATCGGATGTACCAGAGTAATCGCTTGTGCCCTCGTGTCTTCCAGAACGCACTACACAATTCCCGTCGCGCATACAATCAGATTACACATGGTTCGGTGGCAACAGGCAGTGGATAGAACCATCGATAACATTCGAGGAACTTCCAATACAGGCGGGGGCGTCCTGCGCTGAGCGATAACATTAGACGGTGAAAAGACGGTCAGCCGAGAAAGATAAACAAGTGCACGTGTCACTATCATTATTAACATCATTATCATTATCAGCCCGGTTGCGCCCACAGCAAGGCAAAGACCTCTCCCATACTTCTCCAACAACCACGGTTGTGTACTAATTGTGGTCATGTCGTCCCTGCAAACTTCTTAATCTCATCCGGCCACCTAACTTTCTGCCGCCCCCTGCTACGATTCCATTCCCTTGGAATCCAGTCTGTAACTCTTAATGACCATCGGTTATCTTCCCTCCTCATTACATGTCCTGCCCATGCCCATTCCTTTTTCTTGATTTCAACTAAGATGTCATTAACTCGCGTTTGTTTTCTCACCCAATCTGCTCTTTTCTTAACCCTTAACGTTACACCCATCATTCTCCTTTCCATAGCTCGTTACTCGTCCTCAATTTCAGTAGAACCCTTTTCGTAAGCCTCCAGGTTTCTACGCCGCACGTGAGTGCTGGTAAGACACAGCTGTTATACACTTTTCTCTTGAGGGATAATGGCGACATGCTGTGTCCGATCTGGGGTGCATGCCAAACGCACCCCAGACCATTCTTATTCTTCTGATATTTCCGTATCATGATCCGGATCCACCGTTACTACCTGCCCTAAGCAGATGTATTTCCTTAACACTTCCAGTGACTCGCTACCTATTGTAAATTGCTGTTCTCTTCCGAGACTGTTAAACATTACTTTAGTGTTCTGCAGATTAATTTTAGACCCACTGTTCTGCTTTGCCTCTCCAGGTCAGTAAGCATGCATTGCAATTGGTCCCCTGAGTTACTAAGCAAGGCAATATCATCAGCGAATCGCAAGTTACTAAGGTATTCCCCATTAACTTTTATCCCCCATTCTTCCCAATCCACGTCTCTGAATATCTCCTGTAAACACGCTGTGAACCGCATTGGAGAGATCGTATCTCCCTGCCTGACGCCCTTCTTTATTGGGATTTTGTTGCTTTGCTTATGGAGGACTATGGTGGCTGTCGAACCGCTATAGATATCTTTGAGTATTTTTACATACGGCTCGTCTACACCCTGATTCCGTAATGCCTCCATGACTGCTGAGGTTTCGACAGAATCAAACGCTTTCTCGTAATCAATGAAAGCTATATATAAGGGTTGGTTATATTCCGCACATTTCTCTATCACCTGATTGATAGTGTGAATATAATCTATTGTTGAGTAGCCTTTAGGGAATCCTGCCTGGTCTTTTGCTTGACAGAAGTCTAAGGTGTTCCTGATTCTATTTGCGATTACCTTAGTAAATAGTTTGTAGGCAACTGACAGTAAGCTGATCGGTCTATAATTTTTCAAGTCTTTCGCGCCCCCTTTCTTATGGATTAGGATTATTGTTAGCGTTCTTCCAAGGTTCCGGTACGCTCGAGTTCATGAGGCATTGCGTATACAGCGTGGCCAGTTTATCTAGAACAATCTGCCCACCATCCTTCAACAAATCTGCTGTTACCTGATCCTCCCCAGCTGCCTTCCACCTTTGCATATCTCCCAAGGCTTTCTTTGCTTCTTCCGGTGTTACTTGTGGGATTTCGAATTCCTCTAGGCTATTTTATCTTCTATTATTGTCGTGGGTAACACTGGTACTGTATAAATCGCTATAGAACTCCTCAGCCACTTGAACTATCTCATCCATATTAGTAATGATATTGCAGGCTTTGTCTCTTAACGCATACAACTGATTCTTGCCAATTCCTAGTTTCTTCTTCACTGCTTTTAGGCTTCCACCGTTCCTGAGAGCATGTTCAATTCTATCCATATTATACTTCCTTATGTCAGCTGTCTTACGCTAGTTGATTAACTTCGAAGGCTTTGCCAGTTCTATTCTAGCTGTAGGGTTAGAGGCTTTCATACATTGGAGTTTCTTGATCAGATCTTTCGTCTCATACGATAGTTTACTGGTATCCTGCCTAACGGAGCTGCCACTGACTTCCATTGCGCACCCCTTAATGGTGCCAACAAGATTGTCGTCCATTGCTTCAACACTAAGGTCCTCTTCCTGAGTTAAAGCCGAATGCCTATTCTGTATCTTGATCTGGAACTCCTCTATTTTCCCTCTTACCGCTAATCATTGATCGGCTTCTTATGTGCGAGTTTCTTCCGTTCCCTCCTCAGGTCTATGTTAATTCGAGTTCTCACCATCCTATGGTCACTGCAGCGCACCTAACTGAGCACGTCCACATGTTGTATGGTACCAGGGGTTAGCGCAGAGTACGAGGTCTATTTCATTTCTAGTCTCGCAGTTCGGGCTCCTCCACGTCCACTTTCGGCTATCCCGCTTGCGGAAGAAGGTATTCATTATCCACATATTATTCTGTTCCGCAAACTCTACTAATAACTCTCCCCTGCTATTCCTAGTGCCTATGCCACATTCCCCCACTGCCTTGTCTCCAGCCTGCTTCTTGCCTACCTTGGCATTAAATTCGCCCATTAGTATACTGTATTTTATTTTCGCTCTACCCATCACCGATTCCACGTTCACATAGAAGCTCTCGACTTCCTGGTCATCATGACTGGATGTAAGGGCGTAGACTTGTACAACCTTCATTTTGTACCTCTTATTAAGTTTCACAACAAGACCTGCCACCCTCTCGTTCATGCTATAGAATTCCTGTATGTTACCAGCTATATTCTTATTTATCAGGAATCCGACTCCTAGTTCTCGTCTCTCCGCTAAGCCCCGGTGGCACAGGACGTGCCCGCTTTTCAGCACCGTATATGCTTCTTTTGGCCTCCTAACTTCACTGAGCCCTATTATATATATCCCATTTAATGCCCGCTATTTGCTCCAATAGCACTGCTAGACTGGCCTCACTAGGTAACGTTCTAGCGTTAAACGTTGCCAGGTTCGTATTCCAATGGCGGCCTGTCCGGAGCCAGGGATTCTTAGCACCCTCTGCTGCGTCGCAGGTGTGACCGTCGCCGTGGTTAGTTGCTTCTCAGCTGCTGGGGACTGAGGGCCGGGGTTTGATTGTTGTGTTCATATAGGAGGTTGTGGCCAAGTGCTGCACCAGGGTGGCCAATCCTGCTCTGGTGAGGCAGTGCGTTACCGGTTCTGGTCACCGGGATCAGGCCACACTCCAGGCCTGTTTACGCAATTTTATCAAGAAGCGGATTTTTTTTTAATCCGGTGGAAAATTGCTGGCACCGGGATTCGAACCACGGACCTCTTGCACGCGAGGCGGGTGTTCTACGTCTACGCCACCGCTGCACCGGGTCACTATCATGCTCCTAATAATAAAGGGAAAATTTTTTCAAATTTAAAATCACATCCATGTCTCTCTCTCGGCATGTCTCTCTCTCGAAAAACACCACAGATCACAACGAACTATCGAACGCCAAAGTTCGAATTTCAACTTGTGCAGCTTAACACAAACAAGCACATTGATAACCTCATCAACAAGGGTACCTCTTTTAAGGCTTACAAAGAGAGCGTTACGTAGTGATTGCTACATAGCGAAAAGTTGCACACGCATTCATTGTCAGTGCCATGCAACTGTAAGTATTACACAATCTTATTCAATGCATGTTTGCATAATGCGAAACTGACCTTGCTTTATGTTCGCTGTGTGGTGGCGCTTTCTTGCTGTTGTCTGTCAAATGCTATGACTTATTTTTTGGGAGAGCGCCCCATCAAGCATATTGCCTTTTGCCCTTCTCTTACGGTGTACTAGAAAATACTGCACTTTGAATAAAACTTCGTATAGGTTTCTGTCGAATAAGTTATGATAGTAGTCCGTAGCAGATCGAAGCTCACTCTTCAATCTATATGAAATCTAATTGGCGGAATGATACGGTTTTTAGGTTTTTATAAATGTAGCAAACAGTTTGTATTCATTTTTGACGAGACGGATAAGCCGATGCTTTATTTAGGGTTTTCTTGTCTTCCCTGTAGGCATAAGGCGAATGATGGGAAAGCTTTTATTATAAATCGAAAAAAATCGTGATGACCGCGTTGTAGGCTTCCTGAGAAGTGGATTTGGTGGATATGTGTTCCAGTCGGCCAACGCAACACTTCTCTTACACACAGACACACACACACACACACACACACACACACACACACACACACACACATATATATATATATATATATATATATATATATATATATATATATATATATATATATATATATATATATATGTAAAGTCTATCCTCCGAGATTACCTCGCAGTGGCCTGTTTTGGCGAAAACGTGTGTTAGCACTTTGCAAGACAGGCAAGTCACCACGGATTTTATTGGCAAAGCGGCCAGAGCAGAATGCATTGGCATGATTCGTGATCATTTTGTGTAGTTTCGATGAAGACGTATCTGTAACGCACGTGGGGTTGTCAATTGCCTTTTCCGCGCCTGTGCTCTGAGAGGTAGGCTAAACGTGTTATGTCCACAGCTGTCACTATTCTAATCAGTGTTGAAATCTCCGCCTAAACATATCAAATAATTTGCGGGGAGAAACGTGGCTTTGCATTCAAATACATGAATGAAATCGGCGGCGACATTACCATACGGTGGGCGACAAACAGCTGAAAAGGCGAGTCGCGCAGACTGAACAGCAAGTTTATCTATCCGTACACGGGTACATCGTTTGGCAGCCATATCGATTTTGTCAAGGTAGAGGCTCACAAGCTCATTAAGTGATGTGCTGGCCGAAGGAAACTAGTCCGTAGTTTCACATAGAAGAAAAACGTAAAAATTATTTCTTCATACGATAATAAGAAATATGTAAATGTAAATGCAGGCCTCCACCTGAAACGCTTGGTACGCTATGTTTGGTACGCTATGAGGTAGCTATAGCGACAACATTGGTACGTTATCGTTATTGAACGTTTCTGCTTGCACTTCCCGGCGTTTCCTTAAACAAAATGCGACTGCGTAAATGGAAGGGTCGTAGAAAGCTTAAGCTGAGACGCCTGTTTTATTAGCTACGTTGATGCAAAGTACGCTTCTTATGCCTAAAGGCCGACAAATAATACTGCAGCGATTCTGCAGTCTTCAGTACTGCAGCGTAGGCAAACCGCTCGTTCAGCAAGCATCGGTCGTTCGCGAGAAAGCTGCGCGCTCCAAATGAGCCCGCATGCGCGCAGAGTTTATTACCTGAATTATTAATTTTATTGCATACAACGAATTATGTGGCTTCGGAGATTGTCTGCTGGGGCGCACCAATGTAGTGACCCATCCGATTCACGATAAGGAAGCTCCTCCTATCTACAGAGGGCTTTATCGCGTGTCAGAAGTTGAACGGTGCGTCACACACGTGAGATGCGAATAATTTTTTCTAAGGAAATTACTGAGCCATCCTCCAGTCGCTCAGCTCACTCGTCGTCCCGGTCAAAATGAAGAGCAATATTGGGACGTTCTGCGTTGCTTTCTAGAATTTCGCTATGAAAACAAAAAAGGACATGTGCCATTTTTGGCGTACTGAAGGCGCACTGAATTGCGTACATGATGCCATTTATTTCTTAAGGGAAGGGAGGGAAGGGGGAACATATCATTGACAATACACACTATATATATATATATATATATATATATATATATATATATATATATATATATATATATATATACCAATCGCGCGACGACCGACTTTGTCACTTTAAATGGTCTGTGCAGGTTACCTCCAAATCTACAGCGGGGATACGTAAAGCCTGTGCAACATTGCCGCGTCTACTGTACACTCCTTTACGAGAATTTAGCTGTTCATCGTGACTGCTTTACCTTGATGACTTGACGTTTTTTCACGTACATTTGAAAGCAATCCGCAATAGCTTTAGAGGATTGTCGGCGTTTTTAGACGAACTCAGCTGCAGGAGCGCTGAATGTAATTTCGGCTATTGCCGAATGCGAGTGCCATGTCACTCGGTCGAAGCTTCTATTACGCAACCTGGCAATCCCAAAGCTTGCGCAGTAAGCGGATTTATACGTCCTCATTCGTCATCTGATACGAAAGTTTCGCTGGATTCTGCGCGCCATTTCGACCGTGTATTAAGACATGGTTAAGACGATATCATAGGCAGGAAGAAGGAAGATGCACCTGTACAAATATTTGTGTAGAAGAAAGTCACATAGCACAGAATTCCTTTTGAGTTTGTCTGGAATACGCTTCTAAAGAAGAAAAAGACAAAGGCGCCTCACGGCAAGGTAGTCGTCCTGTATGAAGCTGCCTTGCATGCGACCCATTTGAAAACCTTAGCGTTGGGCCCGAAATTCTGCTTCGAGCCAACACTGAGGTCTACAGTGCTCCTGACAGTGGCACGCACTGTTTTTGACGGGGTTCCTTAGGCTTCTGAGAAGGCAAGGTGCGTCGCCGACGGGTAAAGCGTCGTAAGCGCGTTCAAAGGAAGGTCTGGCAACAAGAGTATGGGTAATGCCTTTGTGTACTTGGAGGTGACGAAGGAGTGCCTCTTGTGCGGAACCGCGTTTTCCACTGCTCTCATTTTACGGGTGTTCTTGCGTGTTTTAGGGAGGCGCCACTCCCGAGACCTTCGGTGATAGAAGCGGAGTCAGCTAGACGTCCGGAGGAGACCGACGTCACAGCGTCGAGCACTCCGGGGAAGCGCAATCACCTGATGGGTGGCATAGGCAGCGAGGAGACCTTGCTGTACTACTCTGCTTACTCTGTACCACGGCGACTACTTGACAGTTGTGAGGCAAAAATGAAAGAGGAGAATCGTCACTGCTTCCTCGTCTTTAACAAGGACGACGCCGACGGAAAAGGCAAATGACACAGCTCATACCATCCTCTTCTTGCCCGAGGCGCCGACCGACGACTTGAATCATCAAAACAGGCAAGCCCTATCTGTCACACCGGAGGTTCTTGTTCCAAATGAGATTACGGATATGAGAATTTAAACCCGTGAGAACATTATCGCGGTTGATGTGAAGAACAGAGCAGCATTGCATATCTTGAGTACAGTCAAAATGCTGGGCACGATAATTCGTACCATAATACCACAGGACAGCGATACTACAACAGGCGTGATTTATGATATCGATGAGTCAATCAAGGACAACGTTCTGATATTTTGGGCTAACCCGCCACAGCAGATGCAACTATAATTGAAATCCGTTGCCAAGGAGAATCACTCTGTGTGAGGATAACCTTCGAGGGAGGTAACTTGCCGTCCCACGTGAAGGTTGAATTTTTTTGTCCTTCAGTGTGACCGTTCGTTACAAGACCACTACAGTGCCCTAATTGTTTGAAGATCGGGCATGTCAGCGGCATATGCAAAAATCCGAGCGTATGCCCAACGTGTTCTGAGCAGCTCAGGCTTGTGCTTGCCGTGCGACTCACTTCAAGTGTGCCAATTACTCTGGTCCCCATGAAGCATCGTCTAAAGACTGCCCGAGACACATGACAGAGCTGAAAGTCCTAAAACAAATGGTGAGAGACAACTTAACTCCCAGAGAGGCCGCCGCCAGAATGCGACGGCGTCGTTTCCGCCGCCACCGCAGACAAGCTTCGTCAACTAGAAATACTGATACCGTCGAAAAACAGACGCTACTTCCTGCAGCTGGTGCTCCAAAGACGCTTACCCACACTAACAACAGGGTGTCTGGTGACGCACTGAATACGTCTACTGCAAACGACTGGCCTGCACTTCCGACATTAGGTTACAAAGATTGATGGTCGACTACTGATGCACCAATGAGGGCACAGATCACGTGTGAGGTCCCAAGACAATAAAGTAATCACCATAATCAAATATCTAATGAAAGTCATTCGCATGGTGATAAACGACATGCAAACACCATCTGGTCGAGTTGCACTACAAGTTCTGGACAGCCTACATCCGGTTCTTCCGAGCCTCAAGTAGCAACCACAATGGCTCTACCGCGTCAGCCGTTCTTAAGTCGAGTCAAGGAAACGTGTAATATGCAATGGAATGCCCGTCGGCTGAAATCCCGTATTGCTGATTTTCGCAATTACGTTTTCACCGATCAATTCCACATTATTGTCGTCTGTGAACCGAACGTACAGAAACCCGTCCGGATCTCAGGCCATGAAACTTATGTGTTACCGGCTTGTAATGACATTAGCAAAGTGATCGTGCACATATGATCGTCCAACTGACTTACGTTGTTCATCCAGTGCGGCCACATGCCAGTAATCAGTATGTCTGTTTGACCGTGAAAAAATTGAAACTTGCGTTTACTTTAGTGGGCGCTTACCTTTCTCCATCAAGTTCGTTCTTTAGACAGAGACTGAGTGGCATTATAGATGCGACTCCTGGTCAATGGATTGTTGTTGGGGATTTCCTGGCGCATCATTCACTTTGGAGAAGCAACAAGATAAATTCCGAAGGAAGAAACCTCGTGTCCTTTGCTTGCAACCATGAACTTTGCTGTCTAAACGATGGCAGTCCCACATTTTTGCGCGGCCGGACGTACTTTAGTTGTTCAGACTTGGCTTTTGCCTCGCGATGCCTCACGCGCCGCGTCCCTTAGTTCGCGGATATAGAAACCCACGGAAGCGACCACATTCCTACCTACTTGAAGATAAATGGCCTAACCAAATCCATTCTATCAAATTTTAAACAACAATAGACTGGCCCGTGTTTAAATCCCTTATGGAAGGCGCCTGCCACGAAGGCGTTTCGTCCACACTAGAACTTGAGATCGCCAAGAATATTCAGAATGCTATGTGTTCATTTCGACCATTAGAGAAATGCACAGATTTTGATGCGGGAATACTGAGCCTCCATGCAATCCGCCGGTGAGCGGAGCGATGGTACAGACAAACTAAACCGGTCTACGAACTTAGAGAGGCCAGAGGCATTCCAAACGAAATTCAGCGTCACTTTGCTGTACTGCAAAATCAACGCTGTAAATACTTTTGTGAGTCTCAATCCACGTATACCTCTGTCGGTTGTCTGGAGAACAATCCGCAGACTTCGAACAGCTCCTCAACAGCGCCGTCCATTTAAATATCTAGCCCTATATCAAGGACGCCGAGAAGTCGACGTAGCCGAATATTACTGCAAGAGGATCACGGGTCAGGGGTTCCCGTATTCACCTTGCACGCCTAATCCGATTGTCCCCGCTTGCTCCCAAGATCCTTGTATGGACGCTTCTTTCTCCATAGAAGAACTGGAGGCCGCACTTGCTGGGTGCAGCCGATTTTCGCCACCAGGTCCCGATGGCATCACATACTCTGCGCTTGCAAACCTTATTCAAGAGGCCTGAGATGCCCTTCTTGGCTTCTACAACGCATCATGGCGTGACGGCCTAGTCCCTACCACGTGGAAATCCAGTCGGCTTGTTCCACTCCTCAAAGCTGGCAAATCCCCATTGGAATTCTTATCTTACCGTTCAATAGCACTGGCCAGCTTTGCCGGCAAGGTAATGAAGAGAATGATCCTACACGGTTAGAATGGTACTTGCAATTTTAAAACATCTCTCCAGAGGTAACGGTTGGTTTTCGACGCGGCCGCTCGTCAATAGACAGCGTAGCCGACCTTGTAACATACGTATAACACCAGAAACATCTGAAACAAATCACTGCGGCCCTATTCCTTGATGTTAAAGGGGCGTGCAACAACGTAGACCATCATGCAATTCTGGCCGCCTTAGAAGCTGTACGGATTGGTGGACTCACCTTTCGCTCGATAGGCAACTATTTGAATAGCAGATCGTTCTTTATTTTGAGTGAAGACGGACCAAGGCCGTCTAGCTATACCAGTCGTGGTATACCGCAAGGCGGAGTACTCAGCCCTACCCTTTTTAAATTGGTGCTCGTTGGTCTAGCTGATCCGTTACCGCAAACTGTTCAGCTATCCGTATATACAGGCGACATTTGCATATGAGCTACAGGCGTGACCGTGTACAAGTCCGCGCACGACTTCAGAAAGCTTCAACGGCTGTGTCAACATACCTAAAAAGACAAGGCCTTGAGCTTTCAGCTGAGAAATGTGTACTCGTTGCTTTTACTCGCAAAGCGATGGCCCCGTATGCTTAGCGGATTAATGACCAAAATATACAATATAGACCAGCGCACCGATTTCTTGGCGTCATCATTGATATAGACTTGTTTTGAAGCCCTCACCTGTCGTACCTGACAATGTGTTTGGCCGCCATTGTGGATCTTCTTGCGATTTTCGGCGGGAAGTCATGGGACGCAACAGTACAATCAATGTTGCAACTAAATAAAGCACTCTTTTGGGGTCTCCTGCGGCACAGCTTACTTGTACTAGGAAATACTTGCACTACAAATATCCGCATACTGCAGAGCGGGCAAGCACAAGCCCTCAGATCTCGTCTCGGTCTCACCAAAACTACGTCATCAATTGCGACAGTGGCCATAGCCAGAGACGCTCCTTTGACTGTCTACATTGATACAGACATCCTGAGAGCACACATCCGACACCTGCCTCGGATTTCCTCGCACCATCTTGCATGCTCGCCAGCAAAAAGGCCACATTCAACTTTTGCCAAAAGTGTTGTAAGTCATCAGTCCTACTTGCCGTCACAATTTAAACCTGCTACACAATTATCAGACCCATTGCGGTGTCTGCACCGTCCGCATGTGCAGTTGACAATTCCAGGCATCAGAAACAAAGCTGGCGTGCCGTTGCAATGTTGAAACAAGCGTCTTTGGAACGCATTCACAGCGTGTATAGATTGCGGCAACGCGTCTACACAGATGGTTCGGTAAAACTCCACAGCAGTGCTGCCGCAGTCATCATTCCGGCAAAATCTGAAGTAATCAAATTAAGAACTTCATGTGTGACCACATCAGCGGCTGCAGAACTTGCGGCACTTCGTGCCGCACTTGATTTCATTAAGCAGTAGCCACCGCAACAAGGTCCAGTCTTTAGTGACTCCGAGGCAGCCTTTCAGTGCACGCAAAGCCCAATGCACCACGGACCCAATGAACACCTGGCCTCAGAAATTCGACACATATATCATAGGCGCCATGACAAGGGACACAAGGTAATCTTTCTATGGCTTCCAAGACATTGTAACAACAGCGGGAATGACTACGCGGACGAAGCCACCCGGTCTCCAGATAAAAGTGGTCAACGAGTCTTCATTCGTTTTCGCGAACAAACGCTGCGGCTTGGCTGCGATTGATGTCCCGTGATTTTACATTGCCCCTATGGAACTGGAATGTTTTCACCATGTGCCGTTTGCGTTCGCTGCCTCCGGACATACGGATGCACCTCCGGCCTGGGTTACCACGACGTGAACAGACCATGCTATACCGTCTCCGGCTAGGCGTTGCCTTTACGACGTCATATGCTTTCCTCATTGGAATAGTCAACAGTCCCACGTGCGACGCATGCAACATCAATGAGACGCTCGCACATATTATCTGTATCTGCCCGCGATATAGTGCCCAGAGACAAGTGATGTGCAGAGTACTGGTCCAGTTGGAGAATCATCCACTATTAGAACTCAATGCTTTAGGTCAGTGCTCCGAAAGAACACCCACATTGAAGGCCTTACTCGCGTTAATAAGGACCCTACGGTCGGCGTGGCTTCACGATAGACTTTAAGAATGCCGCCCCCTACTGCTCTATAGTGTACTCACTTTGTTTGTGCTCAAATCTCTGTCTCTCTATCTCCCCCTTCCACTCTTTTTCTCTTTTTATCCCCCTTAAGCTTTCCCCCCGTGCAGGGTAGCCAACCAGAACTACCTCTGGTTAACCTCACTGCCTTTCTCCGCATTCTTTTCCCTCTCTTGATTGCAAGTCTAATTAGGCCTTTAATTGCCGAAAAGACAGAAACCGTCATTGTCATGCACGAAGGGGCTTATCCTGAGAACGAGTTACAAGCTGCGAATATAAGCCTAATGAGAGGGCAGACAGGCATACTTGAAAAAGCTGTTAGCTCAGGTGAGTCGAAGCTCGGTTGCAGCTGTGAATAACAAGAAGGTGCACTTGCTTAGACTTTGTTTACAGCCACAACTCACAAAAAACAATATTTTCGGATAATGCTTTCTGGGCATTCTACATGGCAATATTTCATCTCTGGCTACCTAGAAAACCACCTCTCTTCCTTATGCATCGAGGTAAATCTTCAGTCATGACGCTCCTTAAAAACTCTGGCGAAACATCTGATGATTGGGCACGGCGGAGGCACCGAGACCATGCGTCTCACGAATCCCTTCTTGTTTATTGTGCAGGCCGTCCTTTTCACTTTTTCACCTGTACCGGCCGAGGAACTGAACACCGACAATCAACCAAATGCCACTACGACTGCGCATCAAGTTGCCGGGTTTGACACATCGATTCATGGTGCCGACGATTGTCTATGGAGCCTGCGCGGTTGGAGAGCTACGCCAGACGTTCACGTGACACCAACGTCATCTACGTCTCCTACATGGGTGTACTTAAAGGACTGCAGTGCACGGATCACGACCAGTGGGCACGGCGGAGGCACCGAGACCATGCGTCTCACGAATCCCTTCTTGTTTATTGTGCAGGCCGTCCTTTTCACTTTTTCACCTGTACCGGCCGAGGAACTGAACACCGACAATCAACCAAATGCCACTACGACTGCGCATCAAGTTGCCGGGTTTGACACATCGATTCATGGTGCCGACGATTGTCTATGGAGCCTGCGCGGTTGGAGAGCTACGCCAGACGTTCACGTGACACCAACGTCATCTACGTCTCCTACATGGGTGTACTTAAAGGACTGCAGTGCACGGATCACGACCAGTGGGCACGGCGGAGGCACCGAGACCATGCGTCTCACGAATCCCTTCTTGTTTATTGTGCAGGTGAGGCAGGACCATTTGGTTCATTCTTACCGTAGCAACAACGTATGCCTCTTGCTTCTGCCGTGCCCACGGTCCATTTTTGATCTTACATTGATGATGTATCACTGTTTTGTTAATCTGTTACCATGTTGTGGGGACATTGAATCTAATCCGGGTCCTTCTACTGATGACATTCTTAAAATCATACTCGACGACATACGAGACCTCAAGCAAACAACGAACAGTAAACTTAAAGAGTCTACCGACAAATTGAACGCCATTGACATGAAATTGGATAACTTAGCTTCAACGGTCACCAAATATACGAGTAAAGTTGATGCCTTGCAAGAGACAGTCGACAGCTTACTTTTGAAGATTGACGACCTCGAGAACCGAAGCAGACGCGGTAACCTCATCATTTTTGGAGTAAAGGAAGCAAAAGGGGAGGATATTGCCTCTCTTGAGCGGACAGTATCGAAAAATATCCTTGACGACCTGTTGAAGCTGCCCAACGTGGGCATTGAACGAATCCATAGAATCGGTAAGCCAACAAAGAATAAGTGTCGTCCAGTTATTCTCAAGCTTGTTGATGGGAGAGACAAACTTAGGATTTTGAAAAGCTGTGCTAAATTGCGAGATACAGAATTCAGTATTTCGGAGGACTTTTCGCCTAGGGTACAGTCTATCCGCAAGAAGCTATGGGCAAGTACCAAAGTAAACAGGTCCAAAGGGGATAAAGTCATCCTTGTTTTCGACAAGGTTAGAATTAATGGGACCCTTTACTTTTGGAATGAGGCGCGGAACGAACTTGTTCAGTCTACTAGGCAATGACCACGCTCTTGGGATGATTGCACCCAACAATGCAATCCAAACAACCCCCCTCCTCAGCCGACAGTTCCTCACAAACGAAGAGCTTTATCCTTAATGAATGTCAATGCTAGAAGCATTGTAAATAAAAGCGACGATCTAGAAGGTTTACTCATTGCTTACGATCCTGACATCACCGTGGTAACAGAGACTTGGCTTCACGATAGCATAGGTGATGCAGATGTTGTACCTGTCACGCATGAAATCATCCGTTATGATCGCTGTTCAAGAGGGGGAGGTGTGGCACTTCTGATAAAGAAAGGCACTCAGTATACGCTGGTCCCACACCATAAGCAGATTGAAATGGTGTGGATAGCTGCCAAACTTTCCGGCCAAAACGCACTTATCGGAGCTGTCTATAGGCCACCCAATGCTGATATTTCTATGCTGGAGGCACTACACGACTTTCTATACGACAACAAAAAGCGCTACAGTTGCGTTATAATGAGTGGCGACTTCAACATGCCTAATATAGACTGGGACTTGATGTGTGCTACTTCAACATGCCATCACGCGGATCTGTTGCTAGACATCGCATATGCGTTCGATCTACACCAGGTAGTGCATACCCCAACGCGCCAGACTGCCGTATCAAGTTCGATTCTCGACCTCGTCTTCATATCCGAAAATGTCAGTCAACTAGGTTATACTGTTGATATAGTGCCCGGTATATCGGACCATTTCTCTGTCCTTTTTAAAAGCCAACTGTGGCGTAAAGCTGAGCGCAACAAGCCAAGGACCTACTATGATTTTAATAATGCAGACGATGTCAGCATATTCGATTTCTTAGAACTAGACTATGATTTCTTTTTACAGTGCCACAGAAACTTTACAACTGTTAATAGTTTGTGGCAGCACTTCAAATGTTCGGTGCGTCATTGCATGAACAAATATATCCCGAAAAAACATAATAGCAAACGTCGAAGCCCCTGGATAACGCGCGAAATCATTCATATAAAGCGGCGCGTAAAACGATTATCGTCTAAAAACCAGAGAGATAGCGGCACCTTGGCTGAGCTGCGATCGGACTTGCGTTCGAAAATAAAATCGTCCAGATTCACTTTTTTTAACGTCAAAATGCACAACTTTCTTTCCAGCGATCCGAGAAAGTTTTGGCTTCACTTGACGCAAAAGAAGGAACCAGTTAACAAATTGAAAATACACGATAAGGACGTCATTGACCCAACTTGTATAGCAACGGCATACAACGACTATTTTTCGTCCGTTTTTCTGCGCAGTGCCGATAACAATATAGATTTCAGCCACGCAACTATGTATGAACTTCCAGAGCTAATAATCACAGAAGAAGGTATTTTTTCAGCATTGCTTAGCTTAGACATTAGGAAATCTTCGGGACCCGACGAAATCCCCAATGCATTTTTGTTTAGATACGCGGAGTGGTGTGCCAAGTATCTTTATGTTATTTTTAGCAAAAGTTTGGAGAAAGGAGAAGTTCCTTCCGACTGGAAAATAGGCAAAATTGTACCAATACACAAGACTGGCGATAAGCTCACAGTAACTAACTATCGCCCGGTGTCGTTGTTGTGCACAGCTAGCAAAGTACTAGAACATTTCCTTTTCAAACATTTAAGCAGCTTCCTAGAAGGCAACAATTTCTTCATGAACAGTCAACACGGATTCAGGCGTGGCCTTTCAACAGTGACACAGTTACTCCATATTACTAATGATTTGTTTGCAGTTCTTGATAACAGTGGCCAGGTCGACATAATCTTTCTAGACTTTGAAAAAGCCTTTGACCGCGTGTCGCATTCCAAAATGATATTAAAACTAAAGCATCTCTTTAGAAATGAGCGTATTCTGAGGTGGCTCGACTCTTACCTAACGCATCGCCAACAATATGTTCAAATAGGTGACTCTAAATCATCAATGCTTCCAGTACTTTCAGGCGTACCTCAAGGGTCCGTCCTTGGACCATTACTTTTTCTTATTTATCTGAATGATCTCTCACTTGACACTGCTGTACAATGCCGATTTTTTGCGGATGACTGTGTTGTTTATCATGCCATTCAAACTAAAGATGATCAATTACTCTTAAGTAATTCTCTAACCTCAATTGCTAATTGGTGCCAGACCTGGAAAATGAGCCTAAATATCCCTAAGTGCTCCCAAATGACCGTAACAAAAAAGAAGAGTCCACTATCGCATGCATACAAAATTAACGACGTTGGCGTTACTCTTGTTGATACGTTTAAATATCTGGGCATTGAAATATCTCGCGATTTAAGATGGAGTGCGCACATTAAAAAGATAGTTTCGACAGCCTCAAAAAGACTATGGTTACTGCGGCAACGTCTGAAGCACTGTACAAGCAAGACGAAACTAGTTGGTTATACTTCACTGGTGCGTCCTCTACTTGAATATGGTGATGTCGTTTGGGACCCACACACTAAAACTGATACAGATAGGCTGGAAAAAGTACAAAAAAAGGCACTCAGGTTTATTTTTAATGCCTACGGAAGACAAGTATCACTATCTGATCTCCGTTCAAGGTCTGGCCTTCCAACACTGGAAGAACGCCGTAAGCTACACCGTCTGAAGATGCTTTACACGATAGTGAACGGCCAAACTAAAATGAATTTTGAGGAATACTTACAATTTAACACGTGTAGAAGTACCCGCGGAAAGCACGAACTTACCCTTATTGTACCCCAGGCTAGAACTATCGCTTATCAATTTTCATTTTTTCCTAGAACGATAAGAGAATGGAACAGGCTTCCACAAGAGGTAACGCACAAACGTACTGTTGACTCTTTCTTATCGGCTATTTCTCAGTTGTGAGCGAAGCACGCAATTCCTTTCGTACCGAATTTTTATTCAACTCATGTCATTAGTTTCAGAGATATTGTTCTGCGCAGTAGCGTACAAGTATGATCTGTGAAGCACTGTGTGTGTGTGAGCTTGCTGTGTTCGAATTTTATTTTGACTTTTTTGCTTGTACAGTATCCCTTTGTATTTTCTATGTACCACTCCTGCTTTGGCTGCTAAAAAGCAGCTGGCAGTATTTTCAAATAAATAAATAAATAAATTACCCTGGTGAAAACTGTGGTGACGGGCCCCTGGAACTTCTTGTTCTTTGTAAATCTTTAGCATATGCATAGATTACTCATTGTAGTCCTTGCAACTATGCACAGGCTTGCGCAACACTGTACACGGAGCGGCAGTGATGGATGAGTTTGGAGAGGCAAGTGTGGTGTTCCTATGGTGCCTTTCTGGAAATATTTGTCTTTACATTTCGCTTAAACTCTGGTTGCGTAAAAGGATAATGTGTATACGCAGAGAGCGAGAGTTTATATTGGTTCCCTCGTTGCGCCAATACTTAGAAAGATACACTTGCACAGGATTAATCATAACCCTGCCGCTTCGTTGGAAGGTGCACTAAAAACGATAGGCTACGTTGATGATTATTTAGTTTTTGTTGAAGCGATCGGATGCGTCGGTACGAGAGCAAACGTAGCGACGCTATTTACAGAACAAGGTATTGTTCGAACTTGACATTTAAATTACCTAGCAAACGTTGCATCCGATGTCTGATCTAAATATTCGACACGGTGCCATCACAGAGCCCAGAAAAATTAGCGACACTCTATGCACAACGATAGTGGCGAGCACAGCCTGCGATTGTCGAAAATCTGATCATCAGGTCAAGCGCGTGGGCTTTTATACATTACTCGTCGAAAGTTTTAGCGTAATCGCTGGAACTCACATACCTTCCAAAAAATGCAACACTCTGCGCGTGGCGCGTGCAATCTACACAAGGTTCAGTGAGAACGTACACGACAGATCGTGTTGCGCTCAGTGAAAACATACACGACGCGTCTTGCCTGGGCGATAACGTTAGCTAATTTTCTCTGGACTAACTGCTCAGCTAGTTAGTTATGCACGTCTGTTTCATCACAATGGACAATAATTTGACTTCTTCGACTAACAGAGTAGACACCGCAAAGCGCTGACAGCTCTTTGTGGTGTCTGCCATTTTTATATCAGTCTTTCCTTTGTACTAGGATGGCAGCGAGACCTGGGCTTCTTGGGTCGGTGAGTATTTTGGTGCCAGCGTCTTCGTCAAAATGGGCGAGTACTGGTGGTGACTGCAGGTGTTGTTTAAGCTCTTTGAATGCTTCGATTTTCGGTGCTTCTCACTTGAACTCGACGCCAGATTTCGAGAGATATGTCAATGGCCCGGTGATGCTTGAAAAGTATTTGACGAAGCGTCTGTAATGGGCACACAGGCCAAGGAATCTGCGCATTCCTTTCTTCTCGGCAGGCTCTGGAATGTAAGCGATGGTAGATGGATTCTGCCCATAAGGAAGGACTCCTGATTTGCTAATGACGTCGCCCAGGAGCAGAATGTCAGCGTATTCAGGTGAAGCGGAACCATTCCGGCTTTAGACTTAGCCTTGATGATTTGATGAACTATAGTACTGTGTCAAACCGCCTTAGGTGTTCACCCGAAGTCCCGGCGAAGACGACCACGTCATTCAAGTACACCCGACAGGTCTGCTCCTTCAACTCTGCTAACACTGTGTCCGTCCCATGCGGGAACATTGCAGACGCACACCACAACCCTAATGGCATGAGCATGAACTCCTAGAGGTAGTCTGGGGTGATCCAGATGGTCTTTGTGAAATCTTCCTCGGCGACTTTTATAATAGCCACTCTTGAGATCCATCGATGAGAAATAATTGGATTTGCAAAGCCGGTACAACGCGTTGTTTATGCGTGGGAGCGGGTATACGCACTTCTTCTGGATCATGCGCAGCCGACGATAATCCACGCGGACACTCAGAATTCCGTCTTTTCCTACATGTGGCCCGGTTCTCCGCAGTGACAGCACAGCAGACAGTGGTCCGGAGCGCACCATAGGTCCTTGTTTCTTGGTGCGTTGCGTGGGCTCACAGACAGGCGGGCTTGATGCGGTGGTGACCGAAGCTGGCGATGGCATCGCGGGGCAATGGGACCCTGGCGCGAGCGCGGAGAACCCCAACGGTGATCGACGGCGGCGCGTGTCATTGATCAACGCTTGCGCTCTGGTGATTCTGCCTGAACTTCGTGCACTCCCAATAATCGGTAGATCTTTTTTCACGACGTCAGCGATCCAGGCCACCTGAAGCTGCCACTTTGGGAACATCATCTGCAGCTCCTCATGCACAATTTCTTCGCTGGTCTCCTGCAAGTCGCCTGTGCTAAGTGCTTACACCTCTTACTCGTGCATAACCATATGGCGATCATGTTCTCTCGTTCAGCGACGGCCTCCTATCGGCTGTGAATTACTCAGGCAAACAGGAGCGGTATTCACAAACGTTCGCATTCCGTGATAGTCATGCTCGATAAATCAAGCGACTGCTTACCCGTGATGTCAGCGTGCACTACCAACACGTGCTGCCGAACGCTTCACATCGCACGAGACCGCACCGCGCGGGTGCAGAGCGGCTCCAGTATGCTCTCTAGAATAGCAGCTTGGGCTTGTTGGTTTTCCATCCTGCTAGTAGCAGCGCAAAATGTAGACAAGAGACGAGACAGGAAGACACCACAAGCGCTGACTTTCAACAACGTTTATTCCGAAAGAAACACGGCTTCTTATAAACATTGCCCACACGTGTCGCAGTCACGTGATCGCACATCATGTGAAACAAGCACTTTTTTTTTCTTTTATCCACCTAGTGTGCTGTTTTTGAGTGGAGTGGCCGCAGTACGTGTTCTGCGCATCGACTACGGTTGGATGCGGCCGCTTTAGGTAAAACAAATTTAAAAAGGATGCATGAAATGTTTTGTTTTAAATGAATCAACAAATATCGCCACAAAACAACGAGTTTAAGACACCACCAAAAAGACTACTATAAACAAACACCTCCCATATCTACTACACTCCACCACCAACCGAACGCCAAAAGACGTGTTCGTCTATTTAGTATATGTCGAGAGCACCCATCGACTCCAAGAGGTTAAAATGACGTAGGCCGAAATTACCAGATGGCGCTGTTTATTTTCCAGTTTTGCTAAAACAGCCAATCTGCGAGCGCCGTTGGCGGAAACGTGGTCAAGGCGATAGTTTCGCGGAAGTCAGACGTTTCAGAATACGGGCTCACGTCTTGCTTCATAGTCGTCAACAGGAAACGAGCTTTTTATTTCTGGCATGTCATGGTGAGCATGACGAAACATGCGGATCACCTTTTCAGTGAAGATGGCCAATTTTTCGTTAGGTAGGTGTATTCAGCCTTCTAGAAGGACCTCAGCCCTTTCCGTGGGGCGTACGTAAAGGCGTGAAAAAAGTCACTGTGAAATAGGGCCTTTGACGTTAAGGTTGGCACTCGATTCTCCAACCATGTCCCAGCAGAGTCAAACGAAGAGAAATATATATGACCAGCTTGTTCTCGCAGTTCGAGTTATTACGTCCCGACTTTTTCTTGGCGTCTCTAGCCGGATTTCTGGGTCTTCAACCGATGATCCGGCAATTATCGCCGGCTCGCGAGGTTGTTGCAGGAGTGCAAGAGACGCTGAAGCTTTCATCGTGCCTAGTGACTTGGTGTTCGTCTGTCTGCTCTGCTCAGGTTGAAGCACGTGCTCTGGAGGGTTTGTAGCCTGCGGCTGGCTCGATGGTCTATGGCGACGTAGGGGTTATGTTTGCTGTTCGGACACACTGAGAGAAATTCAACCAGAGCGTACACTCCGATAGAGCCCAGCGGCCGAAGACTATAACGCACCAAGCCGCCGCGTTGGCGCGTTAATACTTGAACCAGACTTGCGGTTTCGATTTTGGCCGCAGGCGTTTTGAGGGCTAGCTGCTACGCGTCACACCGGCTGAGCTGATCGGGGCTGCATTTTTTTTTTTGCTTCTACTGCTCAACCGCATTGGTCTGTGCGGAACCATTTTATTATTTAACAAAAAAAATGAATTTGAACGATCTTTACAAGCCTGTATCAATCTGTGGAACTGTGATTTCATGAAGTAGACGCAAGACACTTTGCGAAATGATGAAATCTTTTTTTAAACGTCTTTATTCCTGAATTTAATAGGCGAGGCCTTGCGGCAGAAAAAGGGTGCTTTAGGGGGGAGAAGGAAGGGGACCGGTGCTCTCTTCTTTTTTGAGGTGGAGTGGTCCCGAGGTCGGCTCTGCAAAGAGGTGGCCAGGCCCTTCCTTGTCCTTGAAAAGTCCTAAAAAGCCCTCCAAAGCTGGACTGAGCCCTTGAGCCCGATGTGCGATGACGGATCGAACCACTCCTGCAGGGTGCCAGGTCGGTTCCCGCCCAGGGAGTGTTGTGTCCTTTCTCGGACCATGTCAAAGGCAGAGCAGCTCTACAGAGGATGTTCGGCCGCACTTCTGGCGGAGCATGCCGGGCACTTAGGGCTCGGGTGTGAGTGCGGGTTAATGAGGTGTAGCTTTGCTGGTGACAGAAGCTGGCCGGTCTGGGCTCGGCGAAGAAGAACCGCCTCTATCCTGCGAGATATGCTGGGTGGGCGGCGATATAGTTTCTCAGGGTTGGCCAAATCCTGGAGAATGTTCCGGCGGCAGCACTGTGCGTGGTGCAATGTCTCGGCCCTATTCATTGGGGGCGCCATCGGGTGTGTAAAGGCGGCAGGGGCCCAGGAAGCGGAAACGACAGTGGGTCCAGTCAAAGGTGCGGAAAGAGCTGCAGCGCACGCGTCCCGGTGTGCCTTTTCGTTTCCAGTGATTCCTTCATGTGCAGGAATCCATTTGACAATTGTGGTGTAGCCTTCCCCTCGCAGGCGACGGACTTCAGCACGAATGGCCTTAAGAACGGCATAGTCTGCTCCCCCTTAGCGACAGGCGGTGTATGCTGCTTGCGAGTAAGTATAAACATGATAGGTGAAAGGAGCCGGACTCTGTCAATCTACTATGCGAGCGATGGCAAGGCGTATGGCTATGAGTTCAAGATGTTCCTCGGGAAGTCATTGGACTGCAGTGTTATCTGATTCGGAATCAACAGACAAACCACGCCGGCACCATTTCGAGACTGAGCGGCGTCTGTGTAAAGTGGCATGGCCCCATCTTGGGCTAGCTCGCATGACATCTTCGCGTAGCGTTTTGCGGCAGCTTTACGCCTTCGTGGATTAGCGGAACTCATGTTTTGGCAGTGGCATACCATCTACAAGATCGATAAGTTCCCATGGTGGGGCAGGAGATGAGATGAGCGCTAGATTATCGACATTGTAGCCTAATGTCCACAGGATCTGACCACCAGCCGCCGTTGTGGATAGATGGACCCACTGGCCGTGCAATTGCTGTTCGGCCTGATCATGCAGGGCATTGATTCTGCTGCATGTGTGTAAGTCGGCAATAGGGCAGCACTGTGGTAGGTCGGTAACCAGGCGCGTCGCCTTGCGTTTAATGCGCTCAAGCTGAAGGCATTGGGTTGCGTTAAGTCGCATGTAAAGATGTGATGTGAATCAACAAGCATAAGACAGCTCACATAAGGAAGTATAATATGGATAGAATTGAACATGCTCTCAGGAACGGAGGATGCCTAAAAACAGTGAAGAAGAAACTAGGAATTGGCAAGAATCAGATGTATGCGTTAAGAGACAAAGCCGGTAATATCATTACTAATATGGATGAGATAGTACAAGTGGCTGAGGAGTTCTATAGAGATTCATACAGTACCAGTGCCACCCATGACGATAATGGAAGAGAAAATAGCCTAGAGGAATTCGAAATCCCACAGGTAACGCCGGAATAAGTAAAGAAAGCCTTGGGAGATATGCAAAGGGGGAAGGCAGCTGGGGAGGATCAGGTAACAGCAGATTTGTTGAAGGACGGTGGGCAGATTGTTCTAGAGAAACTGGCCACCCTGTATACGCAATGCCTCATAACGTCGAGCGTACCGGAATCTTGGAAAAACGCTAGCATAATCCTAATCCATAAGAAAGGGGACGCCAAAGACTTGAAAAATTACAGACCGATCAGCTTACTGTCCGTTGCCTACAAATTATTTACTAAGGTAATCGCAAATAGAATCAGGAACACCTTAGACTTCTGTCAAGCAAAGGACCAGGCAGGATTCCGTAAAGGCTACTCAACAATAGATCATATTCACACTATCAATCAGGTGATAGAGAAATGTGCGGAATATAACCAACCCTTATATATAGCTTTCATTGATTACGAGGAAGCAGTTGATTCTGTCGAAACCTCAGCAGTCATGGAGGCATTACGGAATCAGGGTGTAGACGAGCCATATGTAAAAATACTTAAAAATATCTATAGCGGCTCCACAGCGACCGTAGTCCTCCATAAAGAAAGCAACAAAATCCCAATAAAGAAAGGCGTCAGGCAGGGAGATACGATCTCTCCAATGCTATTCACAGCGTGTTTACAGGAGGTATTCAGAGATCTGGATTGGGAAGAAATGGGGATAAAAGTTAATGGAGAATACCTTAGTAACTTGCGATTCGCTGATGATATTGCCTTGCTTAGTAACTCAGGGGACCAACTGCAATGCATGCTCACTGACCTGGAGAGGCAAAGCAGAAGAGTGGGTCTAAAAATTAATCTGCAGAAAACTATAGTAATGTTTAACAGTCTCGGAAGAGAACAGCAGTTTACAATAGGCAGCGAGGCACTGGAAGTAGTAAGGGAATACATCTACTTAGGGCAGGTAGTGACTGCGGATCCCGATCATGAGACAGAAATAATCAGAAGAATAAGAATGGGCTGGGGTGCGTTTGGCAGGCATTCTCAGATCATGAACAGCAGGTTGCCATTATCCCTCAAGAGAAAAGTGTATAAGAGCTGTGTCTTACCAGTACTCACCTACGGGGCAGAAACCTGGAGGCTTACGAAAAGGGTTCTACTCAAATTGAGGACGACGCAACGAGCTATGGAAAGAAGAATGATAGGTGTAACGTTAAGGGATAAGAAAAGAGCAGATTGGGTGAGGGAACAAACGCGAGTTAATGACATCTTAGTTGAAATCAATAAAAAGGAATGGGCATGGACAGGACATGTAATGAGGAGGGAAGATAACCGATGGTCATTAGGGGTTACGGACTGGATTCCAAGGGAAGGGGAGCGTAGCAGGGGACGGCAGAAAGTTAGGTGGGCGGATGAGATTAAGAAGTTTGCAGGGACGGCATGGCCACAATTAGTACATGACCGGGGTGGTTGGAGAAATATGGGAGAGGCTTTTGCCCTGCAGTGGGCGTAACCATGCTGATGATGATGATGATGATGATGATGATGATGAAAGATGTGCGTATAGTACTTTTGATGTGACGAGAGCTAGGGCTATTTGGGAGAGCCCAACTTCTGCAATTTTCCACCCACGCGCTGAGACGCGGTGGATAAGGTGTAAGGCCTGATGGCAACTAAGAACTGTGCCACGAAGCCAGCTTTTGGCTCCTCCATCTTCATCAATTAACATGCCGAGTATGCTGATTATTTGTTTTCGGCAAATGACGGAGTCCCTTAAATAAAGGGAGACAAGGTTGCGTTCGGCCTCGGCTCTCAGCCACGGTCCATTATTGACAGCCACGTACTCGGTTTTCTGCGGTGAGGTTTGCATGTCACACTCCTTAATGTAGTCGTGGACGGCATTGAGGCCTGCCTGCAGGGCAAGTTCTTGCTCCCCAGGGGGCGCCGAGTCGGTCCACAGGGCTATATCGTCCGTATACAGGGCATAATTAGGAGCGGGTATCGATGTCAGCATTGGTGGGAGGCCTGACATGGCAACGTTAAAGAGAGCGGGAGATATGACAGCACCTTGAGGAACTCCGATTTCATTATGTTGCCATTCACCGATCGTATCCCCAACCATCACTGCGAATGTTCCGTCCTCAAGAAATGCTTTCATGAAACGGTACAGATTCCCTCCTATTCCCACCACCTGAAGTCGGTGAAGTATGGTAGTGTGGGGCACGGAATCAAACGCCTTTTTGAGGTCGACTGCAACCATTACCCGGAGCTGTGTGCTGCTAGGGTATGCGAGAACGTGCCTGTGAAGCCTTCTGAGAATACCTTGCGCGCAGAGCTCACGGCGAAATTCTACTTGCATAGCAGACAGAATGTTATGTTTGTCTAAGTACCATTGAAGTCTACGTAAAGCGTTCCATCACTTTACAAACGTTAGACGTTAAGGAAATTGGCCTGAACTCTTGTAATGACCGAGTTGGCCTGCCAGATTTTGAAATCAATATCACCTCTGATTTCTTGCAGGCAGGGGGAAGATCACTGTTGATCGAACGTTCATTTATCACTTTCAAGAGGGCCAGTTTACACGATTTGGGAAGGTTCAGAAACGTTGAATAACGTATTCCATCCGGCCCAGGGTGCTATTGTGGTTAGAGTCATACAGTGCTGCCTCTAGTTCATCCAACGTGAAGGGGACGTTGTATTCGTGGGATTTGTCTGATGAGGTGTCCGCAGGCAGGGCACCTACATTTTCTGGTTGGGGAAAAAAGACCTTCCCTGCTTCAATAGCTAGCTCAGCCGGGGAGACGTTCATTTTCAGAGCTATGCTTTGGGAGAGTGAATTTCGTGGCTTGCGTCAGAGGATAGCACGAAATATTCGCCAGGCCTTCGACAAGTTACCTGTGCCATTAAGCGAGTGGCACAGCAGCTGCCAACCTCTGAGAGCGAGTTGCATGGTATACCGCTCAATCGCCTGAGTAATGCGAGAAAGCGTGCTCCAGCGAAGAGCTGTGCAACTAGATCTACGATACGCCTTTAGAGCATGAAGCCTACGATTCCACAGGCTCAAAAGATGGGAATCCGGCTTCGGGGCATCGAATTTAACTGAAAGCTTTGTTGTAGCTTTCTTCTTAGCATCGTTAATTCGACTGATGATAAGATCTAAATGGGTGGGAGCGTCATCTGCATTGAGAGCTTGCCGAAATTCATCCCTTGAGACGGGCTCCTCTATGCGATGGCGTTGTTGAAGTTCCCCAGATTGCCGCCCTCGAGGTGTCCCTGACAGAGTCCCCTAAACAAAGGGAGAGAAGGTCGCGTTCGGCCTCGGCTTGCAGCCACAGTCCATTAATGACAGCCACGTACTCGGTTTTCTGCGGTGAGGTTTGCATGCCACACTCCTTATTGTAGTCATGAACGGCGTTGAGGCCTGCCTGCAGGGCTAGTTCTCGCTCGCTAGGGGGCCGTGAGTTGGTCCACAGGGTTATATCGTCCGCATACACGGCATAATTAAGACCGGGTATCGTGTCGGCATTGGTGGGAGGCCTGACGTGGCAATGTTAAAAAGAGCGGGAGATATGACAGTGCCTTGAGGAACTATGATTTCAGTGACCACCACTGGGTACTGGTCACTGTCCATGACATCTTCAGCCCACGTCCATACAATTTCTTGGGGATGAGAAACTAGTGTCAGGTCTGGAGAAGTATCTTGCTTGCCTCCGTGTTGGCAAAGGCGAGTGGGTAACGTTAGTTCATTGACGGTGATTAGTTTGGCTTTGGCAATGTGCTGCCATAGGTGTCTTCCACGAGCATCTGACTGGTGGTAGTTCCAGAATGTGTGCATGGCGTTGAAATCGTCCCCAACTAGAACGTGATTCTGTGGGTGTATTCTTAAATAATGTGCCACAAAAAATATATCCACTCGATACGTCGCAGTGCCGAATGACCTGGCACAAACCGAAAGCACCAAGGCCTGTTGGTCACCGTCTAGAGAGATGCACACTCGCGCTACCTCCTGCGTCTGCGTGCACGACGCGGAAGTATCAAGCTCTGTGTGGGTGGCGTGTGAGAGGGCAAGAACGCATGCTTGCCCATTCATTGGCTACTGCAGGCGCCCTCCACGATCCTGGCCCAGGACGTCGGTGTTGAATGGAAGGGGTGCAATAAGGCTTGTATACCATTAGATTAGGGCTATTAGTACTAGTCTCCTGAAGTAAGGTAGCTATCGGAAGCGTGCGCGTGATGGACAGTCTCCTCTGGAGTTCTGCTCGTTTACGCCGGATTCCCCGGCAGTTCCATTGTATGAACAAAACAGTAGAATCCGGAGCAAAATAGCCATGAGTTTTCGCACTAGTACCCGCCATTGTTAAACTGGGAGGTCCACGAAATTGAAGCTAATGAGTGCCCAAGTCCGGTCTCTTGTCTTGCAGAAATCTGCGGCGTACCCAAAAGTGGAAGCATGCGCTTGATAGCCTCGTTGGTAACTACTTCAACTATTTGTCTAAGTTGGTCATTGTCTAAGCGTACGGTGCGTGAGCGGCCAGCAACAGGATGCATTTCTGCACCTTGTCGTGTATTGCAGAGGGCTTCAGCATAGACGCTATGTGCGCGTGCGTACTTGGGTACCGTCACCTGTTGTTCAAAAGGTGTTGTTTGTGAAGATGGAGTGGCATTCGTTTGACGAAAGCTCTCAGGTTCGGTGGATTGTTTGCGAAGGTCTTGGCGCTTAGCTTTACGCCTACTATCTGTTGTCTTCGACAGTGGCTGGTTTGGTATTGGAGGGAAGTCCTTGGGACCAAACACATATTGCCCCGAGAATGACCGCTGTGTACTGCCACGGTTCTTTTGCGCATCCTGCGTAAACGTTTGGTTGACTCGACGAAGCTCGGCTCGATGCTGACGCTCCTTTCTTCGGGACAGTCGTATCAGGCACAGAATGCCGTTCCTAAGGGTTTTCGTAGCGAGTTGCCGAGCAGGGTGCTTCGGGTCTGTGGCTGCATGTTGACCGCCACAGTGGCGGCATAGGGGTTCTGCCGGACAGATCTCGAGGTGGCCATGTGCAGGGCGACCGCACACCGTTCATTGACGTTGGTCCACTACCGGGCACGAATTTTTTGGTGCCCGATTTTGTGACAGGTCTCACAAATTGCAGCTTTAGGATGGTAAGGTATTACCGGTAGGACAGTGCTGTATAGATGGATTTTGCCTGGAAGTTTAGAGCCTTTAAAGGTGATAAGAGCTGCTACATTCTTACCCATGGTCCTGGCACTCGCTATCCTGCACAAGTAGCACTTGAGTTCGGCCATAAGCTGTTCCCTTGTAAGCCCATTGGCAAGATAGATGACGCCACGGATCTGGCCCGGGCGAATGGTTTCATAAGCCTGTATTGGTGTTTCTCTTCCAGAAATTATGAGACTGAAGTCCGAGAAGACAGTCCCTAGCATGAGTGTGCGAAACGTCAACTGAAAACTCATTGGTTCGTTCGAGAGGGCATACTTGAAAGTGTGAGTGAAAATGAATTGTCTGTAGCTCGTCGGCAATGGCTCCATGCAGCCAGTGTGCTGGCAAAGTGCCTAGTAGTCCAGGCGAGGTGAGCTTAATTATGACAGTGTGTTTAACACTGATGGGATCGGCGGATGTAGTTTTGTTCTTTCGCCGGACATATTTATTTATTTATTTTTTTATTTCAAAGTACCTTACAGGCCCCAAGGGGAGCATTGAGTAAGGGGGGCGTCATTGAACAAATGACAAGAGAAAACATATATATGAGCGCTAAAAAATGTGAGCTAAAAATGTTTGTAATGATCACATGCTGCCAAACAGTGTTTTTTTTTTAAATAAAAACGCTAAATCAATACAAAGCGTTATCGGGAAAGCAATGAAAAGGGCAATTCACTCTAACATAAAAGGCAATGTAACACTTGCGCGAAATAACGTACATAGCGCGAGTACATAAAGCAAACAAAATTGAAACCACAATAACAAGAAAGTCACGTATTATATGACATGACATATGTACAGATGAATATATTTGTTATGATGAAGACTGTAGGTTCAGTAGTTGTCTGAATTTATCATTGCTCATGTGAGCGACAGTGCTATTAGGAAGCGAATTCCATAACCGAATCGCTCGTGGTAAAGCCGAGAAGTTAAATGCGTTAGTGTTGCCATAAATGCGAGTGAGGCTTAAATCATTATATAGTCGTCGTGATGTGCAAGACGCGCGTTCCAGTGGCAAGTTTGGTGGCTTGACTTGGTGAACATATCTATGGAGCAAGGACAGGAGGGCTATGTCACGTCGGCTACTCAGTGATTGAAGTGAAAGGTCGAGTTTTATTTGAGTAATGCTTGACTGGTAGCTGTAATTTCGGGAAATAAATCGACTAGCTCGGTTTTGGATGGCTTCTAACATGTGGATTAGGTATTCATGGTAGGGAGACCATATAGGGGACGCGAATTCGAGCTGAGGGCGTACAAATGATACGAATGCTAATTTACGGATGTTAGACGGGCAATTACGCAAGTTGCGGCGAATATACCCAAGAGATTTGGAAGCGTTTGCGCATATGGTTGCAATGTGAAAGGCCCAGGAAAGGCTCGGTGTAAGATTTACACCTAGATATTTATATGCTGATGCCTGAGATACTATATTTGAGTTGATATAATAGGAAAACCTATGAGTTGTTGTTTTTCGCGTGAATGTCATTAGTTGGCATTTAGATGAGTTAAGTTTCATTTGCCAGTCTTCACACCATTTGGTAACGAGATGAAGGTCCTCTTGAAGAATGCGATGGTCATCAAGGCTGCGAATGGGTCGATATATTATACAATCATCGGCGAAAACACGCATGCAGGATGAGATGTTATTGGGCAGATCATTGATGTAAATAAGAAAAAGCAAGGGTCCTAGTACGCTACCCTGCGGTACACCGGAACTGACATATCCAAGGGGTGACGTAAAATTATTAACGACTGTAAATTGCTGACGATTTGTGAGGAAGTTACGAATCCAGGAGAGCGTTAAGCAGTCTAATTTGAGAACGGATAACTTGGAAATTAAACGACAGTGAGCCACACGGTCGAAGGCTTTGGAGAAGTCGAGAAAAAAGCAATCTGTTTGAAGATTATGGTCCATGTTAAAATGCAAGTCTGTAGTGAATTCTAGTAACTGCGTCTCACATGACAAGCCTTTCCTAAACCCATGTTGGTTAATAAAGAAAAAATTATTTGATTCCAGATGATGATATATGTGAGATGCAATGATATGTTCAAGCATTTTGCAGCAAATACTTGTCAATGATATCGGCCGATAGTTTTCTGGGGAATTCTTGCTACCATTTTTGTGAACTGGTATCACTTTTGCAATTTTCCAGTCTAAGGGAAGCTGGCCTGATGACAATGACTGGCGGAATATATTGCATAAGAATTTGCTAGATAACGTGACTGTATTCTTTAAAATTTTTGAGTTAATATTATCGACACCCGAAGAAGTAGTCAACTTAAGGTTATTTATGAGACCTGTGATACCATCCTCTGTTACATCGATGGATTGCATGTACTGGTAATCTAGATCAGTGACTTCCGGCAGATTAGAATGGTCTTCTATTGTGAATATGCATGAAAAAAATTCATTAAAGACGACTGGGCATTCCTTGGCACTGATTGGAGCTTGATTCCTATCATTTAGTGAGATGTGTTGTGAGCCACTATTGGGTGAAATCACCTGCCAGAATTTTCGGGGGTTGTTTTTAAGTAGTGAAGGTAGATCTTGAGAGTAGTATTTTTCTTTAGCCTATCTTAAAGATGAACAGTAAACTTTCGAAAATGAGCTATATTTGTCCCATACCACGGGTGAGTTTGTACGCTTTGCAGTTGCGTATAGCCTTTTCTTCTTGTTTCTGAGCCGTCGAAGGTGCTTGGTGAACCAAGGGTTCTGTCTATCGCCTGTTATTCTTATTTGGGGGATATACGTTTCCACTAAAGCACACAGCTTTTCCTTAAACAGAAGCCAGTTTTCGTTGACTGACCGAGCAGAAAACGAAGCTAGAAAGGTGCCAGAAAGAAAAGTCTCAAGTTCTTTGTTAATATTGCCATAGTCTCCCCTGTTGTAATCACGGAGGATTTTGTTTGAGACGCGTGTATACTTCAAGGGAATGTTAAGAGTAAGTTGTAGTAGCTTGTGATCACTGAAACCGTCTAAGCAAACAACTTCACCAATTGTTTCAGGGGTGTTAGTGAAAACTAAATCTAAAATGTTAGTGCCACGGGTGGGCTGGGTAATTATTTGGAATAAATTGAAATCTAACATTAAAGAAATGAACTCCATTGATGTATGACAAGAGGATGATAGGTTATTCCAGTCGATCAAAGGAAAATTAAAGTCGCCAAAAACATAGATGATATCAGCCTGAGAGAGCTCAAGGGCTTTAGAAATACTATTGCGCAGTTCGACAAGAAAGTACTGGTTTGCATCGGGAGGACGATAACAACATCCTATCAGTAGCTTCTTTCTGTAGGTTTGACATTCAGCCCATACTATCTCAATACTAGAATCTACATTAATAACTTGTGAGGTAACTGTTCTTTTGATCCCAAGGAGTACGCCACCACCTCTCTTTTCGGTCCGATCACACCTTAAAATGTTATATGTGCTATCATGTGGAAATATTTCATTATCTGTTATTTCAGAGTGTAGCCATGTTTCAGTGAGAACAAGAATATCTGAACTGCAGTCATCAAGAAATGAGGCAATATCGTCGCGTTTAGGCAACAGACTTCGGATATTTGTGAAAGATATTGATAATGATGGTGCGATGACAGGTAACTTTGACTTCTTACAGTTCACATCATGCAGTGTGGTTTGCTGCTATTTAACACAAGGAACAACTGTATTCCGAGTGCTATCGAAAATATAAATGGCATCCCCAATTCGTAGTCGATCGGTTGACAACGTAAATGGCTTTGCTTCAGTTTTCGCAAAAGCAATTAGCTGCTTTCTTGCCTGCCGGGTAGCTGGCGAAAAATCCTCGCGAATTGAAAAACCAGACCCTTTCAGTTTTCGTGCAGAAGACAAGATACGGCCTTTGTCTTTGAAAAACGTCATTTTCGCAATAATAGGCCTCACCCTGCCTTCCGCAAACTTCCCTAATCGGTGCACCCTCTCAAACTGCGCAGTCGTGAATTCCGTACCCAATTTTTCGGAGCAAAATTGTATCACTTTTTTTTCTGAAGCTGCCCAGTTTTCCTTAGCCTCATCTGCTATTCCAAAGAAGAGCAGGTTGGATCGTCGCATACGGTTTTCCGCATTTTCACATCTAGAAGATATTTTATACAGCTGATTCGAAACGTCACGCAATGTTTCCAAACACGTTCCAGAATCCCCAGCTGGTTGAGATGGCACAGATGATTCCAACGCTACTAGCTTCGTATTTAGCACTTTAATTTCGTTTACGGCGGCAGCGCGTTCCTCGTTCGCACGTATCAAGTCACTGCGCAAAGCCTTCTCATTTTCTGCATGTTTGCGTGCAGTTTCCAAAGCAGCTGCCTGTCTTTTTTGGAAATTTTTACAATCGGCTTGCATAGCAGTCACGGCGTCTTCAAGCTTACTTATTCGTTCCAAGGCAGCAGCGAAGGCGTCTGCCTCAACCTTCGACATTGGGCCGGGATTCTGCTCGACGTCACCCGCGAGGACAAGTAGCAGCTCAAACAAAGTAAAGTACATTTTTGCAAACAAAGTATCCAACCGCTTAATCCAATATATTGCCAATCATCCTCTTCAGTTTGCCCATTATCAGCAAAGTTGCCTGACAAAGTGGCCCTGGAAGCTGACGCACGGACCTGCACTTGGAAAAACGCATTTGCGCTGCGGGCGTTGTTAGCTGAGTTTGAGCTGCTAAGCTGATGGCCGTGCTTTTTACTCGCGACGCATTCGTTGTGTTGAACTATCTGGGGATCGCAGAACGGCCACCTTGATTTCGTGGCAAATTTCGCAGATGGAAAATTGCAAGATCCTACCTGAGAACGGCTCTTTCCAGGCGCGTTTTCCGTGGCATGAAGGGAAAAGAAATTAGAGACAGGTATCGTCGCAACCCCTTGGCTGTATTCGTCATCCGCATCCGGCATGCTTGCATCGGCGTCAAGCAGCTCGGAAGATTCCGTCGCGTTAGCTGTGCCACCGCTCTGAAGCGATGCTGCCTTCGCGTCTTGCTGCAGCTGCTCGGAAGCCATGTTGCCACCGGCAGTGGGCGTGCCCGATGATTCCAACTGGTTTTCTGGAGCAGTCGTTGATGTGGAAACTTTGGAGAGGTTATCCTGGGGTGTCGAGGAACATGAAGGTGGCGGCCCATCCATCTTTGGAAGCCTAGCCCAAAAACTTCCGGGCCCGAAGCTTCAAAAACGTCGGAGCGATGCGAACGTGCGTCTGATCGGTACGGCTGCTCGCATCGCCACCAAGGAAATGTTTATTTTGCTCTGTATGAATGCTCGTTCCGGGCTTTTTGTGCATTCATCCAATTTTGTGGTGCCAAGTAAACAGCAATAGTTACCGTACGAAGTTCCACCGAAGGGTATCAGCTGAAATAAAAAGTAAATTCCAACGAAATGTCATTTTGGTATTTATACTTCATAGGAAAACAGTGTGTAGAGGTGAAATGTACGAAAGTGGTTAATGGGCGGTGTTACAAACACACCGTATTCTCTTTTACATACATGGCGTAGAAAATACCCGACTCATCCCAAAGAATACCGTAAAATACAAAGAAAACAGATGATTTCGAGTTGAGTTGTAGGCTGCTGGGGGGATCAGCCTTGCAGTTGCTGCCGGCAATTGCTCCACCGTAGCGACACCTAAAATAAATAAATCACATAATGAGACACAGACCTCACAACTACAAATGGTCACTCCTCAGTTAACCATGTGGAGGCCAAATCCGTCTCCTGTAGGTAATTTAAATGAAGGCGAGAGGCCTCCTTCCTACACAACCGGTTCCCGCGCGGGAAATCAATGTTATGAAGAGAACTGTGAGGAACTCCTGTCTTCTTGAGGGACCCGAATAACACCCTCCTTTCCGCGTTATACGCAGTACAGGACATTAGGTAATGCTCTATGTCACCACACACACCACACGTTGAACATAATGGTGATAAAGCCAGGCCAGCCTTATACATACACGCAGGGTTACGAGCAGAGCCCGTGCAAATGCGGAGCAGTAAAGTGGCTTGGTTTCTTTTGAGACCCTTGATCACACATGGGTTGTGAGGTGAGCTCCACAAACAACTGAAGTGGCATAGCACCGCTTCTCTGAAGAGTCTATTGTCCTCTTGAGGCACTCTTCTCAATGGATTCCCAAACAGCGCTCTACGGGCGAGGCTGTCCGCCATCTCGTCGCCTATGATACCTAAGTGCGAGGGCACCCATCGGAAACGTATGGAAAAGCCTTTGATATGGAGATTGTGCACCGAGCGTAGGGAGCTAAGACTTAAGGCATCAGTAGGAAACCCGTGCTCTAACCTTTGAAGGGCAGATTTTGAATCTGTAATAACGACAACAGGTTCAGGCGTACAAAACCGTAGTTTTTTAGAGCTGCCTCAATGGCAATGCTTTCGGCCGTTGTGGAGGACACGACTGCAGTGAAGCGAACAGACCAGTCATACTTCAAAGAGGGAATGTGAAACGCAACTGCACTAGATCCTTTGACCTTGTCCACATAGCCATCAGTAAAGATTTGAAGATGACGTGCATATTCAGTCTCAAGATGTTCCAGTACCAGCGAACGCGTCGCCGCCAGAGAAGAACTCCGCTTAGCGCGTGCGTGAGGAATTGTCAACGAACAATCGAGGCTCGCGAATGACCAAGGTGGTTTCAACCTCTTAGTTCGACCTCTAGCGTCAATCCCGAGGTAACCAAGAGTATTTAGTGCCAAGTGCACTCGGGACTCAGATCTCTTTCGAAGGCGCTGTAGAAGGGCTCGGCCGGCTGCCGTCTGTTTGAGGCGGCCAATTTGCATCAATAACCTTTGTGAAGCGACTATGCTAAGAGGTCTCGATAGACATTCATAAAGTACTGCACTGTTAGGAGCAGTCTGCGGAACGCCAAGAGCCCTTTTTAGGCCCTTTCTGTGCAGAACCTCAAGTCGTTCTAGCGGTGATGCGAAGGGGAAATTAAAGGGAGCTGATACATTATTCGACTCGTCACTAGTGCATCGTGCAACCTGATCATTGAAGATGGGTGATTTCCCCATTGCTCACTTGCAACTTTACGGATCACATTGAGACGCGAAGATATCGATGTCACAACCGAGTCCACAGCTCGTTGCCACTGTAGGCGGTAGTCAATAATGACGCCCAAAAAGCGCTTGTGCTTCAATTGCCGAAGGCAAGATTGATCAAGGTTTATCTTCAGCCGCGCATACCTTCTTCCTCTAACCTGGAAACATGATGAAGCCAGATTTTCCCACCGAGAGAGTCAATCCAACACCTCGAAGGTAATTGTGTACTGAAACTAATGCCTGTCGAGCTTTCAAAGCTAAACGCTTGTATTGATATCCGGTTAACCAAAGACAAATGTCCTTTGCGTATATCGACATATGGATATGCCTGCAACGTTTTTGCACTTCAGCGGGAAGACCAGCCATTACAACGTTAAAGAGCGTTGGGGAAATTAAGAACACTTCCCTGAGGTACACCTCGCGATACCACTCTTTCGGTGCTTGTGGTACTTCCTAACCGCACTTGACTTTTACGATCACCGATAAATGAGTGAATGAATTGCAGAAGATAGCCCTGTACGCCCATGGCCTGCAAACTATTTAGTATTGAGCTCTCAAGGACGCTATCATAAGCCTTATACGTCTAGGAAAATAACTAGTGTTGAAAAGCCGAAAGCTCTATGATGTTCAATATGGCTTATCAAGTCCAAAACGCTACCTTGCGCGCTTAAACCTGTTCGGAATCCAGTCATGCATGTTGGCAGAGCCCTTCTGTCTTCGAGCCACCAAGATAAACGCTTACTTACCAGCTTCTCCATGAGCTTAGCCACGCATGACGTCAGTGATACAGGACGATACGAGGCTAACCCCCGTATGCAGAAATGCAACTTAAGTCGAAGCACATGCTTGACTTGATTTAGATGACGCCTGGCGTTAACGTGCCCAAAGACGCTCACTGCGTTTCCTTCGGCGCGTTCCCGATAGGCGTCACTCAGATCAAGTCAAGCATGGGCTTCAACTTAAGTTGCATTTCTGCATACGGGGGTAAGTCTCTCATTTTCTTTCCGGGCTTCAGCACTGAGACAACACAAGCCACCTTCCATGAAGGAGGAACGTCGCCAGTCTCCCACACTCGATTGAGATAGCCTAGGAGCATCTTCCGGTGTTCCAGAGGTAGGTTCTGCATCATCGGGTTGGTGATGCCATCAGGACCTGGTGCACATCGACGCCGAAGGCTGCTGAGTGCTGTCTGTAGCTCTCGAAGTCACAGACGTATATGTTGCAGGCAGAGCGCAGGGATAAACTCCTGAACTTACACTTACAAATGCATCTGCAAATTCTTCTGCCAAGCACACGAGAGGTTTCTGCTTGCGCAGTGCAAGCGCTTCGAAAGGTTTACTAGGACGAGAATCACCAGCAAGACTGCCAATGTCTGGCCAAATTCTCGTCATCGGTGAGAAAGCCGTCAAGCTATCGCAGAAGGGCGCCCACTGCGACCTACAGAGCTTGTTCTTATGGCGTCGAATAGCCGAGGTAAGACTATTGAAGGTCATTTTCAAGGATCTGTCATCCTTCTTCCGCATCAGTTGTCGCTCCGCCCTTCTGCGTGCTGCGCAAAGGTTCTTGAGTTTTAAATCCGGAGTCGGAAAATGATTAGGCAACTTGACCGCTGGGGTAGCAGCCATCTTACCAGAAATCATTTTGTCTATCACATCACCAGGAACACATGCAAGTTGCTCCCTGTACTGTTCCCAATTAACAACATGGCTAATTTTAGCGCCGCGCATATGAAAGTCGGCAGTAAACACTAAAATTGAATAGTGATCATTTCCCATGCGGTCAGATGCAGTTGACCACTTCACGCGGACGTCCGATGAATGCAAGGTTATGTCTATAGATGTGGCTGAGGCTGGAGGCCGGAAGAAAGTGGGACTTCCGTCATTGGCCACGCACAGGTCCAAACTGTCGATAACTTCTACAAGTTTGCGTCTGCGGGAATCTGTGTTCATGTCACCCCAGACAGAGTGATGGGCATTGAAGTCCCCGCTGGCAATTTGGGGCGCTGGGCAACGGTCACAAAGCTGCTGGAGAAACAAGTCCATTGCTACCTTCTTCCGCGGAGACACGTATACGGATGCGACAGAAAGAGTTCGGAATCCAAGCGGTATCCTCTAAGCCGCTACCTCAATATTATCGGTGCAAAGATCGGTGACGTTCAAAGTCACATGAGGAATCTCTCTTCGTATGTAAAGGGCGGCACTTCCCGCGGGAAATGACTTTATGCTGCAATTCTTATGGGCGGCATATCCAGTAAACAATCTCCCGCTTGGTAGGCCAGCCTCCGAGAGGGCCAATACTGGAACACGCGTATCTTTCAGAAATAATTTAAGTTCTGCTAATCGACTTATAATCTCAGCGCAGTTCCACTGCATAATAAACGGCACTTTCCGGTGATTTTTAATTGCACGAGGTTGAAGAAGACTAGCCATATTAAAAGGCAAAGGTCGCTGCGAAGGTATTAATCAGGTGGACTCAAAGGAAAGAACGAGCTGTAGAAAGTTCTTCAGGGTGCCAGTCTGCATCGCTTGAACATGAACGCAGGACTTCAAACAAAACTTGCAGAAGGTCGGACTGGTCCTGTTTTTTGAGCTCCTTATTTTGCTGGACGCACTGCCTCACAACTTCAACAAAAGTTGCGGACTGGGACCCACTCTTGGCCACTGCAGCTGGTTTCTTCATATCTTTTGAGGCGAGGGATTGTCCTCCATGTTGTCGAGTCTGGCTGTGATCTGGTCGCTGAGAAACTTGGACACTTTTTGCTGCAGCAGATCGAACAACCGACTCACCCACAGAGGACTTTACCGTCTTGCTAGGCTCAAGTCGCTCACTGACGTTGCTTGTTACCACGCTACGAACTTCCGACTCTAACGCAGGGAACTCAACTTCCGAATCTAACGCCGCGAACTCGTCACTTTCAGGTATCCGCTTCTCAGTAGGTTGTGGTTTGGGACCACTAATGAAGGACACTCGGCGGTGTAAGGCGCTTACACGGAAGGGGCAGCCACCGAAACTCGCTAGATGGTCACCACCACAATTAGCGCAAGCAAAATCTGCTTTGCAGGTTTTGTAATCGTGGGCGCCACCGCATCGTTTGTAACGTTGATCTTTTATGCAAACTTTGGCTACATGCCCAAAGCGTTGGCACCTAAAGCATCGGAGAGGAGGTTCAACGAATTCTTCGACTGCATGCTTAGTAAAACCGAGGTCAATTTTTTCGGGGCGCTCAGTGTTGGCAGCAAACGTTATCACAATAGAGTTAGTAGGTTTTGATGCCCATTCCTTTTCTTTAGTCTCCACCCGGCGTATCATACGTTTCACGTGCAGAACACCTTGCGGTTTCAAGTAGTCACAAAGGTCGCTTTCCGAATGCCACACTGGTACTCCCCTAATAACACATGTGTTAGTCATGTAGGAGTGGGGCAGCCGGACTTTAGCTCTTATGTCACCAATCTGAGAGCACCGGTGAAGAATGTCAACTTGCTCTTCCGTTGCGATATCTAAATAAAGAGCACCTTGCGTTGTTAAGCGGCTGCGAATCGGGGCAGATCCCAGCAGTACTTCAATGGCTTCGAAGAGCCTGATAGGATTCCGCTCTCTCAAATCAACACCTTTCTCTGTTGGCGAAACTGCCACTGGCATTCCGACCATTCTTTGCTTCCGATGACTCACCACCTTGACGCCGTCGCTGTGCACTTCCGCCATATCAACCACTTCCTCGTCAGGGTCGACGATAGTTGTACCGTTCCCACTGAGCGATGATGACGCACTGGACTGCTTATCGTCCCTGATGTCTGGCAGCTCCACACCTTGCGAGGCCATGGCCGCCTCCGCCACGCTGACTTCCTTCGGATGGCGCTGTCCCTTTAAGGATGCCGGCGCCGGAGCAGCCGTACCATTCCTATAGGGACCGTACCGCCTTAAATAACTCACTTAATGAATAGCAAAACCTACGCAAACATTGCAGAGCTGAGGTGACAACAGATCGAACAGCGTCGTCTTCATCTTCCATCAGATGATGTCGAAGCATTGCCCCACTATCGGGCGTTAATCCCTTCACTTTAACAGCCCACATACACGGGTGACTGGCGCGTTCCCGGCACAACATGGCATTCCTTATTCCTTAATGGGATGTCCGACACACCAGTCTGTGAGTCGTGAAACTTTGAAGACACAATCGAGCACGTGTAGTATATTTGTAATCTCTATGACAGCGAACGCGACGTTCTTCGATGTGCGTTAAAGTGTGTTAAACCGATTAGAAAACAGACCATTTTCAGAGACTAAGATTCTCGGAGCATTGCCCCACGCATCGCAGGCTTACAAGGCGACGCCGGCACTGCTACATATTATGAAAGTGACTGGCCTCAGTGACCGATTATACGCCTGAAGTTATGGACATCTGCACGTATTCACAACAATAGTACCTTCTTCCCTCCTTCCCCTTTCTTACCTTCCCACGGCCCCTTGCCCTGTGTAGGGTAGCAAACAGGACGTGAGGCTGGTTGACCTTCGTACCTTTCTTTTCTTGCATTTCTTCCTCCTACTATGCCCACAGAGGTGGACACAACACCTCTCACCCAGAACGTGCTAGACACTCGCAAAATGCCGGGGATGAATTATTTTTGTTTTTGCTCTTGATCTCACCCTCACTGCTCTCTGCGCATGCGCCAGATTACTATCGCGATGGATGCGCGAGGTCTGCGGTGGAAAGGAGGAGAACGGTGAGACCATCTGTTTAGCGTGCCATCCGCCTAACATAACCTAACCTTGCACTCTATCGATGCGTACTTAAGAAAATAATGATAAAAAGCAAAGTAAATGAGCGCAGAAAAATTGTTCCGACCCCGCGGAATCGCGCCCGGGCCATCTGGATGGGAACCAGGTATCCTAACCACACTACCTTGCCAGAGACAACTTCTGCCGTTTAATAAACCCCTCAAGTATATATGATAACAGCGTCTTAGAATACAACGCGGCGCATGCACAGAAAGCAATGGGGATAGCATTAAAGGCAAATGCGTTAGTCGGATGGCTGTTTTCAGTCGTCCAGAGGACAGAATTTCTTAGTTACAAATTGCTGGTTTTTGAGCTTCTCCGCGTTAACGTTTGCGCGCTCTGCCAGCACAACCAACGCACACCCGTGTTGTCACTCTTGGCAATCACTCGTCGCGTTTTCGACGAGCGACGGAATTAGAAGGTATATTTTGGTGAGGGAGAGGGGTAGCATAAAATTCGTCCCCTACATGGGCCCTAGAAGATTCAGTACACGCGAAATTAATTGCGTCACAGGGGCCAGGCTGCTTCCAAACTGCTTCAAAATGTACTGAACTTAATTTTTAATAATGTGACGTTATAGAAAGCGCCACAAACATGCTCTGGTAAGGTTCAGTACACGCGAATTTGCGTCACGTGGCCAAGCTACTTTTCGCTGTGTCACAAAGCTAGGTGCGGCGAGCGTACCCAGAAACTACAGAAATAACTTACAATACTGTTGCGGCCCGAATATTGCGCCGCAAACATGTCCCAGTACGATACATTTACTCAAATTAACTGTGCCAGGACGGCCGAGCTGTTTCTCGCAAACTGCGTAACAAGTCTCAGATCTGTGCCCTACAGCTCAATTGCTTGAAATACTGCCCAGACCATCAAACAAGATATCTCAGCTTGGATAGTCGAGTATGGCAGTGGTGCCATGTCTAAGTGCCGAATGAACGCAAGAATACGCCGGGAGCCCAAGTAACCGGGATAGATAGAAAACAGAACACGCGAACACTCACATGCGCAGCCGGCCTCGCTGGCTTCGGTGGCCTGTCTGGCGCATGACGCATGCATCTGGTGCGTCTAGCGTGTCTTTGGCCTGTCACTAGGTAACGCAAGAAAAATAACCCGCAAAATATAAGTTCATTTATACGGGAACTTTTTTTTTAGTTTTAGCGGGAAGGAATAAAAAACTAAACCGATGTCTGTTAACTTCCTTTGACATTTTTTTTATAGCAGCCGCTGTATATGACTAACATTCCGTAGTTTTGTCGGCGTCCGGTAACAAAAATGGGCCTAGGGATTTCCAACAAACCCATCTACAATTATTTTCATTGTTTGCTTTGTATGTGATCACGTACGGGTGCAGTGCGGTGGCGCAGATGTAAAAATGCGGAACAGATTAGAACACTCGCGGTGAAAAATAGCGTGACGTCAAGGTTAATAATAATATAATATTTGGGGTTTTACGTGCCAAAACCACTTTCTGATTATGAGGCACGCCGTAGTGGAGGACTCCGGAAATTTTGACCACCTGGGGTTCTTTACCGTGCACCTAAATCTAAGCACACGGGTGTTTTCGCATTTCGCCCCCATCGAAATGCGGCCGCCGTGGCTGGGATTCGATCCCGCGACCTCGTGCTCAGCAGCCCAACACCATAGCCACTGAGCAACCACGGCGGGTTGACGTCAAGGTTATCGCAGTGTATAAGCAGGCGAGGCATTGGCGCCAAAGACAGCTGCCTTATCGATGGGGCGGACACGTGTAGTTAGTACACCCGAAGAACAACATGCGTAAGAGGAGAACCGGAGGGAACAGCAACGAGAATGTAAACCGCGCCGGCGGGAGACGACCACCGACGAAGAACGTTCCCGCGATGCTGAACAGAAACTACAATCGCGAGCCGGGCAAGCATTCCACTCTGTGAATTGGGGACGGCATGGAAAGCACTTTGCTTTTTGTTTGAGAGCTTTGACTGTAGTCAGCTTCCACTGTGAATCCATCTTCACAGACTGCAATGGTTGTCATTTCCCGATCCTCGCGATAGCTAACGAACGGCATAAATACTAGCGTGACGTATTTCTTTTTGCCAGTTTTCACCAATTGACTCTTCTTGTTCAATTTCTTTCTTTATGGTTCGGGCTTGTTTCACCGCTTTGCGGTGGCGACCGATAAACGAATACAAAGTACCTCCAGCAGGTGTCCCTTTGTAGTCACGGTCAAGAACACAGTAGCGAGAACTCTGAATCAGGAAACTACCTTTTTTTGTTGTGCGAGCCTGTGCCCAGAAAAACAAGCGACAGTCAGGATACAACGATAGCTCCAAGCACAGTTGGCGGTCGTCGAGAATCTTATCTGCGGGTCAAGTGCCTCGCCTTTTATACACGACTCGTCGGAGGATGCAGTGTAATCGCGTGTGCTCGCATACATTGTATAAAATATAACACCTTTAGCATGGCGCACACAAGCTGGATACACAAGGCCCAGCGAGAAAATATAGGACAGATAGAAACAGCGATAGTGGTCGAGTAAGTTCGAAGTCGTGCAGGCGCGTTATGCGCTGATCGACAATGTAAGGTTGCTAGCAAGTTAAATGCAGTTCCCGGAGTAAGAACACATGGCAATAGCGAGAACATTAAAATTGGAAGCAAGCGATGTCTTATAAAGGGAGGACTTCGGTAAAGAAAGGCCAGTCGCTAAATTTCCAATGCTGCACGCTATGTTTCGCCGCATGAAGAAATTACGCAATGGGAACGCAGTGCCAGTGGGACCCTGTATCCAGTGTCATGCATAATTAGGGGCCCTGAGATGCACTGGACTCTGGATCGCTAAATTCGTGCGGCAGTCTAGAAGGCACCGGGTAGTGCTACGAAAAGCAGTTCCAGAGCAGAAGAAATGCTGTGCCTGCTTACGGCATATAAATTGCTAAATGCAGAAATAGAGGGAGAGCATTTAGTGCACAAGAATCCAGCCCCAAATAAATTCGAAATTTTTTACCTGGTGATCTTGAGCCGGGAGGTGAAGAGGTCCCGATAATTTACGATGTCCACAGACTGACTAAGTTTCGGATGCCGTTTTAATGTCGCGACCAGGCAGAGTAGATACTCTTTCTTCACGGAACTGAACCTTATGCCTCTTTCATCAGATGCTACAACACTGATTTCTTGTTATGAAAAAAAAAAGTCAAATGCACCGGCAATTCGAAACGCAGCCCAGGCAGGCATCTCGAAACGCAGCTACCAAAATTGGCAGTAATTGCCGATTTTGGTAGCTGTTACTCGTTCTTCGCACTGATGAAAGAGCATAGCGCAGTTATGTTCACTAAACCCCCTTTACAAGAATATCGACGGCACAAATGCTCACTTATTTTCATTTTTGTTGCAGAAGCACCAACGCCAGCATAGCGGTTGTGCGAGATAGGCTACGAAAACATTTCTCTATAACACACCAACAGTTTTTTGTTAGCTTGGCAAAATACTGTTAAAATGTGCCCCGCAGTTCTACATCATCTTATTTCAGCAATCCACGGCAATTGATATTTCTGTGTAGCGGGATCTAAGAGAAGCTTCTCCTAGAGCAGCTGTCAGTATTCGGCGACAGCACGTAACCATATGCTCACAACGCGTCGCATTGGTTTTCACTGCTATTTATGTGGACATCGTGGTCACAAGGAGGAAAGTACCAGGCCTGAGCGGCACATGCAGCACAGTCACAGCGTGAGCTGGAAGAGCGGCGACATAGGAGCTGCATTTTCGGTGCCACGGACTACAGGGTATTCGCGTGAAGCCGCTTCGCGTCGTTTTCAAGAGGACCATCTGGACTGTGCCTTGTGCTGCTCTATGCACAGCGCTGCTGAGCCCGATGTCACCAGGTTGGAACCGCGCTTCTATCTCTACGAATGGCTTCTTCAGGTTCGCCTCTTGCGAGGAGGCACCATAATGTGCACCGAAGAGTAAACACAGGTATCCATATTGCGTGGCGCACATGTTACATCCCTTGACCTGTGGCATGGTAGGTTGCTGTTGATGACGATGATAATGATAGTGATGATTTATTGGCATCCCATTCGAAACGGAGTGGTGGCAAATAGTCACCCAGCCTGCTCGAGTTAACCAGGTCCATCTACACGCAGCATGCAACTCCTTTATGTCGGGACTCTTGGTGCAATTTGAACTGACCGCAATGCACAGTTTGTACGCATCGGTGCTAAGTGGCGCGCATGTCACATCGCGTGTCAAATTGCACGATACAAATAGCACGATACTACACTAATAAGCGATGACTTATTCGCATTCCCTTTGAAACAGGACGGTGACAAATGGTTACATACATATCAAGTATGTTTTTCATTAAACCAATATTTAAAAATCTCCATAAGCTTTTTCTTCATCAAGACTTTTCTATCTACCTTGTACCGCTACCTAAGCAACTGCTTCACGGCATGCCATATGGTGTGATAGTATGCAACTGCAATGCAAAGGGTGCACGTATACACGCTATGCGGCGTTCATTTCGCATCCCAAGCCAAGTGGCACGATACGATTCGAATGATGACTTATCGTCATTCTCTTTGAAACGCGCTGGGGACATAGTAACCTAGCCAGCTTCATCTAATCAGGTTTCGTTTTGTTTTCTAGCATTCTTGTATACATCTCCTCAAACTGTTTTTTCTTCCTCAAACCTTCTTTAACTGCCTTGTACCGCTACCTGTGAATATGCTACATGGAGTTCTACCAAGTCTAATATTATGCAGCTGCAGTGCAACATGTGCACGTATGGACACTATGCGTTGCGAATTCACATTGCGTCTCTGCTCACGTGCTAGGACGCGTTTATAGGACATTTTCCTGCTACATGGTAGCAAGCGCTGGCATGGCTCAGTGGTAGAGTAGCTGACCCCCACGCAGCAGCCCAGGTTTGATCCTGGCGGGAACGTTTTTTTTTCTTTTTTTTTGTCGGCGATAGGTTCTATGGACAACACCCTTACAAAAATTTTTATTGTGTTTTTTGAAAAAGTCTTTTGAATTTTTTCTATACACCTATATTGTGTTTATTTGATTACCTATAAAATTTTCCTATAGAGTTCCAAAAGTTATTTGGCCACCGCATTCTTATAGGTACTCTAGAGGCACATTTCTATAGAACATTTCTGTCGAGTTGCTTGAGAGATGGTAAAGAAAAATTTTGAGTCCCTACTAGCAAATGCCTGTAAAAGCTAGGCCGATGTATGTAAAGTGCTTGCAATTTACCAAAGTACGAGAGAACTGTACTGTAGGCAATTAAGACTACGAAACATCCAGTGGCAAAAACATTGGTGCTACAACCACAAAGTATTCAGTTTGAAATGTTTATTGCACTTCAGACTAGATACATGCGTAATAACAGGCCTGACTTGGACAAGAGGCATTACCATTAAAACTGCAGGACTGCCAGTTCCAGCAGTGCACATTAAATATTTGGATACTAAAGCCTGAAAATAGAGTGATATGAATGTGCACTGCAATGCTGTGTCATTCTGACGAGACCACACAGCATTTTAGTCTGTTTAAGTGCAAACATAACACTGGCAGTCCCTGCAAAAATGTGGCAAACAGTTCTCTTCATATATCCTACAAAGCTTAGAAGCTTGAATTTTATTGTACACTATATATCGTACAAAGTTTAATAGCTTGAATTTCATTGTAAGGGAAACAATGTTGAGATAAGAGCCAATATTCTAAAATGAGGGTGACAAATACAAATCAGACCGACACACGCAATGCCTAAAAGAAGATTTAGCTCGGGAGCTCCTATGTAATGCACATGAACAGTAAAGTTGTTTTTCTTGGCAACTATGAGACCAAGTTTGATGAGGTTTCATACATTTCAAATTTTCAAATCGTAGTTTCACATTAACGCCAAAACTTGAAGGAAAAGAACTTACCCAGTTTGCAACTGTAAATTAACACAAAACAGAACAACCACAAGTCCGGTAATTCTGTAAATTATCATACCCAAATACGTCCAAAATACAGAAATACTTTTTAGACAAACACAGGACTAAATTGAATTAAGTTTCTGGCATCCGAGAATTCTATTCGTTGCAGGAAGAACTATTTGACAGGTTTAAGAAAAACAACACCACGAAGCCTAATAATCGAGGTCTCTGTTCCAGACACAGATATGGCAGTTCTGCAGACTCCATCTGCTATGCCTAAAGTCAACAAATTTGATATATGAATTTACAGCTTGCATGGAATTGTTGCAATGTTTGAGATTTTTGCGTATCTACAAACAAATTAATGATTGCACATAAGAGCAGCATATTGTATCGCAATTTTGCCAAATTAAGTTGCAGTCTTAGGTCCAATAGAAATGTGATTTCACTTTTACTTATCAGTAAGATTTGTTAAACTTACAGCTTTGTCTCTACAAAATTTGCAGTTTTCATGAATTCGTATCAAAAGCAGACTAGTTGTCTAAAAACGTTTCATCATGGTACTGAGCTACGTGAATTTTGCTTTTTTGTATAACATGTTTACATTGATGCAACGATATTTCTTTATTTTACCTGATTCCTTGCTGTAAAACTGCAAAGCATTCATGCAATATGAATGAATAAATAATAAGTGAATAAGTAAACAAACAAATATTGCAGTTTGTCGTAGCATTCCACCACCAGCATGACATGTATGGAGCTTTAGCTACTGCTCACATGTTGCAAGTTCATTCTTACATGATCACATGCTATTTCACTTCCTAGGAAAGGAGCGAGGAGAGGCTAGTTTTGGGCCTCATTTGGTCCATCTAGTATTCGGCGATGGTGGAGCTTGGAAAATACAATTGAAATTATTTTCAAAAAGTGTAGTGAATATTAAGCCATAGTGTATTAGCAGGCACAAACATGGCTCAAATTTCTATATAGTTGTAGCACTATGTTAAGTTTCATTTCAGTATTTCAGAAAAAATATAACAGAAAAGCGGCAGAACACCCCACCTCCCTCACCATTCTGCCAAACAGCGGCAGTTCTTTTGAAAAACACCTTTGAGAATATTTTTACTTTCCCAAGACTCTGTGACATTAGCACTGCGACAATGTGCCTGGCACTAGAATATCATTGCTAATGACAAAAAGTATCTCCAAACGACAACAGCCCAGTCACACGTTAATCTCATTGCGCAATGACAACACATTCCCATTTATAACATAAGCAAACAGGAACAACCATGAGCTAAGAGTCCTATACAGACGTCACACTATGCATAGCAAACAAATTTTTTGAAAAGAAGGAAATGACTTCCTGGCTTCTAGTGTTGAACGACAGACAAAATTAATATTCCATCTGCTGTTAGCCATAGTTGGCATGTAGTATGCCTAATATGCCAATAATAAATTTCTCACATGGAGTTTCACATTGAGCAATCATGATGATGCATGTAAGCATCCATTGCATGGGGATCAATAATGTTTTGGGCTGTTTTCTCAAATCATGTTGGATAACTGCCAATTTGTGCTATTTGGAACACAGTCGCAGTGCCACTGTGAGATACAATGGGCACAGTATATTTGTGCTTATTGAGTTATCGAAACAATTAGTTTCTAATCTAGTACGAGTATGCACACGGATGTGTATCCTAAACGCAATGATACGACTTCCTTTTGTAATTGAAAAGCTAATTCAGTTTTAATTAAACAGGGTCCTTCTTGCTACATAGCATGTGAAAAAAATATACTCAGGAATTACGTAACTTTGAAAATTTATTGCATAACTGTTATATAGGTCAAGCAGAAGATTTGACAAGAAATAAGGTGCCTGAACTAGTCGCCACAAACAAATTTGTTACTACAAAGGTTGCTTATAATTCAGTAAACAGATTGTGACCCAGTCTTATTATGTGGCATTCCTCAGCGATTTTGTTGGTGAATTGGTTGCCGTAGGCGAACAAAACCGATGAACAGTCTAAATCTGGTGCCCAGCCCCAGTCCCATCAGTGCATGGTCAAGTGGGACGAACACGCTGGTCCGGTGAGTGAATTATGGTGTTCTCTTAGGCATGTGTTGAGGCACCGGCCAGTCTGCTGCATGTACATTTTACCAAATATAAACATGATCACAGGAATAGACTACACTACCCCAGACAGACACAAGTCAAATTTAATGGTATCGTTAAGCAAGCCTTTCTTGTCAGGGTGCCTATATATCCAGTGGAAAAGAAAGTATGCAGCATATGCACAGCACTGTGCAAGTGAATTGAGAAAGGCAAGCAGGCAAGGGAAGCTTGCTCGGTGAACGATACCACCGAATTTGTCGTGTGTGTCACAGCCAAAGTACTGTATCCCTTTCACATGTGGTCAAGCATGCATAGGGCAAACTGGCCGGTATCTAATCATGTGTATAAGAGATCACCATATTTCATTCAAAAGACCAGTATGGTGGTCCAACTTGGCCGTACGTTTCCACAATGGGGCTTCATATTGGATTACAATCGTTCATCAGCTTTTATCAACCGTAAAAATTGACAAGTGAAATCGATGAGGCATACCACATATTTAGCAAGACATATGGGTGAGCCCCATATTTAATGCAACAAAAAAAGGCATTCTGTCTAGGTCACAAGGGATCCAAATCAGTCTGTGCCTACGTACTACTGGAAGTAAATGCACCATAGAAAGTACTCACCTTCATATTAGTTTTCAAGAAATTCAAGCTCCTCAAATGTGTATTTGCCAGTGGCCGTTAGTATGGGAACACAGAAGTAACTATAAAGATATCAATGATAAATAATGGTGTGCACACTACGTGCTTAGACATGTGACATATTAAACCCACCACACTTCGGATTCCTACATGCACACAAAACTGCACGAGATTGTAGCACAAACAGAAAAAAAATTATGCAAATAAGGGGTACAGCATAGTAAATAGTTTTCGAAGAATAAAACCACAATAAAAAGTGATAAATATACCACGTACAAAGCAAAAATAAAATGTAACTTGGAGGTAAGCAACTTATGCAGAAGAAATACTAAACTTCAGGAAAGGTTAGGTATAATTTTATACAGAACACAATAATGTGGGCATAATGGCTATGAACACAAATAGGCAGTAAGTTCAATAAAGTTGCATAAATGTTTAGTCTCTTTAGTAAGCTGTGTTAAGTAATGTGTTGATAAACGTCACTATGAATGATACCAAGCCCTCTTTTTGGAACACGTTAATTACATACACAGCTGACATGACCATCCAGATCACACGCCATGCTGCTGCAGCCATATCTCCACGGGGTCTGCATTTCTGGGGGCTCCTCAATCTTCTGGTTTATGTTGTGGGTCACGGCCTCACCACTACAAAATGAGTTCTATGTTAGATTATAGCAGTGGCACAATAAAGCTGTGATATCGTGAAAACTTGCAATCACTACCTAAAAGAGTCATGAAAACAATGTCTGCACTAAAGTGGAAAGGGAGCAAATGATAGCAATCATCGAATTCCATCGTAATAGGGACCACTTCCTCAAACGAAATTTTCGACACGCCGTAGCAGCAGACTGCAATGTAATCTTATTGTATTTTCCCTTACTTAGTTTAAACAACTTTCCCCTGTCATGCTTAGTTAAGTCAAAGTTATGTCAACACATCTTGTCTAGAAAATAAAGCTGTCCTAGTAGCAAGCTGTGATTGGCTTACATTCTTTCCCTAGAACTGTTCGTTAAACGAAAACCTCGTAAGCAGAGATTGTGGACAGCGTCGAAGCATTTATAAACGAGGAAAGGTCATTGAAAGGTGAAGAGGTAGACGGGTCGTTATTATGCGACTTTAGCAGACAAGTGGGGGCTCACGCACAGCTGCACAAGGTGAACACGGTTTCCGAAACATTTCTCTGCGGAAGGAAACGCTTATCAGGATTATCGATTCCGCACTGTGGCAATAGAGTTGCGTACACAATTCTTACAACCAGCGCGCAGCAAGTATGAGCACAGGTTTATCTGTTGTCGTGGATGTTCCACTTTCTACGTTGGCAAGGCACTCTATACACACACGGGAAGCACACACAACACCCATGAACGCACGTGTAGTTGGCGAGCACGATTGTTTACCGTTTCAACGGTGCGACGAGGTCGAAAGGCGATCGCCAAGTTTCAAGGGCTGCGCCCGCGATGTTGTTTGCAGCATACAAGCCGCTGCGTAGTGGACGAGCTGAGGCACGCTAATAATACGCATGACTTCTTTGCGACGTCCACCAAACTTTCCACGACAACCAGCAGAGACAAAGGGAACGCCCTCCACGGCATGAAAATCATTGGTCTACAATTAGCTGGCGCGCGACGCATACGGCGTGTTTACAGCGAGACGCAAGCCATCTTCTGGCACTTTCGTGCTCGCGAACTACGTCTCATTTCATTACAGCAAACCTAATAACACACGATCAAACAAACACACCGAAGTAGCTCACACTACCGATTGAAGATGGAACAATAACAACACGCCTTATCTTCGTATTCTACCGGTCACGTAGAATACGAAAATACCGGCGCTACAGTGTACTAGGATAATAGACAGTTTTAGTTGCACGTACGTAGAGGCTGTGCGTACGTATAGCTTCTATGTGTGAGCAGTGCGCATGCGTACAACGTAGCAGACGCGCGCGCATCTCACGGACGTACGTGAGATTAGAGAGTTTTAGTATAGCGTAAAACCCTTGCGTTAGCGTTAGCGTGCCACGCAACGCTAACGCAAAGAAAGACTGCACTGCGCGGCACAAGGTAGTGTTTTAGAATAGCGGAACGGAGAAAAGCGTTAACGTTAACGCAAACAAATACAGCGCCATCTAGATGTAAAGACACAAAGTACTGGAAAGCCAAATCCACACGAAATGTCGAGCTTATCCAATGCCGAATCCGCAAGTGTGTCCCTAAGTCAAGCTTATCGAAAGCCACAGTCGCTGCGTTAATTACGCATGTAGGTGTTTGGTTTGAGCGTTGTTTTGTCGAGAGTCGCGAAACATACCGATTAATCTTGGCATGCTGCGATCGAGTGTTCTGTGGGACCCATATTACGTGACCTTTTTAAGTTGGGATGACATAGACACCCTCATGCTTCGGGAATGAGAGCGACCGCGCAGGTTCTACGTGTCCTCAAGATCCACTCAACGTCGAAGCTATACCGGAGGGGACGTTTCGCCGGCAATTTCTCTTCCAGAAAGCGGATTTCCCACTTCTTTCCAATTTTTTGCAACGGACGCCCACCTTGACGTCCATCCGAATGGGTTCAAGGCGAAAACCTCCTTCACGAGGTTCATATCGTCGTCGTTGGTAAAACGCACACGCATTGTGACCACAGCACCGACCACACTACTATGTTTTGCCGCGGAAAACATGACATGCATCGGTTCCACATGCGGCTTTACACCAAGCGAACGAGCGAAATACACTTGGCACCATCTCGAGGCGGATACAGCAAACACTTTTAGCAAACCCATAGAGTTGTTCTACTAACTCTATGAGCAAACCCTCTCGTTAAGCCTACTGCGCCGCTAATCGAGAACGTATATCGTAAACAACGCCCATTTGTCACCTGTGCACCGCTGCCGAAGCATCATCACACAAATCTAAGGCGAACACGAGCATTAGTGGGGAAGGATAGAGCCTAGCAGTGCAGGCAGACGGCTCGATAGATCCGAAGCGGGCTGCTCTCACTTCGACCGGCGCCGCCATCTTGCCGTACGTAAGGCTCCCCTTGCGTGCGTTAGCGTTCAACGCTAAATCCTGAAAATAGCGTACGTACGTAAGAGCTCCAGCAGCGTTTACGTATAGCGCATGCGCAGTGTGGTGCACGCAACGCTAACGCTAACGCTAACTCTTTGCGTTTGCTGCTTTACGCTATACTAAAACTCTCTATTCAATTCTTTGCGTGCGTTTCTTGCGCACGTAGACAGCTTCGCGCGGGAGTTCCGCAAGATCACGAACAAGCGATAGGGGGCCGCGCGCGCGCAGACGGCTCGCATCGAAACACGGCGACGGGTTGAATTGGCTACCGCCGTGTTCACATTTCCCGATAGGTGGAGCTACGGGGTCCCTCTTGGCGTGCGTCGCGTACGTGTAGCTAAAAGCGTTTCAGATGGCGTGCACGTAAGGTACGTAGGCTTTTCACGTTTGCGTACGTGAAGCCTCTACGTAGGTGTTACTAAAACTGTCTAATGACATTATTCTAGTACACTGTAACCGGCGCCGCCAGCGCCATCTGTATAATAGTGCGGCAGTTGTGGCCTCCGTGATTTCTACAATAACCACTACAGCAGGTTTTGTGCCCTTTTGGGCCATGTTGCGAGACAAGAAGAAACATTGACATGCTCATATTGTATGCTATAACCTATAGGGCAGAAATAAATTACATGCAGTATTCTTGCTTTTGAATCGCTTATGCCGCACGCAGTCAGCAAAAGCGTGGCCTTCAATATCTGAACACATTACCCTGAAAAAGCTATCACAGGGGTGTGATTTTTAACGATTTCATCTTCTGTGACTGGCTTTAAAGCCCTAAATTACGTTATGCGCAGCCGTTACCGGCACTGCCTGCGCCGTCACTTCGTTTTTCATTGAAGTAACTTCCTGCTGTGGTTTAAATGTAGCCCACAAATTCTCGACGCGACCTCGAAGGTACACGTGTGCAGTGTGTGATGTTTCCGTGTGCTTTCTAACTGTATCCGTCGCACAGCAACAAATATACGACGATTGTTAGTTTTACCCGTGAGGCGCAGGTTACGCTTAGGTGTTTCGTATCTTGCTTTCATGGCGGTGTGCTTATCATGCGCGGATCGAGCACACATCGTCGGTGCCTTCTCTGTGCATTGTGTGACCCACGAAGATTCCTCGAAAAAAAAACTTCACGTTTCTGCAGCTTGCATTTGTCGCATTTCAGTGATGTGTGCCAGAAATGTGCGGCGGCGTTCGATGTGTACCCGCCCCAAGTGCTGCAGTCACTGCATGCCAGCAAATAGATATGACGCGGCTGCTACCGCGCAGTTTTCCTTAGTGTTTCTTGTTTATCTTTGTGATTTATCTGCATATGTGATAGAAACCACAACGCGCGCTTCCATTATACTACTTTGGTTTTTCTATTTTTGATTAGTATGATGTTCGCCTTCGTCAATGAGTGTCTTTTTAAAGATGCTCTGGCTTGATCGTAAAAAACCTCTGAAATGCCTATTGCAAAAATCAGCGTCTTCCATTGCCTTCCAATGTGAAACCAGCGCGCTTTTTGGCACCTGGATTGGGCCCGGGACCTTGAGCTGCTCGCCGAGTATTCCGAGCTGAACCACCGTAGGCGGCTTCGCCTTGGCCTTCCTCCATCATTGTCGTCGTCTTCCTTCCTCCTTCCGGGTGGAGGATGCTTCTTGGTGGTAGTGCTCTTGTTTTTTAGCTTTTGTTTGCACTCGCAAGACCCCGTGGCGTGGGCTTCGCCGCAGACGGGGCACTTGAGCGAGCACTCGTGGTCGTCCGTCGGGTCGTGCGTCCCACAAGCGAGACAAATTTTGATGTTCGGGGTAGGACAAACGTCCGATCGGTGTCCCATGCGCTGGCAAACATAGCAGATTTGTTTTGTGGGCTTGTAGGGGTGGCACTCGGTCTCCCCTCCGTAGTAGTAGACGTATCGTGGAGCTACGTGAGAGCTGAACGTGATCAAGGCCGTCTTGGTCGTTCCCAGCATGCGGGCCTGCACGATTTCCACGCCTTGGGTCCTAACCCTTAGGTGAGTCCTAAGCTGCTCGGGCGGGGTATCCGGGTCGATTCCATGAATGACGCCCCGGGCCACTCCGTCTGGTGCCGCAACGTAAGAGTTGACTTCGTAAAGGTTGCCGCCCAGCACAATCCGCGTGATCTTGCGCGCAATATCCGCGACCTCCTGATCTGGGGTACTAACAATAATTATGTTGGAACCGGGTCTTAAGCGCACGATGAAATGCTAATCGTCAACTTTCCCTCCGCAGGCGGCCGAGACGGCTTTTGATATTTGGTGGTTGCTGAAACTCTTCACCTGAAGGCCCTTCTTGGGTCGAATGATGATTTTGAAGTCGCTGCGTGGCAGGGGGGAGAGTCGTCGCCTCTTCTTAAGAGAAGGCTTCTTTGATGCCCCAGCGCCTGCAGCTGCGTAGGATGATGATGATAATGCGGTGGCAGAGGAGGGTGATAGCGGAGAGATCACCCTGCCTGCCACGCACACTTGCTCGCCTCTGGCGAGCTTCTTCTTCGTTCTTCGCTTGAGGTGTAATGACCAGTTGGAATAAGGACATTCCGATGGCGTCCCTTGCGAAAGGTCCTCTTCCATAGTGGCAGGGTCGTCGTGGCGATCTTCCGAAATGTCTTGGAAGTCCATGGCTGTAGTTTGCTGCGACGAAGGCCCAGCGGCAGCTCGAACAATAGCACCGGGGGCGGGTGGCGCTGTAGCAACAACTCCACCTCCACCCCCTCCGGTAGAAGTAGAAGCGGCCGGCTGGGATCCAGCATTGTGCGCCATAGTGAGTGTCGTAGCAAGCGAGCGGCGGCAAAGGCGGCGGAGCGCCTCGCCTACCTACGCACTGCTACGTACGGCGGCGTCAGGCTTAACACGGCAGCGCCACCCCGGAGAACTTCAAAGTCCAAAAGCGCAAAATAATATGCACTCACGGTCTTCAAACTTCCCAAGGGGGTTCCGGAAGACTTCATGAAGGTCGTCCGACAAAGACTTCGGTCCTCCGATGTGAATTACTTAAAAGAATAATGAAAGTAGACAGAGCCCATGCGAAGCACGTCTACGCCGCTTGGCTCTTCTTCTTCTTCCTCGCACTGGAAACTGCACTGGTTGTGTTTGTGCCATGCTGGATCCAATACGCAAGGACGAGCGCTGCTGAATATTAAATGCTTTATACAATGTCATCGCTTGATACTAGTCTCTTGTCCTAAATCACGCTATATCTTGGGGTCATAAAACTCTATTTCATGTCGCAGCTTGGAATAGAGGTACATGAGCTGCCTTGTTTACTCGCGCACATTTGACACTGACGATAACTTTCGTTTTTTGCACCCTTTTCCCAGGGCGGGTAGGTAAATTCTTGAACGAAACCGCGCAAACGCAGATGATGCCACGTTTTTTAGTAGTTCGCAGGTAGCATATGACTAGGATTTGTCGCCGTCGTCGCAGTGTTGTTGACTGGACATGAAATCTATAAGTCGTTCAGACGCGCTCGAGCGGACCCCGAGTTCGAGGCCTACCGCAGATTGATATTATCGCAGCGATAACAAAGCTGAGGCATTTCGTGCGCTTCCACTTTCCCTATTCTACTAAAAAGAGTTCTGAGGCTCAAATACACACATTTTAGCTTTTGCCAGCTACCCGCGCCGATTTCGGTCCCAACCGAACCTTAGGCCTATACGTATCCACCGAGTCGGTCTGCACGCTATCGGCGCGTCTAGGCTCAGGAATCAAGAAGTCAAGCAAGGATAAATCACTCTATATTTCAGATTTCGCATCGCTGTTCTTAAATAAACCATTTTTTCATGTACTGTGCCAGCACAAGAAGTGATGAGTGCCGATGTGAGGCGTCATAAACGCAGGTGTATGTGCTGTCGCCAAATGCTCCCAGCACTAGCCTGCGCTTCTCTGACGAAGATATATGACTAGACAGACGTGTAGACTGAATTAAAGGCGTTACTGAACTAAGAAAACGTAGCATATCCCTCGCGTGAAGAACAATACACGGCTATCGAAATCGGCAGTAACCGCGTATACAGCTTCCCGGATCGGCGGTTCATTTAGGACTTTCTTGGAATTTAAAATACCGATCGAAAATTAAACTCGATGTTATGGCACTTCCGAGCACGCTAATGAATACGGACAGCAAATATTTCTTTTTGGCACAGGCGTGAGTTTTAGTTTCTTGGCGATAGCGCATCTACCATGTCTGTGCGAGAAGACTCTTTGAAACTAAAATTGCTTCTCGATTTTGACAAGGCAAATTATCCGCTGGTACTGGTCTGTTGGCGTGCACTGTCAAAAAAAATTTCCTTACTTAACAGAAAATTTGCTGGTAATTTGTGACCGAACACTCTTCTGTAAATTAAGAACGGTCATTTCCGTAGAACGGACAACTGTAAAAGAAAGACCGTAATACAAGATACGAGTGCTTCTGTATCTAGAAAACGGAAGACTCTGTATTCTGAATCTGTACTATAACCGTTAATGTACGGTGCTTCTCGTATTCAGAAAACGGAACACACTGTATGCTGAATTTGTACTATAACCGTTAAAATACAGGTGCTTGCCGTATTCAGAAAACGAAAGACTCCGTATGCTATATCTGTAATATATCCGTTAAAGTACAGGTGCTTCCCGTATTTCCTCTTGCAGAGCAAATCTATTGTTCGGAGAATGTGCCATCGAGGACAAATTTGCCTAGGACGTGCGAGAGTCGACCGAATTTTATGGTGCACTATTTGCTCGGATCAGCCGTGCTACCTTCTGCGTTCAGAATGTGTATACTTGAGCCATTGTTTTCAGCGGTCTTGAACAGAAATGCAATTTGGCCAACGCTCGCACTTCCAGGGTACTTTTGTGCACGATAGTACATCTCCTTTAATGCAAATGCAATGAAGGTAGCTCACAGCCAAAGCAGCTGGTCACCATTGAGAAAATTGTCTTGTCAACACACTGACATGGCTGCAGAGATTAAAACATTTTGCACTTTGTGATATGAATGAACTGCATAGCATATATACAAAAATGTGCAACATTTCAGTCCTCAAGTTCTTAGATCACAGAAGCAACTTTATTTTCTTCAATCAGTCGTCTTGCACTTCTTCCTGGTGAAAGTTGTTCTTGACCCCAAATGCTTGCAAGGATAAACTTGCTGCTGTTAGAAGAAACAAATAGTGTTCGGGAATATCCATCCTAAAGAAAGCGGCAAAAAAGTATAATCACAGAACACGACAAAGCCGTAACTTTTGTGTTAGAAAAACATGTAAGTAGACCAACATTGTTGAAACAAGGGATGCTGCTGTAGCCAACATTTCGACATAGGTACTTGTCATTAGGGTAGCAAATGTTTTCCTTGGCTGTGTTGTTTTGGATTGTGCATAGCTCACTGGCCCCTAGCCTCATTGGGGGAGAAGAAATTGGTGTATATAATAGGTCAAGAGAAGCCAAAGTGTTAAAATAAAGGAAGGAAGGGTGTGCTTAGCAGTGGCGATTGTGATGGAGTGGGTATGAGCATTGCTGTCAGTACTTGCTACGAGTAGGGGGTGACCATAATAGAAAACGATGTACACATGTAAACAGTCATTATACCAGTAGACCTAATCTTCCCAGAAGAGAAAATAGGTATCAAGATAAACAGCTTGCACTTTTGGAAAAGGGAAACGAAGAATTAAGGAAAATAAATTTTGTATCAAGATGCATCTGGTTAAGATCACTGTAAATGGTAAATGAAGGCACATTATGAATATATATTTGGTTGAAAGCCGATGAAGAAAAGATATATTAACCAAATATTAAAAATAGGGACATTAAAATAAACTGGGTATGACCATACAACAGTAAAGAACAGCCTGTGGAAAAAAAATGGGATGGATAATATAACCAGGTGCAAGATTGCAAAACGTCGAGCGCTGTTTATATTCATGCTGCTGTTGACAGCTTCAAGTTTCTATCTTTCTGTGGAACCTTTGTCTTACTTGAACAAGGAAATGGGTCATTTTTTAAACAAGCCAGTTCAAATGCGGTTCAAAGCTTCAGCATTATTACAATGAAAGAAAATATGGGCAGTTTTCCTGGGTGTGCTTTCATCACCAGTTATTTCCACTGGTGTAAGCTCAAAATTTAATTATCTAAATGGACCTTAGCTCCTGGCAAACCATTAGCTGGTCTTTCTTTCAACACAGATGCCGGCACATTATGTGTGTTGGCAGGAGCGCTAGCGATCTACATTATACCTGTTGCCACAACCAAGGTGAAACTTGGCAACAGTGAGTGAAAAAAAAAACAGCATTCCACAATACTGATTCAAGTCGTCTGGAAAAGTTGCTTAAGTTATTGTACACCCCCCCAACCCACCATAGACATAATTATACACCACACTGACTCTCATGGTGTCAACCATGCTATTATAACACTAGACATCAAGTGAGGAGAATTACGGGATAAGAGGGCACAATTCTTTTTGTTATGACATGAAATGTGTTTTACATTAATGCTACATTCGAACTAACAAAGGAGCAGCCCCTTTGTGAGATAGTGACCAATGCATACGAAAGCTAATGACATTCTGTGCAGCAGAATGACATCCTGCAGTCAAACCTTGTGCAAACATTAGAGTTTGAAAAACACCACAGTGGAAAGCAGAGTGCTAAATTTGTTGAAGATTACTAAAAATTATTCGATTACTCATTATCCTTACTGTTCGTTAAAGCTTCACAGATTGTTCCCTACGGGTGCTGTAAACAGGCACCCTGCTTTTACAGTCCTAGCAAGAATGATCTGTGGCACAGACAAGAAGAAATGTTCATGAAGTTTATGCAAGAGTGTTCCCTACAAATTACACCCCATTTCAAGTTCCAATGTGGCAGAAGAGGAAGAGGAAAAAAAATATTTTCTGGTGGAGGATGCATACCCCAGAATAGAAGAAACAAGAGTACCCTAACCATTGCTGCTGCCGATGCCTGTGCACTAGCAGTTACATATAATATGACAGTTACAATTGTTTTTCCACAAGCACTGGAAGCTGCTGCCAGTTTACCAGTACACAGTTGTAATAAATTTAGGGCAATTTAAATCTCTCTAATGGATTTATCTCATTTTATCTCATATGACACAATTGGAATGCAATATCCTGCAAATACGTGAAGTACGATGTGCCATCCCATACAATGAAACACCTTTGAAGAATCTGAATCACCACCTGCACTCATAGGCAAAGTTACACCCTTTGGAGTGCCCCTTCTGCCACACAATAATCGTTATCTGCCTTGATGCGTTTCCTTTCTTGAAAACGCCACGCCCGCTACTTTCCTGTCAGGCATGCTATCATGCTGATAACGTGTATGCCGTTCGTTACTGGAAAGTACAGGGCTCGCTGCATTAAAGAAAGGAAACGAATCAAGGCAGATGACAATTATCGCTGTGTGGCAGAAGGGGCACTCCAAAGGGTGTAACTTTGCCTAAGAGTGTGGGCAGTGACAAGGTAAAAGAGTGTGTTCTGTGTAAAGTAGTGCATCTGTATAACCTAAACCTGTGGAGAATGCATTTAGTATCAGCTGTGAAGGTTTCTAATTTTAATTGCACACAGTAAAAACCTGCATGCACATTTGCAAAACGCAAACCGCCTACCTTTTTGTTGTTCAAAGGTAACGACACGTAGGGCCATAACATGTACAGTATGGGTTTCGTTCCCAAACAATCGAAGTGAAAAGCACCACCATAAGTGTTATGTGCCTTCTGTCTCACATTTTCTGTCACAAAATTGTTAGTGTCAAATGCTGTGATCGGCAGAGAAACGGATTTTTGGAGCAATATAAAGTATTAAGTACTCTGATCTCAGTTCTTTCACTGCTATTTAAGCATTATCGTGTCTTAAAGTAAAAAAAACGAGGAATAAATACATGCGTATTTCATGTCACAACCCTCATGAGGTATTTAGTAGCCTGTATTATAAAGGATTCCAGATTTACAACACAGGACAATTTTATTCCACTGAAAGAATGGCACCATGCCAATGATTCTGCATTTGGTGCTATATTTATTTGTATTTACTTCAGTTGGAATGTGTGTGTATTGTCAGCGACATCGCTTGACATGTTTTAGATTGACTGTGTTCCCAATTTAGGCAAATTCGTATTCGCCAATACCCTTGTATGACACCAGGAACTTGCTTAGCAGGAGTATTTCTCACATTTGCAAGGTATGAAGCTCTTGAATGCATATCTAAGCCTGGGATGCACGCCGCCCTCTAATCTCATCAGCAAGTTTCTGGAACTCATCTACAAGGTTTGTTATGATGAATGTCAAGTTGCTTGAACGGGAGAAATAGGGAATTTAAACTGGTGAATTATGCAGCATAAGAATGATGTCAGCAAGAAGCAAGCATCAAGAAGCACTGCCGCTCAATGTGCATAGACTATCAAATGCAAGAATTATTTGGGATGATTTAAAATTCTGGCATTAGAACGAAATGTCTTTTAATCCGTATATGAGCTTATTATTCACTCTACTACCACTAGATTCAGCAGAAACATTCATAATCATTGTCCTATCTATGCCACATCATCCTAACTAATATACAAGCCTTCATAAGCTGCTTTGTTTACTTCTAGTTCTCTATGGGAAAGAGGTGTCCGTATGAAGACCATATCATATACTTATTACCCGTTTTTTCATAAATGATAAGGGAAAAACTTCACACCAAAATGCATTGAGCTTGAGCAAGTTCTACGTTTGAAGCTGTTGATCCTTTTTTCTCTTTGCAATCGTTGACCCACCTGGTTATTAAAGTAGACAGAAAAGCTGCAGGAGAAAGATGGAGGTGCCAAATTAGACTTGTGCCACAGGGGACCTTTTCACGGTCACTGGACGAACTGCCTGTGGCCTCGGCATCTTCCTTGAGGGCCATGGCCATGTCTAAAAAACCTTGTCTCCACAGGCTGCATAAAGAAGGATAATTTCTTGAACTAAGTCGTTTTCTTAAAAGAAACAATTTAAGTTGTATTCGTGGCTTTGCACCACAAAATTGACACATGACTGGCCACTCAAGACACTTTACATGTATTCACAGGCTTATTCCTTGGAAAAACACTTTTATGTAGCACACAATGAGTAACAGTAACAGAAAAGTGTATCGGGAGGCTTTCATATTGCTCTACAACTTTTCATTGACACTTTTCATTTAGTTATTTGAGATATTTATTAACTAATTAGGAATTACGTAATTACGCAGTATGCAAAAAATAATCTGAGTATCTCCAAGCGATGGCAAACAACATTACCTTCATTCTGTCTAGTTACATTGCATTTACATATTTCTAAATCTTGGTGCATGATAGTTACGACACTCTGTAGATCATAAAACAATATTACAATTTTCATAATCATCTCTTGCGTGTTATTAATGGCTATGGCTGCTTCAAGTTTTTCTTTCAGTACGGTACAAGCAGTTTTGAAGTGAAATTGTTTTGCATCGAGGGCGTGTAATCTAGAAAATCAAGCAAAAGGTCATGTTGTGTTCACTATTCAGATGTTTAACTAAGAAGCTGCAGGAAAAGGAAATAGGACGCAACACCTAATAAACAATACGAAATTTGAAAATTTAAACTGAACAAGAAACCAGTTTTTGAAAACGCAGAAAAAAGCCACCAGCTTACGTCGAATACACCCTTGCTATGTACTTCAAGTGAAGTTGTTACCGCAATGCTTGGGCACCATGTGAACGTAACAATCAACAACTTTGAGCAGAATATAACGCCACTAAATGAACTGGCCTTTGAAGATTCTTGATCTGAAATCCTCAACGACTTGTGCTGGCGTTTAATCTGTCGAGCTCAATCTCCATTCTCAAAAGCTGGCTCTCAGCCATAATTTCTCTAAACGCAACATCAGCTTAAATCTCAAGATAGGGTTGACCTGTAAATAAAGTGGATAATGCATGGCAAACATCATGGACACTCTCACATGTTAACCAGAGGGTTCACTCATGCAGCCATGAAATTGTGATGCAGACACATGATATATTGAAGCTGGTTTTGTTAAGTGTTCATGCTTCCAAGGCTTCTTCTCCAGTTGTGAAAGTTGTCTCCACTAGCTAAATAAGCGATGAGAATAAAAAAAGAACTTCAACATGCTCACATGTTGGTCATTTGGAAGTAAACAGTGGCTTTTTCGGGCTCCCAGGTTGCCTGGTGAAAATCTACTATGCCACAGTACTTGCGTTGCCCAGTAGAAGCCACTTTAATATACAATGTGTTCAGAGCCCTTTCCCTTTTTCTGCTTTGGAAAAAGTTTACCATGTGTCCAGTAGGCGTCGAGAAAGGGGACAGAAAACATTGTGCACCACTGATTTCTAATATATTTTGCTGCATGCAGCAAACTGCACCTGATGCAGGTGAAGCCAGTGGAAATGCGGTGTCATGCGGTCGCTTGTCCTGGAAGCAGGGCATATGGTGGACTAACTAGTGCGTGCGATCAGATAATACTGCTGCCGAAAAACTTTTCTTTGTGGTTTTTCACATTTTAGGAGGTCTCTACAAGTATGCTATGCGTTTTTATGACAATCTGAACCCGTACACGATAGTGTTCTATTACATCGTTTTTTCTCATTTTCCAGTGTTTCCATTGGAAGCCACTTATGTTAGCAACACTGTAGACACTGCAATGAAAAAATTCTGGACACCTTGAAACACTGCTTGGGTAGCTTATGGCACATCAGGCAGGCATGTTAGGGGAAGAAATGCCACACACCCGTGCAAACAAAGTGCTGCTGCAAAGTTGTGAAGCACAACTTACGGGACAAGGTTGGCTTCAGTCAAGGGCGCTCGATGTGCTGTCCATCCCCTGTAGTAGAGATCAGTGGTGTGTACCCTTCTATACTGGCTTTCTTTTCCGGTGGGAACCTTGGCAACAGCTTCCGCCATACTTTTTGAACCTGCAACATGTGCAGAGAAAGTCACATCACTTTGCGTTGATTGTATGGCTTTATTGTTCTACACATTCTATCAAGTCATTAAAAAATTCAGTTCGCACATTTTTACTACTGTATACAGACAGTCTAGTTGCTATACACGCGAAACATTACCATCCCTCTGAAAGAATGCAACAAAAGAAGCGTACACTGTAAAGCTACACTAAAATTTAAATTGAAAATTTAAAATTTAAACTCTCGGGCGGTGGTATCACAGCATTTTTTCAAAATTGTAATATCACGAAACATGGCTTTGCACTTCCATGTTTAACAATGTTGAGCCAAATGGGAACCTCTGCCTGTTGGTATGGATCGCTTATGTTCGCAATGTTTCGTGATACTACGATTTTGAAAAAGAGCCGGGATACCACCGCCAGAGCTATCGGAAGCTTTCTTCGTGCAGTCATTGGGGTATATATATATATATATATATATATATATATATATATATATATATATATATATATATATTAGTGTGCTTTCTTTAACCTTGTACAGTGCTCAATATGTTTTTTTTTATTCTGTCACATGAGTGTGCTCTTGTGATCAGATGTTGGTGGTTCCTGCATACGGTGTTCACAGCGCATGTTCTTCTAGATTCTGCTGTCTACAAAGGAGGGATGCAATAAAGTGATGCCAGTTGAGAGTAGCGCCTTGTTCTGTCATCTTTGTTTTGTCCGTTGTTTTGCGCTAAAAAAGCAATTATGTATTCCTTGTGTGTGTTTGAAGACAGCTCCACACGCAGTGCGATTCCAGTATTGCTGCCCAGTGGTTTAGCTCACCGCAGTTTCAAGTGCCACAAAATATAAGGAGAGAAAACTGCAATATAGTTTTGTTGCAAACAAGAATATAACGTGAAGTGCATTCCGAGGCCAGAAACCATAAAAAAAATTCATGATGCACCACAGTGCAGGGTTTTATAGCAATGTCAAATATATTTAGTGTAAATATCACACTAGGATGGCACACAATGGTGGTAATCTGTAATAATATAAAAGGTGCCTTAATGTTACAACAAAAGTTGACATTACTTAATAATAGCCCTGTAAAATTTAGCATGCAGGGGCACCAATTGGTTAAACAATAGTGAGGTAATGTCTATGTATACAAGTATTACCCATGCATTTCTGTCATTGTCCAAATGGCATAAATGAATGGGTAATACTTGTATACATAGATATTACATCACTATTGTTTAACGAAGTAGGTAAACTATGTCTGCCTCATACAAGATTAGAATTAAACCATAAATTATATATAGTCACCCTAACAGTAACACCTCATTTGAACTTCACAGTAAGTAGACGCCTGCTGATGCCAGCCTCCCCCTATGCTAAACTGTGGTGCATGCTTTACAGAGAAATTATAGTGGTATCACTTACATCGGAAGTTATTCCGGACTGCAGCGTTGTAGAAGACATCTACAAATGTCCCATTTTATGTAAAACAGCCTGAGTTGCTTCCACATCTTACCAAGTGCAAATGAAGATTAGTTCTCCTTGTTTAGCATTTTGCCTGCTAGACCACAATCCAATGTCATCAATATATTTATTTATTTATTTATTTGAGTACCCTAAGGGCCCGTTAGGGCATTACATGGGGGGGACGGAAAAGTTCACGCATAAGTGAAACCTGTACAATGTAAATATATGAAGGCATTAGGAACCACAAAAAACATCTAGCAGAAGCAAACAAAAGAAAGAAAGAAATAATGAAAGAGAAGGGTAATGGAGTTTATACAATGTTTAGTAGCGTGAAGCACGCATAGGAACCTAAAATGTGATGCAAACAATCAGTACCCATCAGAACACGAGTTTAAGGATACAATCGAATAATGATTTAGGTAAACAGCCTACACAGATACATATAAGATGAAACGGAATGAATTTTATACAATGCCAAGCACTTGAACACACTGTTTAAGTAAATATTCAAGGGAATGTGGGTTCGGACAGGTTGACACAATCTAAAAAGGTTAGCAGCGCTGCATGAAATGATGATGATTCCGTAAGCGAGACAACGTTTGCAGGTAACGACTTCCAATCAGCAATAGATAAAACTAGAGGCGAATTTTGATAAGCGTTAGTCCTGGCAAATATAGGTTTTTCTTTATGAACATGCTCTGTGCCTCAAATATATTACCTCAAGGAACCTAATTTGGCTTATAGATTAACACCTTCACATACTGCCACAGCTGCACTCTGTCATATGCGTTGCAATCATAAAGGAGTGCTTGTCCACCAGCACTCCAATGTCACTGACAGTGATCACCTACACATCTAAGTAGATGTTCATGATTCAGGTAGCAAATAGCCAAGAGAAAAAAAAATCCACTCACTTTGAGAGCTACAATACTGCGATAACTTGAGAGAGATGGACCGACTGCAGGCAGCTGACCTCTTCTCAGCGTGAGCAGAACAGCAACATGCCTTTCAGTAAAAAAAAGGATTGATTAGTAATGATAAGTTACCTTGTTTTTGCTGAGTATCAACACAATCTGACTTTCATGCATATCCACTCTCTACTTTATTAATGCAACTAAATTATTCGTAAAATAAAAGAGTATATGATGATACCATTCGCTTCTCTTGTATGTCCAAATTTTTTCGCACTGATACCCCGTTTACTGCTTGCTTACTGACACGAATGCCTTGACTGCCCAGACATCATTCGAAACAACACATCTTGCTGCACTGAAAAAAGTTGCACCAAGGAAACACAGCAGAACAGCCAAATAACTTTTTTTTCTGGTCACAATTCAAACGTGCACCCAAGCAAGAAAGTAACGATCACAGGTAGTGAGCCACTGCTATTGCCTCGAACGTTTATTTCCGTATTCTAACAGAAGTTCTTCTATCGGATACAGTATGCTCTCAAGCCAATACAATCGTCAACACAAGTGCGCAACTGAACGCAGTTTTCTTCTACGCTTTTAACCCAAGTGAGCAAAAAGTTAGAAGTACCTCACGGAAATTGCGATCGAGCCGATCGCGCTACCACTGGAATCGATTTCAAAAGATAGGGTGATCCCTTTCCCCATTCATGCGTCATTTTTGCCCTAAGACGTTGCATAGTGGTCTTTTGAAACAATATTTCTGTTCGCGTCACCGGCTTACCACACATCATTTTAACGCCTACGTTATGCAAACCAAATAAGATTAAAAGGGCTTACCTCATGAGCAAGTTACGAGCGCGCGTAGACTGTTGAACACCCGTTGAGAGCAAGCAGGCTATCCGTGTCCAAGCGCATACGTGCACCCAAACACAGGACAACTTCTTCGATGCCGCAGCCTGCAGAGTTTTGTACACGAAGTGAAAGACATCCAGCGCAAATATCTCCGCGCGATGACGGCAAATGTCGAGCGCACAAGCGTACACCACACAGCGACAAATTCGGAACTTTGCCAATTCGAACGTGCCGATACCCAAGCAGCGTAACCATCCATCGTTTCTGTTCTTCGCTCCCGATGCGTCAATCTCTCTTCCTTGGGGTCTTGCTCCACTCCTGAGCACAAATCAAGAGATATTTACGGCGAATTAACAACTTTTACAACACGACACGAAAAATTCCCGCTTACTACACATGTGCACCTCCGTCAGCCACTCCTAACGGCCGCGCAGCGCGCGCTGCCCCCTGGTGCCGCACTCTGTGAGCGCGGAGAACAGAACAGATTCGGTTTCGTTTTCGCATTTGTGCTTTAGTTACTGGAACTGCAAAACAATTGCTTGATAATTAATTGAATTCTAAAGTAGGAAAACGCTTTCTCTCCCACAAGTTAGTGCGTTTTATACAAACGGAGAGAGAATGCAAGAAGCAGAAAGGCTGGGACGTCAACCAAACCGTTCGCTACTGGGGATAGCAAACTCCTGTGCGGCAATGAAGTGCAAAGCAGTGCACTGCTATGCGTCCATAAGCTCCAGTATAGTGATAATTTGGGCTGGTTGGTGCATGTAATGAGTTCTGTCATAACATTTACCCATGTATAAAGCACATCGAACTAATGCTGTTGCATTCTAGGTCGAAAAGTAATAAAGCTTGAATCGTTACATCTCGGCACTGGGCATTCTTTTCCGTCTTTTTTATTCTTCTTTTGGACAGTACACACAGTACTAGCACGGTAATAGGTCCTTCATCTTCACTCACCTTCCAGTAGTTTGCACACATGTCGGTGCATGTTCGTGTTCTTTATTCTGCCGTACAACAATGAGCGCGCTTACCGGTCTTGTTTCGAGATGAAGCGCCAAATGTTTGCGATTACATCTCACCGCAAGAATTAACACATGAACAGTGAAGATTGTGCGTAGTCGATTTGTCTCAATGAATGGGTGGTTATTGTCAGAGACGAGTTATTTTGTAAATATTATGGGAATGAGTTAAACCAACTACATTGCAGTTCAGCAATGCCCTTTCACACCTGGGTTAATTGCTTGCCGCATTCGAAAATTTCATCCGACCGTTGTACTTGGATCTACAGGTCGCCAGTCTCCTTCGAGACCATTTGTTGCTAAATGTAAACGCAGTTACGATCATTATACCACTCCCTGCGTTTCGGTACTGATTTATAGTGCGTACAATTTTTGGCGTAGAGCACCAATGTCAGTCCGAGTGCACCAGCACCTGAGTGCCGCAAGCTTGTTTACATATATGCCCACGGCTCTTCGTTCCCTTAAACATATATGCTGTATTATTAACTGCAAAGCGCTTAATTTGAGAACATTGCGAGAACGCGCATATATTTGCGCATATGGTCAGCGTTACAAGGCCCATATGCGCGGCAAACTGCGACCGGAATAGAAGATGCGTATACGCATCTTCTATTCCGGTCACATATTTATACAATCTGTTATTGCGGCTTTTGGTAGAAGGCTAGCTCTCACATTTTGTACGCATCTTCATAATCCGTACAGTTTGCGTGTTCAATAAAATATTCTTAGCTCAAACTTTGTGAGTACGACTGCTCATTCAGACAGCTTAAATTTTCTCACAATAATACGGATGTTCGATCAACAAAAATACGGAATTCTGTCTGTTTCGTCCAAAACAGTGTATAGCCATTATATCATTACAGTGAAAATATCCGTATAGCTTAAAACGGAAAGCACTTTCCGTATATTAACGGCAGATTTTGCCGTATTTTTGATATATGACACACTTTCCGTATTTTTATCTGCAGTTCTCCGTATAATGACAGAAATCATCCGTAAAATTACGGAAATTTTTTACAGTGTGGCGCAGCGATAATGTGCAGGGCTTAAGGTCTGTAGGTGCGACAATCGAAGCAAGTATTTTTTTTCGTATTTTTTATGGCACTGAAACGCTCTCTGTTGCTTTCTGTAACCAAAAAAAATATCTACGGTGTCCCGGCATCGCGTATTTAACACGCTAGAGCTGTTCTTCTCACAAGTAGCTAGCGCCTCCCAGTACGCCGCACCGGCCAAACGCCCCATGCATCCAGTGCGCGGCACTGGGCCCATAATCCGGCGCTGCACTGGATACTGAGTTTCGCAATAGGCATGGAGTTGAAATAATGAGGCTTTATTCCTCGAAAAGTGCGCGAATAGCGATTTTACATGAAATTAGGGATACAGCTCTGTACATCAAAGTAAAGAACAAAATATCTAAACGTCTTACAGTGTATGAATCTTTACTGTGATGTGTCAATATCTCAGTACGCTCTCCGTTCTGTGGGCCCACAGCACTGAGACACAGCACATAACTGCCCAACTGCAATTGCCCACTTCGCTCTGAAGTAATGTACAGCACTTTTTCATATCGTTTGTTTCATGTACAAAATTTTTCATGGGTGCACTGTTGCCTTCCCTGGTTAAAAAGACACTGAGATATTATTCAACAGTATTCGACGTCTTCTGTTGAATGTTTATAGAGTGCAAATCTAGAGCTGTTCTTAAACAGGCCGCACTTTAGCTTCTTTAATGTCCTATAAACGTTCCTTTCTAGAACTCAGTACATATGTCATATGAAGGCACATTTTTAGAACGCGAATGGCGAGCCAGTATAGAGACAGGCCGCATTAGCTCTGGAAATGTTCCATAAACATTTTGCTATAGAATTTGGTATATAAGATGTCAATACGACCTCTATAGAACAATTATGGAGGGTAGATGTAGAGCAATTCTACAGACAGGCCGCATTAGAAGTTCTGAAAACGTTCTATAAACATTTTTCTATAGAATGTGGTACATAAGATGTCAATACGACCTTTATAGAACGTTTATGGAGGGTGGATGTAGAGCCATTCTATAGACAGGCCGCATTAGAAGTTCTGAAAACGTTCTATAAGCATTCTTCCATAGAATGTTGTACATATGCCAGAGTTGAGCTCCATGGTGAGTTAACCTCGTCAGACTTGTTTATTCCTGAACTCAGAAGCGCGCATCGCGTTAGACGGTGCTATGCGGTTTGCTAGGCTTAACACTCCGTAGAAGGGAGACCTCGCACGACCACCTGGTCAAGGTTGGTGCACTTGAGCTTCGAAAGCTTTTCCCTACTTTATTTTTTACTAGAATTAGCAAATAAAAGCACAAACATTACCTTAAAACCTGCATCGGTACTGTGGACACGGCAGAACCGCCAAAATGCATCCGCCTGATCCGTTCACCTTCTTGGCTCAAGTAAGAAAACGTTATCGCATATGTTTCAGGTCAAATAATTAGTTTTTAGTTGTACTTCCGTGCCCAAGGCAGCTTGCATAGCTGCTGTGTGGATGCGTTCACGTTCGATTGAACAAAAAACTATTCTTTTTATACGGTGACATTAAAACTAGCCCCGGCCCTGATACAGCTACTATTTCGAACCAACAGCAACTGATTGTGGAGAAACTGAAGGAAATTAGGCAAGAACGATTAACCGCAATTGACTGCAAGCTAGTACTGTTGATGGCATTAGGTGGTAAAGTAACGGCTTGTATTATTAAATTGGCTAATTTGGATAAAACTATGCATACCCTCGAGCCTAAGATGGACGATCTGGAAGATCGTTCCAGAAGGTCCATTCTTTTCCTTTATGGTGACCCTGAGAATGAAAAAGAACGTGATGACTCCTTTGTAGAAGTTTTAAATGAAACAATCGTTAAAAGCATTCTGAAAATGGAGCCTGTTACTTTCAAAAGGATTGACAGACTTGTGAAACCTGCAGCCAAAAGAAAAACACGACTGGCAATGACAAAACTTGCCGACTTTCAAGATAAAGAAGTCGTTGAAAAACTGTTGCAGGTTGAAAGGGACCAATTATCCAATAAATTAAGATTTCTCAGTCCGTATTCGAGACTTAGGAAAGAACACTGGAGCTATTGCAAAACAGAAAAAGAAGCAGGAGAGAGCGTGTCTTTAACCTATGACAAACTGAGAATTAACGCTGAGCTGTGCAAATCGGATGAGAGCCAAATCATGTGGTACCATTAATGAGAAAGTTGAGCATACTTAGCTCGAAAAAAGAGCAGCAAGGCGAATAGAATTCGCTGCGTCCCCGCCGAATCTTGCAGCAGTCGAAATAAGTTTCATAAATTTAAATGCACGTAGCATTGTTAATAAAGTAGATTCACTGGAATCGGTGTTGATTAGTCTAGAACCGCATTTATTTGCCTTGACAGACACATGGGTTGAATTGAATTCGCCTTGAATGCGCCGCACCACACTTTTCAGTAGCAAGAAAAGAGAGACAGACACGATGCGGTGGCGTTGAAATGTTTATAAAGAAAGCTCTCCCCTTTTTCAAGGCTTCCTGATGTCGAAAATGTTGAAGCAATTTTTTGCTAATTCGCGTTGGCCCAGCGTGCGGTTACGGTCAGGTGTGTTCAACGCTGTTCCACATCTGACTATGGCATTGCACGTTCACTATGCAACTATCTACAACGTCATGTCTCATGTCGCCGGCTAATCTTAGTGGGTGACTTCAACTTACCCGCTATTGATTGGAAAGCCATGTACTTTCAACGACATCCTCTGAAATAATCAATAATATGATGTTGGATTTTCACCCGAATAAGATGGTTAAACAGCTCGCGCGCACTGAGGGAACTACATCAAATAGTTTTGATCTCACATTTCTCAGTCGTCATTTTCCATTTGAAAACGTAAATTTACAATTTGTGCAAGGCATATCTGATCATGGAATAATATATTGTACTGTCCGCGCAGAAATCACTATTCCTGTTGTTGAAAAGTGTAGCATGTTTTATGCTGTTTCAAATGCTGATGATGTCAGTATTATCGACCATCTCAGTTTCTGAATACGCTACATTTGAAGAGCTTTCTATGGACGTTTCCACAGCTATAAATGCTTTGTGGAAGAGATACACAGACGTTATATTTTTTTGCCTTCTAAATTACCTGTCAATCAATATGAAAAAGGCAAAGAAACACAAATCCATGGACAACACGCGAAATTATGCAAGCTAAACGAAAAGTAAAAAAAAGCTAAAGCCTATTCACGTAAACAGACATGCGCTTAATGCATCCATTACAAATATGAAATGAAAATTCAGCTAGCTACGAACTATTTTTCTAAGACTCTTCCTAAATTTTTAAAAAGCCCGCCACAGAAATTTTGGAATTACCTTAGCCCTAAACACCATGATAGCCCCGCCGTTTCCAGTGATGACAACAAAAACTCCGCAAATTCTTTTAAGACTTACTTTCAGTCAAAATTTAACATCGATTATCAAAAAATTCCGCACGTAGTACCACGTGGCTGAAAGCCAGTTGAGCCGCTCACAATGATAGAACCAGGCCTCCGGAAGGTTTCGTTAAACGTTGACACGGAGAAATCAATTGGCCCCGATAACATACCTAATATATTTCTTAAGAGATACGCTGAGTGTAATGCCAAATATCTATTGCATATCTTTAGTAAATTATTAACGACGTGCTCACATCGTGCTGCACCCGCCGCGTTTGCTTAGTGGCCGCGGCGGGTTTCGGATTTCGGGCGAAATCCGAAAACATCCGTGCACTTAGATTTAGGTGCACGTTAAATAACCCCAGGTGGTCCAAATTTCTACGGCGTGCCTAGCACTATGGCGCGCCTCATCATCAGATCACGGTTTTGGCTGATAAAACCACATAATTTATTTCTTTAGCTCCTGCCGAGTGGGAAACTCCTAAAGCCATCCCCGCACATCAGAGGCATTTTTTTCAGGCCTATTTCCCTAATCCAGACCATAAGTAAACTTCTAAAACACGCAGTACTTAAAGACAAGAACACATACCTCGAACAGAAATCTATTCTTCCCTCTTACCAACACGGCTTCCGTCGCGATATCTCAACAGTCACACAGCTACTACAACTAGCAACGTCTGTTGTACGGTACGATTGTATTTCGTACCGTGAAATCAATTCCGATTATGATCACCATGCACTAAATAATGCCCTAGAGCTTCTGTTTTCTTGGTGTGAAAAATGACAGGTAACTGTAACTGCAAAAAATCTGTAACGTTCACCAGAACTTCAAAGAAACAAATATCTCATTTTACTTACATTATTAACGACACGCCTCTCAGTCGTGCATTTGGGCATACACATTTAGGCGTCATTATAACGCATGATCGTCGATGGAAAACCTATGTTAACAATGCCACTTCAAGTGCACTAAAGCGACTCTTCTTTTTGAGAAGACGCCTTGGTCTTCCGCCCCACACATACGAAGCTGCTGGCTTACAAAATGCTTGTTAGACCAATGCTAGAGTAAGCCAATATTGCTTGGCTCCGGTACACAAAGGAACTTATTGCAAGTATGGAGGAGTACAGCGGAAGGCAATAAGGTTCATTCATAATAAATACAAGCTAAACGATTCTCCGACTGAATTACTCAAGAAAGCTGGATTATTAACACTGCAATGTGTGGCAAAACTAGCCACAATGAAGTTTTTGTTTCAATTATTTCATGGTGACATACACATTTACAGGTCGAGACTGAGTTATATTCCATTCCATTTCATTTTCCTTCGTCATAAAGGAGGGGACGGGACTAAAAGTTGCCCGAGCGAGTTCACAGCGGTCCCGACATGGCAGTACAGCTGTCGCGGAGAGCGAACATCGTTCATAACAGCAAAAACTTAAAGCGCTAATCACATTCAATATGCGCACAAGAACATGATTTGAGTTTGCATAAACAAATACAAAACAAAGAGAACTTTCATGGGAGTAATACAGTAAGAGGAGAGTGTTATTCTAGGACAATTTGTCCCGATAAAAACAATTAATGGCTTTAGAATAATACAGTAAGAGGAGACTGCTATTCTAGGACAATTTCTTCCGCTAAAACAATTAATGGCTTTAAGAAGCGCACAGACGATCAAAATCCCTGAATAATCTATTCATTAGCACAGGCATTGTATAACGTAATGTTGGTGTATAACCGTATACTCTGGGGGTTGGCACAGCCCATGGTTCTTTGAACCTTGTATGCCTTGTACATGGATATTCTTTCAAGTTCGCTAAATAGAGACATTTATTGTCGTTATAACGGAGGAAGCAGATGTACATCATTCTTAGTCTGCAGAAAAATAAAGGAAGCACCGGTAAAATATGATATTTAAGAAAAAGTTCAGGTCTAGGGCAGAGGTGCGGTACATTTGCTATACACCTGACTTCTCTTTTTTGAAGTATATGCAGCTTTTTTATAGTTGTGACGCCACTTGTGCGCCACGCAATACTCCAGTACTCTAGAAGAGAGGAGACAAGTGAATTATAAAGCAAAATTATAACTTTCACATTATGTGCCTCAGCCAGTGGCGTAGCAACAGGGGGGGCCGGGGGGCCGTGGGCCCCGGGTGCAAGGGGCCAGTGAGGGGGGGGGGGTGTCATATACGTCTGGAGACACCCCTCTTTCCACCGGCTACACCCGGGGAGGGGGGTGACAGAAGACCTATGGGCCCCGGGTGTCAGACGACCTAGCTACGCCACTGGCCTCAGCCTTGATGTAATGCCGACAGTGCTGAAAATTTTAGATTGAATGTGGTCAGTATGCTCAGTCCAGGTTAAATGTTCTGAAAAAATACGTCCAAGAATGTTCACGTATCTTACGAAATTGATAGCAAAATTGCCTGAGCGATCATTCATTAGCTGTAGTAATTTCTTGCCTTAAGGTCGGCATAACATCGCCTTTGTTTTTCCTGAATTTATTATTAGGCGATTCATGTCTGCCCGATTCGTTTACCTTTCGATAACCACAATGGTTGTTCGCTTTATTTCACTTTTCACTGTTCGTGAAATGAATACTGCAGAGTCATCGGCGTACACGACAAACTGCGCATTATCTTTGATGAGTACGACGTCGTTTACGCATATACAGAATAATAACGGTACTAATGCGCTTTCTTGGGGGACTCCTTTTCCCGAAGGCTACATGTAAGACGTTGCAGTGCCGATATCTACGTACTGAGTTCTGTGTGTAAGGACTCCAGGAGCGCATGTGCGGCCACGGACACCAAATTTATGAATATTTAAAGAGAAGAATGGGGGATAAAGATGTAAAATGCTTTAGAAAAGTCGATGTACCGACCTATTACGAATTCCTTGCTATTGAACGTTTGTATAATAATTTGTTTTTGCATAACTAGTGCCGTTTCCGTAGAACGGTGCGTTCTAAAACCATGCTGAACATTTTGAAAGAGGTTATTTGTATAAAGGTACGATATGATTCAAGAGTGCATTATTTTCTTTATACCTTTTGAGAATACCGACAGTAATGACATATGAGGGTAATTATTTAGAATGTTCTTGTCACCGTTTTTGCATGTTAGCACAACGCGGGAAATCTGCCTCATTTTAGGAAAAACACCCCTTGACAAAATAGTGTTGCGTGACGACTGGGGTTATAATGTCAAGGACGTATTTTACTCAGCCTGCTTGAATTCCCTTTGCATCTTTGGTCATGTTATACTTCATCGAATTAATATCCGAAAAACTTTCAGCGCAACTAGCTGGAGCGACGAAAAGCGAATCCGGGCCAGCGCTCCCAATAAGAAATTGACCAGAAACAGGGCTCTCAACGATTTGGTCATTGCTGTCATGCGACTGCTGAGCAAGGACGCGGTTAAGAAGCTTTAGCTCGGGGGCTAATATCTAAATACATGTAAAAGGAGAATTCGTTTTTCTCGGTAACCGCAGCACCAAATTTGACGAGGTTTCTTGCATTTAAAAGAAAAACTTAAAATCTAGTGTCTGTTAGTTTCGAATATTTGAGTTAGGTAGTGAATTTTTTTTCAAAATTGCCAAGAATTAAATATATTCAAAAAACGAAACTATCAAGTTTACAACTGTATAACTCAAAAACAAAAAATCAGAATACAATTCTGGGAATTGCATCTAATAGTAGATCTAAAGCGGACAAAATTGATATGTTACATATGAATATCAAAGAAAGTTAGTAAAAGGGAAATACAACTTTTGCAGAACCCTTGTAACCAACGTAACAATTTCGCTTAAGATGTAAAATGAGATATCTAATTTGTCCGCTTTGAATGGTCTAATGAATTCCATTCACAGAACGCAATATCAGTTCTTGAAGCAGAGCTATGAACTTGTAAACTTCATGCTTCTATTTTTTTCATACGGTCAAATATTTAAAAATCTTAAGAACATTCAACCCCTAAATGGAAATTCCGCTTGCAACAGCGACTAGAATTTAACTTTCTTTCTCAATTTCAACAAATTTCATTAAGACCCGTCTAGGGGTTATCTCCGAAAAAGGTTATTGTGTTTTACATGTATTTGAATCGGCCGCGTCGGAGTTGGGCCCGAGCTAAAGCTTCCTCTTAGTGACATCTGTGAGCGATCGTCCCGATAGCTGTATACCTCCATTCAAGACGCTATGCGAGATAGCTGGCCCTCTGGCTGGGTAAATAAGCGCGTTTAGCTTGCGCCATAGCACCTCCGATGCTTGTGTATTTTTCTCACAGAATAAATAGATATAATATGAATCTTTTGATTCGTTTAACATAGCTCATTTTTATATGATTTGAATGCTGCTAACAACAATGGGCCACTTGTTTTCACAGATCTTGCGTGCAAGGCGTTTTTATGCTGTATAATTTTTAACAATCTGCAAGTGATCCAAGGCTTGCCAGCCTTGTTAGGCTTATTTATTTTCTTCAATTGGGAAGTTGGCGTTGTAGAGGCTTTTCAACATGTTGATGAAACTACAGTGGGCAACATCGCTGTCCCCTGATGCCCAGGCAACACTCCAAGTTTCTTGACGGATAATTTGCCAAAAAAGTTTGAGTTTCTTACTTGGACGTTACGCGTGTTTGAAGCATTTTGCTTCGGAAGTTGACCGTTTGCTACTAGCATAGGTATACCAAAATGATCATTATTGCTTCTATAGATGACATCAGCTGTTATTCTATTGGGATTAATATTTGTAATAAAAACGTCAAACAGAGTTACCGTCTGAGGAAATAGGCGTAGAACTAGTGAATAATTTAGAAGCACTATTGGTAACAATAACCGAATCAAGATCTTTTTGCTGTCATGTAGATGCAAGCAAGCTCAGATTTTTATCGCCTCCAAGGACGAATTCTCAATTGTGCTATGAAGCAAAAGCAAGAAAACCGTCAAGAAAACTAATAAACTACTTGAAATCATCGGAGGGGTGGCAGTAACAAACACACAACACTGTTTTGGGACTTCTCAGTGTAAACACTTCACAGTCCCAATTCATGATCGTAAACTGAGGCACACTGTCGACAAATATGCCTTCTTTCGCCACAAGCGCAACAGCACCGCCGCGCTTACCTTCGCGATTTCTAAAGTAGCTATGATAACCAGAGGCAGGAAAGGCACACGACGCTCCTTGATACCAAGTTTCTGTCAGCATTACTGCTATAAAGTGTAAACCAAAATTTTCTAATAGCAATGTCATTTTATGGTCCTTATCTACAAGTGACCTTGCGTTTCCGTTAAAGAAAGTCATGGCTGACTTTTTGCGTCGCCAGACTGTTTGATTTCAGACAGATTGAAGCCCATTATCTGTCTAGTTTACAGAAGGACATCCTTTAGCTTTACCACGCAATTTTCACCCAGTTACCAGCGTGACTGACGGCAATGACAGGCGTTCCTTCAGATTTTCATTAAAAAAACATTTTTCATCCTTAGTGCAAGCGTATTTGCCGCCGCATTGTTTTCGTTTTTCATTTGCTGCTCCGAAGAGGCACTTCCTGGCAAGACACAAGTGCTCATTAAAAATATTGGTGCCTTCGGTTCCAATGCAACGTCTTCCGATAATAGTTTTTGCTTTTTTGTCTTTGCTAGAAAATGGTCACATGCTTCCCTGCGCACGATCTGAACACTTATTGGCACACTTGTCTTACCTACAGATTGAACGCTGTGGCCGGCTTTCATGTCGCTTTCATTCAAAGGCATAGATATTGCTTTTAGAATCTTCTTCAAACGGTTCAAGGTGGCCTCGACCGTGTCTGTGGCACATCTTTTAGTTCAATATTGAAGTGTCGACTGTATTACTATGTCTGAAAACGTGTGAATTCATACGCGTTCACTTGTGTACCCAGGGCATCGCACTCCTCTCGCAAAGCTTTTACAACTTGCTGTAAATCGTCATTTTCTTTCTCCACCTGAATCAGACTTTCTCACGTCATCAAAGTGTTCACTGATATAGCCAACACTGGTCTCCATCTTTCTAATATCCTTTCGCAGCTCACGTTTCAGGTTTTCAAGCAACTCCCGCATTTCCTGCTTGAACTGTCGTTTCAATCCGTCAAAAACCTTAACAAGTTCCTTTCACATTGCAAAACGTACAAGAGAAAAAAGAAATGAAGTAGTAGCAGCAGCTGAGACAGCACATTAAAAAGATCAAAGCAGACACTCGTGCTATCATCAACCCACAAAGTGTACAAGGATGATGTGACCGTCGGTTCGGCCGCCGCGGCTGCCAAATGAAGACGGGGTGCTTGCTGCTGAAGTTAAAGCCATGGGTAGTTGACATCAAGTGGAGTGGCCAATAGGATACGACCTGCTTCTGCGATGTCTCGAGACGGTGTACACGTTGCAGAAATGCAAGGGTGCAGATGTACTTGCGGCAACGAGCCCGCATGTTCTTTGCTTCTTGAGTGGCAGGGATCAGGTGGTCTTGCAACAGTAGGCCATGATATGGGCACTCTGCAAAATATACAAAGTGAAGGTTGAAGCGGCCGTCGCTTCCCTCACCGGCGTTGACAAATGCAGAAATTAGGTTCCATGCAATCGTTCTAGATCAACATGCTTCAGGCACTCTCAAAGACTTAACGAATACTCTGTCAACTCAAATTGCTTCAAATATTCATATTTCCCGCAAAGCATAAGAGAATGGAGCCAACAGGCATTGTGGGCTCCCGCCGTGAAACCTTAAAGGAAGCTTCCATTTCTCGTTCTGTTCGTACTATCATTCGTTCTGTTCGACTATCATTGTTTCCCTCCCTTTAGTTTGCGACACATTCTTTAGCAGACGGAGGACAGTAACCAGAGCTAAAAAGTCAGGTGTTCCTGAATGCTTCGTTTGTTCAGAATACTGGAAAATAACGAATCAAATATATTCTAGTGGCTATACTGACGGCTAGCTTACAATATCTGATTCGTATTAAAACATTCGAAAATCTACCAACCCCTACTTTTACACGTCTGTGTGCTGTGCTATACATATTTGTGTTCGTGACAATAAACCCCAGGTTCCACTCTACGCTGGTGTCATCTTTCTTTCTCGTCTCTTGTTAATCACGCTCTTTTTCGTTGTTATTAGGAATCCTGCCGAAATAACTTCTGCAGCTCTCCCGATCATACAAAGGAAAATGTTAACTTCTCCACTGAAGACCCTAACAAGCTTCAGAATTTTCAGTGTTTTCTGCTCTCATAATACACAAACCCATGTAGTAGAGTCCGTTTGATCCATCAACCCCCACAGATCGTTCGTACTGAAGCGAGGGGCCATGAGGTTCGCGCTATTTTACCCAGCTTCAGTTGTGGGGAGGTAAATCTTCTATTCGCTTCTGTTTGCACCTTTCTTGCACCCTGAAAGCCAAATTTCTCGAAAAAAATGCCAGTGCCTTTCCGACAAACATCCGTCATTTTCTTACCAGCCAGCACTAGACTTCACGCCTACAACTGCACGTGATCTCGGTGTTTTGCAGATCCGGCGGCTGCATCAAGATTCGGACTGCCCATTTCTCTATTCTGTCAATCCACGAAGCTCAACAGAAGCTAAGCTGGTCCCTGCACATTCTGAATCATTGACTTCCTTCGCATTGACATTGAACAGCCACCGACCCTCCCTTACACTCTCTCAATGAGCGCATCACCTCAGAGAACCACTGTGCTTTTCTTCGCCCATTCATGCTACAAGACACGCATACCAGTGCAATATGCTGTCCAGTAGCGCCGAGCACATCGCCGTTATCCCCGGCATATGCGCTTCACTGCTCTCACACAGCAGCGCGGCTGCCTCACCGCTGTCCATTCGGTTGTGCCCCACACTTGCAATCACGTACGGTGATTCTTACTGGGTCTATAGCGCTTGCTTCGGCGCTAAGTCGTTGAAGGCTAACGCTGACAGAAGCTCCGTTTGCTTTGCACTGCCTACCATCAGCCGATCGGCATCCAAAAAAAAAACGTTTTTCCACATTGGCATGATCCTCTTTGAGTTCCATGTTGAACGCGAACAACAAATGAGTGGCCATAGGCAGCGCATTTGGCGTCGGACGTGCATTTCGGTTCATTAGGTTCCCCTCAGGGCAATGAGCCTTTGCAGAAAGTGTCCTCAAAAACACAAACGAAGTACAAAACACTGATGCACAAAGAAATATTCACAAGAACTTCGTGTTACCCTATCGGACAAGGAGGCTGTGGATGCATGGTGCATTTCAACGGAGCCAGACAGTATCGTGGACTGCAAGTGGATCGCTGTACAGCTTGGCTTTCATGTGGTCGGACAGCGTGCGTGCAAAACGCGATGGGACAAGAAATCGCGAGCTGATTTGCGTGGACGAACTAAGACAGCCCCACGATGGGCACAAAACGACGGCGTGTGTAGGGTGATTTGTTTTCTAATAAAACCTGTTAACTCCCCATGCTTGTACCTCGCGCCACACTTACGAAAATCTCTTTAAACACTATTTCACTCCGAAGATTACCCTCATAAATTATAATATAAATGAAGGTGCCAGGAAACTAAAAAAATGGAGCCCAATCTTTGTGAACAAGACATCGAGTAATATTGATTTAAGAGTATTATTATTATAATTTTAGAAGTAGAGCATACACCTCGTGTTCGCTTAACACTCAACCGAAAACCGGCATATATATATATATATATATATATATATATATATATATATATATATATATATATATATATATGTATATATATTCATTTCCTGCGGTCTTCGGCGAACGAAAGCGTGTTGATTTTTTGCAGAAGGAACGTTTACACGATTGTGATAATGGAGCAGTGGATCGCATTTCCCGCATAACGCATACATGTAAACTGCGGTAATGCGCTGGGAATGGAATGTATCGCAGCGCTGACATTGCATTGCACAGCGACCACCAGCTGTGACGGTGAGAGGGTGTTTACCCAACTACCTTAAGCTCGAAGATAGGTGGTTCATTCGTCTAGTTGGCATTCTAATAACTTTCTTGCAAGCGCGCGAGCTGAAATCCAGTGAAACCAAGCCCGGCATGACTTCGATCAACACATAAATTTTCCGAATACATGATATTATCTGCGCAAACAAAGAGTTGTAAGATGAGGAAAAACATCGCACCTTTTGCTAATCATGTACATGCGCATAACTATTGCTACTTTTTGTTCTATGTTTCGAAAAGTCCAGACAACAAAGAAAAAAAAAATAGGATCGCCAAACTCGTCTTCATTTGTTGTTGCTTGTTTTCGGTAATTCGGCTTTTGTATGCTATTAATCGACGAGACAACCACGATTTGTAGAGTGCGTCACATGATTTACGAGCAGCTCCCTGCCCTCACGCCTTCTTGTGAATGGCTTTGCTTATTCAAATAGGATGTTTGCGCCCAAAGGCAGAGAGCTTGCGTTAATCATTTGATGTTACCTGAAAAAGACCAAATTTTTGGCTGCCAGAAAAAAGAATCCTTGATTTCTGCGCGCTTTTCCTCTTTAAATAAAGCATGCGACTTTTACGCTCTGAGTTTACAAAAGCATAAAACCGAAAATATGGGATCCCAAGTATTACGTCTATTCGTACAAATGCGTGCTGCATGTTGACCAGGGCGGCTTGGGATAGCACCGGTGCTGGCGTCGGCAAAAAATTGAACATCATGACATAGCAATAACATTGCTTGGGAAAAAAATAGTGGAGGTTTTTATAAGCTTTAAGTTGTGTACCTTGTTATCTTTCTTTTATGGTTATTGTCAATGCTTTCCGTTCGATAAAATGTACAAAGCCATCGCAAAAATTTTTTAACAATAGTGCCCTTGCCATCGCCGTGATAACCTTAGGCTTGCAGGGAACAAGCATTTCCCACCTTCGCTCTGCCCCCCCCCCCCCGCCCCCCTTGAGAGCACTGCAGAAGTTGCTGCACGTGTTTTTGCACGGACGATCAGTTACGACTTTGCTTACCTACAAGGTAGAGATAAGTATTGTGCAGTTGACCGATAAGCTAGTTGCCAAATAGTGCGATTCAAAGTTGCTGAGTGGTTCTGCAAGTTGGGCACTCTAGCCCTATCCTTGGATTTTGATGAGCTGTGTGTAACAATTGTTATATGTTTTTAGGGAGAACCAATAAACGACGTCCTGCATTCTCTCCGAGAATAACAGTACCTGAGCAAGACAGGCGGCCATTATGGCAGAAGGAAGCACGGTCTCGAAAGATGCAGCGTCGATAAGGGGTCGTTCTTGCTACATCGACCCTTCGTCCTTGAAGCATGCCAAGAAACCTGGATACTCTCACAAACTTGACGCCCTGAGACGTGTGCACTTCAAGCAACCCACTAGCGTTGCACACCAGTACCTGGACGTCGGCTGTGGTTCTGGAGGTTTCACCAGAGATGCCCTACTGGAACAAGTCCGTCCCTGCCGGAAAATCGTGGCCGTGGACAGGGAGGACACCTTGTTGGAGTACGCGCGCGAGCACGCCAGCCACCCTGACATCATCTATGAGCTGCTTGACATTGAGAAGGATGATCCACAGCCGCTAATTGATAAGTACGGTCAATTCGAGCGTATCTACTCGTTTCTAGCACTTCAATGCGTCCGAGACTTGGAGGGCGCGTACAGAAGAATGTTCCGGCTACTGAAAAATGGCGGGGAATGCGCCCTCGTTACGCTCACGGGGTCTGTCATCACGGACGTCATGCACCGGCTCAGCTGCATGGAGCAGTGGAAGAACTACGTTCCGGTGGGTAAATATTTGCACTAATACGGAGTTGGTGAATAGATTTAAGATGAGCAATCAATGCTCCTCTAATGTTTTTCCTTCCACAAAATTTAACCCAACGAAATCCTCTGTTTTTGCTAATGGCCACGGTTTCTCTTTTACGATTGCATACGTGGAAAAACGATACAGCAAATGTTGTAGCGCACCAAATCTCAGAGTCTAGCACAATGATTCGGTGAACGATAATGTCGATACACAAGTATACGAGGAGTACAACATGCTGCTGTGAGACGGGTTTGCCAGTAATGCTAACCAACTTGCATGGAGGCGGATAAGTACGATAATATCATGTGGTGCATTGACGACCACATCAATATGACTATCTATCTAGCTAGCCAGTAGGGTAGGCGGGAGTTCTATACGGGAGTTTTTAAGTTTCTAAAACAAAGGTGTAGAACAGCATAGAACATTCGTTAAAAACCACACAAAACTTATATGTACTGCAGAAATAGTAATTTGACTTATTGTTTTGCTCTTCAGGACATGGTGGATCTTTGCGTGTTCACATTATTTTGCGCATGAAGCTTGCGTGACCACTAATGACAATGTTTCTGCTGAGCGTGGTATACGCTGTGTATTGCTGCTATTCCGCTAACTTATAATTTGAAGAGCGAGATTGTCACACTTGTATTCTTTGTGCGTTTTTTTTCGTTTTCAGTATGGAAACGTTGCGATTTGTACATCTTGAGCCTAACTTGAGCTTGAACCAAACGCTATTAATGCATAAGTTTTATTATTCAATTGAGCGGGTCCTAATATTATTTTGTCAAGTTCAGTCCTGTAAGTCACCCCCGTCCAAGGCTCCTTGGCTAAGGGCACACATGGGATTGTTTGTGCCTCTCCTATATGCCTGATTATGGTAATGCAAAGTGTGCTCATATTTGGCGTCTTCCACTAATGCCTACCTAGGATTTTCGGAATTGTCGACATTAGTCAAGTGTTTGCTAGTCGTCTGCATTACCAACTGTTTATATTTCTCCATATTTCACTGAATCAGCTAACCAAAAGTGCTGAACATGTCTCATCACAAAACCGTGTGTGCAGTATTGCGCATCCAGAAGCATACATATTGCAAACCCGCGAGGAAACGTTGCAAGCCATCTGGCATGCTTGTCTCGTAACTTCCTATGGTACCTCTAAGTTTCCGCTTGTATTTCTCGAAAGCAAAGCGCGTAGTATCACTATTCATGGAAGACTTTATATACTTTGCAGGATCCTAAAGAACTGTACTCCGAGCGCTTCTCCTTCAAGGCTCCTATTGTGGCAGAGGCAATTGTGCAGGCAGAGCGAAAGGCTGCGGCCGGAGCAGGGTTTAATCTCGTGTCGTGCTCTGTGTACGATAGCCAGTGGATCATGCCTGATGTGGAGGCTTGGATGGGTGAGTTAACTTTCGGTGGCTTTAAAGCTGCCATTACACATAACTTCGATACGGGATATTGGTATGCCACAAACGCAAATATACATATCAGAGACAATATACTCTGAAAAACTCGTTTATTTCGACGTTCCGGACGACACCAGCGTGTATTACGAATGGTTTTACAGGTACAATAAAAGCAATTTTATGCACTTCAGGTAGGGTACAATTCAGAAATTACTTTGCTAATGAGGAGTTCTAAACTGAATGAGAAAAATATGGGAGAATACAAACTACAACACCGAATTACCAATATAAAATACTGCGTGAAGTTGTGGGGATACATGCTACGCAATGTTGACGCGCTGTAGCTAAGATGAAGAAAACAGTCGCAAATGTGTGAAAGACGAAACTAACCTTTAAGGCGAAAGCTTTACTAACAGCGTCGAACCGAGTTTCGCCGTCGCCAGCAATTTGACTTTCATTTGACCCCAACTATGCCGTAGCCTTGGCAACGCATCACGTGACTCGCCACGCCGAGCTTCGCTGCCGCCAGCAGCTTGGTGCATGCGCTATCAACAGCTGGGTCGCAGCATGACCACGTGACTGGCCGGTCGCCTAGTTATGAGGAGCGCCGTGCTCGCCTAGTCATGCGAGCTCGGCCATGGATGAGAACGAGGCCGGGCCACCTTCTCTGAGCATTGCACAGGGGCGACAGTCTTTGAGCCGTCGTCGCCAGCAGCGTAGGATTACCGTGTGAATATGGCCCGGCGAACTGCTTCACTGGAGAGGGTGCAGAATTCAACAGGCGTCGAACCATCGAGACCAATGTAGCGACTGCGTTCGCGTCCTGTTCATTTGTGCTTCGTTGTTGCTCTTGTTCACGGCATCTATCTGCATGTCTAGCACTTGCGCTTTCCCTGTGGCACAACAGGCGTCGCACCGTCGAACGATGCGTGTCTACCCAAGCCTAATCACAGTCATATCTAGTCACCGACCTCACTCGAAGAAGAACGGTAGCGGCGAACATAGTCGGCGATTGTCGAAATCTGATCGATGGTGCAAGCGTGTCGGCTTTTATACATGAGTCATCGAAGGTTTCAGAATAATCGCGGCTACCACATGTCTTTCAGGAAGTAGTACACAATTCACGCCACGCATGCAATCAGACTACATAAGGTTCAGTGACAACGGATAGAACCATTGATAAGATTCGAGAAACTTCTGATACATGCCGGTGCGTCCTCCGCTGAGCGATGACGTTTATGCTTTGTTAACCGGTGAAAAATCGGTCACCCAAGAAAATAAACCAGTACAGATGCCAATATTTTCGTGAGGCTAGGCACCATTGTCAGGCTTGTGCTACTGACACAAAGGAAAGGGATTTCTTGAAAATATAATTGCGTAGACACCAAAGACATGGTTAAAATTTTGTAACATATTCAGACGTAAATATTGTTAGTAAGTCAGCTTTTCCAAAGCGATCATCTCCTAGGACTTTAGAAAATTAAAGCAATGGAGCCTCGCAATATCCATAATTTCTGAACAATGGACATTCGGCCAATTCTCAACGTCAGCGCAATACACCAGCATAACTGAATAAGCAGCATTTAAAAAATATTTCAAAAGATCCTGCAAGTTCAGAAAAGTTTTAATTAGCTATGTCGAGAAGGTACTCCCTTCTAATAACATACGCATTTATCATCGTAGTGCAGTCGGCAGAGTGCTACGTTCTTACACTGTTTTGGTCAGGACAAATACACTGCGCTAACGCAGCACTAAGGGTGACTGAGTGCGCATGCTATTAAAATGCAGTAACCTCCCCTATGTTCCTAAGTCAGACTTGCTGAACTTTTGGTTCTCTTAAAATTATTTCTTTTCCAAAATTCTAGCCTTTGAGTAGGGCTGCTACATTTTAGCAAAGTTCAACAAATGGTGTTAGGAACAAAGCCCAAAATTGCTAGACATGTCCTACGTTGCGCAACTAGTTCAAGACAGTAAGTTAGGTTAGCTGATTACGATTATGAAACCTGGTCTACGGTGCAATTTTAGACGGGACACAGCCAGATACCAGCGTTTGTTCCGTATATTTCGTTGTGCTCGTTTAAACTGCGGCGTAAAATGTTTCATGATACTGGCGACTAGATATACATCAGGTCAATATGTCAAAGCAATAATATCGTAGGAATAGACAAAATAAATCGAACAGAGTTACTGAATTTCGCAAGGATGTTGCAGACGTCTGGTCATTATCATCAATTGTGTGCTAACAGACACTTAGGAAAAGCGCACAAAGGATAGACAATGGTAATATTCATATAAACACGAGAATACAAAATTACAATAAATATTTTTTTCTTTCAAGCCGTCATTGTTCCATGAGAGAATCAAAGCATAAGAAAGAACAGGGTGAAAAACGAGAAAAAGGGGGCAAGCCTCCCAATATTCAGAAATTGGGAGCAATGATCATGCTGGAGAGGGAGTCACTAGCAAAGGGTTATATGCGAGTTTTGAAATGTTACACCCCGCGGGTTCTTATGTCCCTTCTCCCCTTCACGTGCCTGGTGCCAGCGTGCATCCACTGCTTGCAGACTATGGTGGTCCATGCCGTGTGTTATTCTTATTGTATCACCAACATATCGTCCATGGCTGATGCCAACACTTGAACCATCGCTTACCTGACCATCATCTTGACGTCATCAGCTGCAGCAGCGCCCTGCGTACCCCGCAGACCTTAAAACAGCCGGCGCTTCTTCCGTTTTTTCACGTTGCAGAGGAGCGGCCAATCTGCCAGCATGTCTCGAGTTTTGAAATTCTACGCCGCGCAGGTTCTTTTATCCCTGGTCACTTTGACGTGCCTGCTGTCGGCGCCTTTCCACTGCTTTCCGACTATGGAGGCCCACGCCGCGTGAGATCCTGGTATTACCAGCAAATCGTCTAAGGCTGACGACACTTTAACCACCGATGACCTGTCCATCATCTTTGCCTCGTCAGCTACAGCAGCACCGTCCACACGCATCTGGCCTTTAAATGGCTGACCCTTCGTCCGTTCTTTAAGGTGGAAGAGGAGCGGCCATTCTGCCAGCATGTCTCGAGTTTTGAAATTCTGTGCCCCGCAGGTTCTTTTATCCCTGGTCCCCTTCACGTACCTCTTACGGGCTCGCATACACTGCTTGCCGACTAAGCAGGTTCACGCCATGCGTGGTCCTGGTATCGGAAACATATTGTCTAAAGCTTATGTCAAGACGTGAGCCATCGCTGACCTGTGCAATATCTTGACGTCATTAGGTAAAGCAGCGCCCGCCGCACCCAACTGACCTTGAAATGGCCGACGCTTCGTCCGTTCTTTCAGTTTGCAGATGAGCGGCCACTCTGCCAGCATGTCTGAAGTTTTGATATTAACTGTGCGCCCCGCCGGTTTTTTTATCCCTGGTCGACTTCACGTGCCTCCCGCTGGCGCGCATCCACTCCTTGCCGAGTAAGCAAGTACATGGCGTACATGATCCTGGTATCGGAAACGTGTTTATTTATTTATTTATTTATTTATTTATTTATTTATTTATTTATTTATTTCAGTACTCTAAGAACCCGTGAGGGCATTACATAGGGGGGGGGATGAAAAAGTTCAAGCTTAAGTGCAATGTATGCAATGCAAATGATATAGGAAGGCATTAGGAACAATGAAAGAAATTGATCTAAATGGCAAACAAAATAGAAAAAAGAAAGAAAGAAAAGAGAAACGGAGTTTATACAATAGTTGGTAGCGCGAAAAACGCATAAGAACCTAAAACGCGATGTAGACAACCAGTACCCATTAGGACACGAGTGTAAGGGTACAATCTAATGATTATTTGGGTAAATAGCCTACATAGATACATATCATATGAAACGGAATGAATTTTATGCAACGCCAGGCACATGAAAACGCTGTTTAAGTGAATATTCAAGAAAATGTGGGTGCGGACACGTTGAAAACTCTATAAAGGTTAGCCGTGCTGCTGAAATGATTCCGTAAGCGAGATAATGTTTCAAGGGGGCGAGTTCCATTCAGCAATAGATAAAACTACAGGCGACCTGAGGCTTATCGTCTAAGGCTTATCTCAAAAAGTGAGTCATCGTCGACCTGTCCAATATCTTGACCTCACTAGCTGAAGCAGCACCCTCCGCACCTAACTAGCCTTTAAATGGCCGGCGCTTCACCCGTTCTTTCAGTTGACATTGGATGTCCATTCTGCCAACGTGTCCCAAGTATTGAGAGTCTATGCTCCGTAGGTGCGTGACCAGTCTACTCGTTCCATTAAGCGAACTGAAAATATTTTTTTCTTGCGGATTCCATGCCCAAATGTTCTTTTACGACTTTGTCGGTTTGTGTTGGTACCACGCTCTTGTTTCTTCCGTCAAGTCACGTCGAGACAAACCCTGTGTGTCAATTGATAACGCAGGTACACCCGAGAAAATGGCGGAGTCTGATGGCAGGGTTATTTATTCTAGCCAGAAAGCCATTCAATCAAAATTACCAAATATTTTTTAACCCTTCGATTTGCTGAAAATGTAGGCGTAACCGCTCGCAAGTGTTAAGAGTGACATGAGCAATGTTTGTAGTGCTAATTATCACCTGAAGTTGTTGCAAGATAGACTTGAGTCTCATTTGGACGATTATGAAGAAGACTCAAGGTATAATGATTTGGTTTTCCACAGGATTCCTGATAGCCGCGAATTCCGGCGGCAAACCAAGCGAAATACTTTTCCCGAGTTTTCTTCCGTCCGGGTAAATTGCTTGTTTTCCAATGCTTTTGAACCCGTCCATCGCTTGTGTGCGTTCCCGAATTCGAAATGCCGCCCCACCATCTCTCACAGCTTTAACAAAAGCTCACAACAAAAGAAATGGCATAGTATTCGCAATCCAAATTAAAACCAGTAAGTATTTCTGTGCCGGAGCATTTCTGCAACGCCACACGGCAAAAAGAAAAAAAAACTCCTTTTTTTCGGCAAAGCGTCACCAGAGCCGCACTCATTTCAGCTAAACTAAAAGAAGCTGCTCATGAACGGCAAATGTTTACTGTTTGACTTGGTGTCGGTAGTGTGAAGGGAGTTGAGCAGCATTACAGCCTCGCACGCGCACTAGTGAAATCTAGCCCTACACACGAACATATGCAAACGCTCCACGCATCCAAATATGATTGCGCAAGGGCATGTGGTACGGCTCTGTCATTCGCACACGTAAATGCATTTCTTCGCACTGCGCTCAGAGGAAAGGCTTGTTACAGCGGAGCTCTCGCGATCGATTCTGCAACACAGCAGCACAATCTACAGGACAGCTGCCTACCATACAGCGATGAATGCTAGTAGCGTACGGTGAGGGGCTAGTTGGTATGACATTGAGAGAACAAAGAACATGTCGTGAACCACATGAACATGTCGTGTGGCTCTTTCTCTGTCTTGTTCTTTTTCGCGCAGTTTTTCTTTGTTCTCATAAGCGATGAATGATCTTATGCAGAAGCTAAACAAGACCCCCGCCGACATGTAGGCAACGCACATCGACGACGAACGCAAAACGTGGGAATGCCATCCTTTCGTACGTAACATTCGCTTTTCACACGGTCCTGCAAGAAACAAAGCAGATCGTGCAATCCAAGCTGGTTTAAGGATGGAATGGCTCTCGACGGCATGCTGCCTCACGTTATCGACGAAGAGAATGTCGACGTCGCCCCCTATCTCCGAATGGCTGGAGCCCAACCGCTCGACCGCCTGCGCATCAAGAACCAGCAGAGGACCAACAGTTCGCATTAAAGTCTCGGACGACGATACGTGGAGTACAAGCCAGGCGACAAGCCAGGCTTGTACAAGGCTGGTTCAAGCATGGTTTGCGTTCGGACCCCATACGCCGACGAGGCCTTGGTGAGGAATTTCTGTGACGCTACTTCGGACCCTACAGGATCATCGGGCGAATCGGCACACTGGGGCGCGATCGGAGATATTTTGTTCGATACGTGTTCTGTTCAGTTGCTGCAACGTCACGAAGTTGCAGTATGCAAAATTTGTGACAGCGGGCCGGAGAGAGCAGCCAATCAGGAAGCGGTCACCTCCCCGGAAGTTTACCTCCGTCATTTGTCGTCTGCTTGCAAACAGTATACTACAAATCCAAATGTTTCTCGTCTTCCAAGTGAATGAAGTCTTTATCTAAAAAAATGCATTTTTTCTTCTCAAGCCCAAACACGTTTTCAAATAGTAGTACGTGTGACTACTGCAATTTATAACTATTAGGTTCTTTGCGTCGTCCCTAGGCGGTGTCGCGCACAGCGAGAAGGAAAAAGAAATAAAAATGTCGGGAAGCGTGGCGCACTTTTCAAGAGGCAGCGACAACATCCCAGTGGCTCGCTGGCACCGATGATGTTGTCGATTTCTCTGTACAAACAACGAATTATTTGTTTCGAGAAAGAAAAACGAGGCCGGAATTCACTTTCTGTCATTTCTTCAAACGCGTTTCGCACCGCCACCCGGTCTCCTGCCATTCGTGCCATTCTGCAGCCGAAAAGGCCGCCGGTTGGATCCAATCCAATCCACCAGACGCACCATGCGAAGCCGTATCCTCGCTCCAAACTTCTCAACTCCCGTCGCGTTCGGACGAAATGCTCGGTGGGCGGATGATTCACAGGAGCGTGTCGTCATTTTCACGTCACCAAAAAGGGGGCGGCGCCCCGCGGCTGGCGACGTCGGCGCGGAGAAGGCCAATCGCGCGCGCCGGTAACCGAACGAACGCGCCGAGCAACTGTCATAATGAGAATAACAGCGTTTATTGTCTAAATGTACAGACAGCCAACATGGCGGCATGCTCTTGTGCCTCTCATGTCCGAGTGGCCGCTGCGTTCGGTGCGCCCCCTGGGAGTACATCTGGTCCACCAGTGGTGGCGCTAGTTTCCGTCACAACACCCCTTCCGCTCCAAGTTCGAGCTACGGTGAATACCGTTGCAAGGGTTGGCGCACTCTGATCGACCGCCGAATCACCGGTGTCTGGGGAATAGTTGGGGCGCCAGAAGGACTGGCACTTGCTTGGTCACTTGGTTCTGCCGGCCAAGGTAGCACACTTGTTTGCGCGTCATATCCCAGAGTGGCGGAACGCACTGGCGTCGTTGCTTCTTTGTGATCCAATAATGGCTGCATGCACGCTTGGGTCTGATGCTCGTCGCCGCCGCCCCTTCCAGATATAGGCCTGTCGTCTGTGCCTCCGATGCGGCGCCGCAGGTGGTCTGCATGTCGGTTCCACACTGTGCCATCTGCCAGCTGCACTTCAGTTGATGAAGAATTGGTGGCTGCTCCGACGACTGCAGGCACCCACCTGGCGCCGGACCTGAAGTTCCTCGCCCAGACAGTGTCACCAACATGGGAAGCTGGTTCCCTCCTAGCAGGAAAATCACTGTGCACCTTCTGCTGCAATTGTCGGAATTGCACCTTGCTGCGCAAGTCTGGTTTCAGCAAATCTAACGCTGTCTTCAGGCGTCGACCCATCAATAGTTCAGCCGGGGAACGACCGGTGAGGGCATGGGGTGTGCTTCTGTATGCTAACAGAATTCTAGCAATTCGACATTCAAAATCCCCAGGCTGCGTCTTCTTGAGCTTGTCCTTTACAGTTTGTACGACCCTTTCAGAGGCCCCATTGGATGAGGGATGGTATGGTGGGATCAAAATACGACGCACCCCATTGCGAGCCAAGAACGACTTGTAGGTTGCACTTGTGAAGGCCGGTCCATTGTCGCTCACGACGACGTCCGGTAATCCATGGCTAGCAAAGATGGTGCGGAGGCATGCAATGGTTGCCTCTGCCGACGGTGATGCCACTCTGACCACTTCCACCCATTTAGAGTATGCATCCACGAGTACTAAGAAGTACACACCTTGAAACGGCCCACCAAAATCAACATGTAGACGAGACCACGCTCGCTCTGGGAATGGCCATGGCGCCTGCTGCATTGCCCTGGGAGCTCTCCGACGTACCTGGCAGACCGTGCACCTGCCCACCTTCGTAGCGATGTCCTCATCAATGCCCGGCCACCACACATGACTACGGGCCACCAACTTCATTTTTTCCACTCCAGGATGACTCTCATGCAAAAGGTCCAACACTGCCGCCCTTAGTGATACTGGAACAACCACTCGGCTCCCTTGTAGCACACAGCCCTCCATTACCGAGAATTCCTCCATTCGGTTTGCAAAAGGCCGCCACTCTTGCCCTGGTGGCAAGTGTTCTCCAGACCACAACGCCACACGCAAGGGAGCTAACACTGGGTCCTGATCGGTTGCGACTCCACCACAGCTGCTGAGAGGACACCTGGGTATAAACCTTCCAACATGAACACATCCTGAATCCTGGAATCCTCCGGCGGTGCCCTAGCATGCGGTAGCCTACTCAAAGCGTCTGCATTTCCCAAGCTTGCTCCTGGTCTGTAGCATAATCGGTAGTTGTAGCCGCTCAGTGTCAGAGCCCACCTCAGCACCCTTGGTGAACTCTGAAGGGGTATGCGGCTCTCATGGCCGAAAAGTCCCAGTAACGGTTTGTGGTCCGTGAAAATTTCAAATGACCTTCCCCACACAAACTGGTGAAACTTTAGCACACCGAACACCACTGCCAGCGCCTCCTTATCTAACTGACTGTAGTTCTTTTCAGCTGACGTTAGTCGTCTTGATGCGAACGCTACAGGCTTCTCCTCTCCGTTCTGCAGCCGATGTGCCAGCACAACTCCAATGCCATAAGGCGATGCATCACAACACAGTAATAGGGGTAACTTAGGGTCATAATAAACTAACACCTCTGCAGATGTCAGTAACTGCTTACTTTGAGCAAATGCTGCTTCCTGTTTGGCCCCCCAGTGCCATGACGTGCCTTTCTTGAGCGAGACGTGCAATGGGTGGAGCACCGCTGACAAGTTCGGCAGAAATCTTCGGTAAAAATTGAGGAGCCCGAGGTAACCTGCAACTCCCGTGTGTCAGATGGGGCCGGTGCTCGTACAATGGCCTCAACCTTCTCAGGTGCTGGGTGCAGACCATGCTTGTCAATGACATATCCCAGGTACTCCACGCTTGTTGCCTCGAACACGCATTTCTGGAGCTTCAACCTTAACCCTGCGCCACTCAGTCGTCGCAGCACTTCCTCCAGATTGTTACGATGGTCCTCTTCGGAGACCCCAGACACAAGTATATCGTCGAAATACACGACAGTCTGGCGGCAACCGCGAAGCAGGCTCTCCATTTCGCGCTGGAAAATTGCAGGTGCCGATGCCACTCCGAATGGCAATCGGTTGTACTGAAATAGTCCCTGCTGTGTGTTGATAGTCACCAATTTCTTAGACTCCTCATCCAACTCCACTTGCTGGTATGCATCCCGAAGGTCCAACTTCGAGAACGTCACGCCTCCCGCAAGCTGTGCCCAGATTTCTTCGACCCGTGGCACTGGGTACGTCTCTATATCTGCTGCCCGGTTTACCGTGACTTTGAAGTCTCCGCACAATCTGATTTTCCCGTCCTTCTTCAGAACTGGAACCAACGGCGCTGCCCATTCCGCAGTGCGCACTGGCCTGATGATACCTTCTCTCTGCAACCGTTGTAGTTCCTGCGCCACCATGTCCTGCAGAGCAAATGGTACTGGTCTCGGCCTGAAAAAACGTGGTGTTGCGTCCTCTGGCACTCTTATCTTGGCCTTCACTCCGGCAAAGTTGCCGAGGCCTTCTGAAAACACCTCGGGGAATCGGCTTACCAGGTCCTTCAGGTCATTGACTGCGTGCACATTCAGCAGACTGTCGAGCGGCATACCAAAAGCTTTTGCCCAGTTCCTCCCCAGCAAGGCCCGCGAGCCGCCTTTGACGACGAACAACGGCAGTCGAGCGTGCTTTCCTCCGAATTCGGCAATCACTGTCGCCTTCCCCACGACCGCTGATTGATGTCCGAAGTAGCCTCTCAGCTGGAGCTCGGAATTTTCCAGCGCCATCCCCGGAAACAGTCTCGTGAACTCCGCCTCACCAATCACCGAGTAGACGGCCCCCGTATCAACTTCCATGCGTAGCGACCGACCTTCCACAAGTACCGTGGCGCAAATAGGGGGCACCTTTGGCTCCAGAACATTCACAACGTCAGACTGTGGAACAGCGGCATTCGTCGAACCACCCTCTAGAGACCACAAATTGCCAACGTCTATCTCTCCGGTTCCGTCGTCGGATGCTGCGTCTACCGGATCCACGACCATCACCGCACGCCTAGGTTGAGATCTGGCCAGTCCGACTCCCTGCCGTCCATCTTTATGTTCCGTGCCTTGCAGATTTGTTCCCGGTTCTTGTCTACTTGTGCATTTCTTTGCTGCATGGCCCCTCTTCTGACAACAAAAACACCGCAGATTCCTGAACCTGCACGACCGCTCGTGGTGCCGCCCGCCGCAGCGATAACAATCACCAACAACCTCGCCAGTCCTCGACACTCGGTGAATGGCCACCCCATCCGCCTGGCCGGTCATTATTTTGGCGCCAGAAACGGCGGCTTCCATGCTGGTAATGATCTTGACAGCGCGGTCCAGTGTTAGCTCAGACTCTTCAAGCAGGCTCCGTCTCATTGCCTCGTCCCGAATACCATGCACGATTCGGTCCCTCAGGTTGTTTTCTAATTCCCCGCCGAACGCACAAGGGTCCGCCAACTTACGCAGCTCCGCAACGAAGTCCTTGACTGCTTCGCCATCCCTTTGTGTCCGGCAATGAAAATGATACCGCTGTACTATCGCTGACGGCTTCGGTGCGTAATGATTGGTCAGCAACTGCAGACTTTCCGTGAGCGGGACATCACTTGGTCGTCGAGGTGCCAGTAAAATTCGCAGCAACGAGTACGTCGATCTTCCACACGAACTCAAAAACACCGCACGCTGCTTGTCAACCGCGATGCTGTTGGCGATGAAGTGCTGCTCCAGCACTTCCACGTACTCCTCCCATTCGTGTCCTTCCCCTGTAAATGGCTCCAACTTTGCCATCGCGACTGGTCGCCTCTCACCGCCCGGCTCCAAACTTGATTAATCCTCGTCGCCAGTTGTCAAGATGAGAATAACAGCGTTTATTGTCTAAATGTACAGACAGCCAACATGGCGGCATGCTCTTGTGCCTCTCATGTCCGCGTGGCCGCTGCGTTTGGTGCGCCCCCTGGGAGTACATCTGGTCCACCAGTGGTGGCGCTAGTTTCCGTCACAACAACAACCATCTCCGATCGCACCCCTGGACTATGATGTCGTCCCAGACGGCATTTCGCATTCACAGCGGCGCCGCGCAAGATCTGAAATAGCCTATGTTGTGCGGCTTAAGCCATTCTACCAGCGCTAAAAAACTTAGGCACTCTGTTCCTTTGTTGTTTTTTTCCTTGTTAGGCATAATTTTGTTTTTTCGCGGTCCTGTTTGTGGCATCGGGGGCGCTATTCTGGACATTCCGCCATTTTCTTCGATGCGTGACGTAGGCGCGACGCAAACAAAATGGCGCTGGTGGCCCGGTTTTGCTTACGTAACGTGACGCCAACTTGACGTTTCGCCTAAGAAACTGAAATGAAGGCACTGAATGTAGCGTTATCGGTAAAGCAAAACAGTTTTCCTCCGCAGTAAAAATAAAGCAGCTATCTCAAAGCGTATGATTATTCTGTCGAAAACGCTTCTCGCTTCCGTCGTCTGCTGCGTACAAGCCGTCGTCTGCTTCAGTAGCTCGGATGCGTGTCCCTGGAAAATGGAATGAGTCATCGCATGTTGGCGCCAACGCGCTTGTTTTCTTTCTTGAGACAACATACGCGACCTACCAGTGGTGATGCGCGCACGTTCTAGGCCACGTTATCGCTATTTCGTGAAACGCAAGTGACTCAGCCCGACTCGGCTGGCTTAGAAACGGCCGAATATCACCGATAGCGTTGCGCGCGCCAGAGATATCCACTAGAGCGACGCAAGCGCCGGCGCTGCCATCTCTTGTTCATTTCGCTGGTTACTCGCACCGCGGGAGGGAACTTCAAGGCGCCGCCTTGCGTACATTTCTTTTTGTAAGTTAGAAAAAGGCCGTTGTAATAACTTTTGATTGTGCGAAAAGGCATTAATCTCGATTACAATACAATTGCAGCAGTGAAAAGTGGACAACATTGCTGAAAGTTTGCTATATTCAACCAATATTATTTCGTATAAACGCGTTCTTTTAAAAAACGATGGCCCAAAACACAAATGCCAACACCACCCGAGAGCGATGCAAATACTATGAGCACGCGTTATGAACAAAAGATTTTCGTGGCGCCAAACGACGGGGAAAATGTGGCGATACGCATTCCTCTCGGCTGCCATTGCATATGGCTGCCCATTAGCATAATTCGCGCGGCTCGTCGCAGCAAAAATTATGGCGGAAAATCTCAGCAATGGCGGCCCTGCGAAACGTCACGCGTCGTCAAAATGACGTTTACGAAACAGCCCTTCCTGTGACGCTCCTCATGAGATATTCCTTCAGCCAATCAGCAAGCTGGCATGGCGCATATCTTGAATCGCCACCACATATTCGCGCAATTGCAGATGCATTGCACTGGCTTCTGCACGCTACCGCTCACATTCTTTTTGAAGCGCTAACATCACAATATATCTGCCAAGGACCAAAAAAATGTATTAGTCCATAACATTTGCAGCTCCACGTCACGTTTCGTCATCTTGATGAAAACGCAAAATTGCATTTTGCAATACTTCCGCTTCCCGGCACAAATTTTAAAACACGTGACCTCTCGACAGCCAATCAGAGAGTAAACATGGCGGATAATGGCGGCCGTGCAGCCGCCATGCGTGTCCAGAATAGAGCCCCGGGACGATGCTTTCTAAGAGGGGGGTCAATGCCACGTGCACCTATTTACCTTTCTTGTTGACCGCTTTTTCACAGGTTAACAAAGTTTAAACGTTACTGCTCAGTGCAGGACGCGCCTGAATGTATCGGAAGTTTCTCGAATATTATCGATGGTGCTATCGGTTGTCTGTTGTCACCGAACCTTCTGTAGTCTGATTGTATGCACGACACGAATTGTGTAGTATTTTCTGAAAGACACGCGGCCACCAGCGATTTTTCGTGAACTATCAAGTACTCACGTACGAGTATAAAAACCGTCCCGCTTGTCCCGCAGATAAGATTTCGACGATCAATGACTGTCTTCACCGATATCGCTGTGCTTTGCGTGTAACTTGCTTTTGTGGGCACAGGTTCACTCAATGTAAAGTTCGTTTTGGTATTCACAGTTTTTCTACTGTTCATTGTGACTACATTGTGACATAATGAGTTTAGAATTCAATGTGAGTGTGTTCTTGTATTATTAGAATGAGGCACATCGTTGACATGGCTGTACACGGGTCCTAAAGTAAGCTCTGTTTTCTCTCCTAAAATAAATATTGCAACATATCTTGCAGTAATGAATTTTCCTCGGTGTGTATCACATAACATTTTTTTATTGGGCGATGGTTATGTTTGAAGACTCCTCTAATATCTTCTAATTTTCCAATTTTGCATCTTCGGGATTTTATATCGAGATATATACGTGCTACAGTTGCGTACTTCTTATATTAGTTTGCGAGAAACCTGTTGAAAATTTGTCGGAAATATTTTTCAGCCTCATAGCCTGAACTTAAATGACCCTCAATGACCCCTGATTTCAAGGTCACTCAAGCGCACTTGCACAAAACCCAAAGTTTGGCAATTTTCGAAAAGCATACTCTGGGTGACATAAATGGAACTTCCCGTGAGCCAATAGTACTAATGCTGTAGCTTGACCGGAAAAAGCTTGGTGGTTGTCATGCGTTAAATTTGGATTGATAGGGCTTCGGATTTGTAAAATCCGCCAGTAGTTAAAACACTCTTTTCCACCTTTGGTGAAATAAGACTTTCTTCAATAAATCCGTGCTGAGCTTCGCAATACTAAGGTTGAAAGATTGCTGGAGAAACATTTTCGCACCTTATAAACATTTCGCTGAAAACTAAATATAGTCAGCATTCCTCTTAGTTTGTCCTTATTCGAACACAGTGTAGAATAAATAAAAGTTAAGCAGCAGTAGGAACATGCCACAATGCAATTACCGAGAGCTTAATTCCGCAAATCAAGTAAATGGCATTAATTAGGAAGAGTGAGAAAAACGAGAAAAAAAATTCAGTAAGGACGTTAGGACGTACAGATAAGTCGCGAAAACCGAAATACAAATGATCAATATAAACAATCACATGCTTTTGGGTTCATGCTCTTCTTTGTGGTTGCAGACAGCTTGATGCATCCTAACTGGTTAGCATTTTTCACTGTTTATATTATTTTATCTTTATGTAGCACTTAAATACTGCTACCAGTATGTGTTCGATTCCACATTCAATGCCCGTCATTCTTGCTTGGACGAGGACCATACCAGTTTCGATTGGGTCTCCCATCATCAACTTGATCATTTCCGTAGGGCTATAGAGATGTTCGAAATGGTTCGTGCTTTTGGTTTTTGAAGTGAGCTAGCATTTCAATAATGTATCAGTGTAAAGGGTGCCCATCGGGCTTACCTTCTATTGTTATAATAGTGGGTCTTTATACCCGTCGTACGACGTATTAGCAATTAGCTTTGTTGTAACTAGACCAGTCTATTTACATATGACATAGTTCTGTTGACCCTGACAACATCACAGTGCTGTTAGTGCGATAAAAAACTAGGAGCTTTAGATTAACGCCTTATTTAGAGTAGGCAAGTAAAACTGTATATTTCTTAAACCACCGACAACTGAAGATAGTTTATTTACTATTAAATCATTGTGGCAGTCGCAAGATAATGACAATACTCATTTTCTGCCTGAGATGGACGACTTTGTGGTGGCCAAGAATAGTTTTTTGGATACATTTCACGTCTTCCCTCTACAGTAACATAGGTCACACGGACAACATTAGGTCAATTACTCATATGTATTCTCGACCACACTAGAAAAACCTGTCAACGACTGCACGCTAAAAATAGTGCAACATCTGCGCTACGAATAAGTACCTTTGAATTCAACGGCAAGGATTGCATTGAAACCAGAAGAATATCAAGGGGAGAAAATTAACTCCAACGACGGCTGCTGGATAAAAAAAGGTGCCGCCTGCCTCATCAAGCTAGCTGCAATGGGAGTGGACGTGACAGCCGTAGTTTAATTCTCATCCGCTTGGCTGAGCCTAACGGCGCTAGCTGTTTCGCATGGCACGCGTCGGCTTCCATGGGCGACGGCGTTCCAAGCGCATATTCTATACCGGTCCTAGACAACAGTGCCCGAATGGTGACGTTACGGCGGATTACACCATTATTGATACACGTGGCTGGCCGCACTTTCTTTTCTTCAGTGGTCTTCCCAACCGTGTAAATACAATAGCGAGCGTTCTAGAGTCAAAGTTCTTTAAAATCAGTCAGGTAAGATGCCTGTTCCCGAAAGCTTTATCGGCGATCTATTCTTGATCACCTGTCAGGGTGAGCAAGAACTTTTACCATTCACTATTTCATTTGCGAATATATTTTATTAAACAAAACGCAAAAGTAAAATCAATTCCGTAGATCTCGCTCTCGACACGTGTAGATAGGTATACACTAGTACTCTGTCATGAGGGGCACATGCTGCGTTGCAAAAAAAAGCTGAAGACGACGACGGGCACGATGAAGGCACGTACAAAAGTAACTGAAAAGAGGAAAACTATCCAAATAAAACTACAACGAAAACTATCCAGAGAGCCTCGCAGCGCGTGCGTGGAACGCGGGAGCGCCGCCCTTGTTATAGACGAAGCTGAGAGAAGGCAGCAACGGCGCATGAAGCAGCTTGTTGGACCATGGGTCTGGGCTCCTGCCTAAGCCTGGTGCTCCTGAGCCTACGGCTCAACCATTCACGCAGGTATACCTTCTGCGGTGCGTCAATCAGCACACAGACCACAGAATTTATATTCCTGCACTTCCTTCCTGGCTTACATTTCTGCCCCTTCACGACACGTCGATTCCCCGTCCGGCTCCAGCCGGGCGCCTCAGCAGTGCCCTTTCGATGCATGCGCCATTCAGGCCGTAACCTTCTCCGACATCGTGAACCGAATCATATGGTGAAGTGTGAACATTAAGGACCTAAATGGGTAGTGTGCAGACTAGTTAGAGACTTCGTAGTTGAATGTTTTTCACAGTAATGTTTGTTACAAGATATATATTGCTTAATTGATATAAACAAGTTTGTGCGTATGCAACAGCGAGTATATGCTTCATATTTTCTTGCCTAAATTGGCATTTATTGACCCCGTTCAAGAATCTGCTACGGTGAAAAGGTCTACACCGTGACACATTGGCATCCGCGACAGGACGAAGCAATTCTCCATCAGATAAGCACATGATCAAGACCACGGACGCCCGTACAAAAATGGAACTTGGCGAACGCTTAGGCTTGTCGGAGGTGGAGCTGAAAGAGAGGGTAATGAATGTATAAAAGCGTCATCACGATGAGAGGGCAGTGGAGCACGAGCAGCTGCTGCCAGGTGTACGTCGTGTGAACGAGCTCGAGCAGAAGCCGAGGAACGCATCCTTCAGCTATGCATTAAGGTCGCTGAAATGAACGCAGCTTGAGGGGACAAACCACAAGTGGGAGGGCCCCTTGAAACTGCAGAAGCGGTGCGTTCACAGACGACAAATCCGCACAAGACTCTCCCAGAGCTTTAGGACGCCCAAGGAGATGCGGATGCTTACCTCAAGATATTTGAGTGCGTCGCCACTAGCCAAGACTGGGACAAATCGCAGTGGGCCATGGCATTCAGGATGCGCCTCACGTAGTGAGCCTTGTAGGTCTATGGAAGACGGTCTCTGAAAGATTGTTCAAATTACGACAAAGTCAAAATAGATTTACTGCAGTGTTTCGTTTTACCGCAGAAGGCTATCATGAAGATTTCCGCGCCTCCATACTTGAGACTGATTAAACGGCTGCACAGTACGTTGCGGGGCTCAGAGGCTGTTTTGACAGTTGGATAGTGCTTTCGGAGGCCTCAGAAACTTTCGAAGGTTTTGCTGAGTAGGTCATGAGTGAGTAGTTCCTAGCAAAGTGCAATAAAAAAACTAACATCACTTCTCCGAGAGAGTGAGTGCCGCAACTTGTTTGCCACTACAAAAGCAGATGACCAATTTATGGAAGCCCAACAACACAGTAATCTATACCATTTCAGCACACAATCAGAAGTTAGCCCAATTCTGAGTCATAGACCTGACCGCAACGTGCACACTGCCCTTTCGGAGTGGTGTTTGTGTAATGGAGTTGGTCACAAAGCTCCTTATCGCCGCGCAAGCACTAATTCGGAGTTTTCTGGGAAAAGCCTTCGATATCGGTATGAGACACGAATGTGTTCACAAAAGAAGGAAGGGAAAAAGCTTTATTTATGGCCAGCACTAACATCCAGTAAAGTAGAGTACTTGCTCCGCTAAGGCCCGTTGTTGATCAGCCGAGTGTGATTTTAGCCAAGCACTCCAGGAAGGAGGCGAATGGGAAGAGAAAAGGGAGATGTAATGACACTGTTACATGAGTGCAGCATCGTCCTGTATCTGCCCTTATCTCCGAACAGAGCGCATCATCCCGCTCAATCTTCTTGTGACATTGATAATTCATCTAGTGCACACGATTCTCTATCTAGATTAAAAGAGCACGCTACGCAAATGGAAAGGGGTGACAGATGGGAGGGTTATTGTCACGCAGGCATAGCCAAACGTTTTATGTTCCATCAACAAAATGGTGGTCATCATCATCATCACCATCATCAGCCTGGTTACGTCCACAGCAGGGCAAGGGCCTCTCCCATACTTCTCCAACTACCGCAGTTATGAACAAATTGTCGCCATGTTGTCCCTACAAACTTCTTAGTCTCATCCACCCACCTAAACTTATGCCGCCCCCTGCTACGCTTCCCTTCCCTTGGAATCCAGTGCGTAAACCTTGATGACCATTGGGCATTAAGGGTTAAATCCAATCTCCTCTTTTCTTATCCCTTAAGGTTACACCTATCATTCTTCGTTCCATAGCTCGTTGCATTGTCCTCAATTTGAGTAGAACACTTTCCGTAAGCCTCCAGGTTTCTGCCGCGTACGTGAGTACTGGTAAGACACAGTTGTTATATATTTTTCTCGTGAGGAATAATCACAACCTGCTGTTCGTGATCTGAGAATGCCTGCCAAATGCACCCCAGCCAATTTTTATTCTTCTGATTACTTCACTCTCAAGATCCGGATCCGCGATCACTACTTCACCTAAATAGATGTATTTCCTTACCACTTTCAGTGCCTCACTACCTATCATAAACTGCTGTTCTCTTCCGAGGCTGTTAAATAATACCTTAGTTTTCTGCAGATTAATTTTTAGACCCACCCTTCGGCTTTGCCTCTCCAGGTCAGTGAGCATGCATTGCAGTTGATCCCCTGAGTTACTAAGCAAGGCAATATCATCAGCCAATGTCAAGCTACTAAGGTATTCTCCATTAACTCTTATCCACAAGTCTTCAAAATCCAAGTCTCTGAATACCTCCTGTAAACACCCTGTGAATAGCATTGGAGAGATCGCATCTCCCTGCCTGACGCCTTTCATTATTGGGATTTTCTTGCTTTATTACGAAGGACTACGGTGGCTGTAAAGCCGCTATAGAAATCTTTCAGTATTTTTACATACGGCTCGTCTACACCCTGATTCCGCAATGTCTCCATGACTGCTGAGGTTTCTACTGAATCAAACGCTTTCTCGTAATCAATGAAAGCTGTGTATATAGCTTGGTTATATTCCGCACATTTCTCTATCACCTGATGAATATTGTGAATATGGTCTATTGTTGAGTAGCCTTTGCGGAATCCGGCCTGGTCCTTTGGTTGAGGGAAGTCCAAGGTGTACCTGATTGTATTCGCAATTACCTGAGTAAGTACTTTGTAGGCAACAGACGGTAAGCTGATCGGCCTATAATTTTTCAAGTTTTTGGCATCCCCTTTCTTATGGATTAGGATCATGTTAACGTTTTTCCAAGATTCTGGTACGCTCGAAATCATGAGGCATTGCGTATGCACGGTGGCCAGTTTTTCTAGAACAATCTGCCCACAATCCTTCATCAAATCTGCTGTTACAAGATCCTCCCCAGCTGCCTTCCCCTTTTGCATAGCTCCCAAGGCTTTCTTTACTTTTCCCGGTGTTACTTGTGACATTTCAATTTCCTCTGGACTATTCTCTCTTCCATTATCATCGTGGGTGCCACTGGTACTGTATAAATTTCTATATATAAACTCCTCAGCCACACGAACGATCTCATCCATATTAGTAATGATATTGCCGGCTTTGTCTCTTAACGCATAAATTTGATTCTTGCCTATTCCTAGTTTCTTCTTCACTGCCTTTAGGATTCCTCCGTTCCTGAGAGCATGTTTAATTCTATCCATATTAAACTTCCTTACGTCAGCTGTCTTACGCTTGTTGATTAACTTGGAGAGTTCTGCCAGTTCTATTCTAGCTGCAGGGTTAGAGGCTTCCATACATTGGCGTTTCTTGACCAGATCTTTCGTCTCCTGCAATTCCTTACTGGTATCCTGTCTAACGGAGTTGCCACAGACTACTATTGCGGACTCCTTAATGGTGCCCATAAGATTGTCGTTCATTGGTTCAAAGCTAAGGTCCTCTTCCTGTGTTAAAGCCGCATACCTGTTCTGTAGCTTAATCCGGAATTCCTCTATTTTCCCTCTTACCGCTAACTCATTGATCGGCTTCTTATGTACTAGTTTCTCCCACTCCCTCCTCAAGCCTAGGCTATTTGGAGTTCTTCCCATCTTATAGTCACTGCAGCGCATATTGCCGAGCACGTCCACATCTTGTATGATGCCAGGGTTAGCGCAGAGTATAAGGTCTATTTCATTTCTAGTCTCGTCATTCTGGCTCCTCTAAGTCCGCTTTCGGCTATCCCGCTTGCGGAAGAAGGTTATTCATTATCCGCATCTTATTCCGTTCTGCAAAGTATACTAATAACTCTCCCCTGCTATTCCTAGTGCCTATGCCATATTTCCCCACTGCCTTGTCTCCAGCCTGCTTCTTGCCTACCTTGGCACTGAAGTCGCCCGTCAGTACAGTGTATTTTGTTTTGACCTTACCCATCGCCGATTCCACGTCTTCATAGAAGTTTTGCACTTCCTCGTTATCATGACTCGATGAAAGGGCTTACACCTGTACGATCTTCAATTTGCAGCTCTTATTAAAGTTCACAACAAGATGTCCACCCTCTCGTTAATGCTATAGAATTCATGTACGTTAGCAGCTATATTCTTATTAATCAGGAATCCGACTCCTAGTTCTCGCCTTCCCGCTAAGCCCAAGTAGCAAAGGACGTGCCCGCTTTTTAGAGCTGTTTATGCTTTATTTGTCCTCCTAACTTCATTGAGCCCTATTTTATCACATTTACTGCCCTCTAATACCTCCAATATCACTGCTAGACTCGCCTCACTAGATAACGTCATAGCGTTGAACGCTGCCAGGTTCAGATTCCAATGGCGGCTTGTCCGGATCCAGGGATTCTTAGCACCCTCTGCTGCGTTGCAGGTCTGACCACCACCGTGGTCACTTGCTTCGCAGCTGCTGGGGACTGAGGGCCAGGGTTTGATTGTTATGTTCATATGGGAGGTTGTGGCAAAGTGCTGCACCAGGGTGGCCAATCCTCCTCTGGTCAGGGAGTGTGTTAACGGTTTCGGTCACCAGGATCAGGCCGCACTCCAGGCCTGTTTGAGCAATTTTATGAACACACGGATTTTTTTTTTAATCCGGTGGAAAATTGCGCGGCACCGGTATTTGTACCACGGTCCTCTTGCACGCGAGGCGGATGCTCTACCTCTACGCCATCGCTGCAGCCCTTTGGTTGTAGCGTGCACAAATTTAAGAAACTTACCGGTGGTGTCTCGTGTCATCAATGGGCCGGATGTTTTTGTGCTCCGGGATACAGGCAGTGATGTCAACGTAGTGCGTCGGAGTGTGGTAACCCCAGAATTTTTTGCGGGAGCGAAAATTTCTATTGTAGTTGCAGGCGAAAGCAAGCATTTCGTACTTGAGACTCGCATCGTCCTGCCATCCCCTTTCTTTGCGGGAGAAACCATGGAAATATGTGCAATATGCATGTAGTCACCAGTTTGCGCTGTAATTGTACGCATCATTCAAGGAGCTCGTAACCTGAGAGATGCCAACCCTACTGGATATGCCCAAAACCGTAGGCGCCAACTACGGTGGGCTTCGTGGCGCGAGGGCCTTTCAAAGTTTTCCTAGGGGGAGCAGAGCCCCCAGCCCCCGGGGATTCTGAACCCCCCCCCCTCCATCCTAGAGTGTAATTTCCAGAATTATGTCAACCACATCATTTGAGGTCTATTTTGAGTTGTCTCTATCTTTTGACTGGGAATTTTATTGTGGCTAGAAGCTTACTGCATCATTGTTGGCACGCACGTACATGGCTATTAAATCATGCTTTCGCTTCCTCTCTGAATATGCTGACAAAAGTATGATAACCGCATTAGAAACAACAGCGGCTGCTACCTCATCCGTCTTTTCTCAATTCAATTTTTTTTTATTTCCACTGTAAACATCATGGCAGTGGTGATGGTGGAAGTGGTGGTGGTGTTGTAGCAGAGGGAGTTAGCCTGAGCTTCCTGTGAGTTGAAATCAGAGGTGTGTCCCCAGGCTTCGATGAGCCCCGTGTATCGCAGGTAGGCAATAAGCAGTCGTTGCACTCTCTACCTGATTGCAGCGGGCCCTCGGGGTAAAACGACGTCTTCAGTGGTCCCGTGCATAAGACCAATGCTTTGCAGGCTGTCAATCATCACTTTTCTTTCTGTGTGTAAATGCGGGCATAGCCAAATGAAATGCTCAATGTCGCAGATATCAACGCTGAAGCTACAGAGCCAGAAAGAGCAACGTCGTCTTGAATAACCAAACCGCGGTGCACGTAGAGTCGGTTCTGCTGCGGTACAGCAGCGTTGTTTCCACGCGAGTCAGTCCATGGATCACACAATCTTACTGTGGAGTCTCGTGGATTCCCCTAAAGTGATTGTAGATTCCATCTGATTCCATCTGATTTAATGTTTGGCGCTCTCCTGTATGGGGCGCAAGTCAGCGCTAGGCGTGAAAGAGCGTCAGCATTGGGGTTTACTTCAATTCCTGCGTGAAAGGAAACCTTTCCCCCTATGCCCAAAACGGCTTGTCTCACGGAATAATAACAATGAATTGATTCCTTCACCTATCCCCGGCGCATATAAAGGTTGTCTGGTTTCCTCTAAAAGAGTCAAAGGCATTTCAGATCAGCTTTGAGCCTGGCCTACCCGCAGACACGATATCCTTATAAAACATGTAAACACGCACACATGGTGCCCATTTGAGGCGTTTAAGGTCGGTATTTTACAGTCTGCATTTCAAAACAGCTACAACATGCCAACTTATGGGTCGTAATTAATTAATTTATTTACTCTTTTTTGGGGAGGGGGGCATCAATGAAAACAACTGCATATTCGCCGTTACCTCTGAAAAATTCAAACAAAAATTGACAGTCACCTTAGCATACGCCAAAAAGGGTTAAGTTGAAAGCCTGTGCGCCCAAGATTCATTCATTAAACTACTTGACATTCTAATTCGAATGTCTTGTTGCTTTTTTGTTTTCTCCCCCCCCCCCCAGAGATTGTAAGTTCGAGAGCTTTAATTGACGCTACCTTAATTAACTGTGCAATAATTACCTTGGCGCCAACACAGGTCGTGGGTTCGGGTGCCCTAATGAGCTCTATATTAAATAAAAGTGCCTTAATTAACTTATTAAGAGCAAGCGTCCTGGGTTCGACTTCCACACAAGCTCGAGGGTGCGTCTCCCACCGAAGGTTGGGGCTCGAGTACCTGAATGAAATCCATCATAAATAATTTCGCCTTTTCTGGCATGATGAGCGGAATCAGAGCCAGCTGTGGAAAAAGACGACGGTGACCTCGCCAGCAGTGGCACGACTGCGCGTATGCGCAAAACGTGGTCACATTACTTTCGCACCGCACGCCGCGTTTTCCAGACCATCGGGAGCATAAGCCACTGAAGGCTCTGGCCTTAACCCATATATGCCCAAAATCATACACGCACAAACTTAGAAAAATTGGCAAAATAAATATTTTTTTTACAAGAAGGGCCCTTGTACTCTCAACAGAAAGTAAGATATTTTACTTATTCTCAAGCAAGTGTGACGCTGTTTTCCAATCCGTCTTGCATATAGGAATCTGGGCATATGGGCTGCTTTGTGCGGGTGTGATAAACCTTATAGCATCTCATGTGCACACCCACGACGCACTGGTCGCACCGAGGGGTTGTTTACTCGTGGCAATGAGTGCACCTTGGCTGTTAGCATTGAGGGACAAAATATGTTCAGTGGGCTAAAAACGACTTTGTACCTGAATGGGGGACTGCCGGTTCTTTCCGCGGGTCTGCTTGCATCCATGTGTCTTGAGGTAGGAAACTGCAATCGACCAAAAACGAAAGATGGTCAATGTTCGGTCAAAACGAAAGATGGTCAATGTTCCTAGCTTACACAACCGCGGCGCGTTGTTCACGAATGCGTCGAGAAGATAGGTAAACGGAGAAGAACACCACTTTTCTCCTCTCATGATCGTCCGGTACTTAGAGATGTTCTGGTCCATTCTCCCTACACCTCACATGTTGTAACTCTACTGAGGAACCAATAATAGCTGATTTACCGCGACTTTTTCTTTCTTTTTTTCTTGAGTATCGCTTCACCTGCTGCGTTGGCTCAACACCGTGAGCATTTGAGACAACAGTAACAACACTGTTGTCTATCGAGTAGCATACAATTACTTCGTTATTAATGTCGACTCTGTAATCGAATGTGCCTTGATTATTACATTCCTCTATGTTTTGTGCAAGAAGTGGACGTTTTTCAATCCTGTTTTCACGGACAGTTCCCGTGCATTTCACGCCGAGAAATCGGGTAACAAAGCGGATGCCTGCAACTATCCACCCATCTCATTAACTAGCACGGTGTCTAAAATTCCTGAACCCCCCCACCCCATATCATCCTCCAGCGTATTACTCTGTACCTTGAGAAAAAACATCTTTTATCACCTTTTCACGTGGTTTCCGCCGAGCGCTATCTACAGTCACCCAGCTAATAGAACTTATTCATAACCTATCCTTTAATATCGATCTCCAAAGCAAATAGACCTAATCCTACTTGACTTGTCCAAAGTATTCAATAAAGTATCCCATAGAAACATGATTAGGAAGATTCAGTTTATAATAGGCGATGAACCAATTACAAAATGGGTTAAAAACTATCTCTCTTGCAGGACTCAGCTTGTCGAAGTGAATCAGAAAGGTTGATAAATCACCACGGTTACCTCCGGTGTTATGCAAGGTAGTGTCCTTGCCCCAATCTTATTTCTAATGTTCATTAATGGTCTGCCTGGTATTCTCAGTACTAACATAGCACTGTTTGCTGTCGATTACATAATTTATCAAGAAATAAGCTCACCCATGGATCACTATATACTGAATCATGCGCTAAAATGAATAACACACCGGTGTTGCAACCGACAAATGAGTGTTAATGTAAGCCAATGAGCCGTCATGCATATTACTAGAAATCAGTACGTCTCGATATACCCTTATGCAGTTGGCGGCCCTCCATCGAGAACAGTTAAAGAATATAAATATATAAGCAAATCTCAGGTGGTACTCTCATGTTAAAGCCATAACACCTAAAGCTTTAAAAGGCTTTTCTTCCTCCGAAGGCGCTTTATCAAACTACACCAGAAATTGAACTACTCGCCTATACCACATTCGTTAGACCTATCCTAGAATACGCAAGTTTCTTCTGGCTTCCACATGCTAATAAACTAATAACAAGGATAGAGAGTGCAGAGAAAGGCAATCAAATTTATTTGCAACATGTACAACCTCACTGCCTCATCATCCCAACTAATTAACAGAGCCGGATTACTCACTTTACAAAATCGTGTCAAACTTGCCCGAAAGAAAGTAATCTATCAAGTACTACGTAATATGTTACTTATATATAGCTCCCGCTACTAGATTAAATCTGAAACTGGGCAAATACGTCATAATCTTACCCAATCGCTACAACATTACCGTTTTGCACCGACTCTACTAGGTTTTCCTTCTTTCCACTCGCAACCAGACAATGCAACAATTTATCTTCACATATTATCCGCAGTCCATCACTAGAAGCCTTTTCACAATCTCATGAGATTCACCTACTTGCCTCGCAGACATGACGTGTCGACCTTATTCCATTCTGTTGCAAATACCACTAAAAACTTGTTAATTGTCGTGTATTGTTTGCTTAAATCATTCTCTGAAAATCGTATAATGCACAAAAAATATGTAACCTATTCCACTTTCTACCACCCATGTATTCGTGCATATTGATGACGTACTCTTGATGACTAATATTGCATGTTCCCCATGAACAACATAGTAATACTTTCACTACTCCACAAGAAATTAGTCTGTTTGTATACTCATTCATCAATTTGTACTTCTTGTATTGTGCGTCTCTTGCCCTCCCTGCAATATTCCCTTCTTAGGATTGGCGGTATGTTAAATAAATAAAATAGATAAATTAATAGCAGTCACTTTTCGCGCAAGCTTCCAGCTCGTGAAGAAATTGTCGAAAAACACATAGACGTGAAAACAGAGGTCAGTTCTTGTTTTGAATCTCCCAGCCATGTCCATCCCAACGTAACCACGAAGACGAAGGTCATTTTTGCTGTAAAAGGTCACGCCAAATTTTCCTTCATAGGGCTTGACTGAAAATGAAAAGCCAGGCGGCATGCACATGCACCACATTTCGTGTCAGTATCTGATCGGTCTTCCCTGCATGAATCGCTCGCACCCGTGTTTCCCCGTAATTGTTATTATTATGTAGTTACAGATGCAAGGGGAGGGGCTATGCAGTGCGGCGTAAATAAAACGAGCCAGTGCTTTAGCAGACGTGTATCTTCAAAGCATGTTCTAGAATAGCCGCCAAAGGAAACAAATTCATCTATGATACAACATGTGGCACAACGTGTCCATGAGCGGTGCTGAATAATCGGCGCGGTGCTTATGCACGTGATACAATTTCGCAGCGGATGGTTCCGTTCACTCATACGTCCGCCTCACACTTTATTTTCCCAGTGTCCTAAATATGAGACAGCTGGGATTACCACGTTGTACCTCACGACCTTCTGACAGTTGAACAACAGAACTGACTCCGCTTAATTTCTCAACCCCTATGAGATAGTCGTGAAAGTATTGCAATCGAGAAAGAAAGCGTCATGCTTTCCTTCCGCTCCATGGCCTCTTTCATACCCAGTATTCGTTTGCCCGGATGAAACAGTCCGCACGTGGCAATAGTATGGATAAGCGATGTGTAGACATATTGAGGTATAGACCGGCTTGATTCACTGTAGGTGGTGCTGGTCTTCAGTCAAAGAAATAGCGACGTTAAAGCAGATCAAAATAGTGTATCACATGTAGGACACTGGGCATATGTGAGTTAATAATCATGTCGCCCTGAAAAGGGGGCACGAAAGCAATAACACAAGGTTACTTTTCCTTACAATGTTCACGTATACACTACAGACATATAATGAAAAACTGCTTAACTCTATCGGCACTGTCTCCCTGTTACCTTTACTTTATTCTTTTTTTCTCTGCATCTCTTTCTTTTATTTATCTTCCTTTACACGTCACAAGAACCCTAAGTTTTGTCCCATTCCGAGCCCTGCACCCAGTTTTTCTTAAACCACAGTAAGCTTAACCTGAGGCTACTAATTCCCTTCCCGAAACAAGAAGTGGCAACACGTGCACGTGCAAATCAGTGTAGAAACAGCCAGTATACACAAGCGTGCACATTGGCTCGAACGAGAAAAGAATAACCACCACGAAAAAAAATTATTGGTCTAATTTTGCCTCCCATTCCTGTAGGGTATTTTTCCCCAGTTTTTAGATGGTGACAGGCTTTCCCGCTATTTGCCTCTGTTTATTTTATCTGATGCTTCAAAAAAGCACATTTATGTAAAATCCACTTTCGTGATCATATAATTATTTACTAGCTGCGTGGTTCTTATATATGCAGTGGCTGTGTGTTTGTTAAGTATTCGCCTAGCGATGGCGAAGATGATGATTATAACTTATTCGCAACCTGTGCTCCCTTCTTTTAAACTTGTTGCACAGTCTTAGCGCACTCTACATAAGCGCCTGATCCCGGCTGAAATGTCCAGATAAACAAATTCTATGTCAATTAGCTCTAATTCCGACAGAGCTTGGAGGAAGGCTTACTTTTCAACCAAATATATATATGCGACATTCCAAATTACAACGTGCGAAAGGTTAGGAAGCAGAACAATATGGCCGGGCCATGATATCGGTGAGATAAAAGCTTGGCCTAGGACAGACAAAGGTGTATGCAGTGACAGGTGAGAAGGGTAATGTCATGAGGAATTACGACAATATACTAAAATTGTCAGAAAACTTCTATACTGATTCCTGCAGTGCCCAGAGAAGCCACGCAGCCTTCGCTGAAAGTAGTGACAAAGATCGTACTCAGGCTCCTTGCACGAATTACTGAAGTGAAAAATTCAACTGACGGACTCGCCAATGTGCCTTGAATACAACGCCGCTGAAGACCTGCAACATGTCCTGTGCGACTTCTGCCACTACGCGTCAGAGAGAGAGAGTCCTTGAAGGTGGCAGTGCACCTGCAAAGGGTCTCGGGCTTGGAACTGCGGCACATTCTCGGCCCATGGCAAACCACCACCTGCGAGTTACGAGCCACGACAGCTCTGTTGTTCTTGCGGGCTACTAATCTCAACGAAACTTTGTAAATATCTCTATATTGTATAATGTGCGTGTGTGACTGTGTTGTTAAGTGCTTATCGCTGTATACACTGTATGTCGTAATCTCCAGCAAGAATCTGGAATAGCATGTCAGGTGAAGAGCCAGCGTAACACCTCCAGCGTATCACTAAAGCTTCTCTCTCTCTTTCTCTCTCTCTTTCTTTCTCTCCTTCTATATCTATTAATGAAGCTACAAGTGCCTCGTAAGACGTGTTCCGCGGAAAAGTGGCAGCAGAATACGGAATAAGATTCAATATATTCAAAGTTCGAGGAGATTGCTTGAAAAACTTGGGATCATTTATACGCGGTTCCTCTCAACTTGCAGGGTTTCAGGGAGCTGAAAGAATGGGAACATTATACAATTTCATAAGAAGGTAGACGTTAAAGAATTGAGACATTATTCGCCTATTAGCTTGCGTTCTGTATCGTTTACCATATTAACCAAGATAATTTCCAATAAAATCAGAGCGAGAGTTGACTTCACTCAACCAAGAGAACGGGCTAGGTTCAGGAAGGGATATGCTACAATAGATCACCTCCATATCATCAATCAGGCAGATGAGAAATCCGCGGTATACAATCAGCATCTCTATGTTGCTTTCATACTATATGAAAAGTAATTTTACTGCTTAGAGAAACCAGTAGTCATCAATGGATATTGTAATCAAGAAGTACAAAAGGCATACCTAAATATCTTCGGAAATGCCTACAAACCTTCCACAGTTACCTTCACTCTCGACAAGGGGACAAATACCTATCAAGAAAAAAGCCATGCAAGAAGACAATCTATCCAAGCTTTGTCACTGCATTCCTAGAAGTATTCGAGGTATTTGACTGTGAAGGCCTAAAATGTATGATCAGCGGCTAATTACTAAACACCCTTCGGTTTGCATATGACATTGTCCTATTCAGCAACAATTGGGATGAATTGAAAAAAAAAAGATTAAGCACCTTAGCTGAGAAGGTGAAACAGTAGATTTGAAGAGTAATACGGAGAAGACAAATGTTATGTTCCATAGCCTGGGAAGGAAACAAGAATTTATGCTCGCCAGTCAGCCTCTAGAGTCTGTGCAGGACTGTGTTTATTCGGGTCAGTTATTCACTGGGGACCCTGACAATTAGAAACATACGTACAGAAGAGTAAACATTTGTTGTGGTGCATACGGCAGGCACCGTCAAATCCTGACTGATAGATTACGAGCTTCATGGGAAAAAACTGCACAATAATCACATTCCATCAGTGCTAACGTGCCGGGCAGAAACCCTGATCTTAGCAACGAAGCACGAGAATAAGTTAAGGACTGCACAAAGAAAAGAGGAATATTAGGCCTACGGTTTAAAAACAGAAAGAGAGCGCTGCTGATCGGAAAGCAAACGGGGACACCCGATGAGCCAGTTAGCATTAGAAGAAAAAATGGACTTGCCAGGCGATGTATTGCGTAGGGTAGATAACCGGTGGACCATTAGACTTACAAAATGGATGGCGTGGGGAGGGGAATACTGTCGAGGTCAGCCTAAAATTAGGTTGCGTGATGAATTTAGTAAACTTTCAGGCACAAGTTGGACTTAGCTAGCCCAAGACAGCGGTAACTGGAGATCGCTGGGAAAGGAATTTTTCGTGTTAGTGTCAATAAAAATAGGCTGATGTTGATGGTGACAATAACAATGAATATGTACTAATGTAAAATTTTATTCTGCAACAAAGGGTGAGATAGTGTAGCGGTGCCGCAGCCTCGTACTCTTCACTGGAAAGGACCTGGTTGGCCGTCTGTATGAACCGGATTGCGGCATGACAAGGCAGAATCTCTTGTCTGCGCTTTCTTGTGTAAATCGTTTTCATTCTGTCCAAAGACGGAAGGACAAAACAAAGGATCAGCATCAAAATTCCTGCGAACTTTGACAAGAATATTGCGGAAAATTGTCAAATCTTAAAAAATACGTAAGGGAACCATGTCCTAAAGCAAAGGTTCCCACACTACCTGCCTTCACAAAATGCGATTTATTTTACGGCGAAGCACTGCACTCACCTTTTTTTTTTTCGATGTAGCAATATTTTTAAGAAAGGCGAATACTTCAACGAAGCATGCTATCTTTTCGTCGTGAAAGAGGTTGTGTCGATGGCTGGAATCGAGGTTACAGGCCACTGCATTCCTCAAGAACGAATAAACGCGCCGTTTTAGGCCTGGGACATTATCATAGGAAGAGCCATGCAACCCTTCTGGGAGCAATTGCCTTAGTTTTAAACAGTCGTATCATGCTCCTCTTCTACAACATAAATTTGAAAATACATCAAACGACAAATTTATGCCTGACATTACCATTCAGGCCATTCATACGAACAGCCAGCGTATTCTTGTAGACTTCCGTGAGAATAAGTATTGTAATAAAGGTATAACTCTTCATTTAAGTTCACATTGCCGACAAAGGGCTCACTGCATATTTTGTTCTTAGTTGTGGACCCCCAAGTTTTCCTGATTTTGGTAAGAAAAAAAGAAAAGAAAGAAAAACACAATAGATATCGTAAAACCATCAACGAATACATCCGTATTAAAACAATTCACGTTTGATTAGCTAAGGCACGTTCATTAAATATGCCACCACAGTAGAGGCCCACACTTTTGGCAGTCACTCAGAAACATCAGTTTACAAACGGAAGGAACAACCGTACTTATGTTGCCCGCGAACTTGACGGTGCTTTGTCTCCAGGCGCGCAACTAGGAAACGCTAAAATTTTGTCTCCGCCTAATTTTCCCTTCGCACTGTTGCATCCCACAATAGCGAAATAGGTGGTGTCCAAAACCCAATCTCTGTGATGTGTTTTCGGCTCACGAAATCGCTTCTGCCGCTTTCAGTCAGCAAATATATAGCCTTTAAAGGGCCCTTCACCAGGTCTGGCCATTTTGAGCTGAAAAGCGAAAAGCATACATTGCGTGCTAACAATCATGTCCGCAAACTATTACGTCGCTACGCGCCACAGAAAGATCTGAAATTTCAAACCGAATGCCATATTTCCTTCTCCTCGCGGCCGCCGCGCTCCAAGCCGGAGGATGCCGTACTCGCGTCCCTGCGCCTACGTACTGGAGTCCGCAGTGCGACTTTGCTCGTGGTGATACGTGCCTTCGAGAATTATTCAATGCACCATCTGTTATTTGTGCGATCTGTTGGTTCCATTGATGAATTCAAGTTTAGAGAAATAATAAAACACACAAATGGAATGTCGGCGTATTTTTTGCTTTACTTCGCACCGAAGCAGAGGAGATGTACTTCAACTTCGTCTGCTTGTTCCCATGGTCATGTGGTCACGAGCGTAGGTACCGAAACTATGCCATTTTCTACCATGCTCCAGCACGTGATCATGCCCTGCTATCCGCTTGTTCTGTTTCAGTATTCGTGTAGTACGTAATTGTACCGCTAGTCGGGTTTCCTTGTGCACAGCGCGAAAAATTGTGCGCTGCGCGATCGAGACAAGCGACGTAGTCGACCTCCCGCGCGACTACGTCAGGGGAAAGGCATAGCGCCTGAAAAAAGAAAGCGAGGAGAAAAAAAAAGTATTACTTATGTGCCATGGTATCCTCGAAGCCCGGCATTGGAAAACGCAGGAAAGGAATTTCGCTTGCGAAGGCTAGACAGGGAAGTGGAGAGGGAGTCTCGCTATGCAGTGGAGCCCGCCCACTGAAATCATGGGTTCGCGGCAGTGAAATATTTCTACCTCGGCTATGTATGAACCTACTTGAAAAAAAATTTGTGGCGGAACGCTCCCTAGAGGACACGTAATAACTTCCAGCGTGTAACCGAAATTTGCTACGGCGCCTGGTGAGGGGCACTTTAAGATCCATGTTTTAAATTCAGAGGACGTCACCCTAGGGTGCGTGGATTTCGGCACCACCTACTGTTGTGACTTCAACTCCAAAACCGTGCCCACATATTTCTTTTAAATTAAAAATTGCCTCCAGTTTACGCTCTGAAGGTCTGTTGGCCAGTGAACCTGTGGAACCTCCTGATCCGATAGAGCAATCTGGCGTAGCCTTGAACGATTGAGCAATGCAGTACCTGAAATGATTGGCAACAAGGAATAAACCACTGGGTCCCGTTGAGCCTGAGTGCGACGCCTTCGTGCATATTTACTTTACTGTTCCCTTCGCCGTTCGTCGTATTCGCGCCGCTCATGAGCCAGTGCTTGGCTTTCTTTGCGCTGGAACCACTGCGTCCTGCCTGATCCCGACGCCGTTGTGCGCAGTGACCTTGCTGTTGCCGTCGCCTCTCATCGTGTTCACGCTGCTCTTCGGGAGTGCTAACTATGCGTGGCCTTCCCATAGCTTCATTATAACGCAAATGAAATATGGTTCTTCTTTTTAACCGTGCTCTACTGAAGGCTGGTTCTTCTTTTACATATGAAAGTGTAGTGACGTCAGTGGTTGCTTCGTATGCTACAGCTGAACGCTTTCGGCAAATTCGCATTCTTCGAAGGCGCCGTATCATCTATCCCGCGGTTTTGACAAATGTTTTTCGTTTTTCTTTATTGAAATGAATACTGGGCTGTGTCTTGCATGCATAATTCCAATAAATATAGGCACTTTTCACTCCAATTCGTAGAATGGTTTTCTGCATACTGTTCTGTCAACGGAGGCTAATAAATCCATAAATTGAAGTCGTATTGAGCGCGGTAAAATGCTGCACGCTGTACTGCACATTTCACAGAACTAGAACTATCAAAGTTACCAGAGCGCCTGCTTGCCCGACGTAGCCGTGCTTCACGCCGCTAGAGACGTTCATGCCGACGCAGTCTTAGAGGTGCATGGTTCCTACAGGATCCTTTCTCGCTCAGACCACCCTGCGAGCCCGAATGAAATATGTTCAGTGCGGAGAACGAAGGCCTGTGAAACGCATTGCAATCAGTATTGAAGGCTGCTGCAGCGCTAGGGGGTCTTTATTGCGACGCCTCCAGGAGTGCGGGATTGCGAAATATAATGCCATATCCAATGGATTAAGGAGGGAGGAGGGGAACATCGTAAATGTCTTGGCCATTCACGGAGGCCTAAATATCTTTTCGCAGAACCCCCAGCCTCCGCAGAATCCAGTTTGGGAACCCTGAACCTAATTATAGAACTGTGGCCAAATGGGCCCATCGTTTTCAGAAGGCCGTGAAGACCCTAAGCACAAGGCAACACCATCCGCACTATGGCTGTATCTCGTGCAAAGACGGAAACATTGATCGTGAGCGTTCTTTCGTGTTCGGCCACTGCAGAATAGCTTTTACAGATATGTAAGAAGCACTTGGTGTGGGTAAGCCAATCATTCACCGGATTTTCTGGTAAAATTATAAAAGAAGAGGAAGTTAGCGCCAAGACAGTGCCTGTACTGCTGAGTACTGTGCAACAGTTGCAATCAAAGAAAGTTGCATTGATAAAAATGTAAGTCTATAGCAATCAATTTTTGTAAAGGGTCGTCACCGGTAATGACGTTGGATTTGAGATTACGGCATCGACATGTATTTTCAAAGGGAGGAATGAGAAAAGAACAGTAAAAAAGAAGGCTAAGGCCAAAAAAGAAAAAAATCTGAGCACACCTAAGCACTTCTTATGAGTTGAGAATGCGCAAGCATTAATGCTTCGGGCTGCCTAGCACGACGCTTTCCTTCGGCTTTGCGCTGTCGAAGAGGTCCGTCCTCTTGCCGCTTGAGACGCTACTTTTCGTGGCGATCCACTTCCGCCTCACGCTTTCGAAGGGATCCGTGCTGCCTCCTAGCGCGTCGCGTTGCTACTCTTTCGGCCAGCCTTGTATTGCGAAAGTTGGCGACGATGGTGGATTTCGCTGCCTGCCTATTAGCACATTTTGCTGCGTTCTTCCATTCTCTTACTTCGTCTGCAGTGTACTGGCATGGACGACAACGTTTCGCTACGGCCGAGATTGCGGCCGCCGACGATATAGATGCTTCGGACTCCGCAGCGGTACGTCCTGCCCGAGCCAACAAGCAGCAGCAGCCCGCGATGCTGGCTAGGGTGCTGCGCGCCGTCTTCCGAGAACGAGAGCGACGGTGAAGTAGAGTCGCGGCGATGCCCTCTCGCCTCACACAACACCTGGCGCGCTAATGCGGCAAAAGGAGTATCCTTTCGCCAGCCCTGCTCCGTCGAGGCACACTCTTGGCTCGGGCCATGGCGTCGCAGCCCATGCGACTTTAGGTTCGGCTTCGGTGATAGACAGACGCCGGCTTTTTCTCTCAATAGGACCTTTGACACGTTAGCATCAAAAATGGCCGGTAGGAAAAAAATTGAAGTCGGTGTTTCCCCTGAATGGCGAAACACCGACTTCGACAGCAAGGGTCAGCGTGGCGCTTGAAAGTCTCGAGCGGTGTTCTGACTTAACGTGTACCGACTGACGCAGACGCCATAAACGTGGCTGCAAAAAAAAAAAAAAATCTGGCACTCTTAAAGGTGTCAACACGCCCTGTAGGGCTGTAATGACCTCACACAGGCGCCACTATGCTGCCCGTAAAGAGCCTCCCCAGTATTATTACATCACTTTCAGGCTTGACCAGTGATTTTGTTTTACGCTTCTGTGGTTTAATTAGTCTGAGAAAATCTAAATAAAATGATGCGATGTGAATGTAAAGTATCGTAGCGTTTATTTGTGGGCTGCAATTCTCAAAATTCTGGGGAATAATCTAGTCAAACACATTAGGCCTGGTATTAGATAGTTTAATGATTGAATAGTGAAGCAATATAACCAGCCCAAATGGCATAGTTTAGCGTATAGCAAACATATACCGATTATTCATGAAGCCCCACGGCGACATCGACGCTGACGGTGGCGACAACGGCGAAAACTCGCTTGTAGCGTCCATATATTTGCGCCTATTTCTTTGTTGACTCCATGAACCTCACCATTGACCCTCACCCCTGTTCGGCCACTGAGCCATCCTTTGCATTAAAGTTCATTCGGTCCGTATCTGTTGTAATAAAACGACGAAGCAAAGTGGACAGACCATCAGAGCGGCGCTCAACCATCTCGTTGGTGGAGTGAGGCCGGCGTTTTGCCTTCAGCTGCTTTCATCTGCACTGTGCGAAACTAGCGTTCCTGCTGAACTGCTGTGTGCATGCTCTGGCCTGAGCAGTAAACTTCAATTTAGTGCTATCTAATACTTGACTGTGCTTTGACTTTTTGCGCATGGTTTCCGATAGGTCTCGTCTGGTACACTCCCGCGCTTCGACGCCTCTAACCTCATTGGCAGAGCTCATAGCACCCACGTTGTGAGACGCCTGTTAACTGCCTAGGCGTTCTTCCTTCTTCCAAGCAGCAATTGCCTTGCGTGTTGCAGCACATCACAGTGCTGCACCCTCGCGTAGTTAAAGCACCGTTTCGAGAGTTCATGTGGATAAATAATCTTGCAATCGCAGTGAATGTTTCGCGATGTGGGGGAAACTGTCCTTTTTTTTAACGACCATGAAATTCTGCACCATGAACTGTCAAGCAGCGCTCTTCTAACGGCTCTGCGGCCGCATGTTCCTCACTTTTCCGTTCCCTCTTTCTTACTTCTGCTTTTTTGCACTGGAGCTGCTAGAACCTCGCTGCGTTTCTCTCGACGCCCGCAGCTTCGCCGAGCTGAAGGAGAGAGAGCTGAGATAGAGTGAAAGCAGAGTATAAAACTAGCATCGCGCAGCATAGTGACATGGTGAGGGTGGATGGAGCCCAGCGGGGGGAGGATCGGCGCGGCAGAGACACACATGGTGTTAAGTCATTGGTCTCCGATAAACTTCGGTGGTCCTCTTTCTCGCAGTAAAAAAAAAAATTAAGCGTGGCTCTGCTAACGCAAATACTGGAGACCAGCGGAGATGGGGGAAGCCCAGCGAAAGTTAGACTAAGTGTGCATGCGCTTGGGCACTACTTTACTGGCCTTCCCCCAGCTCCGGTGGTCTCTGGTGTTTGCGATAGCAGAGCCACGCATATTTTTTTTTTCCTACTCGCGCCTAGCCTTCTATGATTGAAGCTTCATTTGCCGCCTCCGTTGCTGTCTGCATCGCGCACGAAGCTTGCGCGATGCTCCAGCCTTGAAATTTCACGGAGCTCCAGCCATGTGGTGATGACAGCAAATGATTATTTCGCTCGCATCTTACCCAGAATAACCAACTGTTCATTGTACTATGGATACGATAAGCTTTTGTAGCTATACCATAAGCCAAATGGCAACTCAGAAAGCAGGAAATTATTTCTCAATTGTTTATGTTCACACATTTTGACCGATTATCAATGTTTCTATGGAAAGCTCATAGTATAAATTACAGAAGCACAAAAAATGCCTTAGTACTACCTTGTGCAGAGTATACGCATAGCGCTGACATACTTGGGGCTACTATAGTTGTATGTAATGTGAGCTGGAAACAGAAGAAACGAAGTAGATATTACGTAAGATGGGACTGCGACAGCCATCCTCACTGTTGCCGTTGGGGCCCAGAAGGACCTCATAGGTCGAGTTTGGCGTGTCGTGGTGGCCACTTGAGTCCTGGAACGCGTACCCACCCAAAACCTCTTCCTGGCCTTCTTTGTCATCGCTTAATGTTTATTTATCATTCTCACCCCGCCTCTTCGCCGAACGTACTGCTTACGGCTTTGTATACATTGAATTGATCACACGGTATTATGTGCCAAGTCAGTCGTGAATTATTGTTGATAGGTTAGACGTGAACTTAAGCAGTAATAAAGCCTTCGGGCGAAGGAGTTATGTCAAAGTTTATTCTAGACTCATTACATAGTTTTCACGCATTTCTCTCTCTTATCGTAAGTGCTCTTTCAGTGTGCAAAAACGAGGTGAGGCGTGCAGACAGGACACAAGAGAGTAGTGAAGTGGACAACACGAACGCCGACTATCAACTGAAGGGAGCACTGAGGCGAAAAAAGGAAGAAGACACAAAACTCGTCTGCGCAAGCTCAGGAATGGTATCACCACGTGTCAGGCGGGTACATGTGCCGGTGTACGTGAGAGATAACTGTTAAAGCACTTAATCTCTTCCTTATGTAAAGTAATCGAAGACTGACTCACGCATGCACTTCCACCATTATAGATATGCCATGCCTCTACCATAAGACGTATCTTCATTCTTATGCCTGTGGAATATCGCACATTCATCTAGCTCTGGCGTGCAGTTACAATCTTGGCAATGTAAGGAAAGATTAGAACCCAGGTAGCACAAAAGAGATACGTAACGTTTTCGTAGCGTTTATCCAAGACGATAAAAACGGGTTAAAGAAGACACGAATGAGAGAACTTCGGTGGGAAAACGTCGTATATCTCTGCTAATGTCCGGCTTAATTACTTTCTTGAGACGATCTAGAACTGGTCTGCAAGACGTATTCCAAAAGCTGGTCTAGAAATAGGATTGGGAAAGACACAAGTAATTTCTTTGCCAAAACTATGCGTAACCAATTTCTAAACGTTTTTAGGACGTTATCAAAAAGCTGGTCTAGAAGCGGTCTTGAAAGGTTTACGATCATCTGAAGCTGATTTTCGCGGGTGACCGGCGCGATCAGACATCGTTGTTCAAAACACGCGTTTAGTTTCGCCTCACACGACTGGCCTATGCCGCGCAGACGTCGTCAGCCGCACCCGTTGGCATGGCCTAGGCCAATAGCGTGAGGTGAAACTGATCGGGCGTTTCGAACAACGATCTCCAATCGCGCCCCAGATGAGTAGAGGCGTCGGTGTTGACTGTAAGAGCCATGGCAGTGTGCCAAGCACTGTTCCCCGCATGGCCGGCGCATCCTCTACCAAGTCGCACGAAAATGAGCCTGTTAGGAATAATAAATCCTTAATACCGCCTTTTGTAAGCCACGATGCTTACAACCACAATGAGAATGACTTCCTGCAAAGAACAAATGGCCACGTCTTGGCAGGTGGCCAGACCAAGCCCTTCATGCCAAGAGTGCATGAAATGAGAACATTGTGACAAAGCAAAAACAATTTATTAAAATGTAATGCTTATGCAAGGTTCGAACAAACTGTGTGAGAAATGCAAATAGAAGTAAAAGTACATCAACCATGACAAAAGTCGCAGAAAGGATTCGTAATGAACTCGAAAGTCAACATTCACTAGGACATAAACAAAATTCCAAGTACACATACAAATATGAACAGAAAAACCTGGAGTGTACTAAAGTGTCTAATTTATCATAGTAAAGAGCACGTGCTATTAGATGGACTAGAGTAATACAGAAGTGACATCGGAGCGAATGGAAGAAGTAGACTGAAAAATGCAAGAGTATGAATCGGATGGTAACTGCCTCCAAGCCATGTTACCAATAAGCTAGAAGCTTGAATAGAGCACAAAAAGAAATACCACCGCATACCATCATAAAACAATCCTGTGACCGAAATAAAAAAAATGGGAACAATGCAAAATTAGAAATATTGCCTTTAGGATATATCAAAGAACGTAATGGCGAGAAAAAGTAACCATACAACAAAAAAGTAATAAAGTGAAATTAGTACAGAATACTTAAACGGGGGATTCAGTGTAACAAGTGAACACTACTGTAGTACAGCGAACGATGAGACAGTAATGCTGCATCTTGCCACTCCAGAACGTGAGAAATGAATATGCAAGCCTCATATTAGAAACTTACATAAACATGGAAATAAACTGGAATGCACTGGAAGCTGCATTTGTGTAACAAAGGAAGCAATGGTCATAATAAATAGTAAGTGTTTTATCTAAAAAGCCCTTTACAAGAGGCAAAGTTGTACCTCTCTGGTAAAAACAAAGTTGCAACGAATAATTTGCAAACCAGAAAATACATTAATTAGAACACTGACATTTCACACTTTGCGCACATCTCCAGTCTCCTAAAGCAAAAAAAAGCACTCTGAATGAGAAAAACGTTTAACACATGTAGCCCAGAGCAAATTCTTTGCCAGTTCACTCACACTTTCACATCCAAAAACATTTGCCACAAAGTCCAGGCACAGTTCCACTGATGTCTACCAATTCACCCCCACTTTCACGTCCTAAAATATTTGGCACACAGTCCAGGCAGAGCTTCACAGATAAACAGCTTGAGAGCACCCTACTGATTATTGCGCAGTCCCGCTGCTGGAAATAGAACTGCCGCACATGCTGGTAGTGGTTTCAATGTAGACACACTTGCTGCCCTGGACAGGTATGCTCAGATATCTGCACTGGCGCTCCATTTTGTCGAAGTAGACACATTGATGCACTACGCTGGTAATTGAAATGTTTTGAATGCACAAGTATTGTCTTCACCAGAAAGACTTGCCCACATACCACCACTGGCATATATATGCACTTGCTCTTCACTCAGTAGCATTGAACCTAAAGTGTTCCCTATGTGGGAGCCTTGTGTAAAACCGGTGTCACACGACCACTCTCGATCGCGATCAAGCCCGATCCGGATCGAAATTATCGATGCGACTGGCTCACTCTCGTAGCTTGCGCAGAGGAGCCAATCACGACCGAGAAATTTGGTTTGTAACGGACTGGATAGCGGCTAAAAGAGCCTCGTGTGAAACCGGTATCAAATAATGCACAGACGCACGCTAAGCAAATGTGTTGCACAAGGACAAAGAACTGCGACATGCCCTGTTGTGCGAAGCGCGCGAACAGAACACATGTATATATATATATATATATATATATATATATATATATATATATATATATATATATATATATATATATATATATATATATATATATATATATATATATGTATAAACTGCGAGAACGCTTCGCGAACTCCATGCGCACACATGGCAACCGCACGAACTCGGCAGGCCGCTGTAAAGCGCGGCGAATGGCGCACAGCGTACATTCCGACACATGTCCCAAACTGCAAACAATCGTACTACCTAAAGCATACAAGTTATTTTATCCCAAGGTCATACTCGACTCACGTATGTAGTATCCACAAGCGAGTAATGCAGCGTACATGCTGTATCCATTCGCCAAATAGTAAAATTGATAACAAGCACGAAGCTACAAGAGACTCAATACATTACTACCATTTGAGGTGTCAAATAAAATCGAATTTGGCCGTTTCATATATTGGACACAATATATGGACACATGTGGTACCCAGTAATACCAATACCCATCACGTGGGTAAAAGGGGCGAAAACACAATCGAGAACCTGAAGCGCAAACGATAAAAGCACGGTATGGTGCACGCAAAATTCTGTCAGTGCGCTGTAGCGCGAGATAAGAAAATAGGGCGAGCACTTGACCTCATCTTTTGGGATACCGCACTAGTACTGAATGATTAAAAGAAAAGCCTGTTTGAACCAGTTCCCTTGTCTGCAACACTCTTGCTAAACGGGAGACTAAAATACCACGATGATTGCTATATTGCGGAGATCGGCAAGGTGCGCACAGTCAGAAATTGTGCCGCCTTTCTTCGGATTCTGCAAAATGCTTTCTTGTTAGGATCTCGCATAGCGGCTGATCCCGACGCTAGGGACACACAGGCAAGATTTCGTCCCTCTAACTTTCGTCTTTATACTGCCATTAACGCATTAATTACAGCGTCAGTGAAAATGCGCCTCACATAACATGACAATGAACTTGAAGAGCTGATTAGTGCCCTCCACTCCGCGCCCTCCAATTGAAAACACTACTGATTTACTACTACTACTACACAAACCACTACTACTACACAAACAGATCACACAACCCAAACTAATCACAGAACGTCGTTTTCTTGACGGCAAAACCCTGCAACACTTACATGACAAAGGGCAGCGGCAGCACATTCAGAACAGCCGCTATCATACCACAGCGCAATGCAAGTGCGATAACGCTATTATGCCCGGCTCAAACAGATCGCACAACACAAACTAATCACAGAATGTCGTTTTCTTGACAGCAAAGCACTGCAACACTTATATGACAAAGGGCAGCGGCAGCACATTCAGAACAGTCGCAAACAGACCATAGTGTCATGAGAGTGCTATAACACAACTATGCCAGGCTTCACGAATAACGTGGCCGCCTTGGTCACATAACAATTGAAAACACTACTGATTTCCAAATTAAAACCACACAAACACATCGCACAACCCAAACTGATCACAAAATATCGTTTTCTTGACAGCAAAACACTGCAACACTTACATAGCAAAGGGCAGCGGCAGCACATTCAGAACAGCCGCAAACACACCACAGCGCAATGCGAGTGCGGTGACGCTACGACGCCATGACGACGCGACTATGCCCGGCATCACGAATCACGTAGCCACCTTGGTCACATGATTTGACGACGGTATCGCCACCATGCGCAAGGTTGGATCGCGTTGATGGGTTGAATATTGTAGAAGCCGCTAAAGAGGCTGACGCGCCGTAGCGTGGCTGTGCGCCTTGAGTCGTTTTCAAAACGTATTCACCCTTTGTTTTTATGCTGCCTGGCTTCCAACGTTATCGAGACGTCTTCACCCCTCGTTTTTAAGCTATCTTGTTTGGAACGTCTTTGATGCGTCGATTTTGGTCAAAAATCCGTTTCAGACGTTGAATCCCTTAATACGACGTTTTCAAGACTTTGTGTGCTACCTGGGAAGGCGATCCACCGCTTAACGACCTTTTATGTTCCATTAGCCTCTGGTTGATACAACGTCCCGTTTGCCCTAGGTAGAACTAGCCACAGCTAAGGGGAATTTTATAACCACACCCATACGACAGTCAGTAAAACTGTTGTTTTTATTGTGCTTCACTGGACAAATATCTGTTCTTTTTTTTTGGCTTTTACCTGTTCCTTTTTCCTCTGTACGGCAGCACATATCTTACCTATCTTATTGGGAGCAGTGAAAGCAGGATTAACATCATATCTACTTGAAACTTTTTAAGCCTGTGCGACACTGAATGAACGTACGAAATAGCCACTAGTCTTTATTTGCTATTACTGGTTTCTGTAACCACGTCCGTCTCCCTCGAAACCGACTTCGTTAAGCGCTCCGCCACAGTGGCCACTGCTACACTAGGATAACCTGCTTCTAATAGCGCCGGACATGCACATTAAAACTGGCACTCATTTTGTGCATGCAAGATGTAGGGATAGAAGACTTAAGGCATGGCATGGCAATTCCGTTTTTTACTACTTTGGAATGCTTAGATTGAAAGTTTAGCAACGGCTTCGAAGATCTTGGGGAATATTACCAACAAACGTGATTTTGTTCGAGGACCAAGAAAATGACAAGAAACTGAATTACACGTCGCTGAGGGATTCCTTTGTAAACTTTAATCCTCCTCCATAAAGTTCAACTTGCTCACTTACTGAGGTAGCAGCAGAATCGAATTCTTCCCTACTGCAGAAAATCAGCTAATCAACGTAACGAAATCTACCAATATTTACCTCACGATTACAATATTTACCTTACTCACGTAAATATTACTAAGAATAGGGGCAACCTTTGAGCCAATACAAATGCCTGATTTCTGCAGAAACACGCCATCTCTCCGCCCAATCAACGTGGACATTAAGTACATCAAAATAATTTCTAGAAAAGCTCTCGTGGAAACACCTCATCTGTCAATAAAAGCCGACTCTTGCACTTGTTCTTTAATGCACTCATTTACGGTATTTAGCACCCCGTCATGCGGCAAGGAATAATACAGGTCTTCAATATGCATACTAAAAGCTTTACAATCAGTAGGATTTTCCTCTCTCAAATATTGATTTAGTGCCTGAGAATTAGGCAAGAAAAATGGGTCTGAAAAAACTAGTGAAGCTAAGTAGTTCTGTAGGTCTCTAGCGACACAAACCTGCCACGTCCCTTTTTCTTTTTTGCATAATGAATCTTTACAAACTACCTCAGCTTTCTGTCGTTCTACTTTCAGTGCTAGTCATGGTATCGTTCTGCAGGCGACTACATGAAGTTGTCTCTCTCTCTCTCTCTATCGACATGTTCATGTGTCACGAAGCTGCTGTGCAGGGCTCTTTCTTGTAACTATACTACGTAAGCGCACATTAAAAGATGTTATTCGGTTTGAAATTGAACGTCCAAGAAAGCCTATATTCTGTTGTGTTCGCAGATCTCTACGTGCCTGCCTTCAAGTTGGCAGTCAATATTCCCGAAGAGAAACGGGGCGCCTTCCGGAATGACTGCAGAAATCTGCTCGCACAAAGAACGACTTCGGCAGCCGAAGGATGCTCCATGAGACACAGCTTTGTTGTAGTCCACTTGGAGAAAGCCCCTCAAGAATAGCGTCAGTGTTGGCTTTATTTGAATGTCAGCCTATCTACATTCACTGGAATATGATGACCAACCCGCCAAAAACAGGCGCAATGAATAAAACACTGTGTTAGGCAGCTGGCACCTTACCCCGGTGTAACACTGCCTAAAGCGTTGGTTAAATGTGCTATTCTACCACAGCTAATAATTCTTGATCAGATTCATATAATAAAGCACACAGCGTCAGTACCATTAGGTCGTATGCTGTGTTAAACTATTTCTAGGCGTCATTCTATGGCCAAAGTATATTTCGTGTGGATTCGGAAGGATAAAGGAACCATGTTCATCAGCAGGAATCGTTTTCATATTAAGAGAGATTTATAAACGGGCACATGTAGAGGAAGCAGTCATTCCTATGGGGCTCAGTTAGTAAGAAGGTGAGCCTAGGATCTTCTTCCTCACTTGACTGAGGCAATATGAGACTAAGACGCGCAGTTTCCAAAAGTGCGGCAAGCTACGGTCATCAGCAGCAGCGTTGGTCATCAGCAGCAGCAGCATTGGCAGCAGCGGTTACGGCTACGTGCACGCATACTGAACCACTTCTTTCCGCCTGCACAGATCACAGCTGCAAGGAACTGCCGGCAAGAAGACTTCATCTACCCAGGCTGCGCCGCTTATCGCCCCAAGAAAAAGCATCTTGACAGTGGCCGAGTCTGCCGCCTGCCGTCTACCGCAGCGCGCCTGCGCGGGACCCCAAGCCCCTTGGTTTAAAAGCCCTGCAAGAAGCACGTTCGCATCAGTTGGCAGCAGCGGTTACGGCTACGTGCACGCATACTGAACCACTTCTTTCCGCCTGTACAGATCACAGCTGCAAGGAACTGCCGGCAAGAAGACTTCATCTACCCAGGCTGAGCCGCTTATCGCCCCAAGAAAAAGCATCTTGACAGTGGCCGAGTCTGCCGCCTGCCGTCTACCGCAGCGCGCCTGCGCGGGACCCCAAGCCCCTTGGTTTAAAAGCCCTGCAAGAAGCACGTTCGCATCAGTTGGCAGCAGCGGTTACGGCTACGTGCACGCATACTGAACCACTTCTTTCCGCCTGTACAGGTTGGTGATTTTTATGCCCCTCCTAAATAGTGGGATGCACATTCGGCCGTAGCTGCTGCTGCCACATTCCTGTTTATGCCACATTGCTGTCACATTCCTGTTACTGTTGTTTCCGTTGTTTATCTCGCGTTCTTGTTCGCTTATCTCCGTTTTGTCCCGCGCTCTGGTAGCAATGACAGGCAAGCAAGAGTTATCTAAACTTTTCGAAGAACTTAAACGCGAGTTGAAGAATGAATTTATAGAACTGCGCGAATGCCTGGAAAGAGACTTAAGGAAAGAAATTAGAGAAATGAAGGGATTCTTGGAATTTGCGAACAAGAACTATGAGGAAATGAAAAGATCTGTGAGTGAGCTGAAAAATGAAAACTCTGATCTAAGGAACACAGTGGAGGGTCTGGAAAAGGACCGAGATGCCCTGCTCGCAAGACTCAAGGATCATGAAGTAAGGCTCATGCAAAATGACCAGCATACCAGGTGTTTCAACATAGAAATCAAAGGTGTACCAACGAAGCCAAAAGAAAACACCCTGGATATAACCAGAAAACTTGCAGGTACACTCGATGTACCTTTCGAGGATTCTGATGTTGAAGTTTGCCACCGAGTTAGGACAAGCGGTAACGCTAATAGCCCTAATATTGTGGTGCAGTTCAGACACAGGGCCAAGCGCGATTCTTTCCTAGAGAAGGCAAGGAAAAAGCAGCTGACAACAGAAGATATTCAGCTAGAGCCCAGCACTCCGATTTATATCAATGAACACTTATCTCCTCCCATGAAACGCTTGTTTGGAGCGGTGAACAGCAAAAAGAAACAACTCGGCTGGAAATATGCCTGGTATCGTAATGGCAAGATTTTTGCCCGGAAATCAGACGGCAGCCCCATTGTCCCCATTTGCCATCTTGATGACTTGCAGAAGATGACGTAGGAACAACAGTTGGGTCCATTTTTTTTCTGGTAGCTTCTTATCTAAAATATGGGTTATGTACCATCCGAGGTAAAGGATCTTATATCAGATAAGCAACCAGCAATGACATTTTTTCATCAAAATGTTCGATCGCTCGAAATCAAGACTGATGAACTTACCATGTTAATACACAGCTTCGGAATACCGATTACTGTCATAATGTTAACCGAAACGTGGGTAACGCCCACATCACAATTGTTCCAGCTATCTGGTTATCAGTCGTTCTTCTGTAGTCGACAGGATAAGCGAGGGGGCGGTGTAGCGCTTTTGCTCAAAGATAATATTTTTGCTGAACCAGTCGACGAGTTCACTGGTATAACTACCGATTATGAGGTACTGACACTACAAAGCCATACAAACTTGTTCTCTGTTGTGTACAGACCACCATCAGGTGATGCGACCCGCTTTCTTGCTTTCGTTGAAAAGCTTTTTAGTTATGCAACAGAAGAAAAAATGAATCTTGTTTTAGGTGGTGACGTCAATATAAACATGCTGTCATCTTCTCCGCTGCAAAACGATTTCCAGACTCTAATTACAACTTGCGGTTTTTCAAATACAATTTCTACAGCAACACGCATCACTGTTGACAGCGCCTCCTTATTAGATGTGTTCATATCAAATATAAATATTCATTCATTAGAGGCCGACGTTCTGTACACTGATATCAGTGACCATCTAGGCATTATTCTGCTAGTGAGTAAAATCAATCGTGTGACTCAAAAAACTAAGGAACCAGTCTACATTCAGTCAATTACGCCATCTAATCTGGAGGCTTTTCGCCATGCCATTGCTCAGCAAACTTGGGACAGTGTTTATTGTGCACAAGACAGCGACTCTGCATATTCCGCTTTTATTAATATTTTTAAACCGTTGTATGATACGCATTTTCCATGCAAAAAAATTACGAGGCCACCTAAAGCGCGGAAACCTTGGCTGACCCCTGAGCTTCTTGATATGATTAAACAAAAACATGTTTTATATGCCAAATTTGTGAAATCTAGGGATGAAGCCTTGCTTAAGGCGTTTAAGAAATACAGAAACAGTTTAACAAATAAACTTAGAACTGCCAAGGATGCTTATTTTTTAGGAATATTTAGTGACCCTGCTAATCAACGAAGTGATGTACTTCGGCGCAAATTGAATGCCTTGTTACAGCCTAACTCTTACTCAGCTATTCCTGATATATTGGAACATGATGGGCAACAAATTTCTGGAGACGCAGTACCAAATGCAGTTAATGAAGTCTTTACTCTAGCACCGCAACAGGACCTTGAACAAAGCCTAACTAACCACGCTCAGTTTCTACCAGTAAACAGGAATGGAGCATCGCTTTTCCTTGCTCCAACTACTTCTCCTGAAGTTTTTTCGTCTATTAGAGCTACAAGCAACAGCAAGTCACTAGACGCCGACGGTATCCAGATTCGCCCTATAAAGTATGTGCTCGATATTATAAGCCCTATTCTAGCCCATGTTTATAACTTAATATTATCAACAGGTGCCTTTCCTAAGAGAATGCAAATTACCCGCGTTGTTCCCGTTTTCAAGCGCGGTGATAAAACAGCATTAAATAATTATCGGCCTATATCAATAATTCCAGTATTTTCTAAGGGTATTGAGAAAATAATGCATGCGCGATTACTCTCATTCTTTAACCGTCACCATTTGATTGCAGACTTTCAACATGGTTTTAGAAAGCACCGCTCTACGGAAACAGCCCTCCTGAGCCAAAAAGAAATAATTTTAGATGCATTCAGCCGGAAGCATATTATGGCACTAGGCATATACATAGATTTCTCTAAGGCTTTTGATTTAATTAATCATTCCATCCTTCTTAACAAATTAGAAATGTATGGTGTACGTGGAACCGCCCACTCGCTTATGACATCTTATCTGTCCCACAGATCACAGTTCGTAGATGCTAGTAACACAATATCTTCAAGGAAGCCAGTTATCACTGGTGTGCCGCAAGGCAGCATTTTGGGCCCACTTTTATTTTTGATTCATATAAACGACATAGTACGCTGTACAGATAACGCTACATTCGTTTCGTATGCCGACGACACAACCGTTTTTATTACAGGCAACGTGGAAACAGATATAGAAATAAAGGCTAATAAGACGCTGTCTGACTTAGAGCGGTGGTCCGTGATAAACTGCTTAAAAATCAACCCTAAGAAAACAAAAGTTATCTTGTACGCGCCTAGAGGAAAGTTGTTGACAACTAATATGAATTTGTGTCTGGGCAGTGAGCAGTTAGAGATAGTGGATTGCGTTAATATCCTTGGGGTGCGTTTTACAAAGCACCTAACCTGGAATGAGCATGTTGATCATCTGCAATCTAAATTGTCATCTGCCATTGGTGTTATTGCTCGTCTGCGTCGCTTACTCCCGACCAAGGTAAAAATTATGCTGTACAATGCTCTGGTGGTATCTGTCATGCAGTACTGCGTCATGGTGTGGGGTACAACTGGTGTGACAAACTTGCACAAACTACATTTGCTACAAAAAAGAGTTGTGCGTTACATAGCTGATGTCCATTATACGCACTCCACAAAATCACTTTTTTCTAAATATGAAATTCTTCCTGTATTTTGTTTTTACAATTATAGGTTGATGTTATGCTACAAAGATTTCGTAAAATTTGGCATTGATGATACAATTCATCTGGCGAAAATTCGGGAAAATACAAATATTCTACAGACCCGACATAAAGAAATGTGGTTCGTACCTACCCCAAGAACCTCTTATGATGAGCAATCTTTATCCTATACATTACCTTCGCTTTTAAACCTATTAGACCGACAAAATTTTGATCCCTCCAGAAACCGAAACTCTCGCATTAAACGTTTTTGTCAACTTATTTATTTGCAAGACTAGACATTGCCTTCTCCTAATTTTGTTTTCCACTGTTATTTATGAGTGTTGATTATTTCTTGCCGTCTTGTTTCACTCTGTATTACCCGTTACATTGTGATGTTTTTTTTTTCATTTCTTGTGTATGACTGGCTGTCATCTTGCTGTTATGCCAACTTACAAGGGGTCGGGACCTCGTCAAGCTGTCCAAGCTTTTAGTCCTGTACTCCTCCTTCTTTAAGGAAATAAAATGATTGATTGATTGATTGATCTCTGGTCATAGGCATTTTCCCCTGACCAATTGCTCTCCGGCTCTCTGTGCCGCCACATTTCACTTGGCTTTCAACTGGCACATTATTATTAGTAAATGCTTATTCTGGAACTATGAATTTAGCAAGAGTATTTTAATAGCCTCTGCATCTGTGCCACATCTTACATCTGGATGTCATAACGCCGCTGACGAGTTTTAGCGCCAAAAGAAAAATCACTGTCATTCCACTTTCTCAAGCTGGATGACCATCGAAGCTGTTTATCCGGGCCGTATAATGGCAAACTGTCAATTACTGTGCGTCAAACGCCGTGTGCACATAAGTGGAAGGACAAGAGCGACTAGTCGCTCTTTCCCTATGTTGAGTCTCGGAAGATGATGAGGCACTTAGAGGGGGGGGGGCATACATACCCATGTATTGTTGCCAAACGTGACATATCTTTTACTAACCAATCTCGGCACGTAAAACAGACATGCACCTCACCGCTCTTCGAGGTCAAACACTGCTTCACCGTATTCAAGGCGATAGTGCGTTGGTCAACGGCCCGCAGTGCAGTAATGGTTATAAGGTCACTCGAAAACCACAAGCGGTCACAAGCAACACAGGCCACACAAAATTGGTTCCTCACGAACTGGCCAAAACCTGGCCGTTGCTCCGGTGAAGCGTTCCAAGGCCGGGGGATAGGGACCACACAGACGGCTCGCATATCTTTCCGCCGCACGGTCCTGGCGGGTAGCACGCTTACTTGACCGCCACCGTGGGAGAGCGGAAGGAAAGGAAAGGAGATATACGCAAGCGCTTCGAACGGTGGCAAAGTGAGGGCGGTGCGAACATATACATGGCCGATGCGGGTCAAAGTGTAGCATCTGTTCTTATTAGCTTGGTATCTAATACGGGTTGTATCTGCACCTAATATATTCAACGTATTTTTGCAAGGTCGTGGAGTGCTTAAAGCTTACTTCACCTCCGCCACGGGTCGGCCCGGTATTGTACTATCTTCGGTATCAGCCCACTCATAGGGAGAATTTCTGGATCTACACGGCTCAATAGACGCACGCAATTTTTTCGTGCTACCGTTCGCGACCGCCCATTCTCTAAGTCCACTAAGCCAAGTACCAGGTAGATTTTATCTCCTGCCAATTATACATTAAGTGAACAACCCGAAACGCCCTATTATCTCATGCATTGGCACCGTAGCTGAAAATCTTTCTAGATACGTAGATTAAGGAGAAGGAGGTTAACCGAGGGGCCCGATGTTTATCAATCATATCATTAGAAGCCAACGAAAAAATGCACCAATACACAGGGATAATTACCTACAATTTTAATTAAAGAATGATAAATTATTGGAATTGCAAGTTGTTGAAAAAACAACCTGGCGCAAGTGGGAAACGACCCCGCGTCTTCGCATTGCGCGTGCGATGCTCTACCAATTAGCTACCGTGGCGCCATTTTCCCATCCACTTTCTGAGGTATTTATGTGTTATGCCTAGAATTAACCCTGAGAGTTTTAGCCAGTGCCACCCCTCTCAAACATCCATTCTTCCGCAGCAGACACGAGTACGTGATCTTTGTGGGTGAAGGAGACTGGTCAAGAAACCCACACGTGCTACCTGCAGGCATCGTCAATGCTGCCACAATATATATATATATATATATATATATATATATATATATATATATATATATATATATATATATATATATATTATAAAGGAGGTTTATTCGGGTTCGCAGCGACCGCCGGTTCTACGATGCACCGAGCACAGTCCCCGAGCACGAGCTTCTGCTGCGCGCTTGATGCTGCCGATGCTGCTGACTGCGCGCACGTTCGTCATCTTCCTTACAATGGCCCCGCGGAAATAAAGGAGCCATCCGGGCGACTTAGTGTTCTGGAAGGACGGTAGAATTGTGGTACGGCTTGAGACGCTGAACGTGAACGACTTCGCAGTTACGACGTCGCATGTCGGACGGCGGCGTTAGCGGCTCAACCAGGTAATTAACGGTTGATGTTCTCTCGAGAACGCGGTATGGACCGTTGTACTTCGGAAGGAGCTTTGAAGCGAGCGCAGGCGTGCGGTGTGGCACTAACAACCAGACGAGAGCGCCTGGGAGGAAAGTGGAAGTCGAGTTCTGGGCATCGTGAACGGCTTTTTGGCGGTGCTGGTCGTCCGAGGTGAATCGGCGGGCAAGCTGGCGACATTCCTCTGCTTGTCTGGCTCGTGCTCGGGGACTGTGCTCGGTGCATCGTAGAACCGGCGGTCGCTGCGAACCCGAATAAACCTCCTTTATAAGTGGTGGAGCCGTGCGGGGTAACGTTCCACTCTACCATCCTGGAACTCCGTTCTCGGACGCTACCCTCTGCCATGCCGGACGCCGACCAGCAGACTCTTCCATCGCCACCCGTCCTTTGCGCTGGCACCGTTCGCCAGCGGGAGCCTCCCACCTTCAGCGGAACCGACGAGAACGACGTTGAAGAGTGGCTGTCGTCCTACGAACGGGTGAGCGTTCACTACAAATGGAATGACTCGGACAAGCTGGCCTACGTCTCATTGTACCTCGCGGGCGTGGCCAGTCTCTGGTTCCGAAATCATGAAAGGGATATCCGAATGTGTTCGGCGCTCAAGATGTCCATTACAGAAGTATTTGACCGACCCGCCGTCAGGAAACTCCGAGCCGAGCAGCGTTTGCGTACACGCGCACAGGACACGGGTGAGACATTCACCAGCTATATAGAAGACGTTCTCGATTTGTGCAGGCGCGTGAACGCTGCCATGACGGAAGCGGAAAAGATCAAGCACGTCATGAAGGGAATCGACGATGACGCGTTCCAAATGCTTCTGGCCAAGGACCCGTGCACTGTTGGCGACGTCATCAGCTTGTGCCAGAGCTATGATGAATTGCGTAAGCAGCGAGCTCTGACCAGGCGACATTCCACGCCAAATGCGGCATCACTCTGCAGCCTTACCACCGGCCCAGAACAAGCCTCCTTGATAACGCAAATCAAGGATTTTGTCCGCGAAGAAGTCGCACGACAGCTATCTCTGGTGTCCGTCACTCCGGATTCTGCCAGCACTTTGCCGTCTGATATCCGTAACGTGATCCATGAAGAGGTCGCGGAAGCGCTGCCGGCTGTTCACCAGCAGGATGTCGTGACTACACCAGTCACTTATGCTATGGCGCAATTATATTTATATATATATATATATATATATATATATATATATATACATATATATATATATATATATATATATATATATATATATATATATATATATATATATATATATATTAAAATGGAGTGTATTCAATAGTTCAGATGGTAGCATCTGTTCGTATTCGAGAAGGCAGGTGGAACAGCTGGTTGCCCGAACGGCTCACACCCGTACTAAGCACTGGCGATCCGGCTGGCCCACTGGTTGCATTGCAGGCATGGAATAGACGATCTCGCTGGCCTTGTCCTTGTGCTCTTCTTCTGCATTACAATTATCCCCGGTGCAAAAGCGGAGCCATCCTGGCGACTTACCACGTGGAGACAAGCGGGTCATACAATTGCTTCAGGCGGTGAACGTGAACAACATCCCGTCGAAGGCGGCGCTTGTTGGATGTCGGTGCAAGCGGCTCTATGACATAGTTGACCGGAGAGGTGCGTTCGACGATGCGGTATGGTCGATCATACTGGGAGAGAAGTTTTGTCCAAAGTCCAGGCGTGGTATAAGGCACGGACAACAAGGCAAGTGTGCCGGGAGCGAAGTTCGGATTCGTAGCGCCATCATCCCGATTGGCTTTTTGTCGTTGTTGGTCAGCGGAGGAGAACTTTCGGGCTAATTGACGGTACTGCTCGGCGTTTCGGGTGACGGCGGAAACGCGAGCACACTCTGACGTGTCTGGTGTATAAGGCAAAACCATATCGATGGTATGGGAAGGATCGCGACCGTAGAGAAGAAAGTATGGAGAAAATCCTGTAGTACTTTGTGTAGCCGTATTATATGCGTACGTGACAGATGGGAGGATGATGTCCCAGTTTGTATGCTCCGATGAAACGTACATGACGAGCATATCGCCAAGGGTGCGATTGAAATGCTCCGTAAGCCCGTTAGTTCGCAGATGGTACGCCGTGGTGGTCCGGTGAACTATGCGGCATTGAGAAAGCAGAGCTTTAACCACCTGCGACAAAAACACACGGCCTCTATCACTCAGCAGCTCCCGAGTTGGGCCATGACGAAGAATGAAGCGATGAAGGAGAAAGGATGCAACGTCACTTGCGGTCACTGCAGGTAAAGCAGCGGTTTCAGAATAGCGTGTAAGGTGATCAACTGCGACAATAATCCATCGTTTGCCAGCGGGTGTTAGCGGTAGCGGCCCGTACAGGTCAATTCCCACATGGTCGAAGGGACGAGCAGGGCACGGAAGCGGCTGTAGTAAACCGTGGGCCGGATGAGGTGCAGATTTGCGGCGTTGACGTTGCGGGCACGAGCGGACAAACTTTTGGATCAAAGTAAACATTCTTCTACAGTAGTAACGTTGCCACATGTGCTCATACGTCCTCAAAACGCCTGCGTGTGCACATTGTGGGTCAGTATGGAAAGACGTGCACATGTCCGAACGCAAAGTCCTAGGGATAAGCCGGTGCCACTTGCGACCATCGGGCTGGTAGTTGCGTCGATACAAGAGGTTATTCCGGACAGCAAAATGGGCGGCCTGGCGACGCAGGGAGCGGGAGATGGGAGATGCAGGCGAGCCAGAAAGGAGATATAGAAAGGAGAAAGGAGAGACCCAAGGATATTTGCGCTGTTCTGACGCGAAGGTGTCGATGTCGACCGAGGATACCGCCTCAATAGTCTCTCTCAGAGGGAGGCCGTCAGAGGGAGGCCGTGTCGGCTGGCAGCGGAGAACGGGACAGAGCGTCCGCGTCAGTGTGCTTGCGACCTGAGCGGTAGATGGCGTGTATATCGCATTCTTGAATTCGTAGGGCCCAGCGGCCAAGGCGTCCAGGTTTGCCGTTTAAAGAGGATAACCAACAAAGGTCGCGATGGCCAGTAACCACATGGAAAGGCCGGATAAATAAGGGCGAAACTTCCCGAGTGCCCAAACGATGTCCAGGCATTCTTTTTGTGTGACGCGGTAATTGCGTTCCGCTTTGGTCAGCGCATGACTGGCGTAAGCAACGACGTAATCGGAGTAGCCAGGCTTGTGCTACGCAAGGAGATCGGCAAGGTCAATAGAGACCTTTAGCGTGTCCGGTATTCGGGCAAGCGCGGGCGGTTTTTCGGTTTTACGGGGGCGTCAAGGTGAGCGGCCAGATGGGTGGTGCCAGCTGGTGGCGCAAAGCTCAACCACACAAACACAGGGCTAATTACTATATTCTGCTTAGCTGCTGGCGTAAATTTTCGACAGTGTCGTAATCGTGGTCACAATTACGCCGCTGCCAAAAATTTGCACGAGTGGCGAAGCAGGATATGGTGAGTTACTGCAGTTTTAGCTATGCGTTTGTCTTGTTGAGCTCTACAATCCCAGGCGGCTTCACCGCTCACGTTTACGCCCCGACCATCCGGTAATCCGCCCAAACCGCTCCCGTTTACCGGAATAGCGTACAAGCTAAAAGTCTCTAATACCACTGGTATCGGTGTGCACTTCAGTTGGGACGGTGGGGTCGTAGTGTCGCAGTATAGGCGGAAACGTCGGAAGACGGCGTAAGGTCACGAAAGCGTTGTCGAATGCAGGAGACCAGGAGGATAGGTCGTTGGCGCCACTTAAGAGCTGTGTCAGAGGTGATATAATCGAGGTGAAATTGCGAACAAAGCGTCTGAAGTACGAACAGAGGCTGATGAAGGCGCGCAGTTCTTTGAGTGTCTTAGGTTTAGGAAACTCTGCCACAGCTCGAAGTTTTGATGGGTCGGGACAAATGCCGTCTTGTGAAACGACACGACCTAGAATCATGAGCTTGCGCGCGGCGAGTATTTCTTGGGTATTTAGACCCAAGAAAGTGGATGGGGAAACAGCCCCGCGGTAGCTCAATTGGTAGAGCATCGTACGCGATATGAGAAGGTCGTGGGTTCGGTTCCCACCTGCGGCAAGTTGTGTTTTCAGCCACTTTAATTTCCATTAATTTATCGTTTCTTTATTTCATTTATTAAGCACAAGTAAGTTCTCCTATGTTGTCCTTGGTGTCAGTGTTTGTTGGCTTCTTATGATATGACTATATATATATATATATATATATATATATATATATATATATATATATATATATATATATATATATATATATATTGGCCTGGAATGTTCGACTAAGTAGTCTGCAGAGCTATTGTTACTCACTGCGGTTGACTGGAAAAAAGCTGGGTGGTTAAATTAACCGGGTCCACAAAGGAGAATTCATAATTTAGATCATGGAACCTAAAAAAAATGTCGCAATTTCGCCCGCAAGGCGAAGCATCGGTTGCGATAGCAAATCAGTGGACAGGTGCACAAAGTAAGCATAGCACATTTATCGGCCGTGTAAACTCGTAAACATAGGCATGTTTACTAAATTAACTAGCAGGGTGTAACTCGCGCACAAGCAAACATGAACACATCTCATTCGATGACCGCGAAAACTCACTGTCAAAACGCTGGAGCAACGAACCGCCGCAACGGCAGCGGACGAATTGACCTACGTGCTGCGTCTCGCATCAACGCGAAGTAAGCCGCGAAAAAACAGCGCACAGCGGCCTGTGCCCCGGTCGCAGATAGCTTTCAAGATACAGTGGCCTGGGAGGGCGCGCGCTGCCGCCCACGCTGCCACCCGCGCTGCCCGGAGTGGAACGCGCCCTCCTCCGTCCCATTCCCACACGGCCTTTCGCGCGACGCAAGAAGGCGCGCTTCCTCCGCGGTCCCCTTCCTTGCGTGCGCAAAATCTAGCCGCAATCGCGGGCTCGCCCTCGTACACTTTACCTCGCAGATACAGCGCTCGGGGTGCCGCGAGGATTTCATTGCCCTTAGACTTTATACAGAACCTTACGGTGACGCTGACGGCAACAGCGACGTCGACGGCAGAAAGGCCCTTGGAGTATTCATATAGTTGCTATCGCTATAAGATTTGCTTTTTTTGTATGAGGAACAAAAGTGCAGTATATAAAGACACAATTGCATCGAAACCGCTAAATAAATTTACGAGCCAAAAGTACTAAACAAAAAGCTATGGTTCGGAACGGGGGTCAGCCAGTTCAGTTTATCATCGATTAGCTTCGATGAAGTAATTTGGACCCCAAGGAGAAGTTCGTGTGCTTTACTGCAACAAAAGAAGCTCCGAAAGGCCAAAGAACAGGTGAAGATATGCCTACGCAAATATTCCGAAGGCGGCAGTCCGAGGTAAAGTTTTTAGCGGCACGAGCATCAAGTGGCACTCTTGTTTCTTCCGCAGCGCTTCCGGTTCACCTCCTGAAACAAGAAGGGCAGACATTCAGAATAAACCACTAAAAAAACCGAAAAAAGATAGCCCGGTACAATATTCGTGAAATTAGTTATAGACATCGTACCAGAGCATAAGTTCAGTTACAAGTTCAGTTACTGAAGTGTCTGGAATAATTAGAATTAATTAGAAATCGCTGGGACGGCCCGGAACGAAATTCAAAGTAAACCACTGATAGATTTCGTTATACATATGACATCAAAACATAAGTTTACCTGCAAGTTGACTTAAAGAAGTGTCTGGAATACTTAGAATTAGAAATCACTGAGACAACCGGGGACAAATTGAAAACAAATAAAAGTAGACAAAGGTAGTACCGTACAAATTTATTGGTTACAATATATATATGATATCAGAGCATAGGTTGAGTTACAAGTTGAGTTACTGCAGTATCCGGAATAATTCGAAATGATTAGAAATCACTTATTAACGCACACTAAAGCACATAATCGTAGGCATTAGAGACCCACCACGTGGAAACGACTTTGGCGAAATTCCTGGAAACCTGGAAGCTGAAAACGCAAGCAATTACGTCACTAAAGTCGTCACACGGAAGAACGTGTCATGATATTTAACCCGCTAATTATTGAAAAACAATTGGTTCCGAGTTCGGTGTGTGCGGTGTGTTTCCTTACAGTTAACTTAAAGAACACCAACGCCGGGGTGCGAGTGTCACTAAGAGGCCTAAGAAAAAGATTACGGTTGCCTATCATTTTTGTTATGGCAAAAATACCCGTAAGAGGCGAGAAGAAATGAAATACAGTTTCCGCTTCAGCACAGAATGAGCCTAAATATGAGGGGCCAGTACAGACTGGTGCAAATAGAAATATAAGGTGTCCAGCGCAGTCACGCGCTGGACACTTCGAGGATGTCTTGTTTGGCAAAACTTCTGTGCGAGAGGTATACAATATGTCCGTAATCCGCAGAGCAAGTGATTGCGGAGCTTGACACTGCCGGCCTAATGACCCTCCTACAAAATCTAGTGCCAATGACAAAAAGAGACAAAGGACAATAAAGGTGCATCGGGCCGCTTTCATATTCATACAAGGCAGAAACAATCTTTAAACAACGCACGAGGGTTCATGCGCCCTCCAAGAGGACAACGGCGTATTGGTGAAAAATAGAAGACAAAATGGCACGTGCATCGTAGGTGCACGTGCATCGTAGCACGCACTCGCATCGTAGGGGACCGTTGTCGGGGAATACAAGATGATTAACAAGAGGTGAAAGGACGCTCGAGAAGGAAAGAGAAGAAGGCACTCCTATCTCCTGTTCGGAACGCGGCAGTCGTCTTTTTATTTACTCCCCGGGCATAAGTTAGCCCACAATAAATAGTTGTGTCTGAACCCCTTCAACTGTTCCTTATAATTCTGACGGAGGTGCTTTGTAATGATTGCCAGTCCCATTCAAGTTGAAGATGCTACCCGGAGACACGCAATTTCACACCCGACGAGTTCAAGCCTATCCGCCAGCGCTCGAGCTGTCGCCTACGTGGGGGGCCGCCTGAGTTTCCTCTTTTGCCGGAGCCAACTAGAGCAGCAGCAGTAGCAGCAGACAATACCGATATGACATCCCAGACCACCTCAACCCGCATCGTCCTTGATCTGCCGCGGACGCCAGAGCTTTTCCACGGCGAAACCTTCGAAGACGCCGAGAGCTGGTTAGAGGGCTTTGCGCGAATCGCACACTACAGTGGATAGGATGAAAACCGGAAGCTCCACAACGGTTACTTTGCGTTGCAAGACTGCACGAACCTCGTTTGACAACCATGAAGCAGCCTTCAGTCACGGGACAACTTCCGAAGGGAGCTGTTGGCCACGTATCCGAGCCCAGACCGGAGGAAAAGAGCTGAAGCCGCTTTGCAAGCCAGAAGCCAACGAAACAATGAAAGCGTGGCAATTTATCTCGACAATCATCATCATCATTAGCCTGGTAACACCCACTGCAGGGCAAAGGCCTCTCCTATACTTCTCCAACTACCCCGGTCATGTACTAATTTTCGCCATGTTGTCCCTGCAAACTTCTTAATCTCGTCCGCCCACCTAACTTTTTGCCACCCCCTGCTACGCTTCCCTTCCCTTGGAATCCAGTCCGTAACCTTTAATGACCATTGGTTATCTTCCCTGCTCATTACATGTCCTGCCCATGCCCATTTCTTTTTCTTGATTTCAACAAACATGTCATTAAATCGCGTTTGTTCACTCACCCAATGTGCTCTTTTCTTATCCCTTAACGTTACACCTATCATTCTTCTTTCCATAACTCGTTGCATCGTCCTCAATTCAAGTATTTTTTAACCCTTTTCGTAAGCCTCCAGGTTTCTGCACCATACGTGAGTACTGCTAAAACACAGCTGTTTTAAACATTTCTCTTGAGGAATAATGGCAACCTGTTCATGATCTGAAAATGCCTGCCAAACGGACCCCAACCCATTCTTATTCTTCTGGTTATTTCAGTCTCATGATCCGGATCCGCGGTCACTACCTGTCCTAAGTAGATGTATTACCTTACCACTTCCAGTGCCTCATTACCTATCGTAAACTGCTGTTCTCTTCCGAGACTGTTAAACATTACTTTCGTTTTCTGCACATTATTTTTAGAACAACCCTTCTGCTTTGCCTCTCCAGGTCAGTGAGCATGCATTGCAGTTGGTCCCATGAGTTACTGAGCAAGGCAATATTGACACGTGTATTTATATTTATCGGGCGACCAGGTTTCACCGCCTAACAAATCTTATCGCACAGCGCAGGACGCGCTTGCATGTATCCAAAGTTTCTGGAAAGTTATCGATGCTTCTATCCGCAGTCTGTTGTCGCCGAACCTTGTGTTATCAGATTTCATCGCGTGACACGAATGGTGTAGAACTTTGTGGAAGACACGCGGGTCCCATCAGTTAATCTGGAACATTCGACGACTGACCTATAAAAGCCGACGCGCTTGACCCGCTGATCAGATTTTCGACGACCGCCGACCGTGTTCGCCGCTATCGTTGTGCTATAAGTGTAGCCTGTTTTGTGGGCACAGGTTCGCCCAATAAAAGTTAGTTTTGTCTATCACAGTATTGCTACTGTGGTCTTAACGTCACCACCACGTGACATCTGGTGGAGGTGCGGGGTAAGTCCGGTCATGAACGGTAATTCTTGCCGTGCAGACTCCAGACGGCGTGATGAGGTGTCCTCCAGCGGTTCGAATTTGAGGGCCTTCCCACGTAGTCTTAACTTTCTTCAACTGGGCGGCGATGTGTCCACTCATGACGGAGTAATCAGCCCCTGTGTCGACTAAGGCAGTGACTGCGTGGCCGTCGAGAAGCACGTCGAGGTCGGTGGTTCTTTGTCTGGCGTTGCAGTTAGGTCGTGGCGTCGGATCACGGCTGCGTCGTGTTGAACTGAAGTTGGAACGTCGCGTCGTCAAGTCGTCGTTCGTCGGTGTAGTCTTGCCTTCCTGACTTCGTCGGGACGGCGGCGTGTCGTTGTTATGTGTCGAGATGTTATGTGATGTGTTGTTATGTCGTCGAACCGCACCTCCATCGGTTGCTGCTTTTAGTTTTCCGGATATGGGCTCGCTGACCGGCCCCGGGCTGGGCCAGTGTATGGTCGGTGCTGCGGCGACAGGTAGCGGCCTGGTGATGGCGAACGGGACGGCCGTCGAGGGCTCCACTGAGTAGCGGCGAGGTAATCGGCGATGTCACGTGGGCGCTCGCCAAGCTGTGGACGCGGCGCGTTGACGGCGAAACCTCGCAGTCCCATCTCCCGGTACGGACATCGTCGGTAGACGTGACCCGCTTCTCCGCAGTGGTAGCAGAGCGGGCGGTGGTCAGGAGCACGCCAGATGTCCGTCTTCCTTGCGTAGGTGCGCTGGGCGACGGGTGGTCGTGCTGGCGGCGGCGGCGGCGGACGACGAAACTGTGGCGTGACAGGGCCCTGGCGCGGTCGCGGAGGGGGTCCTTGACGGCGTGCGACGGCGGCGTAGGTCATCGCTTGCGGCTCACGCTGCGGCGATTCAGGGGTTACTCCAAGTTGTTGTTGGAGTTCCTCACGCACGGCGTCGACAATCGAAGCCATTTGAGGCTGTGATGATGGGAACAGCTTTTGTAGCTCCTCCCGCACAACAGCTCGGATAGTCTCGCGTAGGTCGTCGGCGGCCAGTGACTGAACTCCGGCGTAGTTTATCGAGGTCGTGCGGCGGTCGAATTGCCGGTTTCGCATCTCGAGTGTCTTCTCGATGATGGTGGCCTCGTGAAGAAACTCATCGACGGTCTTCGGTGGGCTTCGTACCATTCGGGCAAAAAGTTCCTCCTTCACACCACGCATCAGCAGGCGGACTTTCTTCTCCTCGGGCATTTCAGGGTCGGCGTGGCGGAAGAGACGGCTCATTTCTTCCGTGTAGATCGCGGTCGTGTCATTAGGTAGCTGCACCCGGGTTTCCAATAGCGCTTGGGCTCGTTCTCGGCGTACGACGCTTGCGAATGTCTTCAGGAAGCCGCTTCGGAAAAGTTCCCAGGTCGTTAGGGTGGCTTCTCGGTTCTCGAACCACGTCCTGGCCGCGTCTTCCAATGCGAAGAAGACATATCGCAGTTTGTCGTCGCTGTTCCAGTTGTTAAACGTAGCGACTCTCTCGTACGTCTCAAGCCAGCCTTCCGGGTCCTCGAAAGTTGAACCACGGAACGTCGGAGGCTCCCTAGGCTGCTATAGCACGATGGGCGATGCCGGGGCTGCCATTGGGGTGGACTTGGTGGCAATCTTTCTGGTCGTCTCAGGCAAAAGTCCGTGCTCCGGGGGCAGTCGTTGAAGACGGCGGCTTGCTCGATGGTCCGGGACTGCGTTGGTGTTGTCTTTGCGTTCCGGGCTTGGATCACGGCTTGTCGGGGGCGTCCGGTACATGGACCAAAAGCACCTCCACCAGATGTCACGTGGTGGTGACGTTAAGAACACAGTAGCAATACTGTGATAGACAAAACTAACTTTTATTGGGCGAACCTGTGCCCACAAAACAGGCTACACTTATAGCACAACGATAGCGGCGAACACGGTCGGTGATCGTCGAGAATCTGATCAGCGGTTCAAGCGCGTCGGCTTTTATACACAATCGTCGAATGTTCCAGACTAATCGTTGGGACCCGCGTGCCTTCCATAAAGTGCTACATCATTCGCGTCAGACGAATAAATCGGATAACACAAGTTTCGGCAACAACAGACTGCGGATAGAAGCATCGATAACTTTCCAGAAACTTTGGATGCATGCAAGCGCGTCCTGCGCTGTGCGATAAGATTTGTTAGGCGGTGAAACCTGGTCGCCCGATAAAGATAAATACACGTGTCAATATCATCAGCGAATTGCAAGTTACTACGGTACTCTCCATTAACTCTTATCCCCAATTCTTCCCAATCAAGAGACGACGTAATTCAACCCTCGACCAGCACGTGGGCTTCGCCTGTGGTACTAGTAAAACAAAACATCAGACCCTGCGCTTCTGTGTTGATTATCGAAAGCTTAATGTCGTCAGAAAGCGAAGGATGTCTATCCACTTCCGAGGATCGATGAACCCTTGATAGAATACGGGATGCGAAATTCTTTTGCTCTCGCGATCTCAAAAGTGGAATACTGGCAAATAGAAGTGGACGTGAGAGATCGTGAGAAGACAGCATTCGTCACACCAGATGGGCTACATGAATCCAAGATGCTTTCGTTCGGCCTCTGTTGCGTACCTGCTACCTTTCACCGGATTATGGACGCTGCGCTCTCCGGGTTAAAGTAGCAGTCCTGTCTTGTTCATGTTGATGATGTGATTTTCTCTGCCACTTTTTATTAGCATGTGGAACGACTATGGGCTCCCGTCAAAGCTACTAGTTCAGCAGGGCTGACGATAAAGGGACAAAAATGTCATGTCGGCTGCTATGAGCTCCCTTTGCTCGGCCATGTGATTAGTTCTGAAGGCATCTGTCCTGACCCTGAGAAGACCACCGCAGTAGAAATGTTTCCTAGACCAACCGATAAAAGCGCAGTGAGGCGATTCTTAAGATTTTGTGCCTATTACAGACCTTTCGTCCAATATTTTTCGAACATTTCCGAGTCGTGAACGCGATTGACGAAAGAAGATATGCCTTTCGTCCTGCTAATTGAACAAAAAGATGCATTCAATGAGTTACCGATGACGCCTTCAAAACCGCCCGCTTCTTGCGCACGATGATGACCATGCGGAAACAGACATCCGCACAGGCGCCAGCAATTTAGGACTTGGTGCCGTCCTCGTTCAGTGGCAAAACGGAGAGGAAAGTGTGATTGCATACGCTAGCTGCACTTTTTCTAGGGCTGAAACTAACTTCTAAGCAACAGACAAAGAAGGCCTCGCAGTAATGTGGGTCATAGGAAACTGCCGACCATGCTTGTTCGGTAGACAATTCCGAGCAATCAGTGACCATCACTCGTTGTGCTGGCCTGCAAACCTGAGAGACCCTTCTGGGCGATTTGCTAGATGGAGTCTGAGGCTGCATGAATACGACATAATGGCCGTGTACAAGCTGGGTCGCAAGCACAGTGACGCTGATTGCTTATCCCGTGCGCCGGTCGAATCTGCTCCTGTGGAAGATGGACACGGCTTTGCGTTTCCTGGAGCCGTGACCACATTTCAGATAGCCAAACAGCAACAGTCTGACGCCGAGTTGATCCTACTCATCAGGCACCTGCAGGGACGCTCCGTCCATGTTCCGCAAGTTTTCAGCCGGCGATTGTCATTGTATGTGAAGAGGAATAGCGTCCTCTGCAAAAGAAATTCCTACTCGTTGTTCCTTCTGCCTTGCGATCCGAAATCTTGGAAGCCTGTCTCGATAACATTGGCCCAAGTTCATGCCAAGTACAACTGGCCAAAGCTATTTAGTTCAGTACAGCATTATGTATGAACATGTCGGGACTGCCGAAGATGCAAAACGCCTCCATTAAAACCCGCAGGGCTTCTTCAACCAATAGAACCCTCAGAAGCCCCGTTCAAACAAGTAGAAATGGACTTTCTCGGTCCATTTCCGAAATCATCACAAGAGAAACGATGGATTGTAGTAGCGACGGATTACCTAACCCAATATACCGAGACATCCTCTCTAATCAGTGCAACGGTCATTGAAGTGGCTGAATTCTTTGTCACCAACATAGTACTTGACACGGTGCCCCTGCAGTTATTATTACGGACCGAGAAACTGCGTTCACAGACGATTTGACGCACTCCATTACGAAACTGACTCATACCAGCCACAGGAAAACAACTGCCTATCACCCTCAAACAAATGGACTAACCGAGCGATTGAACAGGACGCTGACCGATATGTTGTCAATTTACGTAGACCAAGAGCACCATACATGGGACAAGATACTACCCTACGACACATTCACTTGCAATACCGCATTGCAAGAAGCCACTCAAATAACGCCATCCCAGCTAATTTTTGGCCGAACTGTTACGACGCCCTTGGATGCAATGCTGCCTGTCAGCGACAGTGCAGAACATAACTCTGACATCAGCGACTTTACACAGAGGACCGAAGACGCACGTCCACTGACGCCACATCGCATTCAGCTAAGACAGTGCATCGACGCAGACCGAGACAACTTGTGGCGAAGAGAAGTCGAGTATGCACCAGGTGACAGAGTATGGGTGTGGACTCCCGTGCGGACGCGCGGCCTGTCCGAAAAGCTTTTGCGCCGTTATTTCAACCCTTACCGAGTACATCGCCGCATCGGCCCCTTAAACTACGTAGCTATGCCATAAGGCCAAGCGAGCTCATTATGATGCCGACGTCGCAAAGAAACCGTGCATGTGGTCAGAATGACAGCTAGGCAGCGAATATTCTGCCAAACACATCTAGTCTGTACAATGAACCACCGTAGTATGGACAACAGCTTGTCAACCATTTCGTCGCTTTACGCATCAGAACGGGACCATGCGTTCTTGGAGGGGGGATAATGATACAAGGCAGAAACCATGTTTAAACAATGCGCGGAGGTTCGTGCGCCTCCAAGAGGACACCGGCATAATGGTGAAAAAGAAACGCATAATGACACGTGAATTCGCAGCACGCACTCGCATCATAGGTGAACGTTGTCGGGTAATACAAGAATTAGAAGAAGAGGTGAAACGACGCTCGAGAGAGCAAGAGAAGAAGGCTGCTGTTCGGAACACGGCAGTCGTTTTTTTTATTTACTCCCCGGGCACAAGTTAGCCCACAATAAATAATTGTGTCTGAACCCCTTGAACTTTCGTTATAGTTTGTTCTGGGAAGAGAATATACAATTTCATTTATAAACAGTCCCCTATGGTGTGGAACCCAAATTAAACGCACGCTTCTGAAGCACCCAACTATGAATGAATGAAGCGTCCCCATTACACGTCCAGATATGAGAAACGGTAAAGGATGAGCACAGACACGAAATCAGTGAGAAGTCGCGGCTGGTGTTTTTGATAGGCCTACTTTGTATATAACCAGCACCATTTCCCAGAATTCGGCAAGAAAGATCTGTATAACATCTGGCAGCCGAAGGGAAAACGACCAGTGGTGGGTTGGACTAAATTCACCTACATCTGACTTTTCTTCACATAGCCAAGCGATATGTACAATTACGATGTTTATTTTATGTCTCTGCATAAGCCCTGTAAAAGACCATGTGGGAGTGATTTTGCGTTATTAGAAAAAATATTACCTGGAAATACATATGAATAATGACAGAGCTTGCGTGAGACGTAAGTAAATGGCAGATGGACACGTCTAAGAGGTCAAGTAATTGCTACACGAACGTAATTTGCAGTGTATGTAATCAGAGACAGCTGACACCCAAAACAACGCAGGCTGGGAAATAAAGACCGTTTTAGAACGGATTAAGGTGATTCACAACTTCTTCAGAACATTATTGCTGGGTGGGATATGAAGGGTGGGACTTGTACGCAGTGGTTGCAGAGAAGAGTAGAAAGCGAAATTCTAATATAGGACCAACGTACATACGATATATCATTAGACGTGTGTCTTCTCAATCCCATTCGACGATGGCTCAGCTCACGCTAAATGCTAAGTGCTAAGCGCACAAGGTATCTGTGCAATTAGCATTTAGTCACACGATTTCTGAGTAGGCGCCGCTTTTGAGAGCTGTAATAAATCACTCCAAGGTATTGAATGGATTACACCTGTGGTATGTCTAGAAGGCAACTCAAAGATCTTAGCAATGGGTCATTTTCGGATGAAACAAATATGGCACATTTCCTGGCATTGAGTAAAAACTGGTCACACTTTACTGAAGGCACCCATAAATATCCACCAAGAATGTTTTTTTTTTCTTTTCTAAACGTGCAACGCACATCGAAAGTAAGCATAATGAACGAGAAGAAATAATAGTTTCAGAAAACTTTTCAGCTGTTCGCAACTCAAACCAACATTTAGAGGCGCGGTGAAATCTGTGGAGTATGGCGGATTCACGAAGGTCCCTGCGACCGCTCTCTGATGAAAATATTAAGATTCCTGTAGTGTGACAATACTTCGTGCTGTTTTATGGAGGGAGAGTGGGTATTTGACGCCGAGCAGTCCCTTTTAGTCGGCACCAGTGGTACAGTGACCAGTGAGGTTGAAGTAGTCACGGGGTGTGTGCAAACCTCCAGCGTGGCAGCGGACCCGCACGAGATTCTCACGAGAACCACCAGCGCATCCCGAGACCCATCGATCGTGGAGGCAAAGTGTTCGTGCACTGCTGGATTGTCGGAAAAGTGCAAGTACGTCTCAGCTGTTTTAGAGCGCAGCTCTTTGGCGTCCGTTCCTGGGTTTCGCGTCGTCGTCGGCGTCGTCGTCGGCGTCGGCGTTGTCGTCGGCGTTGTCGTCGGCCTCGTAACCAGCTCGCCGACGAATCTGCTCCGCCGCCGCGCATGCGCGCTGTCGGCTCTCCGGGCGAGGGAGGATGATGGAAGGGAGGAGGAGAGACTGTGGAGGAGGGCTGGCTACACAAATGGCTCTTTGGCGTCCGTTCCTGGGTTTCGCGTCGTCGTCGGCGTTTAGAGCGCAGCTCTTTGGCGTCCGTTCCTGGGTTTCGCGTCGTCGTCGGCGTTGTCGTCGGCCTCGTAACCAGCTCGCCGACGAATCTGCTCCGCCGCCGCGCATGCGCGCTGTCGGCTCTCCGGGCGAGGGAGGATGATGGAAGGGAGGAGGAGAGACTGTGGAGGAGGGCTGGCTACACAAATGGCTCTTTGGCGTCCGTTCCTGGGTTTCGCGTCGTCGTCGGCGTTGTCGTCGGCCTCGTAACCAGCTCCGCCCCCCTTTCATCCCCCCAGCGCTAGCAGCGACCGACTGATACCGCTTTCGTGAGTCCGCTACCGCACTCACGAAAGACGTCGTGCACTTCCTGCAACTCGCATTAACCGTCCATCGATCCACACCGATGTTAGTAGTGGGGGACTTTGATGTTGACATAAAGACAAACAGCAATTTCCTAACACTTATGCGGGAGAACATCCCGTTCCTCTCGCTCGTAACGCGTCCCACGGCTGTGACAACCTCGCGAGGCACTTGTATAGATCTCGGCTTTGAGAATCAAGCATTGGTGTACCAAGTCGAACATATATCAGTCTATTTCTCCGACCACAAAGCTTCCTTCATGACTGTCAAGAACTGTTAGTGGAGTCTTTGTTAAAGGAATACGTGTGAAAAATAAAAAAAAAATTCTGTGATAGCGCATACATGTGTTGCTCGATTTCTTTGCCTCAATCTATCGAAAAGGTGAAACAGCTTATTTGCTGCGCTCAAATTTCGCATTAGGAAGTAACGTAATCGTCGGTAATTTTTTTTATCCACTCTTACAGGTAAGTCTCCCGTCACTGAGTCCCTGAATCGATGCGCATGGGAGCGAAGAGCAAATCAGTTGCTTAAACAGCTTTTGAAGCAGGGCCGGATATTGTAACTGACTCTGCTCCTATTCCAAACCTGTTCTTTTCCTTTTCACGTACCTCTCGCTGTCAATCGTCGCGACCGATGCCCGAGGGGCTGTCGCTGACCTGTTGTCGAGGACACGAATAGAATCGAGGAAAATAGCTGTTTACGTTACACGAACACAGCTGACGTTTTCTTTTTCACATAGAAGCTTTGCACACTAAGCCTGTAGCAAGGAATCTAAACTCGAGCTTTGCACTTTGTCATGCAGCCTAGTTTAACACACTTTACCAGGCTGTGGCAAAGGTTTCTTTCTAGTACTGCGTTCCTGAAATTTCTGTTTTGTATTCTACATTCATGATAAGCCAATGGTGACTTCTGCTTCGTTTAACAGTAGTTACTGCAGTAAGCTGCTCGCTGTTGTTGTCGTAGAAAGAAACGAGAAAAAGGAATCGAACCACCAACTTACAATTAAAACAAACCTCTGTACACCAAGTGCTGGTTATACTTGCGATGCATGACATGATCGTAACTGATTGCTGCCTGCTTCTTGAGTGTCACTACCATTAGCTGCTGTGTAAACTAATGAAAGGAGAGAATGTGTTTCTGTGTAAACTAATGTTGACTCACCTCTTGCACAAACCTGCACTATCTTTGAATGCTGCTCTGTAGTTGTCTCTTGCATTTTAAGGCTGTGTTCGCCTCCCAACTGCTTAATTCTCTCAGATACTAACATAAAAATCATTGCTTATAAGTTGACACATTTTTAAATGACTGTGGCGCTTACTCTCGAGCGAAATAATTCTGGCCTGGTAAACAAATATTTAGACCTTGCTTATTCCGTTTGTGTGATTACAAAGTCAGTGGGTTTTGTTTTTCACGAACAGAGCTGTCCTCACAGTTGGAAAGAGGCGTGGAAATCATCGATGAGCTAGTGTCATGGTTATAACGGGAAATCCAAGTTTACACAGGCTTTATTAAGAGCAACTTGTCCAACTATTCATCGTATACTGTGCCGTCTCACCTAACTAGGCATTACTTGCTGCACGGATGCAGCATATGGCATCTGTTATATTTTTGCACAGTTTTGTTCTGAGCGGTGTTGTGTTTTTTTTTTCATCGCCGCCCATACAAAGCAAGTCTCATATGTAAATGTATTGAAGGGCTGAGTAACATATACAATATGTGGTCATTGATATATCTGGGAGCAGACTTTCTAAATCCACCTTACTAAACAAGGTGTTTGGGCATCAGATGGAAAGAGGAACACACACACACGCGCGTCGTCACTGCAAGTACACCATAGCTGCAGGTTTTCTACTGGAAACACGAAGGTATTAGCAGATTACACAGCATTTGGTATCCTACAGAAAACATCGTTTTTCTGTATGACATGCTTTAGCTTTTACAGTTCACCTGCCTGCATCTTTATCTGCAATAACAGAATGCATTATTTTCTACAGCTGCACACAGCCTACATGAAAGAGCATATTATCACATAGTAGTGACGGTGAACAAAGCAGCAAAACTGGGAATCACGAAACTAGCGTTATAATGAGCGAACCTGTGCCCTCAAAAACAGGCTACAGTCAAAAAAACGGCGATAATGGCGAACAGAGTCGGCCATCGTCTAAAATCTGACCTGCGGGTCAAGCGCGTTGGCTTTTATACATCGTTCATCGAAGGTTCCGGAGTAGTAGCTGGTGCACACGTGTCTTCAAGAAAGTTCTACACCATTCGCGTCGCGCATACATGAAATCATATTACACAAGGTTCGGTGACAACGGACAGTAAATAGAACCATCGATAACATTCGAGAAACTTCCGATACATGCAGGTGCATCCTGCGCTGTACGATACCATTTGTTAGGCAGTGAAACGTGGTCACCCGATAAAGATAACAAGTACATGTGTCCATCACATGGCTATGTATGGCATCAGTTGCACTTGAACACTGTTGGGGCAAGTAGTTAAGAAGTCGGCACCTCATGACATTAGAAAGTTTTCGAATTCGGTCTCAAGTCTATGGGTCTCCAAGCCGCGTTTCCTAGCCGCTCCTGGGCTTAGAAGAGCAGCAGAGTTTGAGAATTGGGTCAAACGCAGACAGCGTTGGGTTGAGTGCTCAGGACGTCGAAGTGGGAAAAATAAGAAAGACACTTGAAAGCAAAAAAAGGAAGAAACGCTTTTCATACAATTGAAAATAAACAATGTATTTTGGAGCAAAAAGGGCAAACAGTAACAGGTAATAAACGTAAGTCTGTGTTAGAACTACGAGCTGAGAATGCTGTTTTAAATCCCATGTCGCCTTGGGGACCCAGGCTAGTTTTCACTTTTTGGGTCTCGGACAACGTCAACAAGGGAACCTAAGACTGGCTTGGTTATTGCGCATGCGCACTTGCGGCCCGGAAATTTCTTGGGTCCCGAAGCCGTTTGGGTCCTCAATTCTAAAACTCTATTGAGAATGTTTTCATGCGGGCCTAAATGAGCAGGTGGCAACAACTTTCAGTACCGAGTAAACTAATAGAGAAATGGCGCCTGCCCCACCATTGCAGAGTCGCTGCTAGATATAGTTTAGTTATTAAGGAGGTGCTACTGTTACTCTGATGCTTTCCAGTAGCATTTTCTTTTTTATAATTTCTGCATAAGTATCCCCTCAAATAATTTAGCAGATAATCATAGCTGCAGAATTGGGATTTTGGTGCAGGCTTATTACTGCCCAGGGCCGGTATTTCGTAGCGATGCCTTTTCCCATTCTATGCTTTTTTCCGGCTTTTCGCGCTTGGCCAGTGGTCAGAGTGACGGTCTGCCCACATTATCAACGGGATCAGGCGGCCCTGTGTGGTGGATGATAAGAATAGCATAGAATAAGGCATAAGGCATCGCTACAAAATAGCGGCCCAGGTGCTTTCTTTCTCGTACGCCTAACGCAGGTCTGTGTTTACCTTTGCAGCTAAATAAGCCTGCCGTTCCCACCCACTTCCTATGTTGGAAATGCCAAGGGTGCAAGGGAATAAACTCACGCAGAGGGCACCACACGAAGTGATCCTGCATGTGTGTGAATTGTATGTGGAGCCAGTGCCAGTAGACAGTGAATTCTTAGCGCGGGGACAGTAAAATTCTGAATAATCACAATGATAGCGAAGACGCCTCGTAACTGCATCTTGCAGTTTTTTGCCTATAGCGCAAACATCACAAGGATGCAAAGAAGAAAAGGGACAGACACAGGCGCTAACTTCCAACAACAATTTATTTCTCGGACGGACGACACTTTTATGCCCTCACTTTTTTCTCTCGCCTTCCTTTTTTTTTTTTGCAAGCACGTGTCTACTGGCAAAGTAACAGAGCAAATGATAGTACAAGTCAGTTGCAGACTATGCAAAAACTATTATGTTTAATGCATGCGCAGGAATTTCCACTCCTCATTTGATATTCACATGGACGATTGGCTAACACAAGCATTGCCAAACTCTTCAGTGCGAGAACTTTCAAGGATGAGACGAGTTAATTCGCATTTGCTTCTCCCTGTAACAACTGTATTTTCAAACCGCGGAATGCATCTGCATTTGTGACAATGAATTGCGAGGAAGCTATCCGGTGGAGGCTTGTTGGCGTTATGAGAGTGCTTATTGAAGTCAACAAGACTGTCAACAATGAATGCCATGGCTCACCCTATTGGAAAATCCTATTTAAATTCAAACTGGGTTATACAGGTTTAAACTGGTTCTAACAGGGACCTGTTCAGCAACAAACAGGTATAAACAGGACCAGTTTACACATGAACAGGTTTGAACGGGGTCCCGTTTGGCATGCAAACAGGTATAAACTGGACCAGTTTACACATGAACAGGTTTGAACGGGGTCCCGTTTGGCATGCAAACAGGTATAAACTGGACCAGTTTACACACGAACAGGTCTGAACGGGGTCCCGTTTGGCACGCAAAGAGGTATAAACAGGACCAGTTCACACACGAACAGGTCTGAACGGGGTCCCGTTTGGCATGCAAGCAGGTATAGGCATGACCAGTTCACGCAGAAATGGGTCTTAACAGGGGCCCTGTTTGCAACTAAACTAGCTTATACTGGACGCAGTGGCACCATATAGGGTCGCCTGTTTGTCACAAAAGCTGGTTTAATCTGAAGGTTTCTGGCAACTATACTGGATGGCATCATGCATACCAGTTTAATGCTTGAATATAACTGGGGAGGAGCTTTTTTATTGTTCGACATCCTGACAATTTAACCCCTAGTGCTAAATTGGGCCATTATCAAGCTCTGCAGAAATTGCGTGAACACCTCGGAACATTCACAGACCAAACTGCGATATGCTAGCTGCGAATTTCAAACCGATTCCCGGTCCTGCCCAGTTGAAAAAGACAACAGGAATTCCTGCTGCAAATACAGAAATTTCTGTTGTACGACAGAAGTTCCTAACGTTTCTGTAGCTGCGACAGACATTTCTGACGTTACGACAGCAATTCTGACGTCGCAACAGAAACATTCGGTCGCGACGGCCAAGAGTTCTGAAGTCGCAACAGAAGCACTTTCCGTCGCGGCCCTTTAAAATGTCAGCTTCGCATCGGTGGTGTACACTGTACTTTTCTCTTGCGCGGTATTCAATCGTGCTTCTCTGAAGCCGGCAATACTGATAGCACCGACACCGGTATTAACGTCGACGTGGCCAATTGTTATAATTGTGCCGTGACGACGCGGCACCAGCAACGCGCTACCGGCCTCCTCAAAATCGGCCGCTGATCAAAATCATACCATCTGCGGGAATGGCTGCGTATCCGCGCTTTGTTTTATTTGGTAAGATGGGGCACACAGTCCTGTGGACTTACATTTGCGGTTACACTGACACATTAGTTAATTTCCCAGAAATATTGCACAAGCTTATGCGAAGCGGAAAAGAAGTTTTGGATTGTTCCACAAAGTTGCGTGAAAAGCTTTCTCGCTCGGGTCTCATTAATCTGGTACAGCGCTGCCGTGAGAAGCCAGTATACTGTCCGGATCAAGACTCACCCACGAGTGTTTATGTAGCTATTTTGCATTGAACGGACGAATTATATGCGAGCTCGAAACTGTAAAGAGCAAGAGACAACTGTCGAAATTAGCAGTAACAACCTGCAGTGTCCCCGGTCACCGTTGTCTATTTCTGAATTTCTTATTAAATATGGATATCGGTACAGCAAAATTGATGTTCTAGCATTCCACGATGTACCTGTCGATGGTAACAACACTTTCGCGCATATAGAGATGCGGCAGTTGACGCGGTGAAGTGAAAGCGCATCTTGGCTTTTAAAATGTAAATGTAAACAGCAACTCAGAAAAAGATTTATATTGCTGGCCTAGTCGAGGTGCGGGCGTGTTCGGCGTGGTGCGGTTTTCGATATGTTTTTTCTCATCGGAATGCACAGTTTGTGGAAAACGCGAATGATGGACCGAAACGCCGAAACGGTTGTACCTACAAGGGTGAATTTCATCCAAATGACACTACACCTAAAGCAGGTTTATGATGGACTTGATACCCAGCCGGACTCGTACCCCATTTTGGTGAGGTGCCTATCCTTACCACCCTTCTAAAGTGAAGCCCCATTTCTACCCACTGTATGAACGATGCCTTTTCTCTGAGTGACTATGATTGTGCTCTCCATTCTCTGACTATGCACAACTGGTGAATATCGCGTTGCTGCTACTGTAATAAATACCATGAAAGAAAGAAAAAAAAAATTCGGCGTGGTGCGGTGGTAAGATGCTTGTCTCGGAATCGTGAGGTCCGCAGTTCAAATCCCGTGCGAAAGCTTTTTTTTTTTCTACTTTCATTTTTTTTGTATTAATAATTTTTCTTATCCTTAAAGAGGTGTCTGTCAATTTTTAATCAAATATATTGATCAGAAGCTACAGAATTTTCGACTACAAGACGTCACACAACAGAGAACAGAACGACAGTCACAACGTCCCAAAATACGACAGACTGAAAATTTCCTGTTGTGTTATTCAAGTGGGTGAGACGTCTATAAGGCGTATGCGCACATTGCCGTCCTCTTCATTAAAAGCAACGTTGCTGAAACACGTCGTACAAGACGCTGTACGACTCGCATAACATCGAAATACAACGCCGTCACCATCCATGAGATCACCGAAAGCACTTTCGGTGGCTGCCTACAGATGGCAGCACAGGTAGCGCCGGTAAAGTTACAGGTGATATTATTTTGCCGTCTTCTGCCTTAGCTACATGTGAGTGCGCGCTGCATTGACGCCGTCCGATGCAGCTGTTTAATCGTATGTACGCTGTGCCGAGAGTAATTGTGGTGCATTTTGTATTCATTGAGAATCACAAAACCCCTGGGACCGCGTAATGTAGCCCGCAGTATCCTTCGTGTGGTGCGCCGATGTCGAAGGTATGAGCCTTCGCCACTTTCTTTGTTCCGGGCTCACGAAAAGGATCTCCTCCTCTGGCACTCTCGCATCGTGTCACACTCTACGGAAGAATTTGGTGAAAATTGTGCTCTTACGTCCTGTAGTTGATCCGCAATTCAACAGTGTGTGCGCCGGAAGGACCGTTGGTGCAGTGGATGCCGCGGCACCTGTGACGCTAAAAGGAGCGTTTTCCGAGTACGCCTAGAAAGGTAAGTCCGGCGCTTGCGCGCATTCTTCCTGTCTATGGTTCGTGAAGTGTGCGTTCTTGTACGTATCGCAAGATCCGTACAACAACCGAATCCGAATGAGTAAAGCAGCAAGAATTATAAATGTGCTTTTCAAATGGTTGTTCTTCATGTCGCAGTGCACATTTAGCAAAACGTTCCATGGAAATTGCCCTAAAACGTATTCATGTTACCAACAGCTCTATCTGTGGTTTATTTACTTTCACCTATGAAGCACGCTAGCGCGGGTGGTTCTTTTATCTAAATGGGCACAAAAATTCAAGCAAAGAAAGTTACTGCTTGTGTACATAATTTTTCATTGAGAAATGGTATAGGCATTTCCAGAAGTAGTACGTCGATGTGTCGTCTTCACAGCTAACAGCTGCGCGAGATAGCACCCGATTTCTTCGTCGACGCATGGCCAGATTTTCAGCTTGTATGGAAATTCGTCTGTTTATAGAGTGTCGTCAGATGACGTGTATTAGTGTCCTGTGTGTTTTCGTGTACTTGTAAAGGGTTGCGATCTTGCAGAGAAGCCGAAATTACAAAAGCAATGTTTCTTTTTAAGCGAAAAATCTTTCTCTTTTCTGTATTGTCTCTCCAGAAAAAGAGGTGGTCTGTTGAAATTTTGAGCGCATCGTCCTTTGGGAGCAGTGCTTTGTTGCGCCGCATAAACAAATTAGGTTTTGGAACGCTTTTCATGTCCTAAGGAATTTTTTGATAGTACAATTCACATTTCACGTTATACAGCTGTACGTTTGTGTGAACCTTTTCATAGTAGATTCATGTTTGCTACAGTTCGATTTACGTGTTATTTAACCGCCTGTGATGTTACGGTCAGATATTTGCACAACCAGTTGCAGCTTCATGTAACTGGTTGTATGAGACTTTTTTCAAAATATGACGTGATCTTTTTATATCACAAGTTTGCAGTTTCAGCAGAGATTACAATAAATTAAGCATTTATTATTGTTTAGGGATGGCAAGATTTTGTGAACCAGAGGCACCTCCAGATATGCACCTGCGGCACTTCTGCAGCCTCAACAGCACGGCAAAGTACCTGATGTGCATACTGTGACAAGGTGTGTGCAAAGCAGTTGCTGCCACGTACACGAGCTGCAGATTTTGTTGGTATCATCCATGCTTGGAAACTCTCCTGAATTTTCCGTGGGTTTACAAATGTGGGCTCATTTTACAATTTTATGGATGTCACTTTAGAAAGACAATGAAGTTGTGTTGGTTAAGATATTTTAAAGCTGTTGAGAGATTAAGGGCATGACATTGTTAAAATGCACGTAAAATTAATTGTAATGGTACTTGTAATGGTTTATTATTAGCGATGCAATATCTCTAACGAGAACATCAGAGGGGCACTTGCTTTAGGGAAGTTTGGTCAGATAAATTCATGAAGCAGCGTAAAGCGGCAGCAGCATACACGCTGTAAAAGCTCTGTAATCTAAAGAAAAAACAAAGTTGTCAGTTACTGGTTTCAAGTTCACTGCTGCTTTTTGTGCTGCACGACAAGGTAAATAATGGTTGATAATGTGTGTGTGACGTAATAGTTCTGCGCAAACACACGAGGTGGAGAGAAGTTTTTATTAAAGTGAAAATCAGACATCGTAGCATTTGCTACAAAGGGAACCCGTATGTGTTCCTCAAAAGGAAAGCTGCACAGTTGAAGAAAAATTCGTCCTGGTCCGGGACTCGAACCCGGGACTACCACCTTTCCGAGGCAGCCACTCTACCATCTGAGATAACCAGGTGGCTAGCACATGGCAGGGCGAAGTCGAATTAGTTGACAACACGAAGCAAAGGCAAGGGTTTGACGTAATATTTTTTTCCCCTTTATTAATTACCTCTCTACACCTTGCGCGTTTCCGCAGAACTATTACGTCACACCCTTGCCTTTGCTTCATGTTGTCGACAAATTCGAATTCGCCCGGCCATCTGCTAGCCGCCTGGTTATCTTAGATTGTAAAGCGGCTGTCTCGGAAAGACGTAGGTCCCGGGTTTGAGTCCCGGACCTGGACGGTTTCTTTTTTTCAACTATGAGGCTTTCCTTTCGAGGAATCCGTACGGGTTTCTTTTGTAGCGATTGCTACGAGTGGGTGGATGTGCGATTTTCCCTTTATTAATAATGTGTGTGTGTATGCAACAATGGGGGTGCTGAGAGCAAGCTTTAAAATAATGTGTGTTATGTCCCCAACAAAGAATTTAGTGTCTGCAGCATTTTTACAAAATATTATGTTCACAGGTTGGCAGGTATGACATAATGTACAACAATAATGTACAACACTTTTGCTGTAGATGTCATATTCATAACGTCCCTTTTCTGTCTACTTGAATCGTATATTTAGAATTTGGCCCACCTTCAGTTTGATCAAGGTTCATAGGTAGCCCCCTCTGAAATAAATATAATTAGGAGCTATTGTAGATAAGCATGATATACCTACTCACTGTATTGTGACATATATTTTTAGGGACTGTGTTGTGAGGCATGCATATCCTTTTACCTGTATGTCTTGCAGCAGGTTGCCCGACAATAGCATAAATGCTCTGCCCACCTTTATTATTATGCTTTCATGTAGACATCTAACATCTGTGCCCACATAGACTCCATGTTCTTAATTACATTTTTCTAAGTATTCACTGTTGTGCATTACATTATTGTGTTACATTACTGTGCATTACATGTTTTCTTTGTTTTATTTTGGAGGGGCTATTCATTTCTATAATAGTACAGAGAATAGGACTTCAAAACAAAAAACCACGAAAGGTGGCTTAAAAGTGTATGATGCTTGGAATTCTACATTCCATCCCCTAAAGCGCTACCAGTAGTAAAACATTCCTAATTGTCTTTTTTATAAGCTAGCTGCCAGATACATAGTCCCATTATGAGAGTATGTTATTTTTTTTCTTTGGTCTGACTTGTTTTGTTGAATGTTCTCCTTGTTAGTTCAGAATTTGTTTTCTTGCCACCTCATGCAATACTCCAACTGGAGACTATGAGCTATGTGTACAATAAGTAAGTAAATTCCTAAAGCATGCAACAAACCATGCAGCATAGCATTTAAATGTTGCCAGTTTATAATGCTTCTCGAGTGCAGCGCAGCATGGAGCTTGAGGCTGATCTCTTCAGATATAAAAAAAATGCAGGTTATGAAAATATGGTCCTACAAACTGCTGGTTACGCATGTCAGTCAGCCTGTTGCAGTGGTCACAAGTGAGAATGTAACCAAAAGCTGGGCGTGCTCGGCCATTTTGCATATGGCACAGGATAAAGCTTCGCCTCTGCTATTGCTTCTCTTATAATAATGGCCTCCGAGTATACATGCCGAGTTATGCTTCTGGGGACACTTATTAGTTAACCTTATCAGGTAATACCATTAGCCTTATGGGTGCTATAATGTTGCAGTGCCTGCAGGATGGCCAGCATTACAATACACATTAAAATTATTGTACAAGTCATGCAATGGTATCGAGATTGGCCCACCAAGTGACACCCTTTACTTACAGTATACCTGGGATCAGCCCAGCTCACTCAGTCAGGGAGACATCCATGCATAAGGGGAGGGGTGTAGCAAATAGAGGGCGTTCGATTAATCTTTCTCACATAGATAGCTCATACATATAATGTTTCCTAAATTGGATGCTTTGTTGCTCAAAATGAAGTTACTTATGTGCATAATGTCAGCAATGCGATCCTATTTATGCCTACCGAAAGTTGCTTTGTTCACTTTGCCACTTTTTATATTGTTTCGCTTGTTATTCTAAGCTCACTTGTTTTATAGCTGCTATAGGTGTGGCTGGACCTGGAGAAGAAGTGTAAGCAGACCATGCTATGTTGCTGATCTCCACATCCAAGTTGGTCCCGTGACAGTTGGGCGCCATTGTGCCTTGCTTCATTGACAAGGTGATATAATATGGTGAGCTTGTACTTCAATATCGGTATTGAAAATTATGTTAAGGAAAAAGACAAGGATTGGTCTTTATGATAGATACACTCATGTTCTTTCTTTAAGGTGTTCTTTTGACACTGTTCTGCATGGACATATTTTTAGAGAATTATAACAGTCCTTTATTGTAAAGTGCCACGGCGCTAGTTTATGCGTTAAACTAGCACTCTTTCACCAAAAAAAGCCGTATTTAGCACACAATTCACAAGGAAAGAAAGGAGGCAACAGGACAGAGTGCTACTAACAGTTCAGTATTATAGCTCGCACAGTAATATTGTGCAAAAGGTGAAAGGGGGAGAATAGATCTGAATACATATTGTTCGCACAGAAACGAAAAGGATGCATCACATGGTGAGTGTGACATTTGTTTTACAATGATAAGAAGCAGTCTCACTGTCTAGTAATTCTCTGCATGGGGAGCTAGTGCTAGGTTCCTCGTCATACATATAAGAAAAGTTTCAGATATCTCTCCAGCGCTTTTGTCTTTTTATTTTGTCACGATCAAGCAGCTTTTAAACATAGGTGCATGTGCACCGAGAGTAGTGCACTACCACTGCTAACTGACCCACACATCAAGTTTGCTTGGTCACGCTGCCAGTCATTTATACATTTGCCGGTTTATCCGATGTAGCCTCTACTGCACGAAATAGTATGTGATAGACACTGCACCTGTGTACTGTACGTGCTTTCTTACATTATTTTTTTCAGAGATAGTGATGCAGGCCTTTTCATTATTTACATGCCTACACAACAAACGAAGCATTATCTGTGCTTAGAAAGAATTGTAGGAAAATCCAGCATGAGGCAACTGTTCTCAGCACGAAACAAACTTGATTCGTTGGTTTTCGTTCATTATTGCGATCACACTAAGGCAGACAAGCTTGTAGGCTGTGCTTCTGCAATTTGTACAGCACACTGACAGCACTGGTGTGGGCCTCATCTGTGGGCTGACTGATGGCACCTTCTACGGCGCAGACCACTTGTGTTGGGCGAGGCACCAATGTTGATGTTTGTTCCCTTGTGCAAAACAGCAGTCCTAGGTTTAGAGTAGTTGTAGGAAGACAAGGTAAACATAACTTCCATGGCTTGAGTGGGCTCATTTCTCTTGGGGCATCTAGCTTTTTTTCTTGCAACTGTGCAGAGGTGCTTCCCTAGAGTCAGCGGGAAAATGGCATAGAGTTGTGCATTCAGGAACTCCTTAACAATGATCTGCCGTAGTTAGGGCCTTGCGAAAATGCACTGTCTGCCAAGTGGTAGAAGGTGCATTATTCAGCCACATATTTCCTGTTGGCATGATTGCACTCGTGCTGTCAGTAATTTCTTGGCTTGCCGAATTATCTTGAGGCCCCACGCTGATGATGCTACCGATGTCTTCGTGTGCAGATTTTCAGGATGAGGTTTTTTGCTTTGCAAATGTTGTTGAAAGGTAGGTGGTGCTTACAGGTAGCTATTCTAAATATTAGTGAAATGAATTGGCCCATCTTGCTTCGTCAAACATCGTCACGCCGACATCAGTTGCACAAACAAAAAACCTGGCCTACTTGCAGCGTCGTGCACGAAGAAACAAACAAATCAGCTGCTGGATTGTCTTGGCATCGCATACTAAGCTGAGACCGGAACTGCTGTAGCTACAAACCAGGCAGAAACGATGATGATGAGCAGGGATTTGTAGTAGCGCCACTTCGTGGGGCACCAAGGAGGCTTCGTTCAAAACAAAAATGGCGTTCAGCAAGTAGAACCATGCCACGGTGAGAGTCGGTGCATGGTGCTCTCGATCAAGTTGGCTCAAGGAGTGTCCGAAAAATCAGACGAGAGGTTGCAAGGCGTCCTAATTTTCGGAAGTTGTTATATATTATGGTCCATGGGGAGAATGGCGGTGCCGTGAAGCAGACCGAGTAATCATGTCCGGAAAATCAGTCGGCGACTGTACCTATACCTATGTGTCTATGTATACCTAGGTGCAACAGTGTTTGCTATGATCTGTGCCAGAATTGCTGTTGCCCGTAGATGCCCAACATGTCGGGTGTCAAATTGTAAAATAGCTTGCAAAAGTGATCTACGGAAAAATACCGCTTCTGCTATATTTCGCTTTTGCAAGATATTTAGCGGCTGCTGGCACCTACCTTAAAAGGCTTTATATGGTCTTCGCATGGCCAGGGCCTTCTACTTTTGTGAGTTTACTTATCTCGAAATTTACCCCGGTTTTTATAACTTCAAGTTGGCGGGATCCCTAGTCTCCTTTAACATGTACCCAATAGACCTTACATAGGGGTTTTGGCATTTCTCTGCCATCTAAATGCAGCCATTGTGGCTGGGATTCAATCCCATGCCCTCTGCCTGAGCAGCGCAATGTCAAAGCCAGTACACTACGGTATTTTGCTGGCAGACGGGTTTAGTTTCTGAATAATTTATTATCTCAACCTGTCGGTGTTGTTTTTAAAGGTATTTCATGTTTGTATTCTGTTGCTTCAATACTAGTAATTATTGTTAATCAAACGATGTGTCCATCTTTTTCCTATAAGACTTGCTTCAATCTCCTGCTAATTATGACAGCTTATTCTCCCACAGTAATCCATGTTCCCTTGAAACATAGGCAGTGCATGAAACCACATATTTTTCAATAAGATGTATTCGTTATCTTCTATGACCGGAATGCTGAACCTTTCTTATTTGTGAGAACATAGGCAAATTCGCCTATGTGCTAACCTGTTGCATGAGTCAAGATAAATTATTGGCTTTACTTTTTCAGGTGCCCTGCTCGCTCGCACCCAAGCAACCCACTCCAGCGGTCTTCTCTCAGCAGACTGGATGCATCGAAATACCGTTAGAAGGTCCAATAAACAGTGCTTGAGACATTTATGACATGCTTTTATTTAGGCCGGAGGACTTCAGGCTTAATGAAAGCTCAAGTGGGTGTACAGAAATACCTATGTAAAGTATACTTGTCTTTTTCACTTACAAGTACATGCCAATACTTTGCCTGACATTTTTCACCCCAAAATTACACTTTACTGTGGATTTGTGTACAAACCATTACAGCAAGAAGCACTGCATTAAGAAGAGTACAAGTAATCGAACATATACTAAACTAGCAAGAATTACATTTGCATACTTGTAGTATAAATATGAAAAGGAGGTACAATCTTCTTCAGGGTGCATTTTCTTGTAGGTCATACATAGAGAACGTACTCGTGGGTCATACAAAACTTGTTCATAATGTATCACATCAGTGTTGGTAGTGCTAATCAATTTATGCCGAAAATTGTGTTCATCTTCGTATCAAGCAATGTACCAGGCAAACCTACATATGAAAGTGGCTTCTTGTTGCGAACCTAATGGAGATCTACTTCTCTTCAATGCTGATCGCAAATACACAAGTGCACAAAATATGTGTAAAGAGTAAATTATATTAAGCAACATCAATCCATTCTGAAAGGACCTGGTATGAATGTAGCAAAAAATAGGTCTGAACAGGGGCAAACAGGTCTGGGTTAGATAGGACGGGATTAAACGGGTCAGGATTAAACAGGATTTAAACGGGTCAGGATTAAACAGGATTTAAACGGGTCAGGTTTAAACAGGATTTAAACGGGTCAGGTTTAAACAGGAACAAACGGGATTTAAACAGGTCAGGACTGAACAGGATCAAACGGGGTCCCGTTCCATAACCCTATTTGATGAAACCCGTTTGAAAACAAATAGGATTTTCTAGTAGGGCTGCCCCTTAACTCAGTGCTGCGAAGGCAACGTTGCGCACTTGTGCACTCTTTTTTAGCTAGTAATGCACTTGAAACAAAGTGAAAACGTCTATAGTGTAGAGACTCATTTTAAACAATCAGTATGCGGCACATAACAATCTTTTTTTTATTTATTCCGTACTGCTAGCGTGGGTACCAGGCCTGAAGCAGGAGTGAGCATAAATAACTTTTTCACAAAATAGTTGCAACATATATTATCCCAACGACATGGTGAAAAACAAAGAAAAATAACTCAACAAACAGAAGAACATATTGCATTATCTATAATGAAATGCTTCATTATACAACCAACACAATGAGACAAAAATCAGCATTGTTTTCGAGTGCATTTATAGATAGTTCGACTTTTTATACATCAACTGATAGACAATTTCATTCACGGGTTCTTCTCGGAAAAAAATTAATTTTTGGACGTATCAGTGCTATTTATATAATCGACAACTTTCTGAGAGTGATAAAATTGCATTGTATATTCTGATGATGGTTTTATATATGATGTCTTATCAATTTCAATTTTGTCACGAAAAACTAAAAAAAAATTTGGCCTTTCCGTACTTCTTCTTTGTAGCCCTTCAAGTTCCGCTTTTTCTAAGTCTGACAGCTATAACAATTAAAGACAAATCGGATAAATTTTCCTTTTCCCTTTTCCAGTTTTTTTATGTTGAACACAGCAGAGGGATCCCACACTACAGCTGCGTATTCCAACGACGGTCTAATAAATGTGTTGTAGGCGAGAATTTTTATGTGTGGCGTGCCATTTCCAATCCTCGTCCTTAGATAACACAGCTTTTTCATGCCTATTTTTCAATGTGATCAGCGTGGTAATTCCATTTTAACCACATGTGAGTATTACCCCTAAGTATTTACGTCTAGAGACCTCTGAGAGAACATGACCATCAATGTGGTGAGTAAGCAAAAACGGTTGTTTTTTCCATGTTACTCTCATTACGACAGTTTTTTGTGATTAATTGTGATCTGCCAATTTATACGCCATGTGCGTAATGTGGATGATTCAGTGTTTAAACATTCTTGATCACTCGGACCGCGATCATGTTGAGGTAGCATACCATAGTCCACAAAAACGTTTACTTTTACATATATATTATGTACGATGTCACTGATAAATACCAGGAAAAAGTATAACCCTTAAATACAACCCTGTGGGACACCTGATTTCACTGATAAATAACAGGAAAAAGTATAACCCTTAAATATAACCCCGTGGGACACCTGATTTCACGCGGGCTGACCTTGAGTTCACACAATCGACTGGCACACATTGGCTTCCCATGGAAAGATATTCTACTATCCACGAAAATAAAGACTCGTTTTTCAGACTTGGTTTGAGTTTAAGCAGTAATTTCTGGTGGATTACACAATCGAAGGCTTTTTGTTAAATCTAATAATATAATATCTATTTGGCTATGCATACCAACCACTGCTGCAAGGTCATGTATTGTCTCAACAAGCTGGGTTACCGCTGAGAATCCTTTGCGGAAATGATGTTGCTGGAGGATAATTATGTTACTACTTTCAACAAAGACGGTAGGATATTTAAATATTATATGTTCAAGAATTTTTACACTAGAGCGTCGTAGGGAAATATGGCTGAAAAAAGACACAAGCGAGTGGTCATTGGTTACACGTACTGGTGTGATGTTAGCGTACTTCCAATCGCAGGGCAGTTCACCACGAGAAAATGACGCTTTAATAGATATTTGGCACGCCATTTAGCATACAATATAACAAAGGCGTTCGGTATTGCACCAATCCCTGGTGATTTCTTAGGATCTAGATTAAGAAGTGACAGTACGCCTTCTTTGGAGATAGAAACGTTCTCGATAGCTATGATTTCGTCATAAGTGGGAAATCGGGCGTGAAGTAATTACCAGACGTGCTAGGTGAGCAAAAATTATTATTCAATGCTTCTGCTATTTCCCTCTTATCAGTTACTACCTCTTTGTTCACTGATACGCTGGCAATCGTACTCTTTCAAGCGAAAGGTACCACCACAACTTATCTGGTGACTTGGAAAGCATATTTAGCGCCAGCGAACAAGGACAAAAGGGAGACGACACCACAGTGGGCTAAGTTAGAGCATTGTGGTGTCTTTTCCTTTCTGTCCTTGTTCGCTGGCGCTAAATATGCTTTCCAAGTCAGTTTACCAACACGCCCAACAAATGGCAATGCTGAAATTTATCTGGTGATATTAGAAGAAAATTCTGCGAATCTTCACTTTGATATTTTTCTTTCGCTTTCTTCAAACTGTCTTTTAGCTTTATATGCATCTCAGTTAAATTGCCTATGACATAAGCTGACGGTCTAGTTTTTTGTTTTCTCACCTTTTTTACTGCAAATCATATTGACCGCAAAAAAGACGGGGACATAGGAAGAAAACACATAAACAGCACAGGCGGTATGTGTTCTTATGTGTTTATGTGTTTTCTTCCTATGTCCTCGTCTTTTTTGCGGTCAATATGATTTGCAGTAAATACCAACTAGGCCAAACTGAAGTTCTTCTGAAGCAGTGCTCACCTTTTTTACTTTACGTCCTTGGCATACAATTTCTTTCGTCACCCAGGGATTCGATGAGTTTAATACCTTGTGCTTATGCGGGACGAAATCATTAGTACAGTTTGTCACCTGGTCCCTAAAAAAGAGAAACAATTCGTCTACAGTGCACTTATATTGTTCAAAAACTGTCCAAAAATAAGAGAAATAATCGCGTAAACAGTCTGGAATGTGCACGCCACTAGAACGCGAAAACAGCTACCGTGCTCGTCTTTTTATTCAACTATTCTAACAAAGCGTAGTTGCATGGTTAGAGACACTTATTTATGGTCCGTAATGCCATCATATTATCACGTGGCGGTGACGTTAAGAACACAGTAGCAATACTTTGATAGACAAAACTAACTTTTATTGGGCAAACCTGTGCCCACAAAACAGGCTACACTTATAGCACAACGATAGCGGCGAACACGGTCGGCGATCGTCGAAAATCTGATCAGCGGTTCAAGCGCGTCGGCTTTTATACACAATCGTCGAATGTTCCAGACTAATCGTTCGGACCCGCATGCCTTCCATAAAGTGCTACATCATTCGCGTCAGGCGAATAAATCAGATAACACAAGGTTCGGCAACAACAGACTGCGGATAGAAGCATCGATAACTTTCCAGAAACGTCGGATACATGCAGGCGCGTCCCTCGCTGTGCGATAAGATTTGTTAGGCGGTGAAACCTGGTCGCCCGATAAATATAAATATGTCACGTGTCAATACGTGTCAATACCCCCCTCTTAAAAAGCATCGTCCCGATGCTACGAAGAGAGCGAAACACAAAGGGACACTTATTAAACATAAGTAACAAAACAACGAAAAGAAATAAAGTCCAAAGGTCAGTTACGCGAAGTCCCAAAGTTCGTCAACGCTGGTGGTACGGCTTGAGCCGCACAACGTGGACAATTTCAGGTCGTGAGCGGCGCCGCTGTGACAGCGAAATGCCGTCTGGCACGACCTCGTAGTCCAGTGCACCAATACGTCGGATGATCTTGTACGGTCCAAAACAGCGACGCAAAAGCTTCTCGCTCAGTCCTCGTCGGCGTATGGGGGTCCAAACCCAAACACGGTCACCGGGCTGGTACTCGACAAAGCATCGTCGGAGGTTGTAGTGTCGGCCGTCGGTCCTCTGCTGGTTCTTGATCCGCAGGCGGGCGAGCTGTCGGGCTTCTTCGGTGCGCTGGAGATAGCTAGCGACGTCGAGATTTTCCTCGTCAGTGACGTGGGGCAGCATGGCGTCGAGCGTCGTCGTCGGATTCCTGCCGTAAACCAGCTTAAACGGCGTGATCTGTGTTTCTTGCACCGCCATGTTGTAAGCGAATGTTACGTACGGCAGGACGGCATCCCACGTCTTGTGTTCGACGTCCACGTACATCGCTACCATGTCGGCGAGGGTCTTATTCAGCCGCTCCGTAAGACCATTCGTCTGCGGTTGGTAGGCCGTTGTCCTCCTGTGCCTTGTCTGACTGTAGTTCAGAATGGCTTGGGTGAGCTCCGCTGTAAAGGCCGTTCCTCTGTCGGTGATGAGGACTTCTGGGGCACCATGTCGCAGCAGGATGTTTTCGACAAAGAATTTCGCCACTTTGGCTGCGCTACCTTTCGGAAGTGCTTTAGTTTCAGCGAAGCGGGTGAGGTAGTCCGTCGCCACGACGATCCACTTATTTCCGGTTGTTGACGTCGGAAAGGGTCCCAACAAGTCCATCCGGATCTGCTGGAATGGTCGGCAAGGAGGCTCGATATGCTGTAGTAATCCGGCTGGCCTTGTCGGCGATGTCTTGCGTCGCTGATAGTGTCGGCATGTTCTGACATAACGGGCGACGTCGGCGGTCAGGTGCGGCCAATAATACTTTTCTTGTATCCTTGATAGTGTCCGGGAAACTCCTAGGTGTCCAGTGGTCGGATCGTCATGTAGGGCGTGCAATACGTCTGGACGAAATCCTGACGGGACAACAAGAAGGTAGTTGGCGCGGACTGGGGAGAAGTTCTTCACGAGTAGATTGTTTTGAAGCTTGAAGGAAGATAATCCGCGCTTAAATGCCCTGGGGACAACGTCGGTGTGCCCTTCCAAATATTCGACGAGGCCTTTTAGCTCCACGTCTGCCCGTTGCTGTGCAGCGAAGTCTTCCGCGCTTATCACTCCGAGGAAGGCGTCGTCATTCTCGTCGTCTTGCGGCGGCGGGTCAATGGGGGCGCGTGATAGGCAATCGGCATCGGAGTGTTTTCGTCCGGACTTGTAGGTGACAGTGATGTCGTATTCTTGTAGTCTGAGGCTCCACCGCGCGAGTCGTCCTGAAGGATACTTTATATTCGCTAGCCAACACAACGCGTGATGGTCACTAACGACTTTGAATGGCCTGCCATAAAGATAAGGGCGAAATTTAGCTGTAGCCCAAACGATGGCGAGGCATTCCTTTTCGGTCGTAGAATAGTTGCCTTCCGCTTTTGACAGCGACCGGCTAGCGTAAGCTATCACCTGTTCGACTCCGTTTCTCCTCTGGACTAGAACGGCACCGAGGCCTAGGCTACTGGCGTCAGTATGGATTTCTGTATCGGCGTACTCGTCGAAGTGCGCAAGTACCGGCGGCGACTGCATGCGTCGTTTGAGTTCTTCAAATGCGTCGGCCTGCGGTGTTTCCCACTTGAACTCGACATCACATTTCGTTAGATGTGTTAGCGGCTCCGCGATGCGTGAAAAGTGCTTGACAAAGCGCCTATAGTAGGCACACATGCCAAGGAACCTACGCACTGCCTTCTTGCTGATGGGTTGCGGGAACTGTGCGATTGCAGCTGTCTTTTGCGGGTCTGGACGGACACCATATTTGCTGATTACGTGGCCTAGGAACAGAAGCTCATCGTAAGCGAAGCGGCATTTTTCCGGCTTCAGAGTGAGCCCTGACAACTTGATGGCTTCTAGTACTGTCGCAAGCCGCTTGAGGTGATCGTCGAAATTCCCGGCGAAGACGACGACGTCATCCAAGTAAACGAGACAGGTCTGCCACTTCAGTCCTGCAAATACTGTGTCCATGACGCGCTGGAACGTTGCAGGCGCCGAACACAGTCCGAATGGCATAACCTTGAACTCGTAGAGGCCGTCTGGCGTGATGAAGGCGGTCTTTTCGCGATCCCTTTCGTCGACCTCTATTTGCCAGTAGCCAGACTTGAGGTCCATCGATGAGAAGTATTTAGCATTGCAGAGCACCAGCATCGAGTGTCTTCTCGATGCTGGTGGCCTCGTGAAGAAACTCGTTGACGGTCTTCGGTGGGCTTCGTACCATTCCGGCAAAAAGTTCCTCCTTCACACCACGCATCAGCAGGCGAACTTTCTTCTCCTCGGGCATTTTCGGGTCGGCGTGGCGGAAGAGACGGCTCATTTCTTCCGTGTAGATAGCGGTCGTCTCATTAGGTAGCTGCACCCGGGTTTCCAATAGCGCTTGGGCTCGTTCTCGGCGTACGACGCTTGCGAATGTCTGCAGGAAGCCGCTTCGGAAAAGTTCCCAGGTCGTTAGGGTGGCTTCTCGGTTCTCGAACCACGTCCTGGCCGCGTCTTCCAATACGAAGAAGACATATCGCAGTTTGTCGTCGCTGTTCCAGTTGTTAAACGTAGCGACTCTCTCGTACGTCTCAAGCCAGCCTTCCGGGTCCTCGAAAGTTGAACCACGGAACGTCGGAGGCTCCCTGGGCTGCTGTAGCACGATGGGCGATGCCGGGGCTGCCATTGGGGTAGACTTGGTGGCCATCTTTCTGGTCGTCTCAGGCAAAAGTCCGTGCTCCGGGGGCAGTCGTTGAAGACGGCGGCTTGCTCGATGGTCCGGGACTGCGTTGGTGTTGTCTTTGCGTTCCGGGCTTGGATCACGGCTTGTCGGGGGCGTCCGGTACATGGACCAAAAGCACCTCCACCAGATGTCACGTGGTGGTGACGTTAAGAACACAGTAGCAATACTGTGATAGACAAAACTAACTTTTATTGGGCGAACCTGTGCCCACAAAACAGGCTACACTTATAGCACAACGATAGCGGCGAACACGGTCGGTGATCGTCGAAAATCTGATCAGCGGTTCAAGCGCGTCGGCTTTTATACACAATCGTCGAATGTTCCAGACTAATCGTTGGGACCCGCGTGCCTTCCATAAAGTGCTACATCATTCGCGTCAGACGAATAAATCGGATAACACAAGTTTCGGCAACAACAGACTGCGGATAGAAGCATCGATAACTTTCCAGAAACGTCGGATACATGCAGGCGCGTCCCTCGCTGTGCGATAAGATTTGTTAGGCGGTGAAACCTGGTCGCCCGATAAATATAAATACACGTGTCAATATATGTGCACACCTGGACTGCGGCAGCATATGTCTCTGCTAGCAAGAAAAATATCTAAAACTGTGCTGTAGTCGTTTTCAATATGAGCGGACATTTTTACCAACTGCGTCAGATCATGAAAAAGTAAAACATCAAGGAAAGGTACGGAAGCACGTGAAAGGGCCTCTGGAAACTCATCTGCCCAAATCACCCTAGGAAAATCAAAATCACCTCCTATTAAAATAATGCAAGCATTAGTTTTGTACAAACACAAACATTCGTTCAACTGATCCACAAGCTCGTCACAAAAATTCGGTAGACGATAAAAACCCCCAATTACCATATCGAGCTCATCTAGAAAAACTTTAACAATAATACATTAAATTTCTTCGAGTCTGATGTCGAGCAATCGCATTACAGTTATTGATTCTTGGAACAAAATGGAGACGACGCCACCGCGGGAGTCTGTCGTTACGATATATCATATAGCCCGGTGGTGTTATTTCATGATGATATGTTAGTGCAACCAAGCTTCCGTTATTATAAGTACATGTGGCTTGTGTGCCATTACAACCCTTTCTAGGTCAGCAACTTTATTCACTAAGCTTCGGGCGTTTATGTTCAGGCGTCGAAACTGTTTTGTAACCTCGCTTTTTCGTCACTGTTCATCACGAAGCCTGCGGCTGCACCGACCAAGAGGAACAGTTTTCATATGAAGACTGTCCCATTCATACATTTATTATCAATTATAATCTTGTGATATGTTAGTTTCATCTTAGCGCCTGCTTTTCTGTTATTCGACGCACTATCCCATAAGTTCTTCCTGATTTGCCTGGTGACTGCTGAAAAGTCCTCTGACACTGAAAAAGAAGTTACTTTTAGCTAAAAACAGTTTTTCGACGGGCTTCGTTTTTCCCGGTCGTCTATGAATTTCGAAATTACCACTCTTGGTTTATTTGGCTGCGTGCGCCCTATTCTACGCAGTCCTTCCACAGAGTTCACTTCTACACCAAGCTTATTTTTGAAGAAGTTGTCAACTACGATTGATTCAAGCGAAGCATGCGCTTCTTCCGATTTTTTCAGGGATGTCAAAAACCAGAAGATTGTTTCGCCTACTTCTGTCTTCAAAACTCCCTACTTTTTTTTCCAATTCCTGAACAGCTTTTTTCAGACTGGATAATTTGGTACCCAGTTCTTAACGACGGACATTGATGCTTCAACCTTCTTGAGCTTTTAACTCTATTGAATCTAATTGTTTATGCATGGTCTTTTAGCCCTGAAGAAGTTCTTATAATTGTTCCGTAGATGGACCTTGATTGGATTCTATGTCGCCACCAAGTTTCAGCAATGACAACACTGTATTTCGTACATGCAAGCAACACAAACACAAGTTGTTGGGGCACGCCAGCTGGATAATGCAGGGGTCATTAGATTTGACTGTATAATGCTCGTTACTAACCTGCATAATGTAACGGGTTCGTCATAGCTTTGACAAGCAGCCAGCCGACTTGCCCATTAGAAGCAATCTGAGCAGTTGATTGCTTATATAGGTGGCAGTCGATGATTGCGGTGGCACCAACAACTTCAGGCACAGTGAATTGTATTCTGTGCAGTAGCCGAGATGCAAGAGTGCTCTGTTGGCGAAATCCATTGTCTTGAGGGATGCGTTGCACGTCCATGTCGCTCGTAGCTGGAGCAGCTGCATAAAGTAAACTGACGGGTTGGTCATAACTGTGACAGGCGGCCACCCGACGTGCCCCCTAGGCGTACTTTCCTACAGATATTTCGCTGCACAAAACGCAGGTACCAAAGTTTCACAGCCAGTTCTCGCCGCTTACGTTATTTCGATACTTTCCATGCCAATTTAAAACTGTCATTTTTGCTTAAATTAGAAAGAACGTCATCGATGCTATCACTATACGTGGTTGTCTTTTCATTTCCACCAAAATCTCCTGGTACATTTGTGGTGGTTGTCAGTCCTTCTATTGTGTAATCGCTACACTGCGTTTCAGTGCTGTTCATATTGCAGCGAATTTATTAAAGGAAATGTCCATGTGCACGTACCATCGTAAGGAGAAGTGTGCCGAGCTCATCTCAGCTTCACCTTGCGCTGTGGCGCTTGAGCTCACCTAGCCTCAAGGCCAGAGCAATACACATCCTATGTTTTTTTTTTAGCCCAACTGCTCGTTTCCTAAGCTCATACGTTACACATTGATGATTTGCGCACGAGCAACTAAGTGTCGTCATCGTCAGTGGTGACTCAGGCAGACCTCGCGAAACCAACTTCTCTTTTTGATGTGTTTGTTTGTTCTTTTCTTAAGGGGCCCTGAAACATAGATATTGTGACCGCTGCAAGGAGCGGCGATAAGCCCTCGCGGCAGGATCATCAGACAAGGGTGCATATTGATTGGTATCGGTAAGTGATGTAGCTCCAGGCGCCCATCTCACGTCGAGAGAGTGCCACACACATCTGAACCAGAAGCAGTAAAATTTGACGATAAAAAACGAAAACACTTTTGAGCAGGGTCTTACCCCCTTTCTATGCCCCCTGTGTAGGTTCCAGTGCAATAGTGGAGATGAAAGCAGAAAGCAATGCATCGGTACGATAGCTACCTGTATATCCGCTTATACTTCGAAGATTGAAAACTTACTGCAGCAGGAGATTCGTGATACAGTCCTTTAGTAGCGAGGTCACTATGATTAGCCAGAAGAATGTTTCAGGGCCTCTTTAAGACCTTCCTCAATTTTCTTATTATTATATTTTGACATGTGACTTTCGATTTACTGATATGTTTATAGTAAGGAGAGCCCTATCTTCGCTTTGGGAACTGATAATTACCATGCACTGATGCTAGCTCTGCACAAATTTTCTCGTCTTCCATTAGTGGTGGTCTTTAGTGATGCCTCCCACGACAGGTATTTGCATTATGTTTAACAAATTAAGAAGAAGTGCAAATGAGTTTACTTATACAAGCTGCAGCAATTTGAATGACCGATTCTAGAATTCCCCGACAGAATGGCTACGCCATGCCGGTATGCCCTCACTCCAAAATCGAGCTAAAATTCACCGCCAGAACTTTTTTATATAGGCTACTGCACATCTATTTTACATAGACCACACAAGATACGTCGAAACTAATAAAACAAGGCACCTACGTTATACACATGATCTCACAATCCAAGAATATTCACGCAAAAACAATGCATTCTATTATTTTGCCTCCCTAGATGCATTCAGGAATGGAATACTCTTGACTGACTTGTAGTCGAACAGCAAAGAATTGGTAATTTCCTTGAGCTGTTAAATAACTCACTTAGCAGGTACTCATCAGCCTGATGTCATACTATGTTTTTGTATTCTCTATAAGATTAGTTCCTGTTTCTATTGGCATGTTTGTGAATATTCGTATTCATACTTACTGTTCTGCGTATATTTCTTTCTTGTTATTTGTACTTGTTTAGCAAATTTTCCCTTGACAATTACTATTATTGTAACTGCTTATGAGTAAGCCTTTCTTCTTTCCGTACCCCACTGTCAAAGGGTTGACAGCATGCTGAAATAAATAAATACAATTTTTACTGGTTACTGTCCTCTGGTGGCCAAATTTTCAAAATATTCCTTGCACGCAGATCTGAAGAGGGTCCATGTTACTTCTCATGTTCTGTTCGGCAAGATAAGAAGAACTCTCATAAGCTTAGAAGCGAAACAAAAATGGGTCCGAGTAAAATGAGCGAGGCATATTGCTTAACAGAGAGCACAGTGAACAAAAAATGAGTTTATGTGGCTTATTTTGTGAAACAATTTATGTAAGGCAAGAGGGACAGCACACAGCTATTGAAACCAAACCAGAACTCTATGCACACAGGTCATAAATAACGAAAGTACAAATACCTCGGAGTACCATAAGACGAAAATTGCATATAATGCATAGCATAAATGCGCACTTTAGTGAAGACTACAAGTTGCAAAAGAATGTGAAAAGCATAAAAGCGTGCCTGGCGTTGCTAATCAACAAAAAAAATGTGTTGAAGGGCCCGTCAGCAGGTTTGGCCATTGCAAACAAACAAGTGCATCATGTAGATCAGACGGTAACTATTATGTCTGAAAAGTATGAAATGGCCAAGTGCCACGAAAATCACTAAATTTCGAAAGAGAAGGCCGCGTGGGCTTACTGTCGCACACTGTGACGGAGAGTCGAGGTCCTGCACAAATGCCTCTACACAAGACAGACTATTTGCAATGTCACAAGGCAAGGTATGTGAATGCGGTTAAATCACCTAAAGCCAAATGTGCAATGCTGCAACTGTAAGTGTGCTGCGCAGCAAAAAACGTGGTGTACAAATTTTTTAAACGTGGTGTACAATAAGTTCACGTGACACAGTATCTCCGCTCCGGTATGAGGAAAGCAGGGAAACCCTAGCTGAGGCAAAATGAGGGAATATCTGTTAGCAGTGACATATGCCTCCTGACAACATGGTAACAGGCCAGTTTCTCCTATTTCATTCCATAATGAACTAATTTTAAAAATTGTTTTGGTAAGAAGGGTCCCTAAACAGCACCTTACAGCTACAAGGGTATAACCAGAATTTACATTAGGGTTTGGTGCGGGACCCTTGGAGGTCACACAAAATAGTTTTTTGCTAACGTGGATAAAAGGTAAACTGAGGCAACATAGCAACACATTTTAGGTTCAAATGGGGTGCAACAATGCAAAAGAAGATTGCGGAGAAAGGCAAAAAATCAAAGAAAAATTAAACCATTCTACTGTAACGAAGAAAACTGCACGATAGAAACACGGAAATTAAACAAATTGCTGCAGCGAAATTGATGTGCCGAAGGTGAAGCTGGATGGCCGCCATTTCACGGGGGGTCCTGTAAAACATCAGTTTGCTCTTAAAGAAAAGTATTGCTTTCCTCACACTCCCCCTAGTTCAATAAGACTTATTTTGCCGTACGAAGACTGGTTGACGTTTATCTTAGTGTTCCTGGTTTTAGTATGAAGCCATAAGGGCTAGGTAAATTGCTTGAGAAAGACTGTAATCAGTCAAGACTGTAGTATTTCTTACAGGAACAACACGCTTTCAGTTTCTAATTAGCCAAGCGATTCAATTACCAGTGCAAACCACTCGATCTGTATGTGAACACAGCTCGACAAGGTTCTATTTCAGGCATGATTTACGGCGAAGTGCTGGCTTCACCTCAGCTGACAAGGAACAGGGAGCTTCCACGCCAACAAATTTTTTTCGAGCTTCCTCGCATGGACAGCACGTACCACTTTAAGGATGCACATACTAGGTTCACCAAAGTGAATTGATGCAGCGTTCACAAAAATAGATCACCTGCTAAGATTAGGGACGAGAGGTTTGTGATGCCTGCCGCTACTATGGCAATGTTGTCAAGCATTCGCTGCATGCTCCATGGAATTCTTGTTGACAACAATTTGAATATTTTCACTCGCTGTATAGCACGCTCTACATGAACCTTTCCTAATGCTATCTTTTGCCTTTCAAGTGCGTCACCCGTTGACATCCGCTTCTGTGTTTTTTCTACAGAATCCTGATTAACTCAGTTAAGTGGTCTCCACAAATGTCATCAATGAGAAAGCCACGGTCTGCCATTATGCCATCCGATGTTGGGTGTAGTTGCTTGATGAACGCGGCTTTGCTCCAAAATTGCCTAGTCGGATGTTAAGCCTCCATATCCTTCATTTATGTGGGTAGTACGACCACTTGGTGTAACAGTCACCATATATTGGACAATAAAATTTTTCTTATAGCAATAGCTCTGTATGCACATTGCAAATAGTTGGGCTAGCCAATGGGAATTTTAGCACAGTCGACAATGACCGGCATATTACTGAGAAAGGTATCTGGACCATTACTCTTGAAGTGTCGTGTACAGCTTTGGCAGCATGATCAGCCTGGACACTGCCTTGTATTCCGCAGTTGACTGGTAACCACTACAGCACAACGCTGTGATGCAATTCGCAGGCTTTATTGCAATATTGTCTCATGTCCATTACGAGTTCTTCCAGCAAGCGTGGTGACTTCAGGAACTGGCGGGCCGCTCTTGAATAGGCGAAGGTGGCCGAAGAGTCAGATGCCTTGTCAATGATGTATTAAAAGCAGCATGCAGTGCAGCTAGTTCAGTGGCTACAGCTGAAGTGTGGTGACTGAGAGTGCTAGAGATGGTAACACTCGCAGAGGGCATCCACAAGCCAATGGCAGAAGATGCAGGCGTAATAGTCATCAGTGTAAATATGACGATGAGCCCTGTAGCTGGTTTTAAGATGCTCTAGAGCAAAATATATCAGCGCAAGACCACGAGTATTTCTATTGCTCTTGAACACAGGCACGAAAGGGACAATACACCACGAAATAATTTTCCACCGGGGTTCCGTCGACATATAATGGCTTTGGTAATTCAGCAAGAGCAAGCTCCGCACCACAAGACCGCTGTCTGAAGCAAGCGGATGACCCGGCACTCTGGCGGCACAGTGTATGTGTACTCCAAGAAACCCCTGCTGCAGAAGCACTGGAACCGATGGGCATCGGCTTTCTGCAAGGGCTCCTACACTTGATGTGTTTTTCAGTAGGCCGAGGCACACCTTCAAAAATTTTGTTTGCACACCAATGAGTGCTTCTATGTTGGTTTGGGAAATACCGTTTAGCGCAGGAAGGCTGTATCGTAGGATACCTTCACCGAGAGCTGCATGCATGCGTAGCATAGAATTCGCGGAGCAGCCCCGAGTGTTGCTTTGTAGCATACGGAAGGTGCTCGCGTATGGCCCAATTTGTTCGTTTAGTATTCGAATGTGGGGTGTCCACGTCATTCGTCTGTCCAATAATTGTCACGCCCAGGAACTTGTAACTTGACCAAAACCGAATGGGAGAGTGTGCAATCTTTAACGTGTAGTGCGAGGCATTATGCCTAGTGAAAAGAATGGCGGCACACTTTCCTTGTGACATCGTTAGACCTCGTGCGAATAGAAAATTTTCATAGAATTGATAGTTTTCTGCAATCATGAACGTAGGACACGTATGCTGCGACCACAGCTCCATATCCATGTCATCTGCTTATAAAGAGATTTCGACCAACGTGAGAAAATACTTCTCTATTCCAATAAAATAGATAAGAAATAAAGTCGCACCTAAGAGGAAAAAAAAGAGAAATAAAGTCGAAAAAGAGAAATACAAATATAAAAGAGAAATAGAGTCGCACCTAAAACGGTGCCCTGGGGTACCGTTTTAGATGCACTGTATGGTGAGCAGTGTCATCTTTTGTGGAAATGCAGACTGAGCGATCAGTGAGATAGTCAGAGATTCAGTGGTGCATGCGACCACTAACTCTAACAGACATCAGAGCGTATGAAATAGCCTCGTGAGTGGCATTATCATACGCTCCCTTGATGTGGAGGAATACGCCCATAATAAAATAGCCTCGTAAGTGGCATTACCATGCGCTCCCTTGATGTGGAGGAATACGCCAATAGTGATCTTGCGTGCAGCTAATATTTAGTTTTGTGCAGTTGACAAAGCTGACCACGCTGTCTATGTTGCCGCCGGGACCTTTATGAGCCATGAAATTTGCGGCGAGTAGACATTCATATTCCTCAACAACCGTTCTAGGAGCGTCAATACCATTTCCTCCATAAGCTTTCCTGCGCAACTAATAGCAATCGCACGACGGAGGTTTATTTCTGTTGGAGACTTACCAGGCTTGAGGACAGAAAAAACATGAGCTCGTTTTCAGCAAGCTTTAACACGGCCACTCTCCCAGCTGGCATTGAATATGGTAAGCAGGCCCCCTTTTGACTGGTCGCTTAAATGTGTCGACTCGGCGTAGCTTACGCAGACTGGACCAGGAGATGAGGACTTGTTCATCAACGCCCACTTTGCTCCATGATCTAAAAAGGGTTCTTCTGCTTGAATAATGGTCACTGTCGCTGAAACGTTCTGTGCTACTCGGGGCAAAGTTGTGAGCACCGCTGTATCCAGGATCTTGTAACACAATGTCTCCCGCACCTCCACCTCGTTGCTGTTAGGGGATAGTGCTATAGAACTGAAAGAATGCAATTGAGTAGGTAGTCTTTTCAGGCCGCGCACAATGCTGCATATTCTTGACAGCGGTTTTCTGGGGTAAAGTCTGGAACAGAAGGTACGCCATTGCCTCCTGTCGGCCTTCTCCAGGTGACGTTGCGTATGTCTTTGCATTCGCCTGGCGTCACGAATATCATCTACAGACAGTGGCCTATGAACACGCCTCTCAGATCTGCGGCGCATTCATTGCCCGAAGCCTTTCACACTCAACGTCGGCCATTGAATGAGTTCTAGGTGGTTTAAAATGTTTGGGGCTGCTTTGTTTCGCTCAATCTAGCGCACCAACAAACTCCTCCACACAGGCCTGCATCCTCTGTTGTAGCGTTGTGTGCATCCCAGTCAGTGCAACGAACCGCCCTTCGTTGTGTGTACCACGTAAGATAGCCCAAAGAGCTGTACGTTAGTACGTTGTCACTGCTATGATTTTGATGACTGCGAATCAGGTTGTCGTATAGACGTAGGGTGCGCGAAGATCATAGTGACGTCTAGTGCGCTGGATCGGGCATTTTCGAAGGAGGTTGGCGGCCCGCCATTAAGAATGGCCAGGTTATTTCGATGTGCTGTGTCAAAGAGACGTCGAGCGCGGACCGACCACCTCCAGCACGCCCCGCTGAGGACGTGCATCGGACAATGCCTTTGCTTCCAGTGGGGAGAAAGTTCTTTGTTTGCTTGATTAATTCTGTTATGCATTAAAACTTGTGAACATTTATTGTACTGCATGCCTGTAGCCATGGTGTAGATACCATAAGCATATACGTGCGGCATTATGCGCTCATTTGAACTTACTCGGGTTGACCGATAAGCGCATTGGCAAAATCTTACGAGTGAAAGCTATTTGAAACGGACAATCACATTTTCGTCATACCATCATGACTTTGTCAGGTTCTTGTTCGGTATGGTATTGTTTCAACCGTCTCTTTGATATGAAACATCTGAAAAATAAATTCTTTAGGCGTTATGTGTCTCAATATATGTCGGATACGAAATTTTTCACCTCGACAACAGGGCCACAACATTTACGTAAAGGCATATTCAAGAAAATTAGGCGCAGGTTTGGGATATTGAGAGCTATGCATTTTTGTACACCGAATGTAGCGTCTGCAAAACGTAGGTAAAATCTGCTCATAACAATATACACAGGAGCAAACATCTGAGTATTTTTTGACACTGACTCGGGCATGCTTGAATAATGATTCAAATAATGCTAGTTTGGGTACCAATAGTGCACATGTATAGGGTACACTTTATTAGAGCATGGATGCCATTAGCTTTCCTAGCAACTTCCAAGGGTGCGCAAAATTGAAATGTAGCTGGTGCGTAAGTGGCCACACTTCCGCAATCAGCGTGACACGTTTGCCTTCGGTGTGAAATACCAGCGTCATTTGGGAATTTTTGAGCACGTCGGAGATTCCGAAGTGCAACAAGCACATTCGTACCAAGCCGCGCTGGGAAGTGCCCGTGAGCAGTGCGCCTGTGCTGCAAGTTCTTCCGCGCCACGCATGAGATTTATCACGCTTGGGCATGCTACATACGTGTCACGTTTACACTGAACACTTTCCGAACTTGCAAGTACATCATTCGTGAACATTCGAATCCCCGACACTCGTCGAAGTAGCGCGAGCGACACGCAGGCAACACTGATCAGTAAAATATCATTATCCAAATTCCTGTGCAGGGCGCAAAGATATGTTTGTAGTGTTAGACATATGATATGATTGTGGTTTGCAGACGCGAAAAACACAATATTATTTGCGCACAAATGGGTAATTACTTCTCTATGCACATTAAAGAACTCGAGGTGGTCAAAATTACTATGGAGTCCTCCACTAAGGCACATCTCATAATCAGATCGTGGCTTTGTCGCGCAAAGCCCCAGGGTTTCATTTTTTTTTACTTTTACATGGCAAGTGATTGACAAGTGTTCAGAGTAATTACGCTGAGGTAATTATTGAGTTACTAGGGTCTGCAATAGTAAAGCAACAAAATCAGCACGTGATTATATTTTTCATGCTAGGCGTTGTGCCAGGTTTTTGTTATAGGATTAGTAATTTTATAGCATTGAAGCACGAGTCTTTCATAACAGTCGCACAAGCCCACTTGAGTGTTTGACGAATAAGTTCTACATGTTCACTGCGTCACCCTGTCGTCATCGGAAAGCTTTGTGACACATTGAACATAATGTCGCATTGTACTCGATGGCTCGGCTCTACGTCCACAGTTGCCGAGCACTGTAGGCTCACGTTCGCCATACCGATCAAATGTTTATTTCTCGCTGATCAACTGTGGGCCGTCCGGCGCGCCGAGGAAGCCGCCCGAGTCCAACGACTCGAGGCCGTCACCTAGTCTTGGGTGCTTATGGCCCCACCCCGCCCAAATCGCCGGACATTTGCAATAAAGTTTTCACTCACTCACTGCAAACTTTTAGTGCTGATATATTTGTTCTTTATAGTAGCATGGTAACCCTTCTTTTGTCCAATGATTACCACTGTAGCCACTGCTTTACGAATAGCCTACTCTACTCAAAAGAGCAAAAGCTGAACAAACCTGTGCCATTGTGCAAGCAACCCAGTTAGAAAATATTGGCAGACGTATTCATGTCGATAATGCATTCTCTGTGATATTTTATAAAAATTTGCCACGTTTTCGCATGCTCAGGCAAGGTGATATGAATGTGTCTTTGGGAGCCTGCCACCAAATGGATGTAATATGAATTAGTCCATGCATGATACCAATCCTGGTAAAATTCACGCCCATTCTTTACACAGGATCCGTCGTGGTGGCGTAGTCGGTTTGTCACTGCGCTGCTATGCCCGAGGGCACGGGATCGAGTCCCTGCAGCGACGATTGCATTTCGTTTGGCACGAAATAAAAGAACTCCCGTGTATCGTGTGCACGGTAAAGAAGCACAGGTGGTCAAAATTTACATGAGCTGCCAATTGGGGGGCCATAAAACCCGATAATTGAATATTCTTCTCGCACAAATCTTGTTGAAACTTTTCACGTTGAAACGAATTAACTTCTCACAGTGCACACGATTTTTTTTTTCATTTGCAGAGCTCTCCCATAAAAAATGTTACCTGGGATATTTGTTCTTGCTTGTCTTTTTGCGTTCTGCTGCACACTTTGTAAAATGTTTATTTCAGAAGCAAACTGATTATCAGAAGGTGTTACCACCCGTTCTTGCGATGCAGTGAACGGGTCTACAGAGCCACAAAAATGCACACAAATTTAGAGCCGCGTCTTGATTCAACAACTTGTCTTTATTAGCTAGCCACCACCGAGTGGTATAAGGAACGCGCTAAAATTGGCCACACATGCCCTTAGCCTAAACTTTCTTTACTCTTGCCGTTAATTCTAATGCATAAATTCGCCAGACCAACTTACAGCAACCAGTAAGCGTTAGCAAAGGTAGGAGGCCGCGTGAACTACAACTAAACTTAGCACGATCTGTTCGCTACGCGTGACACTGCAGTAGTATCAACACAAAGTGTGTTGCACGTGTTCTGAAGGGCGTTCAATACATCATGATACACGTGGGAGGGCTTAAGCTATCGCTGATCTTGTTTTCTGGTGCTTCAAGACGGTTCCGATGGCTTTCTAGGCAATCCATCCTCAATCAGAGTGAACTGGACTATTACAACAATAAATAATAACTTGATCAAGGCAAATGTAGAGTGTTATTGTCCTGGCTGATTATGCGTCGACGTTTACATTATGACAGTATTTTTATATTTATAGAGATTATTGAATTTGTGACACTTCTTTATTCTTCATTGTTTTACAGTGATGACTCGTTCGGGATCGTCAGCATTGCTTCAATGTCCATATCATCTTCTTGGTTCAAAGCTCTATTATCTTTGGTCGTGTCTTCCTGTAAAGAATAAACATGAAAATTTTCAATGTGTCTCCTAAACGCTCCACAAATTTCTCACCTGCTGCTTTTGTATACGATGTAACAGGCCTGTTTTTTGCCAGACCTTCACCGCATAATCTGAGGAAAGGTGTTCTTTGCCTTGTTTAAGTCCTATTTCGCCTGCAAACGCAAATAGAATTTCGCAAACAAACGTATAGGCTTAAAGTTTTATGGAAGGATACGTACACATTCCAATCGATCAAAACACGATGCTGATTACATTTGCTAAGTGGCCCATAATTCAATTAAAAAAACAAGGCATTTTTCTACACGGTCTGAGAATATCGCTCAATAAGTGTTCAAGTTATTAGAGTGGGGATGGCTAGGAGTGTGGAGCAACGGCAAATATTTAGGAAAAATGCGGTTTACTCATGACGTTAACCTCTTCAGCTAAACTGAAGGTGACTAGCCACAAATTATTGCAGAGTTTAGCAGACGGGGTGTAAAGGTAGGGGTTAAATACGAATATGCTGAAGCCGAAAGTAGTGTTTAATAGCATGGAAAAAGATCGCGAAGTCTTGATTGGCAGTTAACCTCTACAATTGGTGCAAGAGTGCGTTTCACTAATCCAATTCCTCAGGACCACGATCAAGAAAAGGAAATGTAAGAAAATAAAGATGGGTACAAGCGCACGTGTTAAACATAACCAAAGCATGTTCGGCAGATTACCTCTATTTTTGAAAATTCTACTCACTCACGCACCAGTCCTATGGGGCTGAAGGACCACGCAACGGGCGATGGTACGACAACCATTCAGCGTAACGGTAAGAAACAAGAAGACCATGGTGTGAATTAGAGAGCCAACCGGGACAGCCGATATTTTAGTTCACGTTAGGAGGAAATAAATAAACTATGCAGGCTACGGTATGCATAGAGAGGATAATCGATTATCTGTCAAAGTTACAGATTGGGTGCCAAGGGAAAGGAAGCGAAGTCGAGGATGGTTAGTCGTGGACTAACTGTTTCTTCCATTAGTCTTGTTAGCGCTAGTAACTATGTCTCAGCAATCGAGCTCCTTTAATACGCACGTTACAAATGTCAATGCACTGTTCATGCGACAACTGCCAGAAGGCGAATTGTGCAGGCAACTTGGTTACACTGGTACTTGGTTATCTGATCGAGGATGCAGTAAGCGCGATTTACACAGACGCTGCAACGTAGGCGTAGGCCTTGTGTACCCCTACCTCAAAGTAGAACGACATAGAAGTACTTGTCCCCTACTGAAGCCGTTTCTTGTGCTCATTGGCAATCAATTACTGGAAGCGTGGTGCACTATGGCTACTTGTATGGGCAACAGCAGAGTTTGCCTTTGCCTGTATGGCACGGCATTGAAGGTAATGAGCAACACAATGTTCTGCATTGACTCGTGAGTATAGTGACGACGTCAGGTGCGTGTGTGCACTTGTGCCACTTTATTTGCATTTGCGTGAGCGCGAGTCTGTGTATGCATGCGTCAGCATGCAACGCACGGTGTGTGTTTGTGTTTGTGTGTGTGTGCGTGCGTGCGTACGCCAGCTGTTCGTGCGCTTGCCTGCGTTCATGCATGGATGCTTGTGAGTGTGCGTGTTTATGAAAGTGAAACTGACGCAAAGAAAACAGCGCCTGTGACGTCAATATCGGTGTCCTGCATTTCGTCGCGATGTAATCATGACCATCAGCACGGGATCGCGACGATCTGCATGGCCGTTCACCTTCGTTACCTTCCTTCTTTCGGCGGCTGCGCAATGTCAGGACGCTGGCAGAGCATTAAACTTGCACGATAATCGCGTCGTGCATCCTTTCTGCTGCGCAGCAAGCTTTCGACAGCCCACTTTCACTGCTATATCTATAAAAGGGTTAAGCTGCTCGCTTTCGAAAAGAGAAAGTGAATAAAGAAATTAAATCGGGCTGGCCACAAGTAGGTTGATCAGAGAGCCATTCCATTGATGACAATCACAATGTCACAATAACTTGCGCGAGGTGACGTCGACCTTATAGGTGTCCTTTTTCCGCGTAAGCTACGCATTTAGAGAACTTCGACATCCAAAATATTTGTGCGCGTAGCCCTTACAGAAATTTGCCCCCCCAAAAATTTCCTCGCTCAGTGGGACAATGTCGAGGACGGGCTCCACACCGCTTAATTAATTGCTTCAGCGACCTAAGATCAGCGATGATAGTTAAGCAACGTAGCTTGCTTAATTGCGCACTAATCTCCTTAACTTACTCTGTATGCAGAAGTTACAAATTTCAACATTTCAATGATGAAATAATGTCACAAAGATTTATATTGGTCTAACTGTTAAAATTTGGAGCAGGTAAGAAAAAATTGGAGGAGGCTTAAGCTTCGCCTTCAAGAGCGGAACGCGATAGCGTTATCGCACCCCGTTCGCACGGCCTACTCAAACGCGCTTCGCCAGCCAAACGTCGCGATCGGCACAGATAGCCGGGCCCCAACGCGTCATGAAGACGGACGCGATCATGGGGAGAGTGGCGCGCCACGTGTCGGGGCAGCGCCGTACATTGCGAGGAGGGGGCCTTCTGTGTTTGCCGCAAGATGGCTCTGCGTGTGCGCAGAAGAAATGTAGCGGAAACGTACTTCGCTACTCGTGAAACTGCGACTTCTGTAAGTTACGTGGTCATAATTACCGATATACACCGCAATATAACTTTCTACGGAACGTTTCTAAGGCAACACCGCATTCACTAGAGGTGATTTTGTCCCGTTTCCAACGAACGAACTCGTGGCTGAGTGGTAGCGTCTCCGTCTCACACTCCGGAGAACCTGGTTCGATTCCCGCCAAGCCCATCTTGCACGATGTTTTTATTTATGAAGTGACTTCTGGGATTTATCGCTCACGGCCAACGCCACTGACACCGACGACACCGGCTTTCTACAACACGAGCTCCTTAACGCTGTCGCGTTAGAACGTCCAGTACTTGATTATAAAGTTTCTTATGAAAGAAGTACGGAAAGCTTGGACAGGTTTTATTAATGCAAAGTTCATGAACTTAATCGCATGTGCCCAACCATGCACTTCTGCCTTTAAAATGGACTCTCCCACATTATACAGAAAGCACCTTATCACAAGGTGTGCGAGAACATTGTGTGCTCTCCTGTGTGTCGATTTCCGGGCAATAGTGGCATCAGGTACGGTTTCCTGGCGTCTTATCGAATAAAAATTCGAAGACACCTCAGTACTTCTTCAGAGTTGTTAATGCGAAAGCATTATAGCCGAAATGAACGACTCTGAGCGCTCAGTCGAGCCTTGCGCTGCGAGTAACGCACCATAACGGTACGTGCAGTCCGAGCCAGTAAATAGCAGCAGCCTTCGGTGCCAACGCCGCATGCCACCGACGTCCTGCGCAAGGAGAGACCGAAGCAGCAGTAGTGGCTACCAAGGCGAGAGAGAGCAAGAGAGAGAGAGAATACAGAGAAAAGCAGGGAGGTTCACCAGAGGTAGTTCCGCTTAGCTACCCTGTACGGGAAGTGGGAAGAATGGGGGATAAAAGTTGATGGAGAATACCTTAGCAACTTGCGATTCGCTGATGATATTGCCTTGCTTAGTAACTCAGGAGACCAATTGCAATGCATGCTCACTGACCTGGAGAGGCAAAGCAGAAGGGTGGGTCTGAAAATTATTCTGCAGAAAACTAAAGTAATGTTTAACAGCCTCGGAAGAGAACAGCAGTTTACGATAGGCAGCGAGACACTGGAAGTAGTAAGGGAATACATCTACTTAGGGCAGGTAGTGACGGCAGATCCGGATCATGAGACAGAAATAATCAGAAGAATAAGAATGGGCTGGAGTGCGTTTGGCAGGCATTCTCAGATCATGAACAGCAGGTTGCCATTATCCCTCAAGAGGAAAGTGTATAATAGCTGCGTCTTACCAGTACTCACCTACGGGGCAGAAACCTGGAGGCTTACGAAAAGGGTTCTACTCAAATTGAGGACGACGCAACGAGCTATGGAAAGAAGAATGATAGGTGTAACGTTAAGGGATAAGAAAAGAGCAGATTGGGTGAGGGAACAAACGCGAGTTAATGACATCTTAGTTGAAATCAAGAAAAAGAAATGGGCATGGGCAGGGCATGTAATGAGGAGGGAGGATAACCGATGGTCATTAAGGGTTACGGACTGGATCCCAAGGGAAGGGAAGCGTAGCAGGGGGCGGCAGAAAGTTAGATGGGCGGATGAGATTAAGAAGTTTGCAGGGACGGCATGGCCACAATTAGTACATGACCGGGGTTGTTGGAGAAGTATGGGAGAGGCCTTTGCCCTGCAGTGGGCGTAACCAGGCTGATGATGATGATGATGATGACCCTGTACGGGGGGAAGGGTTAAGGGGGTAAAAAGAGAAAGAGAGTGGAAGGGGGTAGAGAGAAAGCGAGACGAGCACTAACAAAGTGCGGAAAGGCGCGGCGTTATTAAAGCCTATCGTTAAGCCCTGTAGACCGCTGGAACCGTAGTAACGCGAGTAAGGCCTTCAACGCAGATTTTCTTTCAGAGCACTGACCTAAACTTTTCAGTTCTGATAGTGGACGATTGTCCAACTCATCGGGTACTTTGCACATCACTTGTCTCTGGGCACTATATCGCGGGCAGACGCAGATAGTATGTGTGAGCGTCTCTTCACTGTTGCATGTGTCGCACTTGGGGCTATTGGCCATTCCAATAAGGAAAGCATATGAGTTCGTAAAGCCAACCCCTAGCCACAGACGGTACAGCATGGTCTGTTCACGTCGTGGTAACCCAGGCGGCAGGTGCATCCGTAAGTCCGGAGACAAGGAACGCAAACGACACATGGTGAAAATGTTCGAGTCCCACAGGGGCAACGTACAGTCACAGAACATCAATCGCAGCCCAGCCGCAGCGTCTATTCGCGAAAGCGGAATGAAGACTCGTTGACCACTTTGACGTGCAGATCTGGCGGCTTCGTCGGCGTGGTCGTTCCCACTGATGTTACAATATCCTGAAAGCCATTGATAGATTATGTTGTGTCCCTTGTCATGGTTGTTTATTGTGTCCGTGGCGCATAGGGCTTTGTGTGCATTGAAGGGCTGCCTTGGAGTCATTAAAGACTGTCCATTGTTGCGGTGGTTCCTGCTTAATGAAATCAAGTGCAGCACGTAGTGCCGTGAGTTCTGCAGCCGTCGATGTGGTCACACATGAAGTTTTTAGTTTCATTTCTTCTGATTTTGCGGGGATGAAGACTGCAGCAGCAGAGCTGTTGAGTTTCACCGAACCATCTGTGTAGACATGTTGCCGGAATCTGTGCACCATGTGAATGTGTTCCAAGGTTGCTTCTTTCAAAGATTGCAAAGGCGCTCCAGCTTTGTTTGTGATGCCTGAAATTGTCACAACCACAACGGGTCGGATAGTCGTGTAGTAGGCGTAAATTGTGATGGCAAGTAGGACTGATGTCTTACAATGCTTTTGGCAAAAGTTTAATGTGGCCTTTTTGCTGGCAGGCAAGCAAGATGGGGGAAGGGAATCCGAGTCAGGTGTTCCATGTGTGCTCTCGGGACATCTGTATCGATGTAGACTGTCAAAGAAGCGTCTCGGGCAACGGCCATTGTCGCAATCGATGATGTAGTTTTTGGGAGACCGAGACAAGTTCTCAGTGATTGTGCTTGCACACTCTGTAGTTTGCGGATATTCGTAGTGCAAGTATTTCCTAGTACAGGTAAGCCCTGCCGCAGGAAGCCCAAGAAGAGTGTTTTATACAGTGGCAACATTGATGGTGCTGTTGCGCCCCAGAACTTCCCGCCGAGGAAAGCAAGAAGGTCCACAATGGCGGCCAAACGCTTTGTCATGTACGAGACGTGAGGGCTCCAAGACCAGCCTCTATCAGTGATGATGCCAAGAAATGGGTGTGTTCGTCTATATCGTATTGTTTGGTCATTTATCCGCAAATCATGAGGGGCCATCGCTTTGCGAGTAAAAGAAAAGCAACGAGTGCACATTTCTCAGCTGAAAGCTCCAGGCCTTGTCTTCTTAGGTATGTTGACACAGCCGTTGAAGATTTCTGAAGTCGCACGCGGACTTGTGCACGTGTCACTACTGAAGCCATATGCAAATGTCGTCTGCATATACGGAGAGCTGAACAGTTTGGGGTAACGTATAAGCGAGACCAAGGAGCACCAGGTTGAAAAGGGTAGTGCTGAATACTCCGCCTTGCGGTACACCACGACTGGTATAGCTAGACGGCATTGGTCCATCTTCAGTGAAAATAAAGAAATATGTTCCATTCAAATAGTTGCGTATCCAGCGAAAGGTGTGTCCACCAATCCCTACAGCTTCTAAGGCGTCCAGAATCGCATGATGATCTACATTGTCGTGCGCACCTTTAGCATCAAGAAATAAGGCCGGAGTGATTCGTTTCAGATGTTTCTGATGTTGTACGTGTGTTACAAGGTCGATAACGCTATCTATTGACGAGCGCCCTCGTCGAATACCAGCCATCACCTCTGGATAGGCATTAGAAAATTCCAAGTACCATTCCAACCACCTGTAAGGATCGTTCTCTCCATTACCTTTCCGACACAGCTGGCCAGTGCTATTGGATGGTAAGGTAACAATTCCAATGAAGATTTGCCAGCCTTGAGGAGTGGAACAAGGCGATTGGATTTTCACGTTATAGGGACAAGGCCGTCACGCCATGATGCGTTGTATAGGCCAAGAAGTGCATCTCTGGCCTATTGACCAAGGTTTGCCAGCGCAGAGTATGGGATGCCATTGGGTCCTGGTGACGAAGATCAGCTGCACCCAGCAAGTGCAGCCTCCAGTTCTTCGATGAACAAAAGCGCGTCCATGCGGGGATCTCGGGTGCGTGGCGCGACAATAGGAATAGGTGCGCAAGGTGAGTACGTGAACGCCGGACCCGTGATCCTTGCGCAGAAATATTCGGCTACATCGACTTCTCGGCGTCCTTGATGGAGGGCTAAATATTTAAATGGACGGCGCTCTTGAGGAGCTGTTCGAAGTCCGCGGATTGTTCTCCAGACAACCGACAGAGGTTTAAGCGGATGGCGAGACTCACAAAACGATTTAAAGCGTTGATCTTGCAGTACAACAAGGCGACGCTGAATTTTCTTTTGAATGCCTCTCGCCTTTCGGAGGTCGTAGACCGATTTCGTCCGTCTGTACCGTCGCTCCGCTCTCCGACGGATTGCAGGAGGCTCTGTATGTCCGCATCACAATCTGTGTATTTCTCCAATGGCCGAAATGAACGCGTAGCATCCTGCGTAGCCTTGGCAAACTCAAATTCTAGTGTGGATGAAAAGCCTTCGTGGCATGCGTCATTCATAAGTGATTTGAACACAGGCCAATCTATTTGTGTAAAATTTGATGGAGCGGATTTTGTTAGGCCTTTTATCTTCAGGTAGGTAAGAATGTGGTCGCTTCCGTGGTTTTCTATATCTGTGAACGAATGGACGCAGTGAGTGAGGCATCGCGAAACAAAAGCTAAGTCTAAACAACTACTGTACGCCCGGCCGCGCAGAAACGTGTGACTGCCATCATTTAGGCAACAAAGGTCGTGGTCGCAAGCAAAGGACACGAGACTTCTCCCTTTGGTATTTATCTTGCTGCTTCCCCAAAGTGAATGATGTGCGTTGAAGCCCACAACAAGAATCCATGGACCAGGAGTCGCATCTATAATGTCACTCAGATGTGTCTGTCGAAACGACTTGATGGAGAGAGGTAAGAGCCCACTGAATAAACGTAAGTTTCTCTTTTTTCACGGTCAAACACACATACTGATTACTGTCATGTGGCCCCACTGCATGAACAACGTAATTCAGTTCACACCGTATGTAAATGATAACTTTACTAATGTCATTACAAGTCGATGACACATAAGGTTCATAGCCTGAGATCCGGACGGGTTTCTGTAGGTTCGGTTCACAGAAGACAACAATGGGAAATTGATTGGTGAAAACGTAATGGCGAAAATCAACGTGGGATTTCAGGCCATGGGCATTCCATTGCATAATAGATGCTTCCTTGACTTGTCTGAATAACGGCTGACGCGGTAGAGCCATTGTACGTGCTACTCTAGGCTAGCAAGAACCGGATCCAGGCCGTGGAGCACTTGCAGTGCACCTCGAGCGGATGGCATCTGCATGCTATTTATCAGCACGCGAATGAATACCAAGGTCGGCATGGGTGTCGAACATCTAAGCCCATTAGAGTGCAGAAGGAGATATTAGGACCGCGCCAGCTTCCGACAGCGACAATGAAGGCGGTGGCGCGTCGCGCCGATGCCCTCTTCCTTATCCAAGACTTGGCGCGCCTTGGCTGCAGCAGGTGTTCGCCCGCTCTGCTCCGTCGAGGCGCACTCGTGACATGGTGTTGCACCCAATGAGAATTTAGGTACCATTTTGCTGCTACGGAAGACACACGGCGGCTTTATCTCCCAATGGGCCATTTGAGGCTTTCGCTTCAAAAGCAGCTCCCTGGAAATTATTTTTTATGAGAAGTACTGATAATTTTTTTAATAACTGGTATCATATGGGACTGCGTAGACACATGCGTTAGAACCAAAAATACTGAAATTTTGGGATGGGGCCTTTGCAGCATATAGTTTGGCTGGCTAAGGTAAACATCATACAAGAAAAATACAGCGTTATTGTAACTATACTGGCACACGTACAGTCCCGTTAAATGTGAGCACTGACATGGTTCCCTGGTCAAAGCGACCCCAACACTGCATGGCTACGTTGGCATACTAATTATTAGTCCACTGAAGAATGGCAATTGGAATAGTGGTTTGCTCTCCAGTGTTTGGGATGTCATTGCTGCTGTGCAGTCTTGATGGGCCCTTGCACCACGCGCACAATGTTTCATCTATTTAAGGCGGGTGTTCCATTTTCTATCTTTTTGCGAGGACCTGCAGCGCCTAATCGCTGCAACAAAGCTATAGCTTGAGTCAGGAGCTACCCGCCGTGGTTGCTTAGTGGCTATAGTGTTAGACTGCTGAGCACGAGGTCGTGGGATCGAATCCCGGCCACGGCGGCCGCATTTCTATGGGGGCGAAAACACCCGTGCACTTAGATTTAGGTGCACGTTAAAGAACCCCAGGTGGTCAAAATTTCTGGAGTCCTCCACTACGGCGTGCCTCATAATCAGAAAATGGTTTTGGCACGTAAAACCCCATAATTTAATTTATTTTTTGCTCAGGAGGTGCCTGTATGTATTTAAAATTTCCAGAATGCCGGCACCAGTTTCAATGGCGAGATTGTGAACTAATCAGATTGCGCGCGTATATCGAATACTGATGTCCGTATATCGCCGATCCCACACGAGCGCAAGCGAGTGCCCGGCAATGAACGATGATTCAAAGACGATTAACCAATGCCTTGACCCGTATGTCAGATTCCAATACCCGACGACAATGAGCGCAGATATAGTTGTGCTTTCAGCGTTACTTGGTTTTCACTGCCCAGGCTCGCCTATTAATGAGTTAGAATTGGGACACACAGTTTTTGAACTGTCTTGATCGTCATTACTACAGCATTATAACTAAAATTCCATTGAGTTAATAGTTGGAAATGGACTAGTACTTCTAAGCATAACACATTTTTAGCTGTCGTTCTCGGCGACCTCCTAGTGGCCTTGAGCCAAAAGCCAGCGCCGTTATCCCGGCACTCGGACAAAAACATTCGGGTGTCGTTGCGAGAATAAAACGAGATCATCTGGGTAACCAGTCAAAACTGAAGAAAATGCGCTCTCTGGCATCCAATCCTTTCTACAGAACCGCATTACATACCCTAGTTAGTGTCCAATAGCGACATCCAAAAGGCGGATACAGCGCAGCCTACATTTGATTGTCATCTTTCTGAGCTCTTTTCAACGTCAGTTCCGCGGTGCAGGTTTCGCGCCGCCTCCTTCGGGAGGTGGCGCCATGCTGCGTCACTAGGATGGCAACGTACGGCGCGCCACAGATGGTCAAGAGATGGGTGTTAGTAATCGTCGTAAGTATTCCAACCAATCTGCTTTTTCGGTAGCCATGTCATGCTTAAATGTACTATCGATTGCGGCAGAGCCAGCATTTTTGTTGAGTGCGCGCTTACTTTTCAGCGAAATAATGCATTATTCAGAGCTCACTTTTTCTTCTAAGAGGTTGTGAAGGAAAGCAACTTGGATATTAACAAGTGATGTCAAAAAAATTTTGCTTACTATTCAGCTTTCAGTAAACTGCAGGGAAGAAAACTTCAACAATATCTTTTTTATACTTAAAAGTCAATCCACTTTAAAGTTGTTCATTTCGGCCATTTGAGTTCCTCATTTGCACGCATTTTACCATGTAGTTTAGGTCCCTCTATTGTAAAGGCAGAACTGCATGCTCGAGTACACGCGTTTAAGTTCTTGAACTTTATTTGCGCCAGGAAAGTGAGTCGAGGCGTTCGCAATTGCCTTTTTTAAACCATCAATATTGCGGCGTTTTCATTTAACTCCACCAAAATAAAAATAAATATATGCAGGTAGATCTCGTTGACACTTTTGTTGTCAGCGAGTGTCCATATTGTTAATATATAAATGCGAAGGTGACCAGTCTTGTGCGTAATTAATAAAGCTAGATTTATTGCCTCGATAATAATTGATCTTGGGTAGCTAAAGCAAATGTGTAGTTTGGAGCCCATCCTGACGTTATCTAGCTTAGTGAAGAAATGTTTACTGAAGACGCTTCCACAAGACCTACGTAAGCAAATGTTTTGTATTAACTTGCTCGCTGAAAGTATAACTGATGCAGAAAAAGAACACCTATAACTTCGACTTCACCACGGCCTCGTTTTGTGATATTGCTAGTGTAATTAATGACATTACCTTCCCTACCGGGGGCCGGGGGCCTTCGCCTCCCGTTGCTTCAATAGAAGCGTGCAGAAGAGCCCCATCTGGAAGCGGCGAGAGCTCCGTCATGACTACGCCTGACCTGACACTGGGCCAGAGGCCACCGAATGGCCCTGAGAGCAACCGTGACTGTAAGCGACATAAGGCTAGAGAAACAGACGACGAGTCTACGCTTATTGATGATTGTGACATAGCTGACATCACAAATCTGGACGATGAAGGCTTGTGCGTCACCGCAAGAAGAGGACCGTCGGAATCTCAGTGATTATTACCGCTGCCACAGAAGGAGCCGACATGAAAAAAGTAAATCCCATTGTTCTGTCTAAGGAAATTGAAAAAATTCTTGGCGCATCGCCAGTTAGGAGCCGATTTACTCCTCAAGGAGCCCTGCTTCTAGATGTACAGACAGAAGAGCATGTGAATTCCCTTCTCAGCTGCAAGTCAATCTCAAGGACTGCAATCTCTGTACCAGTGCCCAATTCGTACCTGCAAAACGCGTCCATTATTAGAGGAGTGCCGAAGTGGTACACTGACGAGGAACTGTTGCTGTACCTAAAGCCACAAGGTGTTTACCATGCAAGGAGAGTCACGCGACGCGTTCAATATTCCTAATCCGATTGGGAGTCCAGGCGAACCAGCTCCGTGGCTCTTACGTTCGCTCCAAATACAGACCGTCCAGAGAAGATCAACTTGGGCTTCATAAGACACGATACCATTGACTACGTTGAGACACCACCTCGGTGCTTCAAGTGTCAGCGCTATGGACATGTGGTCAAGTACTGCCGTGGTGAGCAGCGGTGTAAGAGACGTGGAGGACCGCATGATTTCAAGATATGCGCGTGCAGCGAGAACGTTCTATGCGCAAACTGTAGTGGTGGTCATCCAGCTAGTTATAGCAAGTGTCCTACGCGGGCAGCGGCAATAAAGTGAAAGAAAACGTTTATCTTAGGGCCAACAGGAAAGGATGAGAAAAATACGACGAAGAAAAAGACGGAGTCGCAAAGATACCGACGAAATCAAATGGAGCTCAAAGAGTGAAACTGATTTTCCAAGCCTGAAGCCTTCTTCAGGAATCCAGGAAACAGTGGTGCCATCGCGCAGCGGACTGGCTAAAGCAACCAAATCAATGAACAGAGGCCCCGTAGACGAGAAGACAGCTGAACAACTGGAACAGCGACGTTATATGTCTGCACTGCACCGACCCCAATCACGTTGCGATGAAAAGCACCAGAGGACAACTGTCAGCAGGTGCTACGTGCTCTCTTCAAGGCCTTGCGGTCCCACATAGAGAAGATGCCGGCGAGCTCGATGAAGGACATGCTCGAAGTAGTCCTGGCTCTCGAGTCAGTGATTCTAAGCTCTACCTCTTCTTAAAACACCTAGCAATATGGATGCGGTCAGGACACATTGTTCACCATCTCGTCCACAGGTGCCACTTATTATGCAATGGAACTGTGCGGGTCTTGCGTACCATTTACCTGAACTGTCGCGCAACATGTCTGTGCCAATATTAGCCCTGTCCGAGGCTGGTCTGCCAAGTTCCAGATCAATTGCTGCTTATGTCGCACATGAAAACCAAAGTATTCCGACATTTCCGAACGGAAGCGCCATGCTATATGTCAGACGTGAAATACCAGGTTATGTTCTACCAGTTCAAGACCTTTGCAGCAGTGCTTTGGAAGTCACTGCTGTACAAGTGCGGCTGGGAAACTGGAGCCTCAGCATGGCCTCTGTATATGTGAGCTCTCGCATCAAGGTCTCGATAGGAGAAATTATAAGAGACCTCTGCAGCCGCTACCCAGCTCCGAGGATTATATATGGGGACTTTAACGCGTATCATACTTTCTGGGGCGACAAGGCGATTGATGCACGTGGGAAGCAAATTGTTAGTGCTTTAAACACCGAGGGACTCTGCACTTTTTCTGCCAAAGGCCAACGTTTTTTCGACCACCGGCCTCTTACAGTGTCATTGACTTGACATTATACTCAGCGGACATCCTCGCATCATCAACGACGAGTAAAAATAGAATCGGCAGTGATCATTTTCCTGTCTTCGTTAACATTGCTGGATATAAAACCAATGGCCGAAGAACCTGTCCTGTGACGCATTGGGATACGTGCAGGGACTGCCTAAGCGAATCATCTGGAGACCTGTACCCGGACATGGTACGTAGCAACAGATTTTCTACCGCTGAGCTGAAGCTACCCGACCACTTCTCCGCTCCGGATCTAAAGCTGAAAAATCTATGCGCTGCCGGTAGAAGTGCGGGACGGAGGCTGGTGAGGACGAAGGGCGACCCACCAATGAAGACAATATATAATATGATTAACGCAATGATTTGACGTTATACAAGGAAACTAAGAAGAGATCAATGGGCATCATTTTGTGCAAGCCTATCGGTCTTCACGCCAGTTCCAAGGATATGGTGGGTCGTTAACCTTGCTGGAAACATTCGACCAAAAAAGCCATTTGAAGTCCCAGCATTGAAGTTAGGCAAGACGCTCGCTTGTCTTGCGAATGCCTTTGCTGAAATATACTCTTCTGGCAAGTCAGCCTGCACAACTCTAATCGATGCTCCTTTCACACTCAGAGAGTTGGAACTAGCTATGAGCAGCCTCCGACGTCGCTGTGCAGTGGGACCTGACCTTATCAGTAATCACATGCTGACTAACCTACCGATTGAAAGACGACGTGATTTGCTGTCATATTTTAACTAAGTGTGGGCTAGTGGGGATATCCCACATAGAAGGTAGCATGGGTGGTACCAGTTCTGAACCCTGGAAAGACTCCTGCAGCTCTGGACTCATACAGACCGGTATCGCTGACCTCCTGTGCAGCGAAGCTAATAAAGAAGGTGGCGTGCACAAGACTCACTTGGTATGTCGAGCAGGGTCGAAAACTACCATCGTGCATGATTGGGTTTCGGCAGCGTCTAAGCGCTCAATACAGTGTGCTGGACCTGCTAAGCCACACAGAACATTACAGTGCGGATGGCCTGTCGACACCTGCTGTTTTCGTGGATGTTTCTAAAGCTTACGACAATGTGTCTCAAAGAGCCATCATCAGCCAGTTACAAGTTATAGGCGTCACGGGTCATCTCTTGCACTTCATACATACGTTCCTCAATGATCGTCGCATCAAAGTTCGTCTTGGCGACACTTTGAGCAACGAAATACGTATATTTCGCGGCGGGCCACAGGGGAGTGTTCTATGTCCCTTATTATTTAACATTGCCATTAGTAGGTTCCCAAGAGTACTGCACCATCGAACACCAGTGAAGATATCTATATATGCCGATGAAGAGGGGCAAGGAAGAGAAAAAAAAAGTGCTGCGGCAAGACAATTTGATCACATTTAAGGAGAAAACGGTACACCGCGCTGGTGAAAGAGGAATAAAGGCACAAGAAATCCAGTCAAGTGCTTCCTCTATAATAAAAGGGGACATAAGACTTCTGACTGCCAGGTCAGTTCGAAGAAGCCTTACTGCGACTATGGCCAAGGGCCAGGACATGGCACACGGGACTGCAGGAAGACAAAGGGTACCGCGAATACTACTTCAGCCTGCTGTATGACGATGGAAAACGAGGACGAAAAGCAAAAGGTATCGTGCGTCCTCCACAGTAACGAACAGAGAGATGAAAAAAACCTCTCCTTACAAGTCAACGGTATGCCGGTGCAGAACGATGAACTCTACGTCAAGGTAGCGTCCGTATTGCGAGACAATGGCAGCAACACCTTTTGATGCACCGGGCTCTCATACCCGATACTACTCTCACGGGTCCCGAGGCAATAATGTTACTGGTGGATAGCTGGAGCATCCAGGATCCAGAAGCCCAAGTGGAAATTCATTCGCCATACTTTTCAGGTAACATGGTAGCTAAGTGCTTCGAAAATCCCTTTTACGATGTGATCGTTGGAAACCTAGCCGGTTCTCGTCAACCAATGAGTCCGGCCGGCGAACTGACAACACCTTCAGGTCTTTAGATATCCCGAGACCCGAACGAATATGTCGACAAGAAGAATCTGCCTCGGGCGCCTTCTTCTTTTGTCGGGTCCCGGAAGCAAGTGTAGACGCGAAAGTAGGTTTTAGTTCCTTACAAGTGTCAAAACCCACTTTTTCTTCCGAACAAGAAAGGGAAAATCTCTAGATAGGTGTAGAGAATAAGTTGGGAAGACAGTGTCCGAAAGAAAAAAAACACGACTCATTTATTCTTTTACGACACGAGCGCCTTCTAGAAGACGTTTCAGCTTTGTCCGGGTCAATCAGTGCAGCAAGCCGTGGCACCGAAGTGTCTCAGACCCCAGGTGTTATCTCTGGCATACGAAAACACAATGGCAGGACAACAGGTCATCAAAAAGGCGACGGACTTAGTCCTCATATCTTCTTATTGACCCGGAGTGCAAGAAAACGTCCGCCGATAGCTACGCTCATGCAACATTTGCCAGCGGGCTTCTCGCAAAGGAAGACATGGCAAAGCGCCATGCCATGGCTGTAATGCCAGTAACAGGCACGCCTTTCCAGCGAGTGGCCGTCGACATTATTGGCACCCTGTCCCCCGTCTCAACCAAAGGAAACAGACATATATTGACGCTGGTGAATTTTTCCACAAGATATCCCGATGCTGTGCCCCTACCTTCCATCGATGCAGCCACCGTAACTGAAGGATTGGTGGTGATGTTCTCTCGTATTGGCATTCCTCAAGAGATCTTATGCAACCAGGCATCTTGTTTTACGTCAAACTTGATGAAAGAAATCAATGAATTGCAGCCAATGATGCACTTGAGTTTTGCGCCGTACCATCCAAAGCGCAAAGTAATAGCAGAGCGCTTTAATGGCACACTCAAGCAGATGCTGCGCAAGTTATGCCAGGAATAGCCTAAGTTCTGGGATCGTTTCCTGGCGTCCCTTCTTTTTGCATGCAGAGAAGTACCTCAAACAAGGCTGGGCTTTTCACCATTGGAATCGACATATGGAAGGCCCGTGCGGGGATCACTGGCTTTTCTAAAGAAGCTTTGGACTAGACAACACCTTAGTGACGAGATAAAGACTACATACTCTTAAGTTGTTGATCTTAGGCAGCGTCTCGAACAAACCTTGGAACTAGCACATGGAAACTTGCTGCGCGCTCAGAAGACTCAGAAGAAATATTTTGACAGGTGTTTCAAGTGCTCGCAACTGAAGGTCGGAGACCGAGCGTTGATCCTGCTCCCAATAGATAGCAACAAATTGCTAATGCAATGGAAGGGACAATTCCCGGTCATTGGAAAGAAGAATGATTATGATTACGGGGTATACTTAGGGCATTGTAAGAAGCTCTTCCACAGCAATATGTTAAAACGCTACAAGGAACGCTCTATACCACCTTGTCAAACTTCAGTGTCTGTCGTCATCGAAAAGACAGAGCGAAACACCGCTTCCTAGTTTTAAAACTGAAAAGACCAAAGGAATTGAGGCGATTACCATCACTGATGAGCTAGACAAGAGTCACCGTGCCTAGTTGCGCACGCTTTTAGAAATGTTCAAGGACACTTTTTCGGAGATTGCTCGGAAAACAAACTTACTGGAATGTCGCTCAGAACTGACTAATACCGAGCCCATCAATACCCCTCAATACCCGCTGCCGTTCACCATGAGAGAAGTTGTGGAGCAAGAAGTTAATTAGATGTTTCATTTAGGATTTGTGGTAATACATGGTACGCGGGAGTTGGAAGCATACACATATGAAGACAGTGCGCAGTGCGGTGGCGAAGAGGACCATCATCATCATCGACACCAATTTGGGAGCGTCGGCAGTAGTGACTCAAAAAGAGTGCGCGAGAGATTGAGACCCGTGGCGCTGTGGCGTGAGCAGTGCGCGAGGTTCGCCGTTGGACGTCAAAGAGCTTCTTCGCTGGGCGTCTGGCTCATAGAAGCTATCGCCGCGCGCGTCACTAGGTCACACCCGAGACAACGCTGTCTTCCACTGAGAGGCTACCTCGCCCCGGTCTTTCTCTGGGAAATTGGTCCAGGAGGGCTCGTGGTCCTGAACCGGGGTTATCGAGCGTTCGGGTGCGCGGCCACAGGGCTATACCGCCAGCTGTGGACGTGACCCGGTGACTGCGGCCATGGGCTCCCGAGCACAAACCCTGCCGGAGGGAAACCGGGCACGCGGAGGCTCCAGTATATCGACCCTGTTGTCAGACCCCGCTGGCCGACATCGGTTCCACGAGGTCTCCGACATGGCAACAAGTGCTTCCGCCTGAGCTGTAGGCCAATTATAATTGACCGATACATATATATAGCTGCATGACATCTATGAGGTATTTTGGGGAACTGTAGCGTGTGTGTGCCGTTTTCTGTGTGTTATGTGCGTCAATACAAGTCTGATGTGTGTTTGTGCTGCGTGCTGCTTCTGCCTCTTTCTGGAGTGATCCTGCACCCAATAACATCACAGGAGTTATACAGTGCCCTTAATCTACTTACGACTCGCCTTTGGTCCTTGTGCGAAAGCCTGACAGATGTTACCGTGCACGCAGTGACTTTCGCCGTATGAACAATGTGCTCACCGCCGATGCAAAACCCATCCCGAGAGCTGATATAATGTTTGCAGAAGTTGGGGCCAAGGCGTATTTTTCAATGTTTGACCCAACAAAAGGCTATTGGCAGGTACCATTAGCGGAGTCTTCAAGGGCCCGAATAGCTTTCTCCATTCAGTCTGGTCACTACCATTTTCTTTTCATGTCAATTGTGATCAAAACGGCATCCGCTATTTTCACTCGCTTGAGGAGGACCTTACTTCAGGGCCTGTAACACGTCGTCCATCATGTTAGCGATGTACTGGCGGCAATGTGGACATCGCCAGAACACCTCGACACTCTAAAGAAGCGCCTTCAACGAATAGGAGCGGCCGGTCTTATGATATAACCACAAAAGTGTGAGATCGCAGCGTCGTCAATCACGTTTTTAAGCCATCGCTTGAAAGACGGAAGTCCGACCTGTAGAAACTACGCACCAACATACTCAATGTACCTAAGCCGCAGACAAAGAAGCAAGTATGGTCTTTTCTAGGCTTGGTGGGATAGTATCGTGTCCTCTTTCCACGTTACGCTGAAACAGCACAGCCTCTGATGTAAATGACGCGGAAAGTGGAGGCAAACAAAGTGAATTGAAGGCCTCCTTCCGAGGCCGCATTCCCCATCGGAGCAGTCCGCTACGCTGCCACAGCATACGTCACACCGCCGGAGGACACAGCCAAAGGAGTCATACATAACATCCCTTCATATGACACGGAAGAAGACATTACGGACAGTCTCGTTTACAAGAAGAACCCTACGATTCTGCAGGCCCGACGCATGGGCAAGACTAATTCAGTGCTCATCGTATTCGACGGAAAGCAAGTACCGTACCATGTCTACTACCGCGGAGCAGAGTACAAATGCTATCTACATAAGAAGCGCATCGAGGTCTGCGACATCTGCGGGACCGTCGGCCACAGGGCCGATGTATGCCCCACTCCAACCCAGAAGAAATGCAAGAGCCGTGACACAGTAAATCGACCGGATGATCACCCCTGTCACCCTTGCTGCGCGCTCTGCGGCAAAGACCACCCGACTGGTGATAAGTCCTGCCATCGCCGCTTCCAGACACCACACCTCCTACTCCAACGACCATGGGAGCGCCTACGACTGGGACAACAAGGAGCTGACCAGGAGATGGGGCCATCGACTTCTGCAAATGGGGACTCAGCTCTGCCAACACCGAAGTCAACACTACAACCGCAGGCTCCCGAACGCAGCAATTCACGAGGACGCAGTCGGTCTCGTGGACGCAGCCGCTCCCGAGGTCGCAGTCAGTCACAAGGACGCAGTCACTCTCGGAGCGGACCGGATTCAACACCGTCGCAGCAGCAAGGAAACACAAGCCTTGGAACGACCACAGTCAAAGTGCAAGACGCACCCCCCAAGGTAAGCTGGGCCAGCATTGTCTCCCACACAGGTCACACCACACAACCTATAGCAACCCCAGAGAACACAGTTAGTGACGCTACCATGCACAGCTTCATGCTGGAGCTCCGATCCTTACGTGCTGAGATACAAGAACTCAAGACAGAAAACGCTAATCTCAAATCATAACTTGCAGACACACAACCCAAACATTTACCATCAAATGCAGACATCCTTCCTATCCCTGCAATAGATTGCCCGCAAACCACCCAACAACCAACCTCTAACAAACGCAAAGCTCTCGAACCAATCTCAAAAGCGGCAACACCAGCATACACTTCAGAAGGAAATGTCAACTGTGAGGCCCTCACTTGCACTGAGCTGCGACAGTGCAAGTGAGAGCACTCACTTGCACTGTTGCAAGTGAGTGCCTTCGATAACGTCACGCATGAGGCCATACTGAACCACCTGGCACAACTCCAGGTTGGACATCGAACCTATAACTACGTAAAGAATTTTCTTACAGGTCCCACGGCCACCATTACCATCGGAGGGTTGCAGTCGCCAATTATTCACTTAGGCAGTAAAGGCACGCCGCAAGGATCGGTAATATCCCCTTTTCTGTTTAACGTGGCCTTGCTCGGACTACCGCCTGCATTAGCTAGCATCCCCAACCTGAAGCATAGCCTCTACGCAGACGATATCGCCCTGTCGGTCACCGGGGGCAGCGACGGAGACATCCAAGACACGCTGCAGCAAGCCATCAACGAGGTCGTTGCATACGTAGAACCGCGCGGCCTGGCGTGTTCCCCACAGAAATCGGAGCTCCTTCTGTACAAGCCTAATTGGGGAGGTTGGCGTCAAGACCCTCACCCACCCGAGATAGAACTCCACGTGCACCAGCAACGCATACCTACAGTACCTAGCATTCGTATCCTTGGCTTACGTATCCAACAAAACAGCAGAAACACGGAGATACTCAAGCAATTAGATAATCATGTACACCAAACTACTCGCCTCATTGCACGCATCGGAAATCGACATCACGGCATGAAGGAAAGCAACCTTATACGCCTGGTAACCGCCTACGCCTTGAGCAGGATCACCTATGTCGCCCCGTACCTTAGCCTCAATGCAACTGAGAAGTCCAAACTCAATACCATGATCAAGAGGGCCTATAAACAAGCCCTACATCTTCCCATAACCACCTCTAACGAGAAACTGGACGCCCTAGGCATTCATAACACCATAGACGAGCTTATTGAAGCGCACCGTATTAGCCAATACGAACGACTTGCCAATTCCACCACGGGCAGGCACATTCTAGGCACCCTAGGCATAACCTACACCACCCAATTCGGACCAAAAGTACCCATCCCTCCAAACATTCGTGATCAGCTAGTTATCCCGCCCATACCTCGCAATATGCACCCTGAACACAATCCGGAGCGACGTGCAGAAAGAGCTAAACAACTACAAAAGCGCTACGACCAAGCCGCTGACGTAACCTACGTGGACGCAGCAGACTACCCCAAGCAAAACGCCATGGCGGTCGTCGCAGTCGCGGGTTCGCAGTACCACCTCTCCGCGGCCGCATCAATATTCGCCACGCAACCCGAAGTAGGAGAAGAAACGGCCATCGCTTTGGCCTACGCGGCTACCAATGCACACTGCATCATCAGCGACTCAAAAACGGCCACTCGTAACTACGCAAGAGGACTGATAGCACCCCAAGCGCAGAAGATTCTCTCTGGCACTCATCCCTCAAGGCAACGCCGCGTGCAGATCATCTGGGCCCCTGGTCACTCGGGTCTGGCTGGAAACGAAGCCGCCCACGATGCCACCCGAGCTCTCGCACACCGGGCGCATCATCCTTCTCCTGCGTCTTCCGATCCCGACCAGCCCTCTGTTCTGCATCGCGGTCACGCGCGGGACCGAATGGTCACGTTCCGAGAAATTCTACTGCACTACCGCAGAGAGCGGTTACGCTACCCCCCAGCACACAAAACACAGACTAAGTCTCAATCCACCACTTGGCGACTTCTTCAGACACGAACTTTTCCGAACCCCGTACTTTACAACCGCATGTACCCCGATGCATACTCACCACTCTGCAAAGCGTGCAAAGCCCGCGCCGACCTCAATCATATTATTTGGCAATGCCCCAAAGCCTCACCCACGAACACCTCCCGCCCTAACACACGCATCATTAGTACGGCCGAGCAGTGGGAGACATTGCTGCTCAGCTTGGACCCAGAGGAACAGCTCTGGTCCGTCCGGATGGCCGAAGACGCCGCCAGAAAACAAGAACTGGCCGCCGTCTGAGAAAGGGGGGATTGGGGGTTAGTCTCCCGACCCCCGCCACCCCTTAACCCCATCAAGGACACAATAAAGTTTTATCTCTCTCTCTCTCCACACTCAAGGCCGCGCTTTCATCAGGACCCGTGGTAAGGGCACACGATCCCGAAAAAGAATTTGTGCTTCGGACAGACGCATTCAACACAGGTTTGGGCGCAATTTCGCTGCAACAATATGATGGCATGCTTCACCCAGTCTCCTCTGCTAGTCGGCAACTTCGTCTACGCGAGACACGGTACTCGGCCATTGAACATGAGTGCTTGGCACTCACATGGGCGATCGAAAAATTCCACATATTATTGTATGGAAGCTTTCCCGTTGTGCAGACGGACCGTCAGCCGTTGCAATACCTTTCGCAGGCTAAACATTTCAACACCAAAGTACTTCATTGCAGCTTGGTCTTGCAGGAATACTTCTTCCGTGTGGAACACATCAAAGGGTCTGCAAATGTTGGTGCTGACTAGATGAGCCGATGTGAAAGGGCAGAGACTTGCAGGGATGTTCGGAGTGTAGAAGGTTATATTTACAACATATATACAAAATGAATCTGAGTAGTCAAGATGGCTGACCGCCAACAACCACCAAAAGCCAGCAATTCGCGATCTTGTTTTTCCCCTCTTCATTCATGCTTCCGGAACAGAACCACAGGGTGGTGAAGCGCCGTCTCGGCGCATGGCAGGCGAAAAATTGTGAGTGAAGTAGGGCTTCAGCCGCGAAACGTGAACGACGTCAACAGGCGTCGGACTTGAGGACGCATCAAACTGTAGCGGCGCAATCTCGTAATTTACGTCGTTGACTTGACGTAGGACTTCATAAGGCCCTGTGTAGCGAGAGAGAAGCTTCTGGGAGAGGCCAAACCGACGACATGGTGACCAAAGGAGCCCCCAGTACCTGGCACGAACTTAACATCGTGATGGCACCAGTCGTAACGCTCTTTTTGTATATGCTGCGAGGCTAATAAACGATATCGGGTGACATGACGTGCCATGTGATTGCAATCGATGACTTCACGAGCGTACTCAGTTGTAACATGTGGCACAGAAGGGAGGACGGTGTCGATCGGCAGTGCATTGGGTCGCAACTATACAAAAGATAAACGGGTGAATAACCTGCGGTGACATGTAGGGACAAGATATACGCGAGCGTCACGTAGGCCAGCGTGGCGTCCCTGTCGCGGTGATCGTTGGAGACGTACATCGACAGCATCTCTGTGATTATTCGGTTGAGACGTTCCGTAACACCGCTCGTTTGTTGGCGGTAGGCGGTGCACAGCTTGTCATCATCATCATCATCAGCCTGGGTACGCCCACTGCAGGGCAAAGGCCTCTCCAATATTTCTCCAACAACCTCAGTCATGTACTAATTGTGGCCATGCCGTCCCTGCAAACTTCTTAATCTCATCCGCCCACCTAACTTTCTGCCGTCCCCTGCTACGCTTCCCTTCCCTTGGAATCCAGTCCGTAACCCTTAATGACCATCGGTTATCTTCCCTCCTTATTACATGTCCTGCCCATGCCCATTTCTTTTTCTTGATTTCAACTAAGATGTCATTAACTCGCGTTTGTTCCCTCACCCAATCTGCTCTTTTCTTATCCCTTAACGTTACACCTATCATTCTTCTTTCCATAGCTCGTTGCGTCGTCCTCAATTTGAGTAGAACCCTTTTCGTAAGCCTCCAGGTATCTGCCCCGTAGGTGAGTACTGGTAAGCCACAGCTATTATACACTGTTCTCTTGAGGGATAATGGCAACCTGCTGTTCATGATCTGAGAATGCCTGCCAAACGCACCCCAGCCCATTCTTATTCTTCTGATTATTTCTGTCTCATGATCCGGATCCGCAGTCACTACCTGCCCTAAGTAGATGTATTCCCTTACTACTTCCAGTGCCTCGCTGTCTGTTGTAAACTGCTGTTCTCTTCCGAGACTGTTAAACATTACTTTAGTTTTCTGCAGAATAATTTTTAGACCCACTCTTCTGCTTTGCCTCTCCAGGTCAGTGAGCATGCATTGCAGTTGGTCCCCTGAGTTACTAAGCAAGGCAATATCATCAGCGAATCGCAAGTTACTAAGGTATTCTCCATAAACTTTTATCCCCATTTCTTCCCAATCCAGGTCTCTGAATACCTCCTGTAAACACGCTGTGAATAGCATTGGAGAGATCGTATCTCCCTGCCTGACGCCTTTCTTTATTGGGATTTTGTTGCTTTCTTTATGGAGGAATACGGTGTCTGTGGAGCCGCTATAGATATTTTTCAGTATTTTTGCATATGGCTCATCTACACCCTGATTCCGTAATGCCTCCATGACTGCTGAGGTTTCGACAGAATCAAATGCTTTCTCGTAATCAATGAAAGCTATATATAAGGGTTGGTTATATTCCGCACATTTCTCTATCACCTGATTGATAGTGTGAATATGATCTATTGTTGAGTAGCCTTTACGGAATCCTGCCTGGTCCTTTGCTTGACAGAAGTCTAAGGTGTTCCTGATTCTATTTGCGATTAGCTTAGTAAATAATTTGTAGGCAACGGACAGTAAGCTGATCGGTCTATAATTTTTCAAGTCTTTGGCGTCCCCTTTCTTATGGATTAGGATTATGCTAGCGTTTTTCCAAGATTCCGGTACGCTCGACGTTATGAGGCATTGCGTATACAGGGTGGCCAGTTTCTCTAGAACAATCTGCCCACCATCCTTCAACAAATCTGCTGTTACCTGATCCTCCCCAGCTGCCTTCCCCCTTTGCATATCACCCAAGGCTTTCTTTACTTCTTCCGGTGTTACCTGTGGGATTTCGAATTCCTCTAGACTATTTTCTCTTCCATTATCGTCGTGGGTGGCACTGGTACTGTATAAATCTCTATAGAACTCCTCAGCCACTTGTACTATCTCATCCATATTAGTAATGATGTGGCCGGCTTTGTCTCTTAACGTATACATCTGATTCTTGCCAATTCCTATTTTCATCTTCACTGTTTTTAGGCTTCCTCCGTTCCTGAGAGCATGTTCAATTCTATCCATATTATACTTCCTTACGTCTGCTGTCTTACGCTTGTTGATAAACTTCGAAATTTCTGCCAGTTCTGTTCTAGCTGTAGGCTTAGAGGCTTTCATACATTGGCGTTTCTTGACCAGATTTTTCGTCTCCTGCGATAGCTTACTGGTATTCTGTCTAACGGAGTTACCACCGACTTCTATTGCACACTGCTTAATGATGCCCACAAGACTGTCGTTCATTGATTCAACACTAAGGTCCTCTTCCTGAGCTAAAGCCGAATACCTGTTCTGTAGCTTGATCTGGAATTCCTCTATTTTCCCTCTTACCGCTAACTCATTCATCGGCTTTTTATGTACCAGTTTCTTCCGTTCCCTTCTCAGGTCTAGGCTAATTCGAGTTCTTACGATCCTGTGGTCACTGCAGCGCACCTTGCCGAGCACGTCCACATCTTTTATGATGCCAGGGTTAGCGCAGAGTATGAAGTCTATTTCATTTCTAGTCTCGCCGTTCGGGCCCCTCCATGTCCACTTTCAGCTATCCCGCTAGCGGAAGAAGGTATTCATTATCCTCATATTATTCTGTTCCGCAAACTCTACTAATAACTCCCCCCCTGATATTCCTACACTCTAAAAATTTTAACACCTTTAAGGGTGTAAATGACTTGTCCCGTGGGTGACACCCTTTTTGGGTGTATTGCTACACCTCAAGCAAAGGGTGCAAATTAACACCCTACAAGAGACGGGGTGTTAATATGACGTCACCTCGCCTATGGGTGTAAAGCTAACAACACCCTTTCTATATGGGGTGTAACAGAGACACCACCCTTTCAATATGGGTGTAGCATGGACAACACGCTTCCAAAAGGGTGTTATCCCTGCAAGTATTTTAGCGTTCACTACAGCCATGTAGTTAATGGGCAGATTAGCTGTTGTGAATGCTGCCTAGCCTTAGCTACGGTACTACCTTGTTCAGTATGAGCCAGAATCTGTGAGGCGTCGTCATATTGCGCTTCTGGTCCGTCATGTGGTAGCATAACGTGCGACCCTTTCAGGCAAACAATTGAAGGTTTCACCATTGCAGCAAGGCACACAGACCATGCTTTTCGTAATCTTCCTCTGCAGTGATAGTACACTGCCGGTCGGATGCAGAGCGCAATAACAATGCGCGCTGCACTAAGGACACAGGATCTCCCGCACCTTGGTGCACCAGTACTTATAACCCCGTGGAAACAGCACACAGCCAAAAGCATAGTTACATGCATTTCAGAAATAATTAAAAACCTCCACTTTTCTTGGTCAAACATTTTCGCAACACCAGCTCAACCAGGAGGGAAAGACACCACAGCTCGTTGTTGTAGCTCATATTGAATGCAATAGAGCACAAGCAATGCATGGATTGGCGACGGTAACAAGTACAGTACTACAGAAGCATATGTTTGCCTGTCAAACAGTTTTTTGCCGTTTTAAGCACACATTTTACACCTCTATTCATCAAAGTTGTCATTTATCGCCACGGGATGCTTCTACTACTACTTTGACACATGACTTAAAGGTAGCACTCAAAGCCAAAGAACAAAGTGCTTCCACGTCGAATCATGTTTCAGTATTTACGAACAAAACAGCATGTGTAGCTGTCCTTGCTGTTCAATATATAAGCATGCACTATTTCCTGAAATATATGTATGCTCCATTTACTGAAAGATACCTGCTTATACCCAATAACTTAGTTTATTTTTCACCATGTGCTTGCATTGAATATTGCAAAGGCATTGTAAGTTAAGCTACCAGAACAACAATCAGCTAGTCTAAGGTTACGTAATTGAACATCATTGTAAAATTTGTGACGAAATGTCAGAAGTATTTATTTCATTCAAGAGAAATGGTTACATAATAATGTTTGCACATTTTAAAAGTAAAAAGGAAGATGAGTAAAACCATACCAATACAAAGACATAAGCACCGAATAATGGCACAGGCTTGCTCAATTAAATTTTAAGCAGAACAGTTTTTTTAAATAACCTCACTACTAAATATCACGTTTTCATTCGAAAAGCACTGCATCTTATTATAAAGCACAAAAATAACAGGTCACATAAGTAAGAACAAGTCTGAGTGTGTCTTTAACACAAGGATAAAAAGTTGGGCGAGTTGGTACAGTAACATGATCTTGGATTGTAGCGCGAAGTGGCATGGACACAGACTAGAAGCAGACAGGATGAGCGCTAACTCTCAACTAAATTTTTGCAAGCTAGTCTCTTATCAAGTATACCTGTAGGCATTGCGACCACTGTGCTCCCAAGATGCATGAGGCATTAGTCATTGCAGAGTTGTAAGGACATGACAATCCTAGGATGATTATGTTCTTGAGGCTTTTTTTCCCCACTTTCCATCTTTTGAAATGTGTATACTTTAGTCATGAATACAAAAATGCTACAACTGGCATGTGATAAGTTTTGCATCTTATTTCCTAACAGCTCATTGAACCAAGCCACGATGACAAATTTAAATGCTGTTACCTCATCAGACATTCAAATTTCTTAAACACAAACAAAACCAGATAGGCATTAGAGTGAGCATCACTTAAATACATTACACTGGTTTAAAGTTATTGCGCCACTTTGTGCCAGGTAAAAACGTTAGAAACATCAAAAATGTTAAGATTCTACGGCCAACCGTGAAAACTAAATAAAAAAAATCATTAAGCTTTCTTAAACGGGTACAGGAGCTTTACAACTAGCCGTCTTGGTGATGGACACGCAGATAGATGGGCAGCCATTCCACTGAGACGAGAATGTTGAGGGCTTCGCATGGAAGTCTGTGAGACACTGCAGAGTAGTTCTTGGTCCACATGAAGGAGGTTGCTTGCATACACGTCTGGGCCACTATACTGAATGCATGGTGTTACCGGAGCTTTTTCCCCCTGCATTGTGGTAAAAAAGCATGGTTAAGTTTATAGGATATTTAATATGCAAAAAAAAAAGAGGCGAGACATGCAGACAGGACACGAGAGTAGAGAAGTGAACACGAACGCGAAAAACATGAAAAATTTCATTAAATCGTTTTATTAGATAAAATTTTTATACTATGTGTCATTCATTATGAGGGTTCATAACCGCAACACATTTAATATATAAGCAGGTAGAATTATCAGCTTGGTCAGTTTGTACAAGCTCGTTTGAGGCAAGAAATCGAGTTTCACAAACACAACCTCAACATTCTTGATTGAAAAAGGAACACTTCACATGACATGCAGTCCTGTGAGTGGAAATTTCACAGTTCAAGAAAAACAAATTAAAACTCACAGACCGATCCTGAAAAAGGAATAAGCACCTGCTACTGCACAAAGCGAATTAATTGATAGGTTTTAGTAGCACAAGGGCATCTTTGGCCAATTAGCGCCAAGCCTATACTGCAAAAAATAAACTTAGTGCATCTTTACAAAGCAAATATATAAAGATGACTAATGCCTCTCTGCACTACAGTTGCTTTGCTCTAGCGTGAAGTCATTTTAATGCATGCACACGTACATACACATGCTACACCCAAGTGTAACAGCTGCAGAATTAAAATTGGGAATCAACAAAGTCGCAACATTTAACCATTGATCCCAAGCTGTACTAGTGACTGGAGGTAGTACCAATATCGCCAATGACGAGTTGCACTCTTTCTTCCCAATGTTATGCTGCTCGTATTGTCAAAGATGAGTTACAGTCGGCATTGAGGGAAAGCTGCCCCCAAGAGCAGCTCTTATTTTTGTGTTATTTCTAACCAGAGACCAATGAAGTAATATATTTTTAGAATGAGAATGACGCCGAAAAATTGAGTACGTAAAAAATTTGGTGCATTTTTCCGGAATTAACTTGGGGGTTAACGGCTAAAGCGGCAATCCAGACACTAGAACAAGTTTTGACATGTTTGTTACCAGTGAATGCTAGAAAATATGTTGGCATTCTGTAGTTTTGTCCAACAATGCAAAAGGGATTCTTAATAACTGATGAAATAAATGGAAAAGTATCATGAAGTATATTTCGTGAATGTAACGCAGAATCACTCAACTTCTGTTACTATATAATCTCCACTAGATTAACCTGCACTTTCTGAACTAGTTCAGGAGGTGCTGAATTTCACTCCTCATTCCACCAGTTCAACGTGGCAGCACCTGCACGTTGTGATTCGTTTTACTTAGTGCAGGCTTTGTACAGGGCGAGTTCACAGCATTCCCTGCACTTGGCCGAAAGGTAGTGCATGTTTACGCAGCAGGTGTGGTGCCGCTTCTGCACGAGTGAGGCGCAGAAATCAGAGTTTCATACAATAATTACTAGAGGGAACTCTGACGTTAGTGTCCACAGGAGATCAAACAAGAACGGCTGTAGCAGCATGGAAATTATGGGAAGTACATGGATTTGCCTAAACTTCATCTGTTTGGCTTCAAACGGCTTTGTGACTTTGTAAACTAGTCATTCTCAACAATATACTGTGTAATAAATAAATAAACATGAAAATCGTCCGACGACAGGATTCAGACACAGGAACTCTAGAACAGAAGTCTGATATTGAAACCATTAAGCCACGGAGGCATGTAACGACAAGCGAGTGCAACGCCCTGATGAATTTATCGCGGGCATACCAGTGCCTTGAGACGCTTGGCGCCCTTCGATTTGGCTACCTGGACAAGCTCAATCGTTGCAATTAATAGCAATTGTGCGTGTTGACGCCGTCTTCTGCACTTCGAAGAGTATAGACTGCGCTGAAATTTACGGCAATGAGATTTATATAGCGTATAATATACGAAGCCACAAGAACGTCTGAATTCACAAGCACGATTATCCGACAAATCCATGTGCTTCCCATCATTCCCATGGTGGTACGACTGCAGCGCCAGAGTTCCCTCTAGTAATTACTGTAAGAAACTCTATGGCAGAAATAACCGAAGTGCCTCGCATTTCGTTCTGGAGTAATAAACTAAGTTTTGCTGGTTCCATAAATCTTACTGGTCATTAATTCCAAGTTTTAGTGCAGTCACATGTCTAGTAACCAATTGTGGTATTTTGCATAAACATTGCAAAGCCAACTGTGGTGAATGTTCACCCTGGTAAATTGTTTATGATGGAGTAGCATAGACTACTGAAGCAATCTCTGGAAGGCAAGTCAAGTAATTTTCTTATTAGCAGCCTCTAAACAGCATTCGAGCTTATGACACATGCACCTCAGATATGCAAATATTTCCTTGACTCAGCAAGAAGCGATGCTTCATGTTCCACGAGGCTACCTCTATCAAAGCAGTATTGGTGCTCTCTAAAAACAATGCCAATGCATATTATCCAAATATTTTTCAGGGGCAACAGTTATGCCTGAAATCATGCTAGATTAGTTTTTTTAAACATATGCTCAGACCATGTTAGAAGTGCTTCTTAAAATCCTCCTATTTATTAGACTAGTCATATATCTGTACACAAAGGCTACTAATTAGGTCCCATGCTATATCATCTTAACAAAAACTTCACTTAGTAATACACATGCTATGATAAGATTTGAGACCACATTGAGATACTGAACAAGGTGAATTCATTATTTTTAAAATGAAGCTCCTGTTTTTCCAAAGGAGAAGAAAGGATACTGAGGGTCAAAATTTTTCTTAATCACAGCTGGAAGATGCCAGGGAAGGCACGTGGAAACTTATTTGTAATTTTCTATTTAAATGTAGAAATGATAAAGGGAAATGAAAATGGTAAAAAAAAACAACCAGGCATGGGGGGAGAACGAACCTACAGCCTTTGCATTAGGCATGCGATGCACTAACCACTGTGCCACCAAGGCAGCATTCAACCGTCCACAATGGCCCCTAAGATTGTCGACGCTCGAACACGGCAGTAGTACCACAGTGGTTAGTATATCACATGTGTAATGTGAAGGTTATGGGTCCGTTCTCCACCCACAGGTGGATATCTTTTAATCCACTTTCACTTACCCAGAATTTATCATTTCTATACTTCATATAAAAAAACTTAACACATGTTCCTGTATGCTTTCCTTCGCCTCATTATCTGCTGGCTTCTTCCAGTTCTGTTACTTCCAACACTTATACATATTCTAATCTGGTAAGTAAACAGTTCTGCATGATGCTAGAATACAATATAAACATTATTGCATGGCAGTGTTATGTAGAATGCCTTACATTGCCCAGGCAAGGTGTATTTATGTCAATCTGAAAAAAAAAACCATTTCCACTCTAGGCAGAAATGCTGTGTACTGCTGTGTGCAACAGGGTTTAACGAAAACAACTTGTTCAGAAATAAAGCCACCAAACAACGAGGAAACATGAAAACTAGATGAAAATTTGTGCAGTTGCATGTTAAAAATTTAGCACAGCAACAGATAAAGACATAATGAAGGAAGCGCGAGGATGGTTTATTTTGGACACACGAGGCAACATACTTGAAAGATGCATATGAGCTTACACGTGGAGAAATATTGTTTATGTAGCAGCTAAACTACGAACAGGCCTAGAACACACTGATACAAGGTGTCGAGCATGTCAATCTTATCATGCCCTTAAGTCAAAGAAACATGGCTGTTTCTCATGATTCGCTACACATGGCTGGCTTACACAACTTAGCCACTTCTATATATGCCTTGTAATTACCAGGTGGTCTGTATAACACATGCAAGCTTTAAATATGTACAACTGCAACGTAGCTGGACAGCACCAAGGTAATGTCGTTCGCCATCGTTTTGAGGAAGTGAAACCAATTCTTGCATTTTTCGTAATTAGGTAATTAGTTAGCAACGATTACTTAACTGCTCAAATATTATATTCAAAGCAAAAGTGTCAGTGCGAAAATTGTAGAGCACCCTGAAAAATTCCCAATCCAGCTTTCTACTGCTCAATAGGTGCAACAAATGTTTCTTTCAAGCTTGAAAGAAGCCAGTGAACACATGCAAGTGCCGTGCAACTAACCGCTCGTGCACCTGAACACCATTTGGCTCCTCCTTTCATGCTTGAAAAAAAACTTTTTGAAAAGAATATTTTAGAAATTGATTAATTATTGACTATGTTTTAGGCAAAATGCATGAAATAGTGTGACTGCCACCTCCATTTTCGGCGACATGAATTGACTCCATTTTCATGTCCAAATCCAGCTATACATGGTGCGTGTTTTGAGCTGGTTCTGTAATTTAGGCTGGTTTTGACTAATTGAAGCTTCGCACTTTAATAATGGAGTCAGGTTAAAAAGAAATTGGTACATAAACAGTCGCTGTCAGTACTCCATACTCCTTTAACTTAGTGCAAAGTGCTTGTGAGCCAAGAAGTTGGTAGTTCTAAGCAGTATTTCTCATTTTGACCTAGTGTTATAGCCCACTTACTATGATGCCATGCTGCTCAGTCATGCTGGTCCCAGCTTCAATCTAGGCCATGACAGCTGCCCTCCAATGAGGGTAAAATGCAATAACGCTTATGCACTTATATTCAGGTGTACATTAAAGAAGGCCAGGTTCCCAAAACTTCAGGCTGTGACTTTGGTATGTAAAAGCCCATAATTTAATTTTAATATCTAAAGGTGCTTTATTAGGAGCAGGGGCATCATTTTGAGCTTTTACTGCACTGCCATGGCACCAAGAAGCTCTAAGTAAATAAAACAATTTCATAGACAATGTACATATCTTGCAAACATTTACAAACACTTCTCTGCATGCACCTCTGTTGCTGTTATATTTAGATCCGTATGCCAAGGCGGGTTATGATGTTAGAACTTGTTTCAAACTTGTTTTTTTACCGCTTTAAAGTTGTTGGTTACCTTGCATCTCATTGTGTGTCGAACGCACATTTCAGTGCATCAATTTCTTCAGAAAGTGAACTCCTCTTTATATATTTGTGCATGCAAAAAGGGTTCAGAAGAACTGCTTTCTGAAGGTCTGTATAAGAACAAAAAACAATTCTATGTAGGCTGCACAAAGAGAAAGGATTGGATTGTAAATATGTTATTTAGTTCTTAAAAAAAGAGGCAGCTGTCAGTATTCTGTTCCAAAGTAAAAATTGGCCCTACCTGGCTCTGCTTCAGTTTCCGATGTTGATGGTCCATTCGGGGGCACTCAACTGATAGGCTGCACTTTGGCGATGTCGGGTGTGCTGTCACCAGGCCCAAGGTCGATCGACAGCCTCACCAAAAGTCGAGTCCAAACGCTATAAAAGAAATATCATTTTGCTATCAGTTTTGTCATCTTGCGTGTTTCACACACGGCCGTCAGTGGAATATTTCGTCACTTGGATACTGAAAGAAATTCAAGCATTTTCTGGCAGCCAAGCTGATGATGATGATGTGTGGTGTTTTATGGCGCAAGGGCCACGTTTGGCCAAAGAGGGCCATGACAAGAGGTAATGTTGACGATGTATTATGGAAGATGTAACTTGGCTGTAAACTGGCCTAAAAATTGTCGCTGTAAAGTGCGTAAAATCTACGTGCTATAAAATTATGGCGATGACTAATGACAAATAGTATGAACATTAAAATCCATCGTGGAAGAATGATGCAAAATAGAAAATATACAGGATGGTAAAATTACTTCGAGCACTGCTGCCTCGCCAGAGCGCTTGAAACACAAGGGCCTAGAGGCATGTGCTATACGAAAGAGCTATCACAGCAGCATCCTCTGAAGAGAGGACGGCAGCCAAGCTGAATACACAGTAAATGGAGAACATTAAAGAGCAAATGCAGTTGTCACATTAGATTGATCAAGTACAGCAGAAATGGAAAATAAATCAGTGATACTCTGTTGGCTTTGAATGCAAGAAACGTAAAAACAGGAACTTGCAGCCACGCCACACTGAATTTCCCGCGTTTGCTACACCTCACAAGTTTGGCATCGTCCGGTACTCGGGGATAGTAACCGCTTAAAATCAAGATGAACGAGCGTCGGCATAAATTAACAGGATACTTAACCAGGCAATATTGGCGCATAAAACAACTCACGTAGCGAAGCTACTGTCAATTACCCGATGACGCATCTGCGGGCGAATTCAAAAAGGAAAGAGTTTCACTTGTTTCACGCCTACTAAGCTAAGACAGAATTCGAGTTTCTTACTAAACTATACTGGATATTTACGCTCCGAATAAAACGCTGGAAATTTTGTTACGTCACATTGCATACGTATGAAAGTGAGGAAATTGCTTTTGTTGTATTCTGCCCAGACGGCATGCAGCAGCTACCTCTCATGCAACAAAAGCATGAAAGTGGTACTCGTGACACCGAAAACAAGCATATACAGCGCCAACGTTACGCCCCTTGGAGTTGGAACTAAGCACGATAAAGCCAGTTAGTTTTCTAGCTTTCATAACGCCATGAACACGACCAAACATCGAGCGAAACAACTCTCTGCTCTCGAAAATTATTAGCGCTTCCATTTATATACTTATCGCTGCCACAAGCAAAAGTCAATGGGCTAGCTGTCCACAAGCCGCAGATTAGACTGACAGCAACATATTACGGTAACGTAAAACAATTTCCACGCTAACTTAGCAGCCGCGGTGTGCTCTAAATGCCAAAGTTCTCGTTTGCCGCTCGAAATTCACACCATGACGACGGGCACTGCATCTTTCACATGAAATATTGCACGCTTTGCGCCGGAGCTCAATAGGAGGGCGAAACGCATTTGCACGTACCTGAAATCCGCATGCCGGAAAGCCGTTGACGCTTCCGAGAACAGGGCGCACAGCCATACACCCGTACGGCGGCTTGACTCGGACGTGAGGCACTTCTACCAAACATTTCACATGCGACATGCTTCACACCGATTGCGCGAACACCAAAAAATGACGCAGGCCGCATTGCGACGCCGAGCAGACGTGCATCCACCGATGAGCTGCGTGCGCGGATTGCAGAGAACAAAGCCATACAAAACGTTAGGCGCGAGAAGATGGCGGCTCTCGTTGCGAAGACGAAGCGAACGAAGCAATGACGCGCGAATGAATGTTGCCAACTGTTGGTTCCGCGTTATGCCGGCGGTGGTTGCTTTAGTGGCGTGTGTTGCGGCTGTCTAATTTTTTATTTCTTTTTCCCAAACAGTATAATTAAGATCAGTTATTTGCTTGAATTTTTAACTGTGTCATTTGGCATTATCTTTGTCTTTTTATGCTATTAAGCGGCCAATTAGGGCCTCCCAGGTTCGCGCGCGCCAGCTGCGCGCGCAAATCTCAGAGGCCATAAGACAACTCGTTAGGAGATGCCGTTCTTGTCGTTAACGTTTCATCATCGTTTCTTCAACTGAGATAGGTAGTGTCCCTTTTCCCGGGGTTGGGAGGGGGCGATCAAGACGGCATCGCTCCGCGGGGCGCCGAGGAGTGGGTTGGTGTTGGTTCTTATCGCGAAATTCGCGAACCCTGCGATTTTTTTTATAACGTAAGCATTTATATACTTCTCCAACAAGAAAAAACATCCGTCCGTCAGTCCGTACCACACGATACGTTTCAAAATAGAACCCGCAACAGCGAGTGAATTCACCTTCGTGCTAGCTCTCGCTTCAACGCGACCGAAGCGGCGAGAACACTGCGCTCACGAAGCTCTCAGCCCATGCCGCACTATGCGCTTTTCGCAGAACACTTTCAAGATAGGTGTACGCGCGTCTGTTTTCAAAGCGAAGTAAACGGTGCGAACACAGCGCGGGAAGGTTTCAGCAGTGGGCACACTCTGTCCACAATGCAGTTCGCTTTCAAGATACGGTTCGCGCGGCCGTGCCACAAGCAGCCGCCGCCGGAGAACGGTTGATAATGTTTCGGCGCGGATGAGGAGGGCTAAAGAGCGATAACAGCTCAAAACGAACGGAACGTCACCAGCGCGCCTGGCCCCGCCACCTGCAGTACTTTGCTTGCGCCGCCGACCAGAGCAGCTCGAGTCGCCGCAGCGCTGTCGCTTATACTTGTCGGCTCAAGTCTCATAACATTGATAACGACATGGACTGCGTGTAGATGAGGAAGAGTCACAATGCTTACGCACACTTAGACAAATCCGAGAGGAGTTCCGGTGTGATTTTTTTTTTTTTTACCGGAAATGTACAGTGAGCGGTGGGACCCAGAGTTGACAATGCCTGTAAGAGGGGTGCCAAGCTTTTTTTTTTTTGTGAGAGTCTTGCCCAGCTCCCAAAGATCTGCTCAAGCTAAGACTTGCTGATGGCTGTATGGGTTTTTTTTATTGTCGCATGCCCTCGAACCGCCACAGATCCTACAGTGTAATGGCATTAGAGCAGTATTCACGTGCAAAGGGAAATGCAGCCGGTAATTGGGCTGCCTAAGGTTTGCGGCCCGGCGGCAGCTGCCCTCCCGTCCCCCGTTTCCGTTGACAAGTTACAGGGAGGGGTCTAGAGCAATCTTACACCCTCTCCCGACAGTGGCGTAACCAGAAAATTTTTTCGTGTGAGGGGGGGGGGGGTCCCAATTGGCCGTGGAGGGGGAAGGAGCGGGGCCATTGCCATAGCAGCAAAAATTTTACTGTTAGTGAGCGTTACAAGTGCCCGGCGTGCCCCACTTGGCTACGCCGCTACTAGCCCCCCTCCCTCCCCCCCGCGCAATCGACGCAAATCGAGCTATCAGAACGTGCATGACACGCATGCATGACATAACATGAATGACATGCCGCGAAGCTAGCATGGATGTCGTCACGTCATCATCATCATCAGCTTATTCTGACGTCCATCGCAGGACGAAATCTTCTCCAGCGATCTCCAATACCCCTGTCTTGTGCTAACTGGTTCCACGTGTCTTCAAGTTTCCCAATTCCATCACGTCCACATTATTCTCTGCCGTCCTCGACTGTGCTTCCCTTCCCTTAGCACCCATTCTGCAACTCCAATAGACCAGCAGTTCTCTCCCTTACGCATTGCAATGTCTGCCCAGCACGACTTCTTCCTCATAATGTCAACCAGAATATCAGCTATCCCCGTTCGCTCTCTAATCCAGATCGCTGTCTTCCAGTCTATTATCATCATGCCTAATAATTTTCATTGCATCGCTCGTTGCGCGGTCCTCAACGTCTTCCAAAGCTTCTTTGGTAACTTCCAAGTTTCGGCCCCATACGTTACTAACGGTAGAAAGCAATGGTTAGCAGTAAGCTCCCTGGTCATGATTTAGTAATGCCTGCCGTAAGCTCTCCAGCTAATATTTTATTTTTGTTAATTTCCTTGATCAGAGGCCCCTGCGACTAATTAAGCTCAATAAACGTATTTCTGCGCAGGTTCTAGAGGCTGACTGCCGACCATGACATTCGTTCTCTCGCCACGCTGCGGAACATTACTTTTCTCTTCTGCATACTAACTCTCAGTCAGACTTACACTTTCTTCGACATGTTCCTCAAACGTTTGTTGCAAATAGTCTGCAGTGTTGCTGAGTATGCCAATGTCATCTACAAACCGTAAGTTGGTGAGCTATTTACCGTTAGCCCTCACTTCTAACCATTCCCAGTCTAACTGGTTGCACACCTTTAAGCATTGAGTGATAGCATTGTAAATATTTTGCTATTGATCATATGAAGCCTTTTGCAGATATCTGGCTATGCAAAGTCTGCGCGTTAGTGTCATCCGTTCGATATCAACATTCGTGGGAAACTTCGTTTTTGACCACTGTTCGGAGCCAGTGCGCTGCTGCCTAGGTGCCCCGATCTAATCATTCCAGCTACCTGATTCAAGCGCAGGTAGCGCGCGTTTCATGTACAGCCAATATCAACGCCTTAACTGGCAATGTTCATTTATCATATACTGTAAGCTTGTTCACTTACTCCCTTATAATTAGGGTGTAAATTAGAAAGACTGTGGGTGTTCCAAGGGTGTTTTCTAGTTGAACGCCCTTTTGCGCTGAAAAAGGGCGTTTCAAGGGTGTTTACAAGGGGTGAAAAGATGAATACACCCGCATTACACCCATAAGGGTGTGAAAATTTCAAGAGTGTAGTGCCTATGCCATATTCCCCCACCGCCTTGTCTCCAGCCTGCTTTTTGCCTACCTTGGCATTAAAGTCACCCATTAGTATAGTGTATTTAGTTTTCACTCTACCCATCGCCGATTCCACGTCTTCATAGAAGCTTTCGACTTCCTGGTCATCATGACTGGATGTAGGGGCGTAGACCTGTACAATCTTCATTTTGTACCTCTTATTAAGTTTCACAACAAGACCTGCCACCCTTTCGTTAATGCTATAGAATTCCTGCATGTTACCAGCTATATTCTTATTAATCTGGAATCTGACGCCTAGTTCCCTTCTATCTGCTAAGCCCCGGTAGCACAGGACGTGCCTGCTTTTCAGCACTGTATATGCTTCTTTTGGCCTCCTAACTTCACTGAGCCCTATTATATCCCATTTACTGCCCTCTAATTCCTACAATAGCATTGCTAGACTCGCCTCACTAGATAACGTTCTAGCGCTAAACGTTGCCAGGTTCATATTCCAATGGCGGCCTGTCCGGACAGCTTGTGCTCAGTCGCAAAAGAGCGAAGGACGCCGTCGACAGCTCGATAGAAGAACGAGCGGCCATGGTCTGTAAGTAACTGTCGAGGTGCACCATGGTGGAGAATTATGTCGTGGAGGAGAAAATCGGTGACGTCTGTTGCGCAACTAATCGGCAACGCCTTTGTTATCGCGTAGCGTGTCTCGTAATCAGTAGTGCCGGCGATCCACTTATTTCTTCTAGTCGCCATCGGAAAAGGGCCAAGCAGCTAGGTCAAGACCTACGCGAAAGAACGGTTCAGAGGGAATTTCAGTTGGATGGAGTCGTCCGACAGGTGGCAGGAAATGTTTCTTCCGGCGCTGACACAATTCGCAAGTGGCGACACAGTGACGCACGGAGCATTACAGACCCGGCCAGAAGAACCGGCGTCGTACGCGGTCGTAAGTACGCAAAATGCCAAGATCTTCCGCCGTCGGCGCATAGTGAAGTTGTTCGAGAGCGACTGATCCCAGATGACGAGGAAGGACAAGGTGCAACTCAGGGCCGTCAGGGTTGACATTGGGGTGGTAGAGGATGCCGTCGTGCCGAACGAATATGCGGCACGTGACGTCAGTGCTGCCAGATTGCACTCCGGCGATGGTGGACCGTAAGGATTCATCGCGTTGCTGTTCAGCGTGCATGTCGGTCATGTCAATAAAAGCCACCACGCAGGTCACGGGATCATGCGTAGCAGGATCAGGGAATCCACGGGGTGACGAGAGAGGCAGTCTGCGTCCTTGTGCAGAGGTCTAGACTTATAGTGGAGAGCAAACGAAAATTTCTAGGGCCGCTAAGCCCAGCGACCAAGTCGTACGGTCGGGTCAAAGAGGGAAGACAGCCGGCAGGTCAGTAGTGGCCGAAAAGGTGCGACCGTACAAATATGACCGGAACTTGGCGACAGCCCAAACTAAAGCCAAGCATTCCCGCTCGGTGATAAAGTAATTTCTCTCGGCAGGTCACAGCAGATGGCTGGCGTAAGCTATCATGCTCTCGGTACCATTCTATTGTTGGTCGTGGTGGTAACACCTTTATCGAGACTCTGCTCAGTTATGATCTGGCAGGCCCGAGTCCTAGAATGGCCCCTCACGAGGAGCGACCCTTTCGGCCCAGGCAACGAGGGTTTTATGTACTTTTTCAACCGGCGTTCTGAGCAGCTCCTCCCACGCCTGTTGTGAGGGAGCTGGCAGGAGTGACCAGGGAGGGGGTAAGCCCTCGCACCCCCAAAGAATGTGATTTTGGGTAGCCAATGTTTGATTTGTGTAGTTTTGACATATTGGGTTCCATTGCCCGTTGGTAAATATGGCTAGCCAATGTGGGCTGGGGAAAGATTTAGTTTGGATTCGACGCAGGATCGAGGTTTGCGCTCGCGTGAGGCTTGCGTTTGGAGGCGGGTAGATTCGCCTTTTTGCTTGTAGTAGTTTGTTATTTCGTGGTATGTCGTCGGTGACTCATCCATGGGATCTGAGTCTGAAGGGCACACCTCCCGTTTGATTAGAACTCGGGCTACCTAGTGCGCCTCCTCATTCCCTTGATTCCCCGAATGGGCAGGGACCCATACGAGTTCAGCAGTATTTTCATTTGTAAAGTCCCGCAGGACTCGCGCTGCACAGACGCCTATGCTGCCTCTAGAAAAGTTGACTATTGCCCCTTCGGAGTCACTTATGATAGTTTGCACGGAGGTATTCATGATGGCCAAAGCAATGGCAGTCTCTTCCGCTTCCATGTTGGACGCTGTTTTTATGGTCGCGGCGTTAAGGATACTTCCCTCTCCGGTCACGACGCTCACTACGTAAGTTTGGTGATTTCGCTTTGCTGCTTCGACATAAGCGGTGTGCTGGTTGCTTTGGTGCCTTTCTTGAAGGGCCTTGGCTCTGGCAGACCGCCTCTTGTCGTCTCTCCCAGGGAGCATGTTCTTGGGTAAGGGTTTTATAACCGAACGGCGTTTGACCGCACCGAGTAATGTTGTTCTTCCTGCTGAATTCATAACGGCATTCAGCCCGAGTTTACTTAGAATGACACTGCCAGTTGCGGTGCGGGAGAGTCGTTCACGTTGGGCTGTTTTATGCGCCTCCACGAGTTCGCCTAGGGTATTGTATATACCTAGGTCAAGTAATCGTTAAGTGCTCGCATGCTTCGGGAGACCAAGGGCAGCTTTAGGAGCTTTGCGAATGACGCTGTTAACCTTTTCCTTGTCAGAAAGGCGTAGGTCGTAGTAAGGGAAGGAATACACGACGCGACTGATCAGGAAAGCCTGCGTCAGATGGCAGATATCAGCCTCCTTCTTACCGCGGTGTCGTGTGGCTACTCGTCTGATTAGGCCACATATTTGGCGGGCTGTCGTCCGTAACTGGACAATCGCCTCAGAATTATGGGTGTTATGTTATGCCGATGATATCACCATCTGGACCAATAGCGGTTGCGATGGAGAAATCACGGAAGCATTACAAGCGGCCGCGGATACCGTACAAAATTTTGTGCGACAGAATGGTCTAGCGTGCTCACCGACAAAATTGGAGCTTCTCGTCATCCGAGATAAATCAACCAAACACGCCACCTCACCTATACGAGTGAGTATAGAAGACGGCCCAGTTCCGCCAGTACTGATTATAGAGTCCTGGGCATACTAATTCTATTGTTGGGCGAGAACAGCGCCGATGCCATGTCCCGTTGTGTCAGTGTGGACTTCAGTCGGTGTAGAAGGATCAAAGTGGGCAAGTATGGGAGGGGTGGTTAGAAACAAAATCAGAGCAGTGAACGCGTGAGCTTGCTCAGGGCCCCATGAAAACGGCCTGTTCTTCTTTAGAAGATCTGTCAAGGGCCGAGCAACGTCGGCGAAGTTTTTGACGAAACGGTGAAAGTAACAACACAGGCTGACGAAACAGCGCACGTCAGAAGCAGAACGTGGTAAAGGGAAACTGTGCATGGCACAAACTTTTTCCGGGTATGGTTGGACACCGGATGCGTGAACGAGGTGTCCCAACACGGTAATCTAACGGTGCCCGAATTGACACTTCGTGGAGTTCAGTTGGAGGCCGGCTTTTCGGAAGACCGCAAGAATGGCAGCGAGTCCGGTAAGGGCATGGGCGAACAAACAATAACGTCGTCAAGGTAACAGACACAGGTGGTCCATTTGCAACCTCGCAGAAGAGAGTCCATCATACGTTCAAATGTCGAAGGAGCATTGCATAGGCCAAAGGGTATGACTTTGAACTGATATAAGCCATCTGGCGTGATTCAGGCCGTCTTCTCGTGATCAATTTCATAAACTGAAATCTCCTAGTAGCCGGATCGAAGATCGATGGACGAGAAGTATTTAGCTCCGTGCAAGCAGTCCAAGGCGTCATCGATGCGTCTTTTCACGTGATCTTGTTTAAGGGGCGATAATCGACGCAAAAACGCCAGGTACCATCTTTCTTTTTCACAAGGACGACAGGCGAAGCCCAAGGACTGGCTGATGCCTCGATGACCCCTTTGGGGAGCATTTTGTCCACTTCTGATTGGATGACTCGACGTTCAGCATGCGGCACACGATAGGGACGCCGATGAATAGAATTCGTGTCTTCAGTGTTTATACAGTGCTAAACCACAGATGTTTGGCCTAAGGCCTGTCGCCGAAATCAGACATCACTGTACGATGCAAGCAGGAGACGTATGTCCGTGGCCTGTGCAGAGGTGGGGTCAGGTCCAATCATTTTCGCGAAGTCATCCGTTAAGGGACCAGAGCTGTGAGCTGCAATTGGCGCTAATAAACCACTGTCGGCATTCAGACTCTCAATGTCAAATTCGGAACCACTAGGAACACTGGCCAAGAAAATGCCCGCCGGAATCACCTGAGGGCACAGGCTGAAATTCAGGAGCGGTAGAAGGGCATTGTTATAAGTAACCGTGACCAGCGTATGCGAAACAGCAACGTTTTGGTTCAAAAACATGTCGGTGATGGGGCGAAGCACATAGTCGCTGTCAGGAACCTGTGGCTGGGCGGTCAAAGTGACGTAAGTAACTGCCTCGGGTGACAGACGCACATCGTGAAGCGACCACAAGTGCGGTGAGGCGGTGCTCGGAGCATCGGCGAGTTGAGGCAGTTCTAACTGAAGAAGGCCGGTCACACAGTCGACGAGAGCGGAATGAATCGATAAAAAGTCCAATCCAAGGATGACACCGTAGGGGCAGTTGTCGATCACAGCAAAAAGAACAGAAGTAGGGCGGCCGGCTATACTTAAACGCGAAGTACACATTCCAAGAACAACTAGCACGCAGCCGTCGGCCACACGAAGCCCTCGGACAGCTGCTCGGGTGAGGACATTCTTTAAACATCTACGTAGGCTAGCACTAATCACAGATACGTTGGCTCCAGTGTAGACGAGTGCTTGAGCAGGTACGCCGTCTATTTTAACCTCAATTACACTTCTCCTTGTGGGCACAGACAGAGGATTTGCTGCAGTAGTCGGCAATGCAGCACCACCTCCGAGGGCTGCATTTCTACTTTTCCAAAAGGGTGCCGCCAAAAGCCACAGGGGACGAAAGGCGACATGGCTGCGGCGAAAGGGAAAATGGGCGACATGTTTGCGGTGAACGAGACTGGTGCCCGCGCGGCGATGGTGAGCGGCTGCACCACGTGTTCCTAGCAGAGTTGTCGGCGCTGTTAGACTCGGCGGTGGGCGAAACATTGCGGGCATTTCCACCAAAACGGCTCAGGTAGGTCGGCATGCGTGGTGCTGAGGGCCGCGAGTTGGAAAAGTATCAGGCGACATGACAAATGCGGCGACAGGTGAAACATATCGGCTAGTCATTCGCAGTTCTCCACTCAGTCGGGTTGCCATACCACGGAGAGAAGCGTCGCGTGAAATGAAAACAGTAGCAGGGCGTTCGTCGGCTGTGGGCTTGATGACAGCGCACACAGAATGTAAACCAACGTTTTCAAGTTCCTGGCGAACGATGGCTTGCACGAGAGGAACTGAAAATGTGGTAGCATCAGGGCTACGCGAACAGAAAGCTGCGGGCGCCATCGCATCCAGTTCACGGGTAACGATTCGCACCATATCCTCTGATGGCGACGCATGCTACTGTGCGGATTGATCTTCACAGGTCGATGTTGCGGCAGTATTGGGAAGTCGAGCGAATGGTTGCAAGATGCGTCGGCTTTTAGCCTGCTCAAATTGTCGGCACTCTTTAATGATTGCGTCAACTGTAGAGCAGTTTTTGCACATGAGCAGATTAAACGCGTCGTCAGCAATGCCCTTAAGCACATGCTTGACCTTCTCAGCTTCTGTCATGTCGTCATCGGCTTTGCGACAAAGTGCCAAAACGTCATGGATGTGCGAGACACAGGGCGTTGTGGGAGATTGAGCACGAGAGGCCAGTTCTGCTTTGCGGCACTTTTACGGCCAGCTGGTTTGCCAAACAACTCTGTCAACTTCTCTTTGCATTGATCCCAGCTGGTTAGCTCCTCTTCGTGGTTTTCCTACCACAGCTTTGCCGTGCCTCTGAGGTAGAACAACAGCTTAGCTAGCATAGGCGTAGGGTCCCACCTGTTGATTCCACACACGCGTTCGTGCATGGTCACCCACTCTTCTACGTCGGCGCCATCGGTCCCGGGGAAAGTTCCAGGATCCGTGGGTTGCACAACGACAATCGAAGGTGACAGCGACGCAGCATGCGATGGTGACGTAGGAGGCGGCAACGACGTTGATCCCGAGTGCTCATCATCGTTCTTGGTGCGGACGGTAACGCTACGTTTACTGCGGAGCTCCGTTTCCAGCCGTGGTACCCCGCACCTCTCACCAATATGTTATGGGGATGTTCGGAGTATAGAATATGGTATTTACAATATATATACAAAACTTCAGATTATATAAGATGGCTGACCACCAACAACACGCAGCAGCCGGCGTGCCGCGACCTTCTTCCTCTTCTTATCCTTCCGTAACAATATGCATGTACTCGGATCAGAACAGTTATCCTCTGTGAACATTGGGGATCTACTTGAACTCTGAACATTTTTCTTTCTTACTGCGAGCATGTGTTTCCCAGCAGTTTTTCATATTAAACAAACAAACAAAGATTTTCAAACGGGTGGCTTTTGTGATATGATGCGCGCCACATCGGACTGGTGCAGCGACGTTTTGTTTACGACTGCAACACGCAATGAATTGACTGAACTAATTTAATTTCTGAAGCTAAACTAGGCGTAAAAATTCTGAACTACGACTTGCACACGACCTACAGACCCCACAGTTCTCGGATTGTAATTTGAATATACGAGAAAACATAATTCTGTTACACGAAAACTCAGACCCCTTTTCGAGCGTTTCTATAATGCATATACCGGAGACGGCGTCCGCCATTTGCATACGCCGGTGCGTAAATATCTGGGAGTCCAGGAATCGGCGCTCCCGCTTCCTTAGAACACTTCCAAATGACGCTCGCCTCCACCGCATCGTGGCCCATGCAAGAGGCCGCGCTTCTACCAGAAAGCCCACCTTCTTGCATAGTGTTCGCTGCGAGCGTGTCGGTAACATTACGGTTAAATATGCTGCAGTTGCCGGGAAACCTAAGAAGCAGTCAGGCATCTTTGAATTCTACCGTGTTCCAGTCCTAATGGCGAAGCTTAGGCGTCGTCCAAATGTTTTTTATATATAGTAGCGAACATGGGGCGCAGAAGTGATATGACATTGCGCTGCCATCAAAGGAAAGAAGACAACAAAGGTTAACCACTACACAGCGGGGGTTTCGCTTTCATAAAGCGATATTACTATAAATCCAATGCCATTTGTGGTTGTCTCGTGGATTTATGCACGGAATTAACTGTATATGCCATTTGTATCCGAGAGTAAGTGCAAACAAGGAAATGCTCTATCACAAACACACACATACACACCGACGCAAACGCATGCATGCATGTTCACACGAACACGAATACGCGTTCGTTTACACACATTCACAGGCACCCATGCAAGCACACACGTAACTGCAGACACAGCTGGCTCATGCACGCACAAACACATACACTAACACGCGTGTACACACGAACATGCATGCACACGGACATGCCCACGCAAAGACACGCATACACACATGCATGTGCATGTAGGCTCACAGTTGCATACACGCATTAGTGTGCAAGCAAATATATATATGGGGACACACACATACGCGCACACAAACATACGCACGCACGCTCAAGAGAAGAACACGCATAATCTCCCTCTTTCCCTGCTGCAGCTCACAAACCTGCGCGTGCAAACAAAACTTAAAAAGACTCCCTCTGTCATTCCCATTCAAGCGCCACCTGTAATAAATCACTTTACGGTTTAAATTTGGCGCCTCTTCTTCAAGGCAATGCGCCTTCTGCCAGTAGCTTGCAAAACGATTTCATCGTATCCTCTGTACTTTCACCGCTCGTACCTGACCAAGGCACTGCTTTCACGCAGCATGAATATTACGAATAAGAGTTGCAATGCATATGTTGTTAGAAGGCTGTATTCTTTCGGCGCGGTTAGTTAAAACATTTTGATACCCGGCCGACCTTCTGAAATGCAATTTCCCAAAAAATCGGGCCCATTCAGTCACGCAGTTGCAATGCGTTGAATTTCCACAAACTGCCCCAAGGATCAATGTTTAAAATTCGTAGACATGCATGAGCTTCGAAACACGCGCACGGCAAAACCAAGCAAAACTATGTATGATGGGCCAACTATCAAGACCTTTGAAGCAGGTTCCATTAACTTTCTCGGTCTACATATTCCCAATGGCCACATTTGGGAACATAATTGTAGTGGCTGACTACACGAACCACTTTGCTAAAACTTTCGTCAGGTGGCGTAATTCGCGCTCTGTAGTGAGCATGCTCTTCACAATATGGTCGTGTTTCGGCACTGCGACCCCAAACACTGCTACACCAACCGTAGTGGTTTCATAGCTAGGATGCTGCGCTGCTAAGCACGAGATCGCGAGATCCAAGCCCGGCAACGGTGGTCGCACTTAGATAGCGGTGAAATGGGAGAAAGACGGCGCACCGTGGATTTAGCGCCTTTTAAAGAACCCTAGGTAGCCCAAATTAATTCGAAGCCCTCCAATACGACGTGCTTCATAATCAGATTGCGACTTCGGCGCCTAAAATCCCAGCATTCCTTTCGAATACTGATACGCGGTAAAGGTGCCAGCGTTGACGGTTGATCTCACGTCACAAGTTCTGCACCTCAGCCACATTTCGCGTCCTAGGACGATCGCATGTCCTCGCACTAACAGAATTTCTTTCTCTACGCAGACAGCGTATCAAATCCCTGTGAAGAACAGTGCATCCAGAAGTGCTTATGGGGACAGCGCCTGCGCATATCGACTGCCATTCGCAGATACCAATGCCGACACTTTCGTTCGCTACATAAGCATCTACAGAATCGCACAACGTGTTGCAAAACTTGATGACTCACGTTTACAATTTGCTGCTGCGTTCTTCGGCGTCCTTCTGCACGAAGCATTTACTGCCGCTACATGACGTTTTATTGTTTTCTTGACATTTATCAACAGATTTAGCTATCAAAATAAAACAAGGCGCTCAGGGCTTACTTTATTTAGGCCGTCAATAAAAATCAAGGTGTGGAAATATTTGGAGTTGTTCAAAACCGCCAAAACACGTCCCCAAGTGGGGGAACATTTCAATTGATTTGCTTTCTTCCAGTTATCTTTCTTTCTTTAACATTTATTATTATGTTTTCTTGCTGTGCTGCGCTGAGCGCTATAAGCCGTGCATATAAGGCACCGTACGTCTGCTAATAACAGCCTCAACGACCGTAAAATTGCTTTATCGACGTTTTTAGCATAGCGGCCAGCCGAATTATTTCAATTGAACAATGGGAATTTTAATTTTAACCCTTAGGCCGAGCTACCAGGGGGCGGGGGGAGGAATAGTTATTGAGACCGTTCAAGCCCGTCCAGGAGAGTGCATATCACGGCAAAAACTCAAAATGATGGAAGCATGTTTAGTGCGCAGACGTCTGTTTCTGCATGTTCATTTGCACAGCGATCATTGTTGGTAAAATGTGACTATAATTTTTATCACTGTCTTTGCTTATCAAATGACGGGAAATACAGGTTCCGCACAGGGAAGTTAATTTCTTTTTCATGTACACTTCTAGCCTACTACTTTCCTAATTGATCCAAGTAAAATTTCTAGTTAGATATGTTAAGAATAAAATTGATATCTTTGCATGCGATGATTCACACGCGCCTGGCCATAGCGTGTATTGGCTGTGAGTAGTAAATTCACAAGTTTCATTTCAAAGACTCACATTTGAAGCTCTGTAGAGTGTTTGGGCGGCGACATTCACGGAACTTTTAAACATTACGATGATCTCTTTGTCTTCGATTTATTTATTTATTTATTTATTCACTTATTTATTTATACATTTATTTATTTATTTGTGAATGCGTCTGGGATACTGGCTGGAAGATGGCTTTATTAATCTGAATCTACTCAGCCTTCTGCGACCCATTATCGTAACTGCAATAATGTCGCAAAATTATCGACTGAGTTACATCATGACATGGGTACCGGTAGCTTGCAAAGGTATGTTCAGCGCTGCATGGCAGATGAGCCTTTGTGAAACATGTTACAGAAAAGTGTACGCCACAATTCTGGCGCTGTAATGCCAGGATATCCCATTTTTGATTTATTTCAACCTACTTATGTCAAATGTACACGTAACCACCGACGCAAGCACGGGCGGTGAAACAAAAGGTTGTTTCAAACGCCCACTTAAACACTCTTCCATTTTATAGTAGGTGACTTGTTTCGTTTCAAAGCGAATAGCATTGCCTACCACGACTGGTATTTATCTAATTCTCTGACGAGAAGCGAGAAGCGCGAGGAAAAGGAGTAGGTTTCAGCGAGGCAGACCTAGCGCGTTTAAATTAGATAACAGGGTAAGGAGAGTGGATACGGCGTCTCTGATTGGTCTGCTTCCCCTGGCATAGCCTGCTGTAGCTCAACGATATTTGCAGCCTGCAATGGGACTTTAAAAAACGGCGCCAAAACAGATTCTCAGTTAAGAATATTTGGAACAGAGATGTCGAGGTACTTGCTGAAAAGGATCACCAAAGTTATATTTCCACACAAGAATATATTACGGCCAAAGAAATTCTCGCATGCAGCTTCGAGTACAGCCAATTAATGGACAGCAATCTTCTATTAATTTCAAAATGGGGCAGTCTACGGTTACGCCTAAGAAAAAGAAGTTCAGTTTTCGTCGGAATATTAATGTTACCTTTAATGTGTGAACGGCTCTTTGATGCGTCAGTTTCCACAGTTTTGTGATGTCGAATGACCGACAGGTGAATTAGATGTTGCCCGAAAACTTTTTCCCAATCGCGGGAGGCTACTCGTCAGTCGGAAGCAGACAATCATCGAAACAAATATTTTTTTTCTTTGACCTAATCATGCGTAATAAATGTGCACACGCCCCTTTAAAGTGGGGAGTTGTCGCTGTTTTCATGACGTCTCGTGACATACAGGTGAAGTAGGCGAGGCCCCAAATATTTTTGATGAATCGTAGGGGGTAAAGAATGAAATTAAATAGAAGGAGATTGGAATAATATTGCGTGATAACACCCCTGTAGTTGCACCCCTGTAGCTTGGTTTACCGTTGCGGAATTTCTTTCATGGGAAATTTTCGGTGCCGCTACTACTAGGGTACTTCTGCCTATTTGTGAACGCATGTTCTCTGGCTCCTCATGTTCCGTGCTTACTGTCATAGACGATACGTACGCTTTCACGCGCTCATACAAAATTGGCGGTACGTGAATCAGCTTTTAGAGCGATATTTATTACATTGATTAGGTTCATTCTTCTTTTCAAGAGTGTAAGCTTAAAACTTATAACAACGCCAAACCTAATTTGCAGTACATCTTATCAAAAATGCGAATGTCTTACTTTTTAATCAGCAAGGGAAACCTGGAGTGATGAGAACGTGATACTTCGTAGAAACAACGCTAACACTCGCTTGGACCTGTGGATTCACAACTCAGTATGAAACTAAGCTACAACAAATGCAAGATTGGGATCGTGTGAATCACTTACCTGTGATGGCGCTTACGAGCACTCCTATTGAAATGGTGACAAATATAACGAAGAAACTATTCCACAAATACGATAGGCGGAAAAGAATGAAGGTGTCGTTGGACCTGCAAAATATTTCATGCTCATTCGCAATGTGAGGTGTTCAAAAGATAAACAGCCCATTCATAGAAACATTTATTTCTTTATTACAGTCACCTCTATACCTACAATCTTACCAACCTACAGCTCATAAATGGTAACTAGGCCTCGATGGACATACTTATAAATGGCAGACCACATCACTACTCAAGCGGTATACTAGCCGTGCCAGACATCTACGAGCACGGGGATTCTTAGACAGGGTTCTTAACTCTTTCCCGAGTTCTTGTGTAAACAAGTGGGCCAAATTTAGTAGCATGCTCTTTTATTCCGGGAAATTAGTGGGCGATACATCGCGATTCGAAAAAGGTATGTCCGATGTAGAGCACCGCATGAGCGCGGGCCGGGTCAGGTAAGCTCTCCATTTCGGGCCCGGGCCATGCTCGGGCCAAGGAGCTTCACGCTTGGGTCGGGCCCTGGTCTTGGTCAGGCCCGTAATAAGCCCGGGTCTCCATCAGGACCGTAATAGGCCACGTACTCTATCGGTGTCTCTTGAAAACTACTTACTATGTGTAGGAAAAACGTTATTTCGGCAGCGTTGTTAGGTTAGGTAATTAGGCGTGCTTTCGTCAGGCGGGGCAGATGGTCATCAGTCGATGTTTCATGGTGACCTCTTCAGCTCCTTGTATGGCCGGGAGTTTGCTGTCCAGGCTAGAACTGCGCAGCCCCACCTCCCATGCTTCAGATAAGGTAGAGGCCATCAGGTAAGGAGGAGGCTTGTCCTCTTCGCCGCCCCATACAATGGGATTCAGTGTTGCTAGTTCCCCACAGAATCTAGAGTAGGCTCAGCCACTTGGACAGCGATGCAAAGCCTGTGCTACGGCCGAGGAGGAGAAACGCGCTTGCCTCTTCCTCCTTCCTCTAGCGCGCGCTCACTTTGCCCCCTACCCTCGCTCACCCTCTAGATATCTTTTCATCGCATGACCTCCAACATTGGGCACGCTGGAGGACGGCTCAACTATTTGGCACGTGTAGCACAGGCTTCCATATCATACGCTAACGCACGACTATAATGGGTTGAATATATAACCTTTCTTTCCATTTCACCTGTTCATTTATCAGCAAGAACACCAGACCAAGTCCTGACACAGTCAGACCAATCCCTAGAAAATGTCCTGTGCCGCGGACTGTGTCGTCACAATTACCGAGACCCGGGCCATGCGTTGATTACGCTCAAGGGCTAACGGACCGAGCCGGGCCGGGTCGGGCCGAGCCCCAATCTTTCGGGCCTGGGCCAGGTACGGATCAGGTTTGAGACTACTAAGTCGGGCTCGGGCCGGGCCCAGGCCTAAAAAAAACAGCCCGTGCAGTACTCTAGTGCGGTCTACCCCTGACAGTCGCACGACATATTAATAACAGTAGTCTCAGTAGAAAAATGTACCTTTGGTCAGTGCACATCATCATCATCATCATCATCATCATCATCATCATCAGCCTGGTTACGCCCACTGCAGGGCAAAGGCCTCTCCCATATTTCTCCAACAACCCCGGTCATGTACTAATTGTGGCCATGCCGTCCCTGCAAATTTCTTAATCTCATCCGCCCACCTAACTTTCTGCCGTCCCCTGCTACGCTTCCCTTCCCTTGGAATCCAGTCCGTAACCCTTAATGACCATCGGTTATCTTCCCTCCTCATTACATGTCCTGCCCATGCCCATTTCTTTTTCTTCATTTCAACTAAGATGTCATTAACTCGCGTTTGTTCCCTCACCCAATCTGCTCTTTTCTTATCCCTTAACGTTACAACTATCATTCTTCTTTCCATAGCTCGTTGCGTCGTCCTCAATTTGAGTAGAACCCTTTTCGTAAGCCTCCAGGTATCTGCCCCGTAGGTGAGTACTGGTAAGACACAGCTATTATACACTTTTCTCTTGAGGGATAATGGCAACCTGCTGTTCATGATCTGAGAATGCCTGCCAAACGCACCCCAGCCCATTCTTATTCTTCTGATTATTTCTGTCTCATGATCCGGATCCGCAGTCACTACCTGCCCTAAGTAGATGTATTCCCTTACGACTTCCAATGCCTCGCTGCCTATTGTAAACTGCTGTTCTCTTCCGAGACTGTTAAACATTACTTTCGTTTTCTGCAGATTAATTTCTAGACCCACTCTTCTGCTTTGCCTCTCCAGGTCAGTGAGCATGCATTGTAGTTGGTCCCCTGAGTTACTAAGCAAGGCAATATCATCAGCGAATCGCAAGTTACTAAGGTATTCTCCATTACCTTTTATCCCCATTTCTTCCCAATCCAGGCCTCTGAATACCTCCTGTAAACACGCTGTGAATAGCATTGGAGAGATCGTATCTCACTGCCTGACGCCTTTCTTTATTGGGATTTTGTTGCTTTCTTTATGGAGGACTACGGTGGCTGTGGAGCCGCTATAGATATTTTTCAGTATTTTTACATATGGCTCGTCTACACGCTGATTCCGTAATGCCTCCATGACTGCTGAGGTTTCGACAGAATCAAGTGCTTTCTCGTAATCAATGAAAGCTATATATAAGGGTTGGTTATATTCCGCACATTTCTCTATCACCTGATTGATAGTGTGACTATGATCTATTGTTGAGTAGCCTTTACGGAATCCTGCCTGGTCCTTTGCTTGACAGAAGTCTAACGTGTTCCTGATTCTATTTGCGATTACCTTAGTAAATACTTTGTAGGCAACGGACAGTAAGCTGATCGGTCTATAATTTTTCAAGTCTTTGGCGTCCCCTTCCTTATGCATTAGGATTATGTTAGCGTTTTTCCAAGATTCCGGTACGCTCGACGTTATGAGGCATTGCGTATACAGGGTGGCCAGATTCTCTAGAACAATCTGCCCACCATCCTTCAGTAAATCTGCTGTGACCTGATCCTCCCCAGCTGCCTTCCCAAGGCTTTCTTTACTTCTTCCGGCGTTACCTGTGGGATTTCGAATTCCTCTAGACTATTTTCTCTTTCATTATCGTCATCGGTGGCACTGGCACTGCATAAATCTCCATAGAACTCCTCAGCCACTTGTACTATCTCATCCATATTAGTAATGATATTGCCGGCTTTGTCTCTTAACGCATACATCTGATTCTTGCGAATTCCTCGTTTCTTCTTCACTACTTTTAGGCTTCCTCCGTTCCTGAGTGCATGTTCAATTCTATCCATATTGTACTTCCTTATGTCAGCTGTTTTACGCTTGTTGATTACCTTCGAAAGTTCTGCCAGTTCTATTCTTGCTGTAGGCTTAGAGGCTTTCATACATTGACGTTTCTTGATCAGATTTTTCGTCTCCTGCGATAGCTTGCTGGTATTCTGTCTAGCAGAGTTACCACCGACTTCTATTGCACACTCCTTAATGATGCCCACAAGATTGTTGTTCATTGCTTCAACACTAAGGTCCTCTTCCTGAGTTAAAGCCGAATACCTGTTCTGTAGGTTAATCTGAAATTGCTCTAATTTCTCTCTTACCGCTAACTCATTGATCGGCTTCTTATGTACCAGTTTCTTCCGTTCCCGCCTCAGGTCTAGGCTAATTCGAGTTCTTACCATCCTATGGTCACTGCAGATCACCTTGCTGAGCACGTCCTCATCTTGCATGATACCAGGGTTAGCGCAAAGTATGAAGTTTATTTCATTTCTAGTGTCGCCGTTCGGGCTCCTCCACATCCATATTCGGCTATCCCGCTGGCGGAAAAAGGTATTCATTATCCGCATATCATTCTGTTCCGCAAACTCTACTAATAACTCTCCCCTGCTATTCCTAGTGCCTATTCCATATTCCCCCACTGCCTTGTCTCCAGCCTGCTTCTTGCCTACCTTGGCATTGAAGTCGCCGATCAGTATAGTGTATTTTGTTTTGACTTTACCCATCGCCGATTCCACGTCTTCATAGAAGCTTTCGACTTCCTGGTCATCATGACTGGATGTAGGGGCTGTTACGTTTCGCCCACGACGCGCGGTATAGCCGGCGCGGATGCAACGGACGCCGAGGCTTCGTTCAAAGCGGCGGACATTTTGGCCCGTTCAGCGCTGCCGCAACACTTCCTGCCAAGCGCGTCCAGGCATGTTTCAATGCCATGTGTCTTCGTGTGTGTGTGTGTGTGTGTTTGTGTGTGTATATGTTGGTGCCCACGCTTGTCAAAGCGCGGCAGCCGGGGAGAGGGGCTCCCCAACTGTGAAGCGAGGAGGTCTGACCGGCGCCGGCCCGGCGAATGCACCACTACTCGTCTCAACGTGTCCGTCAGGCGCCGTCACGTGAGCCCCATCCCTAGGCGTTCTTTCTTGCCCTCGACCCCGAGACTATAAAAGCAGCTGCCACCGGACGCCAAGAGAGGCTCCGATTTCTTCTGTCGAGTAACGTGCTCTCCCGTCTCTCCACTTCAGTTGAGCTGACCGGCCGCTCTTTTGCGATGCTAGAATAAACAAGTTGTTCTCTTAGCAGTCGACTCACGCTTTGACAAGACCTTCGGATGCTTCCAGTTGTGCCCCAGGCCGCCAGGCCAACGCTACCCTTAGGGCTTGCAACCCAGATGCAACAGGGCGTAGGCCTGTACAACTTTCATTTTGTACCTCTTATTAAGTTTGATAATTTGAATAAATGATAATGAAAAAAATCAAATGCCTCGTGGTATATGTTTAGGTACCAATAAGAATAAATAACGAGAACTAAGTTGACGAGCTATGCCATAAAGTTAGCACACTGATTCCCACCGGTTAAGACCAAGTGCCTTATAATGTAAACCTATCCCAATATGTATTTATTCCAATCTCCTGATATCAAATTTGCGCAATCGCCGACGCAAACATCGGGCGGTGTTGTCTAAACAGACCAATCAAACACTCTCCTTTATTATAGGAAGTCGCTTTTGTTTGCTTTAAAACGAATAACATCGCCTACACTGATTAGCTTGTATTATCTAATTGGCTGAGAAGAGGCGAACAGTGCGCTCAAGTGGAGAGGGAGTCGATGGGTACGAGTCGGTGCACCGAAAATCGATAACCGGATGAAGAGGGTGGAGCCGGTGTCTAGGATTGGTCCGCTTTTCCTTACTTAGCTTGCGGTGGCTGGTCAAAAATCATGGCCGTATGCAACAGAAGGTTAAGAATGCCGCTAAAATGGATCCTTAGCAAAGAATATTTGCAGAGGGAGGTCATACGCGTGCCGAAAGTGCTCCATAACGTTACACGGCCACGTAAAAGGTTTTATTTTATGCAAATATATCCATACTCTAGGCAGGTGTGAGTAGCCAGTGCCTGAGCGATCGGTGGCAGCCATCTTTTATTTCATTCGGAACGGGGCAGCCTGCGACTATTCATCAAAAAATTTCACTTTTCTTCTGCATATTAATGCACCCTAAATGCGTGCATGCCACTTTGACCCGATGAGTTTTCGCGGTTTTGTGATGTCGCGTGACAGGCAGGTGAAGTGGGTACAGTCCGAAAACTTTTGACGAATTGTCGAGGGCTAATGGCAAAAAGGCCTCGAATCAGAAATGACTATTTTTCTTTTGTTCGACCCAATCATGCATAGTAAGTTTGTACACGTCATAACAGATGGGGAGCTATCACAGTTATCGACCAAACCCACAAACAGGCGATGTTGGGTTGGTCCAAAGAATTTTTGACCAATCGCAGAGGGCTGACTGTAGAATTGGAATAGAAAAGTTTGGAATAGCTTTACTTTATAGCGCCCCAAGTTATGCATTGAAATATACACATAAAACGATGTCATATAAAGCGGTGTCCAGTTGAGATTACCTCCAGTAATTGGTCTTCAGCTCTCCACCTAGTTCCTAACCAGGACAGTGACGACTGGCGGCCTTGTGGTGATTACAGAGCTTTGAATGCCGTCACTACTCCGAATCAATATCCCTTTCCCCACATATTCTTTGCAAGTCGCACAGACAACGTGCACAAAGAGCACCTTCGCCTTTTATTCGAGCGACTGGATGAACACGGCCTGGTCCTAAAGCACCAGAAAAGAATTTTCGGAGTTGAAGCTCTGGATTTTCTCGGTCATCCCTTTTCACCCCAAGGCATCAAGCCACTCAAAGCACGGGTGCGGGCCATCGAGGACTTCCCTTTCCCAACCTCCTTCCGAAAGTTGCGCGAGTCTCTGGGGCTCAAATTTCGCTTCATACCATTCTGTGCGCTAGTTCTTCAGCCACTTACCGACCTGCAGCGTCGCGACTCAAAGAAAGAACGCCTACCTTCTACTGTTCTTCGGAGCACCAACACTCCTTCGAGGAAGCTAAAATGCGGTTGGCGATTGCAGATTTGCTGATTCCTCCTCTGCCCGATGCACCAGTTCGCCTCATGGTAGACGCGTCCGCCACGGCAGCGGGCGATGTACTGCAGCAGCACGATGGCTCACACTGGAAGCCGCTGGGCTTCTTCTCAAAGCGCCTCAAACCTATAGAAGCTCTCTACAGCACCTTCCGGAAGGAGATGTTCGCCCTCTGTTGCGCTGTCAAGCATTTCCGCTTTTTCTTGAAGGCTGCAGGGTTCGCATTCTGACCGACCACAAGCCGTTAACCTTCGTGTTTAAGAACAACAGTTCCTCGTCCTCAGAACGCAAGCCTCGGCAATTTACCATTATCTCGGAATTTTCTACTCATATTCGTGATATCTCTGGGACCGAAAAGCAGGCAGTTTGTCATAGAATGGCGCTGTGCCTGCTGGCCTTCTGGATTCCCAAGCCCTAGCCTCCACCCAGCTAAACGACCCTGCGCTGCGCAAAGTGCGGGAAAAGGCTCATCACCCCAGCTTGCGGAAATGCTGTTTTCCTACACAACGTCGGCCACGTGTGACACGTCGCAGGCACCTCCTCGCCTGTTCGCGCCGCAACAATTTCGGCGGCCAATGTACGATTCACTGCACGGGCTACGCCCTCTCATCATCAGACACACACAGAGGCTTATCACAGACCACTTCGTCTGGCCATGGATCAACAGATGGTGGAAGCTGGGCAACAAACTGCCAAGCCTGTCAAGCCGTGAAAGGGACCGGCACACGCGTTCGCTGGTGCAGCCGTTTCGACCACCATAAGCCGTTTCGATTAGGTGCATTTAGACTTGGTGGGGCCTCTTCCGCCCTGCCAAGGTTTCAGGTTCCTCCTCAGGTATGGCAACCGGTACTCAAGGTGACCTGAGGCGACGCCTCTAAAAACATCACGGCCAAAACAGTGGTGGAAGCATTTGTTGCTACGTAGGTGTCGTGGTACGGTTGCTTTCTTTTTGCCTAACTACTGACCGAGGCCGACGATTCGAAAGTTCGCTTTTTTTCTACCCTGACGAGACTGCTCGGCACGCGCCTTCATAACACCACTACTTACCACCTACTGATCAAGGGCCTGGTCGAGCGCATTCACCGATAATTAAAGGCGTCATTGACCGCCACGCTCGACAGACAGCACTGAGTAGAAAGGCTACCCTTAGTACTACTGGTGTTACGAACAACAACCAAGGACGACCTCGGAGTCAGTGCAGCCGAGATGCTCTACCGGTCAGCTATCCGCGTTCCAGGCCAGTTTTTCGGCACCCAGCAAGGCACTCTGCCAGCGACTGTGCCGCACTTAGAGAGGCTACATTCCTGGTTCGACCAGCTTCGACCTAACCACCCACGTATCGCCAGTGGGCAGCCTGTTTTTAGTTTCCCGGCAATGGACACAACCACACACGTCTTTCTGTGACGCGACTTTGTTTAGCCACCATGGACTTCTTCCTATGAAGGCCCCTTTTGTGTGGTTTGGCGTTCAGAGAAAACCTTGAAGCTTGGCGTTCGCGGTAAAGAAGAGACATTGTCGTGCGATGGCGTGAAACAACCCTATCTTGAACATTAAATATTTATTGCTTCCGCCATTCACACCTAAGTCTCGGCAATTCTAGGGGGGAGCCACTGTAGCGACCGTCCGTCACTTCTTTGTCTCCGCCTTGGGGGTCAGTGCCTCCTACTCGAACTAAAGCGGCTGTCCAACTGGGACACCACCACTGCCAATCGGCAAACTAGCTTTTACTTTTGAATAAACCCAGTCGACTCTCCGTTCTCTACCTGTCAAAACGTGGAATCGTTGCCTTCGGTAAACCGAGCCACCTGGTGTACTCCGGATAACCGCCCCATCTCTTTCACATGCGGTGTTCCGCGCCATCCTGTACGTTTGTGACGAATAGGGCGTTTGGCAGGGCAAGAGGACCAGGAAGAAAAGGAAGAGGGCATGGTGGTGCTCAGCGGGCGGAACGCGCGCGTTTTGGTTCGGAATTGGATGGCTCGGCAGTACAATCACGTTATGGCGACGACCTGGTGGGACCGGCTCCAGAAGCGATTGAGTCGGCTACCGGTCTGTCTCGATCGCACACCCGGGCAGCCCCAACTATGAGCGGCTAACGGTCCGCTCGGGCAACCGTCCGAGGCGCCTGGAGACCTGAGAACGACTCCGGCAACCAACGGTTCATACTGGCGGCCGTGCCTGCGGTCCCGCCTGAGATCCGCCACCGAAACCGAATAGTGCTTCAGTTCGCGTGGCCGCCAGCAGTGCTTCCGGACCTGTTACGCTGGCAGGAACAAGAAAAGCGCGCCGCCAAAGGGCCTGTCACGCTCCTCGAGGCCAGTGCGGTGAGCGTTTTCTTCCCCCTCTTTCCCGGTGACGGGGGGTGGCAGCTCCACTAGACCGCATGGCTGCGGGCATTCGGAGTACCGAATGCCCGCAGTCCGAATGCCCGCAGCCCGCAGCCCGCAGTCATACAACGTAAGTCGCTGTATTACTGCCGCTGTGACGGCACACGATCGCAAGATGATCACGCGGGACTCGCCAGCTCCTACTGTGACAGTCCCCCTCTTAGCTACACGGACTGCGGGCGTTCGCTACAACCCTGAAAGGACTGGTTTGCCTTGCAACAAGTTCACGTCACTGGCATCGGCGACCTTTCTGCTCTTGTGGACACAGGCGCTCAACGGTCCGCAATACATCTACGTCATGCTCTATCCTGACTTCAAGCTTGGTCACAAACCACATCGCACTCAATAGAGACAGGGTTCTACCAGTCGGCATGTTACTTAACTTAACGATACGGACAGATGCTGGCAGCAGGCTCATCCCCGCCATGTCAGTCTTCGAGAACCTTCCTGCTAACGTTATCTTGTGGAACGACTATTTGCTCGACAATGAGGTCGTGCTCACCATTTCACAGGGGCATATGCAACTTAGCCATCCCGACTTCAACTAAGAGCCCGAAAGGTAAGCATTCTAACTGCGCTCCACCCTGAAGATGTCAACCATGCCGCTGAAGCCTTCGGTGAGGATTGTAACTGGCATCACGTTGAAGGTGTAAATCATAACGCCAAAGCTAGGCCACAGTACTCGAATAATGGCCACATGTAACAAAATAGCGGGTGACAGAACGTATTCTCCAAAGAAAGGGTGTCCAAAGTCAAACGAGAAGACATGGACTTGCTGTTATTTTTGGCGCGCCGTGACGAAGAATGCGAGCAGTCTAAATTTGTTCATGAAAGTTAGTATTTCTTCCGTAAATACTGGCAGAAGTACAGAGGAAAGTGACCTTATCGTAATCCCTCGCTCTCGGGGCTCCGGCGTTTCGAACAGCACCTACTCGACTCAATATAGGGACACATCGGTCAACAAGCCACGCTCTGTGTGGTGCAGCAGCAATTTTGGTGGCCGAAAATTAAAGTGACATCCGTCACTACGTCACCCCTTGAGACATGTGTCTGTCGTGCAAACTGCTACACGGGAACAAGCTGAGACTGAGCCAATATTTTGTACACGATCCTACTCAGAGCAACAAGTTAAAACTGATCTCAGAAAACCTGAGCCAACTCCCAGATTCTAAGTTACGGTGTCATCGATTCCGGAGCGATGAAATGTTGAAGAAAAATAGCGGTCGTACACAAGGAGATCACTATGACTTTTGACTTCCACGGGCGTGGAACAAGGGAGCACAGTTAGAGCAACGTGCTCAATGTCCCAACCGAATCTTTCGTGTTAACTTCGAAACGGCCTTCGTAATAACCGATCGCCTCGCAGAGAACACGTGGCCACTCTGCCGGCCTCGTATAGTAAGCCTAGACGAGACGAGAAATCTAACTTTCGTCCTGGACGTGTCGCGGCTAAAAACAAGTGACCATGATGCGCTTTCTTCTGTGTATTCGCAGTGAGGCCGAATGTAAGAAAGGGGAAGCGCGCTTGAACATGAAGGAGCGGTAAGTGGGACGCGATGAGGAAGAAGAGTAAAACAAGCTCTGAGAGGGAACGGTGTTCCGTCTCGCTTCTTCACGAATATATATATATATATATATATATATATATATATATATATATATATATATATATATATATATATATATATATATATATATATATATTGTAATGAAGCAGACGCGCCCCTGTGTATGTGCCGTCTGAAGAGGAAGACGAAGGGCCGTGCCGTGATCTCGAGCGACCCCGTGCTTCGGACAGCCCTTGCAGTGCCTTGTTTTGCCTAGCGTTCCACAACGTCGTGAACGAGAATAAACCTCATCGCATTTGGTGGAGGTTGCTGAGATCCTTCGCCTCGTCCTGGAGCTCCGCACTCGAACCCTGCCAACAAGATCGCCTTGCACTATGCCTGATCCCGCCACCTCGTTGCCCGCTCCACCGGCTGCCACTGTCATCTGCGCCGGCGTCCCTCGTCAGCGCGACCCACCCATTTTCAGTGGGACCGCCGAACACGACGTGGAAGACTGGCTCTCATCGTACGAACGTGTAAGTGCCCATAACCGATGGGATGACCAGTCTAAGCTGACCAACGTGCCGTTCTACCTCGCCGACGTAGCCAAACTTTGGTTCTTCAACCACGAATCAGACTTTACAAGCTGGTCCGCCTTTAAGACTCTGTTTGCAGAAGTGTTTGATCGCCCAGCTGTGCGTACGCTACGCGCTGAACAGCGTCTACGCCAGCGCGCACAGCAGCCTGGAGAAACATTCCCCAGCTACATCGAGGATGTTCTCGATTTGTGCAAGCGGGTCAATCCCAGCATGTCAGAGGATGACAAGATCAAACACATCCTCAAGGGCATCGAGGACAGCGCATTGCTGATGTTGCTGGCCAAAGGCCCAACTAGCGTATCCGTCCTCATTAACCTCTGCCAGAGCTTTGACGAGCTGCGCCGCCAACGTTCCATCGCCCGCCAGAACATCCAGCACGCCGATTCCGTCTCCAGCATCGCGGTTTCTACCGAATTCACCAACTCGACCCTCTCGCAGCATATCAAAGATTTTATCCGTGTAGAGGTGGCCAGGCAGCTCTCGCTGCTGCCTCACAGTGACGCACCTACGGCAGCTTTGCCTCCAACGCTGCAGGAAGCCATCCGAAATCACATATCTGAAGCGCTTCCTGCAGCTCCTACAACCCCCCCACCCAACCCTATGAGTGTGCCGCTGGCCCATACTAACTTTGCCAACCACCCTACGTCGCTGCCGCTCAGTTATGCAGCCGTGGTTGCACGGCCACCTGCGCAGACCGCTTCCTTTCCATCGCCCATGAATCCGGCTTCATTTCAAGTTGCCCGACCGTCACCACACTTTTTTCGTCCCACCGAGACGTGGCGCACTCAAGACAACCGGCCTATCTGCTTCGCCTGCGGCATTGCTGGCCATGTGGCACGCTTCTGTCGCCGCCGCGCCTCAACTGCGTGTACCAGCTTTGACAGGCCCCGCTACGCACCACAATACGCCGCCACGCCTCCATTATCACCGCGACGTCTCGACACTGATCGCCGGTTGGAAACTCGGCGTTCCCCTTCCCCTCGTCGGCGTTCGATTTCGCCCCTGCGTCGTCGAGTTCCCACTGAAGAGGGAAACTGACTGCTGCAGTTCCTGAGGCAAGAACTGCAAATACGTCGATTTTCTCAAGACCTCAATCTTCGCCGCAAAATGTAATTACCGTTTTTGTAGAGGGAGTACCAGCAGTGGCACTAGTCGATACCGGAGCAGCCGTTTCCGTCATTCACGAGGGCCTTTGCCGCAAGCTACGAAAAGTGACTACAGCTCGCTCTGGCCTGGTGCTCGCCACTGCCAGCGCGCAGCGAATCCACCCTTCAGCTGTATGCACGGCCCGTGTCGTCATCAACGACGTTCTGTACATAATCGAGTGTTTCGTGCTACCATCGTGCTCTCACGACCTCATCATTGGTTGGGATTTCCTGTCACGTCATCATGCTGTCATTGACTGTTCACGTGCAGAAGTGTCGCTTTTACCACTATGTGAATCACTGCCGACCAGCTCTCCTCACTTTGCCGACAAACTCTGTTGATGCCGACACAACCGTACCTCCTGAGTCGTCGATGGCTGTTGTCTTGTCGTCTGATTCCGCATCTGACGCCACCGTAGTGTTCACGCCGTCCGATGTGTTTGCTCAACGCAAGGGCATTGTTCTTCCGTTTGCCGTGCTTACTGTAACCTCTGGCTCAACTGTGATGCTGGTCACCAACTACTACCAGTACCCGATCAGCCTACTGCGTGGAGAGACGGTAGGATACTTTCAAGCGGTCGACTACGTCGACGACTACGATGTTCCTGCCGCCTCCCTCCGTCACCTTGACGCCATCGCTTCGGTCTCCGGCTCATCACCTTCAGTGGGTTTTGACAAGGCCATCGACCCTGCACTTTCCCCCTCTCATCGCCACCAACTTCTCGCTCTCCTTCACAAGTTTGTCTCTTCTTTCGACTGTCATCAGACGTCACTGGGCCGTGCCACCGGTGTTTCTCACATCATCGACACTGGTTCCCACTCCCCCTTGCGACAGCGCCCGTATCGTGTCTCCGCCGAAGAGCGCCGAATCATCACGGAGCACGTGGACGACATGCTTCAACGTAACGTCATCCGTCCCTCTCAAAGTCCTTGGTCTTCACTTGTCGTATTGGTGAGGAAAAAAGATGGCTCCATTCGCTTTTGTGTCGACTACAGACGCCTAAACAAGATAACGAGGAAAGACGTTTATCCTCTGCCTCGAATCGATGACGCTCTCGACTGTTTACAAGGCGCAGAATACTTCAGTTCCTTGGATCTGCGCTCCGGGTACTGGCAAGTTCCCATGGCCAAGCCTGACCGTCCGAAAACCGCATTCGTTACACCCGATGGCCTCTACGAATTTAACGTCATGCCCTTCGGGTTGTGCAACGCGCCTGCTACTTTTGAGCGTATGATCGACACCATCCTTCGTGGCCACAAATGGAAGACCTGTTTATGTTACCTCGACGACATCGTCGTCTTCTCAACCGATTTTCCGACGCACCTCGCTCGCCTGCATGACATTCTGACCTGTCTCGCCTCTGCCGGTCTACAGCTTAACCTCAAAAAGTGCCGCTTTGCTGCAAGCAAGCTAACCATATTGGGTCACGTTATCTCAAAAGACGGCGTCCTCCCGGATCCAGACAAGCTCCGCGCTGTTGCAGAGTTCCAAAGGCCCACGTCTATCAAAACCCTCCGAAGTTTTATTGGCTTATGTTCTTATTTTCGTCGCTTCGTACGCAATTTCGCATCCATCATGGCGCCTTTGACAAGTTTACTTTCCGCCAGTAACGGCATAGCAGCATGGTCACCTGAATGTGATGCAGCATTTCAGCAATTGCGCCACTTGTTGACCTCACCACCGATTCTTCGCCACTACGACCCTGATGCTCCCACGGAAGTCCATACTGACGCCAGCGGAGTTGGCCTTGGCGCGGTCTTAGCGCAACGGAAAGCTGGCTATGATGAATACGTCGTCGCTTATGCGAGCCGTACTCTAAAGAAAGCAGAATTAAATTACTCCGTCACAGAAAAGGAGTGTCTAGCGATCATCTGGGCATTAAGCAAGTTTCGCCCATACCTTTACGGCCGTTCTTTCGCCGTTGTTACTGACCACCATGCCCTTTGTTGGCTTTCTTCCTTGAAAGACCCGTCTGGACGCTTGGGACGTTGGGCGCTTCGCTTGCAAGAGTACGACATCCGCGTCATGTACCGCTCTGGTCGCAAGCACTCCGACGCTGATGCGCTCTCTCGCTCCCCACTGACGCCTGATTTGGCGTCGTTGTCAGCTTCCTCGTCCACCCTGTCACCGTTCACCATCCCTGACATGCTCACAGAGCAGCGCAAGGACCCATCCCTTGCAATGTTACTCGACTACCTTGCTGCTCCGTCTGATGTCCCTTCGACATGAGCACTGCGTCGCCAAGCAACCCACTTCTCAGTGCGGGACAACATTCTATATCGCCGAAACTACATGCCCGACGGACGCAAATGGCTCCTCGCTATACCTCGTCATATGCGCTCTGACGTCTGCGCGTCTTTTCACGCTGACCCCCTAAGCGCTCATGCCGGCGTCGTCAAAACTTACACAAGGTTGCGTCAGCGCTATTATTGGAGAGGCATGTACAACTTTGTGCAAAAGTACATTCAGTCTTGCACTACATGCCAACAAAGCAAAACACCTACACAGCGTTTCACAGGACCGTTGCAGCCGCTGCCATGCCCGTCTCGTCCGTTCGACCGCGTCGGCATCGACCTCTACGGCCCGTTTCCATGCAGCGGGCGTGGAAATCGGTGGATTATTGTCGGCGAAGATCACCTTACTCGCTACGCTGAGACTGCAGCACTGCCAGCAGCGACCGCCCGTGACGTTGGTTTTTTCATCCTTCGCAATTTTGTCCTTCGCCACGGTGCTCCCCGAGAATTACTGAGTGATAGGGGCCGTGTCTTCCTGTCGGAGGGCATCCAAGCCCTCCTCGCTGAGTGCAGGATAATTCATCGCAAATCGACCGCGTACCATCCCCAAACCAACGGTCTTACCGAGCGCTTCAATCGCACACTTGGCGACATGTTGCGGATGTATATTTCATCCGACCACTCCAACTGGGACACCGTACTCCCCTTTGTTACGTTCGCGTACAACACCGCAACGCAAGCGACCACCGGCTTTTCCCCCTTTTTCCTTGTGTATGGCCGTGAGCCATCATGCCCTTTGGACACCATACTGCCGTACCAACCTGACGCTACAGAGTATACTCCGCTTTCCGAAGTCGCCAAATATGCTGAAGATTGCCGTCAGCTGGCACGTGCCCTGACTAGTGAGACTCAAGAACGTCAAAAGACAAGACATGACCGTGCTCATCAACCACCGCCCAACTTTGTTCCTGGTTCACTTGCGTGGCTTTGGATACCAGCCAACATTCCTGGCCTTTCTTCCAAACTCCTGGCGCGTTATCACGGTCCATACCGTATAATCGAGGCCACTTCACCGGTCAACTACATCGTCGAGCCGCTCACCGTGTCACCAGACCTGCGTCGTCGTGGGCGAGAGACAGTACATGTCAACCGCCTGAAACCGTACTACGACCCGCTCATCTTCTCCGCGCCCTGAGTCGCCAGGATGGCTACGCTTAGCTCCCGGGGCATTGTAATGAAGCAGACGCGCCCCTGTGTATGTGCCGTCTGAAGAGGAAGACGAAGGGCCGTGCCGTGATCTCGAGCGACCCCGTGCTTCGGACAGCCCTTGCAGTGCCTTGTTTTGCCTAGCGTTCCACAACGTCGTGAACGAGAATAAACCTCATCGCAATATATATATATATATATATATATATATATATATATATATATATATATATATATTACAACAGAGGAGGAAACCTGCCTGGCCTCTTGAGCACCTCGTTTAATTGTGCCTCCAGTTCTTTCTTTCTACATGTTCCTACTCAGTTACGTCCTTCTCCTTCTTTCTTTACACTTTACAGTCACTCACACTGCATGGTAGACAGGTGAGAATCACAGCACACATCACTGTCCTCTCATGCTGTGGGGAGACGAATTCTCTTCCTAAGTCGCGAGGCGTGAATAACGAAGTGGTTCTTTCGTGGTCTGTCGAGATCGACTTCGTTGTCTGCGTTGCATACAAGCCAAGAGTTGTCACCGACGTGTTCGGTGATGGTGAAGGGCCCTTCAGTTTTTACAGACTTTTTGACCGAGCGTCTGTGCCGCTTTCTTTATCCAAACCTCGTCGCCGACTTGATGTCATGGTGCCACACCATGTCGGTGATCCAAGTAGCGTTTCCTCGTTTTTTGTTCCAGCTTAGTACTCTTGCAAAACTCTCTGTAGACAGTCTCGTATGTTGTTGTGCGCGTGGAGGCCGGGAAGTGTTGACTGCATAAGCGGCCGCCCTGAGATGTGTGTGCCAGTCGGCATTTCTGCAGTATGGAACCATTCGGGCTTAGATTCTTTGATTCGTTCTTTCCGTCAGCTATTAGCCTGCGGAAGGTTAGTCGATGCTCTACCCCTAGGCGATGGAAGTACGTTCGGAGTTCGCGGTAACAGAAAGCGCCTGCCAGATCAGATATAAGTTTTTTTGGAAGTCTGTGTCGCCATTAAACCTGATCTCTAAGAATTTAATCACATGTCTGGCAACAACACCTAGTACGGCAGCAACGTCTACGTATTTTGACATGTAGGCAACGTCGACCAAGACGTAGCAATTGGCAGCTGCCGTTCTTGGTAAAGCAACGTCATGAGCTATACCGACCGCCTGGAATATAGTCCCAGGAGGCGGAATAGGTTTGAACAGTCAAGCTTTGTACCCTGGAAGCCTCATTTGCTGTAGTCAGATTTCGCATCTCACGAAATACAAGCCGACACAACTCTTTATTTTCGACCACCAAAAGCGTTCTTCTACATTGCTATAGTGACTTGTGGACCAATCTATTTTCCCTTGTGGGTGCCGTGAACAGCACACAAAATTTGCGAACGGAGTGAGGGGAGATTGAATAATAAATAATGCTATTCTTGCTTGGTCTTGCTTAAGTGACAATGCAATACCGCCCTTACTGACACGAACATTTAGAAATTGTGTCCTACCTCCACAACACTATCCAACCGTCGCTGTTCCTAGGCATATCATTCCCGGTAGGTATTCTCGACAGAGCGTCAACAAATTGATACCTAGCCCCAGGGTGATGTATCACGCTGCAGTTATATCTTGTAACCTTATAATGTACAGAGTGAACTTCTGTTTTTGCTTTTGTTTCGCAATATATCAAGTCATATCTGTGTGGCTCTCACAATCGTAAACTTTCGTTCAACAAGGTAGTGTCTGAACTTGTGTCCGATACTCCAAGCCGCAACCAAGCATTACAGTTAGTTTAGGTGGTAATGTCGCTCTGCATTTGAAAGTTTACGGCGGGCGTACGCGACACCATGTTTGCCTACATTAGTGCCGCACTGCACCAGTACGGCTGGTGCAGCGCGGCCCGGCTGGCATCAGAATGAATCTCAACGGCCCATTGTAGAGAAGTGGATGAGCAACAGGCAAGGATTCACCTTGTGTTTGATGTCTCTAAAAGCTTTTTTTCAGGGATAAGCCTCATTCAGGCATTGCTCCTTTTTTGAGTAGATCCGTGAAAATAGACGCAGTCGTAAAATTTCCTACAAACTGTCTCAAATACGAAGCGATGAACGAAAATGACTGCACCTGCTTTAGACCACTTGACCTGGAGTATTTGGCTACCAATTCTCGGGAAGTTGCTGGACGCCGTGCTCGGAGATAATGTAATCAAGGTAAGAGAACGAATACCGGATGAACTGACATTTCTCTCGTTTCAACCTGAATGCTGCAGCAGAAAACTTTTTACAAAACGCCATGCAAGATTTAAAGACGTTCTTCACTTGTACTTGCGACTAAGATAGCTTCCAAAATATATGACCTAGGCTTTCACTTTAAGAGAGCTGAGTGAGGTGTTCATATCCCGCAGGAAGGTACTCGGAGCCTTACTTAATCCGAAAGGGGCACGGTAGAACTTGCACAATCCTGAAGTAGCACGGAACGCACTTACTTCTTCGGCAACCTCGATTCAACAATACGCCGCACGTAAATAAAATGACAAAAATATATTTGAATCCCGCGTCATATCGATGCGAGGCAGTGAATGCGTGTCGCGTTGGTATGATTATTGAGCTTTTTGTGGTCAAAGCAAAACCGCATGTTGTCCTTCTTTTTGCGAATGAGGACTGCACGTGTGGCACAAGATGGTCGGATGACTCCGGTGGCTAGCATTTTTTTTACACGTGTTCCTCAATCCCAGCACAGTCTTTTTCAGCATTGTGCCGCAACAGAACATACACTTGTGAGTGCTTAGCAGTATGAATGTGGGGGAGGAGCAAGTGGGTTTCGCGGAGCTGCTCTGTAATCTCGGCAAAGAAAGCGGCGTGGCGTTCAAAGAGCGGAGCGTGGCGTTCAAAAACACAACGTAGCGTCTACCGTCGAGAAAGCTCATCGTTCGAGCATTCAGTCACTGTGAATTGAGCAGCTATTGAATGTAACTTGCTTTCGCCGCTTGTCCGTGGCGAATGGATCACGTCTAGTGAGAGTAGACGGCGTACTGTCCTCAGTCTGAGAATGGGTAGCCGGCGAAGGGTGCCTTACATTGCCACATTAAATTATGAGCTGCTGGTCGTCTCACAGCCGGTAATAAGCTCCCAGAGTCATGTCGGCAGGCAGGTCCTCTGGGACAGCAACTCCTTGCAGTTTACTTCTTCCCGCATCAGTGCGGATCTGCGTGTCTACGATGCCTGCCGGCAGTGTGCCGCCGTCTAGCCTTTAAGAGGGAGATTCCATTCACGGCTGCAGTCTAAGTGAAGCTTGTCGTCGTAGCAACACTGTGCGATCCCCTCTGGTACCCAAAAGGGCCAAGAAATTTCCGATACCATTGACATCGATGCTGATAAAAGGAACTTGCCTACCTAATGGTGGAGGCGCTATCGTGAATATTGTGGAGAGCTCTTGCAGCCATGCTTCAGATGTCCGAAGGAAGGATGTCGCCGCATGGCGCCATTGGCTGCACAAGGCACAGACGTTCGGTATACTGGATGCTAACTGTTGGCGTTTTGCACGTACGCCACCTTGCACAAGAAGGTCTGAGGCATAGTGCCCGCTGCCAGCAAAGATACGATGGAATCATAATCGATTGATTGCAGAGGCCGTCGCGTACACACTGCTACGTACACTGAGAGACCTAGGAATGGCCGCAAGCATCCAGATGCCGTAACTGGTCATTGATGTATGCTGCTACCTATATATCCCTATGGTGCTCTCACTGACGAAATCTGATCCGCATAAAATTGTTGCCGTACGCATAGGACGTTTGCTGAATGTAGCTATTAGGGCGCGGCTCCATCTTGTCCACGTTAGGCGGTTTACATCCATAGTGCTTCGTACAATTACTAGGCGGAACTGTGGCGCTGGTGTCTACGGGAGCTGCAAGCAGGATAGGTCAGTCAGCATGGCAATGATGGGTATTACATGGATTTGCCTAAACTTCCTCCTCCTGCCTTTACTACGGCTTCGCGACATTGTAATAGGGCTATATATATGATACTACTGCGTTATACATAATTACCGAAATATTACAAAAATTATCCAACAGAAGCATTCGACCTCAGGACCTCAAGCAGAGAAGCCCAATATTTAAACTACTATGCCACAGACGCATGGACAAGCTGTACGACTGTATTTACCAGCGGTTATGCATGCTTGCAGAATTGTATCGTCGTCCGCATTCAAAATTATCAACTGCTTTGAAATGTAGCCCAATTCAGGCCCAGGTAAAGCGTAATAAATCAAGCCACAAGAACGTCTGAAGCCCCGAACACGAATATCAGATAAGTCCACGTACTACCCACTATTCCCATGTGGCTGAGCGATCGCAATGTCAGAGTTCCTTCCAATAATTGTAAGAAACACTATGGTTGTACCTCTACGTTGTTAGCCAGCGCCATCCAGAGCCATGGTGGGCGGATGTAGAATGTATTTTTCTTTGCGCGATGCCGCCACGTAACATGGCAGCCTTGATGTCATTAGATAGCATGCGAGTGTTCTTAAGTTACGTGACTGCTTTTATAGGTTCACGCGTTGTGTGACGCCATCGGGCACAAAATTATGTGCCACATCCGCCTGCCATGGCCTTGAGTGTTGCTGGTTAACACCCCCGCTAAACCTAGTAAACATAAATGCCCTAGTTATTGGGCGGATTCGGTAGTGCAACCCTCGCGTAATGCGGAGGTTGTGGGCTCCGCTCCCACCAGCGGCAAGTTACCTTTTCGTAGAGTATCCTTCTTTTACAGTGAAGCTGTATTTGACTAGCCGATTCATCCGTCCATTGCCTGTACGCTGAAAACAACTCCGGCGCAATCCCATGCGCATGCCCGAAAAAAATAAGAAGCGCGCGATTGGCTGCGCGACCTTGCGCTATCTAGGTGGTGTTGGTTTAGCTGCGGAGGTAGTGACAGTGCTGCTCTCCGTCGCAGCCGCGGGCGCGTGCAGCAGTTTCTCTCCGACTCCGAAATCGGTAGGCTATGCGTCATACGTACTTCTGACGAGCACAGCTTTTAATCAGCAACGCCACGAACAGAACCTGGAACGAGCTCGTTTGCGCCGCGCCGATGCTGCAGCACGTGTACAAGAACCGACTCCTGCAGCCGAGCACAAGTGGTACCTGTGTACTGAGGATCCAGCAGCCTACTAAGCCGTCGTTTAACGAAGCGTCCGGATTAACCTAGTGATAAACACCGGGGTCACACGTTTCAGCTTCGCTGGGTAACTATCTGTACGGAGCGCTTGGGCGGTGATTTTTTAATATTTTCTACGTTTTCAATTTATACAGGAGTCAATTTCTCCAATGGTTTCCTCGCCTTCATTGTCCATTGGGTTTATATTGTCATGAAAAACGAAAAATTGAGCCCCTCCGTTTCCCGTGTACTCGTTGCTCCATGGTGAAGGTCTCGAATATGGCAGCCTTGATATGGCTGCCTCAACAACCTTCAAAGTACTCAGAACCTTCCACACACTAAAACAGAAAATGTAATCTTACCGCTCAAAGACAAATGGCTAGACAGAGCGATTCCATCGCACTATAGCTGATATGTTATTGATCTGTATAGAAGCAGATAAAAAAGCTATGGCGCACCTCTTTCATTAGTGACGCTTGCTTATACACCGCAGTCCAACCAGCCTCTACTGGGTACTCTCCTTTCTACTCCGTATGCGCACCTGCACCGAAATTTAACCTTGACGCCTCACTCTTCAACGTCGCTACTAGCTCATTGGCGTGTGTGTCTCAAAAGCTTGCCGGATGACTTCATGAATGCCGACAACGTGTTCGACACAACACAGAAACCAACCAACAAGAACACAAGCGGTGTTAACACAGCATTCATCTCGACGTTTCCTTTCATACCGGAAATGAGGTGCTGCTCTGCACACCCGTTTGTACAGCAGCTTTTTGTGAGAAGTTAATCTCGTGCTTTTTAGAACGCTTCATCATTACAAAACAAACCTAACATGTCGAATAGCGTGTCAATTCCGTCGAAGTTCCTTCTCACCGTCACTACCGTCATTCCAAGATTTTTCAAATTTTTCGTCTCAAACCATACGGTCGGTGTTTTCTGCCAGTGCAATTGTCGGCCGGGCTGCCCAGTTACAGACACTACTAATCAATTTCATAACTACTTGTCGGCCCATATTGCAAGTGATTCATCTTAGACTTTAAGTTTGTAGGTCGTATCCACTTCAAATGAATTTCCAGGGTCACAGCTGTTCCGAGATATTATTTCCCAAAGTGGAAGACGAAATACGTGGGCATTCCAGTTACTTTCGTGCGTAAATGCGTAGAGAGAGAGAGAGAGAGAAAATAATGCCGAGAAAAGCAGGGAGGTTAACCAGAGGTAGTTCCGGTTGGCTACCCTGCGCAGGGGGAAGGGTTAAGGGGGATAAAAGGAGAAACAGAGTGGAAGGGGGAGATAGAAAGAAAGGGAGACAAGCCCGAACAAAGCGCGTACACTACAGAGCGGTAGGGGGCGGCATTCTTAGAGTCTGTCGTGAAGCCCCGTGGACCGCAAGAACCTTAATACCGTGAGTAAGGCCTTCAACGCGGATGTTCTTTCGGAGCATAGGCCTAAAGCTTTTAGTTCTGAAAGTGGACGATTGTCCAACTGGTCCAGTACTCTGCACATCACTTGTCTCTCAGCACTGTACCACGGGCAGACACAGATAATGAGATAACGTCAATGCGTAAAAGAGCATCTTGGTAAAGAACATTCTTAGGGCGAATTTGATGGCGCATACTCCAAACTGACGTCATTCTGGAGATTTATTCCAAGTGTATACGCCTTACAAACTCGCTGGCTACAATTCGTAAATTGCAACATGCGCCATAAAGTAGTTATTTAGAACATAATTTGTCAATTTTCTTTTATTAGGTGAATAGCTACTGCGAATTCTCGTGCAAGTAATGTCCGCCTCTCTGAATAATCCAGCTCAAGGACTACAAATATTTTATCTGCAACAGGCTATTTTTAAATATTACATAGAACTTAAAGATGATCATGCTACACAGTGGTTTCCTTAAAGCCTTCGGTCCAGTCCGGCGATATTCAAGTAGTCCAGAGCAACCCTTGTTGCTACTGTTTTTGCTACTGTTGTCTATTGTTGCTACTGTACGGCCACACATTTTGGACCAAAAATTACTTTCATACAATGTTTGCCTGTCAATGCCTGTCAGTGTCGAAGCCAGCGTCTTCCGCTGTGATGCATAGAAAGGGCAGTCGCAAAGCAGCTGTTGAAGAGTCTCAGACACTTGGCAGCGGTAACTGTTCGGTCTGTCCACACGGCCGATGAGATGCGCATAACGTCGACTGAAGGCGATGCCCAGGTGAATCCGGTGAAGCATGCTTGCTTGGCATCGTTTTACTTTAGCCGGGAGGCGAAAAATCCTGCAAGAGTCTATTTCTCGCAGGCTCCTATACCGATCGTGTCGGTAAGCCCAGTAATCTGGTGTGCAATCTCGCATGAGTGCAGTCAACAACGAGCACATCACTTAGCGAGTATGGAATCCTTACGTCGACGGCATTAGAAACAGCGGTTCTTGCTCCCGCCTCAGCTAGCTCGTTGCCGGCAAAGCCGCAGTGACTAGGTACTCATTGAAGGTAATTCAGTGTCCGTTCCCCTGACCAACAGTGGCGTAGCCAGAAATTTCGTTCGTGGGGGGCTCACTTTGCCGCTCGGCCTCCTCCTTACCGAATGAGTCGAGGCATCTATCTATCTATCTATATATATATATATATATATATATATATATATATATATATATATATATATATATATATATATATATATATATATATATATATATATATATATATATATATATATATATATATATATATATATATATATATATATAATTCAACAACCTTGTTTACATTTTTCGTACATATGCAAGGACCAGGGGAAAATCTCAATGACGCTTTCCTTTGTTGGAATGTATTGCGCAGGAGCAGCTGTCACCGCTCGTGTATTGCGAGCAATTGCTCCGAAATTATAGTCGCAACAGAGAGCACATGTAAAAAAGCAGGAGTTCTGCAAAATATACGAGGGCGAGTCAAATGAAAGTGACCCAATGCGAATAAATGATAAACGGGGTACTTTATTTAAAAGTGGTCACCATGAGTATTTAGACACTTGTCCTACTAACGAGCCGCGTAATTCCCGTCTCATAAAACTCCTTGGGTGGCTGCCTCAAAAATCTGTAAATAACTACACGTCATCTTCCGACACGAATCTGGTTCCCTTGAGCAGTTTTTTTTTTTCAAATTTTACCAAATGTGGAAGACGCAAGGAAACAGGTCTGGGCTGCATGAGGAATGTTGCAACGTTTCCCACTTGAACTTTGCCAGTTTCGTATTAACCACATCAGCGACGTGGGAACGGGCAATGTTGTGAAGCAACATGTTCCCAATGCTCAATTTTCGACGTCGTTTGTTCTTTATTGCGACACGCAGCCGATCCGACCTTTCACAATATCTGAAACGATTTAGAGTCCCTCCAGGTTTAGAAAATTCGATCAATAATGGCCCCTAACGATCTATAAAGAAGTCAACACTTTTCCGGCTGAAATGACCGCCTTTGTTTTCCTTGGGAGTGGTGAATTCAAATGCTTCCACTGTAAGCTTTGCCGTAGTGTTTCAGGCTAGTAGTAGCGGCACCATGAGTCATCGTCGGTCACAATTGCAGTCAAAATTTCATCTGGGGTTCTTTGACTTGCACTTAAATCTAAGTACGCGGGTGTCTTCGCATTTCGCCTCCATCGAAATTCAGCCGCCGTGACCGGGATTCGATCCCACAACCTCGTGCTCAGCAGCCCAACACCATAGCCACTGAGCAACCACGGCCTTTTCAATGGTGTAGGGGATGATTGCACAGTGGCTTTGGCCCGGCCATGGATCGTCTTTGTAACTTTCATGTCCTTCTTTGAACAGTTTGCTACAATGCTTCACAGTGGCCAATGAAACGCAATGTTCAACGCATACGGCAGCCATATGGCGAATGATTTCTTTTTGGGAAACATCTTCATTTGTCAAAAACCTCACGACACCAAGCTGTTCAACTTTTGGAGTGTCCATTATGTCACGTAACCCTGTTCAACCCAGTGTATGAGAACATTAAAGAACATTTAACCTGACCTCTGCATGTCACTTGTAAATAAGATGCGTATGTGCTACGCGCATGCGTCGAAAATAATGAACCGAACCATTATTGCGTGGGGCGGGTTGTCTCACTTTCATTTGACTCGCCTTCGTACATTAGAAATGCGAAGATACAAGGTAAATAAATATGTGAAGATGCAGCGTGATACAGGGCAAAAATTGGCACTGGAAACAAAATTCACTGCGCATATACAGAAAACCTCGCAACAAGATGTTTAAATATACGTATAAGTCTCCAATAAATCTACGTACCTAAGAAAAAGTGACTATATATAATGCGTCAAACAAGGCAAATAAACAGGTTGCGCAACCACAGATTCACAGATCACAGCACCCCCCCCCCCTCCACTCCCAAAATGTATCGCGTGCGACAGAAGGCGGCGCGCTTCCTCCCCGCTTTTCTCCCTTGCGCACACAGGCGAACGCGTTGCAATCCGTCGAGTCCCCGCAATGCTGGCGGCGAGCGACTATGCATTGTTTCTTTTTCTCGTCTGCTAGCCAGAAAGCGTCCAAAACTCTGCCAGGTGAAAAGGCAGTCGGCCAGAGAAAAACGAATGCGCATCCATGTGCGCCGCGCGGTTGTCGATGCAGCACGAGAAAAACGCATGCGCTCTGGCTGGATTGGCAGCCCGCGGGTTGCGAGAACACAAAGAAAAGATGAGAAAGTGGCTTAATGTATCCTCGCGAATAAAAATCTAGGCAGAAAAATAAATAAGAACTTAGTTACAATGGTGGCTTTAGTGTATTGACATGGATGCTTTGGCGCAGGTGAAAAAAAATTCATATTCTTTTCTGTGACCTGATGGCACAAATGAACCACCACTACGCTTTGTCTCATCGGACCTCGCTGCGTGCTTTGTCAACCTGTCTGATAGTATGTTGATTTGGCTTGTCTCGTTGTATGGCCCGATGTACGACATTAGAAAGGACGATGCACCTTTGGCGTCAAATGTTTACAACAGCATTAAACCCACGAAATTCCGGAATCGAAAATCTAAAGCACGACTTTGCAAATTTCAATGCACCTTTCGCATCAAAATGTTATGAGAACTTTATACCCACAAAGTTTCAGAATTGAAATCCAAGTGCTCGGTAGATTCCGCGGCCTCCACGAGATGCCGAGACGAGCCCGCTCGCCATCAAAACGCCCTTGAAATTTTGTGCTCGGTGGGGCTCCTTGCGTTACGGTATGTCACTCCCGATCCATGGGCGTTTCGGCGAAATGCAGCCCGATTTCGCTATGTTCGCGCTAAAATGTCTAAAATGTCTTCTCGAGCATGAATTCAGGACATTCTAGACATAATCGAGCATGATTTCCGGCGCCGGAAGTTCTTTTGGTCGGCGGCGCATGACAGCACGAAAAAATTTCGGGGGGGGGGGGGCTCAAGCCCCATAACTTCATAACTTCAATACTTCAATGTGACCTTGCATTAGTGCCACGGCTCCGGAAGAATATAATTGTTGCGTAGGCGCCTGAAAGCCCCGTAGAAACCGCATATCCTAGATAGAGGTTTTCTGGGTCCAGAGAACCAAAAAATGTCCCCCGGAGTTGCTTATCGGCTTTGTCGAGGTGCCCAAGTAGATGTCGTTGGGCTTGGCGAGAAGTAGAAAAGTAAGAAGGTGACGTCGTATTCCTGTAGGTTCGTTCGGCGCGGCGACGGATTACACATAAATGTTCGTGCTGTGCGTCAATCTGTGATATGGGTCTGGTAACGTTGACATGCCTTGTTCTTTAAGTTATAGCTGATGCAAAAACACGCTTTTGTTTCATTTCAGAAAAAAAGATTGGATGCTGCCGTACTAAGTATCGACGGGGGCTTGTAAAACTTGCCAGTCTATACATTGTACAGTAAGAAGAGCTGAACGGAGGAGCTATTTTGGCTATGTGTGTCGGGAGATGGCCACCTCCGTGTGTTTCTATGTCCACACACCAACATGTAGCAGACAAAAGGCTTCTCGTACAAAAAGAAACGTCCGCACAGCTGGCGTACGATGCACCACGATGATGCAGCCATCATTGATAGAATTGAGGCCTTGATTCAGTGCCAAGCCGAATCATTACACTAGCCTCGATCGGTTTGTTCTGCATGGCGCTTGTCCCACGATGTAGTTTGCTATGCGCATAAGAATCGTGCCAGACCTTTTTAAGCAACAAATACTGCAATTTCGTGGCCATGTATTTAAAAAAGCCCCAGTATTGCCCGAAAGCCGAAGCATCGTTTGCAATAGCAAATCAGTACACACTCATACGAAGTAAGGATAGTACCTTCATCGGCCATATAAACATCGAAGCATTGGGTGGCTATCTCAAAAAACAATCATGGTGTCAGTGCACGCAAGCAAGTATGAGCACATTACACCCGACGAGCGCGGGCACTCGCTGTCAAAACGCTGGTTTCAGCAAGCGCGGTTGCAGCAGCAAGCTAAGTGATCTTTGTCTATCGCTTGAACGCAACAGCGGCGAGATCACAGCGCGCACAAAGCCGTCTGCAGATGACTTTCAAGATGCGGCTCGCGCCACCGCGCGCGGCCGTGCACAGTGCGCACTTGTTGGCGGAGTCAAAGCCGCCCCCTCCCCGCCCCCTCCCCTCATCTCCCTCCCGTGCTTACTCCCTGCTTTCGGCCCTTCCGCGGGTGAGACTTTGGGAGACTGCTCCAATGGTCGCTTCCCCTTGCGCCCGGTCGAGAAATACCCTAACGAAATAAATACCCTAACGCCCGGTCGAGAAATACCACTAAAAGCGCAGCGCGTTAGCCGGCAGTCACGTGGTATTTTTTTTTAATTTCGCGCACATTAAGGAAAGGCTGGGAAAAAAATTTGACGGGACAGTTATATTGGCATAAACAAAATATTACGATGTTTCTGAACAAGCCCTACAACTTCTGTGTTGAAAATTTTGCCCTACAGTTACTATTTAAAAAGCTAATTAAGCAATCTTTGTTATTGACCCAGCTTGGTGGATTGAAAAAAATATAATAACATGCTCCATATAGCTGATAACAATACTGCGCCAATCTGATATGCGTAGCTGCTTCGTTTATTTTTTTAATACTTGGCCCAAGTTAGCTGAAACACCCTGTATATGGGCAGATGGCCCGCCTAAATTTGTGAAGGGTTGTAAAGTTTAAATATCGACGCATATGAAAGAATATACTTGCTGACAGCGCGAAAGAACGAGACAATGGGAAAACACGAGCAGCTGATTTTTTCTGCGCTCGTGCACCCTGGTGTTATTCCCGGCTTTCGCATTGTTCCCAAGTGTGCGCAAAGCTGCCTTAGGAAATATTACAATGGTTTTTTGAGAAGATGTTGTGTTTGCGTCGCTTGGTAAGCAAACCTACGGAGTTTCACTACACCATAAAATAATTTGCTGGAGGCTGCTTACACCTCCCCGAGCAGAAGATATTGGTTATGCGAGTTATAGAGAATGTATCGCGGTTAGTGCATTCCAGACTCTATTAGCATACATGTCACCATGTCGGTAGACGTACACTTACTCAGTTTGCGGTGCAAAGCGAGTCGCGTTGAAAGTGAAAGGAAGCTCGCTGTAGTTTGCATGGCAGTGCTCAAGCGACATATCCATCCTGGGTGGCCTCCTCCCACTTCGGATGACAGCGGTAGTGTGACACAATTGGTACACAACCATTAGAAGTGTGGACACTCCAGCTCCCTGCAGGCGGGCAAAATTTTTATCTGAATTTATTGTTATATATTGAATGCGCATAGCCTATTTATTTAATAGAACCCGAGAAGCATTTCTGACCCAGTGATGCGCGAGAAACACTATTCGATGTGAGTGCACAGCGGCCTCGGCACTCTGATCCCATAGGCTTACGAGTTGGCACTAAACACGCTTGGCATTCTTGCAAGGGGGGAAAGGGGGCTGATTGTGTTGGTACATCAATACGCGGCCTTCGTTTGCTTAGCCTTTTAGAGCGTCTGGAGGTGGCAAATTGCGTTATGCGAAATGTTATAAATTTTATACCCGTGTCACACGAGGAAATTCAGTAATACAACGAGCAAGTGTCACTTCGGCGGCGTGGCGCTAGACGGAAAAACGAAGTATCTTTCGGGATTTATGAAAATGCGATCTATTAAGCCACAGGAGTTGATATCATTCACGGTATTTTTTAGTTTTAGCAAGGGCAACTGCTTTCTTATAAAAAGAAACGATTATGTACAAGAACCTCCACCATGAAAATGGAAACACTGCAATCCCGTTACCATGTCTATTTCTTTGAAGCCAACGGAAGAAAGAAATATATCCAAAATCAGAATGACCAAACTGGTCGAACCAAATGGTGAAAATGGCGGAATATATTGAGAAACAACGTTTCAAGCGTTTTCTTTTTTCATTTTTAATGTTTCGCTGATGTCACAGAGAAGCTCAGAATTGGTATAAGAGTTAGTGCGGACTCAGCTATGCACAATTATTTATTTATTCTTGAAGCATTGCTATTGAGGCTGCAACACTTCAGCGCAGCGAAGTGATTTCATCGAGCACACCCGCTTGAAAGTGCACTCCCTAGCAAGCGTCAATAAACATTTCCCTCCGACAGCCTGCGAGTGCACCACTGATGAAGGGCACTCATTCGAAGCGTCAATCAATTTGTCCGTATTACTGGGCTATTAGCCTTTTTTAAAAAATAGCTGATTGTTCCTGCTTTGCGTGTGCTCGCTGCTGGTTGACAAGTCACTAAAAGTCGCGGATCGAACTGTCTCGATCGGCCATGTCGTATTGTCGGTTGGCTGGTAGGCTGTATTCAGCATCGCACTGCATTTAAAGCAAAATTTTCTCAAATGATGATCGCGCCATTTTAAGGCGATTGGCTACTGAATGATGTAAAGCAGGATAGGTCGGTCCCAGTGGTAATGCAAATCGACGTGACCCGGGGCAAGCATGTTATACTGAGTGCAGGCGCAAGTTTCGACACAAACAGAATGTGTGGAAGCCTTTATGAAATGTTGAGGAAATGGCAGCTTGGAATAAGTGTCTAAAACAGCAGGTACGTCACTGATACGCAGTGAAGCCTGGCAGCCATGACCACTAAGAAGCGTGGTGAATGCTTCACCCGAAAACCCGAAGCTCTGCATTCTCAATATGCAGTGACAGCAGCGAAAAGGCTCTGGGTAATTTACGCGTACATACAACTGCTTCGAGAAACACTTGGTGCAGAACGGGGTCAGCTCGGCGTGTTGTGTGCGCTACAGGCTGTGGGTGCGGTAGGATGCGATTCTCGGTCTGGGAGAGACACAAGCTCGTGGCATGGCGTTTCCCGCAGAGATCATGCTCGAATTCGCCTCGTGGATTCTACTTGGAAATGGTCGCCAGAAATGGCGGCTATTTCCTCGCAAACGCCGAAGCAAGCGTCGTCTAAACCAATTTTCATATGCGCAAGGACCGCGTAATTTATTTTTCGGATTCAACAGGGGAAGAGCGCGAAATGACAAAGGGCATGAACACACACCAGCACTGACTGACGAGTGAATTCTTTATTAAAGAATCTCAGTAACCTTCCACTCTGTGAAGAAGGATGACCAGTGAAGCTGTCTATGTGGGCCCCTTAATGGCAAACTGCACCTCCGCCGCGGGTCGTCCCGGCATTGCGCTATCTACGGGATCGGCCCAAGTATGGGGTGTGCTTAAAGTCTGCTTCACCTCCACCGCGGATTGGGCTAGTATTGCCCTATCTTTGGAATCGGCCCACGTATGGGAAGTGCTTAAGGCATGCTTCACCTCCACCGCGGGTCGGCCTGGAATTGCACTATCTTCGGGATCGCCCCCGTATGGGGAGTGCTTAACGTCTGGTTCACCTCCACCGCGGGTTGGCCCGGCATGCACTATCTTGGGGATCGCCCCACGTATGGGGAGGGCTTAACGCGTGCTTTACCTCCGCTGCAGGCGGGCCCGACATTGCACTATATTTGACCACGAACACGTACTTTGTGGTCCAAGCAATAAGACAACATGGACCACTGAGTCGGAGGAGAAGGCGTGAACGGCGACAGTAAGACGAGAGTCAGATCACGTAGCTGGAATGACAACGATTGAATGACCATGACGGCCAAGGTTTGGCTGTGTGACAACGAAGGCATGACGACTGTATGACGAGCATGGCATGGCGATGACATGACGATGAGGACGATGCAATGGCCACGACGGCATCACGACCACGAACAGGTACCTAGTGGTCCAAACTATTGGACAACTTGGGAAATTGGGTCAGGGCAGAAAGCGTGGCGACGACGTCGTGGCGACAGTAAGATATCCCGATGCTAGAATGACGACAATGGAACGGCCACAGCTCATCATGACCAGAAGGAAATCCACAGTGACCTAAGCAGGTAGACACCTTGGGCCACTGGGTCGGACTAGAAGACAGACAGACAGACAGACAGACAGACAGACAGACAGACAGACAGACAGACAGACAGACAGACAGACAGACAGACAGACAGACGGACGGACGGACGGACGGACGGACGGACACACAGACAGACAGACAGACAGACAGACAGACAGACAGACAGACAGACAGACAGACAGACAGACAGACAGACAGACAGACAGACAGATAGATAGATAGATAGATAGATAGATAGATAGATAGATAGATAGATAGATAGATAAATAGATAGATAGATAGATAGATAGATAGATAGATAGATAGATAGATAGATAGATAGATAGATAGATAGATAGATAGATAGATAGATAGATAGATAGATAGATAGATAGATAGATAGATAGATAGATAGATAGATAGGCACGCACACAGGCAGGCGTGCACGCACGCACGCACGCAGACAGGCACCAAACAGCTGAAATAGCCAAAGAATGTTATTCCCCTCATGGTTATATTGCGCTCAGTTCTACACACATGATATTAAGGAAGGACAGGACGCGGACGGACGTAGCGCAACGTCCGTCCATGTCAGACAGACAGACAGACAGACAGACAGACAGACAGACAGACAGACAGACAGACAGACAGACAGACAGACAGACAGACAGACAGACAGACAGACAGACAGACAGACAGACAGACAGACAGACAGACCATGAACCATGAACGTTCACCAACTAGCCCCCTTCATTGCTTTACTAAAAGTTATTCCCATCAAAAAGCAACTCTTTCCCTGGAGCGAAATAAAGTGCCGATGCTGTTTGCCGAATACTAGAATTTATAGAGTCGTTCGCTCCGCATTGGAGCTAAACCCCGTGTGGCCGCGCGAACCATTTTAAAAAAAGAAAGTGACAGCGCCATGGGATCCCGTTTCTCCTGAAGCGGCGGAGTCGGCACGATCCAGAAAACTGGGTAGCCGAATAAAGCTTAGTAGTACATCAGCGCAAGAGCGATACAGACACGGAGGAGAAAGAAATGACACATTGCTAGTCAGTTACTTCCGTTTTCTCCCTGTGCTTATTCACTACGATGCAATAATGTCAAATTTTCAGGCTAATATTATTCTAAATAAAAAGATATATTTGTTTTGAAGGCACCCTGCAACCATTGTATACTCGTTACCTTCTGCATCATACCACGTCCCTTCTGTTATCACTACAGTAATGCAAAAGCAAACGACAAGTTGACATGGCCAAACAAAAGTTAGTTAGCTTACAATTTCAAAATAAAAGTCAACAACGAAAAGAAGCATACCCTTTCGATTTCACTTATTGAACGAAGACTTTTGCAGCTTCAAATAAAAACACGACTTACATCCCGCGGTACCGGAAGCTTTATTTCCATTGTGGCCTTCCCACCGCAAGACAGTGCCGCGCTAGCCTCACGGTGTCGCTAGTGTGGTTACAATACCCGTGGGCGCCACACAGCAATAGAGGTTCAGCGTATTTAGGAACGCTGCATTTGTAATGTCCAGTAAACGTAAAGTTGAGTCCTCCGTGCGCGTCAACCGCAAGCGCAGACGACGAGATGCACTTCAGACCAGGAGCGCGAACAGACGCTATCACAGGTCTCATAATAATTATCATTTACTGGCATCCCCGTTGATACGGGTTGGTAAAGAATAGTCACTTAGCCTGCTTAATTTAATCAGGTCACTGGGTTTATCAGCGCCTTCAGCTTAAGGCGCCTGCAAGTGCACTATCTCCAGTAAATTTTACATATAACTCTCAGGTGTTTCGCAAAAATACATCGAACACACAGTCATATGCTTGTGGTACGTGCAAATACTTATTTTGAAATTGCATTTTGAACGTAGACCGTACTTGCAACCGAAATTATTTGTATTGCACAAATATGCGCGCTCTTTGTAGCTTTAAAAAGCGTAAAACAAGTTCTTATCTTTAAACTCATCATTGCTTGTATCGCACAAACAAGAACACTATATTCTTTGTGTCCAACGAATCAAAACGAACAACATAGGTCACGTGCCTTTGCCTGACATCCGCTGCCAAAAATTGTTGATGATAAGGTTGCAGTCACTTGCTTACAAGCGGAAATCTCTTACAGGGTCTAATATGGTGGTTTCCCTTATAGCTTTCGGATGGCTCAAAGCTGACATCGAAGATATGAAATTATTTCGTTCATCTGAGTATTCTCGCTTCTCTGGCAAAAGTTTCTGTTAGCTGTTAGATGACTGTGCATTTTTGTCATTGGAAGCATTCTCAGGCATTTAGCATTACTAACCTCACGTAAAATATTGGGGAATGAGCTGGAATCGGAATGCATTGTTCAGTAAAATAAAGACATAAAATTGATTTCTATAAGATGTCGAATAAGAACATCACGTGTCGCTGAGCACGAGGTCGCGGGATCGAATCCCGGCCACGGCGGCCGCATTTAGATGGGGGCGAAATGCGAAAACACCCGTGTGCTTAGATTTAGGTGCACGTTAAAGAACCCCAGGTGGTCAAAATTTCCGGAGTCCTCCACTACGGCGTGCCTCATAATCAGAAAGTGGTTTTGGCACGTAAAACTCCAAATATTATTAAGAACATCACGTGTCTCTTTTCGTACAATGATATGGACGTTATCATCAAGAGAATATATCACCTGTGTTTCTAATGCGCAAAACATTTGTGTGCTAATCTGATATACAGGGCGCACGAAATTTTCGTGTTTTACGTGCATGCCACTATAACAGTTTATTACATTAATGTTTACTACGACTGTTGTAAAATTAACACGAACGTAATTCATGTTATTGTTTTTGCTTTTTCGCTTCCTAAGGCGTTTTATTGTGTATACGTATCTTTTATACAATTGTGAATTTACCTATAACGATTCAGACCAGTAGGTTAGTTCATGCAACTCTGAAAGGCCCCTGAAGAAGTTCTCATATGTCATGACCTTCTGGCTGCAACTTCTAGAATTTTGAACTGAACACAATGTTGAGTTCCTTCCGTATGCTTCATTCCAATGTTATCTGTCCTGTCAAGTTCACGCTCTTTCATCTCTTAGGCCTTTGCGGTCGCTTACTTACTGACATTACCGACGCAGAGTGTATATTTTACTCATCTGTAAATGTGATGTGTCAATACCTACCTTTGAGTGAACAAAAGGAAAGAGGACAGCCAGTAGGCACAAGCCAACAAACGGTGCCGTCATGCCGTTGTAGACCATTAGAAATGCCTGCAAACAACGGTGAGCGCCCACTATTTTACAGCGTGACCTATGCGTATGTGGGTGTTTGCAGGAACAAAATGAGGAACAAATATTTGTCAGAGCATTTCTATCAACATTTTCTATGAAAAAGGACGCAAAAAATATTTTCCACACTTTCATAAAAAAATGCCTCGAACAAGAACATTCACATGCTTTCTAGGAATCTATTGGAGAAAAAAACGTGTACAGCAGTGCTCGCAAAATGAGTGGAAGGGTGTATTTTAAAAGCGTGTGATGTTCTAAAGAAGTACCAGTACTACAGCTGCAGTAAATTTCGTAATAAACTGACACCTGGGGCAACAAAACGTAAATTTTTATCATTTCACCTATGGAACGAATTTCTAAATCTCTACGTAACTTAGAATTCATGAACGTTTATACGGCTGCAGAGGTTTCCTCAGAAAAAATATATAATGTAGAATATTATATCGCAGGCAAACAGTTATTCAACATGATATATTATCTCTCTGTCTGACCAAAATGGTTGTTAAATTATAGAACTGGTCGTAATGGTTACTAGGTAGTTGGCAGCGCAAGTTCTCTTTAATCGCTTATAATATTCACACGTGTACCTGCTTATCTTTCTCCGGTGAGCACTTTTCACTGGCTAACAAATTCTTAACGTAATGGCTCGATCAGCTCAGGACACGCCTGCATGTATTGGAAGTGTCTCGAATGTTATCAATAGCTCAATCCATTGTCTGTTGTCATCAAACCTTGTGCCAACCGTAGACAAGCAGGCCTTCTTTGTGGCCGATGTCCATACCATCAGATGGGACTACGAGGTTTCATCGTGAACGCGTCGTGCTCGCGACAAGGGGAGCGTCTACGAGGCACCACCGACCACCTGGCAGCAACTGAGTGAAGATAGCGACGAGCTCCCGTTCGACGTCGCCTGGCCGCTCCCTTTCGTCCCAGCGATGACCGTGCACTAGCCCAATCCGCGCCAGGTCAGTTAGCTTGGTGCTCGAATGCACAAAACGACGTCTTGTCAAGAAAGTATAATTGGGACGTGAATGCTTTTCTCCGCTAAGATCGTGAGTTATAATCTCGAAACTAGTGCCAGCCTGACACTTCGTTCCAAGTGAATCCGTCTTGCTAAATCCATGGCTAGAATTTGTAAATTACAATATGGGCCATCAGGCAACCATTAAAAACTTAATTAGTGAATTATTGCGGTTTAGTCCATTATGCGTTCCAATTTTTATCTAAGTAATGTCCGACTCTTCGAGTGGACCAGCTCGTGAATTCGAATTGTGCTGTCTGCCACAGGCAACATTGAAAAAATTTTGAAAGTGCTTGCTGAAACACCAGGTATATGATTGGTGCTACAGGAAAAAAACATTCCGAATACAAAAAGGCGTGCTCTCGCCCGAAAATCGACGCATCGAGTGCGACAGAAAATTACTAGACAGCCATAGGAAGGAAGCATAACAGTTTTGTCGTCTGTATAAACTTGTAAACGTTCGATTGGTAACCTAATTAACAAGCATTGTGTAAGCGCGCACAAGTAAACATGAGAACCTCACACTCGATGACTACGAATACTCGGCGTCAAAGCGCTGGCGTGAGGAAGCGCGACAGCTGCAGCGAGCGAAGTGACCTTCGTGCTATCTATCGCTTACACATCAACTGAGCGGCGAAAACACAGCGCACGCAGAGCTACTAGCCTTCGGCCCATCTAGACCGTGCAACCAAAACAGATCCTTTTCAAGATAAAGCCCGCTTGACCACGCACCGCCCAAGTACAACGCCCCCCTCCTATGGTGCCCTGCGCGCGACAGAAGGCGGCGCGCTTCGTCCCCACTTTCCTCCCTTGCGCGCGCCAGATTGAGCCGCCATCGTCGGCTCACCCTCGCTCACTTTCACTCGCACATACAGCGTACGACGCGCGACGACGGTGTTATCGCCCTTGGACTTTATACGGAACATCACGGCCATTGCGACGCCATCGCGGACGGTTAAAGCTTGCGCGGGGTGCCAATATAATCCGCAATAAAAACGAACTCGAAGACGCACTCACCCTTGTCACAGATCCCATGTGTGCACAAAGCATACTGTACACTGTCACGGAAGTTCCTAAGGCAACGGCTGCAAATGCATATGCGGAGCAAGTGGTTCTTATCACTTTTAAACATCCAGTGTGCACATGAGGGTGTCGGAAATATGATTTAATCGTCATCCCCTTTATAAAACGCAATAAAATGGCTCTTCTTGCCTTAGAAATTGATTTCAGTTGCAGTATATCTTCCTTTTCGAGCATATACTTAGTTTATTCCTTTGTCACCAAAGTTGCAGCAATTATTTATGCTAAGCAATGCCGGTGCGCTTAGAATTGGCGGGTGGATTCCAGCACACCGTAGCTTGTTAAGGTATTGAAGAAACCGCACCACTTCGAATCTTAACACATTTGGGTGCCGTATGTAAAAAGTGTTAAAAGTTTATTGAAGTCAAAATGTATGACTTTATTTTCCTAATTAAAATTTTATATGCCATCTGTTATTAATTCCATAAACAAGGTCGGAGCTGTCAGAGAAATATCGGTTGCCAGGTGATGACTGATATCATTACTCTAAGCATGAACAAGAAGACGTCGTCTATACGATAAACTAAGGGTTTTAAACTTGTGAGTATAAATAAATGACATAATAATACACAAGTGAGAAACCAGACTCCGAGATCATTATTAGAACAATTGACATGTAAGAATTGTCTGCAGCTTTTCTGAATGTAAGGCTTAGGAGTGAATAAAATTTAAAGTTGGCCATGCAGAAACCCGGTATCACCAGCATAACCAGGACGTATATTTAAGACTGAGCTAATAAAGCTTGTAGGTTTTAGGGAAACAGCGAATTGAATTAATGAATTAGGGGGTTTTACGTGCCAAAACCACTTTCTGATTATGAGGCATGTCGTAGTGGGGCAGTCCGGCAATTTGCCCCACCTGGGGTTCTTTAAAGGGGCACTAAAGCGAAACAATAAATCAGTTTAGACTAATGAAGCATTGTTTGAGAACCCTGCCGGCAGTCATTTAAAAAAAAAGTAGTTTGAATATTAGATGAGAAAATGAAGGTCCAAGTATCAGTATTTTAATTTCGCGCCAAAACGCATTTGGGCCGCGTTGGCTGAATAAGGGTTCCAGAAACTTGCCATATTTAATATTTGGTTCCTTTAGAGCACAATGTAGTCAATCTGTACCGCTATATATAATTAGTAGGCCCTAGAAGATGCAATCGAAATCCAAGACGTCACAGCCCCCAGGTGCGGGAACTTAAGTAGGCGTCGCCACCCGTATTTCATTCTTGCGCTTTTTCTGGCTTACCAAACGTCTTATCGTTGTAAGAGTGGTGTTTTGGTGTTGTATAACGGTAATTTACTGATGCAGAAGAAATCATTTTTCACTTTAGTGTCCCTTTAACGTGCACCTAAATCTAGATACAATGGTGTTTATGCCCCCATCGAAATGCGGCCGCCGTGGCAGGGATTCGATCCCGCCAACCTCGCGCTCAGAAACCCAACACCACAACCACTAAGCAACCACGGCAGGTCGGAAACAGCGAGTTACAGGCCCATTTGATGAAGACCTCCCTTTACAGTGCAGCTTAGGCGCCCGTTCCTGCGGCAAACGCCGGCGGCGTAACCGAGCGGACAAGCATAAACAAGTGCAGCGAAAGATGAAAGGGCGAACGGGGAGGGGAGATGAAAGGAACCGAGCGGCCCCTTCAGTGACGTGTGCGAAGGAAACTGGTGTCATGCGGACCTGCTCGACCGCTCGTTTCGTACAATCGTGTGCCTGGGTCCAGTCTCGCTTGCTCCTTGTTTGGTTACCATTGTTTGGCATGTTCGCGCTTGCTTCCATTGTCATGGTTAGTGATTCTTGTAATGTGACTGTATGCGCGACGCCAGCTGTTTAGTAATTTCCAAAGGCAACGTCAGCATTAGCGATTACTGTGGAACTTTAGGCGAGCCATGTTTAAAAGCAGACGCCCTTGACCAGCAGATCAGATTCCCTACCATAGCCGACTCTGCTCGCTGCTACCTTTGTGCTGGAACGGTAATTGATTTGCTGGAACACGAGTTCACCCAATAAAGAGTTAAATTTGTAGCTCGCGGATTCGACACGGTGTCGTTCCTCACTGTCACTAATACGTCACACTATGATCATAATATAAAATTGTCTCACTAAGTTCTTTCCGAACAATGCGCGACGCAACCGGTGGAAGTGCTTCGTTTGCCGCAGCTGCTAAACTAGCTGCACGAGCAGAGGCTCAGCACCGCCGCCGAGAGGAACCTGTCGTGCAGAATGAAATATTTTCTACAATATATCGCGAACTCAAAGCACCTAAACACAGATGTGCTCAAAATTCGCATTAGTATCATACTCATCAACCTCTCTTTTTTTTTGCAACTGTAATGCTCGCTTCTACTGAAAACTAAGGGGGTTTATATGTTAGCTCAGTAGTTGTTCGAGGCAGATGGAACCATTCTTACAATAAGAGCTATGCTTAGCGATAAAGCAACCTCTTTCTTCTCAATATTCTGCCCATGAGGAACATTGTTATTATGCAAAAGTGTGAATGCACAGTGTAAAAAATACGCCAACGTTTTAGAAGAGCGCGGATTCATTTTTCTATTCACTATCTGTTAGTTTGCGACAGGTCTTGACAATCGTTTGTCATCCAACATAAAGAACGCGAATTACCTGGCTGTTTATTGATACATAATATTCCGAATTCCTGTTTCGCCTATATAAAGCACATGCTGTGACAATATTTACAGGTAAGTATATGTGCTTGTATCAATTATATTCTCCAAAGTACTTGCTCGTGACCGTGACTATCTTACGATAAACCATGTCGTTCATCGTGCAAATGCGCAAGCAGTGCACTATTTGAATCCGAAAGCGCTAACCATTTTTGGTGTGAATTTTCCTGCAAAGTAATATAACAAACACCCACAAACTACATATCCTATATCTACATTCTTGACATCTAGAAGTGATCATCGGGTGAAATCAGACTAATTAGATAGAAAGCGTATGATATTAGTAAGCGATTCTTATTTACCTGTGCCGCGCGTAATCCACAATACATGCTTCTCAGCGTTCTTGTATCGAGGAGCAATCACATCCACGTACAATATAGCGGCTTGAGAATTTACTGTAGAAGACACTGTACTGCAAAGTAGGTGAAACAAAAAGTGCAACGAAAGCTTGCAGTTGTAAAAACATTATTTTAAGTGCACGTCACTGAGCAATCCTATCTCATTGGTGCTTCCGTCGCAGTCCTTGTTGTTTAAAAGCTTCTTATAGCCTAATGGCCCATTATTTATTGGCACAAAGATTTGATAAAGCGATTACAGTATCGGTACTGAAAACAAAGCTCATGATTCCCTTCCTTTATATTTTGCGTGCTTGGATGCTTATTACTTAGCATAAAAGTATAATTATTACTGCAATAGTATTGGTCAGCTATTTTCATGCAGCAGAAGCTCCCAAAAGTGTATAGTTTAAAGTCAACAGTTTCTGTAGCTCTTTCAGCGGATTTTTTATTTATTTATTTACTTATTTATTTATTTATTTATTTATTTATTTATTTTTTGGTTGGTCGGTGATCGACCGATGATGGGTGGTCGAACTCCGCAAGGAAAACGCCTTGCTGGTTCTCCCTCCCTCTCGTTCTCTCACTGGCTCGCTCGATCTTTCGCGCGTTCTTTCGAACTATTCGCTCACATTCTCAATAATGTCGTTCTTCTGTATGAATAACAACTAATTTTTGACCATGAAACTGTTTCAAGAGCTTTGACATGTATGGTAGTCAGTGTCTTGATATAAATATGGCGCCACTACCCTTCCTCCACATTTACTTCGATTACCTAGGCTTTGCTTTAAGTGAGACTTAAGAAGCTTTATCTGTCAATTTAGAATAACTCTCGGTCTGTACCCCTCAAACCTACACGAAACAGCACCTGTACTACGACAATGTAGTGGACTCAGTTATCAAATATAAATAACTGTTTTGCTGCCGCATCTCTTTCCATTAGTATAGGATATCGACAAATGTAGATAGAGATAACATCGTCTATGAGTTCGATTCTCCAGTGCTGATATTACAGCGAAGCTGTTAAGGACTAGTTCCCCGAGGATGGTGTCCTTGTGTAGACAGAAAACTCCCCATACGTGGGCCGATTCCAAAGACAGTGCAGTACCGGGTCGACGCGCGGCGGAGGTGACGCAGGCGTTAAGCACTTCCCATACGTGGGCCCATCCCGAAAGCAATCTTTAAGCCCTCCCCATATGTGCGCCGATCCCCAAGATAGTGCAATGCCGGGCCGTGACGCGGCGGAGGTGCAGTTCGCCATAAAGGAGCCCACATACACAGCTTCGCTGGTCATCCTTCTTTACACAGTGGAAGGACACCGAGTGTTTCTTTTTTAATCAGTTGAGCTGCTACTTTAGTTATTAGAGCGATAGCTCTACCGCTCGAGGTACAAACCCAGAAAACGCTTCGTTCCGTGAATCTGACCTCCAAGCTAGACCATGACCACACTGGGAGTTAGCCTGCCTAATGCGTCTGGGGTGACAACGAGCAGCGTCTCAGGGTCAGTGCCGCCACCGCGAGAGGCGCTAGCTGCATCCAAGTTCACTGCACGTTCGCGCCGAGTGCGCCGAAGTCCCCGAGCAGCGTCTGTGTGTTGCCTTGTGGTGCCATTCTAGATGCGGATGTTGATGATACAAAAAAGGTAAGTCTCTACAAACCAGTGGTCTCGTCCTTTCCCAAAGCAAGCAAAACCAAGCTATCACTCGACAAACTTGGTCTAAACGCGTTTAACCACGGCAATCTTTCTTTTTTCAGAACTGGCACTGATAGAACAGTCGTAGCTAAGTCAGTTGAACATATGTAAAAAGGATATATGCTGCAACTAAGCACTACCCTACGCACCCGAAATAGCGTGTTTTTAATTTGAGATGTGAGTAAGACTTTATAAGAAATATACTATCCTTGTTTTTTCGCATCGTAGTATACAACTACCTTGCACCTATGTTCAGTAATATGTAAGCCTATCTCACACATGCCTGTTCTCTAATTAGCTGTTCAGGCATTCACCAATTCTCTGGTAATCTCTGTTAATCTAAAAGCCCATTTCACAACGAATGAGTGAGCTGTGGCGCTTCAGACTTTGTGCCTTTCGTTATGTGGTCACCACGGAGGAAGCAATAGACCTGTTATGCTCTTTATCGCTAGAATACAGGCGTATGAAGATCAATTAGCATGCAACAGATTCTAAGATCAAATACTCTAGTACACCATATTACGTGTGAAGATAGGATACCTCGTAGCAGCGCTGATGATTCCCGCTAGAAAGAGCCCCACAAATCCGGGCACGCTTACAAGGTACGTCTTCGCGTAGTATGGCAAGATCTGAAAAAGACAACAATTGGTGTGCAAGTAGAATAAAAGCCCAATTATTCGCTTTCTCTGTGCAGCGTTCACTTGATCATAGCAGTAACACGTGACAAAACTGCACAGGCAACAATACCGCAGACGCACAGTGTACAATATACAAAAGATGTTTGTAAAAATGAACAAATGCGATAATTTCTGAGCTAATTTACGTATTCTGAATGTGCAACTTCACGCCGCAAATAACGAAGATGTTTCGTACATTTTGTATCCTAATTTTTTTGGTGAAGTATGCGCTACAAAAAAATCAGATATGCCCTTAAGTAGGCCGTTCTCTAGTATATGTTGCTGCGAGATAATGAAGCAGCTAACAAGGATGGCTACAACAGCAATTTAAAGTAATAACATTTTGGCGACTCTTTTCCGTCACCATAAAAGTTCCGTATTATTGCAAATACAGCTGAACTTAGTTTTAAACACGCAAAAGTATGAAGGGGACAGACGTACCTGGGCAGTTCAATTTAAATGCAATCTTTGAAAATCTCGTTTTGGAAATATTGGGAAGAAAGCCCACACGGTGGCCACAAGGGTATAACGCAAATGTTGATGTTCGAGCTGCGGTGCGGGCTAGGCATTCTTGCTCTCAAGTTTTAGTTCGTTAAATCGCTTGGATGTATGATTTTTTTTTATTTTAGAGCACCAAGCTGCGTGTTCTGCAATATTTTGTTGCTTTACTTTTCACTGCATTTATGTATTACATGGAGATACATGCCGACTGTTGCGCACTGTAGTGGCCTGCGCAATGATTGGCGCATTGTCACACATTCAGTTGCCTTTTCGCCACGCGTTCCCCCTGAACTGCTGGATAATATATGTGTGCTTGAATTGATGAAATAATATTCCAAGGTACAATATCGTGTTTCCTCCATGATACTTTAGTGTAGAGGTTGTTTTAAGGCATTCTGGTTAAGACTACAACCCTCCGCTCTGTTGTTCGAGTGCTGGAGCTTTAGGCGCCTACACTGACGCATGCCATGATGTTAAAGACCATGGGTTCACGCGACGCCGCAACAATTGCTCACCCCACCACCAACTCAAGAAGAGTGAGGCGAGCCGTGATGGCGCCGCGGCAAACGTTCCACTCTACTGCGGGTCCACTTGGTGGGAACCGCCGCCCATGATGCGAGGAACCAAGCACAATCTGGCGGTGTAGCAGGAAACCAAGATTTGCATAACTTGAAGAAACCCTGCATTCTCATTGGTGGGTGCACATATGATCGCACATGCGCTTCCTCCAATGGATGCGCTGGCGGCGCCGACGAGAACGGCGCCAAATTGAGGAACGAGCTAAAAAAGCTAAAGGCTTCAAGAGAGAAATAAAATGAGGAATCCGCTGAGCCAAATAAAATAATCTGTTTTGTTGCGTCATCATAGCACAAAACAGATAAAGTAACTCGAATGTGGGGCCCTTTGCTGCAGTTCATGCCCACCTCTTTTTCTGCATTTCGCCATTCTAGGAAAAAAAACGTATGTTGTAGTGACAGTGGAACCAACATTACAGCCCTCTTTGATGAAAAATGTGCGCATAATTGTGCTATATTTGCTGTTTACAGTCAAGCGAATCTTACTTGGTCAATGCTTGCAATGGCTCCCAGTAAGGCAGGGTCGCAACCTCGAAACCAGATTGTAATCGCCACTCCGAGAAACAGGCCGGCGAAGTAAAGCAGAACAAGTAGCAGCACGCTTGTGAAGACGGTTCTGGTGACAAAATTAACCACACGTTCAGTAAGTGGGGGTCACTAACTGAATAACTTTCTTGCCCTGAAATTTGATTAGGCGAGTTCAATACAACCGGTGAATAAATTCCCATCGCAAAGGCAAATTTCCCTCTGGCAAACACTGAAAGTGTATTGTGTGAAAGCTGAGCAGCACCGAGTAGGGCTTGTTAGGTGTTCGTTATTATAGATGAACAGCACACGAATCTGGCAAACACGACAATGCGCACAAAGGCACAGACAAAGCTGTAGTTTCAACAAAATGGTAGTTTAGCTGGCTGACATGATTCATGTTGGTCGCAGCAACAACATATAGATATTACTTCTCATGGCACTAGAGAATACCAGCCAACTTGCGAACATTTAAGTTCGTAAGAAGCACATGGACATGAAAATGAGTGGGAGAATAGCACGCACTTTATTCACAGCGAAGCTGTTTATGGCTAGGATCAGGAAAAAAATGTGTCCGAGATAGTGTGCCGGAGCGATATGTCGTTGCACTGTTTCCGCTTGATGTTATCAGTCACCGCGGTCGCTTTGAATGTTCTGTTTCCTCGTGCGGGCATGTGGAGAGCGATGGACAAGAACAAGTGGGGGGAGGGGGGGGGGGTGACGAAATGTTGAGTGTTATCTCGCGCGCTTGTTCTTCGCAGGAAGTGCTGGGAAAGGGCGCGTGCATTTGGTCAAGTGCCCTTTCTTAGCTCTTCCATTGACGACGGCAAGTGGATACTATCATACAGAAAGGAATCTACAAGAGCGGACACTCGCATATCGCAGCGGCCGAATTGACTGCAGCCGCCGACATCAATACCTGAACCAAACTTTCGGTTTTGGGCGTGCGCGTTTTGAACGCTAGCTGGAACGCGTTATGCCGGTTGCGCTAATCGGCACGGCATTTTTTTTACTTCTACTGCTCAACCGTGCGCGGTCTTGGTGCGGAATCCTGTTATTATTAGGTAGAAATGATTGCGAACGATCTTACAAGCCTCCATCGAATGTGCGCTACGCGAACTTTCGTATTTAAGACCCAAGACGCCTTGTGAAATGAGGACCGGTTTACTTTGATCTATATAAATGCCTCCAACGCTGTGGCACCAGGTAAGCAACAGTGGTTCCCGTGCAAAGCTGCATCGGACGACATGAGCTAAACAAAAGTTCAATACAAGCAAGTTTCATATTGGTAATAACACCTTATAGGAATAATGCGTGTAGAGGCGAAACGCGTCGTAGTGGTGAATGGGCGGCATTACAAGCAAAACCAATTCGCTCTTACGTACATGGCGTAGAAAATACCCGACTCATCCCAAACAATACTGTACATAACGTATCCCGAAAACATCCCGTTTCCAAGCATTCCCCTATTCCCGAGCCTTATTCCCCGCAGGTTAATAGCACAAATACAGGGGCGACTGCGCGCTTCCAAAACAACTTGGCTTGAACCGACGCGATAGTACGCTACGTATACACAGAGGTGGCCAGAATACAGGCTCTCTGCCAGAGCATGATTGACGCTCTCAGAATTCCTTGTACTCGCACTCAACAGAAATCCTTGGCTCCAAAGTGTGTTTTCAGTTGATCAGAATACAGAATTTTCGAGTTACAAGTTTGTGGTGTTTGAGCTCCTGGGCGTCATATTTTGCGTGAGAATACAAGCGCTAAATCAGGTACTCGAACGCACCAACAGCAAAGAAATGTGATATACACGGACGCAGCTGCGTACAGAACTAACAACCGATTTGCAATCAGCGTGCTCGACGAGAAGGGCGAACAACTTACAGCCACATCCATACGTGCCAAGGACGCGAGCACCGCTTAAGAGCTGGGCACAGCCCTGGCCATCGCAACGTGCAAGAAGACCCTAGTTACCATGGTGACGGACTCGCAAGAAGCATGCAGAAAGTATGTGAACGGAAGGAACGGAAAAGTAGTACTTCAGGTCTTGAACAACACCGAGATAGGAGCAGCACAAATTATCTGGACGCCGGGAGACGAGTTTCTCGCGGGGAACCAGGTGGCGCACGCCACGGCTCGAGATAAAGCACGCCGAGCCATCTCCCACACTCAGAGAACACGGACCAACAACTCTGACCAGGATGATGATCGGATATCCAAGAAGTACTCGGATATCTTGGCACACTACAGGAAGCAGAGGCGTCGCTATACGCGCCCGCGCATAAGACGATGAGGGGGGAACAAGCGGTAACCTGGAGAAGACTCCAGGCTAGAACTTAGCTGCATGGAACACTGCTGCACGCCATGTATCCGGGCACCTACGGGCGAGACTGCAAGTTCTGCCCACCAGACACGCTCAACACCTTGCGCCATATGGTGCTGGGGTGCAGGAATAACCGAGAAATGCCACCGTCATCATCACCACCAAGCAATAACATGCAGGAAGAACCGGATTCAGAGGATAATAATAATAATAATAATATTTGGGGTTTTACGTGCCAAAACCACTTTCTGATTATGGGGCACGCCGTAGTGGAGGACTCCGGAAATTTTGACCACCTGGGGTTCTTTAACATGCGCCTAAATCTAAGCACACGGGTGTTTTCGCATTTCGCCCCCATCGAAATGCGGCCGCCGTGGCCGGGATTCGATCCCGCGACGTCGTGCTCAGCAGCCCAACACCATAGCCACTGAGCAACCACGGTGGGTGATTCAGAGGAAGACTCGGAAGACCAGTGGGAGGCTCTGCCGGTGACTCAAGACCCTGAGAACCAGCTACAGTTGGTGAACAGGCTCGGACGGCGGCAGCGAGTCATGGCTACCTGGACTGAGGAGGCCACCCACCGTTGGGCTCAAGAAGCCTGGTCTAGCAATAAGGTTTATTTCTCTCTCTATGCCGGCGCATGCAATGCACTCCCGGGTTATCACTGTTGACAATCGCTCGTCTCGTTTTCGACAAGCGTGAGTACCGAAAGAACGTTTATGTCATTGCGGAGCCATAAAAAGCGTCACAAACTTGTCCCACTAAGATTCAGTACACGCTCAACTAACTTTGTCACTATGGCCCAGGTACTTTTCGCTGCCTCACGACACGCGTGGCGAGCGTGCCTGAAAAGTATCCCAATCAGTAATAAAATTAATTACAATAATGCTCGGGGTCAGATAGAGCGTCACGAACTTGTCCCAGTAAGGTTCTGAACAAGCGAAACTAACTGCTTCACATGGCCGAGCTGCTCTTCCCGCTGATTGCGTCACAACACCAGGCTCGGCGAGCGCGCCCATAAACTACCGAATTAGTTACAATAATGCGGGCCCCACAGAAAGCGTTGCAAACGTCTCCTACTGCGAGTCAATAACTCAAATTACCGGCATCAGGACGAGTGAGCTGTTTTTCGCTAACTGCGTTACAAGTCTAGGTTCTGTGTCATAAGCCTAATTGCATGACACAAGAAACACACGAACACAGGTAACACAAGAAAACTAAGTCGCAATGTATAACTTAATTTATACGCAGAGCATTTAAGCTTTGCCGGGAGACAACAAAAAAGAATAAAACAATGTCTGTTAAATTTGTTTCCCACTTTTTTTTTTATGCTCGCGGCAGTAAGCGACTGATATTAATACTGGCGTGACGTATCTCTTGATCCCAGTTTTCGCATAGTGCCGCCTCTTCTTGGATTTTCTTTCTTATGATTTATCCTTCCAGTTGGAACGGTTGGATATTGAGTGCTGCACGGGCGTCAATGTACCGACAACGCGTCACCGGTAGTGCATAGATTTATCCTTTGGCAAGAGCGTGTCTAGTATATCAGTACAACCGATCGCGGTGTACCACAGCGATCACAAAGCTATGGTCAGTGGTAAAAGATAACAATCACGCAGTGACTTGTGTGTGACTTTGTTCAATCAACATAGCAATAACAATGTAAATAATATTAATCAATATAGTTCTCAATATAGTCATCCCAATAAAGATTCGCTGGTTATCCTTCTACACAAAGTGGAAGGGCACTAAAGCGCTTGGTCCTAAGAACCTGCTCCTTATGCGGCGTACATACGCAAATATTCGAAATTTTCGAAGAACGAATGTCACATTGCCCTATTCGATTAGGTGTTCGAATGAATAGTCACTTTTAATTAGTAAATACGAATCATTTCGAATAGCTTTTAAATTATTTAAAAATAGTCAAATGTTGTCTACAAAACGCGAAATTGGAGCAACTGTACTCTAAACTTTATCCTCTCAGCCATAGTATAGGCAAAAGCTATGACATGTTTTTAGTGGATGAGCATACCTCCCTCAAATAGCCAGATATTACCGGCTGTGCACTCTCTGAAGAGTCCTGAGAATGTGAAAAACACTCCGCATTTATTTCTAATGCTGCGCTTGGACATTTTAGTAAGCAAGCCTTGATAACGAGCATTGTGTAGCAACCATCTGTCACTTCGCTGTCCCCGCCGTGGCACTCAGTGCTCCTTATTCCGGAAATACAGTTTGCCTCGCCATAGGGGTCATTGCTACCTGCTCGAAACGAAGCAGGTGTCCGACAGGACCACCACCACTGCCACTCCACAAACCTACATTTATACATGAATAAAGGCAGTCGACTCTCCGATCTCAAACTGTCAAAAAGTTAATTAATTGCCAACACTAAACCGAGCTCCCAACAAATGTAATGAAAGGAACTTACTAACATTACTGATATGCCAACGAAAGCATCGTTTTTGATAATGATGAAAACAGGTCCTCGATAATTAAAAACTGCACGGTGTTGGAATCGCCTCTGATACTATTCGACTAGTGTTTGACTCGTTTTCTGGGTTTACTATTTGCCCATCCATAGCAATTTTTTTACGATGCTATACCTTAATAGGCGGCACACAAGCAGCTAAAAAACAAGGAAAACAGAATTGACGGCAATGCAAACCATTGTATTTTGGTCAGTAATTAACGGTCATAGAGTCATTGACGGCCGGCAGCAAATCGGACGCTGCGGTCCATGGCAAGAAGGAAGAAAAATTGAATGGATGAAGGAATGCATGTCTCATCTCCCTGTCTCTCGCTTTTAACCTCTTCGGTCTCTCGTGGTCACGTCATCTTCGGCCAATCGTTGCGCCCGCTCAGGTGTCGTCATTTTCGAAAACCCCTATGGTAGGCGCCCGTGCAAGTGCCGTCACACTCGGCAGATGGGGTCACTCCAAGGGCTCCACTGTCGGACATGTGACTTGTCACTGGCGTTGCCTCATGGTCTGCACGCGCTCAGCTAGAAGAGACAAGTTGTTCTTCGAACGACCTTTCTGAGCAGCAAAGAAGCTGTGCCCAGGACCAGGATCAACTACCTGGAGCCGTGCCAGGCTCCCGTTGCACTTTCGGGAAGAGTCAAGCAGGTGTGGATACAATAGCTCGACGCCGCATGAGGTGGGGGTCTCCAACTTCTCCGATAGGACCGGGAACGTGTTAAACGCGCTCCTGTGCACCTTATATGTATTGTGACGGCGAATATATGGGGTCGGGGAACTCCAGTGATTCCAGGTAAGGGGTCCGTATCTAACAATCGTTGACGTGCCATCCTTCAACACCCTTAAAACCTTTTTCGCGGGGACAACTTATTTTTCGTAAGACGACGCTACATTCGTCAAACCGTAGAACGAGTTTAAATTCTAATATTAACAAGAAAACTCAGTACCCTTCGACTCTGTGAATAAGGATGACCAGCGAAGCGGCGTATGTTGATAGTGAACTACACCTTTGCCGTGGGTCGGCCCGGCATTGCACTATCTTCGAGATTGGCCCACGTATAGGAAGTGCTTAACTCCTGCTTCACTTCCGCAGCGCGTCTGCCCGGTATTGCACTATCTTCGAGATCGGCTCAGGTATGCAGACTGCTTAACGCCTGCTCCACCTCCGCCGTGGATCAGCCTGGAACTAACGCGATAGCGTTAAAGGCCCCGTGCTGCAGAATATCCGGCGTCACCATCACGCATCGGCGTGCGGCGTCCAGGGTTGGACGCTACAAAACTAATAAAATTTCTAAGCTAAAATATGCAAAAAAGTCGTAAAGTACGACTTGCAAACAACCTACCGACAGGATAGCGCCGGACTGTAATTTGACTATACAATAAAACAGAATTCTGTTGCTTGAAAACTCAAAGAAACCCATTTTCCAGCGTTCCTACCACTCATGGACTAGCCACAGCGTCCGCCATTTGCGAGCGCCGGCACCTAAATATCTCGGGGGCCACGGAGTGGCGCGCCTGGTTCCTTGCACTTGGACAAGATTTAGCTCGCTGCCGTCGCATTGCGGCCCACGCAAGAGGGCGCGCTTGCACCAGAAAGCCCGCATTCATGCATGGCGTTCGCGGCCAGCGTGTCCCTGTAAGAATTATGGGGCCCTATAACGTAAAACTATTCCAATATGTTTTTATTCCATTCTCCTGACGTCAAATTTGCGTAACCGCCGATGCAAGCATCGGGCTGTCACCCACAGGGTTGTCTGAACAGACCAATCAAACGCTCCCCTCGTTCATAAGAGGTAACTTTTGTTGGCTTGAAAAACAAATAACATTGCCTACACTGAGCGGCTTGTCTTACCTAATTGGCTCACAAGAGGCAAGGAGCACGCTCCAGTCGAGAGGGATTCGATAGGACCGAGCCACTGCACTGAAAATCGATAACCGGATGAAGAGGGTGGTGCCGGTGTCTGCGATGGGTCCGCTTTCGCTTACTTTGCTTGCGGTGGCCCGTCGACAATCGTGACGGCATGCAACAAAAGCTTAAGAATGACGCTAAAACGGATCCTCAGCAAAGAAGAGTTGGCAAAATGAGGTCCTAAACGTGCCGAAAGTGCTCTAAAACGTTACACGGCCACGCAAAAAGTTTTATTACACGTAAATAAACCCATGCTCTTCAACAGGTGCGACTTGCCAGTGCCTGAGCGATCGGCGGCAGCCATCCTTTATTCGTTTCAGAACGGGGCAGCCTGCGGCTATTCAGAAGAAAATTAAGTTTTGTTCGGCATAATAATGCATCTTTATCGCGTACACGTCGCTTTGACATGGTGAGTTCTTGCGGTATTGTGACGTCGCGTGAGAGGCAGGTGAAGTGGGCGCAGCCCGAAAACTTTTGACCAATAACCGAGGGCTAATGGCGAAGAGGCATCGAATCAGAAATAACTATTTTTCTTTTGCTCGGTCAAATCATGCATAATCTGTGTGTACACGTTATACCAGATGGGGAGCCATCGCGGTTTTCGTGACGTCGCGTGACAGACAGGTGAAATGGGGGTGGTCCAAAAAGTTTTTGGCCAATCGCGGAGGGTTTTTCGCAGAATTGGAACAGAAAAGTTTGGAATAGTTTTACGTTATAGCGCCCATGGTTACATACGCTGCAGCTGCCTGGAAGGATGAGAAGCAGTCGGGGATCTTTGAATGCTATTGTGCTCCACCCTTAAAGGCGAGGCTTAAGCGTCCTCCATCTTTTGCACTATCTTCGGTATGGGCCCTCTTATGTGCCTGCACACGGACAGGACCATGGGGGAACTAGCTCTATACAGCTTCGCTGTAAATAATTCAGTACCATTCCCCTCTGTGAATGAGGGCAACCCCCGAAGCTTTGTAATATTAGCGAGGTTGCTAACGAAGTACAGAGTACTGCTGACCCGACAGACGTGGGCACCCATCTCGAGTCAGGGGTGCAATCTTGTACGCGTTCCAAAATAGAACGGAGGCGGTCCGTTCCACCGAGCCGCACACGATTGGTCAATTTGAACAGTGACGAACGCCATGATATCAATTGTGACGTGAGCCGTGGCGTTTTGCTGATGTCAATCATTCTGTGCTGTCTGCTATCGGACGAACGCAACGGAACGGACCGCTTATTTCCTGACGTAAAGAACGGACCACCTCCGTTCGATTTTGGAACGTGTACAAGATCGCACCCCAGATCTGCGTGCCGAAGTGAAGTGCCGGCTGGACGATGCAGTTGAGGGCCGGTCGCAGGATTGCGAGCTCTGTAGCTCAAGGGAAGACAACTGAATTGTTCAGGGATCGGTACAGCTCTCCGCCAGTCTAGGTAGCCAAGAGAGGGATGATTTAGTTAGGAATCATTCGCACTGTGTGGGTGAGACAGCGATAGAGATTGACGAGCTGTGTGCCGATGCACATCGTGAGCTGGGCAATGCAGTAGAGGGCAGCTCGCAAGATTGTGAGTTGTATCGCTCGAGTAAAGACTGCTGCATTGTTCGAGAATCGGTTGAGATGTCCGCCAGTCGAGGCAGAGGGAGAGTAGATTTAAATGAAAATCACTCAGACTGTGCGGGTAGGAGACCGATCCGGGCCGACGAGATGTGTACCGGCCAGCACGAGGCGCGAGAGAGCGGCGTGAAAAGGAATTCAAAGAGAAAGCGCCGTAGAAAGAAGTGCGGTAAAGACCGAAAGGCGGTGAATAATGGAGCGCAGCCAAAGATGGCGACAAACGCAAAATCCAGGGCGCAAGGAAAAGAAAGGTGCGGTCGTCGTTGGCGACGTGGGCGCATCAAGCGCGTTCTAGCCACCGGTCAAAAGGTGACCGAGAAGCATGTTCTGCACGGATGTGGACAAAGGGCGCGGGATAGTTTCGTTCCTCGTCGTTCCGTCGTTCTTCTCGGAGTGCAGTATGTAGTGCGAAGGAGTGCAAGGTGGCAAGACGAGACGAGGTGATAGGGAGTCGCGACGTGGTCAGTCGAGTTCGTGATGAACGCATGGCGCCAGGACGCAAATTGTCAGGAGACTCTAATGTCTTGGAGGAGCTCATAGTCTGTCAGCCCTTTTGTTGTTCCTCGGTAGCCAGAGTAGCTTTCGAACCGCGACCACCTCGAGTACGGCTCGAAAGTATGAGTCAGTTGTAAACATTTGAAACGGGAGGCCAAGAGAGCTTCCGTAGACGGAAAACGTGTTGTTTTGTTTTATTTTTGAACCTTCGAACATTTTCGCGATTTGAGGCTAGAGAGAGAGAGAGAGATATATAAGTTGAATGATACGAAATGCTGAGAGGTCGGCCTGAGGTATAATCCTCTAGCCAGCTACTCAGCATTGGGGGAAGGGGAAGAGGGAAAGAAAGAGGGAAGAAAGAGGTGCATGATGGGTGACGATGACGACAGAAAGAAGATGTAGAACATATGGCAAGCAATTTGGCATGCTCAAAGTCTGCAATCCAGGCCCGTAATTTTTAAATAGTTCAGTAATGCCTGGGTGGCCTTTAAACTCGATTGAGCATCTGGCAAAAGGCCTAAAATAACGTGCTCCGACAACGGTGCGCTGTCGAGACGCATAAGGTCATGTCCAACCTTTCACGCTCTTCCACGTACTTAGGGCAGTCACAAAGCACATGACCTATAGTCTTAGTCACAATGCACACCTCACAGTGTGGAGACTCGGTGCGTCGCATGAGGTGCACGTATCCGCGCGTAAACGCTACCCCCAACCTTAGTCTGTGCAGACGACTGGCACAGCTGCGTTGAATTTTCGGTGGTAGCCTAAAATGTATGGTAGGGTCCAATCTCTGGAGCCGTCTGTGGCGATTATCCGGATTGTCCCAGTGCTTTGCTGTCAATTTTCGGATGACACTGGAGAGGAGACAGTTGGCGTCCGCTCTTGAAAAAGGAATTGAAAGCAGTGACTCTCGTTCTTCGAGTGCTTTCTTCACTTCGGCGTCGGCCAGTTCGTTGCCCTGTATACCACAGTGACTGGGAATCCACTGAAATGTGATGTCGTGGCCATTTTCTTGCGCTAAAGTGCAGAGCTCGGCAGTTTGAAGAGCCAACACTCTGTAAGCGCTTTCTTTCAACACCACTCTAAGTAGTTCCAAAGTCGATTTTGTGTCACTGAAGATTGTCCATATTTGAGCAGGCTGTCGCGAAATATATTGAACGGCCTCTTTGATTGCCACTAGTTCCGTAGATGTTGTATTCATCTTGTTATGAAGACGAAACCGTCGAATGACTTGATGCGCCGGCACGACGAAAGCCGCTCCAGACGCATACGACGAGACCGATCCGTCTGTATACACGCTCACCGAGGAGTCATATACTTTCGACATTTATGCAAGTGTTAAATGTCTGATGTCGACGGTAGGTATTCAAGATTTTTTTAGAAATTCCGGGAATAGGTAGGCGTACCGGTATTTTGGACATACCCATGGGGGCATACGTGGAAGGTCAGCCGGGGCAAAGTATGCTGGTATGGCAGATTCTTGTTATTTAACGGCTCTTGAAAAAGTGGAGTCCGGCCGTATATCGGGTAGTGTCGATAAGGGATGGCGTCCATGACGGTACAGCAGTCGCAGGAATACTCGAAGAGGTTCGCATCGTAGATAGACAGGTAAAGGGGTGCCGCGAGTCTCCTCAATTGTTCCGTGGGTTGAGGTGCAACGTGGAACACCGAGACATGTTTTCAGCATCTGTGCCTGGGCACTTTCCAGCGTAGGCAAATATGACGGGCTCATAGTTGATAAAACTAGCAGGCTATACCAAATGTATCCGACGTAGAGCTTGGTACAGTCGGAGTAGCGAACGCTCAGATGGACCTCACTCATACCGGCCAGAAAGCGAAAAATTTGAGCAAGCGCAGTTAATTTTTTCGTTAACATTGCCACAAGTTTCGACCATGAAACACCGCGGTCAATGACAACGCCGAGGTATTTGTGGTGGGTGACATATGGGATGGAATTTCCATTGATCATAATTGGATACCAACACATAAGCTTCCTAGAATTCATTTCAATAAGTAAGGCACGAGCTTTAGGTTTTGTTTGAGAAGCTCCGAGATTTGAAAGATGCGATTTGGGTAAAAGTATTGTTTCGCGAGGTGTTAATGAATGAGTAGATAGGCTTTCTTTTTTTTGTGTGTGTGAGTAACCTGAAGGTCAAGGTTATCGGTGAGAGGCATATGGTAACGCGCGTGTGCATTAGTTAACCTTCTTTCTTTTAATAGGTGTATTTGAATTTTTTAATAGTAAGCGCGTAGGTTTGCAGTTAGTGCACAATTTGCACCGAGAAGCGTTCGTAGGTCTATTAGCGCGTGCCTTGTGTGCACGGAAGGAAGCAGGTTTATGACTGGGTTGCTCGTGTGTGTTGAGAGCGGCCGCGTTCTGGCTTCTCTAGTGAGCGCGCATGGAACGAGTTATTAGCAGACGCATTTTTTAACGGTTCTGCGGTGTGCGTGAGTTACGCAAGTTTAGTTGCGCGGTTAGGTAACGTGTCCTGTATGGACTAGAGAAAGACACGTGAGTAAGCGTGATGAAACGTTTGCGAAAAACGCAAGCACATGCTCGGAATAGGGACCACAAAGCTAGCGTGATTGTGATTACGTACCTATGGAGTTGGCCAGACTGTTCAGTGGCAACAGTACGTGAGATAAGTACGCCACTGCGGTAAGGTAAGAACAGGCTGATCGTGAAGTTAGGCTGCTTAAGTTATGTTTGGGTATTGGTATTTCAGAGCCTTCGGTTTAGTTCTGCGTAAACCTCGACTCTTGTGCTGCGCGACGGTCAGGTTTGGACGAACTCAAGGGGAACATGAACGCTCGCGTTGGTGGCACGAAATTTTGGGGCAAAATTTGGGGTTCCCAGTTGAGTGGCTTGCATTGAAAATTTTGATAGGAAGCCTAGTGGGTTAACAGCTGATTCCGGGCGTTTGCACGCTGAGTGGTATTGTGTTGCCGGGATCGACTCTTCTGTGCCGGTTGTTGTGAGATGGTTTAAGGCATTCGAAATGCGCAGGGACTGCAGAGAGCAAAGCCATATTCTTGCTCGTCAGCCATTCTCCTCCTGCCCAGTGGTTGTCAACACTGGCCAGGCGAGATTTTTCGGGCCATGGAGGAACTGTTAGGATCGGCCTGCAGGGGTAGTGCTCTGCAAAACATCTCAGACCGCTGCAGGTACTTCGATCGACCCGCGGTGGTGGCGCCCTTCAGAGAACCTGAGAGGACGACAGCGCTAACCGACCATAAACTTCCTTCGGAGAACTGTAGACTGCGGCAGCGTTAATCCACCATGCGCCTCGTTCGGAGAATCGGCGACGGCAGCAGGGCTGGTCACGTTTGGCGCCACATGCATTGTTGGTTGATTTGCCGGGTCTTCATGGTCTCTCTGCAGCAAGAGCTTCCCTAACAAAAGGGTGCTTTGCGGTACGTTTTCCCCGGGCCCCAGGATTCGTCGCAGTCTGCTGACACTCGTGGCGACTACAGGAGAAATGCAGCTCTGGAATTTAGAGGTGCCGGCTGGGGTCAGGCGTGACCACCTGGCTACGAGGAGGCACTCAACTCGGGTTCTGGGAATCCAAATTGCGAACGTGTATTTGTGAGCCCTCCTCCTCCAAAAAGGCGGGTCAACTTCGATGACGTTGGACGCTACGAATTGGCGGTGAACTGCTGTTTCCCTCACCTTGGGATCTAGGGAGAACGGAGTGTTTATAAGCAGCTGATCGTCGGCTGCTAGGGTGTGCTCGTCAGTGTGCTCTCTGATCGTGTTCGTGAGCTGTGTGCTCATGCTCGAGAAGCAATGTGTTTGGAGCTTCGTGCTCGTATGCTGTATGCTTCGTCTTGCGTGCTCCATTTGGGAGTCACGCTAGATTGTCGAATGTATCCCCTGTTTGAATGTAAAAATATGTAAATCAATCCTGCACACCTTGTCCTGTCCCCCCCCCCAAGTTCCTCCCTACGACCTACAACTCTTACAACTGTATGCCAGCGGCGGGATCGACCTCTCCAACTCTTACAGTACGTGGGTCCTTTAATGGCGAACTGTCCGTTGCCGTGCGTCAAACGCGGCATGCACATAAATGGAAAGCGAGGTGCGACTAGTCACTCCTCCACTATGTTGAGCCTCGGAAGATGATAAAGCACCGGGAGGTACTTGCGGGAGGTGCATGTGGTCACAAAAGACGGCATGACACCTTTTACTAACGAGTCCCGGCGCGTAGAAAAGACTCGCGCCTCACCGCACTCCATGGGCACACTCTGCTTCACCGTAGCCGAGGCGATCGTGTTTTGGTCGACATGCCAATGCTTGTGAGGTCACTCGAAAACCGTAAGTGGTCACCACAACGCAAGCCACACAAGATTAGTGCCCTAAACACCCCCTCTGAAAGCTGGCCGCTGCTTCGTTCACAAATTCAAAGTTTGCGGGATCGCAACGACCGGTTGGAACGCCGACAGAGAGAGGATGGTGCGAATGCAGACCCGGCCGAAGGCGGGTCCAAGTGTAGTATCTGCTCTTATCAGCCTAATATATTAGACGCGTTGTATTTGGACCTAAATATTAAACTTATTTTTGCATGTTGGCGGAGTGTTCAAAACCTCCTTTATCTCTACTGCGGGTGGGCCCGGTATTGCAGAATCTTCGTGATCGGCTCAAGTATGGGGTCAAATTCTCAACCTGCACGACTCGATAGATGGGCGCAATTTTTTCGAGGAACTAGCCACATACAGCTTTGCTTTAAAACACAGAAACCAGGTACATAATTAAAATGAAGTTGTCGAATCGATTGAGCCACCATGCACGTTGGCCTTTTCTTCTTTAGCATGGACATTTGGTAGAACCTAAGTTTTATGCCCTTACTTTGATTGCCTTTGTTCCCTTTAGCTGCTCACGTTCTTTCCCAGAAAACATTCATGCCCCTCGCTCGCTCATTGCATAGCGAATGTCTCATGTCTGGCGCATTTCATGCATAGGTACTGCTAGCGGAGGTTATCTGTCTAGCTAACGGAGGTTAGCGGCTGCTAAGTGTGAGCTGTGACAATTCCGATGTTCCACATCCTTAGCCATGGCTTTGAGTAGTAATCCCAATGCTAAGCTTAATACGCATGCAACCTGTCCAAAAAGGTGCACAGAGGCGCCACCGCTAGCGGTGCTCAACAGATAGAGTATGGCAGGCGTAATGCGAAAATTTTGGGTTCGAATTGCACTAGCGTCAAACTGCCCTGTGGGACGTTCCTTTCTCTTTCGGGCAGTCAATTAACTTGCAGTTAGTTTTACCACTATTTTTCGCGGGCTGCCTATTTATTGATTTGTTTGATTGTTTGGTTAAGGAAAAATCGAGCACTTCGGCTCCCTCATTTCTCACTGAACCCTGCGGTAATGCACAATGTTTGTGTTGTTTCTATGAATTTCCAGTTGCATGTTCCATGCTGATGCGTCAATTATAAATTGTGGGCAATGGTGGAGCAACGTGAAGGGTAATGAGCAATTGTGTTGGCATCTCTTGGTTTTAAATAATATCCCCACCAGTGGGACTAAAATGTAAACAATGTATTTACTTCTCCCGCCAGCTCGGTGGGGGTGGCGAGGCGAGGTTGGTCAGCAGAAGATCCTCTAGGAAACTCCGGAGGATGTGGTTTAGTGAGGCAACGTCGCCGCACAGGTAGCAGCATCGACCCATGACACCTCGATGAATGTGCGAATACGCATGGAGGGGGGGGGTGCGAAAGGTTGCGGATCTGAGGCCCATTCTCTCCACAACCAACCGAGACTTCCAGACACGGGTCCTGGCACGTGCTAAAGACGTCATCGAGAAGTACAGCCTGTGAGCCTACGTTGCTTAGCCTCACTTACGCCCCCCCCCCCCACACACACACACCTTGTATTAATAAAGTTGTTGCTCACTAACTCTCCCACCAGCTTTATTATCCGGCTCTTGTCTTGTCTTGATGGCCTTCGTTATCACGCCATCGTTGTCCCACCGTGATCATGATGCTGTCGTCATCGCGCCATCGTCGTCATACGGGCTTCATGATACAGTCGCCCTCATGCGATTGTTGTCGTACACTCTTCGTCATCAAAGTACCCTCATGCAATTGCCATGCGATCGTCGTCATTGTGCCGTCGTCGTAAATTCATCGCCGTGCATTCGCTCTCATGCAGTCATCGTGATGCCGTCGCGGTCGGTGCATCGGAGTCATTTTAAAGGGTAGCTGAGACCTTTTCCGGAAAAAATGAGTGAAGAGGAGTACGTCATGGTTTTCAACCCTCTGAATTCGAATATCGCATCGAAATTGAGCAAAAGAAAGCGCAAACAGATTTTATTTCGGCGATAAGTGCAGCAGCAGACTCAGGGTAGCTCGCGCCCCTCGTTTTCGCATGTGATTGGTCGGGAGCCTCGTGACGTCACCAATGGTGTTCGGCCGGACCGACTGCTGCCGCTACACACGAAGCACGGTGCAAGGTAGTTTAGTGCTATTTTGCTCAGACGGTCATGAAAAATTTCGCGACCTTGCGTTTCTCTGAGGCGTTCGGCGTTAGGTCCAAACCCCACGAGAGCGATTTTGCGCGCGACGGCCACGGGCGACGGATCGAGCGACAAAACAGGCCGTCGCTTGAAGAGATCGCTCGGTGTTGTCGCTCGATCGCTCGTTTCTAGAAATCTAGAGCTCGTCGCCCGGAAGTGGTATGAGCGACTACCCAATGGGCGTCTTGCGCTGGAGTTTGAGGTATAGTAGCGGCGCCTGGTGGCAGCGCGCGAAACGTTATCTGGGTAAAACCGGCTTGGGTAGTATTGATCCCTGGCTGTGGCGAAGTACGTTTCTAGCGTGGGCTTTGCGTCGATTCGCCCTTTTTTCTGCCCTGTTGCGAATGTGAAAAGGCTCGTCACTTCTCACAGACCACGCCGACCACGCTGCGAGCTGGCCGCAGCCTACAGTTTAATGGTACGCCCACACTAGCGACAAAAACGCGCGCGACACGCCGCACGCGGCAAGCGCCCGCATGGCAGACGCGTGCGGGCAAGTCCACAGTCGCGTTTTGCGGCACGCGGCAGCGGCCCGTGGAGTCCCGCGTTGTCTCGTTCCATTCGATACTTCTCGCGACAACGCGCTCTCCGTTCTGCCCATTTCGTCTTCCATCGGAAGTGTGTGTGTTTTTTTGCGCCACTGCCGGCCACGCTCAGGCATGTCGGATACGGACGAGAAGCTACTGGTGACTGTGAACACTATAATACTTGTTTGTTCTTTACTTGTGCGACGCCGACGTGCCAGACAGCGGACGAGAAAGTTTTGAGTGCGGTACAGGGACACTGAGGGCCAGGCGCACACTCTGCTTCCCCACCTTCACCAATTACTCACCTGTCATGCCAAACTGCTGTCCATAATGTGCCAGCGGTTGGCGCGCAGCTCCTTGTCCGACGCTCGATTTATCATAGAGGTACGCATATCCGCGAACGGTTTCTAAAAACGCCTCCATTGCGAGGCGAATTCTTCGTCGACGCCTCAGTGGCGGTGTGGTAAGGCTTAACAAAAACAGGCCCCTTGACTGGAAATGGCCTCTGAGATTTTACGGCGCGCGTGTCACTGTTCAGTCTCAGAGCCCATAGGTTATGATTCTTTGCTTATGCGACAGGTGGCGCCACAACAGCGCGGCTCGTAAAGCGGCTCGCTTCTGATTGGTGGACGTTTCGCGTCTGCCGCGAAAAATGGGTCTCGCACTCATTTGCGCGTTTGCCGCGCTTTGCTGCCGCTTTTCGTGAATCTTGCCGCGCGCGACAGCACCGCTCGCCGCGCGCGTTGTGTCGCGCGCCTTTTTGTCGCTAGTGTGGACGTACCATAACGAAAACGGACTCTCCGTGAGACGTAACGCTGGAAGCAGGAGGAATCGGCGACGCCGATCCGGAGTGACCGAGCTCAGCCTCGAAAGAGCGTCACCGTCGTTACGTCTGCGTCGTGGGCTGCCATGAACAAGATGGCCTGAATCCCAACATCAGATTCTACCATTTCCTCCAAAGCCTCACGAAGCGGAGCGTCGGGCGCGCGGGATAGCTGCAGTTCGTCGCGTTGTGTAAGCGAAACTTCGCGCCATGCTGACTGCTTCACCTGTCTTGAAGCTTGATTGATTAGCTGCGTTCTAAAATTCGGTCTTTTGCACCTACAGTCCCGACGGCAGACCACGGCATATCAGCAGGCATGGCTCGTGATTCCCGATTTGAGACCCGGCCGCAGCGAAAATTAACAATTCAACTGGTGCGAAGTGGTGAAGTGACCGGGTGTGTGCAAATGACCACAAATTGTCGGGCTGATTCGGTGAGAATTCACTACCCCACTACGAGCAGCACAGGTTAGAGAGATAAATGTGCCCATCCTTGACCTCAAGCCAGCACGTTGAGGCAGCGCAGCAAGGTAGTACTGATTGCAGCACATCGATGTTCGAGCGCTCTCATTAAAAGCTGCATCAAGCGAGAAACGCACGAGCTCGCGCTGCAGCGTGATTTGCTCGTACGTTACTGCGTGCTCATATGCATTGCATCAGTTATTTATCAGTTGCTAAAGGGACAAATGGCCGCTACTGCATTGTAGGAGGCCCGCCGCTTCGCAGCATGCTGAAAGACCGCTGCCGTCGCGGCGCGTACCGTCGTGTGCTCGAGCAGTTCCGTACACAAGATGTCTGCTTATCGCTGCTGTGAATTCATTGATAGCAAGCATTTGCTCCTGTTTGTGCGCCTGAATCTAGCAGCGTGCAAACCTTTCCTGAAGTTCAACTTCGTACGCGACTCGCTTCACTTGTGATTGACACCACGCTAAAACTTCGCCGCTTATTTCTTCAACAGCGTACACGTCTTCGGCGTTGCATAATCTATTGCCTCTACGCAGTGTGCCACCCCCGAAAAAATTTTCGGCGCCCGATATTCGCTGCAAACCATGGCACAACAAACTCGAAAGTGGCGGGTCCATATTGTAAACGTGCTTTCCGAAGCAGATGACCGAGCTTGGTACTACCCAGTTCAGGACAGAGGGCGCTTTTTAACTCCCTTTTCGCAGCGTCCCCTGGGCAATGCAAAAGACCTATGGTGCGAAGCCGGAACTGGATGTACATAATTCAAATACTACTGCTTGTCGCACGGAACGAGCAAACTATTGAATTTTGCACGTGCAAGAATAAGAACCTAGTGCAAGACCTTCAAAATATTTTGTGCTCCTTTTTACAGTAAAATACATCAACTTCAATTGATAAAGCACGAGTCACGCTAGTTTCGGCGCACATATTGCTGCCCTCATACCTGGAAGTCGTCGCTCAAAGCCGTCGCTCGCGTGGAGTTCGGCTTGTAGGCGACGAGTGAACGCGACAGCCATCGCCTCGCTTGTCGCGGTCGCGTGCAAGATCGCTTGTATGGGGTTTATACTTGTACATGTGCTTGTCCCTAGCTGTACGAGCTGTTTACGAAGAGCCGGCCTCTCCAAGAAGCAAAAAATGCTGGTGCAAACAGTGCTTTCCAGGCGAACGAAGGCGAAGTGTTAGCATCTCCTTGTGTTGGAAATGTTCTTTGGTGAGTATGTTTTTTGCTTATCTGCACTCAGCGAGCGAGTGAGTACGTTTCCGGGCAAACAACTGTGGTGCTATGTTCCTGCATGCCCCCTCGTAGAACGTAAACGGTGATGCGATCTTCGTCATTCGTACGCTGTCCCGAAGCTGTCGGCAATTTACACAGACGGTTTAAACGCGGTAAAAGTTTACCGGCTGTTGTAGCAAGTGTAGTATAGAACCTTCATCAGCGCGTCATCCGCACGCTACTCGTAACCGCCGAATTCCGTCGGCTATATGAGATGGTCGGTTTCTCTATGTGCGCGAGAGAAGGGGGAGTGCAGTGTCCTGGCGTGAGCCGGCTTTCACACACATGCAAACTTTACACTTGCACTGCATTATGATAGCTGCATGCAGGCTGTTTGACAACACACGTGCGAATAGAAACTTCGCGGTGCATGGCAATGAAACCTGCGTCAAGGGTGGTACATAAACATGTAACTTCCGTTCAGCATGCTAACACGAAGGAGAATCCAAAGCACGCATTATTGATAAACTGGTAGCAATCGTCGTCACGTAAGTGGTTAGAGCAGAGCACTGTTGTTCTTGAGCGCTTGAAGTTCTTTCGCTTCACAGCAGCCTCCCACTTATCTGAATCCTTCTTGTCTTGCGGGAACTAATGCAACATCGGAACATTGTCGCGGCTGCTGGTGTTCGTGCAACCGTAGGCTGCACAGAACACCGGCACGATCGGCCTACAATTTCAATTGATGCTGCGCACCTCAACTACCACTCTACATACACACAAACAAAGGAATGTTGGGTCGAGCGAAGCAGATTAGGACGGCACGCACGTAGAAATAAGCACGGTCAGGCACGGTCGCGGAGACTGCGATGGAACGGAACACCAGTGGTGACGTCACTAGGCCGCGATTTCCGGTCTCCGCTCGCACCGTCAGCGTCAGCAGCAGCGCGCGGCATTCGACGGAGGGCGCCGCGCGCCCCCCGACCGCGCAATTTTTACCGATGATTACGTCGCTCCTAAGCGAAAACTCCCCCCCCCCAAAATTTTACCTGCATGGTTTATAAGGTTCCCGCATCCGTATCATTATCATCATCATCGTCAGCCTGGTTACGCCCACTGCAGGGCAAAGGCCTCTACCAAACGTTTCCAACAACCCCGGTCATGTACTGATTGTGGCCACGTCGTCCCTGCAAACTTCTTAATCTCATCCGCCCACCTAACTTTCTGCCACCCTCTGATACGCTTCCCTTCCCATGGAATCCAGTTCGCAACCCTTAATGACCATCGGGTATCTTCCCTCCTCATTACATGTCCTGCCCATGCCCATTTCTTTTTCTTGATTTCAACTAAGATGTCATTCTCTTGCGTTTGTTCCCTCACCCAATCTGCTCTTTTCTTATCCCTTAACGTTACACCCATCATTCTTCTTTCTATAGCTCGTTGCGTCGTCCTCAAATTAAGTAGAACCCTTTTTCGTAAGCCTCCAGGTTTCTGCCCCATAGGTGAGTATTGGTAAGACACAGCTACTAAACAGTTTTCTCTTGAGGGATAATGGCAACCTGCTGTTCATGATCTGAGAATGCCTGCCAAACGCACTCCAGCCCATTCTTATTCTTCTGATTATTGCAGTCTCATGATCCGGATCCGCCGTCACTACCTGCACTAAGTAGATGTATTCCCTTACCACATCCAGTGCCTCGCTGCCTATTGTAAATTGCTGTTCTCTTCCGAGACTGTTAAACATTACTTTAGTTTTCTGCAGATTAATTTCTAGACCCACCCTTCTGCTGTCCCTCTCCAGGTCAGTGAGCATGCATTGCAATTGGTTCCCTGAGTTACTAAGCAAGACAATATCATCAGCGAATCGCAAGTTACTAAGGTATTTTCCATTAACTTTTATCCCCAATTCTTCCCAATCCAGGTCTCTGAATACTTCCTGTAAACACGCTGTGAATAGCATTGGAGAGATGGTATCTCCCTGCCTGACGCCTTTCTTTATTGGAATTTTGTTCGCATCCGTATCCGCATACGTATATGGGCGTCTTATTGAATTCGACAGACTCTTCAGCTTCCCTTTAACTTTTTCGTCTGAACGTCGTCATGCTGTCATCGTCACGCCATCACCGTACAGTCTATGTCACTCGATCTTCTTCGGGCACTCGGTTTCATTCGAGTGTCCTGATCTTATTGTCATGTCATCGGTGTGATTGCGTCTTCGTCATACAGTCGTCGGGAAGCCGCCGCAGTTTGCTCGCCGTTTACAATATTGCTCCACTCGTGTGGTATTTGCTTGTTCAAGCGATGCGCGTGGGCGCCATCAGCCGAGAAAAGAGGAGGAAGAATGAACTGGGTTCGCACTGAGAATGTAATCGGTCAGCGCTGCAACCGCTGTTGTAAATATAACCTGTAAATTGTTGCTCGTCTTAATGACTCGTCCTTCGCGTAACAATATTTCACTGCATTTGCCATCATGTTTACCGCATATTTGGCTATAATAAACTTCCTTTTTATTTCTTACTTGCTTTGAGCTGGTATATGACATATGAACATGAATATATATAGCTCAATAAAACCTGTTGTTGAGCGAGTTGGTTCGTAACGTGCACGAGAAGATGCTGCCCCAAAAACAGTCAAAGATGAGAGGGTGTGAACACGGACAAGCGGAATTTTTCAACTAAATTGTATTGCCTTCAGATGCGACAATATATGGGGTTTACGAAACATGCGCAATGAAGGAAGAAACAAATCCAGCGAGATATGAGCATAATAATTACGTCATCGCACATGCTTGGTGCTTGGTGGAGGGTGCCGCTCCCCGTCCTCACCACGGAGCTCCGCAGCGGCCGCACCGCCCTGCTTTCCGCCATGGCTCCCGGTGATGACACCTTGTCTCCTTCTACTCCTGCGACCCCGACAACAATGTACGTTACGGTTACCAATCCCCCCGATCCTGGCATAATCTCCGGCAAAGATAATGTCGACGTTGAGGACTGGGTCAACCTGTATGAGCGTGCGTGTCAGCCAAAAAAAAAAAACGCTGGCACCCTACCATTATGCTCGCGAATCTCCTATTCTACTTGGCCGGAACTCCTCGTGTCTGGTTCCGGGAACACGAGGATGAGATCTCTAGCTGGGATGCTTTCAAGGAGAAGCTCGTCGACCTCTTTGGAAATCCCACCAGTCGGCAGCTGGCTGCTAGAAAAGAGCTTGCTACCCGAGTTCAGTTTTCTACTGAGTCGTATGTCTCGTGCATGCAAGACGTGCTCGGTCTTTGCCGTAAAGTCGACGAGAAAATGGCCGAGGTTGACAAAGTCAGCCACGTACTTAAAGGGATCGCGGACGACGCCTTGAACTTGTTGGTCTTCAACAATGTGTCCACCATCGACGTCATTGTCAAGGAATGCCGCCGCTTTGAGCTCACCAAAAGCCGCCGCGACATTCCATAGTTCTCCCAGCTCCCTTCGTCGTCTTGGGTTGACCTTAGCGATTCACTTCCTTTAAATGAGCACCTCACACGTATTGTTCGCCGCGCACTCGAGACTAAAAGTCCTGCGCTGTTCCATTCACGCCCACTTGAACCCACCATTGACCAACCAGCCCCAGCGATCTCCTTCATTCAGGCAGTTGTACGGCAAGAATTTGAAAACGTAGGTTTTGCTGCTGCTTGCTCCGTCTCCCGACCTGTTACCCAACCGGTGCTGACTGCTCCACCTCACAGCGATCTGTATTCCCCTCCCAGATGCCGCAACCCTGCCGAGTGGAGACCTCCGGACGACAAGCCCATTTGCTTCCGTTGCCTCCGCATTCGCCACGTCGCTCGCCACTGCCGTACCTCCTGGACGTCGCCGCATTCGACCTCCTTTTTCCCATCTCCTCGCCCATATGCCGACCCGCGCCGTTACTCACCTCGCCGTATTCCTCCTACCTCTGACGTATCCATCGATGTCAGTCGTCCTGCCCAGCTGAGGCGCCGTCGGTCCCCATCGCCTCAGTCACGCCGCTATTCGTCGCCAAACAATTATGCACCATCGCGGACGGAAAACTAGGCCATGGAGCTCTTGGAGGCAGTGCTGCATTGCGTTCGTCCTGTACAAATCCTCCGTTGACGCTCCTCACCCACACGAACCTAACTGAAGTAGACGTAGATGGTGTTCCGTTGACGGCATGAATTGATGCTGGAGTCCGTGTCCATAATGAGCGCCAACCTATGTCGTCGCCTCAAAAACGTTCTTACGCCTGCCATCACTCGAGCCATGCGCGTCGCCAATGGCGCCTCTGTTGCCGTAAGGGGTACGTGCACTGCTCGCATAGGAATTGCTGGCCGCCAAGTTCCAGTCCTGTTCACAGTGCTGACCAGTTGCCCTCATGACCACATCTTCGGTTTCAACTTTCTGACGACGCATTCTGCCCTCATCGACTGTGCCACCGGTACGCTGTGCCTCGAGCTTCCTCTTCTTTCAGACATTCAACCCGAACAAGTGAACCCCCTCTGCACTACAGCGTTCGTTCGCTTACCTCGAAAAGGCCTAAGCTTCGTCGAATTGGCCCCAACGGCAACCATGCCTGATGGCGACTATGTCGTCGCACCTATTCGTGATGTCCTCCTGGCGCGCGACATCTTTGTGCCACACCCATCGTAACCATTGCCGCTAATCGGATGTCTCCCCGTTATCAATTTTGGCTTGACGAAGCAAGTGTTACCTGAAGGCATAGCGGTGGCCACGCTCCGGTAATTGACAGACGACCACGTCACGGCTTTTGTAGCCGACGCATCTCCAGATCATCCTGATTACCCGCACAATGCCTTGAACCTCGACGGCCCATTCCATCCCATGGTCGCTCCGGACCTCGCACCTGACCAAGCAGCCACCCTATATCGCATTTTGCTTTCCTACCGCGACATATTTGATACTGACAATCGACCACTTGGTCAGACGTCCCTTATTAAGCATCGGATAAACACCGGGGATGCTGCTCCCATTCACCGCCATTAGAATCGCGTGTCCACGGCAGAGCGGCAAGTTATTCAGTAAGAAGTCCACAAGATGCTCGCCAGAGGCATTGTTAAGCCCTCGTCGTGTCCTTGGGCGTCACCGGTCGTGCTCGTCAAGAATAAAGATGGCACGTGGTGTTTCTGCGTTTATTACCACCACCTAATCCGAATTACTAAAGAGACGTTTAGCCTTTACGACGAATCGACGACGCTCTTGGTTGTCTTCACGGTGCCCAATCCTTTTCTTCCATCGACCTTCGATCTGGTTATTGGGAAATTTCCGTTGATGAGCAAGAAAAAGAAGAGACCGCTTTCGTCACTCCAGAAGGCCTCTAATATTTCAAGGTTATGCCATTCGGTTTAGGCAATGCCCCAGCCACGTTCGAACGGATGATCGACTCTCTGCTTCAAGGTTTCAAATGGTCAACTTGCCTTTGTTACCTATATGACGTCGTTGTGCCTTCTCCTACATTTCAGACGCACCTTGAGCGCGTCGCAACTATCCTTGCCGTCTTTCGCAAGGCTGGGCTCCAATTAAATTATTCAAAGTGCCACTTCAGGCACCGACAGATTACAGTGCTAGGTCATTTCGTCGATGCTTCCGGAGTACAACCCGACCCGGAGAAGGTTCGAGCCGTGACAGCTTTTCTGCACCTGAGTCTGTCAAAGACGTCCGGAGTTTTGTGGGGCACTGTTGTTATTTCCGATGGTTCGTGAAAGATTTCACAGCAATCGATCGACCACTCACTGAACTTCTGAAGAAAGACGTGCCTTTTACCTGGTGTTCCCCTCAGGCTGCCGCATTTTCATGCCTTATCACGGTTCTCACCAATCCACCAGTCTTGGCCCACCTTGGTCCTTCCGCCCCTACAGAGGTCGGAACCGATGCCAGTGGTTATGGGATCATCATCAGCAGCAGCAGCAGCAGCTTTGTTAAGCCCACTGCAGGGCAAAGGCCTCTCCCATACTTCTCCAACTACCCCGGCCATGTACTAATTGTGGCCATGTTGTCCCTCCAAACTTCCTAATCTCATCTGCCCACCTAACATTCTGTCGCCCCCTGCTACGCTTCCCTTCCCTTGGAATCCAATCCGTAACCCTTAATTACCATCGGTTATCGTCCCTCCTCATTACATGTCCTGCTCCTGCCCATTTCTTTTTCTTGATTTGAACTACGATGTCATTAACACGCGTTTGTTCCCTCACCCAATCTGCTCTTTTCTTATCCCTCAACGTTACACCTATCATTCTTCTTTCCATAGCTCGTTGCGTCGTCCTCAATTTAAGTACAACCCTTTTCGTAAGCCTCCAGGTTTCTGCCCCGTACATGAGTACCGGTAAGACACAGCTGTTATACACTTTTCTCTTGAGGGATAATGGCAACCTGCTGTTCATGATCTGAGATTGGCTGCCAAACGCACCCAGCCCATTTTTATTCTTCTGATTATTTCACTCTCATGATCCGGATCAGCAGTCACTACCTGTCCTAAGAAGATATATTCCTTCACCACTTCCAGTGCCTCGCTATCTATCGTAAACTGCTGTTTTCTTCCGAGACTGTTAAACATTACTTTAGTTTTCTGCAGATTGATTTTTAGTCCCACCCATCTGCTTTGCCTCTCCAGGTCAGTGAGCATGGATTGCAGTTGGTCCCCTGAGTTACTAAGCAAGGCAATATCATCAGCGAAGCGCAAGTTACTAAGGTATTCTCCATTTACTCTTATCCCCAATTCTTCCTAATCCAGGTCTCTGAATACCTCCTGTAAACGCGCCGTGAATAGCATCGGAGAGATCGTACCTTCCCTCCTGACGCCTTTCTTTTATGCGAAGCATAATACGAGAGCTCAACCCAGCTCCTCAGGCGCGGCGGTGTCGCCATGAAACCACGTGACACCGTGACGTCACGACAGAGGAGAAGTGGCTTTGGCTCAACTCTTGCAAGACGGGCTGGGTGGGAATCGAACCAGGGTCTCCGGAGAGTGGGACGGAGACGCTACCACTGAGCCACGAGTACGATGCTTCAAAGCGGTACAAAAGCGCCTCTAGTGAATGCGGTGTTGCCTTAGAAACGAGCTGTTTCTAAGGCGTGCGTCTCTTGCTCAGGCGCACATTTCGTTGCCGCGCCGAACGCTGCTTTGCTCGACGCTCACCGCGTCCAATGCGGGGCGCGTAGTCGCTGCCCTGTAGCCCATTGTCTTACACACCTTGGCGGGTCGACGGTAACGCTGTCGCGTTCCACTCTTGAAGGCGAAGCAGTAATGCATGAGTTGTTTCTTCGTCTAGCCGAACCAAATATAGCCAAGCAACAGCAGTTCACCAGGCTAAACAGTGGTTCAACAACTAAAATAAAGGCTAGTATGCTTCGCATCCTGGGCTTAACCTTACCTAAGCCACAGCCATTTTATTGGGATTTTGTTGCTTTCTTTATGGAGTACTACAGTGGCTGTGGAGCAGCTATAGGTATCTTTCAGTATCTTTACATATGGCTCGTCTACACCCTGATTCCGCAATGCCTCCATGACTGCTGAGGTTTTGACTGAAACAAACGCTGTCTCGTAATCAATGAAAGCTATATAGAATGGTTCGTTATATTTCGCACATTTCTTTATCACCTGATGGTTATGGGATCACTGCCGTCTTAATGCAACACGGACACGACCACGTCATAGCCTACGCTAGCCGGCTCCTCACAACTGCAGTGCGCAACTATTCGATTACCGAAAGCGACTCTCTTGCTCTCGCCTGGACTGTTTCAGATTTCCGCCCATACTTATGTGGCAAGCCCTTCTCAGTATTCACAGACCATCATGCGTTCTGTTGGCTTTCGTCGTTCAAGGATCCTACTGGCCGACTCGGTCGTTGGGCCCTCTGACTACCAGAATATCTCTACACAGTGACTTACAAGTCGGGACGCCAACACCAGGACGCAGATTGCCTTTCTCGCTACCCAGTCGAAGACGCGACCTCAACGTCTGATACTGACACCGACGCCAGTGTTCTCTCTATTTTTCCACTGCTCCATGACGCCGATGAACAGCGCCGTGACCCGTCCTTGCCTATAACCATTGACCACACTTCAACATGGCGTACTCTACCGCCACAACGTTCACCGCGGCGGCCCTGCATTATTGCTTGTGACGAACTTCACGACCTCCTGACTGCCGGTCACCTGGTTGTGTCACGTACCTGCGACTGGATCCGCCGACGCTTCTTTTGGCCAGGGTTTGCTCGCTCCGTTCGAAGATACGTAGCTGCGTGTGAGAAATGCCAACGACGCAAGACACCATCTACGCTCCCTGCTGGGTACCTTCAACCACTCGACATTCTGGCGCAACCATTCTTTTGGTTTAGTTTCGACTTACTTGGCCTTTTTCTCTTTCTACCTCTGGGAACAGGTGGATCACTGTGGCCACGGATTCCGCCAAGCACTACGCTATCACCCGAGCGCCTCCCGACAAGGTGCGCCACAGACGTCGCCCATTTTCTTGTACGCTACGTGGTTTCATTACATGAAGCTCCTCGACAACTTTTCACACACCGTGGCTGGACAGTCCCACCAAAAGTTATCATGGACACCCTGCAGTCCTGTGCCACGAGGCACAAGCTATCCACGTCATACCATCCGCAACCAAATGGCCTTACGGAGCGTCTCAATCGCACTCTCACAGACATTCTCGCGAAATATGTCTCTTCAGACCACATTGACTGGGACCTCGCTCTACCGTTTGTCACATTTGCTTATAATTCCTCGCGCCACGACACCGCCGGTTATTCGCCACTTTTCCTTCTGTTCGGCCTAGAACCAGCACTGCCTATCGACACAACCCTCCCGGCACACACGGCACCGACCACTGTGCATATGCACTTGACGCCATCGCCCGCTCTGCCCACGCAAGGGAAATTTCCCGTGACCACCTTTTGAAGTCGCAAGAGAGTGAAAGGCGTTTGTACGACCGGCGACGCCAAGATGTGCACTTCCCGCCTGGTTCTTTGCTGCTTCTATGGTCTCCGTCGCGTCAGCTCGACCTGTGAGGAAACTGCGGTCTCGTTACGCAGGCCCATACTGAGATCTTCGTGCCGTGACTGCCGTCACCTACGAGATCGCCCCTGACGCCCCATCTGCTTCCCAGACCAGTGATGTGCACGTTTCACGACTGAAGCAGTATCACCCTCCCAGTGATACTGCAGTGAGCGCCATCAGCCGAGAAAAGAGGAGGAAGAATGAACTGGGTTCGCACTGTGAATGTAATCGGTCAGCGCTGCAACCGCTGTTGTAAATATAACCTGTAAATAGTTGCTTGTCTTACTGACTCGTCCTTCGCGTAACAATATTTCACTGCATTTGCCATCATGTTTACCGCATATTTGGCTATAATAAACTTCCTTTTTATTTCTTACTTGCTTTGAGCTGGTATAAGACATATGAACATGAATATATATAGCTCAATAAAACCTGTTGTTGAGCGAGTTGGTTCGTAACGTGCACGAGAAGATGCTGCCCCAAAAACAGTCAATGATGAGAGGGTGTAAACACGGACAAGCGGAATTTGTCAACTAAATTGTATTGCCTTCAGATGCGACAATATATGGGGTTTACGAAAGATGCGCAATGAAGGAAGAAACAAATCCAGCGAAATATGAGCATAATAATTACGTCATCGCACATGCTTACGTAACTATGTGTAAACGTGTGGCGCGGAGACGAAAGAATGTTGCACATTTGGTAATGCATTAGGTTATACGATCGCAGGGGTCAGACTTATTACAAAACATAACGAGCTCCAGTGTAAAGTAAACGTGTGACAAGCCGTTGTCTGCGAGTTTCGGTCTACGCTGCCGTCCCGCATCATCGTGATGCTGCTTTCGCAGTTGGGTTTCTTCAGCTCGTTTTCAACGCTCAGCTGCGGCTTCGCGCGATTGTAAAACGGGGTCAGACTCGCGCCAACGACGTTTCTCTTCGACTTTACGTTGCATCCACTCAGGAGGAGAAAGCAGCACCCGCGGTAGAGCGCCTTGCTCCGACGGGTTCGCACGTCACGCCTCGTTTCTCGCATGACGAACATCCTTGGCCGTAGCGTACTTCCGAGGAGGGTATGCAATACCTTACTGGTTATATTATACTGGATGATTCGGATGCTTGTATTGAGCTTGTTCTTTATTGAAACGTTTGTTGTTCTATGTGTTGTATGGGTGATTTTAATGAATGTATGCACTGTTCGCTTCACTTTGCTGAGCGCTTGTAGCCTCTGCCTTAAGGGGACATGAGGCAGTGCACTTTTTCCTTGCCTACGGGGGTATGAGCCATTGCTGATGATGATAATTTTTGTACCAGTTGACTAAACGCCGCGTTTTTTAGGTATGAGCTATTGCAACGAGTCACTTAGGGCTTTCGCTTTAAAATTTAGTTGACAGTTCTCGCGTGTTCCATACCCTCTCCTAGGCGCTGCAACTTTTTGTAAGCATCTCTAAAACAGTAGGATGTTCTTTTTTCGTTATCTTTTCTGGAAAAGGCCAGGTAGCCTGAATTACATGATCACCATCTCAAGGCGAATGAAATACCCGCAGTTTTTGTGAAAGTGCGGATGATTTCTTGTGCTTTCCTGCTTTTAGTTTTAGAATTTACATTTATGCCCTACATCTAGCAAACAGAAGAGCCGGTTTGATCTTGCGACTGGAAATGGCTATCGAAGTTGAAAGTTACCTTTGAGCTTCCTTGAGCGTCCGAGATGCCAGCAGCCTTTGGACCACCATTTGGTCCAGGCATACGCGGTATATTGACATTGCAGTAGAGCCCAAAAAGCAAGACCAAACCGTTTCGTCACTCGTAATGTCGAAACTGTAGCTGTTAAGAGAAAATTACAGAATTACCGCTATGTTGGGATTGGTATTCACTATTTTTATAATCACTAAATGCTCTGCTTGCTACTTTTAGTTGCGCTTATATAGAAAATACCACAGTTGCCCGCACACATGCTGATCACCAATCTAGAGGGTCTTCGCTTTTTGCGAATGTCTATCCACTTCAATGAACACTGTACTCCTCCTCCCTCACGAGGTGCATAAATCAGCGCACCTACAATGTCACCTTTATAGATAAAGATATCAAAGTGCTTTTATCTGGTAAAGCTACCATAAGTCATTGGGTATAAGTATCAATAACGGAGTGATCATTCTCAGACCTTCAGTGTTATGGGGCGCTATAACGTAAAACTATCCCAAAGCTTTCTATTCCAATTCTGTAATGAGAACTCCGCGATTGGTCAAAAACTTTTTTTGTACCACCCCACTTCTCCAGTCTGTCACGCGACGTCACGAAAACCGCGAGAGCTCCCCATCTGATATGACGTGCACAAAATGATTATGCATGATTTGACCAAAAAAAAATTATTTCTGATTCGACGCCTTTTCGCCATTCGCCCCCGCCTATTGGTCAAAAGCTTTCGGGCTGCACCCACTTCGCCTGCCTGTCACGTGACCTCACAAAACTGCAGAAACTCACCGCGTCAAAGTGACGTGTACGCATTAAAGATGCAATAATATGCCGAACAAAACTGAATTTTCCTCTGAATAGCCGCAGGCTGCCCCATTCCGAAAGGAATAAAAGATGGCTGCCGCCGGTCGCTCAGGCGCTCGCTCCTCGCACCTGCCGGAGAGCATAAGTTCATTTGCGCATAATAAAAGTTCTTGTGTGGCCGTGTAACATTTTCAAGCACTTTTGGCACGTTTACGAATTCATTCGGCCAACTCTCTTTTGCTGAGGATCCATTTAGGCGTCATTGTTAAGCTTCCGTTGCATGCCGCCGCGATTTTCGACCAGCCACCGCAACCCAAGTAAGGGAAAGCGGACCAATCGCGGACGCCGGCACCACCTTCTTCATCCGGTTATCGACTTTCATTGCAGTGGCTCAGCCCTATCGAATCCTTCTCCACTTGAGCGTGCTCCTCGCCTCTTGTCAGCCAAATAGATAAGACAAGCCGCTTAGTGCAGGCAATGTTATTCGTTTTTCAAGCAAATAAAGGTAACCTCCTATGAACGAAAAGAGTGTTTGATTGGGCTGTTCAGACAACCCTGTAGGTTACCGCCCGGTGCTTGCGTCGGCGGTTACGCAAATTTTATGTTAGAAGATTGGAATAAAAACATATTGGAATAGTTTTGCGTTATAGGGTCCATGAATTCAGTTCCATGACAGTTTGCAATTATTTCTTTAGAAATACTGGGGTTGATAACAAAAATTTTCGAACGTTTAGGTTTATTCACTGAGCATAAAGACAGCAAATTGACAACCAAGTGTAAAGTAGCCAAACAAGGCATCAAAGACTGAAAATTTCACCACTAGCCTGGACCAAAGATCATTCTTGGTCATGGCTGCAGATAAAGGCGGCATAATATTTCTTAGTAAGGACTTCCACGCGCTTTCTCCTGCCAGTATTCCACTTTCACTGCTACAATCCAGCTCTAGGTCCGTATGAACGGTAAAGACAAATTTGTCAGCCAGCTGTCATAAGTTGCACAATTTAAAATACTGAAAATATTGAAAATATTGAAAATATGAAAACATGCTGACCTCCGGCCGCCGAAAAAAAAAGTACATTGTGTTATCAGGTAGCAATTTGTGGCTCTCACATCTGTCCTAGTCAATACTGACGCAAGGTATTCATTGTCAAAAATACCTTTACAAATTTTGTGCCTCAGAAGTTTCAAACGTAGAATGTGTTTTAGTTTCGGTAGCATGCACGGCTGATCCCGTAAAAGAATGTTCTGAGTTGCTAAAGGAACGTCGCGGACGGCAGCAGTTTCTTCGAGAACCGAAGTGCCACCATTGATTTTCGCTCAGATTTATTCAGCTGCTACCAGGCCAGCCGTGACATCGTTTTGTTTCGCTCGACATTGCGTGCACAGTTGCAAAAGCATTATGCGAATAAATTATTGTCTTTCTAAGAAACATTACGCCAGGAATTATCCTCTGCCCCAAATCTTTATTCATTGGCGAAAACCTACCTAGCACACGCTGCTCTGGTTCACATGCTGTACATCACGTTGCTTTTTTTTTTTCAAACTACTGTTGCTTCCAGCACGTGTTCTGGTGGTTAATAAAGGAAACCAGGGACGCATGCGGCATCGTTAAAAAGGCTCACGCGCTAGCAATCGTTCTATTTATGGTGATTATGTCTTGGCTACGTTTGAACACACGTCCCTAACTTAGTCTTCAAGTGATTACTTTCTATTTTACACACACCATCGCAACGTATTTGATTCCTTAGCAAGGTCGAACTAGACTTACCTATCTATCTCATTTATGTTTGTTTTTCAGAATTCAGTTACCGCTAGACTGCCCTTCCAAAATTTATTAAACAGAACCACTATGCAGTATTAGGTATAGGGTGTCCCAGGTAACTAGCGCCAAAATTTTAAAATATGGGAGTGCGACGTAGCTGGGCAGAACCTAGGTGATGTCGCTTGCCGTTCCTTGCAGCATGTCGGCTGTCTTTTGTATTTCATCTGATTTCCTAATTAGTTATTATTATTTAAGCGACTTCATTAAATATTATCTTCAGAGCAAAAGCGACAATGACAAAATGCTAGACCATCCTGAAAATTCCCGATCCATCTTTTTGTGGCTCTATGTGTGCTGAATAAAAATGGTTCCCCAGCAAGAAAGAAGCCCGCAAAAGCCCAGCAAATAGTGTCGCACGCCTCTTCGCGCGGCAACTTTTTGTGCTTCGCCTATCTGAGGTACTATCTCTTTTTATCTAACTTCTATACAGTTTCTTCTTTTATTTTCTTCTCTTGCTTCTATAGCTCTTAAGAAGCAGTAAAGCGGAAACACAACTTACTCTGCCATGTATCTCATGATGTCATGATTGTCAAATGACTGCACCGCAGAGTTCGGAGAAAAGGAATCAATTATTATCTTAGAGACAACCGTCGTTGGGGCAATCAGTATCAAAAAGAATTGCATGCAGTCCGTCCATACAACGCCTCGTAGCCCACCCTGCAAGAAAAAAAATAACGTCCATTTCGCAAGTGCTCTTAATCTGTTGAATACAGTTGGACAAGTGTAAGAAATGTTTCATTGACAGGTTATTCACTTCACTATTACAGTTTACTTCCTATTAACTATATAGCCGGTCCAGTACCGAATATTATTCACGGAACCAGTAGCAATTCTCTTTACAGACAGAAAGCAACCGTGAAGTGCGTCTTTGGCAACGCGGAAAGGCGGGCTGACTGGTCGCAAAACAGAAGAAAAGACGCTCACTATAAAAAAACGTCACCGCCCAAGCGCTCCGTACATGTCGTTAACTAGTGAAGATGAAAGTACGGCCTGAGTGTTTATCACTGTGCTAACCCTGGTTCATTGAACGACGGCTTGGTAGGCTGCCAGATCCTCGGTACGCAGTTGCCGCTTGATCTCGGCTGCACGAACCTGTTCTTGTGCCCGGGCTGCAGCATCGGCACGGCGTAGACGAGATCGTTGCAGGTTCTTCTCGTGGCGTGGCTGATCGAAAGCTGCCTGCTCCTCAGGAGTACGTATGATGCATGGCCTACCCATTTCGGAGCCGGAGAGGAAGTGCTGCGCGCGCGCAGCGTTGCGATGGAGAGCAACGATGTCACTACGGGAGCCGCCAATCGCGCGCCTCTCTCCTTTTCGCGCATAGGCATGGGTTGCGCCGGAGGCGTTTTCGGCATACAGGTGACAGACGGATCGACGGAGAGACGGACTATCGGCTAGCCATATAGAGCTTTCGCTGTAAAAAAAGCTAATATCGAAGAGACGAGCGCTATACAACACTAACCGAGGCAGAAAGCATGCATGCTGCGAGTTTTTTTTTTCTGCAAGGGTTCATACTCATGTGCCGTTTACCACGGGGCAAATGTGTGCCAACTTTTGAGAGGCAGAGAAAACAGCAGCGAGTGCACACTTTGTTGCTACATGTCTGCAGCGGCAGGATAACATAATCCAGGGCAAACAGATTTGCGCCAAATTTCGGTGACTTGTATATGCTCTAACAAATACCTCATTCATTTTTTACCTCCAATCGGAAGCTTTTTGCAACCAAGACTCGCCGGTCCATAAGGCAACAAGAACCCTTGCGGTGTTTTGCTTGGCATTGCAGGCTTTGTCCGATGGAGTCTTTAGGTGACTTTCCTAGAGCAGATAGGGAGCAGTTCATGGTAATACCTCGTTTTAGTAAACGTGAAAGGTGATGAACCACATCCGAAGAATAATATTGGGGCAAAACTTTTTTTATTTCTGTCACCTCCTATGCGGCTGATTGGTGGTGGACTTTCGTTGGTGGATACTTCGGCCTTGCTGACTAAAGAAAAACTTCGGCCACGGAGTACGTCCCCTGATAGACAACTTGGGACGCAATATTTCTACAGTTGAGCATTGGAACATTATTGGCGAAATTTTCAGAATGTGTCAGGTCCACTGGGCCACGGCCCGAATTGAGAAGCGGATGGGTGGATGGAGGGAAAACTTTATTTGGCCCTAAAATTAGTGATAATTAACGACTAAGCGGGCCGCTCCCACGTCGGGACCGGAAGGCCAAGCCTCACGGCCACGTCGTGAGCCTGCTGGACAGCCCAGAATTGTTCATCCAGGTCCGGGCTGCGAAGGGCAGCCTCCCACCTGGACGCGTCCTTGATCGCCAAGTCGTCAATTCTTTCACAAGACCAGAGCATGTGTTCGAGCGTGGCTAAAGCACCACAATCCTGGCAATAAGGCTCTGTATACGTCTCAGGATAAAACAAGTTCAGACTCCGTGGGCAAGGATAAGTACCAGTGTGTAGTAAGCGTAATATAAATGCCTGAGCCGTGTTTAGTTTAGGATGCGGCAAATCGTAAACCCTGCGATTAAGAAGGTAATACTTCGTGATCTCATTGTATGTGGAAGGGGAGTCTCCGTTCTCGGGGAGTACCGCCCCGCCGTAGCGCAGCCCAGAGCGGAGGGTGAGATTTCTCACTGGCTCACGAGCGGACTCATTGAAATTCGGAGGGGCTCCCTTGATCATCCCAAGGTGAGCAGGGAACCAACATAAGTAGTGTTGAAATATCTCACATGTATGCATAATTTTAAAAGAAACCTTAGCCACCGAGCCCTTCCCAAAGGCCCTAACGGCTGACTTTGAATCACTGTATACAAAAGGCATGTGCCTGTCAACCAGAGCGAGCGCAATAGCCGCTTTCTCCGCGACCTCTGGCCTATCAGTCCGAAGGTAGCAGCGTTAATGGCATTGTCCTCATTGTCCACAACAGCTACGGTAAACACCTTCCTCTCCTCGTTAAAAGAAGCATCGACGAAGCCAACCTTCTGATTCTCATCACGAATGAGTCCCAGCAGGCAAGCCCCCCTGTCCTTTCTTCTACCCAGATTTCGCTCCAGATGCATGTTCCTGGAAACAGGATTGACGTGATACCGCTTACGGACGTTCAAGGGAATACCAACGTGAAGCTGCGAAATCTCTTGAGAAACACCTAACTCTCTCAGAATCTGCCGACCCCGCGCTAGTCGTAGAGAGACGTACCATCTGCGTCCTCTCCTGAGCCTCAGCTGTCTCCTCCAATGTATTATGAATGCCCAGCTTGAGAAGTCGGTCGTTGCTGGTGCACATTGGCACTCCCAACACGTTCCTGGTGATCTTCCTAATCTGCGTGTCAAGCTTCTTCTTCTCTTGTGGTTTTCACTTGTGCATGGCCACCACATAAGTAAAGTGACACAACTCAAATGCGTGCGTAAGCCTAATCAGACTATCCTCCTTCAACGCTGTCTCCCTGTTGGCCACCCTCTTCACTAGGCATGCCGCATTTTCTGTCTTGGCAATGATCTTCTGTATCGTCAGCGTGTTGGCGCCGTTCGACTCAATCATCATCCCCAAAACCCTGATCTTATCTACCCTAGGCATGAGATCGCCATTTCTTGTGCGAAGCTGAATGCTCAGCTTGTCCACGGGGATCCATCCCCTTGGCTTGGGTCCCCTTCTAGTGGGACTGTACAGCAAAAACTCCGACTTGGAGGACGAGTACCTTAACCCCGTCGGTTCCAAATAAGTCTCGATTACATCTACTGCCTCCGGCAGAACACTCTCGATATAGCCCTCACTACCCCCAAGATACCATATGGTCACGTCATCTGCATACATGGTGTGCTTAATCCCCTCAATCTCCAAGAGCTTCTGGGCCAATCCGACCATGGCCAGATTGAACAATGTGGGCGAGATAACGGCACCCTGAGGAGTGCCCCTGCCTCCCATATTTAACATCTTTAACTCCAGCTCCGCAACCCTCAGGTTAGCCTTTCTGCCTGACAGCAAGGACCTGACATAGTCATGAAAGCGCGCGCCGAGGCCAAGATCCGAAATGCACTTAAGAATATAAGAGTGCCGAACGTTGTCAAAAGACTTCTCCAGGTCCAGCCCTAGGATGGCCTTAACGCCCCTTCCATCTCCGTCAATGACCTGGTGCTTGATGAGCTTCATTGCGTCTTGAGTTGACAGCCCGGCCCGAAAACCAATCATAGTGTGGAGGTAGACGTCGTTCTCCTCAAGGTACCTTGTCAGCTGATTAAGCACCGCATGCTCGGCCACCTTGCCCAGACACGAAGTGAGCGAAATAGGCCTTAAGTTATCTATGCTCGGGACTCTGTCAGCCTTGGGAACAAGAGGTAAAAATTGAAGACGTGAGCCACGGGGAACGGAGAAAGTAGACAGCAGAAGCAGCCAAGTGTGGCGAAGTAAGTGAAGGAAACAAAGTTGGACCAGAGCATGCGTTGAGCCAGGTGCGTTTTCTTACAGAGAAATTAAAAAGAAATCACCCACAAAGCAGCCGAGTCTGGGTAAATATGTTCATTGGACGAAATGTGACCAGAGCATGCATTAAATGAGGAGCGTGAAGCTACATAGGAGTGAAGAAGCGTGAGTCGGGAAGAGGAAACAATTCAATAAACATCAAAGAAAGCGTCCCTTATCACCGATTGACACATGTGCATGGAATCCAACGCATTCTTGATTGTGGCCTGCGACTCCGGCTAGCATGGCCTTAGGATTTTAAAAGAGCGTAAGAACCCGTTCTCATACCTTAAAATGAAAATCTGACATTTGTCGGTCAAGACAAAGCACGCGATAACGCGTTTGCTGCAATGGGCCTCTAAAATTTCGTAACGCATTCGTCCTGTTGTGAACGAGCGAAAGTACTGTGGCAGTTGGAGAAAGCAATACTGCACGAACAACACGTGCCATGCAGTTAGGCATTCGATGCAAGACACACTTTCATGTGCGAAGTGTTACATTGGTCAAACCAGGAAGTGTCTCAAGACGTGATACGATACAAGAGCAGAGCCGGCGAGGCCCCGGTAGCAAGCGTAAATTTGGCTGCTCATTGTCACCGCAGTCAACGCAATATATCCTTCATCTCCATGCTCGTCGCCATCGCCATATAGTGCACAAGAAGGATGACCAAGCGGTCAAGAAAATTTCTCGAGCCCTCACTTTGAACCACAAGGTTAGCAAATTTATGTGCGCTCCTTCTGTGGCATTGACACAAAAAGAGTTCCAGTTTCTGAACGGTACCTAGGGCCGTATAACGCAAAACTATTCCAATATGTTTTTATTCCAATCTCCTGACGTCAAGTTTGCGTAACCGCCCACATAAGCATCGGGCGGCCACCCGCAGGGTTTTCTGAACAAACCAATCAAATGCTCGACTCGTTCATAGGAGGCCACTTTATTTGCTTGAAAAACGAATAACATTGCCCACCCTCACCGGCTTGTCTCATCTAATTGGCTCACAAGAGGCGAGGAGCATGCTGAAGTGGAGAGGGATTCGATGGGCCGAGACACTGCACTGAATATCGATAATCGGATGAAGAGGGTGGTGCCGCCGTCCGCGATTGGTCCGTTTTCTCTTACTTGGGTTGCGGTGGCTGGTCGACAATCGCGGCGGCGTGCAACGGAAGCTTAAGAATGACGCTAAAACGGATGCTCAGCAAAGAAAATTTGGCAGAACGAGGGGATAAACGTGCCGACAGTTCTCGAAAACGTTACACGGCCACGCAAAAAGTTTTATTACACGCAAATAAACCAATGCTCTCCGGCAGGGGTGAGTAGCCAGTGCCGGAGCGATCAGCGGCAGCCATCTTTTATTCTTTTCGGAACGGGGCAGCCTGCGGCTATTCAGAAGAAAATTCAGTTTTGTTCGGCATATTAATGAACCTTTAACACGTACGCGTCACTTTGACGCGGTAAGATTTTGCGGTTTTGTGACGTCTCCTGAGAGGCAGGTGAAGTGGGTGCAGCCCGAAAACTTTTGACCAATAGCCGAGGGCTAATGGCAAAAAGACGTCGAATCAGAAATAACTATTCTTGTTTTGTTCGGTCAAACTATGCCTAATCAGTGTATACAGGTCATACTAGATGGCAAGCTATCGCGGTTTTCATGACGTCGCGTGACAGACAGGTGAAGTGGGAGTGGTCCAAAAAAGTTTTTGACTAATCGCGGTTGGCTGATTGAAAAATTGGAATAGAAGGGCTTAGAATAGTTTTACGTTATAGCGCCCCTAGTCAGGCCTACAGTGGTATTTTTTCACGTAGGCATTCGTTTCTAGGACATTGGTCTTTGACAACGATTAGCAAATACGAGGGTTTTCGTTCTCACTCGTTTGCAATGTTTGTGTTTGCGTGCACATTTATGATATTGTTACGGGGTTAAAAACAGTCACACGTATATTTACAGGATATTTAATGTTAGCTGCTGACATGATGGTAGACAGCGCGCGAAGCCCAAAGCGTCGTCTTCCGATCAAGATGAACGCATCTTCTTCGTCAGCGTGTCACATGAACCCCGGCGGCTGATGCACCAGCTCGGTGCTGGTTAGGAGGCGGGCGAGTGATACAACTTAAGACACGTGACGTGGACCACGTCAGAGCGATGCTGAGCCACGGTTGCCTCAAGAGGGGCGATTGTGTACGTGACGTCAGTTACTTGACGCAGGACACGGTAAGGGCCAGAGTAGCGCGAAAGTAACTTCTCCGAGAGGCCAACGCGTCGAGACGGCGACCATAGGAGACCCAGGGCGCCCGGTGTGTAATGCACGTCACGATGGCGGGCGTCATATAAGCGTCGCTGATTGTCCTGTGACTCCCCGATTCGACGTCGGGCAATATGGCGTGCTTCTTGGGCTGTGGGTAAGGCTTAACGGGCGTACTCTGTTGTGGAATTCAGACTAGCAGGCAGAACGGTGTCGAAAGGTAGCGTAGGTCGCGGCCAAACAAGAGGAAGAATGGAGAGAATATTGCGGTATCATGGCGAGACAAAATATGGGCGAAAGTAACGAACGGCAGCGCAACGTCCCAGCCGCCATGGTCAGCGGAGACATACATGGACAGCGTGTCAGTAAGGGTGCGGTTAAGGCGCTCGGTTAGACCGTTCGTTTGTGGATGGTAAACAGCAATAAGTTTGTGTTTAGTCGCGCACGAGTGTAGAATGTCATTGACAACTTTAGAAAGAAAGTAGCGGCCTCGGTCGGTGAGGAGCTGTCGAGGGGCGCCGTGGTGAAGGATGATGTTCTCTAGGAGGAAGTCGGCCACATCGGTTGCACAGCTTGTCGGAAGAGCCCGTGTGATTTCATACTGGGTGACGTAGTCTGTTGCTACAGTAATCCACTTGTTTCCCGAAGCAGACGTAGAGAAAGGGCCTAAACAATCAGCACCTACACGGAAGAATGGTTCCGATGGTACGTCAAGTGGTTGAACGCGACCAGCAGGGACTGTAGTCGGCTGTTTGCGTCGTTGACAAAGGTCCCATGAAACGACCTAACGGCAGATGTCACGGTATAGACCAGGCCAAAAGAAGCGCCGACGAACGTGGTCATAAGTCCGTGACACGCCAAGGTTACCGGCAGTGGGTACATCATGAAGCTGGGCGAGGACAGTCTGACGCAGATGCTCAGGCACAACGAAGAGTCGGTCGGGGCCGTGCGGGCGCATGCTAGAGCGGTACAATATACCATCTTTCAGTTCAAACATGCGAAGGCAAGGATCGGGCGTCGTTGAGTAGTAGTAGAAACACTTATTTCGAAGGGAAAGAAGTAGTTGTTGAAGACTTGGGCGGCGGATGGAGAACTCATTTCAGAGCCCCTGTGGCCTGTGCTGCTGCCCTTGCCTGCTGTACCAGGCTGCGCTGGGTTGTCAGGTCCGAGCTGGACAGAGAGGCCTCCCACTGCTCCCTCGTTTGAAGTGTTCATAAGTGTATGGGTTTATCCCCCGTGCACCCTCACGTAACATGGAAGGAGGTGGGGTGACCGTCGCACCATGGGCAGGTAGGTCTGTAGCGTTCTGGAAACAGAATGTGATATTTATACAGGTTGGGGAAAGTGTCCGTCTGGAGTTGTCTCCAGTCGCGGGCTTCCTGCGCAGTAAGTTGTCTATGTGGTGGTGGTAGGAACTGGCGCATGAGGCGTTGATGATGGAGCCTAATATTATAAACTGTTGACATTGGTTGAAGTAGTGAGTAGTCGGGGGAGATTGTGTTTTGATCCGCTCGGCTAGTGTAACCTCGAGCTAGACCGTCAGCTATCTCGTTCCCTTCCAACCCAGAGTGTGCGGGGGTCCAAGTGATCTGGTGTTTCACGTGAGTCTGATCCTGGCCTGCTTTGAACAAGGTGGAGCAGTCTTTTATGGATTCTTCCTGCTAGGAGGAGCTGACAAGCCGCCTGCGAGTCGGTGATAATATGAAGGGATTGGTTGATAGCATTCCCGTGTTGTATGGCGAGTGCTATCGCAGCCACTTCTGCTTCCAGGACGGAGCAGTTTGATATGGTTAGACGGGCGTCGTTGAAGTGAGCCGTTTTATAAGATGTTGTAAGGAGGCGTCTCGACGTATTTCGGCTCCAATATCGCGAAAAACAGCCAGACAGAGAACGGGTACAGGTATGCCGCCCGCAGAATCATCAGGAGGGTCGATTGGATGGCGTATTTTTGAGCCACTCGGATTGCAAAAATAACCTAAATAAAAATGAGGGAAACCCGCGCAACAAGCTGTCCGCATCTTGATGTAACCGGCCGGTCTTGTATACAACTGAACGGTGGTATTCTTGAAGGCGGAGAGCCCAGGGGCCAAGGCGCCCTGAAGGATCTTTGAGGGACGGAAGCCAATAAAGAGCGTGGTGATCAGGGATGACTGTGAAGTGGCGGCCGTGCAAATAGGGATGGAATTTAGCCACTGCCCAAACGAGGGACAGACACTCACGTTCGGTGACATAATAATTGTGCTCGGCAGAGGAAAGAAGGCAGCTGGCGTAGGCAATAACACGTCCTCGCCCTTGTTGCTTCTGTATTACGAAGGAACAGCGCCAACGAAGATGATCAGAAGTGGGGAGAACGACACAGGACAAAGCGTCTTGTTGGTTCTTGTTGCTAAAGCGTCTTGTAGCTTCTGTGCCAAGATAGCTCCAATACTGTGGCCACTGGCATCGGTACGAACTTCTGTTGGAGCTGAAACATCAAAGTGAGCGAGAATGGGCGGCGACGTAAGCAACCCAATCAGCTCCGTGAAAGCCCCAGCTTGCTAAGGGCCCTAAATGAATGCAGCGTCTTTCTTAAGGAGCTGATTGAGAGGGCGCGCCACGTTCGCAAAATTTTGGACAAACCGACGGAAGTAGGAGCAAAGACCCAAGAAGCTGTGAACATCCTTGGCACATGTTGGCACGAGAATGTCTTTCACTGCCCGTATTTTATCGTGATCAGGGCGTACACCAGAAGAATCGACGAGATGCCCGAGCACAGAAATTTCACTACAACCGAAGTGGCACTTGGACAAATTTAGATGTAGCCCCACCTGACGGAAAACAGATAGGATCGTCGATAGGCGTTCGAGGTATGTCGCAAAAGTCGGAGAAAAAATGATCATGTCGTTCAGGTAACAGAGGCCGATGGGCCACTTGAAAGCGTGTAGGAGGGCGTCCATCATTCATGCAAATGTGGCCGGGGCATTACACAAACCGAAAGGCATCACTTTGAACTGATACAGGCCATCGGGAGTAATAAAAGCTGTCTTCTCGCAGTCCATGTCATCGATGGCAATTTGCCAGCAGCCGGAGCGAAGGTCGATGGACGAAAAATATTGTGCTCCATGCAGGTAATCCTGGACGTCGTCAATTCGTGGTAGCGGATAAACGTCTTTCTTTGTTACCTTGTTGAGGTGTCGATAATCGACGCAAAATCGCCAACTGTAGTCCTTTTTAACTAGCACAACAGAGGATGCCCACGGGCTGCAAGAAGGTTCGATGATGTCTCGAGAAAGCATCTTCTCAACTTCATGTTGGATGATAAGTCCCTCAGTAGGCGAGGCGCGGTAGGGTAGCCGATGGATCAGGCTCGCATCAACCGTGTTTATTCAATGTTTTACGACAGATGTTTGTCCTAGAGGGCACTCTCCAAGGTCGAATATGTCCCAGTATGAGGCAAGGAGACAACGTAGTTCTTGAGCACTCTGGAGCGAAAGGTCGGGAGCAATCATTTTTGTTAGGGCATTCAAGTCTGAAGGGACAGGGGGCGAAGCAAGAGTTGAACACGAGGAGCTGTCACAAGTTAAGCGAAAATGTGGTAGTCTCTGGCTGGCGTTATTTGCGCCAGGGATATTCCGCGCGGGAGTACTTGTGTACAAAGCTCAAAGTTCATAAGCGGAAGGCAGGACGTGCTGTCCTAAATGGTAATGATGGTGTGAGGAAAAGCGACGTTATGCGAGAGCAGGACATCCGGATTAGAGGATACGATGTAGTCACCGTCTGTTACAGGAGGAACGGGGGAGATACCTATGTAGGTAACGGCACGGTGAGGGCCAGAGTAGCGTGAAACTAACTTCTCCGAGAGGCCAACGCGTCGCGACGACGACCAAAGGAGACCCAGGGCGCCCGGTGTGTAATGGACGTCACGATGGCTGGTGTCATATAAGCGCCGCTAATTGTCCTGTGACTTCACAAGTCGACGTCGGGCAATATCTCGTGCTTCTTGTGCTTTGATGATATTGTTAAGAATTCAGTTCCTCTCGCCCAGTCCATATCGGTTCTTTCTTTGCGTGCTTATTTTCTTTGATGTTGAGCTACCACTATGAATGCATGTTTGTTTGGTCCTATGAAAGTGACTGCTAAACACGAATTCATGATGATTTAGGATTTAGTGGTGGAGCAACATTACAGGCCGTAATGTGCCTAGCACACGTTTTTAGAAGCACCTGATGTATTCAAATGTAAGTTTGCGTAAATTGCCAAGTAAAAGTATAAAACCGTGAAATGCGCTACATTTCCTCTAGGGTTCCGGTGGCCTTTAAATACTTAAAAATATCCTGATGTGGCACAAACGCTTCATCGCGGAATAAAGCATGGGATGTATAGGAATTCTTTGTTCGTAAAAGCATTTAAAATATATTTGCCTCCATTTTTCTAAGCTGGGTAATGTTGTTAAAATGAGTAGCACATTTGAAACTTCGCCGCAGTGTTGGCAAGCTGGTTGTCGTTTATTATTTAATAAGCAACTGTGCCTATTAGGCATAGTTGCCTAATAGGCCTTATGGGACCAATTCTCAGGCGACATAGGATTACCTCGCAAAATCTTTCTCTCTGGCGACAGCTGTGCCATTCCTACAAAGCAAGTTTTATGCAATAAAGTTTGTTATGCTCTTGCTGATTCCATAGCTTCTGCCAGTGTTTTAAAACTGCCGTTTGAACATGCATTTATAATCGTACCACAGTGCGCCGACATCGTATAGCTCCAGATCATTGATGTCAACCGCCATAAAATCTGTTCTTTCGTTACCGGGGATTCTTACACGAGTAGGAAACCAGCAGAAAGTGACGTTTAAACTTCTGTTATAACATTTGGCGCACTGATTTTGTATTTTGCTCAGTTCATTATTTCTCGGTGGTACACTACATGTGAGAGCTTGAAGAGGGCTCAGTGAGTCACCGAATACTACAGACTGGTCATTTTCTCTTTTCAGTATGTCTTCAAGAAATGACGAGAAGGCGGAGAATTCTTCAGAAAACACAGTGGCATGGCTAGAAAGCCTGATTTGCTTTTCAATATGACTGGATGTTACTGCAGCACCTACATTATCATAGCTATTCGATCTGTTTGTAAAATATTTTCTGCATAAATTATATTCTGAGAATATTTCCAATTATTTACCTAGCAAAGCCTATTTTGGGGAAGATTCACCTCCTAAGGAGCTAAAGTTTCATGATAGATGTATAAGCGTGACTGAACGAGTACGTAGAAATAAACAGATACACAGAGACAGCGCTTCTCTGCGTATCTGCTTCTTTCTACGTCCCCGTTCAGTCGCACTTATACACTGGATCGTGGATTCTAACCAACTAGCCCGCCAGCGTGTTTTAGCAAAAGGTTCAACCTACAAAAAATATTCTGTTGTCTATCTTATGACATAAGTCTGTATTGAGTTTTTGGTACCTAATAGAAAACGATGGTATCACTGCCGGTTTGTTGCTAAAATGTGTTTCAAAGCGCGGACTTCTAAATAGTATTCTACAAGAGTGTGTTGAACATGACAAAACCGTCATTATATACATGTTCCAAGAAATAGTCTTGTGTGTTCCAAAGACAACTGGTTTGTTTCTCCATACAAGCATGGTATGGACGACGTTCGGAAAACACCAGAATACAGCCGTAGTCCAAGATCGTGCACAGCTCCAACAGCCTCCAAAGAACATTTCGAGCTGAGCCATACACAAAGCACTGTAGTCGAACTGCGACTCGACAGTTATATTGAATATGCGAAGCAGGCATGCTCTATCTGAACCCCATGGTCTGTGAGATAGGTGCAGTATCTCTGCCAGGGAGTGAACAGGCAAGGGTCCCAACGGGAAAAACGGTGTTTATTGCCCGATGATGATGATGTGTGGTTTTTTGTGGCGCAAGGGCCAGGTTTGGCCAAAGAGCGCCATGACAAGTGGTAATGTTGACGATGTATTATGGAAGATGTGACTTGGCTGTAAAGTGGCCTAAAAATATTCGCTGTAAAGTGCGTAAAATTAACTTGTTATAAAATTATGGCGATGACAGATGACGAATACTATGAACACTAAAATCCATCGTGAAAGAATGATGCAGAATAGAAAATATATGAGATGGTAAAAATGCCTGGAGCACTGTTGCCTCGCCAGAGCCCTTGAAACACAAGGGCCTAGAGGCACGTGCTACACGAAAGAACTATCGCAGCGCCATCCTCTGAAGAGAGGAGACGCTACGAACATGTTGGGCTAACAACATGCAACACAACATCTTTCAGATAACTTAGGACTGCGTTAGTGTCGAAGAGCGGTTCTGGGCCGAGTAACATTACAGGATGGAGGGGAATATGCTGCCGGTATGCTAACGGAAAATGTTTCTTTCTGTCAGATTCGGCTTTCCGACACTCCAGGAGGACATGGAGGACGGTCAGCCTCTCCCCGCATCTACCGCAGGTTGGAGGATCATTTTCAGTGAGTAAGAAGTTGTGTGTACCAAATGTGTGTCCTATTCTGAGGCGACAGAATAGGACATCTGTTCGCCGTGATTTTGTTACGGAGGGCCAAGAACCTAACTGTGGCTTTATCACGTGCAGTTTGTTATTTACTTCTGCGTCCCACTTACGTTGCCAGTGGTTTCGCAGTTTCCTTCTTAAGAAAGGCTTCAGGTCCGTGACAGGGACCGAAGCAGTAGGACTGACTGTGTGCAATGAAATTGATGTCGCCATCTGGTCTGCTAGAACGTTACCCTCGATGCCCCTATGTCCAGGCACCCAGCATATAATGACATGCTGGTTAGACATATACGCTCTACAGAGGACGGAATAGAGCTCAATAATTACGGGGTTTCTGGGTTTACAGTGTGACTTCAAGGCTTTTACCACGCTTAAGGAGTCTGTAAATAAAATTGTTTTTTGAATATTTGATTTTCTGATATGTTTCATAGCCGACAGTAGTGCATGGGCCTCAGCCGTAAATATGCTTGTTTCAGGGTGCAGTACATCGGATTCCGAGAAGGATGGGCCAATGGCTGCGTAGGACACCCCGGCATGCGACTTAGAAGCGTCTGTATAAAACTCTGTGCACGAGTACTTGTACTGGAGCTCCAGGAAGTGCATTTTGATATGTGTCTCTGACGCATGTTTAGTGACCTGTACAAAGGATGTGTCACATTCTATCAGCTGCCACTCCCAGGGTGGTACTAGCTTAGCTGGAGGCATTAGGCGTTGGTCGAGAACTGGGACATCCATTTCCGTGCTAAGTTCTCTTGCACGCAGTGAGAAAGGAAGTCTCACAGAGGGTCTGTTATGAAAAAGTGTTTCACATGTCAAGTCGTTAACGGTTGTGAAACACGGATGTTCCTTATTAGAGCGCACTTTCAGAAAATAGTTGAAACTGATGTAAGTTCTCCGAAAATGGAGTGACCACTCGTCGGACTCAACATACAAACTTTCAACAGGGCTTGTTCTAAATGCCCCAGTGGCCAGACGGATTCCCAGATGGTGTACGGGGTCTAACATCTTTAGCGCGCTCGGGGCGGCAGAGTGATACACTGCGGCTCCATAGTCTATTCGCGACCGAACTAGGCTCCTGTAAAGATTCAACAGGCACTTCCTGTCGCTACCCCATGTTGTGTATGATAGGATTTTATGTAGGTTCATTGTTTTTAGACATTTTTCTTTAACATGTTTTATGTGAGGAATGAAAGTGAGCCTAGAGTCAAGAATAACACCAAGGAATTTGTGTTCTTTGCTGACAGGAATTTGGTGTCCGCCCAGTTCTACACAAGGATCTAGGACCAGGCCTCTCTTTCTTGTGAAGAGAACACAAGCACTTTTGTGGGGGTTGACCTTAAATCCGTTTTCGTCTGCCCACTTGGAAACCTTGTTCAAGCCCTGCTGTACCTGTCTTTCGCATACTGTAAGGTTGCAGGATTTGAAGCCTATTTGTATATCATCTACGTATACGGAATAAAAAATGGCAGGTGGTAGTGAAGCACGTAGCGTGTTCATCTTTACGATAAAGAGAGTGCAGCTGAGCACGCCTCCCTGGGGTACACCAGTTTCTTGCGTAAAGGGACGTGAGAGTTCATTGCCGACTTTTACTCGGAAGGTACGATTTGACAAATAGCTTTCAATTGTGTTCAGCATATTTCCACGGATGCCAATTTCCGACAGGTCTCGTAAGATCCCGTAACGCCATGCCGTGTCATATGCCTTCTCCATATCGAGGAATATCGATAGAAAAAACTGTTTATGTATGAAGGCATCGCGGATATTTCCTTCCATGCGCACAAGATGATCGGTTGTGGACCGCCCTTCTCGGAATCCACACTGATAAGGATCGAGTATATTGTTGAGCTCAAGGAAATGTATAAGTCTGCGATTTATGATTTTTTCAAAAAGCTTACACAGACAATTAGTTAGAGCTATCGGACGGTAACTAGCCGCCAAGGAAGGGTCTTTTCCCTGCTTTAGGACAGGAACCACAATCGCTTCTTTCCATGTGGATGGGAGGTATCCCGAAGCCCAAATAGTATTGTATAGTGTAAGAAGTGTAACTTGTGCGTCAGTATGTAGGTGCCTGATCATGTCATACATGACTCTGTCTGGTCCCGGTGCAGTGCTTTTACATGTGTTCAAGGCAGCTCTCAACTCGGCAATACCGAAAGGCTGGTTATACTGTTCATTCTGCCTGGATTTCCGTATGATTGGCTGACGTTCTATTATTTCTTTATGTTTAAGAAAGGACTGGGAATAATTGATTGAGCTTGACACACGCTCAAAGTGCTCCCCAAGTGAATCTGCCTGGTCTTGCAGGGTTTCGCCTTGTGTGTTTACTAAGGGGAGGGAGTATGTTTGTCACCCTCTTATTCTACTAACCCTGTTCCAGACTTTGGCCTCATCTGTATACGAGTTGATACCTGTTAAAACGTTCTGCCAGCTCTCTCTTCTGGCCTGTCGGCGGGTTCGCCTGCCTTGGGATTTTACTTTTTTAAAATTGATAAGATTCTCCGCAGTGGGGGAGGCGCGTAGCAACCCCCACGCTTTATTTTGTTTCTTACGAGCGATCCTACAATCATCGTTCCACCAGGGGACACGCCGTTTGCCTGCCAATCCATTTACTTGTGATATACATTTAGTAGCGGCATCTATGATGAAGGCTGTAAAGTACTCCACAGCTGCATCGATTTCTAAAGAAGACATGTCAGCCAGCGAGATGTTAGTAAGTGTTCGGAATTTCTCCCAGTCGGCTGTATGTATCTTCCACCTAGGAGCTTGTGGAGGAAATTCATTTTCTTTAGATGTTCTTAGCAGTACGGGGAAGTGATCGCTCCCGTAAGGATTGCTCGTAACTTCCCATTCGAGTTCGGGCAGTATAGACGCGGAAACTATACTAAGATCTATTGACGAAAAGGTTCTGTTTGCAAGAGAGTAATATGTGGGTTCTTTCTTATTGAGAAGGCACGCTCCAGAAGAAAAAAGGAACTGCTCAACGAGACGACCTCGCGCATCAATACGAGAGTCTCCCCACAAGCTGCTGTGTGCATTGAAATCGCCAAGAACAAGATAAGGTTCTGGCAATTGATCTATCAAGGACTGAAATTCATGTTTGTTTAGTTGGTAATGCGGGGGTACGTAAATCGAACAAATAGTGATGAGTTTGTTCAGCAGGACAACTCGAACCGCTACTGCTTCGAGGGCTGTTCGTAGCTGGAAACATCGACACGCTATGCTTTTTTGAATTACAATGGCAACACCGCCAGATGATGCCATAGCATCATCGCGATCTTTGCGGAAAGTAATGTGCTGTCGAAGAAAATTTGTGTGTTTTGGTTTTAAGTGTGTTTCCTGTAGACACAGCACTTTTGGATTGTGTTTTTGAATGAGCTCTTGCACGTCATCAAGGTTTCTGAGAAGACCTCTGACGTTCCATTGAATTATTTGTGTATCCATATTGGGAGATATGTGCTGTGTGTACAGAAACAGAAGTAGTGTTTATGGAAATTACAGTGATTAAATTACAGAGCCCTTTCGAGGCCCTGTAACGGGAGTTTTGCCCTTTCTGGAGCGTTCGAGTGAACCTCGCCGCTCCTTAGGCGCTTGGCGCCCCTGGAGGATAGGTGTAGTGTCCATTGCCTCTTGTGAGGCGCCGGACACGTGCTCTTGCGAGCGAGAAGTTATCAGGGAGAGTCCCGCCTTGGAGGGCAAGACCGCTGCGCCCACCGGCCCGGAGGTCGATGGGGCTCCCTGGGGAATTTGGCTGCGCCGGCTGTGGCCAGCGCTGGAAGGGGCCGGGGTGGTTGGAGCAGCCTCAGCTGCGCCCAACTTCGGGGTAGAAGGTCCCTTCTGCTCGGTTGGCGGAGCAGCGCTAGCTGCAACCACCGTGGGGGCAGACGGCGTAACTGCCGACTCACTGTTTGTGGGTCGGACAGGCGCCGGACGCCGTTGTGACGCTGCCCCCTGACGCGTCACTTCGGCAAAGCTTTTCTTTGGCAGGTATGCAACCCGCCTGCGTGCCTCCTTGAATGAGATATTTTCTTTCACTTTGATCGTTACTATTTCTTTTTCTTTCTTCCAGGATGGGCACGACCGTGAGTACGCGGCGTGCTCCCCATCACAGTTTACACACTGGAGAGCGTTCTCACAAGTTTCAGTGGTGTGTTCTGTGGCACTGCATTTAGCACAAGTTTGGCGGCCGCGGCAGCTCTGCGAGCTGTGGCCGAAGCGCTGACATTTGAAACAACGGAGTGGATTGGGCACGTAAGGCCTGACACGGAGCTTTATGTACCCGGCCTCGATCGATTCGGGCAGGACACTTGAATTGAATGTGAGAATTAGGTGTTTGGTCGCAATTTCCTTACCATCCCGCCTCATCTTTATTCTTCTGACGTTGATCACATTTTGTTCGCTGAAGCCCTCCAGGAGTTCCGCTTCAGTCAGCTCAAGTAAATCATCATCTGACACAACACCACGGGTGGTGTTCATTGTGCGGTGTGGGGTTACTGTTATGGGGGTCTCGCCAAATGAAACTAGTTGCGGTAGTTTCTCGTATTGTTTTACATCGCGGAGCTCCAAGAGGAGGTCGCCGCTTGCCATCCTCGACACCTTGTAGCCTGGACCAAAAGCATCAGTCAGGGATTTTGAAACAAGGAATGGAGAAATGTTTCGGACTACTTTGTTTGGCTTTTCAGAATGAATAACGTGAAAGCGGGGAAAATTCTGGGTTTGACGTCCAAAAAACTTGAAAACATCTTCGGTGCGCCCTCGTTTCTGAGGGCGATCAGCAAGGGAGGGGAAAGAAGTTTCCATGAAAAATTGTATATATTCGGCAACAGCGCCGACCGCCCACCACGGAGCCCAACGAGGGGACGCGGCAGAGCTTGCATACAAGTCTGCACGACGCCAGTCGTACGCCGTCACTATAACCGAATATGGTGTACCCAAGGTTGGATAGCCACACAGGGTTAACCCTTGCCGCCAGGAGAAAGGAAGTAAAAAGAAGAGAGAAGGAGACAGGAAAGGTAAAAAAGTGAGAGATAAAGACGAAGATTTGAGGAGGGAGAGACAGGAAAAGGCGACTGCCGATGTCCTCCAGGTGGGTCAGTCTGGAGGTGCCGTCTATGTGAAGCAGAGGCCAAAGGGGTGTGTTGCGTCCGCCGGGGGGCCTTAAAGGTCCAAACACCCAGCATCGGCTCAACCCCCAGGATCCCCTTTTCCCCAGACACGGCTAAGCCGCGCACGGCTACACGCGGGAGGGTCCAACCCTCGTGTGCTCGGGTCCGTGGTGTCGCCACACACCAAACGCCTGCTGACGCAGACGCCCCTGCGGGGTTTATTGCCCGAAGCTTACGGGCTCATGGTTACATCAGGAATCAGCGGTTAGCGCACATAGCACGACATTATAAGCACTTGTGCGCCCATGCGCAATACCAACAGTACGATTATCAGGCGTGCTATCGCCGACACAACATTTCCGCTTTTATTATGAAACTATCGAAGTTCACGTTACTGCTTGGAATCGATCAGGTGGTCGACGATTTCGAATCGGGTAGCGTCGATCCTCGTCACCCTGTGAAGTGTCAGCCTGTGACGTTGGTCGTGAAGGAGAAATATTAGCTGGTGGTACTGAAAGTGCTGGTCCCGATCCGGGGTCACTGTCTGGCCCCACGGAGAACCCATCGTCTTGAACGACGTTTTTCGCAGGCACTGTCGTGCTATGAAGTAACTGGTTCTTGTGACGCCGCCGCTCCAAACATTCTGAAGGGGTCGATACACGAACCTTGAACGACACTGGTCCAGTCTGAGCTGTCACAACTGCTGGCATCTCTTTTGGCTGTCCCTTCTATTTTGCCATCTATTTTGGAGTCACTTCGCGCACTTGATATGGTTGGGTCACCGTCTGCTTGAACTGTTCGTAAGCCAACCTCTCCCCCACTGCGGGTTTGAGCATGTCAACGCCCGCACGCAAACGTCGACCAAACAACAAGATGGCCGGCGCCTCATGCGTTGTAGAGTGAGTGTTCCGATAGGTGAGCAGAAACTTGTTGAGCTTTACCTTGAGTGGTTGGCGCGTGTCATCCTTTCGTAGTGCATTCTTCAAAGCTGGCACGAAACGTTCCGCGAGCCCATTTAGGCTAGGATTGTACGGTGCTGCTTGAACGTGTCGGCAGCCCATCTCTCGGACGAACTGTTTGATGTCATGTGACCTGAACTGCGGGCAGTTATCGGACAGAATTGTTTCCGGGAAACCAAAACGGGCAAATACAACTCTTAAACACTGAATTGTGACATTGTAGTAGTCGACTGCACCACGAAAACTTCTGGCCACTTGGAGTGGGCATCGACCACCATGAGAAACATGGATTGTTGGAATGGTCCTGCGAACTCAATGTGTATGCGTTGCCAAGGCGCTGTGGGCCAGGACCACGGGTGCAATAGTGCTGTGCAAGAGACACTGCGTTTTTCTTGGCAATTTTCACATGCTTAATTTGCACCGTACGCTCGAGGTCCCCCCCGATGGACGGCCACCAGAAGTCACCTCGCGCGAGTGCCTTGCTGCGAACAATACCCGGGTGAGACTCGTGTAAACCGTCCAAAACTGCACTCTTCAGCTTTGCGGGGATGACTACTCGTGCTCCCTGCAAAATTCATCCTTGATGCAAGCTTAATTCATTGCGCCTGGTGATCTGATGTTTCAGCTTGCCTTCACCGACCCATCTTGGCCAACCTGTACTTATGAACTCTTTTGCTTGTACCAGCTCGTTGTCGCGTTCCGTAGCACGCGCAATTTCTTTACTCGACACTGGCAGGGAGGCCAGTCGTAATGTATAAAAAGTTTCTTCGCTTGCTTGCGTTTCGTCCTTGACATATGAAAGCGGCAAACGGGAGCAAGACTCAGCTTCGCCGTTATCGGCTGTCTTCTTAAATAGAAGGTTGCAGCTGTACGCCGATAACGTTACAGCACCACGCTGTAATCGCGCAGCTGCAATAGTCGGGGTCCCAGTTGTTGGTCCCAAAATTTGCTGTAAATACTTATGATCCGTGATTAGAGTGAATGCTCGACCATAAATGTAGTAGTGAAACTTCTCTATGCCAAAAATTATGGCAAATGCCTCTTTTTCAAGGTGGCTGTATTTCTTTTCCCGCTCTCAGTCTGCGCGATGCGAAAGCAACCTGTCTAGACCTTATGTCCTCGAAAACGTGGGAAAGTACTGCACCTACTCGGTACTGCGACGCGTCACAGGCCAGCTTCAACGGTCTATCCGCGTCGTAATGCACCAGCACTTGTGGTGTTGGTAGTATTGTTTTGACTCGCTCGAACGCTGCGCGGCAGCGGTCATCCCAGCACCAAACATCCTTCCGCAAAAGCCGGTAAAAGGGGTTAGCAACAGTTGATAGATTAGGCATGAACTTCCCGTAATAGTTCACGGCACCTAGGAAGGACTGCAGTTGTTGCTTTGTTATCGGTGCAACAGCCTTGATAACTGCCTCAATTTTTTCCGGTGACGCAGCGATTCCTTCGGCACTTATTTCGTGCCCCAGGTAGCAGAGCTCGTTTTGAAAAAGCACACATTTTTCTTTCTTCACCCTGACACCACGCTCTGACAGACGTTTCAAGAGAGCCTTTAGGTTTATCAAATGTTCTTCAGCGGTTTTTTCTGTGGCTAAAATGTCATCGAGATAACAACACCCTCCACTCAGGCCCTTCAGCATCATGTTCATTATTTGCAGAAAAATACTTTGCGCTGACGCGATTCCTAAAGGTAGCCTGTTAACTTTAAACAGACCTTCCTGCGTGTGTAACGTCAAGTACTTCGTCGACTCTTCGGCCATGAATACTTGCTGGTATGCCATGTTCAGATCGATCTTCGCAAAATGCAGTCCCCGGCCAGCGCTGCCAGTAGATCATCTGTCTTAGGCAGCGGATAGTGCGTGATGTCAAGTGAGGGGTTTATCGTCGTCTTGTAATTTCCACATAGGCGTATGCTGCCATCTTTCTTTATCACGGGCAGTGCAGGCGTGGCAGACTCCGCTGTATTCACTGGCGTGAGTATTTGTAGTTCAAACAATTTCGCTATCTCGGCTTCTACAGCTGACTGCAATGCGAATGGCACATTCCTTGCTTTCGGGAACCTCGGCCAGTGGTCCGCTTTGAAAAACAGCTCAGCCCGTTCATCTGTGATAGCACCTAACTCATCTTTGAACAGAGCTTCGTACTTGGCTAGCTGGGAATCGAACCTTTCTTTCGTTCGGGAAGATGAGCCAAACACTGACCTTGAGTCGTGCTTCAGACCCAAAATCCTGTCCCAGTCTAGACGTAGTGTGCGCAGCCACTCTCGTCCTAGAAGTGGTGGTCCTCCTTGGTCGACGAGGTAGAGCGGCAGTTTCGCCGTCCGTCCACTATGCTGCACGTTGACAGCTGCAGTGCCACAAGGTCAGACGAGTGCTCCGGTATAGGTCCGTAGGGTGCCGTCAGTTGATCGGTAGCTGTTAGATGAAAGCTGCTTCTTGAACTGCTTGAAAGACATGATTGACACTGCAGCTCCCGTGTCAAGTTCCATTTCTTGCAGTGGATCATTCATTTAGTTCAGCAAAAATGAGAGTGCGGCTGGCAGCCCTGTGTCACAATTTTTAGCGTTCTCAAGCTCCATTTTTTATTATACCCGTCATGAGATTGCCTGTTGCTGCTCCGACAGGCTCTTTGAATGTGTCCTTTCTTCGCACTCTTACAACAGATGTATTTAATGTGAGGGCATACTACATGAGTGTGGCTCGGGGAACCACAGTGGTAACAAACCAGCCCTCGCTTGCACCTCGTACAGGTCATAATGTACCTCATTACTCTCTTCTTCAACTTTGTGCACATGTGTGGCCAGTGACTCCACGGCTCGAGTCTCGGCGACATTCTTCCGCGCTGCTTCCGTGGCCAGGGCGTGATCCACTGCTCTCGAAAACCTCAATGTGTCGTCCTCGGAAAAAAGTACTCGCTGCACGTCCTCACGGAGCAGTGCTCAAACGAAACGGTCCCGCAGGTCTTCATCTAAACTGGCTCCAAACTGGCCGGTCTGAGACAACTTACGAAATTCCGCAACATATTCAGGCAGGCACTCGCCTTCGTGCTGTGCTCTGCGGTGAAACTTAGCTCGTTCGCCGACTATGGACGGCACTGGAGCCAGGTGAGCGTCCAAGGTGCTCTTCAGCTGCTCGAAACTTTTGGCTGACGGCAGGTCAGGCGCCGTCAACGACTCCAGCAACCCATTCGTTCGCGGGCCGATGATGCTGAGGAATGCGTGCACCTTGTCGCTGTGAGGAGCTTTGTTGACAATCAGAAGAGAGGTCAACCTTTCCTTGTATGCCGTCCAGTCATTTGCAGTAACAGCAAACGACTCCATCTGGCCAAGCTGTCCAGTCGACTGCATTGTCGCTTCTTGGTTATCTATGCACAGACAGCAGCACAATCAGCACTCTTTAAAATCCAACTTGAACACAGGATAATTTCGGAAAGACTTGCCTTCTTCACCAAACCGATCGCCATCCTCGTCGCCAGTGTATTATCTGTGCCAAGAAGTCAACAGGCAAGGGTTCTAACGAGAAAAACGGTGTTTATTGCCCGAAGCTTACGTGCTCATGGTTTCATCAGGAATCGGCGGTTAGCGCACATAGCACGACATTATAAGCACTTGTGCACACATGCACACTGACAGCAGTTTGCTTATCAGTCACGCTATTGCGGACACAACAATAGGAGTTTTATTAGATTTATGGATTTGAGAGATTTGTGTTTTGCGCACACAATATGAGCTTTCAAGTTGAGCTTCTTGTCAAATGTTACACCTAGAAATTTGTGTTCATTATTTACAGTTATTTGCTTTCCTCTCATGTGAAATGTTTGGTTCAGTACGAGGCCCCTGTGTAGACTAAAAGGTATGAACATAGTTTTATCCACGCAAAATTTAAAACCACCTCTACCGCACCACAGAGTTTAAGAGCTTGCACCCGCAACTAACCATGTCACCAGAGGAGCGACTTTATTTATTTTATTTATTTTTTTATTTACATATACTGCCATCTTGCATAGCAAGATATTGCAGGAGTGAGTGCATACATATGTCAATCAGTTGAAGAATACATTTGAGTGGCAAAAAGAAAACAAACAATCGAAAAAAAAAACAACATCAGGAATATCAGGAACAATATCAGGAAACAATATCAGGACTGAGTTGCATGTCATCCTCATATAAATAATACGTTAAGGAAGACGACATACCTGTTGTAATCGGCTAGAGCGGAATAGAACAGCTAGACAGAGTTGCGCTGAACATCAACTGAAAGATTTGGTCCCCCAGATAGATTTTTATTGCACCAAACATGCGTCTTTTTAGTCCATATTTGTGCAAGTCCATTAACACCCCATGTACCCGTGTCGCATCAGAAGCTTTTGATAACTTTAAGAAAATAGAGCAATGTTCCCTTTGGATGAAGATTCACGCATTTTCTTCATTAGCCTGGTAGGTCGATTGTGCTGCGATTGGAGCTAAAACCACACTGATACTGATCGACTAGCCCGTTACATTCCACAAAGTGCACAGTTGTTGATCCTTCTTTCAAATGTTTTCCCCAAACTGCTGGTTAAAGCAATATGATGACAAATTTAGGGATCTGAGCGTACCTTTCCTGGTTTCTGAAGAGGTATAACCCGTCGCCTTCTTCCACGCTTTTGGAAAATAGCCTTCCGCCCACGATCTCTTAAAGAGGTGCAGGATTGTGTCGTATGTGTTCGTGTGTAGGTGTCCCATTTCATAGCGTATGTTTTCCGGACTTCCTGAATGGCTCTTTCCTAAATTGCTCATTTCGAAGAGTTCGGTTCTGGTAAAAGGACAGTTATGCATCTCGGTACTATTCAGTAATATCCGAGGTATCTTCTTTTCTGCAGTAGACTTGGCGTTAAGAAACTCAGGATGGTAGTGACTACCACTCAAATTCCAGCAAAGCGTTCTCAAGTATATCTGCTTGTCCTTTACGATGAGATTTATTTTTGAATATACGGAGTGTGTATTCTTTGAGAACACCGTCAATCCAATTTTCTCCCAGACTATTTTACTACATGTGTGACTGTTTACAAAGCTGACGTATTCCTCCCATGATTATCTTTTTGTCATGCGTCTTTTTCTTCTAGTCTCACAGCTCTTTTGTTTAAGCAACAAATTTTCCATTGGGCATCCGTTTAGTTGAGACCACGCACAGTTTTGTTTCCTATGAACTACCGCGTTCTACCACGGTTTTTGTCTACGTGGAAGCTTCTCTTGCGAAAGCGGTATCAAGTTTTCAGCTGCATCTAGAACTTTTTCGGTTACCACATTGCATAAGTTGTCAATATCGTGTGCCATGACTTCGTCAATTTTTATTTTAAAAGCTTGCAAAATTGAAACCAGTCCGCTTCGCTCAGTTACCATCTCTGTCTTCGTAGTGGCACAGCTGGAGGCGCGTCAATTAGTTTAAGTACAATAGGAAAGTGGTCGCTGCCATGTGGGTTTTCCCAAACGTCCCAAAATAAAGTGTAGAAAGAGACAGTATGCCACAAGAGAGGTCTATGCTTGAAATATATTGTGCTTTTGCAATAAAATATGTTGGCTTTCAATCATTCAAGAGTTGCATGTTGCAGTTGCCTAAAAACTGTGTTTCCATTCGGCCCCTCGCGTCGGTATGGCTATTGTCCTGTGTAATGTTATGAGCATTAAAACCCCCCAGTAAAATAAAAAGTTCATTAAGTACCTTTACAACATTTTCGAGCTTGTTTGTTATGATATTTTGACACCTGCACAGCTGACACCTGTAAAGACAGAGAGCATGCTGCAATTGATTTTTCTGTCTGAACCTTTACCACAACAGCTTTTAACTATTTCGTTACGGCGACAATATGGTTGTTTCTTATAGGTCTCAGGAAAGAATTATTTACTGCTACAAACAATATTTCAGCACACATTGCAGCATAGCGTATTGTGCATAATGAAATGCTCTTTCTATAAACATACGTTGCCAAACTAAATAAGTTATTCGGTAAAACATAAAATGCTGGAAAGCGTCATTTTGCTGCCAGATAATAATAATAATAATAATAACAATAATGTGACGCAGCAGTTATCAAAACGTTTATTCCGCGTCGGAGATGCGGCGAACCAACCCAGCCCGAAACACAGACCACACTCGAGAGAAAGCCTTACAAGCGACGATGAAGAAGAACCTCATGTGAACCCCGCGTAGTGATGATCTTGTACAAATGACAAAGAACAGCTTAATAAATGCTCACATTAACGCGGTTAGTGTGGGTATTTATGGGCAGAACACGGTTGTCAATCTTAAATTGCGTCAGCTGTCGACGTATGCGGGCGTTAGGTGGGAGCGAAGCACCTTGAAGGTGTTCTATGATGCACCGACAATAAGAGTGAGCAAGTTGGTGATATTGGAATAATTTGTTGTCGCGAGGAGGCATCGCGTCTACAGTGGCCAAAGAGAAAGCATGTGAAGAGGGGTCGTGCGAAAGCTCGTAATGAATGGTAGTTGGAGGCCCATTGCATGGTGTCGCAGGAAGCGACCAGCGAGAAAGCGCGTCTACATCCTGGTGTTTTTACCGCACTTGTAGGTAATGGATTCTTGTAGGTAAGGGATTGTAGGTAATGGATTCTTGCAGACGAAGAATCCACCAACCAAGTCGTCCAGACAAGTTCTTCAGCGTAGAAAGCCTGCATAAGGCATGATAGTCTGTAAATGGTAAAATGGTGGCCGTGAAGATGAGGGCGAAACTTCAGCACAGACCAAACGATAGCTAGGCCTTCCTGCTCAGTGATGGTGTAATTCTTTTCGGTGTTTGTCAGAACACGACTTGCGTACGCGACGACCCTCTCACCTAAAGAGCCGTCTCGTTGTAGGAGAATGCCACCAATTCCGTGACCATTAGCATATGTATGCCGGTGGGTAGGAGCAGCTTCATCAAAATGGCGTAGTACTGGTTGAGATGTGAGAGCGCACTTCAGGTGAGCGAACGCTGATTCACATTCGGGAGACCGAAAAAAGGGAACCTTAGAACCCAGCAATTTGTGCAGAGGTGACGATATTGAGGCGAAGTCTAGTATGAATCGGCAAAAATAGGAAGCGAGGCCTAGGAAACTACGCAAATCTTTTGTCTTTTCGGGACAAGGGAAGTACCCAACTACCGAAACCTTGTCAGGATCAGGACGAGTGCCGTCTTTGCTCACAATATGACCTAACAGCTTGATTGTCTTGCTCGCAAAATGGCATTTCTTGGTGTTTAGCTGAAGTCCTGCGTTGGCAAGGGGCATGAGAACTTGGTCCAGACGTTTCAGGTACTGAGAGAAGGTTGACGAGAACCCCCCCCCCCCCCCCCACTTGTGACGCAGCAGTTATCACGACATTTGCTACGCGTCGGAGATGCAGCGAACTGACCACGCCCAAAGCACAGATCGCACTCAACAGAAAGCCCCAGAAGCGATGATGAAGAAGATCCCTATGTGAACCCCACCTGATGATTATCAAGTATAGATGCCAAAGAATAGCTGAATAAATGGCCCCACTAATGATAATAATAATGATGATGATGATGATGATGACGATGATGATGGTGATGATGATGTATTTTTTTCGTCATCACACTGATGAAGGAAGTAGTAGGTAAAAGCTGCTCTCCGTAGAGGCAGCTTTACAGAGACACATAGCTACCTTTGTACGAAACAGTCAGCAGCGGCCATTGCAATAACATGCAAAATAGAGCAAGAAAAGAAAAAGAAACACAAAGGACATCTTAGTTTCATAAACAGTCAAAGCACAGGAACAAGTATAAGGGTGACCAGAGAAGCAATGCAGTTTAAACACCTAGCCTTTGCAGTTTTCACAATTCGTCTGGTGTACCCTGCAGGAAATCTATACCGGCTTTCACATATATATAAGTAGCGTTGGCATTTTGTAGGATAACTTATCTTTGGAGTAATTTGTGTTCGGTCTTATCACTCTCTAAATTTATTTATATCGTTTATTAGGCGATGTAATGTTTTGTTGCAGATGCGAAAGGTCATGTCGAAAATGACGATTTTCCTTAATTTCGCGCCTATTCTCTACGGTTAACTTATAAGTGTAGAATGTAGAGGTTGTGTACGCATAAAATTCCAGCCTGCTAAAACAATTCACCCGTGTGGTGAATCATGGAAAGCTAAACATTATTCTGAAGCAACAATAAAAAACATGATATGTACAAAAATATTAATGCCAAAGAAAATTTAGAATATACATTTCAAAGATAACTAATCCAGGAAAAGTGTCTGAAAAAGAAATGCTCAGTACACCGACATTCGTCGGACACAAAAAAGAAACTAAGACCAGTTCATCGCACATGCCATGCGGTGAAGCAGTTCCTGGACCTTGGGAAGCATAGGTGGACTTAAGAATTTTCCCACAAAACTTATGGTTTTCGTTCTACTTTGTAGTCCTCGTAACATATTTTTCAGTTGCGCCTTTTCAGCATCTTTTGAGGATGGTTCGATGAGAAGTTCAGGAACGTACTTCACCAGTTTGTCTAGAGTCATGCACCTCTTTCAGGACGCTATCTCTCTCAGCATAGCTCGGCAACTACAGGATTATGCATCCAAGCATGTCTCTTTGGATTTTTCACATTGTCTTTATCACCTCTGCAGAGAAGAACGGTCGAAAGAAATCCCACGCCGTTGTAAACTGTCTAGCGCTGATCTAGCGATGATAGGTTGAGATGTGATACGCGTGGCCTTCTTCGTGTGAACGGAAATTTCTTTGCTGACGATGGCAGCACATCATAAGCAAGCGAAGTATGCACCCTGAAGATAATCAGTAGACCTCGCAGGTCATGAAAAGAGGTCGGCAGATAAGCACGTACAAGGACACCGCTCGTGTACGTAAAGGAAACTCGCCAGTGAACGGCTGCGGATGTTCTATGCTGACTCAAAGCATCATCGTCGTCAATGCTTGAATCTTCTTTACTGTCGTCTTCAGAATAATAACTCGAGTCCTCATCCCTAAAATAAAGTGCGGGTGTAGCATAGTTTCGAGCAGGACGCCTTTCTCGCGACGCAGCCGCAAGGGACGACGCCATGGGAGCGACTTTCGATGACAGCGCAGTGACACCGGCAGCGCCCCTTGCTGGAATTTTATAAGAGATGCGTTACCGAAACTCTCGGAAACTGGTTGCAGAAGCCGGCTCCACACGTTGGACACGCGGTGGACCTTCAGAAGTACACTTTAGTGGAATAAAACCACTCGACTCTAAAGCAGTGCTCACCACTGAACTGGTAGCGTAATTTTTGGTTCATTATCACCGCTCATAACTGCCGGACGGCAAAGCCGGCGATATAGCTCAATTCGTGGCGTGCAGGGCGTCAATTCATTACAAAAGTTTGATGCTGGTGCAGCGCTTGATGCTCGAGCGCGCATAAGGTGACAGCCACGCCTCTTTTCTTTGCAACATACGCAGATTAGAGTGCAAGAAGATCTGTTAAAAAATCACGACAGCATCGGAGTGCGAAAATTTAAACTAATTCTGAAAGTTCTGTGCCTGCACTTACTACTGGATGGCATTATATGGATGAAAGGCGGCTCCAATAAGTCGAAATATGGGATCTAAAACACCGTTCACCAGTGATCGATTTGATCTGGCTTGGTAACGAAAGATGTAAATCTGTTTTCAGCTTTACTTTGCTGACTGGGAGTCCGTGAGCAACCACTACAGCAACTCCTCCGGACGCGACTAAAAACTGCTCCCTATCTTTCCGAAAAGACGCTATATCGACGTAGAGGTTGTTTATGGCAACCTTTCAAATGAGTTTCTTCCAAACACGTGACACAAGCCTCAGCTTCTACAAGAAATTCGTAAATATTATCAATATTAGCTCTTAAACCGTGGTAGTTCAAGAGCCCTACAGTAGCCATACTTGTGTAGGATAACTACACAATATGGATAATAGGATAACTACACAATGTGTTTTACGAGGGCCGTTTTTCTTTCAACCTCCGATAGGCTATAAATAAAAGACAAATCCATCTAAAACAATAATTTTATTACCAAAACATTAGTACAGTTACGGTTACTTTTCGACATAATCACCGAAGAGATTGAGGCATTTGTCATATCTGTGGACAAGCTTTGCAATACCCTCTTCAAAAAAAGTTGCCGCCAATGAATTCAAGTAGTCCTTGACGTTGGTTTGAAGGTCGCCATTGGTTTGAAAGCGCTTCCCACCAAGCCACGTCTTCAGTCCAGGAAAAAGATGAAAGTCACAGGGTGCTAAGTCTGGACTGTATGGCGGATGATCGAAAATGTCTCATCCAAATTGTTCGAGAAGCCGTTGAGTTGCTCCAGCAGTGTGTGGACGGGCATTGTCATGGATCAGAACAACTCCAGCGGTCAGCTTTCCTCTTCGTTTGTTCTGAATGGCTCTACGCAAACGTTGTAAAGTTTCACAATAAAGAGCTGCAGTGATTGTGGTTCCGGGCTCCATAAACTCCGCAAGCAACACACCTTGTTGATCCCAAAACAAAGTAGCCATGGTCTTTGTGTTGTTGAAGGTTTTCTTGAATTTCTTTGGTTTGTTTGGTGAATTTGAACGCATCCATTGTTGTGATTGTCGTTTTGTTTCCGGTGTGTCGTATTGAATACAGGTTTCATTCCCAGTCACGATTGATTTCAAAAGGCTGTCTCCTTCATCCTGATAACGCTCAAGGAACTCCAAAGCTGACGCCATTCGTCGAGCTTTGTGGCCGTCCGTCAACATTTTTGGGACCCAACGTGCACAATTTTTTTTTGTAGCGTAACCGTTCAGTTATAATAGAGTACAAAACAGACCATTAAACTTCTGGAAATTCCGTAGATAAAGCAGTAATGGTGAATCTGCGGTTTTCTTTAACCATTCCTCTCAACTCGTTGAACCAGGTCATCTGAAACGACAGATTTGCGTCCTTGGCCCCCTTCATCATGCACATCATTAGGTCCATGTTTAAAATTTCGACACCATTCACGCACAACACCATCACTCATGAAGTTTTCCCCATACACTCGACTCATTCTCGGATGGATTTCTTCAGCACCATGGCCTTCAGCCTGTAGAAAACGAATAACACTTCGCAATTCACACTTGGCGGGAGCAACAATAATGGCAGCCATGTTTACGTGGCTGTAGCACAATGCCAACTGACACCTGAATGTCAACACTGTCGGAGTGTGTAGTGCGAGAGCTGCGCAGTTGCCTACAGCGCATGTCCGCTTTCTGCTGCCCGCGTAGCGCCTGCACGGAGCGATCGGAGGTTGAAAAAAAAACGGCCCTCGTATTAAGTACTTCATGTAGAAAATCACGAGCATTGCATATGTAAATGTGCAAAAAGCTTGCCAAAATGTGTTTCAGGTCACATGCCCTTTGGAAGGACACTGATAGGAAGTCTACTCTCTCTTTGTCTGCCAGAGAGCACAGCAGAATGTTTTGTTAGCCTACCAAGTGTAGGCTCTTTTGTTTCATTCGTGTCCGGCGGACATACTTTCATCAGCTCAGCGCCCTGTGGGGGGTCTTCGTTAATAGTGCTTAGTGACGATGCCGTTTTTTTTTTTTGAACGAAACCAATCATTCGACACCTTGGTGTGGCCTCCACCAGTCGGTGGCTGCCGCGAACCCCAGCAGAAGCCTCTGGGCCTCTGAGGGGAGGGGTACTACGTGCGTCTGTTTTTTCTCTGGGTGAGGGCTGGGACGCTGACACCTTTTCCAGTAGTTCAAACAGGGTGCCAACTATGACCATTGGCGGCGCATGCCCTCTATTCGCAGCCTGTGCATAAGTTCGTCATTGGCAAACGCTGTTCCCTTTCTGGCTTCAATGTATATGTTCTCCCGTACCTGCCATGCGATCACTTCTGTTGGGAGCTCGGTGTAGCGGAGACAAGGAATACACGTTTTGACAGCTTGAGAACAAATAGTCGACTGGCTTTATTCAAAAGTGAAAGCAGGTTTGCCGAGTGGTTGTAGTGGCGCCCCCGTCGGGCGAGCAGGGTGCAATCCCTCCCACGGCGAGGCAAACTGGATTTTCGAGGAGCGGGGACAACGAAGTGACGGACGGTCAGTACACTTCTTTTTCTTTTTTTCACTCAGGACAAGATCTGGAAAAGGCCACGTGCTGGCTTTCGCAGTATGCATGGCGTCACTCATTTGTGCACGTTTCATTGCCGTGGTCAGCCTGACTGTATTTAGTGCAAGTTGCCCCCCGCGACATGACAGGGCTGCGTGCCCTTATTCCTGACACCGAAAACAGCGGCGAGGATTGGGCAGATATGGTCTCACTCTAAGGTACAGGTAAATGGTCTTAATAGTATTAGGAAGCGTTGCAATGTTGAAAGTCAGTGCTACGTGTTCGGTTGGAATTTCGTTGTCATTTTTCCTAAACTCTATTCTTCTTGCAGCTAGAATACCTTGATCGCTCAAAGCTTCTCCGATTTCCTCGTCTGTGCAATTTCGACGTTCCGTGTCTGAGATTACACCTCTAGAATAGTCCAACGTACAATGTGGTGTGATCGACACAGTGCTGTCGCCGATCTTCTCAAATTACTTCATCTGTCTGCTACGTTCAGCGGTCGTCACTTCGAGCAAGAGGTCTCCGGAATTGGTTTTCTTGGCTTTGTAGCTCCAGCGAATACACCCACTGAGTGCTTTCCAGATGAGGAAGAGGGACATGTGTTGAGTTTTTTCGTTCAGTTTCGGACGTAATAAAAAAAACTGCCTGAAGCTATCACTAGGTTTACTAAAGCTTACTTCCTCGGTCCGGTGCCTTTTCGGCCTCTGATTATGTTTTGCTGAAGACGGGGTTTTATCCACGAAATAACATATACGTTCAGCAGCAAAGCTGGCCGCCCACCTAAAGCCCAACGCGCGAGTTTTTTAAAGACCATATGTGACTGCTATAACTATACGACCATGACCAAGGAAGGCCATGCCCAAATGGTTATGGCCTCCTGGAAACTTGGAAATGAAGTGAACCGGAAACAGGAAACATAATAGTAAAATGGAAAGATGAAGGTTTAAGAGGAGGACAGGAAAAGATGACTGCCAATTTCCTTCGGGTTGGTCAGTCCGAAGGTGCCGCCTACGTGAAGCAAAATGAAAGAGATGTGTTGCCTCCGCCGGGCGCCTTAAGGGTCCGAACACCCGGCCTCGGCTCAACCCCCCCTGATTCCATTTTCGCCGGACATGGCTATGCCGTCCACTGCTACACGCGGGAGGGTCCAACCTCCATGTGCTCGGGCACATGGTGTCGCAAACACCAAACGCCTACTGAAGCAGGCACCCCTTCGGTGACACGAATATCGTATTCGCGAAGAGTTATTATTGCTAAAGCATTATATACTCCACTGCGCGAAAATCCGTCGGCTTCGGCAGCTTAACCGATCGATGGTACCAAAACTAGCCAACGGCACAAATTCTAAAAAACACTTGGGGAGGAGGTGGCGCCACGTTTTGAGCGTATAAATGAGCGCGCTGCTTCCCTCGCGTGTTGCTTTTCGGCTTTCATAGGTGCTGCGTCTACTGCGAGGGACTCTCGACGTGACGTCATCGGTGTATAAAACAAACCGGTCTCTGGCCAACATATGCGCAAGCACACACACACACACACTGAATCAGCAGAAACAACTTTAATGCATGGTGAGAAAATCAATCGAATAAATTCACCAAAAGTACTCTAATGCTTTTGCATTCCCACACGTAAGCAGTCCTAAATGCCTCTGCTGAAATTTCGCTTAAATGATTTATTTTATTTATTCTTTTTCTTTTAAAACTTTCTATAATCCAACAAACGTCCGATGAGTCTTATCAATGCCATCACCATTCTATGGGGATGAAATGAAACAGTGTCTCAAATTGTCGTAGTTGATGTAAGGTGTCTTCTATCAGAGGCCACGCTTTCGAAGGGACATTGGATGAAACTGCGAGGGTGTATTCTAAGGGAATGCTACACTGAAATGTAGCCACGTATCAATGCGATAGCCTTCACGCTGGTGGACAAGACTAAAGAAATGGGAGCGTAACATATACGCATAAATACTTACTTTATTATTCCTTTTATTCCGGACCAGGCCAGACTGACAGAATTAGAGCGGCTGCAGTTAGGAATTTAGGCACAGTCTTACGCATCGTATGACCTTCGTGTGCCATCTTTAAAAATATCCCTGCGTTTGGTTCCCTGTTTTTTGTTCATGTTCACCGAGTTATTTACACGTGTCGTATGACGTCTTGAGGGTATATATAGCAACGAGAACTGTAAATAAATTTGTTGTTCAATGTTAGCGCTGCGTGGTTGTCAGATGTGCCTCTCTGTTGCCCCTGTCGTTCACCTTGCGCTACAACAAAATAGAATATGAGTACCTTCGTAATGTTTTCATCAACGAACTCCTGGGCCAACCGCGTGTTAGGCAATTTATTCATTGCGTGATGCAATAATCAACATGGTAGAACCAATGCTTGGGCTATGTCCCTGAAATGCGCCTTCGAACGGCACCGTAAAACACGTACCCGAAAGAACGTACACGACTTGCCAGAGTGTTTTAGGATGCCTATTACCTGTGGTGCGTCCATGTTTCGCGCTGCCTTTGAAATATGCAATAGACGAAGGTAGTGGCTAGTCAGCGGTCATGTCGTGCCTTTGTTGACTCCGCTCTCCTCTTTATGCGCTCTTCCCACGCTTGTTAAGACGAATCAACTTGCCCAACATGGCATCTTTTTCCATCTTATTATTCCTTTACTAAATGTTGCATGAGAGAAAACCATGACAGTGAACTTGATTCAACACCACTCAGACCAGTGAAAACTTCATTTCTATTGATTTTGAAGTCTGCAGGAAAGTACGGCCAAAGACAGGGGTAAAAAAAGTTTGTGAATAGCTGCGCAAGCGTCGACAGCTGTGCATCAAATACATAGAACAGCTGACAGTATGGCTTTAGACGTTTTATCAAAAGCCATAATTTGTATTTACTATCCCCTATCTTTAGGGGGCCCCCTCCCCCCCCCCCCTTCCTGCACAGGACACGGACGTTTTCGCATTTCGCCCCCATCGAAACGCAGCCACCGCGGCCGGGATTTGATTCCGCGACATCGTGCTTAGCAGGGCAACATCACAGCCGTTAAGCCAGCGTGGCAGGTCTTTTAGAACATTCACTGCGGCGTGGACCCTCGGTGCATCACGTCGCATATTGATCCTGTGTGGCTGTGTGGACTGTCTTGCAGTGTGCAAGCGACAGCTTTCTTAGAAATGAACGGCCTGAAAACAATATTGTTGTTTCTGATCTGACGCGTCTTGGTGCCGTCTCTCTAGAGTTTGAAAGGAGTTTCAAAGGAGAACAGCTCCCTGGTGACGTACCGGTGGGTCACGACACACACGAATCAATGCGACAAGGAACTTAGGCGCAGTGATCATTCTAATGATTGGTGCTGCCTCGCACGTCCTGTATCGGCCGCAGCCAGAGTGACAGTTTCCTTTTTCAGCGTTGGCTTTTGCAGTACTGCGGTTTGATTGAAAGCAATTTTTCTGGCAGAGTCTTTCAAATGTTCCACAAATGCACCATGTAGTTGAGAGCTGTTATCACGTTTTCTTTCTGCTTAATTTCTTCTCAAACGCTGCACTCTACATGGTCTAAGTCTCAAGAATCAGCCGAGTTAGTGCCGGAACGTAAGGATAAAATATGCGCACATTTATTGCTTACAGACGCTGTTAACTTTCCAAATAGGCCCTCTATACCACATACAAAACGGAACACACAGCGTAGGGCCCTATAACGTAAAGCCATTCCAATGTGCTTTTATTCCAATCTCCTGACGTCAAATTTACGTAATCTCCGATGCAACCGTCGTGCGGTGACCCTTAGCGGTGCCTGAACAGCCCAATCAAACTCTCTCCTCGCTTATTCGGGGTAATTTTGTTTGCTTTCAAAACGAATAACACTGCCTACATTGAGCGGTTTTTCTAATCTAATTGGCTGACAAGACGCGAGCAGCACGCTCAAGGGGATAGCGTATCGACGGGGTCGAGCCACTGCACTGAAAATCGATAACCGGATGAAGAAGGTGGCGCCAGCGTTTGCAATTGGTCAGCTTTCCCTTAATTAGCTTGCGGTGGCTGGTCGAAAATAGTGGCGGCATGCAACGGATGGTTAAGAATGCCACTAAAACATATCCCCAGCAAAGAAGAGTTGGCAGAGCGAGGTCATAAACGTGCCCAACGTGCTCCAAACTGTTACACGGCCACGCAAGAAGATTATTATACGCAAATACACCCATGCTCTCCGGCAGGTGCGAGTAGCCAGTGCCTGAGCGATTGGTGGCAGCCATCATTTATTCCTTTCAGAACGGGGCCGCCTGCCGTTATTCAGAAAAAATGCAGTTTTGTTCGGCATAATAATGCAGCTTCACGTGTACACGTCCCTTTGACGCAATGAATTCTCGTGGTTTTGTGACTTCGAGTGACAGACAGGTGAGGTGGGTGCAGCCTGAAAGCTTTTGACCAATAGCAGAGGGTTAATAGCGAAAATGTGTCGATTCAAAATTATTTATTTTTCTTTTATTCGGTTGATTCATGCATAATCAGTGTGTACACGTCATGTCATATAGGAAACTATCGTGGTTTTCGTGACGTCGCATGACCGACAGGCGAAGCGCGGGTTGGCCAAAAATCTTTTTGACCAATCGCGGAGGGCTGATTGTGGAATAGAAATAGAAAAGTTTGGAATACCTTTACGTTCTAGCGCCCCTAGTTCAACAGAATTCTACAGCCAGTTGGCTGTGAACCAGCAAATGTACAAATTTCGAGAATATACTTACCAGCGCGGTGTAGAACGTTCCCGACATTCCTATGAACACGTTGCACCATAAAAGCGGCAAGTTGAATACTGAAAAATTCAGAACTCTGTATTTACCATAAATTTAGCACCATGTCACAGGATAACAATGGGAAAACGTGGTTCACGGCAACATAATCCTTGCAACATTGTTAAAATATTTAAATGCCTATCTGCAGGAGACAGGTAAAAATGCTAACAGCAATGCATGCGAGTGGCAGTGCGACATACTCATTGCTGTAATATTTCATTACCATGGTTATTATGGCGCAGAGACGTAGATTACTTCCAACGCCTTGTCTTTCTGTGCCATGGTAGCGTTTAAAGTGGTCGTTTATTTGTGTTTGGGAGATGTACTTGGTTGAGAAACTTCAGGAAACGCTAGGCATTTACATTAGATTGATAAAACCTAACTTTGCATTGCCTTCATATTGAATGTATCACGTCGAACTACGTTTCAAATGGAGATACCAAGTCCATCTCCTTAAAAGAAATTACCTTCCTTCCACCTTCTTTCTCGATCTCGTTTAGGGTCTTTCACTTTCTCTTCCCCTGCCTTGTGTAGAGTAGCCTGTGGGCAACTATACAGACGCCGGTAGGAATATCTGCGTTATATAAATGGCTTTTTTCCTCTCTCTCTCGCTGCCGTACTCACATGATGCGCCGGACTGTGCAGTGGAAAGCGCGAATAGCAGCCCACCATGAGCCACAGAATTCTAGTCCAATCAGTATTTTTATCAAGCACGCAGCTAGAAATTGCCGTATTCTGTGCGCCCAAATTCGCTTAGTGAATGAGAACTCGAAAGTTCGTCACAGATAACACTCCTTGCGCAAAACGAAAAAAAAATTCAAAGTTTCAGTCAAGAGCCAATATAATTGCGCCGAATGTTCGGGACATGAAAAGATTGAACATCGAGCACTTTATCCGAGATTTGTTCGATAAAAACTGAGACTGATAATCTGAAATCTTTGTTTCTAAAGTTTATAAGCATATAAAAAATAAAATGCCGATGAACACGTTTCAGAAATATAGATTGCAGAGTATGAGTCTAACTCGTTATTTCAAAATCCATATATAACTATACCTTCAAAGCCAAGTTTTGGCAGCGGCTCCTACCACATACTTGTTTCTGGAAGCAACATATGTACGGTGCAACACTGGCGCTGATCCCATGTAAACCTGCATGAAAAGCGTTCGATGGCGTGCGTAATGCCGAGCCATCTACGCTTCTTTGCTAATTTTATCCTTATAATATAAATATAAACTACAATCATTGACCGATGCATTTTACATTTAGGAGGGGTACGTGTGCAGCAACAGAGGCGGGAATTCTACCCCATATATCAATTTCAATATGTCTAATACAACGTTCCACCAACCACTGTTTTCACGCGATCGCCGCATGGAATGCCCTTTTTTTATGGAAGAACTAGAAGCTGCGCTGGCTTTGTGCAGGCGTTCTTCAGCGCCAGGACCGGACGGCATTACATAACGTGCCCTGTGTAACCTAGGGGACCAAGCTCGGAAGGCACTCCTGCTCCTGTACAACGACTCCTGGCAGACGGGTACGGTTCCGCAAGAATAGAAGTCAACTCGCCTCATTCCACTTCTCAAAGCTGGCAAGTCGCCTTTGGACATTTCACATACATACATACACACATGCATACATATGCATATATATATATATTGAAGCGGTCTGCGCTGGACGCATGAAAGAAGACGAAGGAAGGTGCTAGGGGAGAAGTGAGAAGGAAGAAGTTGGAATAAAATGGCGGACGACACCCGTCTCACTTAGATGATGTCATTTCTGTTGCCGTTCTAGTTAGGAACGCTACATTTTGGCGCAGCCGACAGTTTTCGAAGACCAGCGATGCTGGTGACGTTTTTCGTCGACCAGGCGTCATCAGAGTCTGTTGTGTTCACCCGATACCAAGTTCACGGTGAGCCAGCGACGGACCTTCCTCTTGAAGTTAGTTCTACCGCGCTGATCAACGTGGTACTGCAACAAGCTGCAATCAGCCGCCAAGCCCTCGTGCAAACAGGATCGGTGACAGTGAATCTACAACTGCAGACACTGAGCGAACTCGTTCTGGAACCCATACGACGTGGCACCCTCAAAGAGGAAACGCCTGCCGGGAAGGTGAGCCTAGACTTGAGTGTTATGGAACTGCAAAGGAACATTATACAACAGATCGAAATAATGAGAACTTTCGTCCAAGCGCTTAGTCGAGAGCAGTCAGCACGAAGTATTGTTGAACCAGATGTTTTTGAAGGAAAATCGCAAAATGCACACTACTGGCTGTGTTTTTTCGAGTACGCCTGTGACAAGAATCTGTGGCACTCCGACGACACAAAGATTTTGCATATGCGCCGCTATTTGGGCGGTATAGCCAGAAAATGGTATGACGTGCAACTCATGGATTATGGAACAACATGTTGGGAACTGTGGAAAAGCAACTTTTTAGGGGCTTTCGAAGGCAACGCAGTAGAAAGATGGGATGCAGCACTGCGGTTCAGTTATACAGGTGGCTCTCTGCTTGAGTACTGTCTTGAGAAGCGTCGCCTGTTGTATTCTGCAGAACCGAAGCTGTCGTCTTCTGCTGTTGTATCTTTGATAACGCAAGGGTTGTGTATCGAGATCCGTTGTCATGTCCAGCTCAAAGGTCCAAGAACGTTTGATGACCTTCTGAACTTTCTACAGACCCCAGTGCCAAGAATTGCATCGAGAAGACAGCCAGATGGTAGAACAGAGCAACTTGATTCCAATCTAGAGTCGTTGCCGTCAACTGAATGTGAACACAGCTTCATAAACAAATCTCTGGGAAGCGTAAATCATGACTGTGAGGATGGTGAAGAACCAATTACCGCAGTTCACGGCAACCTACTTCCACATAATCTGTCTACCGTGCATCACAAGCCCCAGAAAAAGAGCTTCAGTGAGACAGTATATTTGGTGTCGTCAAGCTTATTGTACGCCCCCATTAAGGTAGATGGCATTGAAGTGAAGGCTCTCGTTGACAGTGGAGCTTCGGTATCTATTATCAACAAGACTCGAGTGGATGCCAGTCGTCTGCACGCTGGTAGAACATTGCGTGTCCAAGCCTACGATGGGTCAGTGACCATGCATAGCGAATGGGTAACCCTGGCTATTGAATTTCAAGGAAATGCTATTACCAGTGACGTATTGGCCATTCCCAATGTCACCTACGATTTTCTTTTGTCCCGTCCAGACATGAAAAAACTTAAGATGAACCTCTATTGGGATGACAAGGTAATGGCCGAAGACACGATAAGAACAGAAGACCCTGGTGAAGAACCTAGTGTATCAAGGCTAATTTTTCACCACGAAGACATCAAGACTAAGTACCCAGAGCTTATATGCATAGGAAGCTACCCTCCAGCAATGAAATCCCATGTCGTTCCTTTCGAGCTCGCAGATAAAACAGTGGTTCGTAGAACCCCCTATAATATGTCCAGAGATAAAAAGGTGTGGCTGAAAAAGGAGTTGCAAGAAATGTTAGACGCAGGTATCATCCGGCCTTCTGTATCCCCATTTGCTTCTCCTATCACTATTGCACCTAAAGAAGACGGGACATTCCGCCTCTGCACAGACTACCGGGCTCTCAATCGTCAAACTGAATTGATACCTTATCCAATGCCGAGAATCGACGACATCATTGACGAAACCGGTGGTTGCCATTGGTTTTCACGAATAGATCTCTGCAAGGGCTTTTGGCAGATTCCACTAAGTGAAGAAACGAAGAAGTACACCGCGTTCATAACCCCATTTGACTTGTTTGAGTACAACCGCCTACCATTTGGTTGGAAAAACTCCCCTGCGTGGTTTCAGAAGATTATGACGGACATTCTGAAACCTTACCTGGGCACATTTTGCAATGTGTACATCGACGACATCATCATCTACTCAAAGACAAAGGACGAACACCGTAGTCATCTTTCAAAAGTTCTTCATGCCCTCAGTCTTGCCCAACTCAAAGTCAACTTCAAGAAAAGTGCGTTCTTTCAAGATACCGTAGTATTTCTTGGCAGGGTGTTTGATGGACAGACTAAAAGCACCAAGCAAGAATCGGTAGAGAGAATCTCCAAGCTGGTAAAGCCTTATGATGTGCACTCCCTGCGCGTTTTTCTTGGCCTTGCAGGACACTTCCGGGCGTTTATCAAAGACTACGCACTGAGAACAAGGTGCCTCACACGTTTAACTCAGAAAGACGTGCCTTTTCATTGGGACGAGAAGTGCGAAGCTGTCTATCGTGAGCTTGTAAAACTAATATCGTCGGACCCCATCTTGCGAATACCGGATTTTTCCTTGCCTTTCGTGCTGAACACGGACGCATCACATTATGCTACCAGTGCAGTTCTATACCAGAAGCCATCCAAACAAGCTGATCAAACCAAACACTACGTCGTGGGGTACTACAGCTATACCCTGAAACCCGCCAAAATCAATTACTGTACCACAGAAAAGGAAGCTCTGGCCGTCTTAAAAGCTGTGCAGTACTTTCGTACTTACCTGGAAGGTGCCAAATTCATACTTTTCACGGACCATCAAGCATTGACTCAACTTCTGAGCATGGCCCAGCCAAGAGGCCGCATTGCTAGATGGGTGAACTATCTGCAACAATTTGATTTCGTAATTTCGCACCGTCCTGGCCCACTCCTCACTGACGCTGACGCACTATCAAGATTACTTGTACAGGAATCAAGCAATGATCCAGATACAATCAATCATATTAAGCTATGGGAAGGTACAGAAGAGCTCCAGTTTATCAATGGAAGGTATCACGTATCACCAACTATGATTCCAAGGATTCTTCATCTATACCACGACACCCCTGAATCGGGTGGACATGATGGCTTCTGGCGCACTTATAAGAAATTGCTCATGAGATTCACATGGCCGGGCATGAAAAACGACATCAGCCATTACATCCGCACATGCCACCTCTGCCAGGTGAACAAAGTTAAATTCAAGCAATCGACAGACGTTATGACAAACCCTGAATATTCAAGCATCCCGTTCGAAGTAATTCATTTGGACTTCGCGGAGCTCAAAAAGAAGGGGGAAGGAGTCAAGCGAACGCAAGCTTTCTTGCTCTCCATAGATGAGTGCACACGGACGATTGCGGCTAAAGCTGGCAAAGAAGACGCAAACAGCGTAATAGACCTCCTCAAAGCTGAGTGTTTTAAACACACAAAGACGCTCGTCTGCGACAACGGGCCGGCTTTTCGGAGTGCCAAATTATCAAAGTGGGCCCAGGAGCACGGCATCATGATAAAGTATTCTTCTCCATACCACCCGGCAGCAAACGGCCTAGCGGAACGTGCCATACGAGACATCAAACAGTATCTGAAGATGTATCCAGACTTTGCCGGTGGCTGGAAGTGCTGTCTCGAGGCCGCTGTGAAGCATCACAACAGATCATACACCACGAGTTTAGGCTGCAGCCCTCATTTTGTAACTTCAGGTACAGCGCCCATACTTCCTGCAGATCGTGAGCTAGGTCTCCTAGAGAACCTCGAACTTGCGGAAGTAAGGAAAACTGTCAAAGAACAGGAGATCTACAAGCGCCGCATGAAGCGAAACTTTGATAAAAGGCACAGTAGCGAGATACCGGACATACAGCCTGGAGACTATGTCCTTGTAAGGAAAGGAGCTGTGCCCTCAAATTCAAAATATTGCGGACCATTTCAAGTTATTAAGACTGCATGCCAGCATGGAATATTGAAGAATGTCTGGTACGCCGGAGCCTCGGGCCAAACGGAGTGCGCCGCTATTGGAAACGTATTCAAGTATTACCCCAGGAGGTGTAATTAAAAGAAATCCGGAAGAGTGAAGCGGTCTGCGCTGGACGCATGAAAGAAGACGAAGGAAGGTGCTAGGGGAGAAGTGAGAAGGAAGAAGTTGGAATAAAATGGCGGACGACACCCGTCTCACTTAGATGATGTCATTTCTGTTGCCGTTCTAGTTAGGAACGCTACATATATATATAAATATATATATATACATATATATATATATATATATATATATATATATATATATATATATATATATATATATATATATATATATATATATATATATATATATATATATATGGTAGCTTCATTATTACAACAAGTGCTATATATCCCCTTCCGCCCAGGGAAGGGGATATATACAACGTGTTGTATTAATGAAGCTACTTACGAAAGCTTATTGTTTGTACTGCGGATGTGTGTGATGCCGAAGTTGCCTGGTGGTGGCCCCCTGGCCTCGTCAAGCTGTATGTTTACAGCTTTCTTGCCAGGGTGGCCTTCAACACTGTAGTTTGTACATGTTGTAAATAAACTTCACTTGACATGACTTGACTACCGGCCGATCGCTCATGCCAGCTGTGTTGGAAAAACAATAGAAAGAATGAATTTAACACGTCTGGAATAGTACTTAGAGTACTATGAAATCTATCCAGATGCTATGGCTGGATTCAGACGTGGGCGTACGTCAACAGACAACGTTGTTGACTTGATAACCTGTGTGCAACAGCAAAAGGCCTGTAAGCGACTACCTGCTGCTCTGTTCCTAGACGTTAAAGGGGCTTATGATAATGTCACCCATGAAGCCATCCTTAGCGCGTTAGAAGCCGTCGGACCTGGTGGTAAGATGTATATGTGGGTGTGCAACTACTTACAGAGGAGACCATTCTACGTGCACACAGAAAATGGCCCGACATCCAAGCATTACGCTAGCCGAGGAGTCCTTCAAGGCGGAGTGCTTAGCCCCACTCTTTTCAATCTCACCCTCGAGGATTAGTTTACAACCTGCCCAGCACCGTACGACTTTCCATCTATGCGGACGACATCTGCATTTGGGCATCAGGTGTGACACGACTTCAGCTTTGCGCTCGGCTTCCGAAGGCAGCCACAATGACATCTTGCCACCTTCTTGAACAAGGACTTGAGATTTCATGCGGAAAGGGCGCAATGGTGGCATTCACGAGGAAGCCAATGTCTGGTTACGGCGTATCTATTAACGGACAACTGATACCATACAGCAGAAGTTACAGGTTCTTGGGAGTCGTAATAGGCAGAGGCCTGTCTTGGACTCCGCACGTGAATTACGTAAAAAAGCGGCTTCTATCTGTCACCTGTTCAGGTTTCTTGCAGGAAAAAGTTGGGGAGTATCTATACACGCTATGTTACAGCTGTGCATGGCGTTGTTCGTTGGATTCCTGCGATACAGCCTGCCTGCAATATCCGACACCTGCAAGACTAACCTGCGTATTATTCAGAGTATTCAAGTTCAAGCCCTTAAGATATGTCTTGGCTTACCAGGCAGTGCATCAACGGCTGAAACCATTGCCCTTGCGCAGCATTACCCAATCACGACGCACATTACCGTTGAGACAATGCGTCTCAGGCATTATGCTAGGACCACTTCCCACCACTTGGCGAGCCTCACTGCTGCAAGGCCCTGCTCGACATTTAGCGGTATTGTCAGTGCACATCGTGCGTCCTTTACTTCAGGGTACGCACCTGTGGCCAAGCGGGCGTTTCCTCCATGGCGTTTGAGCCGTCCACAAGTATATATAATGATTGCAGGACTACAGAAGAAAACAGCTCTACTGGCCCCTGCTCAAAAACAGCTGAGCTTACTTCTTTTGCATGAAAAGTACAGCAACCACGTGCACATCTATACCGATGGATCGACTTCGTCGTGGAGTTCTGGTGGTGCCGTGGTTATACCAACGCGAGGAATGACACTGGGGTTCAAGACATCGCATGTCACGGCCTCAATGGCGGCAGAACTAACGGCCATGCGTCGAGCACTGGAATTCATTGATTCTGAAAGACCTAGAAAATGGGCTTTGTTCTGTGATTCAAAACCGGCATTACAGTGCACGCAGTCAGTTCTCCGACACGGATGTCATGACCAATTCACATACGAAATCGTGATACGTTACCATCACGTCCAACAAAAAGGTCACGAAGTCGTTTTTTAATGGGTACCTGGCCATTGTGGAATCAGTGGCAATGGTTCCGCCGATAACGCTGCTCGCACAGCACATCAAGAAGAGCACAGCGTTCCAATTCCACTTTCGAGGACAGACGCTGCAAGGCAGCTTCGACACCTGGCACCCTGTCTCACAGTTGCCGAGTGAAACTAGCCAAACTTACGACTTACACGACTGCATCGACTAAACCCCTCCCTGCAACTCTGACCTCCACTCGGACTTCCTCGACATGAAGCTACGCTTCTCTGTCGATTTTGGTTAGGTGTTGCCTTCACAAAGGCATACTCAACATTAATTGGAGTGACTGACATTGCAGCATGCCATGTCTGTGGCAGCAAAGAAACCATGGACCACCTGCTGTGCCACTGCCCACAATATGCCCCAGAGAGACAAGAACTTGCCAAAGCTTTCCAAAAACTGGACAATCGGCCGCGTTCTGTCCAGCTGCTGCTGGAACACCGCCCCCATCGCCCGTCGGCCCATAAAGCGGTGAAGGCGTTTTGTGCTTCTTAAAGACGACGGGTTAGTGCGACCATCTGTGAATATTGATGCAACTTCTGCAAGAATACACGAGTTAACGAACTCACCACAATTTCCTTCTTTCCTTACCTCCTCTCTCTCCCTGTGATCTTCGTTTTCCCCTTTCCCATTCCCCTGGTGTAGGGTAGCCAACCGGACGTTATTCTGGTTAACCTCCCTGCCTTCTACTTTCCTGTTTCCTCCCCCCTCCCAATACAATATGCCTAAAATTTGCTTTCCTAATATTTTTTTACCTAACAGCTAAACGTAACTCGTGAACTATCACCTTGCATACATATAAAAAAACAAAATGTTTTGCTTTGCTACAAAGCACTATGAGATCGTCCCATCAACTAATGAAATTACAAAAGTACTGAAAGAACAAAGTTACTGAATTTTCAACTTATCTTGGTCTTGCACTTGTAGAGGGCGCTATAAAGGTTACAAAATTCACTGTTAATTTAACGGTATTTTTTCCCGCACGTTTCTGTACGTTTCCGACCTTCTCTGTACCTCAAACGTCACGGCAATCCCAAGCAAACGGGCAGCACACTTCACATTACCTGTAACAAGTGTCAGGGACGCCGCATAAATTGAGATGGCACCGACGCTCTGCTGTAAAATGAAAACAGCAAATATATGAAAGCCGTCAGCAGACATCGCAATTAATGTCTGCGTATGCAAGCCGCCACCTCAACGATATTAAACGACACTACGCAACCTTGATATTTGCACGTCAACGGAGGATTCAAGATTCGTCGTAACCTGTGCTACAAAAGCGATACTATTTCTTTGTCATTTTAATTTACATTAACTATATTTCTAGCTATATGTTCGGAACAATAATAAATTATTTATAAACGGTGATGCCGTACGGAATGCCCTTGGAAGCCAAGCCACGTGGGCACACGCGTCGATACACCAAATGTGGGAATCATTTTGATATGCGGATTTCGCAAAAACAAATCCTAAATAAATGAGGCTTCGTTGCCAACTTGAAGTGCATGCGTAGGTCTGCAGTGTACACTAAAAATGCGTTTTTTATTGGGATAGCAAATATATAGGCGCTCCAATCGAATAATTGCCGTCATCTCCGTCGACGACATGGGGCTCCGCATATATATGTATACGCACTACATGTTTATCCATGCCGTATATGCGGGTCATATTGCTACACCATTAAATCACAAAAGTTGCTGATACCGAGGGCCTTATAACGTAAAACTATTCCAATATGTTCTTATTCCAATCTCCTGACCTCTAGATTGCTTAACCACCAACGCAAGCGTCGGGAGGCGACGGGCCAAGCATTGGGGCAAGCATGGGCGCAGGGATTGTCTGAACAGACCAATCAAACGCTCTCCTCATTCATGGGAGGTCACTTATGTTTGGTTTAAAAACGAATACCATTGTCTACACTGGGCGGCTTGTCTTATCTACTTGGCTGATAAGAGTCGAGGAGCCCGCTCAAGTGGAGAGGGATTCGACGGGCCCGAGCCAGGGCACTGAAAATCGATAACCGGATGAAGAAGGTGGTGCTGGCGTCTGCGATTGGTCCGCTTTCCCTTAGTTAGCTTGCGGTGGCTGGTAGAAAGTCGCGGTGGCGCGCAACGGAAAAACCACGATAGCTCCCCATCTGATATGACGTGTATACACTGATTATGCATGATTGGACCAAACAAAAGAAAAATAGTTGTTGCTCATTCGACACCTTTTCACCATTAGTCCTCGGCTATTGGGCAAAGTTTTCGGACTGCACCACTTCACCAGCCTGCTACGCGACGTCACAAAACTGCGAAAACTCACCGCGTCAGAGTGACGTGTAAAATTTGAGCTTTACATCGCAATATTAAAATTACCTTCTTTTATAGTCGATTGAAACTCTGCATTCTCAATTGCTTTGGATTTCATGCGGAGTTCATTTCTCGATTTCCAGTCGTTTGCCGCATCCTTCACGCCTGCGTATTACAGCAATTTAAGATGTAGATGTAGATGTAGATAGATGTAAGATGTAAGATGTAGATGTAGATTTAGGATGTGATGCAGGCGTGACCATCACAATTCATTCCGTAAGGCATTAGAACTGGAGGACCCTTAAGCTTCGCGTTTAAGAGTGGCACGCGATAGAATTGAAAGATGTCTGACTGCTTCTGACGCTTCCCAGTAACTCCAACTCTTGTAACCATAATGTTTACCGAGAAACGCTGGGGGTGAACGAACGCTATGCACGAAGGCGAGCTTCCTGATAGAAACACTACTTCTTGCGTGGGGCGATCCCGGAGGTAGGGTACAGCCGCGGCAAAATATTTACATTATTTTCACATTTCTTTTATTGCTTCACACTTCTACTATTTCATTCTGAGAAGCTTTAACATTGAAGGCATGCGTTCTCGGTGTTTTCTTCCATCGCATTTGTTTGTGGGCTTTCATTCTGAAAATTCCTAGGAATAACTTTGCAAAGAGTGTAAGACAAGGTATAAGCAACTTTAGTGATAGAGTGCTGTGGAAATATGAACCGCATGTATCACAAGTCGTATAGCAAGGCTGGTCATATATATATATATATATATATATATATATATATATATATATATATATATATATATATATATATATATGTATATATATATATATATATATATATATATATATATATATATATATATATATATATATATATATTATTAAGTAAATAAATAAATATATGTATGCGGCAATTTTAGCTCTAGGGACGCCGGGGCTGACGCCGACGCCGGACGCCAACGCTAGATTTTCTGCCACACGGGCCCCTTAACAAAAAAAAAAAAGCTAACATTCCTTAGCGCAAAAGAATAGCAAGAAGTGATAGAGACAGATATCTGCCAGCTAGCTTCTTGTCAAAAGCACATCAAGTTCTTATTCATAATATTGTGGATCTAAGCAGCAAACGGTCATTGCAAAGCCATCTTAACTTCGTGCCTCAATCTTGGTCTTTAGCGACAGTACAAAACCGCGGGTTTCTGCGGGTGGCTTACCGTGAGAAAAATGTAAATCATGCATGCCGTCAGCGAAATGGTGGTGTTGAAGCGCAGGCGTAGGTACTGCAGAAATAAGAACAGTAAGAAAAAAAGCATATGTAAACTCAAAGAAATATTGTGTGCAAGAAATTTTGACTCCCTAAACTTTGTTTATGGTTTATTGCTGTAATACTGCGGACCTCTGATAAGAGGGTTAAGGAAGGAGTGAGCCATAAAAGAAGAAAACAAAAATATTAGTCGCAATGGTAATAATAGCTGTGCGGAAGCAGAACAGCAATTTAAAGGCGAGACAAACAAATTGATTAAGCTCTGAGCACTAAAACAATAATGATTACATTCGGTTCTCCATAATGAAACAAAAGCGATTCTGAAGGAACTTATACAATAGATAACGCTAAGTGTCTGTCGCCTAGACATGCTGAAAAATAAAAAAAGAATGTGTGAATGATAACAGACAGCACTAAATCGAAGCGCGAACAATCACAGCTTTTGGGAATTGAAATTTTCCATACCCATTGATGCAAAAGGCGATAACAAAATGTAGTTGTTTGGGCATACAGAAATTCGGGATAAAGTGATAGAGAAATCGCAATGTGGTGGCGCTTACGTTAAGTCAGGGGTGATCTACACAAAAAAAGGAAATCAACCGCCCCCACTGTGGTGAATGGATGGGGCCGTGTAAGTACTGGCGGTCGCGCTGCGTAGGTGCAAATCATGCCAGCTGGGATGGCCCTGCTGTCGCTAACGAAGTATACTGTCTTGTTATAGGTAATCACCCAACGAGACTCGTAGGCAACGTGCACCTTCCAGTAGTGCTTTAAATTAAATTGGGAAGAAGAAGAAGAGCACGGAGCAGACACGTCTCTCACATCGGCTCCGTCTTTTTCGATGTTCCGCTGGCCAATTTTTCGAGGTACGACGATTTCAAGCGCATCATCAGATTCGTGAAGTTGCCCAGACTCGACTGATACGAAGGTTTGAGGTGGGAACCATTTTTTTAGAATTTTCTTGGACTTTCTCTGTTCATCCCACTACGTGCGGAGCTAACCCTAGCGAGGAGCAGGGCCCATTAGGCCTTGCCGGCCTACGTGCCAGTGGGACATGGCAGACTCCCGTATGGAAGAGGACAACAACGAGGAAGATTTCGGTTGGCAAGTGGCTACCGGACGACGATACCGTGCTGGAAAGAAGAGCAGCAACGCGGCGAACGCGACGCCAAGTACCTCGCAAGCGTCCGGCGGAGACGCCGCTACCGGCGGCAGCAAGGGACCCGCCACCAACACCGACTCGATCAAGTACCGTATAGTCAAGGCCTCAAGGATGCCCCAACTGCCCGAGGAGCATCGGAAAATTATAATCAGGCCACGATGAGGACGAAATTTGAGCAAAGTAAGTACCACCGCTATTGGAACTGCAGTGATCGAGGCTTCAGGCCTAACGACAGAGCAAGCAAGTGAAGACATGGTGTGCCCCAACTTCACGCAAAATATCGTGGTGGTGAGCACGCCTGAACCAGACCATGCGGCAAGGTACGTGAGAATGAAGTCCTTCAAAATCGTGGAAACGGAGTACGAGGTCAATGCGTACGAGACGGGCCCGCACGCCACGTGCAAAAGGGTGATCAGACAAGTCGACATCAGGGACTCCCAGTCTACTATCACAAGGAATATCGTGCATGAGCGCAACCCGCTCGCTTTGGCCGCCAAGCGCATCAAGACGTCGGGCTCAGTCATCGTCCTCTTCGATGGACGCAGAGTGCCAAACTTTGTGCACTACGGGCCGACCTTGTTGAGATGTTATCTCTACAGGAAACAATTTGATGTGTGTTTTGCTTGTGGTAGGGTAGGACACCGCTCGGACGTGTGCCCCACGCCGGACTCTGTTCAGTGTAGAGGGTGTGGAGCCCCCAACCCACGAGCGGACCACGTTTGCACGCCCAAGTGCAAGTTCTGTGGAGGAGACCATCCCACCGGAGACAAGGCGTGCAAGCAGAGATTTCAAACACCCTATGTGGTACGAGCTCGCCGAAGGGAACGGGCCCGGTCACGATTGGCCACGAGGGAGAGAAGCCGCTCCAAGTCGGGAGGATCGCAGGTGCAAAGGGTGCGCGCCCGGTCGCGATCGGCCGCGAGGGAGAGAAGCCGCTCCAAGTCGGGAGGAGCGCAGGCGCGCCTAGAAGATGGAACACCTGGTGCCAAGCCGACAGTTGGGACCGCCTGGGCGGATAAAGTCAAAGGTACGGTGAGAATCGTTGGTGGCGCCACTACGCCGGCGGTGACTGAAAGCAATGATGCCAGAATAGAACAGTTGATTAGGGAGGTAAATTCTTTGCGTAAAGCTAATGAAGAGCTGACCAAACAGGCAGCAGAACTGAAAAAGAAGGCACAACCGAGCCCTGCCAGCGTAGCAGTAGCCAGACCAGTAGGTCAAAGCAACGAACCAAGCGAGGGAGATAACTCCCCCGCCCCGAAAAAAAGAGCAGTAAGCCCCGAAACTGACTCGGTTTTCTCAGCCCTCAGCGAGCTGAAAGAGGTAATCAAAGAAATTAGAGAGACGACGGAAAGGACTAACTTTAAAGTGGATAAACTATGGAAGTGGAGGTTAACGGCCGAACAGCGATTCAAGAAACTCGAAACGCAATGCGACGACGACGAATTCTTGCCGTCAGAATCAGAAAGCGTAAAATCGCTCTCCGGAACGTCAGGGGGCGCTCCAAAGAGATCGATCGCGGGTAACAGCAAAATTAACCCATTCAATAATCATGGATAGCGCCCACAGTTTTAGTGTGTGGCAGTGGAATTGTCGCGGATTCCACAACAAAAAGGCATCGCTGCGCCAATTATTTAGATCGATGGGGGTCAAACCAAAAGTAATTATGCTGCAGGAAACTTTAGCGGACGAAGTAAAGCTAACCGGGTACAAATCGGTATGTAGAGAAAAAGATACCGGAAGGGGATTGGCCACCCTCGTTGACAAAAAGTTACCCTTTATCGAACACGATATCCATCTCGGATTGAGTAAAATCGAGTATATCCTAGTAGAAGTCGTACTCAAAAGGCACAAGGGCAGGGCGCCGAGTATCTTCTGCCTGAACATTTATAGGAGTCCCACCTACAAGAAACAAAGCTTTAGGGCACTTTTCAACAAGGCACTAGCATTCGCAAAGAACTCCCCGCTCATCATCGGAGGGGACTTTAATGCCCCCTACCAAGCGTGGGGATACGCTTGGAATACAAAGAAAGGTGAGGGGTTATGGAACCTTGCCACGGACCTGGGACTGTGCCTGATCACCGATCCGTCTTTCCCCACCCGCTGTGGCACGTCCACGTGCAGGGACTCTACGCCCGACCTAACTTTTGTCAACAACTCGAAACAAGCTGGTTGGGAAAACTCGGGCACCGATCTAGGCAGCGACCACTATATCATACACATAGGTATAGGTATGCCGAAACAAGAGACTAGAACCTTTCGGTGCACGGACTGGGACCTTTTTAGGAAAGTTAGAGCGAAGAGACTAGAATCGGAACCGATAGAAGCGGGCAGACAGTCCTTCCAGACCTGGATCAACCAGCTCGAAGAGGACCTCAGGGAGGCCACTAAAGAAATTAAGACCGAAGAAAACGTAGAGAGCATAGACAGTAGGCTCGCGCATCTGATCGAGGCCAAACAATCCATTCTGCAAAGATGGAAAACGCAAAGACTGAACCGAAAGCTCAGGAAAAAGATAGCGTTGCTAAACAGACAGATCGAGGAGCATTTGAGAACGCTCGTTAAACAGCAGTGGGACGAAGTTTGCCACTTGGCAGACGGCAGAATCAAACATGGAGGCAGTTGGAACATCCTCAAACATCTATTGAACGAGAGCGACACTAAGTCAAACAAGAGAACAGCAATTACAAAACTGGTACATCAAGTCAGCCAGTGCATGACTCAGGAGGCAGTCATGAGACAGCTCGCGGACAAATATCTACCGCTCGAACAACCGGGCTATAGCGACGAACGCGTGGAGTACATGGGAGGACCGTGCGAGGAAATGGACCGCGATTTCACTGAGGGTGAGGTACGGGCCGCCCTCTATGGTCTCTCTAGTAGATCGGCAGCCGGACCCGATGGTATTACCAATAAACTCTTAATGAATCTAGACGATGAGTCGATCACTTTCCTGACGGATCATTTCACCGAGTTGTGGAGAAAGGGAGACTATCCGGAGGAATGGAAGATAGCTAACAGCATCCTCATACCAAAACCGGGCAAACCACTCCATCTGGATAACCTACGTCCAATCTCGCTTACATCGTGCATAGGTAAAGCTATGGAACACGTTATTCTTAACAGACTCGCTAGATACGTCGAGCAAAATGACACACTCCCGTTTAACGTGATCGGTTTCCGCCCCGGACTATCGACTCAGGACGCCATGCTCCTGATCAAACACCAGCTCATACACGTTAGCCCTGTGCACGCGAGAGCGATTCTGGGACTAGACGTCGAAAAAGCTTTTGGTCGCATAGAGCCCAAGGCCATCCTCGAGGCCCTGTCCGAGCTGGGGTTGGGCGAGAGGCTATACAGTGTAGTCAAGGCGTTTCTGGGCGGTAGGCAAGCGATCCTCACGCTAGGTGAACTAAAATCGAAGGTGATGAACCCGCAAGGGGCCGTACTTTCGCCCATGCTATTTAATCTAGCAATGACCAGAGTCGCGAGGAAACTGGAGAGTATAGAAGTTATACACTTTGCAATATACGCCGACGACATAACCATATGGAGCACCAACGGTAACGTAGGCCAAACGGAGACCAGACTGCAGGAGAGCATACACGCCGTGGAAAGCACGCTAGGTGAGATGGGACTCAACTGTTCGGCGGCAAAGTCGGAGCTTTTGGTCCTAAAACATCGACGCAAGGGTTGAAGACCCAGGGGCTACGTCCCCTGGGAGGAACCCAAGATTATGTTACGCTGTCACGACGGATCCGCGATCAGGCAGGTGGAAAAGAATGAAGTTTTACGCTTCCACACAGCAGCGGGAGGTACCAACCTGAATGCCATTCAACGCATTTCAAACAAGACGGACCAAGTCATCAGGTTACTAAGGAGAATCAGCAACAGACACAGAGGCCTGGGTGAGGACAGCGCTCTAAGGTTAGTGCACGCCTTCGCTCTATGTCACTTCACCTACGTGGCAAGTCTATTTAAATGGTCGCAGGCAGAGCTGAACAAGCTAAACACTCTGATCAGAAAGTTAGTGAAGGCTACCCTAGGTATACCCATCAGCACCTCGAACGTGAAGCTCATGAACCTAGGGGTGCACAATACGATAGAAGAGATGGGGGAAGCGCAACAGATGGCGCAGCAGGAAAGACTGACAAAAACGCGAGCGGGCAGGCTTATACTCAAAGCGATAGGGACAGACCCAAATAGGTCGATGAACCCGAAGAAATCCGAGGTAGAATTGAGCGCGAAACTTAGAGAAGCGATCAGAACCGCCCCCCTTCCGAGAAATATGCACCCGGAACACAATGTTAGCAGGAGAAAAGCGAGAGCGAAAGCTTTGTTGAAAGAAATTGAACAGCTAGGACAACAGGCGGCCCTTGTAGAGGCTGCCTGGGTCAAAGGCAAAGAGGCCTACACCGCCGTGGTGGTCGACAGCCGGGGCGAGGTACGGGACGCCATCACCATCTTCACTAAGGATCCCACGGTGGCGGAGCAAGCCGCGATTGCTCTAGCCATCAGGAACCGTAAATGGTCTTTCATCTATAGTGATTCCAAAGCGGCAATTAAGAGCTTTGAGAAAGGCTATGTAGCTGGGACTGCGGCTAAAATTATCGACAAGGTCGAAACTATCAAAACTGAAATCCGATGGTTTCCTGCACATATGGGACAAGTGGACGAGACTCGGCCCAACCTCAACGAGGTAACGAACGACCTGGCACGAGGACTTGCTTGCCGTGCCGGTCAGAACCGAACCGACGCCCACTACCACTCCGGGGAGCATAAAGATCAGTTACTAACTTACAACGACATCACTAAATATTACTACTTGGGGCGTAGGCAATTCCCTCTGCCACACGTAAAATTGAACAGGGCTCAGGCAGTGACGCTACGTTTACTGCAAACCGGGACGTACCCCACTCCGTATTCCATAAATAAAATTCACCCCGAAAGAGAAATTAGGAAAGAATGTGACGTGTGCGATGGCATCATTGACATCAGACACATGCTGGCGGGCTATCCCGCGACTCTCGCCGACCCCGAAGAAAAATGGCTTTACTGGCACCAGTTGATAACAAGCTCTTCATATCAAGATCAGCTACGGGCTGCCCAGAGGGTCCACGATGACGCCATAAGACTTGGCCTGGTGGTGCCGACGTGGACGTGGCCCGCCTCGGTCTGAAAAGACCGGGCTTCAGGAACCTAATAAAGTTTTGTGAATGAATGAATGAAGCATCAACTGGTCAGTAGTCGAGATAACCAAGATGTGTTTAGAGTGTTGGAACAAAGAAGTAGAGAAGAACCTAATAGGACTGGATCCATTACATGGTATGGGTAATGGTACAAGGTAAATAAGATGGTTTAACGAATAGAAAAGGGATTAGGGAAAGGTATTCAAAATACTGGAATGAAAATAATTTTCGGCATGCTTCATCACATCAAGCAGGCTACGTGATTATTTGTCACCGCACTGTTTCAAAGTGAGAGCCAATAAATCATCACCGTCATCATAACACCCTACTCGCCTCAGGAGCTGGGCGAGCGTGTCCCCAATGAGCCAGCGTCTTGGCGCTACGGCCAATACTGTACGCATGTTTGACGTCGCCTTACAGTTTACGGTGTCAGACGCATGCCCGTAACAATAAGAAGCTGTGCGTAACGACGCGATGTGAATCATAAATCTAACTGTGCAAGCAAGATGACTAGAATGCTGCTGCCGAAATTCCAGGTATACCAATCTGAGGATTCTGAGCGAAAGCTGTCTTTTACAAAAGTTCTACACTTTCTTTGACCGTCTTAAAGCATGTACAACCTTTAAATACATTGTTTTTGGTACAGCGGCGTTCACATTGCGGCTATAATATGAACCGTGGGTGGGTTATGAGTGAACGTATTCCGAGTTCCTACATCTCGAGGCACACACGTACAAACACAGTGTCGAAAGATTTGAAAGACTGCATGTATATTTTGGTACGTCATGAACGTCACGCAGCCAGCAGTTTAAAACCACATTCAGAAGAACCCAGATGTGAAGGCACATTCACACACATCATGCTCCGTCTGGAAACGCTTCTTTTTCCTAACATGATATGATCCACTATCGCACAGCCAGATAGGGAAATAAAAATGAAAAGAACTTCAACGATTACGATACTCCCTAACGCGAAATTTGAGCGCAGCTCTACACGTGTTGTCATTTCGCGATATATTGGCTGGCGCGGACAATGTGCCTTGTGTGCACGTTGCAAGCGGAGCGAAGTGTGGCACGACTTCCTGGCTAATCGGGAGGTCGCGAGATGCAGTGCCTGGGTGACTAAGCGCGTGAAACCCCTCAATGTTTAAATGTTGCGCCATCCTGTGAACTTTACCGCCGCTGCGCGGGCACTCCGGCTTTCTCCCTTACCCGTGCCCTCTGCCTTTCTCCATTGCGCTGATTTTTCATCCGAGAAAAAAGCGCGCCCTTTTGGAAGTCTCTCCGCCGCCATCTTCACTGTGAACGAATGAATACGCGCCGTAGCGTACGTAGTACGGGGTTTATTTTGTGACAGGAGCTTCCGTTGTGAGCCCGTCGTGAAGACCAGCGCGCTTCCTTGGCTCTGTTTCTCCTCTTCGTCGTGAGTTGCTGTGCCTGCGGCTGCTGTAATCGCTGCAATGACAGAAAAAATCTTCCTACGCTGCCGTCCAGCAAGCGTGATGTAGAGCAAAGAAAGATATGAATGCACCGGATTGGTCGCGCAATGTTGAAAAGGCCGCCGTCCGCGCGCCTTTCTGCGGCAAGTAGGAATATTCTAAATAATAGGGTGGATCTGACGTATCTATTCCCACGCTTCCACAGCGTACTACGTTGGCACGTATGTAATAGGCGGAAAGTGTTCATCCAGGTGGGAGGGAGGGTAGGGGGGTGCTGGGGCCCGACCAGCTTTCCGACCTCGTCCCATTTCTATATATATATATATATATATATATATATATATATATATATATATATATATATATATATATATATATATATATATATATATAGTTCAATTTCAGTTCAATGACAGTTCAATTTCACAGCCTGAGTCCTCTTCCACCTCCAAGAATCTGGCGTCTCTCGGTGGCGTAATTTTCCTTCGTGTAATTGTCGTATACTTGCCTATCACTAATACTGCTTCGCCTTTCCGGCGCAACTGCAGCCTCTCTCTGTCTTTTTTTCTTTTTTTTCTGTGAGTGAGTACAAGCGCCCCTGCTCATGACTGCTGTTGATTCTGATTTCGAGTGAATCCGCCTTGGCCTCATTAAGGTTACTGAGTGAATTATACAGGGTGACCCAAATATGATGCAGCAAGACCTAAAAAAAGAGCAATTGTGTTACTCGAAGAAAACCTAGTGCATATTGTTTCCAGTACAGTGGAGAAGCCGCCAACGATTCCTTCGTTCCTGAAAATTAATCCGACAATTGCAATTAAATATCTCATTTGAGAAGTACTCTCCTAAATATCAAAGTGTCAATGAGGCATTTGTAGGAACCCCCAGGCACCCCCAAATGACATCTAACTGCTGTGTTTTCAGCGACGTCCTAATTCCGTGCATTTTTTTCCGACTGGCGAAATATGAAAAATACTACGTGACTGCGCTCCCGCCCGCATCCCTTAAAGCAGTGTCTCAAATAAGCTGATTGAAAGCAGCTGCATTGCCTGTCGCAAACCCAAAGAGGCAGCGCGTAACATTGATAATGGTACCAACGGAGCACCAACAGCAGGTTTCGCGACTTTGTAGCTATTCCTTCCTCTCTACGTCACACTTATCCGTCTTTCAAGGCCAACTGGTCAAATTGATAGCAAACGCTCCATGATAACGCTGCCGAAGCGCCGCTCTGACCATGCACGAAACGCGACCATCAATGTAATCGGCATAGTATTCTTCAAGATCCTGGCTTTGGTCGCACCGCATCGACACAGTGTGCGGGCAGCTATATCTCGCACTAGAAACTTGCTTCGCACCAGAAACTTGCTTCGCACCAAAGCCTAATTAAAGTGGTGGTCTTATTTTTCATGACAGTGCGTACTTGCTGCAAAAACAGGTCCATGGCATCAAATAAAACTGAAATAAACAGACCAGAAAGCGACTCACGTGTTGAGAAAAGGCAAAAGCGATCCGTTCAAGAAAATAAATAACCACTTCTAAATGAGCCGAAATAGCAATCGGGACGCCTGCACAGAAACAAACAAACAAACAATTACATCACGCTTCAGTGTGCCCTTATTATCTACGAATTCGTAAGCGCCCTTGAGCGCCAGCTGCTGCCTAGAGGACGTGTTCAAATAGGTTTTCGTCTGTAGCTACCCAGTACTGAATCCGGTTTATCACATCTTCAGTGACTTTCTTGATGACCGGCGCTCGAATTCCATAGTAGACATCCGTTATGCTTGACTTGACCTAATTTGACGTCCGTCTCGATCATGTAAACATGATTTTTACATGACTCCAAACAAAGAAATCGAGTGGAGACAGGTCAGGTGACCTAGCCGGCCAATTTACAGGCCCGTGCTTCCAAACTATTGCGCATGAAAAAGTCGCATCCAGCCAGTTTCGTGCTCGGCTGCAGCTGTGTGGTAGGGCCCCATCTTGCTGATACCACAGAAGTGGAATACGTGACAGCGGTACTTCGCTGAGAAACTCATCTACCACTCGTTCAAGGATTTCGTCCACGTAACGCTGTGCAGTCATTGTGTGATCGAAGAAGATGGGACTGATTACAGCACCGGCGTAAATTCCGCACCCCACATTGAACGAGCACTGGTACTGGTGCCGATTGCACTTTATCCAGTATGCCTTGTAGTCACTCCAATATTGTGCATTATGGAAATTTACCTGGGAGTTTCTATGAAGGCCGTACTCATCTGTACACATGATGTTGCTCGAAAAGTCCGGTGACTTTTTCGAGAAATCTTGACGATTCTACAAGTCCCTGTCTTCCAAGCATTGGTGCTGGTTTAGGTGGTACGGGTGAAAGGCCGTCGTTTAGAATTCTCCAAACTGATAATTTGGAAATTGGTACCTTGGCGGCCACGTCCCGCACGCTAGCACCAGAGTTCGAGGCTATAAATACTCGAACATTCGTGCGTACGCTAGGACTCAAGGAGTCCTGCGCCGCTGTTTCTTGAAGCTGCTGGTTTGTGTCAGGCTTTCATAATTTCTCATGATAGTCCACGCGTTTAGTCTGGCTAACTGATATATATTTGCGGCCTGCCTCATATTGTCACTTGCAGCTCCCAACCAAGGCTCAGTTTTACCTTCTGCTCGTTAGATAAAGACAAGGTGACTGGGACGAAAGAAAACGCACTTTTAAACACTTGCCCTGACGTTGTCAATTCCCTTTTGTGATGATAGGCTTTGTGGCAAAAAAGAAAGGTGAACCATCCCTGCACTCTATCTACGCAAAGAAAACATCTATCACAGCTTTTTCAAACACCAAACGCGACATAATACTTCGGACGAGGCGCGGCAGATAAGGCACTAGCTCGATCCCGATGACTTACAGCGAAGTTGTATATGGCTAGCCGATTCGTCCATCCATCAGTGCATCGCCTGTACACCGAAAACTCCTCCGGCGCAAACCCATGCGAATGCACGAAAAAGAAAGCAAAAGAGAGGCGCATGATTGGCTGCTTCATTAGTGAAGTCGTTGCTCTCCGTCACAGTCCTGCGGGCGCGCAGCAGTGTCTCTCCGGTGCCGAAATGGGTAGGCCACGCGCCATACGTATACCTTGACCTCTTTCGTGTAAAGGCAGTCCTAGGGTCAGTCAGGCTCGCGTCCTTTAAGACCGACATGGCTGTTTGTGTGTTGAGTGCAGTAACTCTGTTGTGCTGCACCACAGCAGCCCCCTTGTGCGGGAAGGACCGCTGGCCCAAACCAAAGCCTCCCACCCAGTCATCCCGGGTAGAGGGGGAGCGCCGGGGTCAATGTACCGAATGATGCTGGGTTGACGAGTACATGAAAGCTCTGGGACGCGACACCTCCTGGTGCCAACTCCTCTTCCCATCTCACAACGGCACGCACTCCTGAGGAGCAGGTAGCTATCGATCAGCAACGCGGCGAGCAGAACCGGGAACGAGTTCGTCTACGTGTCACGATACTGCAGCCCCGGCACAAGAACAGGCTTGTGCAGCCGAGCGCAAGCTGCACTGCATAGCGAGGATCCGGCAGCCTAACAAGCCGTCAATTAATGCACCGTTGTGATAACCCAATGATAAATACTGGGACCCACATTTCAGCTTCGCTGGTTAACCATCCGTATGGTGTGCTTGGGTGGTAATTTTTTTATTTGCTTCATTTTATCCTGGCTAACTTAAAAGGAGCCTGTTCGAGGGCGCTGCTTTAGGATGCGAGTGGTGAAGTCACGTGGTGTTCGCCATATGTCGTAGGGTTTACTTATCCGTCCGAAAAAATTACTACGCAATTAGTACGTCGCTGAAAATACAGCAGTTAGCTGTCCCTTGGCTGCGCCTACAAATGCTTCAATTACACTTTGATGATTATGATAGTACTCCTCGAGTTAGATAATTATATACAATTACCTATTGAAATCTGAGCAACGAAAGAATTACTGACAGTTACTTCACTGTACTGGAAACAATATCCAATAGGTTTTCTTCGACAAACGCATTTATTTTTTTAACCTTGGTCTATAACAGTTCAATAATATTTACCTAATATTTACCTTTTTGCAGATAACTGTGTTATCCTCTGTGAAATCTCGGACAAATCTGATCACAGGTTCTTACAAGACAATATAAACGCTATCTCTAACTATTGTGACGTACGCTTAATGCAACTTAATGTAACTAAATGTAAATGTATGCGTGTAACTCGCAGCAATATTCCTCCACCGAACTATTACCTTAATGATACTTCCCTGCAGGTCGTAACCTCCTATAAATACCTAGGCGTCCAAATAACCTCGTCACTTTCCTGGTCGTTGCACATCGACAACGTCATTAACAATACTAATCGCATGCTAGGTTATCTTCGCCAAACTTTTTCTTCTGCTCCTACATAATTAAAATTAATCCTATACAAAACGCTTATTAGGAGTAAAATGGAGTACGCTTCATCCATCTGGGACCCGCACCTCGAAACCCTTACTCAATCACTTGAACTAATCCAAAACAATGCCGCACGTTTCATTCATAGCAATTACAGCCGTACATCAAGCGTAACTGGCATGAAAAACTCTTTGCTGCTTGCTCCTCTCCCAGCCCGGTGTAAGTGTTTTCGCCTTGCTTTATTTCATAAACTATATTTCCACAATTCGTATCTACGCGATAATCTAATATTATCTCCTACCTACATTTCCTCTCGCATCGACCATAGCCATAAGGTTGGAATCATTCAGTGCTGCACCAGAACCTGTAACGAATCATTTATTCCTAGGACCTCTCAGGAATGGAACCACCTTCCCGGCGCAGTTGTCCCAATCAAGGACAACTCAAAGTTTCGTTCGGCCTTATCAGACATCATTACTCTCGGCTACAATTAACTAATCAAATTTGCTGGTTATTGCTGCTTTGTTTATTTACTTGCGTATGTTTTTTACCCGCTCCCCTCTGTAGTACTTCGGTCTTGAGGGTACAATAACATCAAAAAAAATTGGGAGACCCCATATATATATATATATATATATATATATATATATATATATATATATATATATATATATATATATATATATATATATATATATATATATATATATAACCACTGCATGCAGGTGGCGGTGTTTCCATCCCTAATTGTTATAAATTATTAGAACTGTTTTTATTGAGTCGTTAGCTTTACTTACGGGAAAGGGAAGCGATACTGGCACATGTCATTCACGTGCATTGGACACCCCGTTAATAAAAGACTCTGCCGAAGGGTTCACTAAGATATACAAGTATTTTTTTCAAGGTCAGAAAGGAACGCAAAGCATTTTGAATCGAGGGGAGCATACAGCAACGTATTCATTCTCTAGGCATAAGTTATCCATACCTTTAGAAATAATTGTTAATTGGCTACCTCCCTCACTTTAAAAATATAAAAGACTTTGTCCAGTGTATATATTTAAATATGTTGTGCATGTGCATGGTGTGTACAGGGGAAACCTAAAACAATGTGGAAGTGAGAAAATACGGATGAGGCAGCAGCCACTGATACTTCTAATGCGCTTGTTCCTCTGTTATGATTTTCAGAAATAAAGCCAAGTGTGAATTAAAATCCGTGCACGTGCACGTCAACAATTATGCAGTAAGATAGTAGCCACAATATTACTTTCAGTGAAAAGGTCGAGGCAGGTAAAAAGAAATCTCCAATGACATGGGTGACAAAACTCTCGCAATGACACGTTGGGGGGGGGGGGGGATAAGCTTCGGAATAGCTGGGGCGGGAGGGGGGAGGGCCCCGGAGCCCCCCGATAGTCGGCGCCTATGGCGTATGTCGTGCGCTACTTCGCTGTGCAACATGGCTACGCAGTTTTTATTCCTTGAGCAATAGTGTGCTCTTTTTTATATATAAGAAAAACTGAGTAATATCTCAAGAGTAAAATTTGTGTTTTTTAAGCTTGTGTGTTTAGCCGTGAAAAAATATACGGCGTCATTTAAAACTGTCACAATACTCAAGAAACAAATCAGTCTTGCACGCAATTCTACTTTCGCTAAAGAAATGGTGTTCCAGCTGTGAAAATTCTCTGATCGAAGTGTGCGATCTCCTTACGAAGCTTTTTCATTAATTTTTGTTTGCCACGAATTGTTTTCGCAACGTATAATGTTTAATTTGTGCAAGACATTTTTTTTCTTTTATTGAGTATTTAGGATCATTTTTCGGGCGACTAATTTGAGACTTTGATTGCATCGAGAAAGTTCTTTGTGGACCGCATTACTGCGGTAATGGAGTCTTCTTCGTCTAACTACTTAGTGAAGATAAATTCCGCATCACCAAACTGAGCGCTACGGTGCTCAAAACAAAGCTTGCATTCTGAGAAAATAATCGGATGGTACAAGTGTACGAGGTTGTTCAAACAATGTTAGTGTTAACCACACTCCGGCCTTACACGAGAGCTCCATTTGTGTTCTGGCTAACCAAAATAGGAAGCCGCTTTTATGGTGCAGGTAAACGGAATAAATAAATAAATAATGTAGCACCTCTGTGCAAACCCTTAAACAGTAACGCGAAGGCGTGTACTCCCGCTACCCTGTTGTGACTCCAAAGCATAAGCTTTTTTACGTTTTCCCCCTAAAGCTTCCTTCATACCGCCTTTTCTTCTTCCCAGTGCTGAAATAAGGCTCTCGGCTGTAACTACATTGCGAGAGGAAATAAATAGGAGCTAATACAAAAGTTCCAAACTAAAATATTCTCACCACGCTCGCATTATCACGTGGCGTCTTCCGCTACGCTGCAACAGACAAGGGGGCGCCACCACCGAGGGGCGAGAGCGCGTGAGGAGAAAAGAGCTCGAAGTTGGGGAGGCCGGCGGAGATGGCGCTGTTTTGAATCATTCCAGAGTTTTAGACGCGCACCGCTCTTACGCCATCTCGTAGCCATCGTTGCCGCAGAGCGCCTCTTGCCGTCTTTCATCCGCCACTGCGCTCCGCTTTCGCTCTTTCGCCCTTCGCTATGCTCGTTCGATCGGCTACGCCAACGCTCGCCGCAGAAACAGGCGCCTAAGAGTTACGCTTTAAAAGTTTTTCCAGATGGTTTTTCCATTCTCTCCAGAAGGAGGGAATGCTTGGGTGTGGAGGACAGACGAAGCTTTCTGCTACGTTGAAAAGGGGAGGGGACATGCGAAGAGGGACATTACCGTGAGGAAGGTTGTGCAGTTTCGCACCCTTGAGGGCTTTCTCACCATTTAGGCCTCAGAAGGAAGTCTCAGTAGACACACTCTTTAGAAAGCCACTGTGGCCCACGCGTGTCCAACTGCGCGTTCTTGTTTCTTAGCGACCGCCTGGCTATGGTGGGCTTAGGATAACTTAGAACACAAGAAGTAGCATTTCCGCAATGCGTGACGCACCCATTAGCGGTGACATTCGCTGTGTTTTTTATTGGGGCCACACTGAAACTACCCTATCATTGATGTCAAGTCTGCAATCTCACGCGCGATATACATCGATGACACAGACCCGTGGGCCAAACGATGGTCAGCGGACGAACAGCAAGACTCGCTACAGCTTACACAGCTTAACGAGACTCTACAAACAAGTATATCCAGAGCTGTAGCAGAGAATCCAGAAGCGGAAGAGAATCCTGTGGTTACAATTCAAAGTGATGGTGAGAGCATGACCACATTATATAATTTCAGACAGTCGTTCACGGGAATCTCATACGTAATGCCACGCATTGCGAACAGGCAGCTTGGCCAATGGAGCAACACTCATAATCACGCACGTCCTCATCATCAGTCACTATACTTAGGGCGCACCCTACCTCACCCTACCTCAGGCTAAAAGAAATTAAACAGCTTGATACGACTTGCGTCCGAGGATGCGATGGCGCTTTATGCTAGAAATGCTGGGTGTGCGCAATACCACTGCAGAAACCACCGAGGCGTAGCAGACGAGCCGACGAAAGCGGTTCGCCAACACGACAGCCGGACGAACTGTCCTCGTCTGTCTAGGTTGGCCGCTGCCACGTGGAATTGGTGTCCACATACAGCACACCCTTCCGAGAATTTGAGACGGCATACAAGTGTCATCGGCACCGCAGAACATGCACCCGAAGCATCGAAAACGCCTATGTTGGGCTAGAGCCACGATCCTGTAACAATACGCCAACTCCCCAGACACCTCGTACACGTACGCAGCGTTTTACGGAAACACAAATACTCATGACTACTCGATAAAACGCAGTTTCCATGAGGTCGTCGAGGTATCCTTAGAGCAACTATACCACCACAAGGAACAAAAAGGCCTACTAGAGCCAATTTACGAGGAGAAAACATCACCATCCTCAAAGGATCACATGCAGCGTACAAACAGTGCGCCTTACGAAGGCTCCCGCAAGCCTTACTTCGAGTGCTTCAATACCTCCCGCTCTCACCACAACTACAGTGACCCCCGAACATAACTCACTGGCCGAATTTTTGTTTTCCTAAGGCCGACAATAATTTTGTCAACATTATGGGAAATCAAGTCACCTCATGCTATTCTGAACGCCCAGAGCATCGTCCGCAGATTTCATGCACGCTAAAGAATCTCAGGTGGTCAAAATTAATGCGGAGACTCTTACTACAGTAGGCCTCATAATAAAACGGTTAATTTCACATATAAAACCACCAGAATTTCATTTCAAGTGCGTCTCATCAAGCAGACGCAAAATGTGTGATTTAATATACAAGGATTATATGGTCGTTAGATATTTTGCCTCTGCAATGGTGGGGTAATGATCACTGCTTCAAGGAAACCTAAAAAAAGTCGTGTTTTCTTTTTCTTCTTTCATGACGGGAATATTAGCTGTTCCATAGTAATCCGCTGCGAATCCCCCGACCATGTTCATGTCAATAAACCTTAACGTTTGCCACTACCCTGGATGCCATATGACCTCATTAAGGACGTCAATGTTATGCTTGTAAAAATGTAAACGACATTCATGGCTACGACAGTATGCAAAACAATAGTCTTTTAGCCTTATATGGAAGTCCACTGTGTACTAAAATGAACGTAGTGACTAGAATTGTCTTTCAACGAGCATGTTAAGCCTGAATAAGTGATGTTTCGAATCAGTGTTGCAATCGCAAGTGGAATCAAATGGGTGAAGATCCGATGATTTACACTGAAGCCATTTATGGAGAAATGCACAAGCTTTAGCAGTTGAACTGAAATGGCTGCATGTCCCACGAGGCCCTGAGGCTGGGTTATAATCATATTCATTCTGAAGGGATAGTGTGCATGCCATAACTTGGCAATAATTTTACGCGAGAATGCCCATTGCTTGAATGATATTTTCCGAAGTGTTCTTCAACACTGTAGCAAAGTAAATAAGCTACAGGAGCATTGGTTAGCTGGTTTATTCACTAAAGCATAGTTATAGAAGAAATGGGACTATTATTACTAATAACGGCTAACAGCATGACTTAAACACTGACGGGAGTGCCAACATTTAATTCCTTCATAAGTGTGTCGCGTGTGTTATATCGCATGTGGAGAAAAGTGAGAACTGTGTGTATCTTAGTTTGTCTCATACATCTCGGAATGTACTGTGTGTAGGTTAGTGTCTTGTTGAGAATAAATAATCCTACACTACTATTTGTACTGCGGTTATGTCTTGAAATTTTTGTGAGAACATATACAAGAACATCAATTGAACAAAATTAACCATTTGTTGGGCGTTAAATGTCGATTTCTATGTCAGCAGTTATTGCTCCTTGACGTCGTACGCATTGTGCGCTCATTGCTGGACTATACCATGAATTAGTAGTACTTTCTTGAAGTGAGAGCGGGGGCGAAATGCGATGATTAAGCTTCGGTTCGGCCAGGGGTGTTTACCGATGAGCTGAAAAGGAAGATGTGCGGGTGACGGGCCGCTGTTTTCGATCGGGCGTTTGGGGCTTCGGACCCTCCTTGCTGGGCAGTTGCATTATGATGGCACAACCGGGCCACAGGGGCAACCGACACAATAGTCCCATCCTTCTGCTGGCACCTAAGACACGTTTCTATCGTGAGTTCCTACGACGAGCCTACTTGCAAGTCCTAGAATTTTAAATGAACTTTCCGCTCTGCGCCTGTGTTTGTTACAATGTCATGAATGAAAGGTCGACGACTTCACTAGAATCCCAGCAGAAGCGTTTCCCAACGGTACTGGACCAACTGTTTGCGTATAGTCCTCTGGCACGTGCCAAACAATTTTGCAAATTGTGTGACGTCTGATTGTAGGCCGGGCCAGTAGAACTTTTGAAGCACGCGGTCCGTGGTTCACTTGATTTCTTGGTGTCCTGAAAAGATTCCTTCTTGAGCCATTTTCATCACAAAATGACGAAGGGTGTTTGGGACTACAAGCTGCTTCATTTGGTTCTTGGAACGTAACGTGTACTGTCAGTACAGAATTTCATCTTGTAAAATGAACTGAATGTCAGTGAGTCTAGTCGTCACCTCGTTGCCCACAGGCTCTACACACTTCCGCAGTGTGCTGCCATCCCTTTCTTTGGCACTCAGGTCAGCTGGACTGATGTCCCGCGGACTTTTGGCCGGTGTCGGCAGCTGTCTAGAGCCTGGTGTTCCCTGTCTCGTAACTGCAGCATCTTCTGACTGGTCGCCGGTTTCAGTAACAGAGGAGGACGAGGTGTCCGCCGAGGAGAGTCTGCTGGCAGAATAGGGGGAGGGGGGTCCATTTCGTCTGCTGCTGAAGTTCTGATTGGTTGGGCTGGGGTACACGTCTGAAGGAAACAGGCGCTCTCAGCCAAACAGCACTTAAGCAGCACACGAAATGCACATGTCTACAAGGTGGACACTTACAGAATACCCCCTGCGCTCTTCTGCTTTAACGGATGCTTGTCATTTCTCCACCGTATGCGAGATATTGAGATGTCTCCTGCGCCCGCTCTCAGGATTCGAGATAACACGAACTCGTTTTACATAACCTAGGATGATGCCACACAAGGGATGATCCATGCAGATGATGGTAGTGGGGCCTGTGAAGAAAGGTGAAATTCGGCGTCTACTTCTGGTAACTTCAAAATTCTTCTGTCCAGAAGACAGACATAGGAAATTTTCCCTGTTGACTTATATTCTAGAATGGGAGACCTTTTAGCAATCCTGTATCCCCAAAACAATACCTGAATGCTCTTCAAGTACACTTTTGGACGTCGGCATATATTTTCCCTTTTAGTTGCGTTCCTCTCCGAATCTACTGGAACATGCCGCAACGGCTCAGTGTCTTGATCAGATGCGTTAGACACACCGACGTGCTGTATTCATCACAAGACCTTGCCAACAATACTGGTCTCTTTAGAACGATCATCTGTTTTATGCCCAGTACGGCGGCATTTCCCGCTAAAAGTTGTCTTTGTAGTATGACCTTTCGTTTTGGCGCAGTAAAAGGCAGCTTTGTACGTGCCTTTGTCACAAAGGACGCAGCGGGGCTTTCCTTCCACGTCTGGATGCTCAGACATTCCACCTGATGGCTTGCCCAGCTATCGTTCTTCCTTGCCCTTACCAAGGTTTAGCAACCTGTTTGCATAGACGTAGTGATCAGTAGAGTCTGCTAGCTTGTCCATCTCTTGACAATTCCGTTCCTTCTGGAACATTACCAGTTTCTCATGACATCAAATGAAGAACTCCGAGATGATCTTGTCTCGCAGAGCATCATATAAATCTGGCCCATTTTCCTCATTTCCTGCCAGTGTTATAGAAAACATTGACCGCCCTTCCATTACTATGAAGACGAGTGCAAGCAAACCTCGCTATCCGCGACCATTTGTTATCGTAACGCCTTGGCTTCGCGCTCTCTCACGGCGAGGTTAGCACGTCGACGACGAGCCACTCCTTCAGCGAGTTCACGGCGGCGTTCATCAAACGCCGCCGTTCCTACCACGTTGCCTCGTCGTTGGCAGAACGAACCAAACGTGGCCTACACAACTGATCGGCCTCCCCGCCTGAACCGGCGGAGAACGGCGGGCAAGGTACACGTACCTGGTAGCGAAGCTTCCATAGAAGCTCATACGTTCAAATCATGGTTGTTCATCGGCGGTTCATGGGGCTTAGCGCCATCTGTACGAGGAAGGAACACTACCGGTGGAAGAAAAAACAGTGTGAACACATATCCGTTAGAAACACAAGCAACATCGATTTGTTCTCAAAGGCACGAAATTTGTTTCGGTGGTCTGCAATTGAAGCTATATATTTAAATGCCCAGTCATTCGACTTGATGGGCGCTTCGAACTTTCAGCGCAGGAAACCGATGCAAGAAAAGGTGAGCCGTACGGCTGTAGAAATCGCACCCCTGAATAAAACATACTTTCTTGGGAAGCTGACGAAAGCTTTAGATGCAGATGCATGGTTCTATCGTCGGACGCCGAGCCCGCTGGCCTACGCACTCTCACGAAAACAACTCAAGTAAGCAATTATCTGGCAGTTCTAACTTACTTCTTTTGACTAAACACGTTGAGAAACGATGAAGCTACCCGCGCCACCAAATTCAGACAAACGTCGAGAAGCAAAGGCGCACAACGTTCCAGGGGGGTGTATAATAACAGCTAAACTTTACGAGCGCACTTTTCTGAACACTTCAAGAACTACATTGCTTTGCAAGCGATAGCGGCGCCAACGCCCCATCCTACGATGGGCGCTAAAGAACGTATTTATTGCTAATAATAAAATAAAAGGGTTGTTTTTTTCTTCACTGGTCACGCATATAAAAAATTGATAAGCCATTTTACTTTCGTTGAATGAATTTAACTGTGTCTCGCTTGAATAAAGAAATACTTGTTTCTTTCCCAATGTTTGTTCCCTCCAAACCTAGTGGTGCTTCAATCGCTGCTTCAATGACCACCCTTTCTGATGTCGGTGACAATTCGTTCTGAACCGCTTTTCGCCCGAAGCTTCGCGATCTATCTGGATCGACCTTGCGGTGGGTGCGAGGCGAGCGAACACGCGATAACACCCTTTCTCTCCTCCGGAGAGAGGGTCACCTGTGGTTGGCTCGCGCCTTGGGCTGCGTCTACTTCTTCATGCATATAAAAGCATGCTTTATTTGCCGTACATTGTGAACCGACAGTGGCTCTATCGGTTAGCGTGGTGGTCGCGCAACCGGAAAAGCAGCTTTCATTTGCCCGCGGCTTCAGCGTTTTCGCACGGCAACACCAACGCTGACACGAGCGAGGCCATACAAGCTTCGCTTGAATAAACTAGAAGAAGACCTGCGAACTATCTGCCGGCTTCGGATTTATTTGGCTTCTTTTACCCAAACTTTGTTCGGTAGCATTCTTCCGTGGTGGACGCAGCGGTGCCGCAGAGGTAGACCACCCGCCTGGCGTGCAAGAGGTCCGTGGTTCGAATCCCAATGCCGCGCAATTTTCCACCGGATAAAAATAGGACCTCCGCGTGTTGATAAAATTGCAAAACAGGCCTGGAGTGTGACCAGAACCAGTAACGCACTCCAACGCCAGAGCAGGATTGGCCACAACCACCTATACGAACACAACAATCAAACCCCGGCTCTCAGTCCCAGCAGCTGCGAAGCAACTGACAACGGCGGCGGTCAGACCTGCGACACAGCAGTGGGTGCTAAGAATCCCTGGCTCCGGACAGGCCGCCATTGTAATATGAACCTGGCAACGTTTAACGCTAGATCGTTATCTAGTGAGGCGAGTCTAGCAGTGCTATTGGAAGAAGTAGAGGGCAGCAAATGGGATATAATACGGCTCAGTGAAGTTAGGAGGACAAAAGAAGCATATACAGAGCTAAAAAGTGGGCACGTCCTATGCTACCGGGGATTAGCGGAGAGACGAGAACTAGGAGTCGGATTCTTGAATAATAAGAATATAGCTGTTAACATACAGGAGCTCTATAGCATTAACGAGAGGGTCGCAGGTCTTCTTGTGAAACTTATTAAGAGGTACAGAATGGAGGTCGTAATCGTCTACGACCCTAAATCCAGTCATGGTGACCATGAAGTCGAAAGCTTCGAGGAAGACGTGTAATCGGCGATGGGTAGAGTGAAAACAAAACACACTATACTGATGGGCTACTTCAATGCCAAGGTAGGCAAGAAGCAGGCTGTAGACAAGGAAGTGGGGGAATACGCCATAGGCACTACGAATACCAGAGGAGAGTTATTAGTAGAGTTTGCGGAACAGAATATTATGCGGATAATGAATACCTTCTTCGGCAAGCGGGATAGCCGAAAGTGGACGTGAAGGAGCCCGAACGGCAACACTTGAAATGAAATAGACCTCATACTCTGCGCTAACTCTGGCATCATACAAGATGTGGACGTGCTCGGCAAGGTCCGCTGCAGTGATCATAAGATCGTAAGAACTCGAATTAGCCTAGACTTGAGGAGGGAACGGAAGAAACTAGTACATAAGAAGCCCATCAATCAGCTAGCGGTAAGAGGGGAAATAGAGGAATTCCAGATTAAGCTACAGAACAGGTATTCGGCTTTAACTCAGGCAGAAGACCTTAGTGTTGAAGCAATGAACGACAACCTTATGGGCATCATTAAGGAGTGCGCAATAGAAGTCGGTGGTAACTCCGTTAGACAGGATACCAGTGAGCTATCGCAGGAGACGAAAGATCTGATCAAGAAACGCCAATTTATGAGAGCATCTAATTCTACAGCTAGTATAAAACTGGCAGAACTTTTGAAGTTAATCAACAAGCGTAAGACAGCTGACACAAGGAAGTATAATATGGATAGAATTGAACATGCTCTCAGGAACGGGGAAAGCCTAAAAGCAGTGAAGAAGAAACTAGGAATTGGCAAGAAGCAGATGTTTGCGTTAAGAGACAAAGCCGGCAATATCATTACTAATATGGATGAGATAGTTCAAGTGGCTGAGGAGTTCTATAGAGATTTGTACAGTACCAGTAGCACCCACGACGATAATGGAACAGAGAATAGTCTAGAGAAATTCGACGTCCCACAGGTAACGCCGGAAGAAGTAAAGAAAGTCTTGGGAGCTACGCAAAGGGGAAAGGCAGCTGGGGAGGATTAGGTAAAAGCAGATTTGCTGAAGCATAGTGGGCAGATTGTCCTAGAGAAACTGGCCACCCTGTATACGCAATGCCTCATGACCTCGAGCGTACCGGAATCTTGGAAGAACGCTAACATAATCCTAATACACAAGAAATGGGACGCCAAAGACTTGAAAAACTATAGACCAATCAGCTTGCTGTCAGTTGCTAACAAACTATTTACATAGGTAATCGCAAATAGAATCACCAACACCTTAGACTTCTGTCAAGCAAAGGACTCGGCAGGATTCCGCAAAGGCTACTCAACAGTAGACCATATTCACACTATCAATCAGGTGATAGAGAAATGTGCGCAATATAACCAACCCTTATATATAGCTTTCATTGATTACGAGAAAGCGTTTGATTCAGTCGAAACCTCAGCAGTCATGGGGGCATTACGGAATCAGGGTGTAGACGAGCCATATGTAAAAATACAGAAAAATATCTATAACGGCTCCACAGCCACCATAGTCCTCCATAAAGAAAGCAACAAAATCCCAATAAAGAAAGGCGTCAGAAAGGAGATACAATCTCTCCAATGCTATTCACAGCGTGTTTACAGGAGGTATTCAGAGACCTGGATTGGGAAGAAATGGGGATAAATGTTAATGGAGAATACCTTAGTAACGTGTGATTCGCTGATGATATTGCCTTGCTTAGTAACTCAGGGGACCAATTGCAATACATGCTCACTGACCTGGAGAGGCAAAGCAGAAGAGTGGGTCTAAAATTAATCTGCAGAAAACTAAAGTAATCTTTAAGAGTCTCGGAAGAGAACAGCAGTTTGCGATAGGTAGCGAGGCACTGGAAGTGGTAAGGGAATACATCTACTTAGGGCAAGTAGTGACCACGGATCCGGAGCATAAGACTGAAGTAACCAGAAGAATAAGAAAGGGCTGGGGTGCGTTTGGCAGGCATTCTGAAATCATGAACAGCAGGTTGCCACTATCCCTCAAAAGGAAAGTGTATAACAGCTGTGTGTTACCAGTACTCACATATGGGGCAGAAACCTGGAGGCTTATGAAAAGGGTTCTGCTGAAATCGAGGACGACGCAACGAGCTATGGAAAGAAGAATGATCGGTGTAACGTTAAGGGATAAGAAAAGAGCAGATTGGGTGAGGCAACAAACGCGGGTAAATGACATCTTAGTTGAAATCAAGAAAAAGAAATGGGCATGGGCGGAGGACATGTAATGAGGAGGGAAGATAACCGATGGTCATTAAGGGTTACGGACTGGATTCCAAGGGAAGGGAAGCGTAGCAGGGGGCGGCAGAAAGTTAGGTGGGTGGATGAAATTGAGAAGTTTGCAGGGACGACATGGCCACAAGTAGTACATGACCGGGGTTGTTGGAGAAGTATGGGAGAAACCTTTGCCCTGCAGTGGGCGTAACCAGGCTGATGATGACTCTTCCGTGAATGTAGAGCCCCACTAAAGCATTTTCTTTAATGTAGAGTAGTCTATAGCATAGTAATGCACCATCCTGCCCTCAACACTTAAAGCTTCCCCCGTCAAAGATAGGCTTAGCGATAGAGCCAATTTATCTTGTGGCCAAGTATGGCTTCTAGCGACACACTCGAACTGTTTAAGATGCACATCTAGGTCACCACGTCCTTCAATAAATGCTGGAATGAGCTGATGTGGGCCTTGGTAGCTCTGGGCAGCGCTTACTGGTGTACTGTCAGTTAGCTTAGTAACCGTGCTTGCCGTTCTCCCACCTTGCTCACGCAGTTTTAACTTGAGGTCAAGTACTTTGTCTTGCGCCTGCATTCTGCATCCTGCTTCTGTTTTTTTGAGGTATTTCGTTCAGTAGGACGCGCGTCACGCGCTTCCCTTTCACGTAGGCGTTACTCGTCTACCCATTCTTTCAGTGTTGAGCCTACTAACTTTAGTTCTTTGACTCAACCAGAAGCCGGTAGTAGTCTCGAACGGACGACGGTAGCAGTCTCGAGCGTAAGACGCCAACAAACTCGTGCCATCACTACCTCGCGCTTCTGGAGACCACCCGAAGCATTACCCGTCCTGTAGACGGCAGCTCGATCTTCAGGACGCCAGCTGTATATGCGGGTTCATCTGTCTCTGTGGTTCTGGTCTCATCCACCCGGTCGAGCGACATTCGAACGATCTCATCCGACTGACGTTCACTCGCGTTGCCAAGAGCGACTTTTTCTTGAATAGCATGATACCTTTCCTTCTATTTGTCATACTTTTGTTGGATTCACCTGCTTCGCCGTCTACTATCCTTTCTGTATCTAATTCTACCATGTACTTCATTACATCATGCCTTTGCCTCTATGTAGCTGGAATCATACCAGCTGATATGATCTCGCTCTACGAAGTCCGTTTCGAATGTTCATGAAGCGTGTTTTAAAATATCATTTCACAAATCTTCAGACACAGCAATGTGGTCACGCTCAGAATGCTCCCGATTACGCACAATGCATTGTTTCCACATTTCCTTCCATTGCTGGAAACACCCGTGGAACTCCTCTTCGGCTTGGCGCAGTAGAAGTTATGTCGTTTCCTTTGGAGTCGTCGCTACATCCCTGTATTACTGCTCCAAGAGCGCACCTTAGAACCTGGGGTGGAGAGGGAATTCGCTGGGGAGCTACATCCGGCTAGTAGTCCAGGGAAAACAGGGGGAAGGCGGGAGATGGAAATTCAAGACGATAAGCAAAACTAGAACAAGGGAAAAGTGAGAACCAACGTTTCGACAAGTGCACTTATCGAAACGTTGGCTCCCGATTTCACCTCTTTCTCGCTTTGCTCATCATCGGACTAGTAGGCAGGACTTATCAACACACCTATGAAATCGCGCTCCAAAAACTCAAGCACCATCAATGCAAAGTGTGCAAGGACATTATTGGCTACAGAAATCCAGGGCCACCTTTCTGACAAATCTTGTCGCGCACTACGCACAACGTCTTGTAGGTGTTTCAGGACCACCAAGTAACATGATGCATCGGCCATTTAACTTTGAAGTGTAAATTTTAGTGGAGAATTTGTGTACGATAAACACCATCAACATCATCCTTGACCTTTTATTTATTTCTCACTTGTTTGTCGTTGGCACATCCTTTCTTTCCACAGCTTGTACTGCAGTTTCATGCAGTATTCACAAATGCAAGTCAGCGGCGACAACTTTTTGCAAGGACTGATCCACATCGTCTGAAGTTTTCCGATAAATGCAACATTTTTTTCGCCGCAACTTTGGCCGTAGAGCTACAATTTTCGGAACTACGTCGGCGCAACCATTTTTCGTTTTCATATTTTCAGTCAAAATGAGGTAAACCAACGAATTTAACAAATCAAGTGCTGCTGATATCAATGTAGCGGTCATTCGGCGGTCAGCACAACAGAACGCACGAAATCTATAGCTTTCATCTGCCGACGAGGCGGAGGGGCGTCCTGATCTCGGGCTTCGTCCTTGGAGTCTTCATGGCCCAAACACGGTTCACCCATTTGAACGCACTTCTTTCCTTTAGGGCCTCCTTTCTCTAGGACATTTGCGTCATTTCTGAACATTGAACAATTTTTTACAATTTTCTTGCCCTATTTTAACTGAACTCGAGATTGATTATTTGTTCAATTTATTCGTTGATATTGTTACGGAGATATTGTCGAATATTGCGCCCACGGTTCTCTCCAACGGATATTGTTGGAGAGGACCGTGCGCGCAAGAAGGAGACGAAAAGGAAGTGGTAGACTGTCTCCTGGCGCCGTGACATTTGCACCAGCCTGCGCGATTACCACCAACTTTCCCCGCGTAAATAGTTGTACATACTTTTGCGCATCGGCCTTTTTCTTTGTAACATTTGATGGAGGTGTATGATATCGATGCCAGTACAAGTCCGGCAGCTTACATCTGGATGCCGACTGCTTGTCTCACCGTCTCGTCGATCCTCTTCACAACGACGAACAGGATGCCGAAACTTGCCTTCTGGCCATTTCTGATTTTCACAACGTCGTTACTGAGCAGCCAAAGTACGACTCTCTCCGGTCAATCATTGAGCACTTGACTTCAGGTCGATCATATCGCTCAAACATAATGTTTGTGCCCCATGACGGCACTCTTTATCGACGCAACGCCAGCTCTGATGGACAAGAATTACTGCTAGTTGTCCCTCGTCATCCCTGTTCTAGTGCTCTTGCTGAGCTCCACCACGCACTGACTGTGGCACAACTTCGCAGCTCCCACCCTTACGACAGATTTCGACGTCGCTTCTTCTGGCCAGGCCTTTACCGCTCTGTGTGAGCTTGCGACCCCTGCCAGCGTCGAAAGAAAGACGCCATGTGCGCAACCTACTGGCCACCTTCAGCCAATCGATGTTCCCATGGAGCCTTTCTTTCGTGTCACCACGGACCTTCTTGGCTCCTTCCCTACATCCATAAAACGGAACAAATGGAGAGCTGTGGCCGCAGGTGATGCGGCGCGCTGTGCCATCACACGTTCCCTGCCCACCAGCTGTGCTACAAATGTAGCTGGCTTTTTAGTTCAAGACGTGATTCTTCACCATGGCGCGCCAAGGCAGCTGCTCACAGATGGTGGCCGCTACTTCATGTCCTAAGTTGTGGAAGACATACTACGTTCATGCTCCTCCAAACACAAGTTCGCAACCGCAGATAACCCGCAAGCGAACGGACTCACTGAACGGCTGAATCGCGCTCTTACACAGATGTTGTCCACGTACGTTCCACCAGACCATGGCCACTGGGCCAGCACTTTTTCCTACGCGACATTTGCCTACAATTCGTCACGGCATGATAAGGTTTCTCGCCTTTGTACCTCTTATTTGATCACTATCCTACTTTGTCTTTTGACACCTTACAACCGTCGGTGTCGCAACTCGGTACTCGGTACGAGAGTCGCCACCGGAACCTTCAACTCTCTCCCAGAAATCTCGTTCTGTAGACTCCAAGTGACCATGTCGGCCTGTCCGAAATACTGCTGTCATGCTATACCGGGCCCTACCGGTTATTGCGAGGACTAGGTCACCTAAATTACAAAATCGCCCCCATCGACGACACGCCGTCCTCGTCCCAGCTTCGAACTGACATTATCCACGTGTCTCGCCTAAAACCATACTGTTTATCGAGTTTGCTAGCATTATAAGATGCGCCGGGACGGTGCTCCAGTCCCTGGAGGTTTTGTGACGGTGAATTTTGACAGTACCGTGCGCGCAAGAGGAAGACGAAGAGGAAGGCGTAAACTGTCTCCTGGAGCCGTGACATTTGTACCAGCCTGCGCGATTATCAGCAACATTCCCCATGTGAATAGTTGTACATGCATTTGTACATCGGGCTTCCTCTTTGTATCAATATCCATTTGCGAAGAATAAAATTAGCTTGCACACAAAGTTCCCACATAAAACCCTGTCTCGTCAAACAGCAGTCCGGCTCATACTAGAAGTCAACGGAGTCCGATTTTTCTAAATTTTTCCTGGCTCAGTGAACGAATTGTTACGACAGACCTCCTACGCGCACCTTATTTCCTTGACGCAAGTGGTCACTTCTAGCGGCTGCCCCATCCTTTTAGAGCGCAGCTCTTTGGCGCCCGTTCCTGCGTTTCACGTCGCCACCGCCGTTGTGCCTCACCGTACCCAGCTCCGTAGCCGGGACCAGCGCGTTGCTCCAGCTGCACGCGCTCCAGGCGCCATCTCTCGCGCATGGCGAAAGCCTTGCCCTCTTCGCACCGCCTCCTATCCCACCTCCGTGCTTTTGTGTTTCCCCCAGATAAAAAAAACGAAAAAAAATGTATGGGGTTGGTCCGCACCACCAACAGGTACAACGAGAAGAAAACCAAATCGAAAATAAGTGAGTATGGGCTACGGGAACAGCCCAAAGGAACTTTAAGAAAAAGTCAATAAAGAAAAATAGGAAGCTAAGCCTGGAGGAGACGGACATAATATCAAGGACATATGAAGTAAGCGAAATTGAAAGATGCACGCCGTAGACGATGAGTCGCGCTTCTTTTAATAGTTAGAGCAGCTGGATTCGACAGTGATGTGCAGTTGTCACTCTGCTGTCGGTTTATTGAATTCCGTCAAAGGGAGGATGAAGCTCCACAGAAAAACGGACAGGAGATGTGCAGCCCACAAGGTGTCCACTGCATGATGGTGATGCCTTGACTAGAACGTGGGCAGAGCAGCAAGCACCCAGAGAAGCATGTACCATGAGCGTGCATGGCCTGTGGGCTAGAGAGTGATGATAAGAAGAGGCAAGGAAAAGAAGAAGCATGAGAAAGACGGTAAAAAGGACAGGGGAAAGCATGTGAGGGTTAAGAGTAACATGAAGATGAAGCATGCAGTCAATGCCAATTATCACGAGGATAATTCCGCCATGGTTGGCTTAAACAGTGTAGTTGGCGTGCAAGAATCGTGTAAAAGTAATACGAAAACAAAGGAAACGTGCAGCAGAAAAAGTATTAATGGGCATCTGGAAACGAGGAGCATAGAAGAACGGCAGGAACAGACTGAGTAATTTGGCGTGCCAGTTGTAAGAGCAATGCGCGCGTAACCTTATTGGTGAAGAGGGTAGGATAATTATCAGGGGAAATGTGGTCGATAGGTAAGGCGGCGTGCTCTTGTGACACTAAGCGCGCAGTGCGCGGGCACGAAGTAACATAATGAAGCTCACTTTCGCAGGCTGCACCACATGCACACTGATTTGAAGCCCAGAGGTAAAACCGAAACAGATAGTATGGAAAGTGGCCGTGCCTTGTAAATAAGTGTGTGAGAAAGCGACGAGGGGGAAACCAATGTGAAACCGTGTAGACGCTTCGCACCCACCGGTAGACGCTGGCGTCCCTCCCCTCACGTTGTCAACATTGGTGCCAGGAGTTGAGGGAAGTTTGGTACATTCACCCGCGGATCCAACGAACCAAGAGTAGGCTCTCACGACTGAAGCCAGTAGAACCCGCGGACGCCGCAGATGAGTCGACAAGCTCGTTACCGACTGCCCCTATATGTTCCGGGACATTAAATAAGCGAATAAGACGCCCTTTGAGCACTAGGGAAAGGAGGCCACGCTTAATCGAGCGAACCCTCGCATCTGTGACGCGAAGGCGCGAAAGGGTCAGAAGCAAAGCAAGACAGTCCGCGTAAATATGCAACGGAGCCGCATTGGGCAAGGTGGGAGTGTAGGTCAGTGCCTCCGCGAGCGCGACCAGCTCCGTGCAATACGCGCCATATGCATTCACCACGCGAAATTTGTGTACCAATTTAGGCAGCAGTAGCAATCAAAGACGACATAAGCCGCGCCCGCCGAGGTGCCGGTAAGGGTACCGTCAGTGTACACATGATGCACCGACAATTCTATACAGTGAAAGCTCGTTAATTCGAACTTCAATAATTCGAATTTATGGATAATTCGAACTGTACGATTTGGTCCGGCCAAGCTCCACAGAAGTCTATGTATAAAAAAGTCCGTTAATTCGAACGCGAGAAGGTTCCCTCACGGTTAATTCGAACTACGCTGGCCTGGCACACGGCCAGAGAAACGCGCTTACTGCCTACACACAAGGCTGTATTGCCTCCGAAACGGAGAGAACGGTGAGAGGAGGCAAAATCGGAAAAAAATCTAACCGACGCGGGGTCAGCCAGAAGGCAGCGGCGGCTGCCGCCTCTCCGTTCTACGTAACCTCCGAGACTTTTTGCCCGTTGCGAATCTCGGAGGCATTGCAAATCTTGTACAGCTGCTAATGTTGTGCGGAGATGGCACGGCAAGCTCCAAAACACAGCGAATCAAGTACGTCGCAGCTGCGCTTGCAATCAAGAACCAACGAATCAGGGCCTTCGCCACCTTCACATGTTCAGCGTCTTTGTCTCGGCAGTCTTCATCGGTTGTGCACCTCTGTTTTCAGCTTAGTAGGTATCGGTCGTCGCGATTCATTGTGATGGTGTTAAGCCTCGGCTAACGTTCGTTTCGGTGGACATCGGTGGTGTGGCACAGTCGGACCCAGAGCTTCGACTTGAAGATGGCGTGTGCCCGCGGCACACGCCATCACTTTCTGTCACGCCAAATTTCTGACATGCCCTACTGCTTCCAAATCGCAGTGTACTGTTGCCCTCCTTCACTTTCGTTAGTTCGAACTTTCGTTAATTCGAACTGAAGCGGCTTCCCCTTGCGGTTCGAATTAACGAGCTTTTACTGTATTTATCTCGGGGATGATCCGACCACGGGTCGCAAGGGAATAGCACCTAGGAGGGACAAAAGGTGTCCAGGCCGAAGTGCATTACCTGATGAAAAGTAAACAAAGGAAATTTAGCAGCCAACCTGTCCAGTTTTATCGTAAGCGGAGGACATTTAGTCAGGATGTGGAGCGCCGAGATGCGGTGGCGTGATAGGCGCCTGTCAGCGCAACTAAAGAAGAACGTCGCACCGACCGAATGCGGGTTATCAAATGCGTCGTGGGAAAGGAGGGCCACCAGACGGTGGAGCAATAAGCAATTGCAGGCACCAAGACCTGCCTGTACAAGCGACGAATTATCGCAGGGTTAAGCGTGAAATGGGAGCGGATGAAATTAAGGGATCGTGTAACCAATACCTCGGCTTTAGTCTTGGTGTAATAAACATGGGCATGAAAGCTGAGTTCATCATCAAAGACCACGCCAAGCAGTTTAATGCGGTTCTTCAGTTTAGAAAAGCGCCATACAATCGAACGGACGGACGCCGCTTGGCCATTGTTGAAGAAGGCTAAAAATGATTTTTGGTGACCAATTTGGACATTGTTTTGCCGGTCCCAATTGCAAACGAAGGTAAGTGCAGAGTCTGCAAGTGCCCGCAATTGCAAACGCGACGTTCCTGTAATGAGGAGGACGGTGTCGTCCGCATAAGCTTGGATATATGCTCCATCAGGAAACTCGATGTCCAAAAGGCAGTGGATGACTACATTCCACAAAATAGGGCTGATGGGTGAACCCTGCGGGCTGCCAGTCGAAGGATGGGCCGACACCTCCTCCCACGTTCACTTCACTTCACTTTATTTCCTTAAAGACCCCACAAGGGGTTGTTACATAAGGGGTGGGTTGTACAGAGATGTTACAAATGCCACAGGTATTTAACAAGACAGGTATATGGATACACTTTGAATAAAACGTGATGGACAGGTGATTGAAACAATGTCGTGGGGAAGGCCATTCCATTCTGAAGCTGCGCGGCAAAAAAATGGTGCAGAAAAAGTAGTGGTGCCAGAACGGGGTCGGGTGACTTGAAGTGGATGGCCCGTGCGGGGGGATGTGCGAGCGGCGGGAGCGATGTAAGGTGGATGGCTGAAAGAACTGTGATAAAACTTGTGGTAAAGTGATAGTGTGGCGATCCTGCGGCGAGACGAAAGAGTGGGCAGACCAGAGTCATTCTTAAGGGATGACACGCTGATATCATATGAATAAGAACAATGAATGAAGCGAGCAGCACGATTTTGCACTGCTTCGATAGCGTTAATCAAATAAACTTGGTGAGGGCTCCAGATTGGTGATGCGTACTCAAGTTTGGGTCGAATTAACGATTGGTAAGCCAAAAGTCTTACGTGGTAGGGTGAGTGACGCAGATGACGTTTTAGAAATCCTAATGATCGGTTAGCCGATGAAATGATATTCGTGACATGGGTGCGCCAGGAAAGATCAGGGGTTAGTGTTACACCAAGGTATTTATAGGATTCACTTGTTCCAACTGGTATGTTAGCGATTTTATAGGGAAATTGGAGCGGGTTTTTGCGGCGGTGGAAGGAAACTAATTTACATTTGTTAGGATTAAGGGTCATTAGCCAGCGGTTACACCAGTCGAACACTTTATTAAGATCATTTTGTAGGGCTGTTTGGTCAGATATGTTAGTTATTTTGCGGTAGATAACACAGTCGTCAGCGAACATGCTGATGTTACATGATGAATTATTAGGCAAGTCGTTGATATATATTAGAAATAAAAGTGGGCCGAGGACAGATCCCTGTGGCACGCCGGACGTTACAGGGAGCGAGTCAGACTTGACATTGTTAAGGGAAACAAACTGAGAGCGGTTAGTCAGAAATTGGGCGATCCAGTTTAGAACGTCGTGTGGCAGATTTAGTTGAGAGAGCTTCATTAGTAGATGCTCGTGTGGTGCTTTATCAAAAGCCTTGGTGAAGTCAAGAAAAATGGCATCTGTTTGTAGGTTAGTGTCGAGGTTAGCATTCAGGTCGTGAAGAAAAAGGGCTAGTTGGGATTCGCATGAGAGGCCTTTTCGAAATCCGGGTTGAGAGGGATTAAAAAAGCTGTTAGAATCAAGGAAATGCATGACCTGAGAGTATATGATATGTTCCATGAGTTTGCAGCACACACTGGTTATAGATATGGGGCGGTAATTTAACGGACAGTCTCTGTTGCCTGCTTTGTGAACTGGAATGACCTTCCCACACTTCCAGTCGTAAGGGAGAATTCCTGAGGAAAGTGACTGGGAAAACAGTAACAGTAAAAATTCGGCAGATATGTGCTTAGTGTTTTTCAAGAGCTTGGAATTTATTTCGTCCGTACCAGTAGAAGATGACAATTTCATTTTTTCAATTAAGGACAGGATACCAGCGAAAGTAATGCTTATGGGTGGCATTTCTGGTAAACCAGCGGAAAACGGTTCTGTTTCAGTAGGGTTAGGTTCATTTGTAAAGACAAACGAAAAGGCTGTATTAAATATATTGGCACTTTCTGAACAACTTGCTTCTTGACCAGATTGATTAGTAAGGATAACGGGAGGGGTGTCATGTGGGTTTAGAATTTGCCAGAAACGTTTGGGTGAATCAGCAAGGATTTTTGATAGCTCAGTGTGAAAGAATGAGTATTTAGCGTTGCGCACTTCTGTTAAGTATGCTTTTTCTGCAATGTTGTATTTGTCCCATGCGCAAACACTGTTTCTAGTCTTGGCGATACGAAAAAGACGTTTCTTCTTGTTTTCAAACGATTTTAATGACTTAGTAAACCAAGGTTTTTGGCGGGTAGGACGGAAAGTTACCTTAGGGACGAAGTCATCAGCTAATCGGTTCATTTTGTTTTTGAAGAGTGACCAGTTTTCGTTAATAGGTCGTTCCCAAAAACCATCTTGAAACGAGGGGAAAAAGGCATTAAGTTCACTAATGATGGCCCCATAGTTCCCCTTGTCATATAGTCGAATTGTTTTCCTGCAAGCGTGGCGTATTTCGGGGACAAAGGCAAAATTAGCATGAATTATTTGTGGTCACTTATTTCTTTTAGAAATGTTATAGAAGACAGGCTCCCTGGATCTGTTGTTAAGATTATGTCAAGAATATTGGCGGTATCGGAAGTGACTCGTGTAGGTTGTGATACCAGCTGAGTAAGATTAAAGTTTAGGCAAACGTCAAGAAATTCGTTAGCTTCTTTCGCATTGGGTGCTGACGAGGTTAGGGTCATCCAATCGATATTCGGAAAGTTAAAGTCTCCAAAGAGAACGACGCGAGCATTAGGGTATTTAGTCGAAAGTTTGGTTAAAATATTAAGTTCGCGTGAAAAATCTGGAGTGTGTCTAGGAGGCCTGTAGCAAACTCCCAAGAGCACCGACTGTGGTGCGGAACGACAGATTAACCATAATATTTCAAGGTCGGAGGATATTTTGATAACAGAACACGAAAGCTGTTTGTTTGCAGCAATGAGGACGCCACCGCCGCGCGTGCCGAGACGATCCTTTCTAAAAAGATTAAAGTTGGGCAAGTCCGATAAAACTTCGCCATCGGTGACGTCAGAGGTCAACCACGTTTCAGTTAGAATAAGTAAATTGCTACTGGATGAAGATACAAGGCTTGACAAGTGGTGGCGTTTAGAAAGAAAGCTGCAAATGTTTGTGAAAATAATCGAAATAGAGAGATTAGCTTTGTGACCAGAAACGGAACCATTTAATGATTTGGGGCGGGGAGGGGGTTGCTATGATTTTTCTTCGATAGTTTCGGTTGCATCGTCGAATACGTAGCGTTTGGAGCCCATAAATAATGTTTTATATCGTAAAAGAAAAGGACCAGATTTTTCTTTAGCAAAAGCGAGAAGGTGCTTCCGTGCGTTCCGAACGAGAGGCGAGAAATCTTCCCCAATGCTAAAATGTGTATTTTTGAGTTTAGAGCCATTAGCGAGAACAGTTTCCTTGGTTTTAAATGAGGTAAATTTTACTATTATGGGGCGGCACCGGTCTTGCAAGTGGCGACCAAGACGGCGGGCACGCTCGATTTCCTTAGATTCGATGGCTACATTGAAATGGTCCCTGCAAAACGCCGTGATTAGCTCCTCAGACTGAGCGTTGGTCTCGGATGGCGTATCGTCCGCTATGCCGTAAAACAACAAGTTGTTTCGTCGGGAGCGGTTTTCCATGTCATCAAGCCGAGTCTCCAATATCGAGACCTGTCGAGTAGTCTGAGAGGTGGTGGTTGCAACGGTGTCTAATTCCGTTCGGAGCGTTTGAAGCTGGTGGTAGTGAGATTCTAAACTGTCGATTCTTTTGCCTAGTTCGCAAATGGTTTTATCGGAGCTTGAGAGCTGGCTCTTTAGGCTCTGCACGTCTCCAATGAGCTGGGCTTGACCAGAAGACAAGCCTTTTACTTCATTTAGTATTTCATTTAGGGTGGGGGGTCCTGGGTTAGTTTCAATGTCTCCGGATAACATAAGTAGCAAAGAACAAACACTGTTAATACAATCAGACATGATACAAACACAGCACTGAGGGCTCGGTAGCTGAATAAGGCATCTATTGCTAGATTTTTTAGCGAAAAGGCGACACTGGTTAGTGACCTGCATTGTGAACAAAAGTGGGTTAAGCCGTGTCGTGGCACAACTACCGAGCCCACAGAGCGCGCCCGGCTGGCGGGGATGATTTATACGCAGTGTGCCTGATGAAGTCGATGACGGTGTGACCATGAATTCCTCTTCGAGTGTCCAGTTTCCAGGTTCCAGCGCCGCAGAAACTACAGTGGCCAACGCTGGAAGTAGGCGCCAGTTGTCCACGGTGACGAAGCAAGCCGGGAAAGGGTAGTTCACGTGGATGGCTGAAACCGGGCCCAGAAGAACGGGGAACAGCACGCAGGAGATAGCGCAAACGAAATCCTGCATGGTGAACAGAAGTGGGTTAAGCCGTGTCGTGGCACAGCTACCGAGCCCAGGTCGTGTTTCGTCAGGTGTTTCGTCAGGTCGTGTTTCGTTCGAAACACGACCTGACGGTCCGTGAAAAAGGACTTCAGCAGATGGTACAGATTATTGGGGCATCTGTTCTTACGAAAGAAGAGCAGAACGATGTCATGCCACGCGCTATCGAAAGCGCCCGTAAAATCAAGTGACACTAAGACTGCTTGAGTTTTTGCAGCCTTCAGGGTACTCAACAGCTGCTTTAGGCGTATAGGGCTAGAAGGGCACTACGCGCATGTTTGAATCCAAATTCGTGGCTGTGTAAGAGGTGACGGGAGTGTACAAAATAAAAGAGACGGGAATTTAGTAAGCGTTGTAAAGCTTTGCCGAATAGGAGAATTCCTTACGATGGGCCGATAGGCGGAAGGAAGGTGAGGCGAACGGCCGGGTTGCGCGAGGAAAATAATGCGACCCAGCTTCCAGCGACAAGCAAAACGCCCCAATCGTAGAACCGCATTAAACAGGAGAACAAAAAATTGTGGTTCTACCTGAAACAAATCTCGAATAAACATTCCGCTGAGCCCGTCCAGCCCTGGTGCCGCGCGCGGGTTCCCCGAGTAAACAGCGTGCCCAATGTCCATCACCGTGAAGGGGTAGTCATCGGATATTAACGGGTAAGGGCAATAGTAAGGCTGCGCACTGAGCTGTGAAAGACGCTGTCAGCAGCCCGATTGTCCTCAGCGCAGGGACGTAGCTAGGGGGGGGGGGGGGGCTTATGGGGCTTCAGCCCCCTCCCCCCCAATATTTTTTCGTGCTGTCCATGCACCGCCAACCAAAGCAAGTCCCAGTGCCGGAAATCATTCTGAATTTTGTCCAGAACGTCCTTTTTGCGTACAAAAAGACATTTCACCGCGAGCATTGCGAACTCGGGCTGGATTTCGCGGCAACGCCCATGCACCGGGAGTCACATAACGACCAAGAAGCCCCATCCGAGCACAAAGTTTCAAGAGCGTTTTGATGGCGAACGGGCTCGCCGCGGAATCTACGGAGCGCATGGATGTCAGTCCTGAAACTAGACGGGTGTAAAGTTAACATGTGTGATATGACTTTTTATGTGAAAAGACATTGACATTTCCAAAGTTGTGCTTTAGATTTTCGATTGCGGAATTTTGTGGGTTTAATGTTCCTATAAATATTTGACGCCAAAGGTGCATTGACTTTTGTAAAGTCTTACATCGGGACATACAAGGAGAAAAGCCGAATCAACACACTATCAGACAAATTGACAAAGCCTGCAGCGAGGTCTGATGAGATGAAGCGTTGTGGCGGTTCATTTGTGCCGTCATGACATAAAGATAGCACCATTTTTCTTCACCTACGCCAATGCATCCATGTCAAGACACGTCGTGGGGATTGGAGTGAGGGGGGCTGTGATCTGCGAATCGGTTGTTGCGCAACATGTTGATTTGCCTTGTTTGACGCATTATATACAGTGACTTTTTTAGATACGTATATTTATTGGAGACTTATATGTATACTTACATATCTTTTTGCGAGGTTTTGTGTATACGTACAGTGAACTTTGTTTCGAGTGACACTTTCTTGCCTTTTATCAAGCTGTATCTTCGCATTTGTATATTCTATTGTATCTTCACATTTCTAATGTACGAGGGCGAGTCAACTGAAAGTGAGCCTACCCACCCCATTCTATAATGAACAGTTCATTATCTCTGAAGCATGCGCGTAGCCCACAGACATATCTCATTTACAAAAGTGACACGCAGGTGTAAGGATAAATGTTTTTTAATGCTCTCATACACTGGGCTGAACATGGTTGCGTGATGTAATGGACGCTACAGAAGTTGAGCAGCGTGGTGCCCTGAGGTTTTTGGCAGCTGAAGGTATTTCCCGAAACTAAATTGGTCGCTGTATGGCTGCCGTTCACGTTGAACATTGTATTATTTGGCCACTGTGAAGCGTTCGAGCAAACGACTCAAAGAAGGACGTGAAAGTTGCAAAGACTATCCAAGACCGGGCCAAAGCCATCGTGCAATCACCCCTAACAATATAATATAGCAGAGGTTGGGGAGGTGTTGAGACAAGAACGGAAGATAAGCACTGATGAACTGCCAGCGCGTGTGAACATCAGTCACCGTTCGGTTCACGCCATAATTCATGAATATCTCGGTTATTGGCTCTTGTGTGCGCAAGGGGTGCCCAAGATTTTGAGCCACCGCCAGAAGACGGAGAAGTTCAGCGCTGCCTTCACTCATCTGAACCGGTATCACAATGAGGGTGACGACTTCTTGTCTGCACTTGTGATCGGGGACGAGCCATGGTGTCACTACTACGAGCCTAAAACACGACGGCAAAGCTTACAGGGGAAACATTCGTATTCACCACCCCCAAAGAAAGGAAAGGCCGTCATTTCCGCTGGAAAGGTGTTGTTGACTTTCTTTTCAATCGCCAGGGGCTATTCCTGATAGAATTAGCTAAATCGTGAGAAATTATCAATTCTTTTAGTTATTGTTAAACGCCGGATCGGCTGCATGTCCCAATAAGAGAACAAACTACGTGGAAAATTGACGAATGGGGTCATCTTGTTCTACGACAATGCCGTCCCCACGTCGCTGATGTGGTTAATACAAAACTGGCAAAGTTCAAGTTGGAAACGTTGCAACATCTGCCATACAGCTCATACCTGTCACCTTGCGACTACCACGTTTTGGGCAACCGAAAAGACCGCTCAAGGGAATCATATTCGTGTCGCACAATGACGTGAAAGAGTCCGTTGTAGGTTTTTTGAAACAGCCACCCAAGGAGCTTAATGAGACGGGAATCACGCGACTCGTTAAGCGATGAGACAAATGTCTAAATGCTCATGGAGACTACTTTTAAATGAAGTACCCCGTTTGTCATATATTCGCATTGGCTCATTTTCATTTGACTTGCCGTCGTATATGTTGCAGAACTCCTGCTTTTTATATGAACTTTCTGTTGCGGCTGTAATTTCGGTCCAATTACTCCGGATACACGACCGGTGACAGCTGCTCCTGCGTAATACATTGGAACAAATGACAGCGCCCTTGAAATTTTTAACTGTCCATTGCATATGTACAAGAATCTAATCAAGGTTCTTGAATGAAAAAATTTCATTAACATATTTGTCCTCAACTTGGTAATTTCATGGCATTTACATTTTTCATATCAGCGGCATGCACTGCTTTGATGGTATCGAACTGATATAGTTCTAAAGTTCATGTGATATTTTCTTTACTTATTAAATAGACAAAAATATGGAAGCATGGATACAGTTATTCTGGGCACAATTTTGGCACATACAATTATATTCTTTTATGAAAAAATACGTATTTTACATGGTTTGACACTGCGTAGCATTCAAGAATTCGTTTGCAGCATCTTTGGCAATGGCAATGCAGTTATTATTCATGTATTTGATCCCCAGACAAATTATTTAAGAGGAATGTTTAGCTCGGGCCCAACTCCGGCGCGGCCTATTCAAATACATGTAAAACAGAGAAACGCTTTTCTGAGATAACCTCTAGATCGCTTTTAATGAAATTTGTTGCACTTGCGAGAGAAAGTTTAGTTCTAGTGCCTATTGGAAGCGTAATTTCGATTTAGGACCTGAACATTGTTTGAAATATTTTGAAAAACTCGAAAGCTAGAAAAAAATAGAAGCACGACGTTTACAAACTAACAGCTCTGCATAAAGAACATATGTCGCTGTTCTGTAAAGGGCATCCGTTATAACAGTCAAAGCGGACAAATTTGGTATCTCAATTCGTATCTTACGTGAATTGGTTACGTTGTATACAAGGTTTCTGCGAAAGCTGTATTACCATAATACTGAATTCTTGAGATTCATGTGTAACATAGTAATTTTGTCCGCTATAGATGTACTATTAGGTGCAATTCACAGAATTGTGATATTATTTTTCTTTGCTGGGTTACAGAGTTTTGAACTTGATAGTTTCGTTTTCTGAAAATTTGCGATTTTGGTCAATTTTTGATAAAGCATTGACAATCTAAATGAAAAAATCCAAACAATCACTAGAATTAACGTTTTTCTTTTAAATGCAACAAACCTTATCAAATTTGGTGCATTGGTCGCCGAGAAAAACGAATTCTCCTTCTACGTGCATTTAGATACGCGCACCCGAGCTAAACCTTCCTCTTAAAGCGGAGGCCCGAACGAAATTTCTGGTTATGCCACTGCCTCGGCGATATGGGCTCGCAGTAAAAGCGCGGCGGAATCCAATATTGAAGCGGTAAAGATGTCATTTGGTCCCTCGAGTGGGGGGAGGTGCGGGGCAGGTTGAAGCTTCTCGAAGGCTAATTTAAACGGCAAGCCGAAAATGTTTCGTGTTGTAATGGTCTGACGAAAGGCCTTGTCCGCCGCCTGCTTGGCGAGCCGTATATGCTGTTTCTACAGCGCGAACGCCCCTGCATACTCCCTACGAAATACCTCTCGCAGGTCCGGATTGACCACTCGCTGGTAGCTGCGGCGCATCGCTCGCACCCGAAGCCACTCCTCTCCCTATTGGGGAATCCACCACGGCTTTGCATCGGGGCTGCGCCCCTTCACTTTACGTAGGAAGTGCTTGTAGAGGGCATATTTATTGGAATAAAATCGCCCCACAACAAGGCCGAGTGCCAGCCCCGATGAAAAACTGCATTCGTGCGCTCTGTCCAGGCATCCCTCATGAGACATTCCAAAATCTGAGCACGCGCAAGGTTCGTGAGGCGTCGCACCGGCAAACAGCGAGAATTCAATGTAGCGGTAATAAGGCATGGTTTCGGCTTCGGATACTGAGCAACTATAGCCATTTCGTATCGGTGGAAGGGGCACAAGGGAGGCATCCATCCACGGCCGTGCATAAGGGGTCTCAAAAGTGGGGATGGAAATCTGGTCGTTTAATATGGTCAGACTATTGGCACATGCAAACTGAACGAGTAACGCCCCACGAACCTCGCCAACATCCGGTCCCCAAAATGTGTGGAGGGTTAAAATCCCCGGCCAAAACAAATGTGTTCTGAGCGTGACAGAAGAAAAGTTGGCTCGTTTCGTCTAGAGTCCAGATGCAAAGGGAGCGATGCCAGGTCTGCGCGCAAGTACAACCACACGCGGGTTACTTGATGCGTGGAACTGATGCAACTCATGCGGTGAGTTGGGGATCCTATGCTCCCGCGTGTAAGGTTCGGAAACCACCGCGAACGAGAAATTGCCCGTCAAATATGATGGACGAGCAACTTAGTGGCGTCGCGGATGTTAGCAAGGTTATCCTGAAAATATTTGATCCTGGTACCACTATCCATGACAGGCAGCAAAGTGGACAGTCCAGCAAAATATACCGCGTGAGCACGACCAGACCAACGAAAACATACAAGGGAAGCAAAACATGCCCCACAAAAACACTCTCGGTGCAAACCGAGCATGAGAGAGACAACACGCCAGCGGGGCAGCCGCGCAAGGAAAACTTAGCGGGAAAGCAATGCCTAAGAAATTTGTACAGTGCCGTACAACTGGCAGCCACGACATAGAACAAGAGGGCATGAGAATGCGTGAAAAACAGGTAGTAAGGCGAAGAAAATGAAAGACAAAAAAGGAAACGGTAAGAAAGAATGAACCAAGAAGAAAGGTACACCCCCGAAGGAAAGGGCGCGGCGGCAGGCCCCGACAGGCCCACGCGCGGTCGCCCGCAAGCGCGAACCCCGTCGGCAGCCGCAGACGCCGTAGGACCGCCGCACCGTGCCCAAAGGGGCTGTCCATACTCAGTTCTAGCCCTCATACAGGCGACCCGGCTAACTAAGAGAAAGCAACTTTTATCACCGGTCGGGTGGGAAACAAGTTTGCCCACCCGTCCACATCCATTGCAACACATTGTCGCATTCCCCATAAGCACAGTGCACTGCTCCCCCAAATGCGGTCCCGCGCAACTCGTGCACACAACCTTATCGGTGATCTAACGGGGCAGGCGCGTCGGGGCTGGCTGTACTAGGCACAAAACGTGCATGTGGCAACATGGAGGTCTTCAACTACAGAGGCAGACATCCAACTCACCGTGACGAGCCCGCGGCCCATGAGAGCGCGGTAACTGGCCGGGTCGACCTCAAGATCGTGGTTGAAGTTACACGATCGCTCCTGGAATGACACCCGCACCGCGAACAGGGCGGGATCGAGAATTAAATCGTCGTTGCGCGCGTTGATCTGCAGGATCACATTGATGGCAGGGAGGTCGGGGTCAACACCGGTGAGTTTAACATGCGTTTTACGTTTCCGTGCCATCCTGATCGGCATGGATGTGTGCGAAATGGGACTGCGTTCGCAATCGCTGTCCGTAAGCGCAGCACAGACACCAAATCATTAGACAAAACAGTTAGGCCATGCGGTGTTTTGCGAATGGTTACTTCTCCGATCTCTTCTTTAATGGGGTCCACGTTAGCATTAATTAGACTGCATAAGTCGTGTGCTGCCGTGGATGTGGGAACCATAGGTATTAGAAATATGATGTGAGCATGCTCTCGCCTGATCGCATTGTCTGCCACTTCGTCACTGAAAGCGGGAGCCAGGGCCAGCGAGGCCGCAGCAGCTCCGGCACCAGGCACCACCAGAGGGACCGAGCGAACTGCAACCCCGGCCACGGCAGCGTAAGTTGCCGCAGGTGCCGTCGATGGAGCAGCCCCCGGTAGTTGCGCAAGACCGGACGCACGCATCCTTACCAGCTGGTCTCGCAACTCATCAGCCCGGCCGCAGTGATGTGCCGCCACAGCACGAACATCCGCACATTCCCGTACCATAACACGCAGGAGTACCAGAATTTGCGAATGGAGATTATTTGTAAGTTTGCAGCTGGAGTCGAATAGGACATCAGAAATCTGCTTCTGGTATTCCATGGCACGGTGAAGAGACGTCGTCAGGACCTCATGCACAACGCTGTGTTCCGAACTGGCCTTGCCCGCACGAGGGCCGGTCACTGCTCGGGCAGCCAGTACGCTTGTACGGAACATTGCCGCGGGTGGCGACGTCCCAGTGAAACCGGGATAGGTGGTTTCACTGCGAGGACATCGGTAGGAGGCTCTTCCTTCACGCCTGTACGGCGGCAGTAGAGCGCCGGCACAGTGGCGGCTGATCTCGATGATGTGTTGCTGCCCAAGCTGAAACGCATAGCCGTCGCCGTTCACCACTGCGCGTTCCCCTTCCGCCCACCTCCTCCGTGGCGGCGACCATGCGAGAGCGCACGGTGTTCCCTGGCTGTCGAATCACTGGCTCTTTATCGGCGGATCACGGTGTATGCATGTGCACGCTTCCCAAGTCGAAACGCAGAGCCACCTTCAGTTCACTCGCTAGCACCGTCAGTGACGTCAGTCAGTCGCTGCCATCTCTTCGGCGCGCAACGTTCCTACGCGCCTACGCGCTGCCTCCCTCGACCTCCCAATAATGGTGGATCCACACGACGGACGAAATCCGTCTTTTTCGCGACGGACGGCGCATCACGTGCCGTCCGCGCGTCGTCCGCGACCCCCACGGACGGAAAATGCCGAGCTATTTTTCGCATCCGGATTTTGGGGGTCGAATGCTGCCGATTTCGCCTAGCATGCTCTACAGCCTGGCAACAAGCGCGGCTTTGGAATCTTTCTGAAACAGCTTCATCGCTGCTGACACCATTCGTGTCCAATTCGGACAAAACAACAGCCATTGCGGCCAACCGTCATTTCCTTTCGATCTCCATTTTCATTCAGAGTGAAAAACACCTATGACAAAGTGTTTGTTACACCGATGACTCCCTCTAGAGTGAGTAGAAACAAGCAATCATGTTAACTCACGGCCACTGAGATCCGCCCGGGCCGCCGCAACATCTTCGAAGCCATGTTCAGTCAATACAGCCACTCTAAACCTACACGCCGAGAATCTGAGTATCGCTTTCGGAAACGGTGCCTACTCATCACGAATACATTGCTGTCGAAGCTTCTGGACACAAATTTAAGCCAAATACAATCCTCAGTTTGAAAGTTACGGGCTTCACAGTGGACGACGACGACTTGACAGGTTCGAGGCGGACGGCAGTCGCTTCGGGCGGTGCCGCCATCTTTATTTTTCCGGCGCGGTCGTCTGCTCAGTCCGTCCGTCGTCTGGATGCGCTTCGCAGCCGGACGGGCGGCGGAATAAGCGTCCGCGGCACAGATTTGCGCGGAGCCGTCCATCGTGTGGATACACCATAAGCGAGGCAGTTGCCCCAAGCTACACTCCGTTTGCGGTGGCTGGTGCGCAATGTTCCGCACAAGACGGATTGTCCGAGGCTCACGGACGGTTTAGATTATGATGTAATCCGTCAGCCTATGTAAATTGTTTATTCTGAGCCAGCTCGTTCGGACCCATTCGCGAGGCAACCGGTGGAAGTCCTTCGTCTGCCGCTGCTGCTAAACGAGCTGCCCGAGCAGAGGCCCAGCGCTGTCGCCGCCACAACCCGGAGGTGCGCTACGCCGAACCAGGCATTGGGGCAGCAAGTCGAGCATATATCCAACTATTACTCCGATCACAAAGCTTCCTTCATGACAATCAAGAACTGGGAGTGGAGTGCTTCTTGAAGAAGAAATATGTGTGATGAATAAAAAAGTTGTCTGTAACTGTACACACATGTCTTGCTCGAATTCTTTTCCTCAATATATCGAAAAGCCGAAACAGCTGAAAAGCTGCGCTCAAATTTCGCATTACGAAGTAACGTAATCATCACCATATTTTGGTAACAAGAAGAAAAATAAATATTTTGTATTTGGTATTTTTATTATTTAACATATCTGTACTTTCTTGGCTCGGTCAAAAGTGACCGGCTTCGTCAGGTGCTCTGCAAACGAGACACAAGTTTCGTTCAAGGTAGCTTTCAATCGACGCTAAGTGTTAAAAATATCTACACAGAATTTTTTTGATGATTGCAGAAAACCTCCAAGCTCCACCAAAATGTCACAGGTAGAGAGACAAATGGCAATTTACCGAAGCAGACTACATACAAATTATCACATGCAGCCGACGTAGCGGATAGTCTTCCTCTTATGTCTTTGTCACTCTGCTTGCTGCACAGTGACAATACGCGGAACATTCCAGTGGACACATAAGAACTAATGGAAATATTTGTATTCTCTGCTCTAATAGAGCTGCAATATTAATAACTGATAAAAATACTCCTGCTGCAATAAAACTTACCACAAGCTTTGCGCTTGCGTGTCAGTTATCCTGTTTCCTGTATCCTGTTATCCTGTAGGTTTATAAACACTACAAGTATGGTTTTCCCATCATTTACTAACTTATGTTTCAACTGCATTATCTGTAGGTGACCGAATATACATTACAAGATTATCTTTTAGACATTGGTATCCTAAAGGCATTGGTTGACCCCTAATGACCGTTCTGCATCAGAAAAGCTAAAGTTGGAAGGGCTAATGTGGATATGTTTCGCCTCTTAAAATGGTTGCACCCTTTGGGGTGTATTTTTGACCCACAACGATAATCGTCATCTGCATTGTTTGCGTTTCCTTTCTTGAAAACTCGGCGCTCGCTACTTTCGTGTCGAGAACGCTGTGTCACAGTAATAACACACAAGCAGTTCGTGACTGGGAAGTACAGGGCTCGCAGCGTTAAAGAAAGGAAACGCGGGCAAGACAAATGACGATTGTTGTTGTGGGACAAGGTAAGTCAAAAAAGTCTAATTTTTTTAGGAGTGAATGCATCTTTTCTTTTTTTCGCGTTGTACAACACATCTCTGATTGGCTCTTTCATTGGGTAAAGTGACCGGTTACTTAACGAATTCCCTCGCAAGCGGTATTCTCAATCTCAGAATGGAGCCGAACAAATAGCAATCTACTCTCACCACTCGCAATCACCTCTTCCCTGACGTCACCGTAAGACATAAGCAGCAATACTAAAGACTGAGTGCTGTCATAATGTTCACACAATCTGTCACTTGTAGGCCGCAACTGTAATGTTGCAAGAATGTTGTTGGTGCCTATACCCTACGAAAGGAGTATTATGACCTCCATCAGGCAGCCGCTTCGAGCTCGGTAATTACAAATTCTCTATGGACATTACTTAAAACATAATTGAATTGATCGGCAGTTTAGGTTAGATAAATCTGCCATGTTCACAACAAATGGAATTTATCGGTAAATTGACATTGTACGACACACATACTACTATAAATACCGTAAAGGCGCGTGTGACGGCCTACATTTGACAGTCTCGTGAGCAAGTAACACAGAAATGGGACGCCCCCATGGCGCTATACGCACACACACCGGCGCACGCCACCCACCGGCAGCATGCTGACGCCCCCTACCTCCCAGAGCCATTCCAGGCGAGTTTCCATGGCGCGATGATCTCGTTTTATTAAGGCTGGTGTCTAATAAAATGGTCATGCAGAAGGTTATCCAGCCTAATTCCTTATGGAAAGCTTAGGTGTCCGTTTTCCAGAATCGTTAATGATCCCCTTGGAGCCAAAATTAAACCGCAGTCCCCCACTAGAGCGTGAGTCATAATCAAATCGTGGTTTCAGCACGTAAAACGCCAGAATCCAACGCGTTTACCAGAAGAAGCCTTTTCTAAACTTCGTTTCGCTCATACGAATACAAAACTAAAATTTCGCTAGCTGACTTTATCGTCGTGAAATTTTACGAAATTTTTATCGTGCTCATTAGGCTGGCCGTCGAATTCGAAGGACCTTGTCCGTTCTCGATATAGCCATCTCGCAAAACGTACATCAGCAGATGGAAATTCTCCTTCAGTAGTGCCATTCATTCGAAACTGCACGTTGTGGGGGGCGTTGCGTGACGAACAAGCGCTGATAGTTGTGGCATCTGTGCATGTGTTCATTGCATAGCGGTTTCTGCTAGAAAGAAGATAGTGTCTGCGTTCGCAGCCTGCTTATGTCGCCTCAAATAGGTTCAGCATCAGAGAAAATGATCCAGGCTACATGTTCCTTTTGTTAATATAATATCATTGACCATCGCACCCTTCGCGAATGTCATGCATCGTTATTCCAATGGCTTTATCGATGAAATAGTCGTAAAAACACCAAAAGGTAGGCCCGTTCGGCGGTGGCATTTAATATCCCAAATTCTTTTTTCAGCCTCAATTTACATGAAGCCAAAATCATTTTACTCGACAAAAGTTAGCGCCGAAGCAATGTGTGCCTTTACTGGAACGGATTTCTACCCTTTTTTCGAGTATACCTACCAGATTAATTTCGCGACCTCTTCCATAAAGCAATAAATTCTGACAGCATATACAAAAAAGAGGACACCGAGGCGCATGTTCACTGGCGTCAGGGCTGCTCTTTTCCTGTGTTGCAGCTTGTCTGCCGGCTCGAAGGATATATTGTCAAGTGCCAACATGCGTCACACACGTGGCTATTGTGGAGAAAACTATGCTTGGAAAGGTATATCATAAACGGACGCAGCGGCACGACTGCTTGCAGTACCAGCAGACAGGTGTATTGCTGTCTGACACCGCGTCCATCATTTCTTAGTTGTGTTCCACAGCAGTGAAATATATTTATGTGCTTTGCCAGAACACAATGGCCTCTGTGTTCTTTATTAAATAAAAATGTCGTGGCTGTAAAGCCAATGATGCCTCGCTATATCGCGAATCTGGAAAACACGCCATTTTCCTAGTATAAGCCCTAACACAACTTTTTGCGTGGCTTGCGTGATGCACTGATGTGCACGCACTCTTTGAAAGCGTTCTCTGCCGCAAAGTATTTGACTGAAGTATCAGTTAACATTGCAGAATTCATCTGTAGATGTTGCCAAATACTTTGATATTACAAATAAACCATGACACTAAACTTCATATTCTAACTCTACCTCCTGTGGAGTAACCATGGGTATTACGTTGAATTCCCTAGACATCGTGCATTCAATATTACAAATAATCTGTTTTATCAGTTTGCTTTCTCTCGTTTCTTTTTTGCGCACAACACTCGGCCCGACTATTTTTAGTCCAGTCAGCCAAATAAATGGCAATAAAAATTTATCTGTTACCCTTTCTTCGTTCTCTGTGTGCATTGCCTTTTCGATATAGCACCTAATCACATTTTACAGTAACTCGCTAGAGAATAATTTGTTGTCTAGTTATTAACAGCAAGTTTTCACTTGAATGTCTCAGTCTGACCGTCCTGCCGTTTATAAGATGTTATATGTATTGAAATGACTGATTAGCAACCGAAAGAATTAAAGCGTGGCCATAGCTACATTAGAAACATCACCCAGAAAAATTTGATCCTTACAAGAATAGTGAAATGAACATATAAAGGATATTGCAATGTGAAAAAACAGACATGCCGGTAAAAAAAAAATATTGATGGGAGAGATGCAGCGCTTTCTTTTTAATGCGTAAGCATTCTTTGGCGAGCTTTGTAGCCCTGTCACGCGAAAAGTGCATTGCCTTGTATCTGCACCAAAATGCGTAATTTTCAAGGTTAGGATATTTAATCGTTATGATAGCGTAGATATTGATTGTTGGTACCGTTTAATGCAATGAGGAACAATTTAGAGCAAAAACGTTAAATAAAAAGAGAATAACCATAGAGCTGCATAGGGCTCTATCGAAAATGCATGGGGAAGCTATAGTAGGGGTGGGCCAACTGAAATTTCGGGGCGGGTAAAGTTGAAATTTGGAGGTGGGACAACTTAAATTCAGGGGCAAGCCGACTTGAAATTTCCAAGTGGGCTAAATAAATCAGGGGGTCGGTCAACTTAAAATTCGGGGTGGGCCAAATGGAAATCTAGGAGTGGGCCAATTGAAATTTGGGGGGTGGGTCAACCTAATTTTGGGGCTGCGCCAACTTAAAATTTGAGGGTGGCCCAACTCAAATTTGTGGGTGGATGAACTTGAAATTCGGGGACAGGCTAACTTATATTTCTGGATGGGACAAGTTAAAATCTGGGGGTTGGCAAGCTTAAATTTGGGGTGGTCCAAATGAAATTTCGGGTGAGTCAACTTAAATTTGGGGGTAAGCCTACTTGAATTTTGGGTGTGGGACAACTTGAGGTTTTAGTTAAACAAACGTCCAATTAAACGCTGCTGAGCGTCCTTCGAGTTGCGAACACCTCGTGGTCAAGTGAGCGCGTTGAGGCGCTTTGCGCGTCATTGGGCCTTACCAAGGCGCCGTCAGAACGCAGGTGAGAGCTCGCGTGGACAAGGAACGCATGCGTAGCACCGACTTGCGAGAGCGACAGTGAGTGCGACATGGCATCGCGGCGATGCACTCTACCCTCACGTAACGCCTCGCGCACTACTGCGGCAGCTGTTCCCTTTCGAGCCCGGCGTTTCAACTCAATCGCTACGATTGTATTTAGGAGGCCGGATGCCACGAGAAGATCTGGCAATTATCTGCTAATGTTTAAAAATTCTTTGCCATCGGAAATGCCATGGGTAGACGCGCATGAGCTTGCAAAAGCAAATGAGCAAAACTAAGCAAAAAGGAAGTCACAGCTGAGCCAAACAAGCCTTACGCATTTGCAGATAATTCCCAGAATCTCTGTAGCTTTCTCGTCTTTCCATTTATTCTGCGTCAGTGAGAACAGCTGCTATATCAGGGTAAGAGGAAATGAACTCTGTTCCACGTTTGGTAGCAGATCAGTAATAAAATCCTGGAAGAGAGGCACCTATAGGCTTAATAAGTTACACGAGTGTACATGGCAGCGTGCAACTTGGGAAGTGTAGACAAAAAATGGCTGTGGCTTAGCTAAGGTTAAGCCCAGGATGCAAAGCATACTAGCCTTTATTTTAGTTGTTGAACCACTGTTTAGCCTGGTGAACTGCTGTTGCTTGGCTATATTTGGTTCGGCTAGACGAAGAAACAACTCATGCAGGCGAGCGCACGAGCTGAGACCCGGCTATGTAGCTATGCGGCCGCAAGCGAGCGCACGAGTTGAGCCTCCACTTTTGCAGCTGTTATGACGTCATATGGTAGCTACGCGGCCGCGCGCGGCGCAGCAAGGAAGAGCGTGGTTGTGCGGCTAGTATGCTTCGCATAAAAATATGATACACCACACCATGCTATACTGCGAAAAATTGCAATAAAGTCATAACGGAGGGACATGGCCATGGATGTTTATAACTGAACAAAAAAACTAATTTAAGTCGAATCACACTACACCGTCTAACATCGCAAATAACTCTAGGGCTATGAGGCACTCGTTTAGTTGGGAGGCAGGCTTCGGAATAATTATCACCGCCCTGTGTTGCAGAAGCGTTCCGCAGCGAGCTGTCATCAGGTAGCTTATTCTACTCAAAGTGTAACAAAAAATGATAACACCGAATGCGACTTACACCTTTGTAGTTCGCGCAACACGTTACTGCTTCCCCTCTAGCTGTGTGTTGTGAAGCTGTACACAAAAGTTCTAATAAACTGCTGCAAGACGAACTAATGAACAGAAAAAGAAAGCAAAGTTTGCGAGCATTTTCACATTTTATACCCGTTGGAATGCGGCCTCCTCCCCACAGAAATAAACCCTTGACGTCGTGCTCGGCAGAGGAACGCGTAGTGAGGAAGCTACCGCAGTATATGCAAAATGAATAGTCATTAACCTTATGACACAAAAGAAAAGCATGTTATATAGCAATACTTATCCTGAAAATTAGGAACAGAGGTGTTTACGAACATTAAAAGTGAAATTCTGGAGTTTTAATTATGCGCCAAATTGACGGTCTCTTTACGCGGCAGGCCTTAGTGGAAGGCTCTCATAATAATTTTGACCACCTCCGGTTTTTAACATGCACCTAGTGTACGGTATATGCGTGCTTTTGGATTTTCTCTCCATCGGAATGCGGCGGCCATGGCCGCGTATAGAACCCCCGACCTCAGGTTTCCTAGCGCACGCCATAGTTGCTAAGCCTTGGTAACTTTAGTGTTAGTGATCTTGAAGGAACCACTTTTAGAGCGAAGCTGTTAGCCTCTAGTTGGTCGGGATTTTTCGTCACCTCGTGCTCATCCAAAAATAGTACCCCCATCTTGCGGCCACGGCCACTCAAGTAGACCTCAGACGGCAGCTGGAAAAGCCTTTGTCTTTGAGTTTCCGCATTACAGAATTATGTGTTCTTGTATATTCGAATTAAAATCTGAAGCTACGAGTATCATTTCTCGAGCTTGTCTGTCATGTCTGCAGCTACATATTTTCGGACGCTATCTACTTTGAAAAACCAAATACTTTACTTGCATTGCGGAGGGTCTACAAGAGTGCGGATGTATGCTGCACTGCCGGGACACGTGTATGCGCGCGACATGCCTGTTGGCAGAATGTACTCGTCCTTGGTGCGTTGGCATTCTGCCCGTTGCATGTGTCGCACAGCGTGTGCTCCGTAAACGACATTGCGGCAAACACTGTCCAAACACAGTACCGCCATCTAAGGGCCGCTGCCGCTCAAACAGACCACAAACGGCACCTGGAAAAGGGGGCGTGTGGTCTAACGCCACTAGACAGAGCGCGTCTGCAGATGGCACCGTCTGCATTGACATCAATCGGCGCAACCCAACGGCGGGGGCCTTTTCAAGGAGAAGTAGCCTAGCAACGAATTTCAGTATCGTTGCGGCTGCGCATATCCGTAAGTCTGCCGTAAAGCAGCGTCGGTGCGAACAACGGCGGACGGAAAAGAAAGGGCAGTACGACCAGCAGCAGCATGCTTCCAAACTCGAGGAACTTCGTGCGCAAGGGGCCAAGTCTGTAACGTCGTCTAACGTTAGTTGAAGTAGTGGTACTTGTCTAACGTCGGCCAGAGCTTTTTGTACATCCAGTTTCGCATGGTGGAACGGAGGCGGAACTTCAGGTCTAATGTGTCCACAGAGGAAGCGGTGAGCGACGATGCGGTGCGCAGACGGAAATGTGCTGCCACCGAGGCAATGGAGGAGCGCTTGCAGACGCTTCTCTAAACAATATGTGACTACACAGACATATCAATTCGCATTGTTAAACTAAGATCGCGTTGCATTTCCTTGGTACGAAGAGCAAGAAACGACTATCCACATAGGCTGTGCCAGCCAATACAGCGTCCCGAGTCGGCAGTTTGTTTGAGATCATTTTTTTTTGCCTAGTTAAAAGTACCAATCGTAAATAAACTCAGTGTTGTGGCACATTACTGCACCCTGACAATATATTTTTTCTGTTTGGTAGAGGTGTAAGGCAGTGGCGTAGTTAAAAACTTGGTTCGGGGGGAGGGCGAGCTGTCGTTGCAGCTCGGCCTCCTCTTTAAATAATTTGCCGAGGGATCAGATACATGAATAATAACTGCATCGCAATTGCCAAAAATGTTGCAAGCGAATTGTCACAATTGCTGACAGGAAGTCGTCGCCCTCATTGTGATACCGGATGAGATGAGTCAAGGCAGCGCCAACATCTCAGTTTTCTGGTGGTGGTTCGAAATCTTGGGCATCCATTGCGCACACAAGAGCCGATAACCTCGATGCTCATGAAATATGGTGGGAATAGAACCGTGACTGATGTTTACATGCTCTGCCTGTTCATCTATGCTTTCTGTTCTTGTCTAAACAGCTCGTCAACCTTGGCGATTGCGTTGGGAGTGATTGCACGGTGGCTTTGGCCCGGTCTTGGATCGTCTTTGCAACTTTCACGTCCTTCTTTGAACCATTTTCTCACCCGCTTCGCAGTGGCCAATCAAATACAACGTTACAATAAGAGGCAGCCATACCACTACTAATTTATTTTTTGGGAAACACCCTCAGCTGTCGAAAAACTCACGACACCACGCTGTTCAACCTTTGGAGCTTTCAATATGTCATGCAACCCCATTCAACACAGTGTATGAAAGCAATAAAGTACATTTATCTTCACACCTGCGTGTCACTTTTGTAAATGAGAAATGCTTGTGTGCCACGCGCATGCCTCGCAACCGAACCATAACTGCGCGCGGTGGGTCGGCTCACTCTCATTTGACTAGCCCTCGTACATTAGAAATGCGAAGATACCATCGAATATACAAATGCCAAGGTACAGCTTGATAAAGGGCAGAAAGGTGTCACTGGAAACAAAGTTCCCTGCACGTATACATGAAAGTTCCCAACAAGATATTTAAATAGACGTATAAGTCTCCAATAAATATACGTATCTAAGCAAAAGTCGCTATATATTATGCGTCAAACAAGGCAAAGCAACATGTTGCGCAACCACAGATTCACAGATCACAGCCAACCCCCCCCCCCCCTCCCTCCACTTCACCTGATTTATCGGGCGCGACAGGAGGCGGCGCGCTTCCTCCCCGCTTTTCTCCCTTGCGCACAGAAGACAGAGCCACCATCGTCGGCTGACGCATGGCGCCCCCCCCCCTACGCTTTCACTCGTACATACAGCATGCGGCGCGCGGTCACGATGCGCCGTCACGCCTTGGACTTTGTGCGGAACATGAGGGCGACTGCGACGGCAGGAATGCGCCTGGAGTGTCCATGTAATTGCTATCCCGATAATATAATAAGAGTATCCCGCAACAGAAGCGTCCCGTAGCCCCATTCCTTTCCGCAAAAGAAAAAGTAACGAACTCGAATTTTCACCATGCCACAATTCGCTGCGCCACAACAATGTCTTTTGTTTTGTTCGTTTGTTTTTCTTTTGTGGGGTGGCGGTACCGAAATGAAAAAATGCCAAGGAAAGCATGCTGGCCATAATCGAATGCCTACTTTGGGCACCTAATCTGGCCACCGAAGAAATATCGAAGCAAACGCGACCCGCTTGGTCCACCGAGAACCATACGCATACTGCTCGGTATTCTACACCGGCGAGACAAGACTTTCCGGAGAGGTTGCGCTCAAGCGAACGCGTTGCGATCTGTGGAGTCCCTGCAGTGATGGCGCGAGCGACCACAGTTTATTATGCGAAGCATACTAACCACACAACCACGCTCTTCCTTGCTGCGCCGCGCACGGCCGCGTAGCTACCATATGACGTCATAACAGCTGCAAAGCGGACGCTTAAGCTTCGCCTTCAAGAGTGGAACGCGACAGCGTTCCCGTCAACCCGTCAATGGGCTACGGCGCAGCGACTACGCGCCCCGCATCGGACGCGGTGAGCGTCGAGCAAAGCAGCGTTCGGCGCGACAACGATATGTGCGCCTGAGCAAGCGACGCACGCCTGAGCCTTAGAAACAGCTCGTTTCTAAGGCAACACCGCGTTCACTAGAGGCGCTTTTGTACCACTTTGAAGCATCGAACTCGTGGCTCAGTGTAAATGAAGAAAAAAAAACTCGTGACTCAGTGGTAACGTCTCCGTCTCACACTCCGGAGACCCTGGTTCGATTCCCACCCAGCCCATCTTGCAAGTTGTTTTTTTTTCATGAAGTGCCTGCTGGGATTTATCGCTCACGGCCAACGCCACAGACGCCGACACCGACGCCGACGACACCGGCTTTTCTGCGACACGAGCTCCTTAACGCTGTCGCGTTAAAATAGAGGCTAGTATGCTTCGCATCCTGGGCTTAACCTTAGCTAAGCCACAGCCATTTGTTTTTGCGTCTGCTCGCCAGAAAGCGTCCAAAACTCTGTCAGGCAGAGAAAAACGAACGCGCATGGTCGGGGCAACACGAAAAAAACTCGATGCACTCTGGCTGGCTCCTGCAGCCCGCGGGTAGCGAGAACAAGAAAATTGTAGAGGCTCAATGGGTCCTCGCGTATAAAAGTCAAAGTAGAAGAATAAATAAGAACGTAGTTACATTTCCTAGCTTTAGTGTCTTGACATGAACGCTTTGGCGCAGGTGAAAAAAAATGGTGATATTCTTTTCTGCGACGTGACGGCAAAAATGAAACACCGCAACGCCTCGTCTCATCGGACCTCGCTGCGTGCTTTGTCAACTTGTCTGATAGTGTGTTGATTCGGGTTGTCTCGTTGTATGCTCCGATATACGCCTTTAGGGAAGTCAATGCACCTTTGGCGTCAAATGTTTATAACAACATTAAACCCACAAATTTCCGGAGTTTAAAATCTAAAGTACGACTTTGGAAATGTCAATGCACCTTTCGCGTCAAAAGTTTATGAGAACTTTACGCCCTTAAAGTTTCGGAATTGAAATCTATGCGCTCCGTAGATGCCGCGACCAGCCCGCTGGCCATCAAAACACCCTTAAAACTTTGTGCTCGTGTGGGTCTCCTTGCGTTAAGTGACTCCCAGTGCCTGGGCATTGCCACGAAGTCCAGCCCGATTTCACATCGTTCGCGCTGAAATGTCTTTTCGAGCGTGAAAAAGACAATCTACACAAAATCCAGAATGACTTTTGCAGGGAGTTGTTTCGTCTGGTGCTGCATGACAGCACGTAAAAATTGCGAAGGAGTGGCTGAAGCTCCATAAGCCCCCTCCCCTTCCCTGGCTACGCCCCTGGAGCAAGGTCTAGTTACAGGAAGAAAGTGTCTCTACCATGTCTTTGCGCGATATGTCAACACGAACGAAAACTCGGTCTGCTTCTTGACATGATAAATTATCCGCACTGCGCGTCGTTCCGGTTTCGCCTCTGGGTTGGTTACTGGTATTTATGATCTCGCAAACGAGAGGTTCAAATTTTGGTGGCGCTAGTATTTTGTAATATTTTTCTTAACTTAAATTTATTATACCGCAATTCTATCTGTTACTTTCTTTATTTAAAAGTTCATATACTGTAGCCAGGCATCGCATTGTTTCTCTCTGGAGCTGTTTTTGCACCATTACTCAGGGACATCCCAGCATGCCGCGCCAACCAAGTGGTCACGGGAATCATATTTGGAGCGAATTTTGGCTCCCTAAACCACTTATTCTAGCCGAAAATTCCAACAAACATCACTGCAAATAGATAGAAGCAAACACTTCTATCTATTTATAGAAGAAGAATGGCTGCACAAACTGCACAATGTCGCCTGCCATATTCTGCTGCTTTGCACACCAAAATATCTTATATAATAATTTTTTCGCAGAATCATGTTCCACGTACGTGAGCAAACTTCAGAAGCACGTCACTCAAATTCAAAATTCCTTAAGCCTCAATCTACTGCTAAGTGCCTCTGCCGAAGGTAGCAAATATCTGTGACGTTTTACAAGGAAATCTGATATGGTCTACTGATGCGTCGGGGACAACGACAGTCATTCACCTAGGCATTAGAGACCAGCCCAATATCAGAATTAACAACAGTGTTCATCATCTCTTGAACCCATTGGGCGAGCTTTTTCCACAAAAAATAAGCCGATTATTTCCATATATTACAAATGCGCAGTCGTGAATGTGATGTACTGCTTGGTGTCTCTTGTTGTATCACCTACCAAAAGCACTTGCACAGGTCAATGCAAGAAAAGCATGTGCAGCCTCCTGTTTAATCGATCATGGTGAAACATGACCAGCATAGGAAAAGAAATTGGCGCTGTACAGCACGGTGCAGGATGTAGAAGTGATAGGTTGGGCAAAATGCAGTGACCATTGGTTAGTGAGGTCTAGGATTTCGCAAAACTTGAAGAGAGCCAGAGTAAAATTAGTCACGAAGAAACGCCAACCTAGACACAGTAAGAATAAAAGCAGACGAATGGAGGCTGGTGCTCGCAAACAAGCATGCAGGTTTAGAATAAGAAGATGAAGATAAGGTAGAGGTAATGAATAAAACGGTAAGTTGTCTTCAGAAGCAGCAATTGAAGCAGGAGGTATGGCACCAAGGCAACCAGTAGGAAAACTATCCCAAGCAACAAAGGACTTAATTCAAAAACGACAAAGCGTGATTGTGTACAACTCAAGAGATCAGATAGAATTCGCTGAACTGTCAAAGCTGATCAACAAAAAATAAGATAGGAAGGTTTCAAATTATAATGTTGAAAATATTCAGGAACCACTTAAAATGGCTGCACAATAAAATCATTGAAAATAAAACTTGGCATAGGAAGACGGTACAATGAATACACTAAAAAATAAGCAGGATAATGTCATCATCAATTTTGATGATAAAGTAAATGCAGCTGAATAATATACTGACTTTTACAGTACCCAGAGAAGCCACGCTAACTTCACTATAAGTAATGCACGATACAAAGGTTCCTTCTATAACTAGAGATCAAGTTAAAAGCAAGACATGACACAGGGGAACGCGGCTGACAGAGATGAAATAACATTTCAAAATATGGAAAAGATATCATGCTTGGAAAACCTTCCGCCTTCATACACAATGCTTTACGGTTTCAAGTGTACCAGAGAGCTAGAAGAATGCCGACATTACACTAATCCATAGGAAGGGAGACGTGAAAGCATTGAAGAAATATAGATCCATCACCTTGCTTTCAGCATTATATAATATTTAATGCTGAAGATGTGAAAGAATTGAAGAATTATAGGTCCATGACCTTGCTTTCAGCATTATATAAAATGTTCATCAAGATAATGTCCAACAGAATCGGAGCAACATTTTACTACGATCAACCAAGGGAACAGGCAGGCTTCAGCAAGGCATATTCTACAAAAAGAACTCATGAGCCATTCCACTCCGTGAAGGTGGACGACCAGCGAAACTGCTTAGCACACGACACAGATGTGACACTGAATTTGCAACAAAGGTGCGAAGACATTATTGCCTTATCGGTGGTTATCGTGACGAAAGCTGCGCACACACATTCAAGTTTGGAAGGACACTTAAGCTTTACCTTTAAGAGCGGAACGCGATAGCAACCAAAGATACCTGCCTGCTTTTGACCCTTCCCGGCATCTGCAGCTTATGTAACAACAATGTTTTCCTTCAAACGCTGGTGGGAAGCGCTATGCACGAAGGCGAGCTTAGTGGTTCTTTTTTTTTGGTGGCGTTTTAAGGAACCGAGCGAGCCACGCCACTTCTACATTTAGACAGACCTCATACAGCAGCCGGAAAAGTCGTTTGTGCTTGAGTTATTGCATAGCAGAATTTTGTTTTCTTGCATATTCAAATTACAGTCCGACACTATCATGTCTGTAGGTTTTGTGCAAATCGCATTTCACGAATTTTCTGACGCATTTTACTTTCAGAAATTCAATTAGTTCACTAACTCCTTGGCGCCATGCGGAGGGCTTGCATGGTCAAAAATGAGTGGTTTGAGATGATTGTGTTCTCGCAGAAGAAAAATGCAAAAAAAAATTATTGTGGGTGTCTCGAATCTGGCAGCCTCGATATCATTAAGTAGGTAGCATGAGACAGTTTATTAGCCACATGCCCGCTCTCCTAAGATCACGTGTTACTTGACGCCATCGGGCAAAAAAGGGTGTTCCACATCCGCCCACCTTGGCTCTGAGTGGCGCGGGCTAACACTCCTAGGGCTAGATCTAGTAAACACTGTGGGAACTGCGTGGTCCTTCAATTATCCATGCCTGCAAGCCCCAGCCCTGACCAGCCGCGCCCAAGAGCGCCAAGCCGAGCCTCGAACCACCGCACGCGCTCACGAATCACTTTGTCCTGCTGCTGGCTCCGATGCCGGTGTTTCCAAACTGCCCCTCCCTCTGCGAAGGCGATGATAGCACTGGCCCACGGCGGCTTACAGCGACGGCAAAGTACCCCCGGCGGAACGAAAACCTTGCAGACTGCTGCACTGAACGAGGATCGGCGAAGCATGCAACGTCCGAGTCACCAAGGTCTTCCAGGAACCCGAAGGCCCAAAACTTGGCTGGCTTCCCGCACATACATTTCGCCAAGATGCGGCCTCGCCGCCTGGTTTGGAGCCACGCGTAGTCTCCGTGCTTCGACAACTTCGACAACTTCGGCGAGCACTACTGCATAGCCTTAAAGCAAAATCCACCCCGGCAGGTTCCTTCTCCACGGTGGCGCTGGGGGCTTCAGCAGCGCGTGTGAGACCGCTCGGCCTGCGTGTCCCATGCCAGACTCGATGACGGTGACAGAGGAGGAGCCGGCGGAAACGCTCTTCAGCGAACGCCAGAGCTGCAACTCGTACCGCGAAGATGGTCACGCACCAGGCCAGGCAGACGTCACTACTGGCCTACTTCCCCACGATCACGCTCTGTCCCGGAACGTAGCCCGGGGCCCTACGTTACGGGTGCCAGTGCAGGAACGGCGCGGTCCCTCAGTCCATGCCAGCAGGCCCCAGTCCTGGTCGGCCGCGCCCAGCCGAGTCTCAAACCACCGCTCGCGCTCACCAGTCACTTTCTCCTCCACTTCGCCGACTGCTGTCTCAGATGACGGAGTTCCCATAATAACAGTTAGTGGACGGTTTGATAGCTGTCACCGTAGCCCACTTGGTAGTGCAACGCACGCGTTTATCGACCACCAGGTTCATCTGTCGATGTATTACGCATCCTTAATGATTATTTGAACATACAAACATTCAAGCTGTCTAATCTTATTTTGATGGGCGATTTCAACGCTGCAGGTATCCATTGGCCATCGTTTAAGTTTTCTGGTCGGGATACATCCATCTGTCAAGAATTGCTGAACATTTGCTTGTTCTTCGATCTAAAGCAAATTGTTAACGGAGCAACACAAGGTGACTCGCTCCTTGACTTGGTCTTTCTCGGTTCAAATATTTATCAGTGTGGTTTCGAATGTGATATTGTTGATGGAATTTCGTACCACAAGGCTGTGGTAGTTATTATTAACTGTCCTGTTTTCGCGCCGCTGTCGAGTTTCACTACATTTCCTGATTTCGCTCGCGCTGACGATATTGCTATCACCGATTTTCTTGCTTCTTCTTTCGATGCATTTCACACGATTAGTCACATGGCTGACATCAACGAAATAGTCAGTAAATTTTAAACTATTGTCAGTGACTGCATGCAACCTTTTGTTCCGCTAAAAACAAAGAAAAGGAACCTCAAAGTACCCTGGATGACACGTGATATCCTTCACGTATCACGCCGCGTCGGATGCCTCAGGCGCGTGAAGCGTTTATCAGACCTTAATAGTCCTATCAGGTTTCGTAGGGCAAAGGAAGAACTGCGAGTAATTCCGAAATCGGCAAAAGATCGTTTCTTCAATGTCCAGTTAGGAAATCTTCTAAAAACTGATCCTCGCAAATTTTGGCGCTCTGTCTTGCCAACAGTCTACATCGGCATCTATAATCGTCAGTGATGAAACAACTAATGATCCGTTAATAATAGCTGATGCTTTTAATGCCTACTTTAAATCTTTGTTTTCATCAGATACTCACGAAGTTCCATCCTTTGAGCCTCCTAAAGTTACAACTCCGATTACTTATATCATGATCAATGAGCACAGTGTACTGAACCTAATACTACAGTAAGACACTAAAAAATCAACCGGTCCTGATGGTATACCCAATTCCTTTCTCCTTCGTTATTCATTGTGGTCTGCTCGCGACCTAACCATCATCTTTCAAACGTCCCTCAATACCGGCATTGTTCCATCCTCAGGGAAGCTGGCCAAAGTACATCCTTTATTCAAATCTGGTAATAAGCAACTCTTATCTAAATGTAGACCTATTTCATTAACATCATATTCGAGTAAGATGCTGGAGCACATAATTCACAAACATATAGTGGAATTTGTGGAATCTAATAAGATGCTTTCTAGCTTTCAGCATGGTTTTAGGAAAGGTTTCAGCACCTTAACACAACTAGTTGAATTCTCACACGGCATCCTCTGCGCCTTTGATATCGGCACCCAGGTCGACACCGTATTTATAGATTTTTCCGAGGCTTTCGACACTGTACTGCATTCTAATCTCTTAATAAAGCTTAACATGATCTTGAAAAATTCTCACTTGGCTAGTTGGATTGCCAGTTTCCTTTCTTGTCGGTCGCAATTCGTATGTTATAATTCAACTAAATCTTCTTCTGTTGACGTGTAATCTGGTGTACCCCAAGGGTCGGTTCTTGGTCCTTTACTATTTTTACTATGCAATAATGACTTACCTCAAAACGTCACTTCACACATACGCCTTTAAGTGGACGACTCTGTTTCGTATCGCGTGATTAACACACCAGAAGATCATCTTGAACTAGATTCCTAATTTGTCAGCTTCTGTACCTGGTGCCACACTTGGCAAATGAAAATAAATTTTCATATTGAAAATGTCATTTTCTAATAGTGCCTCTCCTTCATTGACCAGTTACGCTTTGAACGACTTATCCTTGCACAGGGTCTCAGAATACAAGTATCTTGGCGTGATATTTACCATTAACATGTTCTGGTCAAAATACATTAACTTCATTTGCACTAAAGCACTCCGGAAGCTCGGGTAGTTGAGGGGCAATTTTAACAATTCTCCAAAGGAAACTATGTTACTAATGTATAAAACTTTGATTCGCCCAATCCTAGATTATGCTTCTCCTGTCTGGAACCCTCATAAGCAGTGCGACATTAACTCCACTGAGAGCATACAATGAAAACCTGTTAGGTTCATATATCGTCGCTATGATCACTATTTTTCACCCTCTCGTGCCTTATCTTCTTTGAACCTAACCACTTTATCCATACGCCGTCACATTGAGTCATTGAAGTTTCTGCATGGCATCGTCCATTTTTCTTATCGTGTCTCACATCCCATATATATTCCGTCAGACATTCCTCGGTCAAGTAGGAGTTACCATAGCTTTAATATTAGGCCTTACTTTGCTCGTCTAATAAATTTAAATACAGCTTTTTCCCACGTACTATTGAATTCTGAAACTTAATTCCCGGCACAATTAGGTCACTGCCATTAGGCGATTTCCTGTTAAAAGTTAACCAAACCTGATTTTATGTATTTTCTTGTTGTTACAGTGTATTTACTCATTCTCATTTTTGTACTGACTCTCAGGGTTGCTGTTATTTTGAGTTTCATTTGTGTCATCTGCCTTATTTCTTGTGAATTTTTAATATGTTATTGTTTACTTGTTTTTTTGTATGACTTCTTGTCTAACCCACTCCTGCAATAGCCCCATAAAGGGGCTGCAGTATGTATAGATAAATAAATAAAATAAATAATGTGGAGGTTGTACGTTCGGCTTCTACCGGCTACACGTTATCTTTTCGTCCCCTTTCGTTTCCCTTTCCCCTTTATTATTTTATAAGTTTGAATTTAAACTACACGCAATCCCCGATACTCTCCATGGCTTTTTTGTCTGTTGACATTATGTGTTCCCTGTAATAGATGACATCCATGTCATAAATAAGGTAACTGACAAATCTGCGAAGTACAATCAACCTTTCTATATGACTCATATATTATGAAAAGGTATTTCATTCACTAGAGATACCAGCAGCCATAGAGGCATTGCGTAATGAAGGACTACAGCAGGCATACGTGAATATCTTGGCAAATACCTGGAAAGATTCTAGAGCTGCCTTGGTTCTCCACAAGTGGAAAGTTATCTATCAATGAAGCAGTCATCCAAGGAGACACAATCTACCCAATAATATTCACTGCATGCATAAAAGAAGAAATTGTGGCTATTAGACTAAAAAAGCTAAGGAGTGAGGATCAACGGCGATTATCTCAGCAACCTTCAGCTTTCAGGTGACATTGTCCTGTTCAGTAATACTGGAGCCGTATTACAGCAAAGCATCGAGGCCCTTGACCAATAAAGTGTACGAATAGGGTTAGATATTAACATGCAGAAGACAAATATAATGGTCCTGGCACCAGAACAATAATTCAGGATCACAAGTTAACCTTTCGATAAGGAAATTTACAAAGAATAAAATGGATTGAAGTGCACATGGCGTGCCTGAGTGGCAGCTTACCACTGCTGTTGAAAAGAAAAAGTCTACAATCATTGCATTCTACCGGTGCTAACATATGGAGTAAAAACTTGGAGGTTAACAAAGAAGCTGGAGCACACGTTAAGGACTGCGCAAAGAGCGATGGAATGAAAAATGTTAGGCGTAACGTTAAGACAGAGGAAGAAAGCGACATTTGTCAGAGAACAAACGGGCATTGCCCATGTTCCAGTTGACGTTAAGAGAAAGACATGAAGCTTGGCAGGCCATGTAATAAGTAGAGTAGATAGCTAGTCAGCCATTGCAGTTACAGAATGGGTGCCAAGGGAAGTGAAACACTGTGGATGACGTGAGATAATTAGGTGGGGTGATGAAATTAAGAACGTTGGGGTAATTGGAGCTCGCAAGTTGAGGCCTTCGTGTAGGTGGCCTGTCGACTACAAGAACCGTCGTTATGTGATAACAGCGAAACGGAATCGAAGTCCGGACACACAGACCGGGCACACGGAGAAGAAAACCCCAAATTGGAACAACTAACTGCTGTCGCAGTTGCAAGTAGCTGGACAATACGCGACACAATTCACTTGACTTCATTCACTTGAACGCTGGACAGATTCCCTAAACGTTCTTGATCAAGTGACATTGCTGCTGTATGTTATAGCACCTTCCACAAGGCCTTCAATAAACCTGAGCTCCACGTTTTCTCGGTACCACATAGACATATTTATTCATGACCGCCGAATATATATATTTAGCTTTATGCCTAATTTTAAAAAATAAATGGAGGAATATGGCTTTCCAACCGCATTGTTTTGTTGGAACTCTAACTGTGTCACTGATCATTCAAACATTATCTCCGAAGTTTCAATTCATCAGCGTTTGTTACCTCGTGAATATCAATCCGCGAAAGTATCATAGTTTTCATCAAGCTCTATTCCTCTCATAAGTGCTTTTAATATATCCCTAATTACGTAACAGCTAAAGATAAGGCCACCTTAGTTAGCATCTCTTCTTTTGATTGCCAACATGGGTGTCGAAGAAAAATTTTTCTGTAGCGTAACAGGTATGTGTGATTGAATATTTTCCATTAATTTTATAATTTATTTGAAGATAATGGTATATTCTTGGCTAAGGCGCATTTCAGATGAGTTGGCCTGTTTTGTAATATTAGGTAATTACTGATTGCATTTTTCTGGATGTCTGCAGAACGTGCCATATGGTATGACTCAATATTGTTGCTCAGACTAGTTAATATACAAACATAATGCAGCGACAGTCATTGATAGCATATTTTGAGGACAAGGAAAACAGAGTTCTAATAAATTGAACATGCTCAAAGTAGAAATATATCACATTTGTGTCTTAGATCTCAACTTGAGACCTCTTTTTGTTCTATATATCAATGATAGTTTTGATGTCCTGCCCTGTAAAATACGTGCATTCTTGCGTGCTGCATTCAAATGTATGCAATAAATTAAACTGTACTCGACTGCGTACGAATTTGAAGCGAAGAAGTAATGTGTATAATATGAGATGTCCTTAAAGATATAGAAGTATGCACATATGACTGTAACGCAAATAAAGAACGCAATAGCAATAAAGTTTTTTAGCATCGAAGGAATAATATGAACGCAATGAAATTCTTAGGTATATGCTTGTTCAAAAGTGGCTTGTGGCCAGAAGGGACCAATTACTCTGAAGGGCTGAGGGCTGTCTTTAATCTTTAAAGCAATTCAATCCATTTGAGCAGCGAGACAAATGGTGTCGACTACAAATCTCAAGGGCTGTCTGTCTTGGAACGCACAGATCTTGTGTGGGAACCTAAGTCTACATATCAATGTTCTTGCATACATCCTATTGCTGCAAGATTGGTCATGGTAAAATACTACCGGAATTTATTCTTCACAAAAACAAGGCGAGACTTAGCTGAGTTTTCCTAGTGAAGAGGTTCAAGAACTCCGGGCTTAATAATACTGCGTGCGAAAAAAGCACAGGCGAAAAATACTATTTGCAATGTATTTACTAGAGCAGGCCAGCCAGAGACCAAGATAGAAACGAGCTCGTGCCCAGAAGACTTATCCACTTCTCAGCCTTCCTTTCAGCCACTCTCTTACTCAGCCAGTATCTTAAGCGTATGTTGTATCTGAACAATTCCTTTCATTCAATCTACGACAATAAATTTTTTTAAGCACCCATGTTTGCCTTCCAAACGTTCGTGTGATGGTTGGTTTAGAACCCGGTTCCTTCAGCACAGCAGCCTGATGCGTTACCTATTCGATCACGGACTTCCTGAGTGACCCAGGTTGACGCGATACCGGTTATCACAAAGATAAATAGATACGTACATACAAACACAGATCATTCTTGGAAGGTTCGTGAAGTACCTTAATCATTCCAGTGCATTAACACGTTGAACACCGCAAAAACAACCTTGCGACACTCTGAGACTTACCGAATAAACAGTAGAGAATGTCCAAAACGTTGACAGAAATGCGCACTGCATGATGATGGAAAAACTGAGGTTTGACGGCAACACAACTTTACTACATCGATCGATGCGTGTTTCTACAACTGTACACAGCTTCTGAAAAACAGCGGCACCATATCAAATGGATGCATTGTAATATAGTAGGTTTTCTCCATGTATATGTGAAAGTGTGCATAATTTATCATATTATTAAAGCTGATCATAAATACGCAATCTTTGTGAGTTATCCTAGCAGTGCAAACGAGAAAAACATTAGGGAACATGCCCTCGAGAAAAAAAGCCTATCAGAAGCTGCTTCCATGATCATACAAACAGAAACACAGCCCCCATAATTAAATTTTAGCACATCCAGCATGGATCGTCTCAGCACGGCAACTTTCATATTTTGCTAGAAGAAACTAGTGCAACTTCCTTTTGCGCAATCATTCAGACAACTTGCCTCAAATATGGACGTGATGCGAAGGCGGTAAAGCACAGGGACGAACATGTGCGTGCCCAGCGGAATGAACACCAAGGGAGTCAGGTAAGACCACATCATGTGCCACCCGTAGGCATAGTAGTGGCCCGAGTAGCCGACAAGGCCAGTTGATGAGAATAGAGAGACTACGGACGAGGCGGCCAGTGGGAGGGTCTTGAGCATCCGGCTTCCCAAGAACACTTCTGCCGTCGTCGAAGCACCTCCACGCCTAAGTTCGGCCTTTCGGAAGGAGAAGTAGAGGCCAACGCAGATGTTGGCCGCCACCAGGACGCCGAACAAGGCATATTCCAGAACTCGCACCATTCCAGGCGCCTGTCGTGCCACGGGTACAAGTCTCTGGCTCCTTGCAGCACTTCGATCTTAAGTTCCTAGAATACGTAAACGTAAATGAAGCAGGGATGAATTATACTGTGAGGCCTCTGTGCGTACAGAAATGCCAGGGCGCAGATCGCATAATATACAAATTGGGAGGACGCTTAAGCTTCGCCTTTAAGAGTGGAACGGGATAGCATTCAAAGATTCCTGACTACTTTTCATGCTTCCCGGCAAATGCAGCTTATGTAACCATAAATTTTACCGTGAAACGCTGGCGGCAAAAGCTATGCACGAGCTTTTTGTTAGAAACGCGGCCTCTTGCGGGGTCAAATCTCTTGTTATTGTTTTGCACTTTTAATCGTTCAGTCTGAAAAGAGCTAGCATATAAGGTATGCGCTTAAGATGTTCTTTTTTTTGTTCACGAACAAGCTCGAAGATCTTAGGCATGCCAATTATAGTCTTAGGAAAGAAAACCCACAGTTCAAGTAGGAAATCAGTTGGCTAGCCACCGAGATGGCATAAATACGAAGATTGGCGCTCACACCGCCGGCTCCTCAGCCTGCCGCACGCTCGTCGGCCATAGACACGGCGGAGCACCCCGCCTCCCCCCCCCCCCCAAGACAGTAACAGTGAAGCGTCCACCCCTGTATGGCCCGAGGGGAGACGACTTGTAAAACTTAGCGGAAGTCTGACTTAGGGAGCCACGGATTTTTGCCAAGCACATCTACTGCACAAGTCCCAAACTTGTACAGCATCAATGCCTCACCGACGTAGGGTGCCATTCTGAATGCGGCACTTTTGCATCCATGCCCAAGCCCAAACATGGATAACGGAACTAACGTCATAACAGTGTGGCATTGGAATTGCGCAGGGTTCGTCAGCAAACCGGGGCCCTGAAACAATACATAAAAAGTGTAAAGGACAAACCCCAAGTAATCGCCTTGCAAGAAAGGATGACATCATCACCCATCAAGCTCCCCAGTTTCCTAACGGCGGCTTCCAGTGAAGGGGGAAGGGGGTCGCTACTGTGGTCAGTAAAAAGTTTACGTGCATTCAGCGAGACCTCGGTCCCGTGGACAATGAGGTCGAGCACGTAATGGCCGAACTACTTGTCGAGCACCCTATGCGTTCATAGAGACAGGGCTGGTGACATTCTCAAGAAGACCGTGCATTTTGCCGGCTGTCAACTTCTAGTCGTCACGGGGGATTTATGGGGGAATCAGAAGAGAGATTTGGCGAAAGCTGTCCACTTGGCCACCGACTAGATTGCAGAAGAAGCGGTCATGAAGCACCTCATAGACAAGTACCTGGCGGTCGCGGACGATCCGGTGCACCCCCCCCCCCCCAGTTTCCCGACTACGAAGGGCGCGACGTGCCATCGATGGACGAGAATTTTACCGTGGCTGAGCCCAAGCGGGTTCTTGCATCCCTCAACGGCAGATCAGCTCCTGGGCCCGACGAGGTCACCAACAAGATGCTCAAACATCTCGACGACGTCTCAATTGAGTTTCTTAGGTAGAAGATGAACGAAATCTGGTGGAGCGGCCTCATTCCCTAGAGCTGGAAAGCAGCCTACGCAGTGCTCATAACCAAGTAAAGTGGGGTGCCGAGCATCGACAATCTAAAGCCCATCTTCCTGACGTTGTGGGTCGGAAAGATGGCCGAGCACGCCATGCTTAACCACCTCACTGACCACCTCGAGTCTAACGAATGCTATATTCCCAACATGATTGATTTTCGGTCGGGGCTCTCTACTCAGGACGCCATGAAGCTGATCAAGCACCATATCATTCACTCCTCCTCCGCCGACACTAAGGCAATTCTCGGCTTGGATTTGCAAAAGGCTTTTCACAACATATCGCACACCTTTATTCTCAAGAGCCCGACAGAGTTTTACTCTGTCAGGCTCTTGCGGGCGTACAAGCGGGCGCACCATTTCGTACGCTTTTTTCATTCCTCGCGGTCCGCTAGACTTAAAATTGACGAGTTTGTGACCCACGACATTCAGCTTGGACCAAAGAGAACACCTCAGGGGGCGGTGATCTGCCCGACGCTGTTCAACATCTCCATGGCCAACCTGTCGAGGGTCTTGAACAAGATTACGAACATTAACCACACGATCTACGCGGACGACACAACCATCTGATGGACCAACGGAAGTGAGGGTCATGTCGAGGGTGCTTTGCAAGAGTCCATCGATGTGATGGAGCGTTATCTAGTCCCCACCAGTCTACGGTGATCGCACGCTAAATCCGAGCTTTTGCTATACAAGAAGAGGCCCAGAGCCATTTCTCACCGATCCTGGAAGCCAGCAACGGAGAGCCACATTACGTTATTCACCGGTAACGGATCCCCAGTTCCGCGGGTGGACACTATAAGGGTCCTAGGAACGATTATCGATTCTAACGGGACCAAGTGCAGGTCTTGATAATATGCATTCAAATCATATTAAGCGGGTGACATTCCCACTAATTGCCCACTTAATCTCAGATGTTCTCGCAAGTATTATTAACCCATTATTAAAGACTGGAACCTTCCCACAAGAGCAAAACAAGGTGGAATTACTCCTGTATTTAAAAAGGATGACCATGCCTTGATTACTAATTATAGGCCCATTTGCATTCTACCCTTCTTAAGCAAAGTTATTCAACGGCTGGTAGAAAAGCGCCTAACTAATTACCTACATAAATTTTGTATTCTTTCACCACTCCAATTCGGCTTCCGCAAGGACTATACAACCGAACTTGCTCTTATCGCCCTAATTGAACAAATAAAGATGGCAATCAATAAGTGCATGTATGCCGGATCAGTGTTCGTGGATCTAACTAAAGCCTTTGATAAAATTAACCATCACATTTTATCCTTTAAACGGGAATCTATCGGAATAACAGGTCCTGCATTAACTTTGTTACAATATTACTTAAACGATAGAACACAGAGTTAGAATTAATGGTGTTCTTCCTAAATCAATGACAACAAACATGGGTGTACCTCAGGGATCCATACTTGGCCCACCCTTGTTTTTAATGTATGTTAACTACCTGCCTAATTGCCTGCTTTCTTCTAACTGCATTCTTTATGCCGACGACACAATTATCTTTAACTCTGACATTTGTGTAGCGAACCTAGTTTCTAAACTTAATACCAACAAAAACAACGTGTTAATGCAACGTGTTATTGGTTCAATATTACCCAGCTCAATATAAGCTCGTCTAAAACTAAATTTCTTTTATTCACATCCCACCAACGCTCATCCACATTCATTCCTTCGCTCTACCTTGGTAATAATCTTATCCCGCGTAGTACTTCCTGTAACTACTAGGGTGTAGAACTTGATTCTAACCTCAAATTTCATCAAAACATAGCCAACGTTAGGCGGAGGGCAACATATGGAATAAGAACACATTTAAAAGCTCGGTATGTGTTTAACCAGGAAACACTACTCTCTTTATACTACTCATTTATCCATTCACATATAAAATATTGCATTGCATACTGGGGCAATGCGTATCGTACCCACTTACAATCATCCCAAGTACTACAAAACCAGGCTGTTAGAATAATCACATTTAGTCCTAACCATTTCAATTCCAAATAGTTATTACATAACTATAATATTCTTACTGTGTACGAGCTTATGAACTTTAGTCTTGGTACGTTTTTATATCGACAAATAGATAACGCTTACCGCAACACTCTGATACCTCAATCTTGTCTAACAAATACTAATCCTACGCGATTTGCACTTAACAATAACATTATTCTCCCCATGGTACGCACAAATTATGGTAAGCAGGGTGTCCACCTTTCGTCCGTTTCCTTCTGGAACACACTACCTCCTACTATTAGGTCATGTAAATCAATTCAATTTAAACGACAACTAAAAGACCACATTTTATCATCTGCAACCACTTAGATAAGTATTTTCCCCCTCCAAATGTATATTTGGTTATGCAACACAAATTATAGTTCAATTGGTTAAGTCTCATTATCCATTTACTTCCATAATGGTGTTATAGTTCTGTAATTAGTCGAGTGTAATAATAATTATTATATTTTTACTAGCATGACTGCAGCTGATTTGTCTGTTATCTTTTGAATATTTTACGCTATTTGTTGCAACTGTTGTTGTTTATATTTTTACTTATACACTGTACAGGAGGTCCCATTACAGTCTTTGACCCCGGGAACTCCTCCTGTATATTATTGCCGTGTACTGTATCTTGTCTATTAATAATAAAACCTCAACCAACCTCAACCAATGGAGTCGCCCTCAAACGCATTTGTTCCAAGACCGAAAGCGCCCTCAGTCTGATCCGAAGAATCGTCAACAGACACCGCGGAATCAGGGAGGACAATCTGATCCGGATTATTCACGCATTCATGCTATGCCACCTCGCTTATTGGGTGGCTATGCACAACTGGCTCGTGTCGGAGCGCAACAAGATCAACGGCCTAATCACAAGAGTCTTCAAGCTTGCCCTCGGCCTTCGCGTCTGAACGCACACAGAGCTCCTCAAGTTGGGAATCCACAACACATTCGAAGAAATTGTTGAAGCCCAAGAGTTTTTCCCGTTTGTCAGACTCTCTGGCACCCCAGCGGCCCGAGCCATACTTGGCATGCTGGGACGCAACACCATTCGGTCCCGACGCTGTGAAGCTGCCTACCAACGTAAGATCCAAGATTTCCATACACCGGATGCCACACAATATGCATCTGACCTACAACAAAGGACTAAGACAAGCCATGGGCAAAGCTCTGCTCGCCAGTGCCCGCTTGGACAAGGATTGAACATGCTTCGTAGACGCGGCTTCGTGCGCTCAAGTAGAAGCCTTCTCCTCAGTGGTCATCGGCTGGGATTACAAAACTTTCAGCTGCGCTACCATCCGCAGTTCTAGTTTCAGCGTTGCAGAGCAGGTTGCAGTTGCTTTTGCATTGACGGACGGCGTACATGACACAATTTATTCCAACTCCAAGGCCGCTATCAGGGCCTTTCATATGGGAATGGTGGCTCCCCAGGCCCTACGTATCATCCAAAAAGCTAAATACCTCAAAGATCACTCATTTTCCTGGTTCCCTGCGCGCCTGGAGGCGTACTTGGCTGCACGGGGTTTGACTGACCATGCGCCGCGTAACGCGTCCTCCCCTTGGCGACCCGAGCCTCTCTGCTCGTAGAACAAGATCTGCAAGCATAATTATCTCTCAAGAAGACTACTGCCTTTGCCGCATTTCTCGCTGTGCAGGGCCCCGGCAGTCACTCTCAAACTTCTGCAAACAAGCACTCACTCGAGCCCCGTGGCACTGCACACAATGAACCCTGAACGGTTCCCAAGCCCGGACTGCCCCCTGTGTGGTAGTTTTATTTATTTATTTATTTTTATTTATTCATTTCATACCTGGTTCGCCTTTGCAGGCATTACAGCAGGGGGATACATAAAAATAAGCATCATATTTGAGACCAATAACAAAGAAACTAATTACACAAAGCGCGGTAAAAATCTTCATTAGAAACAATGGATACAATCATAGGCGGAAGAGCATTCCACGCACGTATAGATCTAACAAAAATGATTAGCGCGAGACGTCACCTTTCAAGAAAAATTCATTTACTTTACGACTGTGGTGACTTCTTTGGGATATGTACGACGGCGCTTAGTAGTACTTCTCCTTATAGATTTCAATTTTGTAATGGTAGGTATTATGAAAAAAAATTCAACCTGAGGTGTCATCTACGATCTACGATACTAAGTTGTCGATCCCAATTACCTAAAACGAATCGCACTGCCATAGCTTGTATCTTTTCAAGCGTATCGGCCAGCTCTTTGGTATACGGATCACAGCAAGCGCATGCATACTCTAACAATAAGCGCACATGAGTGAAATACAGTTGTTCTTTCAAGTTAGATGGAAGTTCGCTGAAATTTTGTCTTAAACAGCCCAAAACACGTGCAGCATTAACTTTCATTCGGTGAACGTGCCTAGGCCACCTCATATCACTCGTTAAATAAACTCATATTATATATATATATATATATATATATATATATATATATATATATACATATATATATATATATATATATATATATATATATGTGTGTGTGTGTGTGTGTGTGTGTGTGTGTGTGTGTGTGTGTGTGTGTGTGTATTCCCTGTGATTCAACTGTTACGAACGTTTCAGACTTATTAACATTCAACGACATTTTTTCATGGGCACGCCAGGATGCTATTACATTCAAATCATGATGCAGGTATTAGGAATCACGTTCCTTCTCTATAGTCCTGTAAACCAAACAGTCATCTTCGAATATTCTGAACGAAGATTTGAGGCCAATAGTAATATCATTTATATGCAACAGAAACAAATGAGGGCCCAGAACTGAGCCCAAGGCTATCCATGGAATAAAGGATTCATTCAGTTTATAGCCCCGTAATTTACTAACAAGAAGGTCATCAGGAATAACATCGAATGCTTTTTTGAAGTCCAAGAAAATACAGTCAACTACTTTATGCTTATCTATTGCTAGAGCCAAATCATGCGTGAAGTCAACAAGCTGCGTTAAGCAAGGAAAACCTTGCCGAAATCCGTGTTGTCTAGGATGCAGACGTTTATGTTTAACCAAATGCCTCATTATAGAACTATAAAGGACATATTAAAATATTTTACATGTTATACTAGTTAAAGACACCGGCTTGTAGTTCTCAATCCATTCTTAAGAACAGGTGCTACACGTGCTAATTTCCAATCACGAGGTAGGGCTTTCTCAACTAAGCACTTCCGAAATAAACAGTGAAAGTACAAAGATAACGTTGCCGAACAGTTCCTTATTATGGCTGCAGGAATATCATCTTGGCCAGACGCTTTAGCTGGTTTGACACTTTCTAAGAATTTTCGAATACCAGGCACACTAAAAGTGACCTCAGGCAACACTTATGCTTTAGTTGAAGAAACCGTGTTAACAACGCGCGAACAACTTTGACGAAAGACGGACAGAAATCATTCCTAAAGATAGTTGCCTTAGACGCATCGTCGTCAACAATTGTGTGAGAATATTTTAGAGGAGAAATAGATGGATTTTCTTAACATTGAGACGAACGTATTTCAAAAACTATTTCTAGTCCTCTGCGAACTTCTTACCAAGACTCGAGAAGTAAGAATTCTTAGCTACTTTAGTTAGCCTTTGAAAATTCGGTTTCAGTCTTTTTAGCTCACACTTGTTTTCAAAGAATTTTTTTTTGCATTTCCTGTACATTCGACTTAGACGTCGCAGTAGAGTACGCAGATGAGCGTTAAACCATGGTTTATCCCTAGTGCGTTTAGATGAAAAGACTCAAACACTTCGAGCATATCCTGCGGGGCTGCGCCTCTGGCGGTCCCCCTTTCACCCAAGAGGAAATGAAGATTATTAAGGCCTAGGACCGGACTTCTCCAATCCCGGCAGTCCAGAGGGCCCGTGAGAGGGCTGTCAGGTTTGACCTGACGGTCCCCGAGTGGGCCTAGCCAGGTGACATTGAGTTTACTCGCGCGTATTGTGGACCGAATAAAGTTGTTTCCCTCACTCATGACATTTGCGTATGCGCCGTTATTCTCAAAATTCGGAGGAATAATTTGTAAAAAATGAAAGACAACATATGAGCAACTTTGGTGATAGAATAGTAGTTGTGCATGCGTGGTTCGGAATGATTTTTGCCGAATAGACGGTCGACGCTAGAGGCGGGACCCAGGATTTTCTGCGACATGGAGCCCTTAATGCTGTCGCGTTAAAATTTGGTCGTGCATCGACCAATACCTCCTATTCTTGGCTGAAGCTTGTCCACATGCACTTTTGAGAATGCGTAAAACGGGCCTTGCTCCAACTAGTATAAGACTCGGTGTACACCGCTGAAGTATTTGAGGAAGTTTCTCGATTTATTTATATACCTCATACCAGTGCAGCCCCCTGTGTTAACAAGTCTGTCTCTTCATTAACTAGGTAAAAGCCCTACGCCAACTGGCTAAAGCCTTAGAGCGGCGAACAATCTGGATTGTGCCACTTGCTATAAGCAAGCAAGGTAAAAAACACGCTTTCCATTAGCAGAAGTTTACACTGACTTTCACTTCTTTTTGGGACATCCGCGCTAGACAGGCATTCCACCATGGAGAAGAAATACATGCAGAAACACGATCAGCTGTGACACGCGCGTTTACGCAGATCCTACCCTACTTAACAAACTATTTCTTCCACAACTCCCATATTCAATAAGATAATTGGACATATGGGAAAACGGGTTTTTACACAGGACAGTATTGGTTGATTTCGGAAAATTGAATATTGTGGTTACGGTCATCTTCGACTAAGCGGCCGCTAATTAGACAAAGCCAAGTTCAGCATGTCTGCGAACTTTTTCCGAACTGTTGTCAAACTTTTGTCTTACCCGCTGCAGGCTGCCGAATGAGCATACAGCCAAGCCGAGATGATGATACTTCTCATATACTTGTGGCTCCTATGGCCAGTGTAGCTGTCGAGATTTCATGCTGATCATAAAGCGCGCTAAAACACGACGAGAACAGTAATAAAAGGTGGTTTCCTTACGTTGAGTATTCGGCGTGGCTTCCGGCTTTGTCTTACGTTCCGCTGCTCACAGGACAAACGCAACCAACTGAGGTCACCTGCGTCGCAGTGCCTTATTCTGTCGCTCTTTTCAAGCTTTCGCAGCTGGTCGCCAAATACGCTCGACGAGCATCTGGTCCTTTCCTAGAGCTAGCGAAATGTGTCAGCATGTGTGTGCCAGTGAACGAAGGTCTACGCGCATGCGCTTCCGTTTGCGTGAACCTATGTGCTTAATGATAAAAAGCTAGCGGGAGACTCCACAAAATATATCCAAGGGCATGTGGGAGTAATGACGCGGTGGGGGCAACACACTCAACCTTCCTGCTGCTGCAGTAAATCGCGGTAAAAACATTTTTTATCCTTTCGCCTAGCCTCCTCTCGCCCTTCCCTCTCCCAATATTGGGAGAAGACAGCTCGCTCAGGAGCGCTACCTTCCGAAGAATTTAAGGAGCTTGAGAGCACCTTCATCTTAATAGCGCCTCAAGGCACGCAGAACACAGCTCTGGTACATCACTAGACCTGACAGCTGTGAGTAGGCATTCCGAAAGTCACAAGCAAGGCACAAGGGCCGAAATTTTATGTGCAGTTCACTGCACATTCACGTGCACGATGTGCAAGGCACTCATGGAACGTGCGCTGAACATTTCTGGTATGGACAAAAGGAGCGCAGGCGTGAAGTTTTATGCATTCACAGGCAGCATTTGAGAAATGCAGATGCGTGTGGCTTCTATAATTTTACTGGAAGCCACAATGGCCGCCCATTAGTCAGGAATGTTGCATGTATTGTTTGATGAAAGGCTGGCTATGTGTGATGTAGTCGCACGTATTCTTATCTTTATAAGTAGTTTAATGGCACCTCGGTTAGACATTAGACATTAAACATTATTTATTTCATCATAAATTTGTACATCAACATAAGCAAACAACTGTTGGGCCTATAGCCAAGGCTAGTGTGGGCCCATGTGGTATACATGCATATGTGCTACGGTGATCAGGACAGTGATGAACAAATGCGTATTTATTATACATAATTGTACAGGATGAGAAACAAGAGGGGAAAAAACAAACATAAGTGCACAAATAGAATAGCATCACTGAAAAATATCACCACAACGACAGAGCAACATTCTTAACTAATATTTGAGAGATATAATCTTTTTATGGAAAACAAGAAGTTGCTGGCACTCTTCACTTTTATTGGTAAGCCGTTCCATATTTTTGTACCACGATAATGAATTAGTCTTTGACCGTATGGGATTCGGGTAACTGGTAAATTGAACTTTATGTTAGTAGCGTATCTAGTATTTCGTGTAGGAATCAAAAATATACTAAACGACAATGAGTGATTGCGACATATTATGTTATTCACTAAAATAGCAACTTTCATTTCGGAGGATAGGGTAAAGGGAAGTATTTTAAACCTGCAAAATAAATGACTGCTGGATTCCAATGGACAAGAAAACGTAATTATCCGCACCGCTCTCTTTCGTAAGCGCAAAATTGGACCCAAATATGTTTTAAATGTGGACGACCATGATTCGCAACAGTATGCCATATGAAAATTAAAGAGAGAAAAGTAGATTATTTTCAGTACCGAAATATCGAAGCATGCCCTCGCCTTTAAGAGCCCATAACACGCTGACACTAGCTTCGAACATACATTATCAATGTGTGGCTTCCAGTTTAACCTACTGTCTAGTGTCACGCCCAGATGTTTAATTGTGTTCACCTGCTCCAGAGTGCTATTATCGAGACATATTTGCAGAGGTGCACTGTTAACATGACTATGCCTAGAATGAAAAATCATGTGGTGAGTTTTAGCTATATTGAGTGTAAGTTTATTTGCTCCAAACCACGATGAAACACAGATTAGTTCTTTGTTAGCAATCTGTATTACTTCGTGAAGTGCTTTGCCTGTAAACACTAGTGCGGTATCGTCCGCGTACATGACAGCTTTGGCAGATGTGAGAGTTGAAGGAAAATCGTTGACATACAAAGAAAATAAAATTGGTCCTAGGACAGACCCCTGTGGCACACCAGCTTTAACAGAAGAATACGAAGACGTAAAGTTAGTAATTTTAACAAACTGCTGTCGGGTGGTTAAGTAGCTAGAAAATAAGTTGAAAGTACTGGCACTGAAACGGTAGTATTCAAATTTCTTTAATAGTATGGAATGAATAACTGTATCGAAAGCCTTCTTGAGGGCTAGAAATATTACTAAGGCTAATACATTATTATGGAGTGCTTCCTTTATATGCTGCGACAACTTTAGTACTTCTGAGGACGTAGAGCGACCGGTTCTGAAGCCATGCTGAGATTCATTTAAAATGTTGTATGTGCTCAGGTACTCTTTCAATTGAATAGAAATAACCTTCTCAAACACGGTATTAATAACAGTCAAAACAGAAATTGGTCGATGACTTCCAGGGTCATTATTATCACCGCATTTATATATAGGAGATACTTTAGCAATCTTTAGAGTTTCAGGGTATGTACCGTGTGCGATATTAAGATTGAATATGGTTGTAAGAACAGGGCAGCTGAGGTCAACGTTATCTTTTAAAACTTTGACAGTATTGCCATTGTGGCCAGCCGCCTTGTTAGCATTCATATCGGTTAATACATTTTGTACTAGAGTATCTTCTATTGGTTTAAGGCAAAATGTGCTGCATACTAACGGGTAATTAACATCACATGTCTGGTGGGTTATACAGTCAGCTAGAACTGGCCCAACGTTAGTAAAGTATGTATTAAACTCATCAACCTTTTCGGTGTCAATATGGCCAGGAGCAATGTGCCTTTTCACAGGTGCACTAATTACATTGTTAATAATGTCCCACATCTTTCTAGAATTACCCTGAGCCTTACGGATCAGTTGTGCGTTAAACTCTTTTTTCCTGTTACTAATGATTGCAACGACAAAATTGCGGGAGCTACGAAACTGCTGTGAATAGTACATATTGTGTCTTTGCTGTTTCCACTTCTGATACCAAGTGTCTCTTTCCTTAATGGCGCTTAATATAGTTTTATTCGTCCATGGACATAACGGCTGCTCGTACCTGTGATGATTGGTTGTTTTGCATTCAGACATGACACGGGAGAGGGTTTTCAGTAGCTTGTCACATTCGGTATTGTTGTCTGCAGTGAGTACGTCAGAGAAATTTATCTTCTTAATTTTATAACGAAGCAGCGAGTAATTTATTTGACCTGTGCATGGATTTAGTTCATTCCTAGTAATGCTTCCATCATTAGGTATCAATGCGAAGACAGAAGTGTGATCTGTTATACTCGTATTCTATACACCTGCGAGAATATTATTATGATTGCATAGAATATGGTCGATGACTGTGGCTGAGGTTGCTGTAATTCTTGTGGGTTCGGAGATTGTGTTCTTGCAATTGTGTGATTGTAATAACAAATAATAATCGGCATTTAGGTCTCCGTAAGTGCCTATGTTGAAGTCCCAGGTTACCACTACAGAGTTAAAGTTTCTCTCGGTCAAACCGGAAAGAATGGTTTCCAGAACTCTGTAAAACTGTTGTAAAATTGAACTGGGTGGGATGACCATGCCTGTAGGTATTGCGATAAAAAGTGATTCAATGTTATCATTACTTATAAGCAATTGAGGCATTTCGATGAGGGTTAGTTCTTGTCTAACATATAAAGCAACACCTCCGCCACGTGATGAAGTCTGTCTTGGGTTAGATAGAAAACGATAACCGAAAATCGGAATGTGTTCGCTGTTTCTCAGCGATTTTTCGGAAAGCGCAATGATGTACGAAAACTGATGCTGCGCCAACAATGCGCACAATAAATCTTTGTTTCTATTCAGGCTTCTGATGTTGCAGTGAAGTATAGACATGCATGGCTTTGCATGAAATTCGGCATTAACTTCGGTCATTGAATATGCCATAAGGACGACGAGCAGTAGCTAGTTAGAGATATGAACACTAGACAACGTTGGCTAGGTCTTCTTCAGTTCTTATGTGCAGCACAGTGGAATTTTCAAGCTTCCTCATTAGGATCTTAGATTGTGACACCCAAGCGAACTTCCAGTTTTCATCCCACTTCGTTTGTATGGCTTTGCTGAGCAAGATCTTGTACTCTGGACAAAGTTGCTCATTGATGTACATAGGTTCGTTCTTTTCAAGACCAAGTGACGATGTCGTTAACCTGTTACGTTTAGCACTCTGCAGTAGACGGTCACGAACGTTCCTGGAAGCAAACTTAACGACAATGTTTGGTCGTCCTTTGTCTTTTGTCGAAACCCGATGAACCACATCAATGTCTTCCAGTTGAAGCTCCTCCTTCAGGCATGTGGCTAGCTTCAGCATCATATCGGGTAAAGATTCTTCAGAAGATGCAAGGACGTTTTTGATTTCTAAGTTGTTCCGACGGCTATATCGTTTTAGCTCTATCATTTTCTTCCTCATGCTCTTTACTTGACTGTTTAATTCCTTTATATTTCGACTGTGGTCGGACTGCTTATCCTTTACCTCAGCGAGTTCGCTGCACACACCTTTCACATCTGCTCTGAGTTGCTCAGATATGCTGTTCATGTGGGTCATGGAATCTTTGAGTCCTTTCATATCGGTAGATGACTTCTTGTATCATCAGCTATACTTTTGATGTCTGCTCTGATGATTGTAGGGATCTGTTCAAGGCGCAAAGTAACATGAACTAGAGCCTTAGCCAGTTCTTTTAAAGTCGACGGTGGTTTGTCAGCAAGCGTCTGTCCAAGGCTTTTTAAAGGATTATCACCCATATTTAACAAAAAACAGCAGAAACAGAGCGATCCAGGAGCCTAAGAATAATATCAAGCAGAAAAAACAGCTGTAGAACGCACCTGCAGAAAGCAGTAGAAAAGACTTAGTTTCGAGCTGTTGCTTGCAGCTGCCTGGATCGCTCTGAATTGTGGCCGATGAAGGTCGGGCACGTCCTTTTAAGCGGTAGCCAGTTGCGCAGAAAGGGCTGAAGTCTTGATATGCGCATGATATGCCACTGCCACACCAAGTCACTGGATCTTCCATATCAGGTTGTTCACGTGTAGCGAAGTGCCCTTACAAAAATTTTTAATGTGTTTTTTTAGAAAGTCTTTTGAACTTTCTCTATAGAACTCTATTGTGTTTATTTTGATTGCCTATAGAATTTTCCTATAGAGTTTCAAAAGTTATTTGGCCACCGCATTCTTATAGGAACTCTAAAGACACATTTCTATAGAACATTTCTATCGAGTTGCTTTAGAGATGCTAAAGACAAATTTCTATAGAATATTTCTATCGAGTTTCTTTAGAGATGCTAAAGGCAAATTTCTATAGAATATTTCTATCGAGTTGCTTTAGAGATGCTAAAGACAAATTTCTATAGAATATTTCTATCGAGTTGCTTTAGAGATGCTAAAGACAAATTTCTATAGAATATTTCTATCGAGTTCCTTTAGAGATGCTAAAGATAAATTTCTATAGAATATTTCTATCGAGTTTCTTTAGAGATGCTAAAGGCAAATTTCTATAGAATATTTCTATCGAGTTGCTTTAGAGATGCTAAAGGCAAATTTCTATAGAATATTTCTATCGCGTTGCTTTAGAGATGCTAAAGACAAAAATTCTATAGAATATTTCTATGCAGTTGCTTTCGAGTCCCTACAAGCAAATGCCTATAAAAGCTAGGCCGATGTGTGTAAAGTACTTGCAATTTACCAAAGTTCTACTGTAGGCAATAAGGACTACAGTATATGCAGTGGCAAAATAATTGGTGCTACAACCACAAAGTATTCAGTTTGAAATGTTTATTGCACTTCAGACTAGATACATGCTTCATATATGTGACATACACACTTCAGACTAGAACTTGCAACACACAAACTGTAGCTGCCAACATGCTTCTCAGGTCAAGCTGGTGGTGCAAACACACGAAACATGAGGTAAAAGAATCAGTGGCAGACTTGATTACAGTTGACACCTCGCAATAACAGGCTTGACTAGGACAAGAAACCATACCATTAAAACTGCAAAAGGAGTGCCTGTTCCAGCAGTGCACATTAAATGTTTGGATACTAAAGCCTGAAAATAGACTGATATGAATGTGCACTGCAATGTTGTGTCAGCCTGACGAAACGACACAGCATTTTAGTCTGAGCAAAAATAACACTGGCAGTCGCTGCAAAAATGTGGCAAATAATGGCTTTCACAGATAAGTACACCATATACCGAAACCACACAGCATTTTAGTCTATGTTTATGTGTAAAATTAGCACTGGTAGGCCCTGCAAAAATGTGGCAAACAGGGGTTATCATAGAGCAGTACAGCATATATCGTAAAAAGTTTAAAAGCTTGTATTTCGTTCTAAGGGAAACAATTTTGAGATCAGAGCCAATATTCTAATTAGGGTGAGAAATACAAACCAGACCGACACACGCAATGACTAAAAAAGATATCTAGCTCAGGAGCTCCTATGTAATGCACATGAACAGCAAAATCGTTTTTCTCGGCAACTATGCAACCAAATTTGATGAGGTTTGATACATTTAGAAATGTTTAAATTATAGTTTTTACATTAACACCATCAATTTTTATTAAAATTTGCTGAAAATAGCAAAACTTGAAGGAAAAGGACTTAGTTTGCAACTGTAAATAAAAAAAAGAGCTAGCACAAGTTCGTTAATTCTGTAAATTTTCCTACTCAAATACATCCAAAATACAGAAATACTTTTGAGACAACCACAGCACTAATTTGAATTAAGTTTGCGGCATTTGAGAATTCTACCTGTTGCAGGAAGAACTATTTGGCAGGTTTAAGAAAAATAACACCACGAAGCTTACTAATCCCCGTCTCTGTGCCAGAAAGAGATATCATAGTTCTGCAGACTCCATCTGCTATGTCTAAAGTCAACAAACTGTATATATGAATTTACAGATTGCATGAAATTGTTGCTACGTTTGAGAGTTTCGCGCATCTACTCATAAATTAGTGATTGTATATTAGAGCAGCATATGGTATCTCTAATTTGACAGATTAAATTATGGTATTAGGTCCAACAGAAATGTTATCTCATTTTTGTTATATAAGATTTGTTAACCTTACTGCTCTGTTTCTTCAAAATTTAGTTTCCATGAATTCGTGCTACGTGAATTATGCTTTTTCAAATGTTTACTTTGATGCAACAATATTTCTTTATTTTACCTGACTCCTTGCTAAAAAAACTGCACAGTATTCATGAGATATGAATAAATAAATATTAAGTGAATAAGTAAAGAAATAAATATTGCGGTTTGTCTTATCATTCCACCACCAGCATGAACTGTAGGGAGCTTTGGCTACTGCCCACATGGTTGCAAGTTCATTCTTACATGACCACCTGCTATTTCACTTCCCAGGAATGGAGCAAGGAAAGGCTAGTTTTTGGCCTCATTTGGTCCGTCTAGTAACGGCGACGGTGGAGCCTGGAAAATAAAATTGAAATTAATTTTCAAAAGGTGTAATGAACATTCAGTCATAATGTATTAGCAGGCACAAACATGCCACAGATATCTATATAGTTGTAGCATTATGCTAAGTTTCATTTCAGTATTTCAGAAAAAAATTATAACAGAAAGGTGGCAGAACGCCCCACCTCCCCACCACTCTGCCAAACAGTGGCAGTTCTTTTGAGAATCACTTTTGAGAATATTTTTACTTTCCCAAGATTCGGTGACATCAGCACTGGGCCAATGTGCCTGGCAGTAGAATATCATTGCTGATGACAAAAAGCATCTCCGAACGACAACAGCCTAGTCACACATTAATCTCATCTTGCAATGACAACACACTCCCATTTATAACATAAGCAAGCAGGAACACCCATGAGCTAAGAGTCCTATACAGATGTCACACTATGCATAGAAAAATTTTTTTTTGAAAAGAAGGGAATGACCTACTGGCTTCTATTGCTGAGCGGTAGACAAAATTATATTCCATCCGCTATTAGCCATAGTTGGTATGTACTATGCTTAATATGCGAATAATAAATTTCTCACATGCAGCTTGGGCATCTAAGTATGCATTGTATGGGGAACAATAATGTTTTAAGTTGTTTTCGCAAACTATGATGGATAACTGCCAATTTGTGGTATTTGGAACACAGTTGCGGTGTCACTGTCAGATACAATGGACACAGTATATTTGTGCTTTTTGAGTTATTGAAACAATTAGTTTCTAATCTAGTACGGGTATGTACACTGATATGTATCCTAAACGCAATGATAAGACTGCCCAATTGCAATTGAAATGTTAATTCAGTTTTAATTAAAAAGGGTCCTTCTTGCAACCTGGCATGTGAAAAACAGAAAACAAAAATTATACTAATCAAGTAACTTTGAAAACTGATTGCATAACTGCTCTATAGGTCAAGCAGAAAATTTAACAAGAAATAACGTGCTTAAAACTAGTTGCAACAAACAAATTTGTTACTACGAAGGTTGCGGACAATTCAGTAAACAGATTGTGACCCAGTCTTTTTATGTGGCATTTCTCAGCGATGTTGTTGGTCAATTGGTTGCCGCAGCTGAACAGTCTAAATCTGGTGCGCAGCCCCAGTCCCATCGGTGCATGGTCAAGTGGGACGAACATACTGATCCGGGGAGTGAATTATGGTGCTGTCTTAGGTACGTGTTGAGGCACCGGCCAATCTGTTGCATGTACATTTGACCAAATATACACATGATCACAAGAATAGACTACACTACCCCTGTCAGACAAGACAAATTTAGTGGTACCTAAGCAAGCCTTTCTTGTCAGGGTGCCATATGCACAGCAGTGTGCAAGAGAATTGAGAAAGGCAAGCAGGCAAGGGAGGCTTGCTCGGTGAAAGATACCACCAAATTTGTCGTGTGTCACAGGCAGTGAGTGCACTGTATCCCTTTCACATGTGGTCAAGCGTACATACGGCAAACTGGCCGGTATCTTCTCATGTGTATAAGAGATCACCATATTTCATTTAAAAGACCAGTATGGTCATCCAACTTGGCCGTACATTTCCACAACGGGGCTTCATGTTGGATTACAATCGTTCATCTGTTTTCATCCACCGTAAAAACTGACAAGTGAAATCGATGAGGCATACCACATATATAGTAAGAGATGTGGGTGAGCCCCCATATTTAATGCAACAAACAAAAAAGGCATCCTGTGTAGGTCACAAGGTATCCATATCAGTCTGTGCCTATGTACTACAGAAGTAAATGCAGCTTAGTAAATACTGACCTTCATATTAATTTTCAAGAAATTAAAGCTCACCAAATGTGTATTTTGCAGTGGCTGTTACTATGGGAACAGAGAAGTAACTGTAAAGATGATAATGATAAACAAAGATGTGCACACTACGTGCTTAGACCTGTGACATATTTAGTCCACTACCCTTCGAATTCCTACATGCACAGAAAACTGCACGACATTCTAGCACAAACAGAAAAAAAATATGCAAATAGGGGTACAGCATAGGAAATAGTTTTCAAAGAATAAAACCCCAATAAAAAGTCACAAATACCCTATGTACAAAGCAAAAAATATATGTAACTTGCAGGTAAGCAACTTACGCAAAAGAAATACTAAACATCAGGAATGGTTGGGTATAGTTTTATACAGAACACAATCATGTGGGCATAATGGCTATGCACACTAATAGGTAGCAAGTTCAATAAGGTTGCATAAATATTTAGTCTCTTTAGTATGCTGCATTAAGTAATGTGTCGACAAACTTCACCATGAATGACACCAAGCCCCCTTTTTGGAACACGTACATTTCATACACACCTGTCATGACGATCCAGATCACACGCCGTGCTGCTGCAGCCATATATCCACAGGGTCTGCATTTCTTGGGGCTCCTCGATCTTGTAGTTTATGTTGTGGGTCACGGCCTCGCCACTACAAAATCAATTCTATGTTAGCTTATAGCAGTGGCACAATAAAGCTGTGATATCGTGAAAACATGCAATCAGCACCTAAAAGAGTCACGAAAACAATGTCTGCACTAATGTGGAAAGAGAGCAAATGCTTGAAATCATCGAATGTCATGACAATGCCGACCTCTACATCAAATTTGGACGCACCGCAGCAGCAGATTACAATCTAAACTTAATGTTTTTTTTTTCCATTACTTAGTATAGGCAACGTTCCCCTGTCATGCTTAGTTAAGTCAGTTATGTCAACACATCTTGCCTTGGAAATAAAGCTGTACTAGTAGCAAGCTGTGATTGGCTTACATTTTTTACTTAGAACTGTTCGTTAGCCAAAAACCTCGTAAGCAGAGATTGTGCACAACGTCGAAGCATTTATAAGTGAGGAAAAGTCATTGAAGAAAGAATCGATGAAGAGGTAGACGGGTCGTTACTATGCAACTTTAGCAGACAAGCGGGACCTCACGCACAACTGCACAAGGCGAACACGATTTCCGAAACTTTTCTCAGGGGAAGCAAACGCTTATCAGGATTATCAATTCCGCACTGTGGCAATAGAGTTGCGTACACAATTCTTACAACCAGCGCGTAGCAAGTATCAGCACAGGGTTCACTGTTGTCGTGGGTGTTCCACTTACTACGTTCGCAAGGCACTCTATACACACACGGGAAGCACACACAACACGGATGAACGCACGTGTGGTTGGCGAGCACGATTGCTTACCGTTTCAACAGTACGGCGAGGTCGAAAGGCACTCTCCAAGTTTCCAGTGATGCGTCTGCGATGTTACTTGCAGCAAACAAGCCACTGGGTAGTGGACGAGCTGAGGCGCGCTAATAATACGCATTACTTCTCTGCGCCGTCCACCAAACTTTCCACGAACACAAGCGGAGACAAAGGGAACGCACTCCATGGCATGAAAATCGTTGGTCCACATTTAGCTGGCGCGCCACGCATACGGCGTGCTTACAGCGAGACTCAAGCCATCTTCTGGCACTTTCGTGCTCGCGAACTACGTCTCATTTCATTACAGCAAACCTAATAACACACGGTCAAACAAACACATCGACGCAGCTCGCACGACAACTGTTGAAGACGGAGCAATAACAACACGCCGTAGCTTCGTATTCTACCTGTCGCGTTGAATACGAAAATACCGGCGCCGCCAGCGCCGTCTGTATAATAGTGCGGCTGCTGTGGCCTCCGTGATTCCTTCAATAATACCCACTACAGCAGGTTTTGTGCCGTTTTGAGCCGGCCTTTGAGCCGAACTACATACATATGTTGCTAGACAAGAAGAAACATTGACATGCTCATATTGTGTGCTATAGTTTAGGGCAGAAATAAATTACATGCAGTATTCTTGCTTTTGAATCGCTTATGCCACATGTAGTCAGCAAAAAGCATGGCCTTCAAGATCTCGACAATTTACCCTGTGTAAGCTATCGCTGCGGTGTGATTTTAACGATTTCAACCTCGGTCACTGGCCTTAAAACCCTAACTGACTTTATGCGCAGCCGTTACCTGCAGTGCCTGTGCCCTCACTTCGTTTCTCATTGAAGTAACTTCCTGCTGTCGTTTAAATGTAGCCCAGAAACTGTCGACACAACCTCGGAGGTCCACGTGTGCAGTGTGTGATGTTTCCGTGCGCTTGTGTCCGTCGCACAGCAACGTATATACGATGATGTTTAATTTTACCCGTGAGGTACAGGTTACGCTTATGTGTTCCCTATCTTGCTTTCGTGGCGATGCGCTTATCATGCGCGGATCGCGCTCATGTGGTCTGTGACTGTTCAAGATTCCTTGAAAAAAAAAATCGTTTCTGCAGCGTGCATTTGTCGCATTTGAGTGGTATGTGCCAGAAATGTGCGGCGGCGTTCGATCTGTTTCCGCCCCAAGTGCTGCAGTCACTGCATGCCAGCAAATAGATATGACGCGATTGCTAAGGCGCAGTTTTGCTTAGTGTTTCTTGGTATACATCTTTGTGATTTACCTGCATATGCGATATAAACCACAATGCGCGCTTCCGTTATATTTCTTTGGTTTTCCTAATTTCGATTAGTGTGATGTTTGCCTTGGTCAATGAGTGTCTTTTTAACGATGCTCTTACTTGATAGTAAAAAACCTCTGAAATGCCGATTGCAAGAACCAGCGTCTTCCAGTGCCTTCCAGTGTGAAACCAGCGCGTTTTTCTTTTTTCTTTTTCTTTCTTTTTTTTAAAGCACTGGATCGCACTGGGTACGCTGGCGCTCGCTGGGACTCACTCCAGACCAGTGAGAACGCTGGATAAGAGCTGGGTCACACTGGAAGAGACGCTCGCATTGGAAACGGCGCTGGTTGTGTTTGTGCCGCGCTGGCTCCAGCACGCAAGGACGAGCGCTGCTGAATATTAAATGCTTTATACAATTTCATGGCTTGATACTAGTCTCTTGTCCTAAATAACGCTATATCTTAGGGTCATACAACTATTTCGTGTCGCAGCATGGAATAAAGGTGCGTGAGCTGCCTTGTTTATTCCTGCACATGTGACACTGAAAATCACTTTCGTTTTTTGCATTTTGCCTTGTGACAGGGCGGACAGCTAAATTCTTTAACGAAACCACGCAAAGACGGAGGACGCCGCTTTTTTAGTAGTTCGCACGTAACGTATGACTGGGAGTTATCGCCATTGTCGCAGTGTTGTGGAGTGGACATGAAATCCAGAAGTCGTTCAGACGCGCTCGAACGGACCCCGAGTTCGAAGCCTACCGCTGCTTGATATTATCGCACCGATAACAAGGCTGAGGCGATTCGTGCGCTTCCACTTTCCCTATTGTACTAAAAAGAGTTCTGAGGCTCAAATACACACATTTTAGCTTTCGCCAGCTACCCGCGCCGAGATCAGTCCCCATCGAAGCTTAGGCATAGCGTATCCGCCGAGTCCGTCTGCACGCTATCGGCGCGTCTAACCTCAAGAATCAAGAAGTCTAAAAAGGATAAATTACTTTATATTTAAGATTTCGCATCGGTGCTTTTAAATAAACAATTTTTTCATGTCTACAGTGCCAGCACAAGAAGTGAGGAGCGCCGATGTGACGCATCATAAACGCAGGTATATGTGCTGTCGCCGAAGGCTCCCAGCACTAGCCTGCGTTTCTCTGACGAATACATATGGCTAGACAGACGTGTAGACTGAAAGGCATCACTGAACTATGAAAACATTGCATACCCCTCGCGTGAAGAACAAGAAACGGCTATCGAAATCGGCAGTAACAGCCCATTCATGCAGCGTCCCGGGTCGGTGGTTTATTTAGGACTTTTTTGCGAAGCTAAAATACCAATCGCAGTCGATGTTATGGCACTTCCGAGCACACTATTGAATATGGAGAGCAAATTTTTCTTTGTGGTACAGGCGTGAGTTTTAGTTGCTGGCCGATAGCGCATCTACCACGTCTGTGCAAGACTTCTCTCTGTGAAACTAAAACTGCTTCTCGATTTTGATAAGCTAAATTATCCACCCAAGTCCCTATGCTGACGTGGCGTAGCGGTAATGAGCCGGGCTGGGGATCTGCAGGTACGACGATCGAATCCTGGTCAGAGCACTTCCGTTTTTACATGTTCATTTTTTCGATTTATATTGTACTAAAACGCTATCTGTTGCTTTCTGTATTAAAAAAAAAATACATACGGTGTCCAGGCACCACGTATTTAACGCGCTAGAGCTGTTTTTCGCACCAGTAACCAGCACCTCCCAGTACGCCGCGCTTGCCCAGCGCCCCATGCATCCAGCGCGCGGCACTGGACCCATAATCCGGCGATGCACTGGATACTGGGTACTGTTTATAGAGTGAAAATATAGAGCCGTTCTTAGACAGGCCGCACTTTAGCTTGTTTAATTTCCTATAAACGTTCCTTTACAGAACTCAGTACGTATGCCACATGATGGCACACTTTTAGAACGGGAATGGAGAGCCAGTCTAGAGACAGGCCGCATTAGAAGTTCTGAAAACGTTTTATAAATTTTTCTATAGAATATGGTACATAAGAGGTCAACACGACCTCTATAGAACTTTTATGGAGGATGTAGAGCCATTCTATAGACAGGCCGCATTAGAAGTTCTGAAAAGGTTCTATTAAAATTTTTCTGTAGGATTTGGCATATAAGATGTTAATACGACCTCTATAGAACGTTTCGGAAAACGTTCTATAAATTTTTTTCTATAGAATTTGGTACATAAAATGTCAATACGACCTCTATAGAACATTTATGGAGGGTGAATGGAGAGTCAGTCTATAGACAAGTCGCATTAGAAGTGTTAAAAACTTTCTATAGACATTATTTTATAGAATATTGTACATATAATGACAATAAACCCTCTATAGACTGCCTATAGAGCGTGAATGGAGAGTCAGTCTATAGACAAGCCGCATTAGAAGTGTTAAAAACTTTCTATAGACATTATTTTATAGAATTTAGTACATATGATATCAATACAATCTCTATAGAACATTTATAGAGAACGAATGGAGAGCCATTCTATAGACAGGTCGCGTTAGAAGTTTTAAAGACATTCTATAAAAATTACTTTATAGAATTCAGTACATAGGACGTCAATACACCCTCTATAGAACATCTATTGTGTGTGAAATGACTTGTTTCTATAGAAAGGTTTCTATAGACTTCTTATAGAGATTCTATGCAGACGACTCTATAGATCGCGAGTTCCTATAGAGTCCCTTTTGACTCCATAGGAACTCATTAGGAGTTCTAAAGGAACTCTAAATCCATTTTCATAAGGGTGTGCAGGTTGTTGAAGGGACCAGTCACCTGTGCGGCTATCGATGGCAAGCGTGGTGCAGCAGTCAGGTCGGGCGCCGGATCCTGCAGAAAGCAGTAGAAAAGGCTTAGTTTCGAGCTGTTGCTTGCAGCTGCCTGGATCACTCTGAATTGTCAGAGCCTGCCTGATCGCTCTGAAGACAGTGCCTTCCCTGTAGCCGCGAAAGAGAACATCAGTCTACTAACGTTGATACTCCCGAAGTGAACTCATTCATGAAGAACCATTAGCTATTTTTTCGTGTTTCTTTCTTTCTAGGGTGTTCAAAATCTCAAAAGAATGGCTGCTCCCGCTGCATCCCTTTCAACTGCACCATGTAGTGGCAGTCTTGCTGCACCTCAGAGAAATGTCCGCGAAACAGGTGGCCTCTCTGTTTCTAATCTTTGAATCAGTTGGAGCGATGCCACAACCAGCATTACTAGATTAGGTTACGAGTCTCCAAGAACCTTCCGTTGCACAAAGCCACCACCCGACTTGCGAGGTCGTGGCGCTCCACTTGTACCGCACTACAGCATGCGCTCTGGAAGCCGTAGCCAGGCGTAGCGATAAGTGAGGCGTAAACTCGTAAAGGCTCATGGGAGGCGTCGTATGCTCGGCGCTTCCGGTTCAACAGATGACGGTTCGGGCGCATGATTCTCCGTTCGCGGGGCCGGTCACGCTTGGTCTCTGTGCACCTCCATCACAAGGCATCGCCCACGCTGCTAATTTCTGGAGCCTGTGATGGTCGCCTCGATGACTGACCACGAAATCTAAGCATAGGCAGTCATTTAAAATACCTTTTTTAGCCGAACGGACAGAACATGTGAATTAGCTTTGCGCGCTGTCGCACTTTCGTGCTTATCTTGAATGGTGAGTCGCACTTTCTTGTCCTCAAGTGATTCCATTCGTGCCAACGACAACTTTTTTTTACTTATTTCATGTAAATTTCACTGGGCTGATTTAAACATACATGGTTTAGTAGTGAATGCACTAAAAGTGGGCAAGCTTTTCCAGTCCAAGCTTTTTCTTGGCATGAATGTCTTGGAACACAATTTATGCAGACACTTTGCATATTATAGCGACTGTAATTTGGTGTTCGATGCAAGGCGGGCTGGGTGTACCGGAAGAATGCGAAAGACGTACACCGTAATTTTTCTCGTATATTTCGTGAAAGGTGCAGGGGTGCTATAACGTAACACAATTCCAAACATTTCTATTCAAATCCTGCAATCAGCCCCACGCGATTGGTCAAAAACTTTTTTGTACCACCCTCCTTTCACCTGTCTGTCACGTGACGTCACGGAAAGCGCGATAGCTCCCCATCTGATATGACGTGTTCACAGTGATTATGCATGATTTGACCAAACGAAAGAAAAATAGCTGTTTTTGATTTGACGCCTTTCAGCCATTAGCCCTCGGCTATTGGTCAAAAGCTTTTGGGCTGCACCCACTTCACCTGCCTGTCACGCGACGTCACAAAACCACAATAACTCACCACGTCAAAGTGAGGTGTACGCATTAAAGATGCATTATTATACCGAACAAAATGGAGTTTTCTTCTGAATAGCCGCAGGCTGCCCCGTTCCGAAAGGAAAAAAAGATGGTTGCCGCCGATTGCTCAGGCACTGACTACACGCACCTGCCGGAAAGCATGGGCTCATTTGCGTATGACAAAGCTTCTTGCGTGGCCATGTAACGTTTTCGAGCATTTTCAGCACGTTTATGACCTCGTTCTGCCAAACCTTCTTTGCTGAGGATCCGTTTTAGCGTCACTCTTAAGCTTCCGTTGCATGCCGCCGCGATTTTCGCCCAGCCATCGCAAGCTAAGTAAGGTAAAGCGGACCAATCGCAGACACCGGCACTACACTCTTCATTCGGTTATCAATTTTCAGTGCAGTGGCTCGGCCCCATCGAATACCTCTCAACTTGAGCGGGCTCCTCACCTCTTGTAAACCAATTAGGTAAGACAACCCACTCAGCGTAGGCAATGTTCTTCGTTTTTCAAGCACACAAAAGTGACCTCCTATGAACGAGGAGAGCGTTTGATTGGTCTGTTCAGACAACCCTGCCGGTGGCCGCCCGATGCTTGCATCGGCGGTTGCGCGAATTTGACGTCAGGAAATTGGAATAAGAACATATGGAATAGTCTTACGTTATAGGACCCCAGGTTGCGAGAAACACTACCCTAATGATTACAAAGCTGCAGTCTTTTTCTTTTAAAGAGACGTCGAAAACATATTAAGACTGACTTAAGCGTGTAGGAAAACCAGCTACAACCAACGAACACTTCAAGCACGACTCAACTTCCATATCTCACACAAATATCACAAAGTTTCCCAAAGACACTGCAGCTTTGAACGCGTTAGAGACTTTTATAACAAGTGTTTTGGTGAAGTTGGAGAAAGATACAACGTTAAAGTATGGTTAAACCATGCCAGCCGTGTGGTTAACGTTTCGTTATTACGCATGTTCCAGGAAATGTCAGTAACGTGGACAGCAATTCACAAAACAAGAATGTTTCATATGGAAACGTCGCAAAACGTGTACCGTTCTTTGTAAAATGGCATAAATGTCCAAGTATGTGGTACCAACTTGCCCAAGCATCTACATTTGCAGTGATATAAAGATTCTAGAAGCCAAATGTCTGGACGGTATTTTTCTTAGGGAAGGCCAAGGTTCTTTGCAGCTGTACGCACTCGCTCAAAGCGATTTTTCAATAGCTATGACAGGTGAACACGTCAGCGTAAAAGACGGGCTCTAGCGTAAATCTGACATTGACTATCGAAATGTTACAAAATCACTCACGTCCTTGCCCCGAATAGAATTGACGTGAGAACAAGTGTGATCCGTCATTCAAGTTAAGCACGAGACTGCAACAGCCCGCATACCTAATTCACGCGTTCGATCAATCGGCGAGAAAAATATTTTAACTGACTTCCCACGCTAAGACTTCGTGATCAGTCATTGATGCGACTATAACACGATCTAGAAACTAGCAGCATGGACGATATCTTGCGATGAAGGTGCACATCTCCATACACCTTCATCAGCAAGCACGACCGGCCCAGCGAACGGAGAATCATGCGCCAGAACCGCCGTCTGTTGAACCGGAAGAGCCGAGCAGACGACGGGTCCCATAGGCCTTTACGGGTTTACACATCACCTATAGGAGCCCTTCGCAGCTTTTGTCCTAGTTACTGCAGGTGCGCGTTCGGTGCGGTCGTCCATGCACATGACTGTGGCTAAGCATCGCAATGAAAACACCTACACGGGGGACAAGAAGACAATACAGCGCATTGTGTTGCCCTTTTTCCCCGCGTACGTGTTTTCCTTGCGCGGTATATATTATGGGGTTTTGCGTGCCAAATCCACTTTCTGATCATGAGGCACGGCTCAGTGGAGGACTCCGGAAATTTCGACCAGCTGGGGTTCTTTAACGTGCACTTAAATATAAGTACACGGGGTGTTTTCACATGTCGCCTTGCGCGGTGCAAAAAAGTCCATACCGGCTAGATCAACTTTCATTGCTTATGTATACAGGGTGTCCTAACTATGGTGCACCAATGTTTAAATATATGCACATGGTCGCGATTACATGCAAAACTGCAGCGCCACTAGGCACTTGAGCCACTTTGCGTGTATTCGCGGGCTTCTTTCACGCTGTTAAAAGCACATTTATGTGGCACGTACTGAGCAACAGGGAGTCGTATCGGGAGTTTTTCATGGTGCTCTACAATTTCATCATTGGACTTTTTAACTAATTATAATATTTGAGAAGTAGAATAATTATGACCAATGTAATTAGGCGGAATGAAAAAAAAATATCTATCTCCAAGCGACGGCAAACAACACTACCTCGGTTCTGTCCAGCTACGTGGCATTTGCATATTTTAAATTTTGGTGCACGCTAGTTGGGACACCCTGTATATCAGATGTCAGGCTGTGGGGACCATGCCAACCTGTTCCGTGCCTGATGTAAGGTGTAAAATCCTTAATGAGAGCAGCATTCCGGGCAAGTTGGTAATCCATTGCTTAAATGATACTGCGCGACAAAAAAAAACGACACGGACGTGAGAGAAGACGTCTTCTCTCACGTCCATGTCGTTTTTTTTTGTTTGTTTGCGCAATATCATTTAAGCAGTGTAATATCAACGTGCGTGTGGTGCAGCAGCCAGCCGAAGTGTTTTAAAGATGACGACGAATACGTACGGCAGTCCTCGGCGTGAAGGCATGTGCCGGCGCAATAAAGAAAACATATCAAGAGCACTAATCAGCGAGCACCACGGGATCCAACGAGAGAGCAGATGAAGAAAAGGGAGCTGAGCGGGGGAGAATGCCACGCCGTCGAAAACAATCATGCCGACTAGGTAGGGGCCTCGCAGGCTTTGGACCTCGTGTCTGGTTTGTTCCTGCACCTCCGCTAGCAAGACACCTTGGCTCCTTCGAGTCCCAATCGACGTGTGCTCTCTCCAGCTCCCTTTGCTTCCTCTTCTCTCTCGGTAGAAACCGTAGTGCTCGTTGCTTAGTGCTCGTGATTCTCGGCGGCATGTTCTTTTCCATGTGCTAAACAGACCCAAGGAAGAATGTCGCAAACAAACAGGGACGAGATAGAAAAACACGAACGCGTGCGTACCAGCAACAATGGTTTATTGTGAAAAACACGCAATATATATACCCTGGCACAAACACGCGTAACAACTTAAAGATTAGTGGTTAAATAATCAATTTCTAGTTCGTGCAAACTCACCGATGGCCTCGCAACGAACATGTCACCGGACATATGAATAAAGAATGTTTCAGCAATCTTCCTCGCTTTGCTATCTTTGTGTCATGACAGCACCTTGGTTTTACTTATCAACGGTTGTTGCGGCACGAGCTGGCATTTAGGCCAGGAATCTCCCAAGCCCATCGACGAGTACGCCCGGTAGTAGGAATGAAGAAAAGGGTTTATTTTACATTATTTGCATGGCTCGAGGTACGGAAGCCCACTCCATGCAGGAGCATATTAGACGTCTGAATTCACATCGCAAGACGTCAGCACCCCTCACTGCACGAAAGGTTCCGGCTTTTAATACTGCCGTCTTCCCTAGGAAATTAAACTAGGGAATCTGATGGCAATCGTTCAATCGGTCGAAATATCCCACCAACTAAATCGCACCATTCCGCATAACTGCGCTTCCGATGTTGTAGCTTCGCCCCCACTTATTTAGCAAGCGCGTAGCAATCTGGGAATCTGAGGTGGAAGCCGTCCCCGCCGTAGCATTCGACGTCGGCCCTTTTTCTCATTACTTCAGGTTGTCAGGTGCAGGTAAAGGGGTCTTTGTTGGCCCTTCAACAGCGTTGACCTATGAATAGGCGCTGATGAAGGCGTTGTGGTGTCTAGTGGTAAACTTTTGTGCCCATGGTCGTGTTCAGATGTAAGATGATTTGTACTTACAGTCTATGCAATGCAGGCACAGATTCGACGACGGCTGCCGTGTCAAGAAAGCTTTTTAGGTCCATCATTCGGTTATTCACACACCGTCCTGTTTGGCCAATGTATCACTTCCCGCAGGACAAATGAATGTGATACACTACACCCTTTCCACACTCAGCCAACCTGTCACGCTTGTTTAACGTCACGATCACTCCACTTCTGGGTATTACGTTCAACCTTTCATCTTGCCGCTGCGCAGATGCACAACAATTATTTTATTCCCGAAAAGAGGGCATTTACGCTGAATCTACTACCCACCTTTTTTTCACGCGGTGAAATATGGCGTGCAGATATGGAATTCTCGCGACTGGCCTATTATTAGCGTTGGTCTCTCTTGTCAAGACACCTTTTGCTTCCAATTTTAACTTCCCCAATAACATTTCACTGAGGAAGGCTAAAGTGCTTAATGAATAACTTGGCTGCCTGAGCCTTTGAGGTGATTACAAGAAGCTTCAATCATTCGACTCGGGCAAAACTTGTGCAAGGCAGCTTCTAAACATGATGTGGCAATACCGCTCTTCACTAGCTTCGAGTGACCAGAACTGAAAAAGGTGGGTAGTAGATTTGGCGTAAACGTCGTTTTCTGGCAAAAAACCGGTTGCGCGGCATCTGAGAAACGATAGGAAAGAAGGTTGAAGCTAATACAGAGAAACGGAGTGATTGTGTCGTTAAACACCGCGAAAGGTTGGTTCAGTGTGGTAAGGGTGCAGTGCATCACATTCCCTTGTCCTGCAGGAAGTGGTGCACCGCCAAACAGGACAGTGTTTGAAGAAACCATTAAGGGGCCACGGAGCTTCTTTAAAAGGGCAGCCGTCATCGAAACTCTGCCTACATTGCAAACAATGTAAGTGCAAACAGTGGCTAAATAAAACCAGGGTGCTTGCTGTCAAGACACAAGACAGGATAGCGAGGGTGATTGCTGAAGTATTTCTTATTCATAAGTATGGTGATATGTGCATTACAAGGCCATCGGTGAGCCCGCAAGAAATAGAAATTGGTTATTCAACCACTAATCTCTCAGCTGTTACACTTGCTTGTGCCAGTCTTTACACTTGCATGTTTTTATTGCGATAGCAATTATAAGAAGACTCCAGGTACACTACTGCCATTGGCGTCGCCATGAGGTTCCGCATAAAATTCAAGGCGATAAAATCGTCGCCACGCGTCGATTGCTGTACGTGCGAGTGAAAAGCGCCTGCCGTGATTTATCGCTCACGGTCAACGCCGCAAACGCCGACACCCGACGCCGACGACACCGGCTTTTCTGCGACACGAGCTCTTTAACGCTATCGCGTTAAAACGTGCGAGGGTGAGCCAGCGATCGCGGCTCAATCTGGCGCGCGAAGGAAGAAAGCGGAGAGCAAACACGCCGTCTTCTGTCGAGCGAAAGGCCGTGTGGGGATGGGAAGGAGGCAGTGGGGGGGGGGGGGGGCGTGGTACTCCGGCAGCAACTGGGCATTTCGAGACCAAGCGCAAGGGGAACTGACCATCGCGGCTCAATTTCGCGCGCCATATATGGAAGAAAGCAGGGAGACAGCCCGGGTGGAAAGGCTTCGACTCCGCCGAAAATTGCGTACTCTTCAAGGCCGCGCGCCGTATTTTGAAAGGGATCCGCAGACGGCTCATATCTTTGTGAGCGCTGTTTTCTCGTCGCTCTTGCGTTGAAGCAAAAGACCGCACGAAGGACTCTTCAAGGTCAATTCACATGGTCACGAAGGCGAGGCTGAAATGCGGTTCCGTGCGATCGAAGCGCGTCTATATCTTGCGCGGCAAAGCAGTAGTTCATGAAAATTATGCATTCAATACATTGCCAATGGGAACGTACACTTGAAAAAGTTCAAAAAATGTCGTTAAAATAGGAAAATGTGAAGGCACAGGCTGTTTGCTTTCAACTCCAAATAATTATGCTCCAAATGATTAGATATGCTGAGATGGTATTAGCGTATTTAACACTGTAATGTCGTCAAAACTCTCTTATGCCTAGTCATAAAAAGTAATGACAATATATGTAGTACTAACTTTAGGATACTTGATCAGTAATTTTATTTTTAGCTGTCTTTTCAATGAAGAATGTTTTACCTATGTCTTCAGTACCAGAGAAAAGTGCGGGTTTTGTTAATTATTTCAATTTAATGTTAATTTTATTTCAACACCGAAATATCATATGTGTGTTGGTACATTGGGTGATCTTGGGCGACCCTGGGCAACCTTGGGCGATCGGAACGCACGTGATCTGCCCCTGGCCGGTTGGAAAAAGGTGCTTTGTTCCGGCCACAGAGCTTCATGTCTCAGTAAGGTGCCTGGCGTAGTCTCGTGCGGACGCCATCCTCTCGGTAAGCGCGGAGAGTATCTTATATTCCCTCATCTTTTAAAATGTTCAATACTTAGAAGCATTTCTCTCGGAAACGTTACTTAGTTCAAGGGAATTCTCCATGTCTCAATAATTTCTCTTGTCGTATTCGAGTGATGATTGCCATGTTATCTGTGGTTAACGTAGCTTATTCTCAAAGTCTTTAAATTTTATGCGAAGCATATTACGAGAGCTCAACCCAGCTCCTCAGGCGCGGCGGTGTCGCCTTCAATGACCTTTGACCCCATGCCATACCACGTGACACCGTGACGTCACGACAGAGGAGAAACGGGGCTCCAACTCGCGCCGTCGCTCGCGGCGTCGCTCAACTGTCGCAAGATGGGCTGGGTGGGAATCGAACCAGGGTCTCCGGAGTGTGAGACGGAGACACTACCACTGAGCCACGAGTATTTTTTTTTCTTTATTGCCGACGATGCTTCAAAGCGGTACAAAAGCGCCTCTAGTGAATGCGGTGTTGCCTTAGAAACGAGCTGTTTTAAGGCTCAGGCGTGCGTCGCTTGCTCAGGCGCACATTTCGTTGCCGCGCCGAACGCTGCGTTGCTCGACGCTCACCGCGTCCAATGCGGGGCGCGTAGTCACTGGCGGGTCGACGGGAACGCTGTCGCGTTCCACTCTTGAAGGCGAAGCAGAGTAACGCATGAGTTGTTTCTTCGTCTAGCCGAACCAAATATAGCCAAGCAACAGCAGTTCACCAGGCTAAACAGTGGTTCAACAACTAAAATAAAGGCTAGTATGCTTCGCATCCTGGGCTTAACCTTAGCTAAGCCACAGCCATTTTTATTAAGGCAGTTTTTCGCGTGCGCACCATGGCCATGCACGTTTATATCTCCTTCCGTTCCTCTACCGCGGGTGCGCTTTAGAACCACGGCACTGCAATTATGTTAGAGTAATTTTCTTTTTTCCTCTTCTTTTTTTTTCCTCCCTTAAACTCGTTCTCTTTATTACTACACGCAGAAACAAATGAACAGCGCTCGCATTCGATCCCATAAATGATATATATATATATATATATATATATATATATTAGTGTAAGCATTTATGCGGACTTCATCTTCATCTGTACAAAGTCATCATCAATCATCGGCTCGTGTTCGTTTTTGCATCAGCGTCATTTTTCCTTCTTGGAATAAAGCGCCGTCTCGACCGTGGAATTTCAAGTGGTGGAGGCGCTTTAAGATCCCTTCGACCTCAATCCACTTCAAGATCTCTCCTGGAGCTGCGTTCGGGACGCCGCTTACGCCAAGAGGCCGCCATGTCGCAAGACCAGACCGCAGCGTCCACCATCTCGGTTCAAGCATAGGTTCAAGTGCCAGCCACCCCCACTCCCAGCCCCGCCAACAACCGGTGTCGCAATCCTGAAATCTTCTCTGGCTTGACTGGTAAGGATGTTGAAGACTGGCTCGACAACTACGATCGTGTCAGCGAATTAAACAAATGGAACGAGACATAGAGGTTAAACAACGTGCTATTTTACGTCTCTCAAGTAGCTCAAGACATGGTTCCTGAATCATGAGTGGCTTCCGTGATTGGTCGTCTTTCAGGGAGCAGCTACGGCGGATTTTTGGCACACCCACGGTTCGTTCGCAAGTTGCGAAAAAGAGGCTGTCTGAGCACGTCCAGCATTATGGCGAGTCGTATACCTCGTACATTGAGGACATCCTCGCGCTTTGCCGCCATGTCGACAGTGTCATGCCAGAACCTGATCACGTGCGACACCTTCTTAATGGTATCGGATCTACTGCCTTCAACGCACTCGCCGCTCAAAATTCTTCGATGGTGTCGGACGTCGTCTCCGTCTGTCAGCGCCTCGACGCCCTGCAATCAATCCGCTTGCAACCGGACTTTTCCGACAACCCCCTGGCAAACAGTAATGAGCTCCGGTCTATCATTCCAGCCACAATTCGTGAGGAATTGCAAGTGCATGGATCACCCCCTTGCAGCAGCGCTCACGTCCAACCTGCTTCTACTGACCTGCGCGGTATTATTAAGGAGGAATTGGCCTCCCTGCAGAACGCCTAGCGTACCAACGCTTCTCCTTGCCCACAACCGGCTTCTTACGCCCAGGTTGCTGCAATGCCAGCCGCGCCGTCTCCAATCACACCATCTGCGCCTGTTCACGATCACCTGGCACCTTTAGACGCCCGAGCTCCGAAGCCGCCTTACTACTCTGCCTGGCGTTCGTCAAGGCCTATCTGCTACTACTGCGGCTTTCAAGGACATATCTCCCGGTTTTGCCAACGCCGCCAGCAAGACGAACGTCGTGGTTACGCGGCCTTTGAACGCGATGAGCCACCTCCTCGCGTTTACAAGCATATGATTTCGACGTCATATATAAGTACGGAAGGAAGCACCAAGATGCCGATGCTCTTTCACGATGCCCATTACCACCATCATCGGAGCACATCACATCACCTTGTCAAATTGGCCGCACGGAGGACGCCTCGTCTATTACAATTTCTTCCTTGACTCCATCAAACCGCCCTTCAGTGCTTTCCACTCACCAGCGCGCCGATTCCTATTGCCATGGTATCATCAATCGCCTTAGCGGTGTTTCATCTCCACCCAATGCCAGGCTACGGAAAAAGCTCAAATTGTTCAAGTTTGAAGACGACGTGCTCTACCGGTACATTGTTCACCCGGAAGGCCATCGATGGGTTCCCGTTCTACCACGCTCCCTTCACGCTGCAGTTCTGCAGGCCTCACACGATGACCCTACGTCAGGCCACTTGGGTTACCACAAAACACACGAGCGCACACGCAGCCGATTCTATTGGCCAGGCCTTTCCACGAGCATAGCTAGATATGTTGCCTCGTGCACGCTTTGCCAACACCGTAAGCGACCTAGTACTGCTCCGGTCGAGACGCTACAACCACTTCCTTGTCCAGCAGAACCCTTCTCTGTCGTTGGCATTGACCTTTCCGGGCTACTGCTGCCTACTGCAGACGGCAACAGATGGATCGTCACTGCTGTTGACCATTTGACCCGGTACGCTGAAACAGCCTCAATACGCTCAGGAGCTGCCTCAGAAGTAGCGGCCTTCTTCTTGCAGGCTGTCTACTTACGTCACGGGGCGCCTCACGTTCTTTTGAGCGGCCGAGACAAGGCATTTCTTTCAAGCACTCTTAATCAAGTTCTGCAAGCGTCCAACACCGTGCACAAGACAACGTGTAGCTACTACCCTCAAACCAACGGCCTAAAAGAGCGATTTCATCGCACGCTGCGCGACATGCTGTCCATGTATATTCAACATAATCATCGTAACTGGGATGCGATTCTCCCATTTGTAACATTTGCGTACAACACGTCTGTTCAACGGACCACCGGATACTATCCGTTTTTCTTAGTATACGGCCGCCACCCAACCTCATCACTCGATGTTTCTTTCTTCTCTGGCCCCGTCAACGTTTCACCATTCATTTGCCACCAGTTTGAGTCTCGTCTTGCCCAATGTCGTCGTCGCACCAGTATGAACACTGCAGCCAGCCAAGACGATCGCAAACATCGGTACGATGCCTCTCACCGCGTCGTTTCCTACCGCCCTGGTAACGACGTGCTCCAATGGACACCTGCACGAACACCCGGTTTATGTGAGAAGCTGGAGTCTCGATATATTGGCCCCTATAAGGTCACATAGCAGACCTCGCCGGTGAACTATCGCGTTACACCTGTTCAGGCCCCAACCGACCGACGCTGCCGCGGAACAGAGATCGTGCACGTTTCTTGCCTGAAGCCCTTGCATCTCCGTTCCACTGTCTATGTGCGGCCAGGCTGGCCGCTTCCGTCCACGGGGAAAATTAGTGTACGCATTCATGCGGACTTCATCTTCATCTGTACAAAGTCATGATCAATCATCGGCTCGTGTTCGTTTTTGCATCGGCGCCATTTTTCCTTCTTGGAATAAAGCGTCTGCGCGACGAGTGCGTGTCCTCGCCGGACCTGCAATAAAAGTTTCTTCACTCACTCACTCGACCGTGGCATATCAATATATATATATATATATATATATATATATATATATATATATATATATATATATATATATATATATATATATATATATATATATATATATATATATATATATATATATATATATATTTATATATATATATATTGCTACGGAAAATATGTGCGATCATGAAAAGGCGAGCAGCGCGAGAAGCTAGCGCGGGCTGTTGCCTCTTGGCCAAGCGCAGCCTATTTTCTTGTAAATATACTTGTACATAGCTTTTCGTCTGCGTCTTCCTATGTAACATATCTGGCGGAGGTGGACGTTCCCTGCACCTCGTCACGGTGCTTCGCAGTGGACGGTACGTTGAGCCTTCCTTCATGGCTCCCGGCGACGACAACCGGACTCCCCCGGCTCCAACAACTGCTGCCACTTCGACGACCTACATCACTCTCCCCGCGCCCCGTGATACTGGCGTATTCTCGGGCAAAGATGGGGAAGACGTCGATTACTGGATCAGCCTGTATGAACACATCAGCCGCAATAACCGGTGGGACCCTGCAATTATGCTCGTCAACGTAGTCTTTTACCTCAGTGGCACATCTAGAGTTTGGTATCGCACGCACAAAGATGAGCTCACCAGTAGGGATTCACTTAAGACACAGCTTCGGGACTTGTTCGGCAACCCCTACGGTCACCAACTTGCCGCGCAGAAGGCGCTTTCCGGCCGTGTGCAGACGCGAACAGAGCCCTATGTCGCGTACATTCAGGACGTCTTGGCTCTGTGCCGCAAAGTTGACACCCACATGACTGAGTCAGACAAGGTTGTCCACATCCTCAAAGGCATTGCCGATGACGCCTTCAACTTGCTCGTTTGCAACAACGAAGCGACTGTGGATGCTGTTATAAAAGAGTGCCGCTGCCTGGAACTCGCTAAAAGCCGACGTATTGACCAGCAGTTTGCCCGTCTGCCCAACAACCCGGCGACATCGTCCTGTGCCGACACTCCTCGTACCAACAACACTGCCGATGTTACCAGGATCGTTCAGCATGAGATCGAGGCCGCCTATCCGGCTGCCTTCGACTCCAGTCCCACCAACACATCTGCAGTCATGGTCTCACTGATCCAGGCAGTTGTCCGCCAAGAGTTCGAAAACATGGGTCTTCACACCATCTGTTCGGCCCATCGTCCTGATACCCGCCCGGCTTCTTCGATTCCGCCCCGTCCCGCACCTTCTTACCCACCACCTTTCCGCAACCCATCTGAATGGCGCACTGCTGACGACAAGCCCATTTGTTTCCACTGCCATCGAATCGGGCACATTTCTCGGCACTGTCGCAGTCGCTGCAGTTCCCCGACCCGGTCTACTTATACTGCCTACTTCCGCCGCCCAGGTGGCCCTTCTCGTCCCTATGCCGCACGCTCCGATAAAGCCGCCGCTGATTCTCCTGCACCGAACCGCTCCAATTCTCGTTCGCCTTCACCCCAACAACGAAAATCTCGCCCTCCCCAGCCCCGTCGCTCCTATTCGCCGACTCCCTTCGGACGCCGCTCCCAGCCGGAAAACTAGACGATGCAGCGCCTCAAGGTAACGCTGCATTGCTCCCTACGCCGCAAAATCCTCTACTGACGTTGCCCACTCATCTGAACCTTCTTGACGTGCAAGTCGACGGTCTTTCTGTGTCTGGACTCATAGACACTGGGGCGCATTTGTCCGTAATGAGCGCCGACTTTCGTAACCGGCTCAAGAAAATTATCACGCCCGCCGCGACGCCTGTTGTCCGTGTCGCGGATGGCGGAACAGCCCCCGTAATTGGTATGTGTACCGCCCGCGTCTCCTTCGCCGAACGCTCAACAGTCGTGCTATTCACAGTCATCGCCCACTTTCCCCATGACATCATCCTCGGCTTAGACTTCCTCTCCGCACATTCTTCTCTCATCGATTGTTCCGCCAGTACTCTCCGCCTTGACCTGCCTGTTCAGGATCCTGCTGAACCACACCCCAGTCGCCTCAGTTCCGTCGACTTCGTTCGCTTGCCACCTTCGGCACTGACCTACGTTGACCTAGTGTCTTCCCCACCAGTCCCCGACGGTCACCACATCGCGGCTCCTATGCAAGACGTCCTCCTTACACACGGGATCACAGTACCTCATACAGTTTTATCTATTACGGCGAATTGCGTCTGCCTGCCAGTGGTCAACTTTGGCGTGACGACACAAGTGCTGCCACGCGGGATGTCTCTGTCCCAGCTATGCTCACTCGCGGATCACTCAGTAGCATCCATTGCAGTAGACGACACTTCATCCGATGCTCCTCTTCCATCGCAGTCGGCAAATTGTACCATCGCTGACTTACAGAAAAGATTGCGCCCGACTTGCCGTCCGAGCACGCTCCTGAACTCTACCGCGTTCTGTTTTCCTACCACGATGTTTTTGACTTTGATCGTCCTTTGGCCCAAACTACAGCTGTCAAACATCGCATTAATACCGGCGATGCCCCTCCTATTCATGGCCGCCCGTATCGAGTGTCACCAGCTGAGTGTCAAGTGATTCAAGCAGAAGTTCGCAAAATGCTTGCCAAGAACATTATTGAACCATCATATAGTCCATGGGCGTCACCTGTTGTACTGGTCAAAAAGAAGGATGGCTCATGGCGCTTTTGCGTGGACTATCGGCACCTCATCAGCGTTACCAAAAAGGACGTGTATCCCCTACCTCGGATTGATGACGCCCTTGACTGCCTCCACGGTGCTCGCTATTTCTCTTCTATTGACCTCCGCTCCGGCTACTGGCAGATTGCCGTCGACGAACACGACCGCGAGAAGAGTGCTTTTGTAACACCCGACGGTCTTTATCAATTCAAAGTGATGCCGTTCGTTCTATGTAACGCCCCTACCACTTTTGAACGCATGATGGACTCTGTTCTTCACGGTTTCAAGTGGTCCACGTGCCTGTGCTACTTGGATGACGTTATCATATTTTCCCCAACGTTCGCTACGCACCTCGAGCGCCTCTCAGCAGTCCTGGACGTTTTTCGTCGAGCCGGTCTGCAACTCAGCGCATCGAAGTGTCAATTCGGCCGTCGCCAGATTACCATCCTTGCACATCTCGTTGACGCCAACGGAGTGCAACCGGACCTAGGCAAGATCCATGCTGTTGCGCACTTCCCTGTTCCGAAGTGTGTCAAGGATGTGCGCAGCTTCATTGGCGTTTGTTCGTACTTCCGCCGTTTCGTGAGAAATTTCGCCGCCATAGCACGACCACTAACCGAGCTTTTGAAAAAAGACGCCCCTTTCCAGTGCGGCGATAACGAGGCCTCTGCATTCTCACATCTAATCGACATTCTCACAACGCCTCCCGTTCTGGCCCATTTCGATCCTTCTGCGCCTACCGAAGTCCGTACTGATGCCAGCGGTCACGGAATTGGCGCAGTACTGGCACAACGCGAGCATGGCCACGACCGTGTTATCGCTTACGCCAGCAGCCTCCTCTCACCCGCAGAGCGCATCTATTCCATCACTGAGCGTGAGTGTCTGGCCCTAGTTTGGGCGGTTGCGAAATGCCGCCCATACTTATATGGCCGACCCTTTTCCGTTGTCACAGACCATCACGCGCTTTGCTGGTTATGCTCACTGAAAGATCCTAAAGGAAGACTTGGTCGCTGGGCCTTACGCCTCCAAGAATATTCGTATAATGTCACCTATAAATCTGGCCGTATACACAAGGACGCTGACTGCCCGTCTTGCTACCCGGTCGACGAGCCTGACGACGCCGACAGTAGTAGCGCCAACGGCATTTTCTCTGTGTCTGCCTTCGCTAACATCGCCGATGAGCAGTACCGAGACCTATCGCTGCGAGCACTTATCGAGCGTCTGCGCTCAACACCTACCGACGCATCCGTTCGCCGATATGTCCTCCAAGGCGGCATTCTGTATCGAAGGAACTTCCTCCCTGACGGCTCTGATTTTCTTCTTGTCGTGCCAAAACAGCTAGGACAGACTGTGCTTTTTGAGATGCATGACGCACCCACTGCAGGACATCTTGGGGTAACCCGCACGTACGACCGCGTCCGCCGCCGCTTCTATTAGCCTGGTCTCGCTCGCTCCGTTCGACGCTATGTTGCTGCCTGTGATCCCTGCCAGCGTTGGAAAACACCTCAGGTGCTCAGTCACCTGAGGTGAGACACCCCAGCCGATCACCGTCCCTGTAGAACCGTTCTTTTGTGTTGGATTAGACCTGCTAGGTCCCTTTCCCATGTCATCCTCGGCTTACCGATATCTTACCGGTATGCTGCCCAAGTGCGTTTCCAAAGACCACCACGACTAGGACATTGCCCTTCCTTACGCAACATTTGCGTACAATTCTTCCCGGCATGACACCGCCAGATTTTCTCCATTTTATCTACTGTACGGTCGCGAACCTACCTTGCCCCTAGACACGGCACTTCCTCCTGCTTCGGTCTCAACAAGCGAGTATGCGCGCGACGCCATCGCCCTCACCGACCATGCACGCCAGCTTTCCCGTGCTCGACTGACGACCTCACGAGCCACTCAGCAGTGTCATTACAACGCCCGCCATCGTGACGTACAGTTTTCGCCTGGAGCGCTCGTGCTCCTGTGGTCGCCTTCCCGTCACGTCGGACTTTCGGAGAAGCTCCTTTCTCGATATACAGGGCCCTACCGCGTGCTGCGCCAGGTGACGCCCGTGACTTACGAAATTGCTCTTCTGGGTTCAACCTCGTCCTCTCTTCTGGCATCAAGTGATGTCATGCATGTCAGTAGGCTCAAGGCCTACTACACTGCATCCGAGTCCGATCTTTAGTCGCTCCGGGACGGCGCTTTTGCAGCCGGGGGTAGTGCTACGGAAGAATATGCGCGATCACGAAAAGGCGAGCAGTGCGAAGACGACGGCGACGATGAGAAGCTAGCTCGGGCTGTTGCCTCTTGGCCTAGCGCAGCGTATTTTATTGTAAACATACTTGTACATAGCTCTTCGTCTGCGTCTTCCTACGTAACAATATTATCTAAACAGCACATGTCCGAGCAGTGAGGTTCCCTGGCCTTTGCAGTCGGACGCCCTGTGTCCCGGTTTGTTATACTAGAAACACTTCAACTGAGCTTTCTTGCGTGGAGTTTCTTCCTAGTCTTTACGGTGTTCAGACCATTGTTTGAGCAAAACATGATATTACAACGCTGTGCTTCCATAAGGCAATCGTGAACTTCTGTCATCTCTTTAATCGTCTTACTATCTATCTCTCGGAGGAACACGACCAGTCGACTGTTCCAGGTGTTGAGAAACTGCTCTACCACGATTAAACTACGTAGGGATTGAAACGACTGTTTTAGAGATGTTTGCCCAGTGGTCTAAAAAGCTGACAAGCCTTGCGACGTATTGGCTACCAATTTCACCGTTTTACGGTTTGCTTTCGCCAAGCTTCTGTCGATACCTTTCTGCGGTAAAACGAAATTGCTTCCAACAGTGCTATCTTCGCCTTTTCATAACCCATAGAATCTACAGGCGACAAGCACTGCAAGACTACAAGAGCATTCCCCCCGAGGCATAGGCTCAGTGAGGTGGGCCACTTTGGGCTAATCTTCTCCCGTAGCCACATGCTCAAAGTGTTTTAAACACGCGTCAAGGTCGTCTCGAGGCTCGTTGAATACGGGAATCAGACTGTGCGCGTTTAGCAGGATCGAGACTTCTCGTTGTTTAGGGTTGCCGGAAACATCCGAACTTCTTTCTTCCGATTCAGCGAGCCTCAAAATCAGTTGCAAATTTTTTATTCCAACTGAAGTCGCTGTTTTTCCGCATTCCATTCAGAGGTTAATCCACCAGTATGAAGGAACAGAAGAACAACTGCTCCAAGCAGTACGGGAAAAATGCTACGGAAAGATCTCGATAGAAGGCTACCGAGGCGACTACCAGGGTGACGAAAACTCAACTACGGACCGACCCATCACAAGAGAAGAGGTCGTCGAGGCTGTAAGGGCTGCAACAAAGAACACAGCAGCAGGGGCGGACAAAATCCGAAACTCGCTAATTCGAAACCTCAGCGACGAAGCAATTGATCAGCTCACCCTCTACCTCAACAAACTATGGGAGGATGGCAAAGTACCAGTGGAGTGGAAACACGCCGTAGTGGTGATGATTCCCAAACATGGCAAAAAACTCCAAATTGAAAATCTCAGACCAATTTCGCTTACATCATGCCTAGGCAAGCTGTACGAAAGAATAGTGACCCGAAGAATCCAAACGCATCTTGAAGACGGAGGATGGTACCCCAACACCATGTTTGGCTTCAGGGCAAACTTGTCTACCCAAGATATCTTGCTACAGCTAAAAGAAGAGGTACTCGAGACAATGCCGAAACACGGGGAAAACGTGGTCATGGCCATCGACATCAAGGGAGCCTTTGACAACGTCTCCCACGCCGCCATTATGGAGGGGATTAACACCACTAATTGCGGGAAGAAAGTCCATGACTATATCAGAAGCTTCCTAACCGACAGAACAGCGACAGTAGGCCTAGGAGACCTACGGAGTGACGCCTTTCAAACGCCATGCAAGGGCACTCCGCAGGGCTCAGTAATCTCGCCAGTACTCTTCAACATAGCGATGGTCAACCTTACCAAGAAACTTAGCAAGATCCAAGGAATCAGTCACGCAATATACGCGGACGACATAACGATCTGGACTACTCAAGGCTCACTAGGGGATAAACAAGAGGCACTACAAGAAGCTGCCACCTGCATCGAAGAATACACAAAGCAAAGAGGCCTCAGATGCTCCACGGAGAAATCTGAACTCCTCAGGGTGGGCAGACACCCCACTGATGCCCCGCTAAAAGTAAGGCTAGAAGGACAGAACATCCCGGAACAAAAGATGATTAGAATCCTCGGCATGTGGTTGCAAGGAAGCCGGAAATGCAGCCACACAATTTGCCTGCTAAACAAAGCAGCAGGACAGGTGGGCCGAATGATTAGCAGAGTGGCACACAAGCGATATGGCATGAAAGAGGAGGACACACTCAGGTTGGTCAACAGCCTGATAGTCAGCCGGGTCACATACTCACTGCCGTACCATGCAATCACCAAAACCGAAAAAGAGCAAGTGGAGACCATCCTCCGGAAAGCGTATAAAACAGCTCTCCACCTCCCAAGGAACACATCCAACGACAAACTCATGCAACTTGGAATCAGCAACACTTTTGAAGAACTAAGGGAATGCCAGCTCAACGCACAAGTACGAAGACTCAGCAATACAACGACGGGAAGGGCGCTCCTGACAAAGCTAGGTCGGGAAGTAGAAAAATCACAAAGTAGCAGGGCCACAATACCAGACCCACTAAGAAAGAAACTACGCATACAACCTATCCCTCGCAACATGGACCCAAACCTCCATGCGAGTAGGAGACAGGCTAGGGCAGAGTTTTATGAAAAGACGATGGGACATCGGGACAATACAGTCTATACCGATGCGTCCCTATACTCACACGCACACAAAAACAACGCGGCAGCGGTAGTAGTAAATAATCAAGGAGAATTAATCACAGGACTCACGGCCGAGGTGGCTAACATAACCGAGGCAGAGGAAATTGCTGTCGCACTGGCAGCGGAAGAAGGTTATAGAACAGGAATATCGCTCAATATTCTAACAGATTCACAAGAGGCGTGCCGGAGCTATATAAGAGGCAAAATAAGTAACACGGCGCTCAAGATCATCAGCAGAGTTCCAATCGCTGAGGGACAACCCACACATAACATTATCTGGATACCAAGCCACGCAGGGATCAGGGGCAACGAAGGGGCGGACTGCCTAGCTCGAGGGATGACCAGCCGAGCAGGAACGTCAACCGCCCCAGAGGGGCCACAGATCAACTGCGGGAACAGCTATTCAGAGCTATTAAACCTCTATAAGGGTCTAAGATATCAATATCCGCCACCACATAAAGCATTAACAAAGGAGGAGGCCGCAGGATGGCGGAGACTGCAAACGGGCACCTCTCCAAACTTACACATACTAAGTAGGATGTTCCCCACGCAGTATAGCGCAACCTGTCCGTGGTGTGGAGCTAAGCCAACATTATACCACATTACATGGGAGTGTACAAGAAACCAGGCATTCCACAAACACAAAACACCAAGTGCGGAGCAATGGGAGAGCTGGCTCACCAGCCGCGAGCTAGAGACTCAAAGAGCTCTAATAGCGCACGCGTGCGAGGCGGCCCGGCTCAGTGGAGCCCTGGACTAGGGGCCCATCCATGGCTGAAGAGGACTCAAGCTTCAAGAATGAAGACTTCGGCCTCGACCCGCTAAAACCTTTAAAGAGTGATTAAAGTTTTCCATTCCATTCCATTCCGCATCTCTTTCGCAGCTCGTTCCTCACGTGCCTTCCTGTCTTCCTCACGAGCCCTAATGGACCACTCGTCTTCCCAAGCTCTTATATCAGCGCCCGTGAGCCCCAAGCGCTAGCCCGACATAAAAATTAGACAACCTATTGGTAATCACTCTCCAATAAAGCAGCTCGTAACCGGCTTTGTCCTGTCGCGGTCGCCAATTGTTAATGTCAGGTTCTTTTAAGAAACACACGCTAAACGCATACGAGGTGTTGTCTCGGTGTTACCAACAAGTGACAAAGTCAGCTGTCATGAAAACGTGCAAAAAACATCTTTAACACCTACTAAATAACAGCAGCAAACAGTCGCTATTAACATGGCACTGTACACTTAAAGGAAAATCATTTCTACGCGTAAAATTTCACAACAGTTAATTAGTATCGTGATGAACCTTGCAAAAAACGTGAAAGCATTCACCAGGTATAAGTCCACTGCGTTCGACAGCGAGCGCTGCTGGCTTGCCTCAGGCCGTAGTCCGCGGCTTGAACATTTACATTATGCTTGATACAACACACAGCTGTCCGGCTCCAGCAATTGAACTACGTCAAATTGAAGTTGACGATAAATGGATTCAACCAATTTTCCGACATTTGAAGGCAAGCAAATCACCGCCTGAGCACTCCGTACAGATGGTTAACCAGTGAAGGTAAAACGTGCGGCCCTGGTATTTATCACTGGGTTAATACCGACGGTTCATTAAACGACGGCTTGGTAGGCCGCCGGGTCCTCGATATGCAGTTGCTGCTTGTACTCGGCAGCACGAGCCTGTTCTTGTGCCCGGGATGCAGCAGCGGCATGGCGTAGACGTTCCCGATTCTGCAAGGGGCGTTGCTGATCGAAATCTGCCTGCTCTTAAGGAGTACGTACGATGTGTGGCCTGCCCATTTCGGGGCGGGAGAGAAATTGCTGCGCGCGCGCTCGGCTGCGGCGGTGAGCAACAACATGACTACTGGCGCATCTAATCCAGCACCACCTAGAAGCACAAGGCCTCTTCACTGCGACCTATGACGTTATGTTACCTGGCCAGACTGCCATACAATATAATGGGACTACTCTCGAGTAGGCAAGAGTGATTTTGACGTCAGTGCTTTCATCACGCCAGTCTTATCAATGGAAATTTCGGGTTAGGTAGCATTATGTCTTGGATTGGAATAAGCAGGCCTTGTGCTATCTAGGTGGTGTTGGCTAATCGCGCGCCTCTCTTTGCATCTATTTTTGCGCATGAGCACGAGTTTGCACCGGAGGAGTTTTCGGCGTACGGGTGGCCGACAGACGTACGGACGGATGGGTGGACGGACGGACGAATCGGCTAGCCATATACAGCTTCACTGCAAAAAACACAAAAGAACAAGTAGGGTGAATGTACACAAGCAAATAGCTATCCTGACCTGTGAACTGAAGGAAGTAATGCTGAAAGCGAAAGCAACAGCACAACCACATACAAGGTGGCTTTCTAGTGAACCGACGTATATTTTGGAATGCTCATAGAGGGGCACGTTGTCAAAACGTAAATGTTTCTTTTTTGCAGTTGCCGCCTTTGCGGTTTTGCTGCACTTTGCTTTTGTACTATATACTTTCATTTTAACAAACTGAGCAAAAGTGACATTTTATTTAGTGCCTTTTTGTGCAAGACACAAATAATATTACTCTTCAAATCGTACTCCATGCAGACACAGATGCTATCAAAAGCTGCACTTCTGCAATTTATCATCAATACGATTTCTAATGACATCTTTAGTGACGTTCTGATGCACATATAGCTATAACAGTGTCATTAAACTGCTTGAAAGTACATATAGCTGTGGCTTTTAAATTATGCTGGATACAACAAACAATTGTCTAGCTCCAGCAATTCAATTTCATTATATTTAAGGTGCACGTTTTCAATATGCGCTTTACTACATTTTAGAAAATTTAGAAAACAAAAACGTCACACGAAAACATGTAGGGTGAATTTACACGAGCAAATAGCTCTCTTGAACCACAAACTTAAGGATGCGGTGATGAAATCTAAAGAAACCTATTGATACGCTTGTTTGATTTACAGAGGAAAGCACCTTCGAGTTTTTGGCAATTTATACCACCTAATACCTAAAATTCTGATCACTTTCTTATAGATAGTGCTTCCGCATCTGATCCCAAATGGTATTTCTAATGCGATGAATGAGACCTTTTTTTTATCTGTATCACTTCCATTGATGCAGTCACCATGTGTTCGACAAGTTTTAAGGGTAGGAAAGGAATAAACTTTATTTGTCCAACGGTTGTTGATGTTGGTGCCCGGGGCTAGGCTGCCAGCGGTCCATCGCCCGAGGAAGATCTTTCGAGATCCTCGGCAACGGCCCTGGCCCGCTGGACGGCCCACTCCTGGTCTTCGGTTGCCTCGCTGAGGAGAGCGGCTTGCCATCTCTCAGCGAGGCGCCCCGCTTCAGAGGGTTACACTGTTGTCTTACCCCTTCCTCTTTGTCCTTGTTCCACGTGGCGTTGGCATTCCCAAAGCACATGGGCCATATCGGCCCGTTCGTGCTCGCACCACGGGCAGCCAGGCGACGGGTGCAGCCCGGGCCACAGGCGGTGCAGGTGGTAGGGGTTGGTGAAAGTGCCCGTCTGCAACCGTCTCAGGTCGACCACCTGGGACCTGTCTAGACGCCCGTGGGGTTGTGGATAATTTCTTCTTTCTTTCCTATAGTGACCAATTACCTCTCTGTACGTTGCCGGAAACTCCCTGACATCGCAGTCGGCGTCCGCGTGATCCCCAGCTCCGTCCACAGCGATTTGTGTTGTATTGGTAACGACAGCGGCCGCGTCAGACGGGGTGGCAGCCGCCTTCGCCGTCACTCCTCCGCTGGGGTCCCGCACAACAACGGCAGCGGCTGCCCTCTGGGTGACCGCGTCGTGGCGGGTAAGCGGCCTCGCGACGAGGTGGGCGCGCTCGTTGTGGTTGGGTGGAGTGTCGTTGCGTCTTCGGCCGTTAGCAATGTGGGTGTCATTGTTGCTGTTACTGCCAAGCTCCCCGACGTGCGCGGGGAACCACTTAAGGGACTTGTTTGTAATGGTGCCGGATCCGAAGTCCCCGGCCCGGGCGTTGAGCATGCGCGCCACATCCGCGGACACCCAACCTTTGATGTAATTCCGAATCGCTGATTTGGAGTCGCTGATAATCAGGTTATCCTCCGCACCTCCGTGCAGTACCGCGAGGGCTATGGCCATCTCTTCCGCTGGTTCGGCCGACGGCAGCCTCGCTGATGCCGTGACTCGGATCATTCCCTTTGTATCTACGACTGCCATGGAGAAGGCGGGCGCCGCCGCCGTCGGCCGGCCGTGTCGATGTTGCCGTTGTTGCTGCTGCCGTTGTTGTCGTAGTAGCAGTAGTGGTGGTGGTGCTGGTAAATGCGGCTCGCCTCGCCCTCGGCTCGCCTTCCCTTGTAGCGGCGGTGGTGGTCGACGTTCCTCGTCGCCATCAGTCACCGACTGGTCGCGGGTACCTGGCTGCATCGACGAAGAGGACGCCTTCTTGTCTTCCTTGCTTCTCGAGAATTGCTACCGCCCTGCGTATACGTCTTTGCACGTCATGCACCGGGTGCATATTCTTCGGCATGTTTTCCGTCTGTATGGCGTCCCTGACTTCCGGTAGCAATGATTCTTTCAGTCCACGCGCCTCGTGATATCGAATCCCGAGCAAGTGCAGGATTCGTCTTCCCGTTACGGTGCTCGACAGCCTCTCCAGCTGCGCGATTCTCTGCGCCTCGGCGATCTCCTCGAGCGTGTTGTGTACGCCCAACTCGAGGAGCCTGTGGGTTGGCGTGTACTGGGACACTCCCAGGGCGGTCTTGAACGCCCGGCGGATCGCCACGTTCAGCTTGTCGGTTTCGCTCCTGTTCCAGTCGGCGTATGCGGCGACGTACGCTATGTGGCTCAGCGCGTATGCCTGTATCAGCCTCGTAACGTTGTGTTCCTTCATTCCTTTCTTCTTGTTCGCGACCCGCCGCCCGAGGTGTGTGGCGGCGGCCATTTTCTTCTGCAGTCGGGCAACCAGCTCGCGGTTGGCACCGTTCTCTTCCAGCCACAGGCCGAGCACTCGCAACTTGGACACCGTCGGTAATCGGGTCCCCTCCCTCGTCGTGACGCGGACGCCCAAACGACGAGCATCTAGCACGGCCTGCGGAAGGGGTCCTTTCTTGCGCGACCTGTGGAGCAGGATCTCCAACTTCTCGGGTGAGCAGACGAGTCCCGTGTCTTCGAGGTGCCGCTCCACCTCCCGGACAGCCCGCTGCAGTCGGTCTTGCATTTCGCCGACGCTCGTGTTCTCCGTGGTCCACACCCTCACGTCATCTGCGTATATGGTATGATTGATGCCCTCTATCGCGTCAAAACACTCCGGCAGGCCGATCATGACGAGGTTGAAAAGCATGGGGGAGAGTACGGAGCCCTGCGGCGTTCCCGCACCACCCATTCGGACCGTTCGTGGTGGGGCCCCGTCGATCTTGACTGTCGCCTCGCGCCCATTCAGGAAGCTGCTGACATACCGGTGGAACCTCGCCCCGAGATCGAGTTGGCTGATCTTGTCCAGTAGGGCCATGTGCTTCACAGTGTCGAAGGCGCTCTTGAGGTCTAGCCCGAGTAGGGCACGCACGTGCGTGCTCGGAGCGTTCAGGACCTGTTCCTTGATCTGCAGCATGGCGTCCTGTGTTCAAAGGCCCTTCCGGAAACCGATGATGTGGGTACCGAATGCGTCCTGTTTCTCGAGCAGCGTCGTCACCCTTATTATTATTCTAAAGGCTCGCGCAAAATTGCAGGGACAAAGACAGAGTAGACGACAAGACGAGCGCTCGTCCTGTCGTCTACTCTGTCTTTGTCCCTGCTATTTTGCGCTAGTCTTTAGAATAATGACGACACACCAACTAGCCCAGCTCTCTGCCTTGATCGTCACCCTGTTAAGGCAGGCATGCTCCATCACTTTCCCGGCGCAGGACGTGAGGGAGATCGGCCTCATGTTTCGGACCTCCAGCGGTTTGCCCGGCTTTGGTATCAGTATAACGTCCGCGGTCTTCCACTCTTGCGGAATTCGGTTTTAAGCACTACCCCATATTCATCTACAAATTTCATAACCTAAGACGAAGCGCTCTTCTTGCGGAACACATATCGCCCTTCTCTGTGCTTCTCTGGACTTCTGACTGCACCTGTGGGGTCTACCGCCCCCTCCAGTGCGGTGATGGATGTACAACACCCCGACGACTCTCCCGGTTCCCGTTCAATCGCGGACATCGGTTCGAAGAAGCGAGGAAATACGTCCAGTGATAGCAAGGACACAGAGCTCTACTCCGCATCTGGTGACGAGTTCTCGGAAGACAGGTGTCGACTTGTCCAGTACCGCAAGGCCAAACGAAGAATTCTCAACTAATCTTCGGCGTCCTGCTCAAACACCGTAAAAACAACGCCTCAACGATGACCTCACTCCATCCTGTTTGTGCCACAGAACGCTACTGACAACCTACGCGTCCTCAATAGGCAAGCACTCTCCGTGTATCTAGAAAACACCGTGCCGAACGACATCAAGGATGTCAGGATAAACACTAGGCGAAACATCCTGGCAATCGATGTGATGAACCCGAGCGCGCTGAGCATATTACAACATGTAACGTAGCTGGGAAACGTCAAGGTCCGCTCCATCGTGCCATCGAATAATGCCACAATAACAGGAGTCATCTATGACATTGACAATGGAATACCTAATGCAGACCTCCCAGTTCTCATAAAACCAGCTAGTAAACACAACGTCATTGTGCATGTTGGTCGCCTCGGCAACACACGTTGTGTGAGGATAACGGCCAAAGGCCTTCCATCCTACGTGAAGGTCGGCCACTTTCGCCACCAGGTTCAACCATTTATTCCAAGACCAATGCAATGCTTCAAATGTCAGAAGATTGACCATGTGTAGGGTGTTTGCGGAAATTCGGCCGTGTGCCCTCGATGTGCCAAACCCAACTCAGAAGACAACTGCAGCGCAACCACGTTGAAGTGTCCTAACTGTCAGGGTGGTCAATGTACCTCTTCCAAAGACTATCCCCAGATCAAGAAACAGATCACCATTCTTAAACAAACGGTGAGAGAGAACTCTACCCACAAAGAGGCCGCTGTAAAAGTGCGGTGAAGACGACGTCACCGTCGAAAGTCCTCCGACAGAAAACATCAACTATTCAGGAAAAGTCAACTCGTCAAGCAGCATCATCAGCGGAAGTTTCCAGCACTCCAAACACCAATGTTGGAAGGGAGAAAGCTGCCAGGTCTGTCTCCACAAAGGAATGGCTGCCACTTCTGCGTACACCGCCAGAAGAGCCGCAGAAGAAGCCGCCCCCAGTACAACAAGGTGCTGTATCCGAGGAGTCGCGGAACACAGATGAGCAAGTGATAGCTCTTATTAGACCTTTAATGAATGCCATTCGCGTGTTGCTAAGCAACATGCACACACCGTTTGTCAGAAGTGCGCTTCAAGTACTGGACGCTTTGAGTCTGGTGCTGGCAACCCTTGAGTGGATCATGGCTCCACAGCTATTGTCTTTTAATGATGAGGTCCTACAAGCAGCTATTTTTCAGAGCAATGCCCGCGGACTCAGGGCGCGCCCTTCGGATTTCCGTTGCTTCGTGTATGCATTTGCGGGCTGAATTTATCGAACACGATCAGGCTTTCTGGATATGAATCGTTTATGTCGTCAACGATTGGTGAAAACAGTAACGTTTTGGTGTTTCTTTGCCATGACCTGCCCTACATTTATCAGCCTGTACCACCTGATGACGATAATCAATATATATGCCTAAACGTAAGGAAAAAAATTGGCATTTACTTTGGTGGGCGCCTACCTATCTCCGTCAAGTCGATTTGATCACAAAAGAATACGAGGCATCCTTTCCTCAACTCCCAATCCCTGGGTCGTTATTGGAGATTTCAAAGCTCATCATACACTCTGGGAAAACCCGAAGATCAACGCAAGAGGCAGAGCTCTGGTATCTTTCACCTCCAGTAATGAACTTCGGCTGCTCAATGATGGAAGTCCTACGTTCTTACGTGGCTCCACGTACAGCAGCTGTCTTGACTTGGCTTTCGTGTCACGAAGCCTTGTCAGACGTGCAGGGTGGTTTGCGGACATAGAGACGCACGGGAGCGACCATATCCCCACGTACATCTAGATCAGAGGATTTCTCCCTTCCAAAATCCGGGATACGATCCAAAGAGTGGACTGGTCTAAATTCCAGTCTAATATGGAAGAACACTGCGACGCCAATCCATCTTTCGATTTGGAAGAGGCAATCAAGAGCTCGGTGCAAGTCAATCTGCGTACTCTCACATGCTCTTCGAAACTGACAGAATTTTATGTGGAACTAGAACGACTTCGAGCAATCCGACGACATGCTAAACGAAGATACCCACTTACGAAGACAATGCACGATTTACGGACCGCCAGACGCACGCAAAAGAAGATCCAGCACATGTTAGACAAGCTCGAATCGCAACGTTGGACTGCCTTCTGTGAATCGCTAGATCCACGCAAGGCTTTATCACAACTATGGAGAACGGTGCGCGGTCTCCGGACACTCCCTGTACAGCGATTCCCATTCAAGGCTCTTGCCCTCTCACAAAAGAGATCGGAGATTGACGTGGCAGTGGATTTCTGCGCCAGATTATCCGGCCAACTCAGAGCTACCATCATTCCATCGCCTTCGAGTAGTTGTCCGCCACCACGTGAACACCTCATGGATGTACCATTCTCAATCCACGTATGCAAGGCAGCATTAGCTTTGCGTAGCCGCACATCAGCGCCAGGACCTGACGGAATTTCCTCCCGAGCTCTGTGTCACCTGGGGGAGCGAGCGAGAGGTGTTCTCCTTGAGTTGTACAATAAATCTTGGAGAGATGGCACGCTACCAACAACCTGGAAGACAAGTCACCTTGTTCCACTGCTGAAGCCTAGCAAGTCGCCGTTGGAACTCTGATCATATCGCCCGATCGCTTTGGCGCGCTGTGTGGGCAAAGTAATGGAGAGAATGGTCCTAGGACGCCTGGAGTGGTACTTGGAGTACCACAACGCCTACCCGGAGGCAATGGCAGGCTTTCGACGTGGTCGATCATCGATCGATAACGTCGTCGACCTGGTCACCTACATTAAGCATGAGAAATGCCGTAAGCGTCTCTGCGCTTCTTTATTTCTCGACGTTGAAGGGGTGTATAACAACGTTACACATGAAGCCATCCTCTCTGCTCTCGCAGAGGTAGGAGTGGGTGGTCGGATGTTTCAATGGATACGGAGCTATCTCTCCATGCGATCCTTTCTTTAAGCACCAAGGAAGGTCATACTTGTCTACATTATAGCTACCGCGGCGTCCCCCAAGCCGGTGCACTTAGCCCTGTGTTATTTAAAGGCCCCCTGAAACGGTTCGGACAAATTTTGTAGACGCGTAGGGTACAGCTTAAATAGAACATTCGCACCACAATTTAAGTGAAGCGTTACGTATTAATGGAGCTACAAGCGATTGGAAGTTACCCTCCTCCCCAGCCATGCTTTTCCTCCTCAACTCGTTCGCCGAGCGAGCGGGGCTAAGCTCCGCCTTTACTGGTCCTGCGTCACGATGCGACGTCACATCGTCCACTTCCGGTTGTTTGGAGCCCGCCCCCGCCCGCGCGAAACCTCTCCGCTAGCCGCTTGGCCGTCGACCCCAAGCGAGAGCTATCGAAGCAGCGTGCGTTGCGAGCATTCTGTCATAGCTCCGAACGTGTATCGTATTCCGGTAACCACAGGCAAGCTGGTCATTTCGGCGAATGACTGGAGGCATAAACTGAAGCTGATGAAGGAACTTTGGCGTAGACGTACGTGAGCGGCCTGATCGGTCTGCACGGTCCAGACACTTGTTGGCGCAGCGCTGAACCGGCCAAACAAAGCGCTAATATTGCTCTAACCAAATGTTAAACATTTTAAACATTGATAAAAACAACGTGTTGATGATTACACTCCTGCGAGAAATACGTACCAGCAGCAAAGAATACGCTTCGTTGCTGCTACTGCGTATGGTTGAGCTCCATGCCACCAGGTGGCTGCACCGTGCAGGCATTCACATTTTCCCTTCTGCTCATCTCATGGCTCATCCCGTTACGGCACAGTCAAGCGGCCAGACCCTGTCCCCTTGCGCTTGCGTTTGCCCTAATAGAGAGTTTTAGCCCAGCGGGTTTACGGCCAGCGGAGCGGAGCGGGCGAGCGGAGACGCGACTGCGCATGCGCACCACGCTGAGGGGGCCAGCGGTTTTACGGAGCAGCGTTTACGCCCGCTGGAAAGCACTCCCCAGCGGAGGGTATACGCAGCGCGCGAGCGTGCGTAAGGGCGCGCGGGCGTGTATGGGAAATGCAAGACGGCAGCCGCGAACGTGAACGCCGGCAGTTCTGCATCGAAGACGGCGACTGCCGCGCTGACCCGTACATTAGTACTCAGTACATTATTAACAAATAATGCACTGAGAACATGTAATATATCTTTATGCAGCATTTCTTGCATAATAAAAGCAAGCGTAATTCAATTTCATTTCTCTGTAACTCCTATTCGAACCACTAGGTGGGGCAGCAGAGCGCCCCGCTCTTTACCCCGCTCGAGCGGGTGATCCGCTGGGCTAAAATTCTTTTTTCGCGAGCCGCTCCGCTCGCGCAACGGTGGAGACCGCTCCGCTCCGCTGGCCGTAAACCCGCTGGGCTAAAACTCTCTAATACCGGACTCGCGAAACGCTATTGCGTTAGTAATCTTCCGGTGTAAAGTGACGGCCACAAACGCGGGAGTCCTGGCGCCGATCGGATAGCGGCAGCCCGATGCGCAGCAGCCAGTTCGCTCGTACGCTGCCTTGCAGAGGGACACGATGTCGCAGCTTGACATATTGCCAGTCGCTACGTTTGCAGTCCACAAGGCAACAAAGTCGAATCATAGTGCTCGCGAAAAGACTGAGACCGACTCTGACCGCAGAGCTCTTGTCAAAATGGAGTACGTTGTAACACAAGCAGACGACACTTGCTCTGTGCCGGAAGTGCTTAAGTGTACTGAAAAATTGTTCTTGTGCATTCGCTTTATGTTACTTTCTTTTCATAAAAACAAATTAACTAACATTCCAACTATTACGAAGATCATTTGTTTACCATAAAGTTCGAAAAATTATCGATCACGCGCCCTAATCAGCCAATCGGATAGCTCGCCCCACTGACGTAATATGGGTGATTTCGGTCATATGGGTAGGGGCGGCTTAAAATTCCGCCGAGAAGTGCGCTGCGATCGGCAGCGATGTGCATTTTTAAAACCTTTTAATAAATTACACGCTTTACGAAGAGCACTTAGATGTGTCAATTAATGATCAGAAGGACCTACTCTAATGACTCAGTACGTTTGTAGAAAATCGTCAAGAGCGTTTCAGGGTCCCTTTAATCTAACACTTATTGCTCTTCTTGAGCACGTGCCAACCACAGTCAGGCTATCAATGTACGCGGATGGCATCTGCATATGGACGTCTGCAGTAACTCGCCTGCAGTTGCGAGCGAGAATTCAGAGAGCCGCCACAAAAACTGCAACCTACCTCCGTTTTCGGAGCCTGAAAATTTCCTCCGAGAAATGCGCACTAATGCGATTTACGCGCAAACTCATGGCCAACTACAGCGTAATGATAAATGACCAAATGATACGCCGGGTCCGATCGTACAAGTTTCTAGGTGTCATAATCGACAGGGGCTTGTCATGGAGCCCTCGCGTATCGTACGTGAAAAAACGGTTGACAGGCATCCGCCACCTGTTCAAGTTTTTCGCTGGCAAGACCTGGGAAATGTCGACAAGTGCCATGTTACAACTGTACAGGGTGCTTTTTCTAGAATTTCTGCGATACAGCTTGCCAACAATAACCAACGGCGGTAAAACGAATCTACGCACAGTACAAAGTCTTCACGCTCAAGTACTCCGGATCTGTCTAGGCCTGCCTCAGAGTGCTTCGGCGGTGGCTACGATAGCAATCGCTGGAGGCCACCTTGTCAAGACCCACATTGAAATTCAAGTGCTGAGGACCCATATAAGGCTTCTAGCCAGGACTCCTCGTCCCCACTTAGCCTCTCTACCAGCGAACCGACCACACACATCTTTCAGCCAAACGATAACCGCATATGCTGAATCATTGCCAGCTTTTTCACTCCGGCTGCGAGGCCTTCGATTCCTCCATGATGCCTCGCTTAGCCAAAAATCAACCTCACAATACCTGGCACCTCGGAAAAAGCTGTTCTATCATCTCCAGCCCTTAAACAGCTCACGGTACTATATTTGTACGAGAACTACCGTAACTCTACGCATATTTACACTGATGGATATGTCCTTCCAAGCAGCTCCCCGGCGGCAATCGCCATACCAGCGAAAGCTACAACAATCACATTTAAGACGACCCACGCGACAACATCGACGGCAGCAGAGCTCGCAGCGCTCTTTACTGCCCTTCATCACATTGGGGATGAACCGCCACATTGTCCGAATACACGGATGAACCGTCTATTGTCCCCTTTACGACGCGGACCACACGAACAACTAATATTTCATATTACAGAGACGTTACACCATATAAGTGATGCAGGCCATCAAATATACTTCCAGTGGCTTCCAAGTCACTGCGGGATTATCGGCAATGAACGGGCGGATCAAGCTGCCCGCTCAGCCCATACTGAGGAGCACCTCGTCCCATTTCCTCTTTCTAGAACTGACGCAGCACGGAAGCTCCGCCTACTTGCTCGGCAGTGCACCGCGTCGCAATGGAATGAGCCACATTTAAGAAATACGCGACTGTACTCACTTGATTCCGCATTACGTCTTCGAGCACCATCACAGCTTCACCGTAGAGACGCCAAGCTTTTATATCGACTGTGCTTGGGCGTTGCCTTTACCAAAGCCCATGCATTTCGCATAGGGATGACCGACACCGCTACCTGTGACCAATGCGGCCCCGAAGAATCAATTGACCATATTTTGTGCGCCTACCCGCAGTACAGCCCACAGAGGGAATGCTTTCACCATGAACTTGACCAGGTGGACAACCAACCTCTATCGGAAAAAAGAATTTTACACTATCGAAAGGACCTACCGTCACAGAAGGAGGCCGGGCAAGCACTATTGCGCTTTTTGCCATCTACCGGCCTTTGTGAACGTCTTTAACTGGAACGCCTCTTGTATGTGTGTGCCTCCGTGTGCGTGTTTTTTTTTGTTACGTTTTCCTCTGTCCTCTTTCTAACTCCTATCTCCCATCCCCAGTGTAGGATAGCAAACCGGAGGCTGATATCTGGTTAACCTCCTTGCCTTTCCTCTTTATCTCTCTCTCCATAACCTGGTATATTTAACTCAATGTTGAATTTGAACCTAAGGAAATCTCCGAGTGGACATGGCATACCTCACACATACTTAAAACGTTATGCTAAATGTATGGCTGAGTTTCTTGTGGGATATCCTTTTTTTCTACGGGTATACTGTATGAACTTTTGTTTAAACAAGGTTATAAACAGTTCACCATTGATTTTTGACCAATTGTTTTAACAAATAAATGTTCCAAGTTATTAGAGCACGTTGACGCAAACACATAAACACTTCCTTTGATATAAATTGGATTATCTCATCAATTCAATATAGATTTAGATGGAGTTTCTAAACTACAACACAGCTTATCAAAATAGCCTATTTGTCCACAGTCATTAACGACCGAACTTAGACCGAAAACTTTATTATTTTGAGAAAGCTTTGCATGACATGGTCCATCCTAAGTCCGTCCTAATTTAAAAGCTGTCCCACACAAAGTGTACAAATTTTACGACTTGTAACGGGATTCAAGCTTACCTGAGCTCAAGGCAGCAATATGTTCTCTTTAATGACACATCCTCGTGAATATCACCGGTGCTTCCTGGCATCCCACCAGGCTCCTATCTGGGGCCCTTATTGTTTGTTCTCTCTATGATGATATTACTGATTATTTGAGTGCTAACACAAGTCTGTATGCGGATCATTTTGTTGTATATTCTTCGACTGTTCCTCGCCAGGATCAATATAATCTGCAAACACAAGTAGATAAGCTGGTACCGTAGTGTATGAACTGGTAGATGGCTGTAAATCATAAAAGTGCGCAGTTGTGCGTCGCGAACAAAAATCCCGCCGTACATTTCACGTATAAAGCAGACAGAATTGTAATTTCTCTGTTCACGAGTTTAAGTATTTCGGTCACTATATAAGTGTGGATACAAGATGAGGTCATAGCATTAAGTGTGCCACTAATAATGCAATGACTAAATTCTAGTATCTAAAACAGTTACGCCGACATGCTTTAAGCTGCTAAAAACTGGTTGCGTTTAGAACCCTTACATAAACAATTATTCACTGTATGAACGTTGTCTGTGATCATTTAACTGGTATAACATGGACATAAGTGACTACAGGACAAAAAAATGAAGACATGAGGTTGACTTTTAGTTAGCTATGACGGGACATCGATTTACCATTTAATTGGAGAAGCTGGCTAAAAACTAATAGAAATAAACAAAACACGTCGCCCACTTTCAGGCTTAAGATAGTACAAGCTCAGATAAGCAGCCCAGTGTCGAAATACGTCTAGTTTTTGTCGGATTATGCGACCAGGCAGCGTAACTACCTCGATTCAGCGCTATTGGAACATTCGGCAGAAGCCATCTGACGATGACTGTCAACAGTAATCCGTTGAGCATTGAATCACTACATCGACACAACGTATTGTCACCGTCAAAACGAGTTATGCATGAGGCGTGTACTGCGGCGGGATTCCTCGTTCGTGTTCCCCTAAGAACACCCAGTACATCTAGCGCAACCGCCGCGATGTCCGCGTATGACCTCTGAAATGCAAGGCGCGGTGGTGCCTGCAAGTGCTGAGAAACTCGTCATGCGCCAACAGGGCTCGTCCCTCGCACTTCTTTCTGGGCACGCTGCGCCTTCTATATACAAGCACTGCCGAGAAGTCCGCGCTTGGCCTCACGGACGAGAAGCGTGGCGCGCTAGTGCCTTGCAAATGCTGAGAATCATTCTTTCGCGTTCTGCACACTCATTGCCAGATACTCAGGGATCCAAGTTGGCAATCCAAGCGATCCAAGCGATCCAAGTGGGTCCGGTAGCGGCATGGCGAACGGCTGTCTGAACATTACCTGCTTCATCTTGCAGACCTCTGCTTGCGTAGGCCGCCACTATCCGGAGGACTATGCTCTTTCCGCTTGTCGACTGCGTGGCATTCCGGCACGTCTGAACTTGGATTCCACCTTCAACGGCACGTGTGATTTCGTATCACATGAGAACCTGATTAGCGACGACGACGATCTTCATCGGTGCTGGTCAAATTGGGGATGGCAGATTACTGCTGGAACGCTCACGTGGTCCCCGGACGATATAAAGCCAGACTCGCGGCTTCTGCTCTTCAGTGGGTCCGGTAGCGGCATGGCGAACGGCTGCCTGAACTTTGCTTGCTTCATCTTGCAGGTAAACGATAGACACCCTGTACATTGCTTCAGAAGTGACGATCGTTGTTTGCTGCTGCTGCCGGACCCCGAGTGCCTTTTGTGTACCTTTTTTTTTGTTTGTTACATTCCTTGAGAATCTTGCTAATTATGTCGGGTGATGTAGAATCAAACCCTGGCCCAGACACAAAAACTGAACGTATGCTCACAGAACTGCTAGAGGGGCAAACCCGAATAAGCAAAGACTTAGTAAGTCTGACCTCTAAAATTGATGCATTTGAAGATAGGATCTCGAAGATAGAAGCGTGGGCGTCGGCCACCGCTAACGTCGACCACCGTGTGCATACTTTAGAAGAAACAGTCGACGACCTTAGGAAAGCCATCAGACTACTGGACAGAAAAAATGATGATTTAGAAAACGGATCACGTCAGAACAACTTAATAATATATGGCCTGCCTGAGCCATCGGCTGAATCCCCTGAGCAACTACTTACCGCTGTGCTGATGCTTTTTTCCACGAAAGTGAAAATAGAATGCACCTGTGTTGAGCGCTGTCACAGGGTCGGTGCACAAAAAAATGGGAAGGTAAGACCTATCATACTTAAGTTGCTTGATTACAGAGTGAAGACTTCGATACTAAAGAATGCTTTTAAATTAAAAGGGTCAGATACTCGTGTCAGTGAGGATTTTTCTTTCCGTGTGCGCCAGATCCACAAAGCTTTGTGGGATAATTCAGTCAAGCTTAGGAAGAAGGCGAACAAGGTTCGACTGAGCTTTGACACCCTGATAGTAGACGGCGTCCGCTACTCGTGGGAAATACATTAGAAAGTCGCTTATCAGAACTTCCAGCAACATAGCACAGTAGCAGCACAGAGTGACTTCGTGATAGATACAACTTGACCCTTTTGAACATAAATGCACGCAGCCTATTGGACAAACTAGCTCACTTTACTTGGCTAATTGAGTGCCATCAACCATCTCTGATCTATGTCACTGAGACCTGGCTAAACGACTTCGTCACGGAAGGCGAGTTTATGACTCCTAATTGCTCTGTTTTGCGATGTGACAGGTTATGTGGCAGGGGTGGCGGAGTAGCTTTATTTATTCACAAAGCCATTGATTTTGTAGTGCTACCGAGTCTTCCTAACACCGAGTCGGTATGGTGCAAATTATATATAGGTGATATTGTGGTGGCTGCTGGCGCTTTATACCGACCTCCCGATTCTGAAAAAAATATATTTCCAGATTGTTGCGATTATATATTAAAACACAAGCTTCATGACTGTAAATTGATCCTTGCTGATGATTTCAATACACATTGTAATAACTGGAGCACATTGGCTTCGTATGGTCGCGACAGGCCGATTTGTGACTCGCTTATTGACTTGGTTTTGTCGTTAGATCTGACACAGATTGTTTGTGGCGTTACCCGCGAAAGCTCGATCCTAGACCTGATTTTCCTTAACCAGAAGTTACTACAAAACGGATATGACTGCCAAATCATAGAAGGCCTGTCAGATCACAAGGGAGTTCTGCTGAAACTTGATGTCACTTGTGAGCGCAACAAACCTGATTTTCGGATTGTTAATGATTTTTCCCATGCTGATGACAATTCCATTGTTGGTATTCTAGCATCCTCCTATGACGGTTTTTTTTTTTTTCAATGTAGCAGCACTTGCAGTGTGGACGAGTTGTTTGATATGTTTTGCAACACTGTTAAGAAATGCATCTCGCTTTTTGTTCCCAAAAAGTGTGTGAAACGCAACCCGAGGCACCCTTGGCATAATAGGGACATTATTCATCTTATCAGGCGCATCAAGACGCTCCACAAACGTAAAAACGCGAGTCGGAGCAACCAATGCTCAAAACTGCACCTGCTTCAGTCCGAATTAAAAACCAAAATGCACGAAGCCAGACACTTTTATTTCGACACCACGTTATCAACATTCTTGAAAGAAAAACCCATCAAAGTTCTGGAAAACGGTGCTTCCGGCTGCTCACGACACTTCATCACTCACCATAAACTATCGCCCTTGCTCTGATGCGGTGATTATTTCTGAAACTTTCAACACTTACTTTCAATCTGTATTTTGTCGGGATGATGGCGTCGATCCCCCTTTTTGCGTCAACAACACTTTACCAGAGCTTTCTACTCTCGTTATAACTTACACTGGTGTTCTCAACTTATTACTAACAATTGATACCACAAAAAGTTCTGGAGCTGACGGAGTGCCCAACAAATTTTTACAGCGTTACTCTGAATGGAACGTCCGGTACCTGACAATTATATTTAACAAATCTCTTGCGATGTCAACAGTTCCTCGTGTTTGGAAACAAGCTAACATTATTCCCGTCTTCAAATATGGCAGCAAACAGCTAATCTCTAACTACAGGCCTATATCGCTGCTGCCCACGTGTTGCAAAATACTCGAGCACATCATCCATAAGCACATCATTCAATATTTAACGGCAAATAACTTCCTGTCTCCACAGCAGCATGGCTTTCGAGCAGGATTTTCTACAACAACGCAGTTATTAGAATTCACACATGACATCGCCACATCACTAAATAACCGCGGTCAGCTTGATGCGATCTTTATCGACTACTCAAAAGCATTTGACACGGTAAGCCATAAAAAATTGCTTCTAAAACTTGCTGCAATCCTTCCTGGTAATAAACTAATTGACTGGATATCCGATTACCTGCACCTGCGATTCCAATCCCTCACTTTTAATTACAGAACCTCTTCTATAGCCCAGGTTACGTCAGGGGTGCCGCAGGGCTCAGTTCTCGGGCCACTCCTATTCATCATATATGTGAACGACATTATTGAAATAGCCAGAAACACACAAGTGAAAATACGTCTTTATGCAGATGATTGCGTGATATATTCTAACATTCGTACTCTTCGTGATCAAGAAGTGCTTAATAGCCTATGTTCATCCTTTTCAGACTAGAGTAAGACATGGCAGATGAGCATTAACTTCAGCAAGACTGTGGCAATATCTTTTACTAATAAGAAACAGCCCCTAAAATTTACGTATAGCACACAAATATACAGTATTAACGAAGTTAACGAGTTCAAATACCTTGTACTTACTATCACAACTAACCTTATTTGGCATAATCACATCAATATAGTCTTCTCTAAAGCGATGCGAAAACTAGGGTGCCTAAAACGAACTTTAAAACACGGCACTAAAGAGTGCAAGCTTACGGTTTATAAATCACTCATTAGACCTGTTTTAGAGTGTGCTTCTGTAGTGTGGTCGCCTTATCGCATACAGGATATTTCCAAATTAGAATCCATTCAGAAAAAAATTCTTAGATTTTTTTATGGCTGTTACGACCGTATGTTTTCACCGTCATCCCATGCACACGCTTTATCACTGGACCCATTGTCGTTTCGTCGCACGTGTGACCGCCTAATCCTGCTGCACGAGATCGTTCACGGATCATCTAACACCTACTGCGTGAGTAACCCGACGTACTCACCCATTAAACATAGATCCCTTCGTTCCAAAAATAGATTGCTACAAGTTTTCTTTTTTTCCACACACTGTTGAATTATGGAATAACTTAGATGGTTCTCTGCGTTCATTGCCGACTAATCAATTTCAGAAAGAACTGCCTAACCACGTTGGTTGACATGTTATGTTCAAACGTTATGTAACCCACCTCTGCTATGTCTCTAAAATGAGATAGCATTATTTGTAAATAAATAAATAATTTCAATGAAGAGCAGCACATACCTAAAGCATTCATGACGCAGCTCGGTAAAGCATTGGCGTGAAAGGTGTTCATTGAAACGCGGCAAATACTCAGTGAATTTCTGGCACAGCCGGCTGAATAGGCTAGGTTTCTGTTTTTGGGGAACGCTTGGGACGTGGGCTATATTCTTCTCCGTATCGGAGAAACTTAAGGGGCATTTTTTGTCACTGTAGAACGGCACATTCCTACCCAAGTAGCACACAAGATCCTAAAGACGTCATATTAAGGTATAAAACGGATTACCCAGATTTCTGACAACTTTCGACGTTTGAGAGACGTCTTTAACCAGGCAGATTCAATATGTCTTTTTTAAAAGATTTCGAAAACGTTCTCAAAACAATAAATATTCCTACCTCTCTTCGAAACCATGTAAACCATGTTGTGGGCGGAATAACGTCACTTGTTTGCTGTCCCTCTAGTGGCAGGAGAACGAATATATATTAAGCTTGCTCTGTTTTCCCTGCGGCCGTTAGAGGGCTGACAGGTCGTGGCATCATGGCTGGCAGAGCTGTCAGAGGGCTGATGCACCATATCGCGGATTGCTACAAGCGGCAAAGGAACTTGAAGTATTGTGACGATCAGCCGCCTTCGGTGAGCCTCTTTTCGGTTTTGTAGCGCATTTTGTGTTGCTAGTCATTTTTCAGCAAATACGTGAAGTTGGGAGTAGTCAGACCATGTAAATTTACACCTGTTTCAGCGTATTGCTGATGATGAATACGGAGAGAACAGCTTCGTTCATATCCTAGCAGTGCCACCGCAACATCTGACTTTTATTCATTCTGTTCGTCAGTATTGGAGTTCTACCGCGAATACCTGAAGTAGACATAGTTCTTCGCGGGCGACATTGCAGCTTACGGATCCTTATACTCTTGCTTACAATAGGACCTTTTTACAGCTTCCACGGAATGCTCTTGTCCATGAACTCGCGTATACAGATGAGCGAGGTATGACCGTTCCTGCTTGCTGTCAGCACTAAGATATTTTCGTATAAGCTTGTCTGAATTGTCGCCGTTCTTCGAGCGATGGCTTAAACAAAACGGGCGTCGTTAATGCTGTGTATTATCGAACGAGAACTAGCACATTTCCGTGCTGTATGCGAGAGAATTTCTTTGCCGACCGCTACCTGATTGGGCCTACTGCTGATGCCTCGCCCGCTTGCTTGTGCATTTGCTCGCTTGCTCGTTTGCCCTTTCGTTTGTTCTCGTTCGCTCACTCCCTTGCTCAGTCGCTCGCTCGTCCGCTTGTTGGTTTGTTCGCCCGGTTCCTGTGCTCGCTCGCACGTTATTTTGTTTGCTCACTAGATCGCACGTCCGTTCGTTTATTCAGTGGTGGAGAAGCGAATGTTGCCAGGTGAAACTGCAAGAATTCGCTAACTTTATTCTCCCTGCTCGCGCTGCCCTGCCCACGTTTAGCGCCGCCACTGAGTCCTCGCAGTACAGACGAAGTCTCAGCAGAAAACATCGCGTAGCATATTTGCATCAGAAATTCTGAACAGGGCCGGGGAGGGAACAAACAGAAGGAGGTAACGTTGAGCGTATAGTGTCTGCTGTCGGGAAAAGTCGTCAGCGTTCGGATAGTAGTTCAATTGACGGGAAATCTCGATGGCGGATATGAGAACCGCCCAAAAGGTAAGAGCGTAACGCCGTGATGTGTTCGGCAGCACTGAGACGAAAGAGCATGATGAGGGTCGGAGACCTAATTAATAACGCCAGCGGACGCGTCGAAAAATTAGTCTCAAAGCACGGGCTGAATGGCGGTACCACCAACCCGTGGTCCAGAATGACAGGGTACAGCTAAAACCGCTGTCAAGCGGCATCAGAGCGATCTGGTGCGTAATCAACACAATGCACGGGTGCGCGGCATGAAATGCTTAGTGTGGGAGAAGACTGCAATCGCAAGGACATCTTGCAGGTGATCTGAGTGAACGCAACACGGTGTTGACATCACAGCTTACTTCGTACGACATCACCTGCGGATCGAGCACGAGCAGTAGACCAATGAAAGCCACGGCTCAACAGGCGTCGTCCACAGACAAGGAGGAGCTTCGAGGTGATGTTACGTCACAGGAAATACAGGTGAGCAGCTCGGCAGCGTGAAAGAAGCGCTGCGATACACGCTGGCTTCACTTAGTGGAGTGCGCATAATGTTGCAGACGGAATCTCGTGTGCAATGAGGCGGCCGTGAGGACGGGGCTGCGCATACACTAGACGGGACAGCGTCAGTGGCAGCGGTGTCTTTTTGTGTGACCGCGCGTGTATCTTTCGATGTCGGAGGGGGACTACTTGGCCACGAAAACCAGGTGGCGATCACGGCAGTGCTTTGACACGTGGCAGTACGTAGCCAGTTTGTCTGACGCACACAGCATCTACCTGGGCGCCGTGGTGAACGTTATATCGTGCGCCAGTGGTGGGATCGGCGCTTATTGTTTGTGGAGCCATGGTGCTAAAGCCTGGAGAAGCTGGGCACTCTACGCCACTAGGAAAGGCGGAACAGTTGTGAGAACGTTGGCGAATCGAGTCCTGCAGGTTTCGCACAAGTGAATCAGTGAAGTTATATTACCGCTTCAGGTAGGCGCCACACGAGTGACCGAAGTGTGCAATATATGTTCGTGGTCCTAGAGGCTGGACATCACAGTGGCAAGCAGGAGGGAGCATGAAGTCATGCCATGCACTTAATAAGCGCGCCTACAGCTTTAGTAACCAGATGGCAGGCCTTCGATGCCAGTACCCAGTATTCAGAGAACGGTGGTTCCAGGTTGCAGTGCACCGTGCTTCCTTTAGGTCGGAGCGCTTATGCTGACAGCTCCTTGGTTGACTCCGTGCTTGATGGCTGCACTTGAAATGTTAGAGAATTTTTTGTTTCACTGCTCGCTGTCACCATTGTGGCGGAGAAGGGGATGTTGCTACGTGGTGGCGGAGATCACAAGAAGAAACTCACTTTATTCTTCCAGCTCGTGCGATCGCCCCGGGCCTACTGCCTTGCCCAAGTTCGTCATCGTCAACGAAATGGAACATCGGCGCAGCCACACTTTTTCGTACGGTATTGGCCTTTCCTTAAGCGCAATGTTGCCTACCTGCACCTGCAGTGGCCTTGAATCTTTTTACACCACGCGGATAAATTCACCAAGTCAGTGTTTAGCTGGGAAGGTAAAGTGCCTAAACGGCAATTAGAAGTAAACTACATTGTATTATCAGCATGTACTAGAAAGTCAGTAGATGAAGTGAGACATCCAGGGAGATCATTATTGTAGAGTAAGCATAAAAGCGGGTAATAGAGCCTCGAGGGACAGCAACATTGGTGGTCATTATGGGAGAATAAACACCTCACATAGTGACAGTTTCTTTTTGGTTGTGCAGGTAACTTCAAAACAACCTTGTTGGGTGCCATTGTTACTATACGCATCCATTTTTCTGCATAATATGTTATGAACGACGGAGTCATATGCTTTGCTAACATCAGCAAACAGAGCCGACATATTTCCCTTTATCAATTTCTAATTTGCATCTATCAGTGAAAGTTATAATGCAAAGTTAGCAGGATTACCCTGTCGAAAACCAAATTGTTTTTAGGGTAGTATATGACATTCAGGGTGATAATTGAACACCCTTACTGCAATGTTTTTTAACTAGCTTGCTGAAGAATTGAAGACCGGTCTATAGTTGATCATTAAAAATATGTCACCCTTCATAATTAAACTTATTTTGCTAAGCTTCAGTTTTTTTTGTTGTTGTTAGATGCACCCGTTTCGAAAATGTAAATAATAACATAAAAATACGTGTTCGATGTTGTCAACTATTGGCTTGACACGGCTTCCATGAATTCTAGTAACTTCCACATTGAAGATCGCACCATGCAGTTCGCCAGCTTACACAGAATAAAATGATGAATTGCTTGAATTATGAGATGATAGGTGAATCCCATGGCAAAGCGGATGAAGAAGTAGAGAAAAAAAGTGGTGAAAAAAAGTGGCAACCTAAGTTTCACAAGCAAATGTGGCACCGTCTTGCAAAACGTGTGTTATCTGAGGGCTAACGGGATTCTTAAGAATTGATTATTCGCTATTGCTTTTTAATATTGGAACCGAAACGAATGATGTCATTCTCGCAATAGCATTACTGTTCATTTTTAATAGGTTGTTGAGTATTCATGACCGCCAGTCCGCCCGGTAGTAAGCCTGTAGAGTCTGTGCAGGAGTAGGTTTATCTAGGTCACTCACAGAGTTCCCTGATCGCAAGAACGAAATTTACAGAATAGTAACATAGGGTTAGAGTGCATACGGCATGCATTACCGAATCGTTGTAGCAAGCCTACCGCTCTCGTTTCAAAGTGTACGACCATTGCATTCTACCTGCGCTAACATATGGGCCAGAAACTTGGAGCTTAACAAACAAGCTGGAGAACCAGTTAAAGGGACGTTAAGGGCAAATACTAAGTCAAGCTAAAGTGATAGATTAGTGCTCGAGAATCTCTAAGGCGTCAATATTATCGCGAACAGAGCCCTAATAATCAATAAATTGAGGCAAATGCAGGACATGATCAGAGACTCCGCCTTGCCCAATGATGAAAGCCCTCCTCAGTTAAATTCTGTCACTAGTGCTCAACTACTCGCTGCAAGGAACATCCTTGTGTTGCATTATAAGAATAAATAAAATGCTACTTGTAAGGTTCAATTTCATTTTTAGAAAAAAAAAAGAACTCATTGAAATTGCCGTTGACAACGACGCGGGCGCTCGAAAGGTTTCGTTTGCACTCGGCCCTGCGCCAAGCGCTTTCACGCTTTGACTTCACGCTTTCGCATTTCAGCACTTTCCTGATCGCATAGTGCGGCGCTGGTATTGCTGGCTCGCGAAACTCGCACAAACTGCAAGTAGCCGAGAATTCGACTTCCATGTGATGTCGCGGGATGCCCAACGGTCCACGCCACTTGACTTAAAGCAGCTGCAGCCGCGAACCACCGTTCTGTCTTGACTCGGTACCGCCATCTGTCGGGCGCCATATTACTCGCCGACGGCAGGCAGCAAAGCGTTGTGATAGCGCGTACAACGTCACCGCTGCCCCGCTTAGATGGCGGGAGATTTGAATTTCGAAACAGGCATTCGGACCATTCCCATGCAATTTTCTCGTAAACCAACTCTTTTCTTGGTATGAAACAAGCGTTCCGAGGTTTCTGGGATGGTATTCAAACAGTGCACGTCAATTTAGTATTTGCCTTTATTGTCCCTTTAAGGACCGCGCAAAGAGCGATGGAACGAAAAATGATAGGCCTAACTTTGAGGACGAGTATGGTGGGGCAAAAGAAGATAGCAGACATTCTAGTTGGCAGTAAGAGAAATAATTGAGTTGGGCATGCCGTGTAATGTGTACGGTAGGTAACCGGTGTACCATTAGAGCTACAGAATGGGTGCCCAGGGAAGGAAAACACAGTCGCGGATGGCAGAAAATTAAGTGGTGTGATGAACTTAGGAAATTCGCAGGCGTAAGTTAGAATCAGCTAGCACAAGAGAGGCATAATTGGAGATGGCTGCGAGAGCCCTAGGTTCTGCAGAGAACGTAAAAATACATGGATGATTATTGTGATGAAGTATATTGCAGTATTCCTTGCAGCGCTACTTGAAACGCGGAATAAATTTCAGCGGTCTTTAGCCTTTTATTGCGATAGCAATTACATGGACACTCCAAGCGCATTGCTGCCGTCGCCGTCGCCGTGAAGCTCTGTATAAACGCCGTCACCGTGCGCCCTACACTACTGATGTGCGAGTGAAAGCGTACGAGGGGAGACGATCACGGCTCAGTCTTAGCCGCGCGAAAGTGGCGGAAGCGGAGAGGAAACGCGCCGTCTTCCCTGGCGCGCGAGGCACCCAACGTTGCGAGGCAGCGAGGTGAGGGAGGAGGGGGGCGTTTTGCTCCGGTTGCAACTGCGCATGTGGCGGCTGCGCGCTGTCGCGCGGCCGTATCCTGACAGCGATCTGCGTTAGGGCAGAATCCGGGTGCGTCGGCGGCTCGAAGCTTTGTGCGGGCTGTGGGCTCTCGGCGCTCACTTTGCGCTGGAACGATAGACAGCAGGAAGAAAACTTCGCTCGCTGCTGCTGCCGCATTTTCTCACGCCAGCGTTTGACGGCGAATGCCCGCGGTCATCGCGTGTGATGTGTTCATGTTTGCTGTGCGCGCTGGCACCATGCTTCTTTATTTAGTTAGCAAGCGAATGTTTACAAGTTGATACGGCCGATAAAAGTACTGTCCTTACTTCGTATGGCTCTCTGCTAATTTGCTATCGCAATCGATGCTTCGCCTTTCGGGCGAAACTTATTTTGTACAGTTTATGCTTTCTTTACGGAATAACAGCATATGGCAGCGGCGGCAGAAACGTGTCTACATCGCTAACGGCGAAACTGCTCCTATTGCAGATCGTACTTCAGCTTCCTGAGCCCCCCTGCGACCGGGAATCTAGAAAACCGACAGTTCTGCTGCTGGGACCCCACGCCATTGTTGAAGACATCACCACCGAGCTTGATCATCGAATGCCAGGCGTGCTACTGTCTGCGCAATCTGCCGCCAGCGCGCTGCCATCAGCCCTGAGACAATCTGCGCAGGCGCCGACTGAGAGCCTGTACAAGATAAAACGCGAGCGCTTGGACAGTTCGGCTACTTGGCTGCGGCGGCAGCAACGTGTCTACATCGCTAACGGCGAAACTGCTCCTGTTGCAGGTTACTGCAATATTACTTAAAGTTGAACTGCATTGTGCCAAAAGCCACTGCCGCTGCTGCCTCCTCTGCTGTTATTGATTGCTTGTCTAGGAGTACTTTGTGTCATTTTGCTGAAATGTCCGATCACGAAAACCAAGTGTCTAGCGTGTGTTCGTCCTGTAAGTCACCTGTAAGTCACCTGTTCGTCCTGTCAGTCATGACGATGGGCCTCGAGTGACACGCACGGATTTTCAATACGCATATCATTTCGGTAAATGTGCGGGCGTGACAGAGAAATCATTTAGAGCAAAAAACAGTGCTGCAAAGCAATCGTGGCGCTGCCTCATGTGCAGGGAAAATGTTTCTCGCAGAAGTAGCAAAGAAGGCAATGATCCTGATCTTGATGTCAGGCATGCTCTTGCCTCTATCCTCGAGAAACTTGATAATTTGCCAGAATTAACAAAAAAAGTGGCAGAAATGGAAGAATCTGTGCAACATGTGTCTAAAAAGTTTGATGAATTTGAAAGACATGTTTTCCGCCAGGACACTGAGATCAAGGCGCTGAAGAAGAAAGTAGTGGAACTAGAAGCAAACGACGACATGACCCAAGTAGTGCAAACACAGCTGCAACAAGATGTTAACGACCTTGAGTACCGAAGCAGGAAACTTAACTTGGAGATACACGGCATTGCGATTGGACCCAACGAAAATTTACTTTCCTTATTAAACGCTATTGCCCCGAAGCTTGAAGTCCCGCTCTTAACGGCAGAAGACATTCAAACAATACACAGATTGCCTGCTCGACAGGGTAGGACGCCGAGAATATTCGCACGTTTCGCCAGACAGACAAGAGACTCATGGCTGAAAGCTGAGAACAAAGCCAAAAATGGTGAACCGCGCATCATCATCCAGGAAAACATGACTCGATATAACAGACTTGCTTCGAACTGCGAAAGAAAGGGAAAAGGATAGCGGTTATCGTTTTGTCTGGCATACGAATGGGAAGAACCTCGTCCGCAAAGATGAAGGAATGAATGTAATTCATATCAAAGGAGCAAACGACCTGGACGATCTTAAATGAGTACTACGTAAGCACAGTACGTAAAGAAAGAAAAAAATGATAGTGTCCGTATGACCTTCCAAATGACCTGAACCGCATTGCTTCGTCTTTTTCATCTGCATCCATTAAAGCTGTACATATCAATGCACGATCAGTGAAAAATAAAGCAGAATTGCTAGAAGAATTCTTCAGTGAATTTCAATTTAAGTTCTCTGTGATAATGTTGAGTGAAACATGGAGCACTAGCGCAGATAATGCCTATAGAATGGCAAATTATAGAACATACTACCTTAACAGACCTGTTGGTCGTGGCGGGGGAGTAGCACTACTGCTGGATGCGAATGAAAATTGAAATTTTGAGCCCATTCAGTACAATTACACCGGATTATGAGATAATGTCATTGTGTTTGCGTAAATTTCTTTACTCTGTCTGTTACCGCCCACCAAGCGGAAATGTAGCTTTTTTAAATTCTACGACAATTTTCTGCGTTATGTAGCAGACGGTGGTTACACGCTTATTGCTGGAGGTGATTTCAACATCGATTTGAGCAGTGATAATCATTGTACTAGAGAATTTAAGATGTTATTGGCTTCGGATGGTTTTATGAATGCGCTCGAAACACCTACTAGAATAACAGTTGAAAGTCAGTCTACTTTCGATTTGTTCATTACTAATTTCTCCCATCCTAAATTCGAGACTGGTGCTTTATCATGCCCTATCAGTGACCATCTACCAGTGTTCTTGTGCATGGAGACGGTAACCCAAACACTAAAACAGCCAAAAGGTATTACATACCAACGTATAACCAATGTTACTCTTGATAATTTTCGGGATGCTGTTAAGAAAGTTGATTTTACGCATATTGCTTGCCTTAATAATGCCAATGAAGCCTATGATAAGTTTATTGATCTCTTTAAACACCTATACCACTCCTACTTTGCCTCTAAAACATATAAACAATCTCGAAAAATTTGCAAACCGTGGAACACCCCTGAGTTGCGAAATGAAATTAAGTATAAAAATAAGCTATACAGAAGGTTTATAATGACACGTGCGGCAGAAGATCTGCATTTATTTAACCAGTTTCGAAATAGGTTAAGACACTGCGATCAGCTCGAACGGAATATTACTCCATGCACATATCTAGACGTGAAGAAGGGCCGCCATGATGTGATTTGGACCCGTCTAAACTCACTGCTACATCGTAATCAGTCACAAAACTATGTGCATAATTTAAATATTGGTGGTAAAGAGCTAACGGGAACTGAACTCGCAAACGCCTTCAATAATTATATTACAAATAGAAAAACTAATGGGTCGTTGTCGGAAATATATGAGCACATAAACTTTCATAATGATAATACAATATTTTTAGATCCTGTGACAACGGATGAAATACTGTTATACTCAGCCTAAAAAATAGTAGATGCCGAGATATTGACGACATTCAGATAAAGCCAGTAAAATATGTTGCAGATATCATAGCGCCAACCATCACACATATTTTTAACCTTTGTTTAGCTATATCGATATTTCCAGAACAAATGCAGATTGCAAAAGTAACTGTTTTGTATAAAAAGGGAGATAGAAATGATTTCGGCAATTATAGACCTGTGTCCATACTACCTGTCTTCTCCAATGCACTAGAAAAACTTTTGCACTCTAGATTTACTAAATTTATACATAAATACAATTTGCTAACACCATGTCAATTCGGATTCCGAAAAAACAAATCTACTGATCTGGCGCTCTTAGAACAAGAAGAGTACATTCTGTCACAATTTGAAAACAGATCTTTTGTGATTGGAATGTTCGTCGACTTCTCAAAAGCGTTTGATATTGTGAACCATGAATTACTTCTAGAGAAAATATGGTACTACGGAATCCGAGGACAGGCTGCAAAACTAATAAAACCTTACTTGTCTAAAAGGCAACAAACGGTTAACATACATAATGCATATTCAGAAGTAAAACCTGTTTATTCTGGTGTCCCACAAGGCAGTATAATAGGACCACTACTCTTCAACATTTACCTTAATGACATTGTAAACATTAACCCAAATGCCAGATTCATAATATATGAGGATGATACAAGCACTTTTTCTCCGGAAATGACATTCACGAACTCATACAATCGTGCAACACGCCGATGATCTCGCTGGAGAAATTGTCCCAATCTAATCATATGCGCGTTAATGAGGGCAAGACAAAAGCGGTAATCTTCAGGACGAATATAAACTGGTTCCTCCTCTCAAAAGTATCCTATTTAACTCCAAACAAATAGAAATAGTTGACCATTTTAAATGTCTTGGTGTAGTATTTTCTTCAACTATGTCATGGACAGCACATGTGGACCAAGTTGTCAAGCAATTAGCTAGAATAACTGGCACAATTGGCTGCTTTAGATACATTCTTCCTAAACCAATTAAACTGCTTCTCTACAAATCATTATTTTATTCTCACATTAACTATTGCGAGCTGGTATGGGGCACTGCAACACCGTCCTGCCTACAGAAAATTTATATTTTGCAAAAAAAGTTTCTTCGCAATGTCTTTAATGCAAATTACGGAACAACCACCAAACACCTTTTTTCTTGAAACTGGTATAATCAAAATTTTTAATTTGTATCAGTATCGGCTCAGCGTTCGTTTTAAAATAGAAACAAGAAATAATATAAGTAACATTCGGCACCTAGCCAACTTACAAGAAAATAAAGAGTTACCCTTTCAGACACCCCGAAAACTGGTTGGTGCCAACAGCACGCATCAATACCGGGAAAGAGCGCCTTCAACACACTTCCTTCCCTACTCAACGCGTACGAATCTGCTAACATCAACTTGTTTACCTGTACCCAACGAGATATACGTGCCATGTGCAATTCATATGCACACGAGTGTGCCATTGAATATTCACTAGGTATAGTTAATGCTTAATATAGGATGTTTTCTTTGTTCTATATTTATTGTTTCCATTATTCTTTGTCATTTGTGCTGTTATTTTATGTTATTTGACGATTATGTTAAAGTGTAATCCTGCTTCTGACGAAGCAACTTGGTTTCCGCACATGTAAGTGCAGATTAGATTTTGTTTAGTCTTCGTATGTTCTTGCTATGTTGTTGTTGTTTTTTTCTTTATCATGAAGCCATCATGTCAGTTATGCGATTGCCTGTCGCTGCTGCTTTGTATTTCGGAGCTGCGGCCGAGTCAAGCTGTTTACGACAGCTTTTTCTGCAGCTCCCCCTGTCTGTATATTTTGAGGCAGAAATAAAGTTATTATTATTATTATTATTATTATTATTATTATTATTATTATTATTATTATTATTATTATTATTATTATTATTATTATTATTATTATTATATTTTAGTAGTTTCCGGCAGATTGATCCACAAGTGCATTTTTCACAAAGTTGCTTGAAGCGAACTATGTTGAGAGAGTGGTTGTGATAAAGCCAGTCTCATGTGAATGTAGACAAATGGCTTCTGTAAGGACCCGCATCTGTGTGCCTCTAGGAGACGTTAGTGCTTTGTCACAGACACATTTGTGACTGGCTGGTACGTAACACCTGACAAGTGGTATTTCAAAAATACTGAGTTCGTAGAATGGCCTCGAGGGCGTAGTTCCTTTTAGATGCGTTCGCTTTTACTTATGGCACGCAGAATGTTGTATCAAGTAATGATTAAGCAGAAACATTTGCTTACACTGAACAATCTAACTTTTCTTTACAAAGTCATGATTTCAAGCATCCTGCAAATTTGCAGAAAGTATACTTCTGCTCTATGACTGACTGGCTTACGCTGCCTGTTCTTGAGCATGCCCAGATAAAGTTTGTATCTTCCTTCTTTTCCACCACTGTGTGACTGTTCATTTGATAGTCAGCGTTTGTGTTTTCTCTTGTCCGAGTTCCCTCTTAGCGCTGAACACGTATCCACAGTGCTTAAAACGGTATTTAAGGACATACGAAAAAAAAATTTACCTTAAAGCGGCGACAAAATGACACAATCTGTTTAAAAGTTGTTCGGGAAACATCGATTGCACTGCTTTCATTTGTGTGCTAACCTGAACGCAATACACTATACAGGGAGTCTGGCAAGGTTCCCTATGCCCCCGCTAGTAAAAGTTGAAGTCGATGGCTTCGAGGAAAGGGTCGCAGACAATGGCGCTCGTGAAGTAGGCGGCGAGTCCCATCAGGATGCAGAGGGGCAGGGCGGGCACCGGCTTGCGGAAGATGACCAGCAACGCGACCGTGAGCAGCACGCCCACGAGCACGGAAATGTAGCATGCGACGATGCCGACTACGGTGCCATGCCGGGAGGCCTTGCCCAGAAGTATGCTGTAGAAGATGAAGTCGCCCAGACCCAGCTTCAGCCCATGCTCCAGGACGTCCTGTTGACGAAAACGTAGCAACTCGGTAACTCTGTTTTCAAACGGAGATGTGACCCCGAGAGTGTCGCACCTCTGTATGACACTCCCAGGGAGGAACAAATGTAGAGTGGTAGATAACCGGTGGTCCAATACAGTTACAGAGTAGTTGCCAAGCGGAATGGAAGCATAGTCGGGATGACAGCTTACTAGGTGGTGTGATTAAATTAGGAAATTTTCAAGCTCAACGCGGTGCCAGTACAGCTGACAAAACACAGGGATAATCCGAGATGAATGGGAGAGGCCTTCGTAATGCAGTGGATATAAACAAGATGACGATCGTGAAATAGAGGCCCCGTGAGTTTATCGTTTTGAATACTTCGGTAATTTACAGTACACTGGTTTGTAAATACAGCAAGACATGTAGTAAGAAGTTGTCTGTAAATGCTGTTTAGCTCCTCTAACTAGGCCATGTTATCTCTCTTGTCCCGCCAATTTCGTCATTCTGTTGTGGGTGTTTATTAGATTTGTTCTCGGAAGGCCTAATACGTATAGCAGTGTTACGTGCCTATAAAGGTATTTCTGTTCTTGTTTGATCTATTTCAATGAAACTTCTGGAAGCAATTAGCTGTATCTTACATAATTAAAAGAGCGCAAATAGACGCACTAGTGACCGCGCAAATACCTATACACGCTTACCCGCCAGATACGTCCACCCCACGCGTATCTAGTGTGTGAGCGTGGTCGCAAGTGTGACTATTTGCGCTGTTTTAATTATCTAGGACGTGTTACCAACCGCTCCAAGAGCAAGTTCTTTCGTGATATGTTGTACACCGTGGTGCGTACCTGTCAAGTTTAGAGGCCGCCGTGTGCACCCAGACAGTGTGGCATTGGATCCTACACCCTCGGGTATAGCAGCGCATTGCGAAAACCATACACCCCTCCGGCCCGGTAAAGTAGAAGGAGCTATAACTACATTTGTACCAATCGCGATTATGTGCATTTTATTGTATCTATAAACAAACAAATAAAAATAAAATAACACAATCAGCGGATGAGAAAACGACATGTGAGAGCCGGCCACGCCGTTTCAAAAGGCATAAAAAGCAGAAGGAAACGCTTACCAACAGTTCCAGCACCGACTTTGCCAGCTAATGCATTATTCCTGGAACCACAACCGCTTTTAAGTGTGCTCGTACACGGCATTTCTTACGTTGAAGTTAGCCCTGTCATGTCCCCTTTTGTCTTCGTATTTTTCCGCCGCAGTTTTTGAATCAGCACGACTGAGCAACTCAAACAACAGCGTACACCTTTGAACGCTTCATTTAGGAAGCGTACCTTCTAACGCTCTTCGCATGTACCCAGTGGTAGTTCATAAGATAACTTCGCCGTAAAACACAAATATTGGCACCCTCGCTGGAGAACTAGCCTAATTAGCTGTGCGAAGTGAACAAGTTTGTAAGGGCTGTGCTGTATTGTCTTCTTTTTTTCTGCTACTTCCCTGAAATATTGTAGCGATATCTGACCTTAATTATTTGGCCGTAATTAAGGTCAAATTGAAAGGTCGTCAAACCCCACACGATCATCTGATTTCCTGCTTATATGAGAGAAATCACCGTTGCTACCGCGAACCTCAACGAATCTACCCTCAATGCTGCACGTGGACTTCCCCACCGTGCTGCCACAAAACAAGAAGACGCTGAGGTTCCTAATTGCAGGGACCGCCTCCTCATGTACAACGATCTAACCAACCTAACCAACCATTTCTACCTAGGAAGCAGGGTCTCCCCCTCTCCGCACAGTAAACTAAATAGAGCTCATGCCATTTCACTAAGGCTCTTGCAAGCAAGAGCTTATCCGCGCGCACTATTAATCAGCAAGATTTATACAGAGTTGTCAACTTCTACAACATGCGAGAAATGTAACGACACCATAGATCTTAGTCATATGCTCGGCGTTGCTCCGTTTTACTCAGCTCAAAGACAACACTGAAGAGCAGCTCTACGCGCGGTCACACATTAGAAGAACAGCTATGGGTAGCCCAACGGGCCCACGAAGCGACCCTTTCGGTCCCAACATGAGAGTGGCCGCTTCGGGCTAGGAAACTAGCGCGAACTTATGGAATTCAATAAAGTTTTTCCATCCACCATCCATGTGACCTTATAGCGGCATCGATCACCGTTATCGGTTAGCTCGTTGCTTATGACGCCGCAGTGACTTCGAAGCCACTGAAATATCTCGTGGTGTCCATTCTCGACCAAGATTCTCCATTAGTTCTCCCTAAACAAACTACCTTTCCAAAACAACCAGCTGAACTACATGAACTCTTCACTCCACCTTGGCCTCCGAACTGGACTCTGCAGACGCCAGGCTACCCTGCCTTGTCGGCTATGGCTAGGAGTGGCTCTTACGAGGTATTCTGCTTTTCGCAATGGAATGGCAGGCAATGCCTCGTGTGATGACGGTGGCCGTGAGCGGCCCTTCAATGGGCCCGGTGTGCCTGTCCTCGTTACAGTTTGCAGAGACGACCGCTCGCTCTGATCAAAGACCAAGTAGCGTCATCATCTTCATCACGAACCATCACCAGTCATCATCGCGCCGAGCACTTCGCGCGGCTCGAGTCGCAAACAGAAGAGCGTGCTTTCGCTCTAAACCGGGCTCGTCGCCACCTTCCAGAGTAGGGTCTCGTCGGTCGCCGACGCGTCTTCCTGCTACCATTACCAGTGAAAATCGTTTTGTAACGCCGACCTCAAAAGCCATCGCAGGTCAGCGAGACAAAGGCACTGCTGCAGTTTTATCAGAAACGGCAGATCTGCGCAAGAGCCATAGCCAGAATTCGTTTTTGCTTCAAGACACATTAATTACGGGCTTTACGTGCCAAACCCATGATCTGATTATGATGCGCGCGCTATTAGGAGACTCCGGATTAATTTTTACCACTTGGCGTTCTTTAACGTGTAGCTGAATCTAAGTACACGGGTGTTTTTGCATTCCGTCTCCATCGAAATGCAGCCACCGTGGCCGGGATTCAATGACCTGACCTCGTGCTTAGCAGCGCAACACCAAAGCCACTAAGCAGCCACGGCGAGTTGTGCTTCAACTGCTCCTTGTGCTGTTCCTTATAATAGTAACCTGCATCTGGTCTTCTGCCTGTATCCCCACCACACACGCTGTCTCCCTATGCTTTCATGTATTTTGTGCCCCGCTCCTTCATTCCCTAGTGTAGAGTAGCAAGCCTGATGTACCAGTCTGGTTAACTTCCCTGGTTTTTTCCTTTCTTCTGTATCTTTTTCCCCTTTCAATATAGCCAGCTAAAGGCATATGGTTTATGTGTCTCTTATATGCGGCTGCGTTAAAAAATGCATTCGCGCAATAGAAACACAATAGTTAGTCAATAAAGTAGCACACCAGTTGCAATTAACTTCGAGCTCAGCCGTGGATGCAGTCACGCAGGAGTGACAGAGGAGAAGTAATGGTCCATACATTCTATGTTGCCCAAATATATAGACACGTACTTCTGCCTGGCACTAGTACACGTAGGGATATTACGCGAAGCATACTAGCCGCACAACCACGCTCTTCCTTGCTACGCCGCGCGCGGCCGCGTATCTACCATATGACGTCATAACCATCGCAAAAGCGGAGGCTCAACTCGTGCGCTCGCTTGCGGCCGCGTAGCTACATAGCCGGGTCTCAGCTCGTGCGCTCGCCTGCGGTCGCACAGATGGTACTGCGGCCTAACTCCCGCTCCTCCCGCTAGGGCACTGAAGTCACAACAGCTGCAAGCCGGGCTCAACTCTTGCGCTCGCCTGCGGTCGCACAGCCGGTGCTGCGGCCTAACTCCCGTTCCTCCCGCTAACGCATGAGTTGTTTCCTCGTCTAGCCGAACCAAATATAGCCACGCAACAGCAGTTCACCAGGCTAAACAGTGGTTCAACAACTAAAATAAAGGCTAGTATGCGTCGCATCCTGGGCTTAACCTTAGCTAAGCCACAGCAATTTTTTTTTATTTAGGAACACCACTAAACGCCCACACATGATGCTATTGCATAGGCGGGAAGGGAGCGCATAAGCGGTGCAACTTATCGCTTATATACACTGTTACACAATTAGATGCATTATGTTGTCTACAAAAGCTTGAGGAGAACACACAGATAAAAATAAAAATGAAAGCAAATTAGAAAAAAATAAGCAAGAAAGTTACAAGATGTAAGGAGCAATTTGCAATTATACAAACACACAAAATAATTACACTGCGACATACATTTGTGCACTATGGAGAAAAAAGCACTGGCTATGATATGAATGAAAACACTGGCTGAGAAAGCACTAGTGAATAAAAAAAACGCTAATTGTCAAATAATGAGACATGGAAAACTGTGATAATAAAACACGGCCAATAACAGAACAAGTGTAATACGTAACAATTATTACAGGGACGTTTGTTCGTTCGTTCGTTCGTTCGTTCGTTCGTTCGTTCGTTTGTTTGCTTGCTTGCTTGCTTGCTTGCTTGCTTGCTTGCTTGCTTTAGAGCTTCGAGGAGGAAATGAAACTTGTGCTACAAGTTACAAGGGTCACATGTTGAATAAAAAATTAAATAAATTCTGCGGTTTTACGTACCGAAACCACCATTTATTTATAAGGAATGCCGCAGTGGGCGACATCGGATTAATTTTCCCTCCTACGGTTCTTTAATGTGCACCCAATGCACCGTACACTGGTGTTTTTGCATTTCGCCCCCATCGAGATGCGGCTGCCGCGGTAGGGATTTGCGACCTCGTGCTTCGCAGCGCTCCACGAAAGCTAATGAGCCGACGGCGGGGGACAAATTGATCGCCGTGATAGAGAAGGACTGCTATGTTCCCTACGACGCACGATGGAACTGATGCCTGCATGGCGCAACTAGCTTGTTGCGTCATGCGGCCATTCTGAACAGCGAGCCGAAAGCTGCCACGCTGCTGTTCGCACACGGTGCTCGGCACGCAGCCAGAATGCAACAGCGCCAGTTGCGCCTACAATTCCTTGCAGCGTAAAACAAAAACAATGTTTTGTTTCTGCTCGAACCTGCGTTGGCGTATCGCTAGCACAGGGAATACCAGCGTGTCATACATATGGTCGCCAGTAAATCAACCACTACAAACAAAGAAATTAAAGTCAGCAGCAGCGATCGTTCGGTCATCCGGAGCGGAAGGCACAAGTTTTGCCTTCATATTTTGTTCACTTCAGATTCGATTCTCCGGCTCGGTGATAATGCGGCAATGATTTGCCTCGCCTCGGTGCGCTACACGACTTGCTGTAGCCACGTAGCGTGCGCTATTTCCACGACTCGCCTGCTAATCGTGCGAATATGATTGTTTTATACATTTAATTAAGCCCTGATCAAGAGCCGTTAGTGAACAAAGCTTAGCTCTTTCCTACACCATCTACGGAGCGTTTGCCGCTTCCACTAATCAGTTTTGCACCTAGCAAGACCGAGAACATCTTACGAAGATGTTCTGCGGTTTCGTTGACAAATAAGATTTTGATAGACGGTTTTGATAGATAGATCATTTTTAATTTTTAAAGAAATTTTAATAAACGCCTTTTGCAGATAACGAAATTCTAGTCCTTGAGCTGGGTTGTTCAGATGGGAGGATATTACTTGCACGAGAAATGAAAATGCATATTCTCGTAATGAACAAAAATGACTAATTAATGTATTAATTAATTACTTTGCGGCACATAATCAAGTTAGAAATTGTAGCGAGTGAGTTTGTCAGACGTATTCACTAGGGACGAATTCCCAGAATGACACCAGTTTGGAGATAGGCACCGTCAAGCTCGATGTAAAAATACAGTGTTGTTCCACTTTTTCAACAAAACGCAACAAAATTAACTGGAACGCCCATGTATCTCGCACCACACTTCGGGAAACAATATCTCGGAACTGGCGTCATGGTGGCAATTAATTTCAAGTGGATGTGTCTTCTGAACTCACCGACTACAATTCGTAAATTGCAAATGTGCTGTAGAGAAACTAATTAACAATATCATTAGTTATATTTTGTTAATTCGTTCAACATGTGTTTTCATTTTTCGTGTTATTCATGTCCGCCTCTAGGATTAATCCAGCTCAACAACACAAATTATGCTACCTGCCACAGGCGACTTTCAAAAAATCTGTAAAACATAAGAATGCTCACACTGTACAACTCGCATCAACATGTATCAAGCCAAGCGGAGTGCCTGAACTTTGTTATTACCACGCGGGAAGCAGCGTTCTACGAAAGATCTCGTCCACAATAGCCACCTTTATCGACGTTTACAGATGCCGGAGTGCAATGAGAGCACATGAAATAAAATGGCTGCGTTCTTGCTCTATGCTTTTTCTTTTTTTTTTATTTTGATACCCGCCCAATAAGTGAAGAAACTATCAAAGCTCGCGAGTGATGAGCCACCACTCGTCTCACCAGCTCTGTGCATGCGAGAGCTACAATAGCAACCGATCAATAAGCAATCTTCTTTAGTTCACCGCTAATCTTTCCTGCGCGCGACATTGTTTTCAATGGATGAATCATGGATGCCTAAAGACCTCCGCCTGCTTGCTCTAAGACACAATGCCGGTTCATGTTTCTGATTGACTAAGCAGACAAGTGACCTTCGACACATCGCATAAACTGTGAGAGTATTGTGTAAGTGCCCAATGTGAACATCTCAAGAGGCCTGCACTTGAAAGCAGCGGAGTTTACAAAGAGTTTTATTTGTGTGTGCTCTTTACCATTAGCCCACCTCCTTCGCTAATAATATGTCCAGCATCAGTAATTGGTGAAATTCGCTCTTACACAGTTCTGTGGTGCAAGAAACTTTTTTGCCAAAACAAGCCTGGGTGGCTTGCACAGGAAGAACAATCTCTCTGGTATGAAGACAACGGAAGACGGTGATCTCGTCCTCTGGGCCATGCCTGGCGGTCATCATTGGCGAGCAGCCATTCCAATGGCATATCTTCGTAGAGCTTGGCCAGCGGTCATGCTCCTTGTCGTAGAGATCGCGACAGTCGTGCCAAAAACCAGGGCCCGTACTCATCGAAAGTTCTTGCGGTGTAATTTTTTCGTGTGAACGAATTCCAGCCAATCGCTGCTGGACGTATTATTAGCGAAGGCAGCCAGCCAGTGACAAAGAGCATTGACAAACGAACAGGCTTGTGAATCCGGTCCCAGGGCACTATGGCCCGAAGTTATTGGGCTGACGTTGTTATCTCGTTTACCTGCAAATTCAAATTCAGGACATTCAAAATGTAATATATGACTATTCTAGTGTCCTGCCTTACCTACTTGGACAATTACAGGTTTGGAGGTAATAAACTTCTAGTCTTTGGTAACATCAAACGCATTAAATGGAAGCGCCAGCTCCTGGCGACAGCGCTCTAACACGCTTCGACGCACCCTCAACGCTTCGGGCCATCATAGGTGTAGAATGCGCGTACCTTGCTGCGTCCGCGACCTTGCTCAAGTGGCGGACTACTGCCAGGCGGAGGCGCCTCAGGCTTTAGCCCAGGGCGAGGGGAGCCCAGTCGACGCTTGGCGGGCGTCGAGCAGCCACTGCCCGCACCGCTAGGAATTCCGAATGAGTCCTCAGAATTGCACGACGGCGCGAGCGAGAACTCGTGACGACGCCCGCCCCGCCGCCAGCGGCCGCCCACCGAAGAACGTCCCGGTGACGAGCCGTCCTTGTGAGCATCCCCAGCGTGGTCAGAACACGTCGTGACCGCAACCTGCGTCGTGGTTGCGTCCGGCTGCCCCGAAATGGCTGGCACCAGGCAAGGCTGGAAAGCTGAGGCGGTAACTCCGTTGTATGCGTTCTCTTCAGGTCGTGCAATATTATTGTATTCCGTGGTGGTTCGCGCTTCACTACAGCTGTTCGGTGCATGTTCATTAAATAATAGAGCACTGGCAGGTGTCGGCGTTGCTCGTTCAAGTCCTCGCGGGTAGCGCGGCGTACCAATGGCGTGTCTTGGGATCGCAGGCATTGCGCAGGGCGCTCTCGTGTTGAAAGATCGGCGCATGCCCGACCGATAACCTAGAGTCAAGTGCGATGGAAAGCGTTTTCTCGAGATGCTACTTCTACCAGTAGTCGCCGCTCCGTGGCGTGATGTTTCGACGGCTGACAAAGCAATCTCGTAGCACCAGGCGGACGACGTGGAAAAGACGAGGGCCGGAAAAAGCGAGTCGTTCCTCTCCTTCGCGGTCTCGATGAGAATTCGCGTTGGACCCTGGACACAGAGCACGGTGAACAGGTCCCACAACGATACCAGTACCAGGAGTATCCATGACGTCCAGTTCGGGAAGACTTCTTCGATGGCGATGGCCATAAGAATGGACACGTACACGAGGTAGCAGCGCTGCATGAGGCAGGGCGCGTCGCAGTACAGTGCCACGACTCCAAGAATGCCCACGTTCCACGTGACCAGCGCACAACTGAAGTGGTCCGCGGGGACGCCCAGAAAGAACAGCACGCGACCCGCGTAGTAGTAGCCGGCCAGAAACAGTAGCAGCGCCGAGCCAGTCATGAGCCACGCCCTGACGACGTAGTAGTGGCCGCCTTTGTAGAGGAACACGAGCGCCCAATTGGCGATCATGATGACCAAGAGGAAGACGAACGCGTTGGCGAACGCGTTGATGAAAAGCCCGGGTTCGCCTTCGGGTCCGACCCCTTTGTTCGTGTGGCTCACGTACGTGACCTCGAAGAGGGAGCGCTTGGTATATGGCATGATTCTGACCAGAGCGGCAACGCTGAGCATGCAGACGGAGACCGCTACCACCAGGGTGGTCGCTTGGTTCCCGAGCCGCTCGTATTGCTGCGCTGTGAAGGGGCTGGCAGAGCGCGGAGACAGGCGTCCATCTCGGTCCATTACTGTTCTTCTTCGTCGTCTTCGTCAATGACTGCGTGCCCGCGCGCTCGAAATAAGTAACAACTGCGCTGGATGGCGGCGTCAACGACGTAGGAAGCAGCGCCGCAGATAACATCCTGCACGGAAAACTCTAATAAACAAGACAAAATGAGAATAAAGCTGTAGGGAATGCCTACACCAACATTTTCGAGTGAGTTTTCCCCGGTAGTGTAATCGTATATAATTAGTTTATTTGCGTGTTAAGAAAGAGAACACAGACGAAAGAAAGGGAGGTAAGCAAGGCGCGCGTCCGGTTTGCTACTCCGCACCGGGGAAACGGGATACGGGACGACAGGAGAGAGACAGAGAGAGAGAAAGAAAGAGAGAGAGAAAGAGTACGAGGTGTACTAAAGCAAGGGGCTTTAGTGCGCACCGGGGAAGTGGACTTAGAGGGGTTCAAAGCCAGCACTAAAAACGCACTTTATTTCTTTTTTCTTCTTTTCCAATTTTTTTCTGGTCACATAAGAAGGACTACCTAGAATTACCACTTTCTTTGCAAGCGATATCTGCATACCGGCAGATTTTAATGGCGACAAAAAGCTTTAGTGCGTACAGGCACTCGCGTTCACATTGCCTTCGGCGATTTTATTTACCTTTTCTTTAATAATTACACTTGGTCACTTTTAGTCAAGAATCAGGTGCAATATCGAAAAGATCTTTTACACGGTAAAGAAAGGAAGAAAAGCAATGGCGCAGGGAGGGAGGACGGGATATCGAAGGAAATTTAAAATAGAGTAATGAACTAACATTTAACAAGGAAAGCGCCTTCAAACAAGAAGAAATTCATCAAAGACAGAGAATTACGCCCTTATGAAAGAGGGATATAATTAAAAGTAAAGGCAGGGAGCTTAACCAAATTGCACCTGTTATAGTTTATTAAGTGAAGAGCAAGTTAGAAAATAAGCCGCCGAAGGGCCGGCTATCGCAATCATCAAAAAATAGACCGCTATGACTGGAGATTGCTATGCTGAGGTAAAACTTTATTCTGGTCCTTCGGAACGCGCGTCAGCAAGGAGCCGGCCGATCCCACGTCGGTACGGAAAGGCCGAAGCCTCTCTGCTGCGTCGCGGGCCCGATGGGCAGCCCTTGGCTATGCTTCAAGATCGGTGCTGCTTATAGGGCAGCCTCCCATTTCAATCAATCAAAGTTTATTTCACCAGAAAATTCTGGATAGTCTTCAGGGCTAAAAGCTGCTCTAGGCAGCTTGACTGAGTCCCTGAAGACCCTTACATTGGCAGCATGCGACGTTCACAGCACATATATGCATATTAGATCATAATTATAACATGTGAGCAATACTGTAACAAGTTTACGTAAGGCTCACTTGAAGTTAACATACAGAGTTACAGCAGGGTTCACATCAATTGTTTTATACAGCATAAAATAAACATCATCGTTTAAAGACTTTTGACTGTACAAGGAAAAAAAAGAAAAAAAAATGTAAATAAAAATAAAATTCTGTTTATTTAACAGGTTTCACAAACAATAAAGAGTAAAAATAGCACTGATAACAGACATCGCGCAACGATGACAGGACCAAAAAAAAATGCAATAAGTACAGGATGGGCAAAAGCCACGTAAACAAGACACATGCACGCCATTCCAAAGATAACTATGCGACCTCTATTTACAACATTGATGTGAAGAACTGACATAGCTGCCGTTGTCTAGCAGTAGTTAGTTCAGGAAATTCGTTTAGAATAGATGGTAAATTGAAGTGGAGTGCCTGTGAGTTGTAGGTGGTCCGGTAACGAGGAACAGACCATGTTAAGGTATGTCGCGTAAGCCTATTAGGGTAGTTAGGTGTTAGGTTTGATATAGTTACAAGGAATTCTTTATAAGTGTTTGAAAAGAAGAAGGATCGCAAAATCCGAAATTTGTATAAGTGCTGTACCCGTACGATGCCATATTCCTGAAACACCGTTTCAGTTGAAGCCAGGTAGGAAATGTTTGCAACATGGCGAAGAATCTTTTTTTGTAAAAGCAAGATTTTATTTAAGTTCCGTTTAGTTGTGGTAGCCCAGACTAGACTACAGTAGTTAATATAGGATGCGAACAGTGCGTAATACACTTGAAGTTTTACCTTTGAGGGGAGTAAGCGTTGACATCGTGATAATGCTCCAGTAGTTGATGACAGTTTCCTACATAGTTCTTCCACATGCGAGTTCCAACTAAGGTGAGCGGAAAACGTAACGCCGAGTATCTTGTGTTCGTTTACTACAGCTATGTTCAGACCTTCATATACAATAGGGCTTAACCGTGTAACTACTTTACTCCTTGCACGAAATATAATAATTTTGGTTTTTAGAGGATTAATCTTTATTTCGTTAAGACTCGACCATGTGGATAGCTTTGAAAGTGTGTTATTACATTGAAGGACTAGATCATTTATGTTTGGCCCAGAAAATAGTATGCTACTGTCATCGGCATATATGATAAATTTTGCTGATTTTTCAATATTTACGAGGTCATTGATATACAGATTGAACAAGAGGGGACCCAGAATGCTCCCTTGTGGCACACCTCTTGAAATAGGACGGAAAGACGATTGGAAACTCTGCAGACATACGTTCTGCTGGCGGTTTTTTAAGTAAGATTTCAACAAGTCCAAAGGTTTCCCACGAATTCCACATGCGAACAACTTGTCCGCAAGAATCTCATGACTGAGAGAATCGAACGCCTTGGAAAAGTCAATAAAAAGGCCTAACGTGTAAAGTCTGTTATCTATGTTGGAAACTATAATTTCTTTCATTGTTAGTAGAGCTGTTTCTGTCGACCTTCCCTTTCGAAAGCCAAATTGCGCATCTGATAAGATATGTTTATTAGAGAAAAAAACAGTTATACGCGTACAGATTATTTTTTCTAAGCCTTTGGAAAAAACTGGCAGAACGGACATTGGCCTGTAGTTTTTCATGGACTGATGATCACCTCCTTTGTGTATTACAGACACCCTTGCTATCTTCATTTCTTCGGGGAAAGCAGCAGAAGTTAGTGCAAGGTTAAATATATGCTTTAGAACGGGAGAGATACATGCAATGACGTATTTTACTGGCTTTATCTGCACGTCATTTATATCTAAGGCCCTGCTGTTTTTCAGGTTTATGAAGGTTCTGAAGATTTCAGATTCATCGGTTGGAGCTAAAAACAAGCGGTCACTAATGTTGTAGTTCAAAAATTGCGTATGTGACATGTTAGTAGGGCTCTTCTTGTAATCAGGCACGCCAGCATTCACAAAGTATGCATTGAAGTGTTCAGCTAGATTTGTGCCAGTAATATGCTGACCATTGACTGTGATACTATCTGGAGTGATATGCTTCTTGCCGCGACCCAAAACAGAGTTCACCACCCTCCAAACAGCCTCTGGGCGTTTCTTATTGATATCAGAGAAAAGTTAATGATAATAAATAATTTTAGCACGCTTTAGCTCACTGTTTAGCTTATTTCGTAGTGCCTTGAATTCTTTCAGCTGTGACGGGCACCGTGTGCGTAGAAATAGATGATACAGTTTATTTTTATTTTTTATCATTACTAGGTGGTCGCGTGTAACCCATGGCTTCCTTATCTTTTTAGATTGTTTAAGAGTTTTAAACGGAAAATGCTTAGTGTACACGTGAAGAAAGGTTTCAAGAAATCTGCAATAGGCTTCATTTACGTCTCTTGTACGCGTAACATGTGACCAATCGCACTTAGTTATTTCATGTTTGAACGACTGCAAGCTGTTTCAGATTAGTGCTGAACAACGAGAGGCTCAGGTTCGCGTCTTTTGTCACGTATAATGCTATCAAATACAGCAAATATGGGGCAGTGGTCACTGAGACCTGATGCCAACGTTCCCGCATGCAGCACAATGGTTTCGACGTTCGTAATTATTAAGTCGAGAGTTGATGCAGTAGTAAGTGTCACGCGTGTCGCAGTACTAATTAAATTAGTGAAACCAGTAGAGCTAAGGATATTTTTGAAGGCGGTCGTTTCGCGTGTGTTCTCCGAGATATTTATATTGAAGTCACCGCCGCTAATAAGGTAAAAATTATTTACTGAGATGTAGTCTAGGAAGCTTTCGAGGTAAGTAAAAAATGCATACGTATTGCCACGTCGTGGGCGGTATACGACAGCTATGAACTCTGTGTTGTCCCGCAGTGTTAGTATTTCGTAGTCATCAGTAACCCTGCAAAATTCTGGTACTAAGACATACGTTGGTGCCTTTTTAACATATATAGCGACGCCTCCACCTCGTTGTTGAGGCCTATTTAGAAAGAAATTATTATAGCCAGGTAAATTTAGCATAGTGTATCCATCATTATACCAAGTTTCTGTGATTAGTACGGCAGAAAATTGGAAACTAAATGCAGTTACAAAATCACATATTTCTACATGCTTACTAGAAGCTGAGCGTGCATTCATGTGCAGAACAGAGCGACAATTTGCGTTAGCTGGGTTAATGTGACGTGGCAAGACAAATTCGTGATAATCCATTTTTGGAGGTTTTCTGTTTCTTAGTAGCAACCAACAGATGTAACCCGTAAAAACTAGCGTATTTTGTCAAGGTCAGCCTCGTCTGTGATCTGAATCATGACTGAGTCATCAAACTGCCTCGCAAATATCCTGCCACCGAACGTCCACACAGACTTCCACTTGTGTTCATGTTTACGTCTGATAGCCATGCCCAGAAGCCGCTTCAGAGTAGGGCACAAATGCTCATTAACAAAAACGGAATTCGAGCTATTAAGCCCAATCTGCAAGTTAGTGAGCTTTGTCCTTTTGGCCTTTCTCAGCGTTATGTCGCGTTTCGCGCGCGTTTTAAACTGGACAATAATGTTTGTTTTGTCAGGATTTCTTGTCGGCACACGATGGCAGGATTCGATATCGGAAAGTGCTATTGGTTCGCCAATAGCAGTACCAATCTTTGAAACAATGTCGATGACCTGTTCGTCTTCACGTTTTTCGACCCCTTGAATTTCGACATTGCAGTTTCTCGAGTACTGTTCTTGATTCGTGATATGTCTTTCAAGCTCACAAGCACGCTTTTCAAGAGTTGTACACCTGGTTTGCAAAGCTTCATTTTCCCTGTTCAACTTAGCATTTCTTGCAATTTCTGCTTCCAGACTCCTCTTTAATTCCGCCACAGTACCGTGTGAGAATTCAAGGCTTTCCGTCATTTTTCTTTGTTCGTTGCGGAGCTCACGAATTTCATTTCGCAAGTCTCTCTCCAATGACTCTCTCGACGTCTTAAGTTCATCTTTGAGTTTATTAAATTCTGCCTTAAAATCTTCTTTTAACTTTCTCAATTCCTTGGCCATTTCACTCATACAACGCTGTAGTAGCAAGCCGAAGAGTGCAAAAGAAGTATGTTTACAAAAACAAACAAACAACAAATTATGGCAGTGGCAACAACGAATACGTCTAAGAAGAACCGGAAGATACTGCAAGTTTACCGAGCACTAACCTGCACCAAATAACCGACAGCGATTAGGCGAGATGCAGTGCCGTCGTCACCACTGCCAAGTGTGGCCGGTAGCAGCTCTTGCAGGTCCTTATATGCGCTTTCTTGAGGTTGATAAACGCCGCCGCTAGTTGTAACAGGTTCCAAGCACTGCTGACTGTTCAACTTCCGTCCGGATGTTATCTTCACACGTCGCTGGAAGGCAGCAAACAGTGATGTGCAGATGGTGATGCGCAGGAACAGAAGGACGTAGTGCAGCTGAACGATCGGAGACCTGCACCAAATAACCGACAGCGATTAGGCGAGATGCAGTGCCGTCGTCACCACTGCCAAGTCGCCGTCGCGTAACGCGGGGCACCGCCAGAGCATGTGTTCAAGTTAGCTACGTCTGAGCATAGCTCGCGCATATTGGTCGATTGCATATCTGGATAGATTGTGTGTAAGAGTGCGCGGCTATGGTATGCTCCGACCTGGAGTAACCTGAGTGTTAAAGCATGTGGTCAGTCTAGTTGCCTATCCTGCTAGTAACAGCGCAAAATGTAGACAAGATGTAGACAAAATGTAGACAAATGTAAACTCTTGTCTAATGTTGCGCTGTTACTAGCAGGATGGAAAACCAACAAGCCCAAGCTGCTATTCTAGTTCCCTATGTGGCGGAGGATATCGTCTCCGTCTCATGTAAAAATGTTTGGCAAGTTCGTTGTATGAGGAGGGAAGGTCCCGATGTTTGCAAAGAAATTGAGGACACTTATGTTTCGCCTTCAAGAGTGGAACGCCATATCACCTAATGATCCCTCACTGCTTGTCACGCTTCCCGGCAACCGCAGCTTTCTTGCAGATGCGCGGAAACGAGCGCCATCTGTATGGTGTCGTTGCAAGGAACCGAGCGGAGCGCGTCACTTTGTCAGTGATGGGCCTCCCCCCTCCTCTTCCTATTCCCTGTTATAGGCCTTTCAGCCACCCCTCAATGAATACATCTTGTCATCATCATCCATGATAGAAACGCTGGAAAAGGGGTTTGTGCTTGAGTTTCCGCGAAACAGAATTATGTGTACAGGTACATTTAAATTGCAGTGAGTCCGACGCTGTCATTGTTGTGTTTAGGTAGTGCTTTACGATTTTTACGCATTTTACGTCGAGGAATTCAGTTAGTTCAGTAGGGCCCCTGCACCACGCGGAGGGCCTGCGTGGTTGTAGCTTAGAACTTCTTTTTTTTTTGCAATACGACGTTCCACGCCGACACCCTATCTTTTTGGTACACGGGGCCTTTAACGCTGTCGCGTTAGGGCATGCGTGGAGCGTGGTAAGCGCAAGCGTGTAGCGCGCACGCGCCCTTCTCTCCTTTGTTTTCTCCATTTCCTTTTTTTTCCTAGGCATATATATATATATATATATATATATATATATATATATATATATACAAATAAACGTCTTGTTTTGCATGGTGACACAGGCCACTTCTTGTCAGAGTCGGCGGGACCACCCCTAACGAGTGACGACGGCAAGCAACCAAGAAAAGCCGCAGCTGCCCCCGGAAGACGGCAACAAAACACTAGTGCCGAGAAGCGGCAGCTGTGCGACGAACTCTTCGACAGCCATGGCACTAAGGCCACCTGATTTCGACCAAGAAACCGATAAGTGGCAAGCTTACATATAGTAATGATTGAGGCGTATTTTGAAGCCAGCGAAATCACCGACGCCGCCAAAAAAGAAAGCTTTGTTGGTCGCGGTGTTGTAGTCGAAGACGAACGCAGTCTTGTGCGGAAGAGTAGCACCGCGTCAGCCGAACTCGCTCAAGTATAACCAACGTTGGTATAACTAAGTTGTAGGTACTTAGGTGAGTTTTGTGTCCGAACGCCTAATGAGACCTCGAAGAGCTTCAATTAAGTTTTTCCATCGCAACCAACAAGAAGAGGAGCCCGTGCAGACATTGTCGAGATAAGCACGAATGCCTATAAGTGCAACTTTTTGTCGACGTTAGATAGGATGTTTAGGGATCGTGTTTATGCGGTGTCCGTTCGAAAAGTTTGCAAAAGCAGCTACTGGCGAAAAAGGACTTAACACTCAAAGAAGCCCTTGCTCTGGCTGCGGAAACGGCAGAATACGGGTCGCAGCAGATACCTAAGCAGAGTGATGCAAGGAATGTCCTGAAGGCTAGTCCACGGTACACGCCAACTAACACAAGGAACGAGCAGAGGAGCGAGCCGCAACAATGCAAGTGCTGCGGCCACAAAGCTTCTAAATGCTCTCTAAACAAATACCGCCGATGCTTCAAATGTGGCGGCAGGGGCATTTGCCTTGTATGCGCGCGAGCACAGGCGGTGGAGACAGAGCGCTATTGCTAACAGGAGAAAACCGAAGACAGAATGACGACAGCAGCACATTGCAAATCTGGTTCCTCACGGTTGCTGAGCCTTGGGTCCCATCCATTCGGAAGCTTATCGTGTAGGATGGCGTCACCATACGGATGGGTGTCGAAACTGGCTTTCCCGTTTATATCGCTCCGAGAGCAACGTATGAAGCGCAGTGCGACCGTTGGCCCCGGCAGATAAGCGCAAAGTTAAAGCTTTTGTGCTATCTAAGAAAATGTTTGGAGGAGGAGGAGGAGTAAAAACTTTATTTGCTCTAATTGGTTAGAAATTAGCGGTGGCAGATGTGGTCGGCCGTCTTCACGGACTTCTTCCCCATCTGCGCAGGGTCGACGCCCCTATTCCTGGGCACTACTGAGGATGGCTACTCGGTGAGCGTGCCGTACTAGTCCATGCTGGACTTTCGGGTCACTGCTGGAGAGTACCCTCTCCCACTGCTCCACACTCCGGTCTTTTATTTGAAGGAATTGTTGAATGTGGACGCATTCCCATGTAATGTGATATAAGGTGGGCTGGGCGCCGCATCAGGGGCAAATGTCTCTATACTGGGTGGGAAACATCTTGCTTAGTGTGTTTAGATTTGGGTATGTTCCTGTTTGCAGGAACATTAAGGGTTACGGACTGGATTCCAAGGGAAGGGAAGCGTAGCAGGGGGCGGCAGAAAGTTAGGTGGGCGGATGACATTAAGACTTTTGCAGGGACAACATGGCCACAATTAGTACATGACCGGGGTAGTTGGAGAAGTATGGGAGAGGCCTTTGCCCTGCAGTGGGCGTAACTAGGCTGATGATGATGATGATGATGTTCCTGTTTGCAGCCTCCTCCAAGAGGTTGCTTCATGCTGACTGAGGCTGTTGTGGGGTGGAGGGTATTTGATTCGGACCCCCTTATAGTAATTCAGGATGTCTGAGTAGCTTGGGTTGACTGGTATGGGTTCCTCAGGGTCGGTGCTTGTGGCCGCTCGGTTTGTGTGCTCTCGAGCTGCCTCGTCCACCCTTAGGTTCCCTTCTATTTCAGCGTGTCCTGGTACCCAGAAAATTGTATGCCTGACTTTGTTGTTAGCCCTGCAGGAGCGACGGATGTGATGTGCTCTGCGTCCTATTCTGCCGTTCATGTAATTCCGACACGTAGCTTGCGAGTCGGTGAGTATCGTTAAAGACCTTTCGGATCGGTAGCCCTCCACTGCCGCTAGAGCTACGGCTAATTCATCAGCTTCCGTTACCGAGCAGTCCTTCATTGACGCGCTGCTGATCTCTTTGTAGTCCGGGCTTATTACTATCGCAGCTGTCTTTACTATGTCTGTGCCTCTTTGCTTGGCGTATACTGCAGCATCTGTGTATACTGTTGTGTTTTTTGTGGCCAGGTACTTTTGGACGCATTTCGCCATTGCGTCCCTTCATGCCTTGCGGAGGTTTGGGTCCATGCTTTTAGGTAGGGGGCTAACAGGGGATGTTTTCCGGTATTCATCAGGAATCCCCCCCTTTCTTTGGGTTTCTTTGATTGATTCCGCGAAGCCTAGCCTTATTAGCAGTTCCCTTCCCGTTTTGGTCTGCTGGAGTCTCATGAGCTGTGCGATACTTTGGGCTTCTTTTAGTTCTTCGAAGGTGTTGCTTAAACTAAGTGCCATTAGTTTCTCTGCCGACGCATTGTTCGGCAGGTGAAGTGCTGTTTTGTACGCTTTGCGTAAAATGGTGTCTGCTTCTTGTATTTCCTGTTTGGTGCAGTTGAAGTACGGGAGTGAGTATGCGACCCTGCTGCCCACCAGGTTCCCAACCAGCTTAAGTGTGTCTCCTTCTTTCATCCCATATCTCGTTTGTGACACCCGCGTGATCATGCGTGCTATTTGGGTGGTTGACTGCTTGAGTGATTTCAGCATGTGGGTGTAGCGCTGGTTGGATTGCACCCACATTCCAAGGATCCTGATTTGTTGACTTTCCGGTATCGACTGCCCCTTTAGCCGCATGCTAAGGTTTTTTTTTGCTTTTCTTGCCCCGTGTAATTCTCAGAAGCTCGGATTTTTCCGTTGAGCACTCAAGGCCTCTTTTTCCGGCGTATTCTTCAACCCAAGTGGCTGCTTCTTGCAGATAGCTTTCTTTTTGGCACAGCGAGTCTTTAGTGGCCCAGATGGTGATGTCATCTGCATACATGGCGTGTTGTATGCCTTCGATTTTGCTTAGTTTATGCCCTAGGCCAATCGTTGCGATGTTAAAGAGTATCGGGGAAATTACTGAACCTTGGAGTGTCCCCTTGTTTGGTGTGGGGAATTTTTGCGAGCGCATCTCTCCCAAACCTATTGTTGCTGTTCTATTGGAGAGGAAGGCTTTGACGTATCCGTGTACTTTCTTCCCGCAGTCTACGCTGTTAAGGCCTTCCAAGATTGCCGCGTGGCCGACATTGTCAAAAGCTCCTTTTATGTCTAGTGTCATTAAAACGTGTTCTCCGTTGTATGGTATGTTGCTGAGAACCTCATGTTTAATTTGGAGGACATACTGTGTCGAAAGCTTCGATCGGAAACCGAACATACTATGGGGGTATAGCTCGTTTTCCTCTATGTAATGTTGTAGTCTTTTTGTTACTATCCTCTCATATAATTTGCCTAAGCACGATGTGAGGGAGATTGGTCTTAAGTTTGTTACCTGTAGCTTTTTGCCTGGTTTGGGGATCATTACAATCTCGGCGTGTTTCCATTCCTCTGGTACCGTTTCTGCAGCCCAGTGTTGGTTGAGGAAATTGGTGAGTTGTTCCACCAGTTTGTCCCCTAGGTTTCGAATGATTGAATTTCTGATTTTGTCCGCGCCCGCTGCTGTATTCTTTTTTACGCTTCTTATGGCCGCGTACACATCTTCTTTTGTGATTGGCCTGTCCAGCAGCTCGTTTTCTTTCCCTTTGTATAGTTGTGTGTAGGCCACCGGGTTGTCATGTCCGAAACATTTGACTCTGACCTGCTCTAGCAGTTCAGAGTCCGGTCCCTCGAATTGGTGTACCAGGCGCTGTATGGCCTTATTGCTTTCATATCTTGTTTTTGTTGGGTCCAGGAGCGCCTTGAGTATGTGCCATGTTTTTGCCTTGCTAAGGGTTCCGTTTAGGGACTCGCTAAACTGCTGCCAGTTTTGCCTAGTCAGCTGAGCCGCATACTCCTCTGCCTCCTTGGTTATCTCTGCGATTTTCTTTTTGAGCTTCCTGTTTAGCCTTTCTTTAGCCTTTTGGTGAGCCCGCGTCTTGCCTCCCGTAGCTTGAGTAGTCGCGAGTCCACCTCAGGTGTTTCCTCTGTTCTTTCTATTTCTTTGGTGTACTTGTCGAGCATCTCCCCGAGCTTGTTTCCCCAGCCTTCTAGGGACTCGATGTTTCCCTCTATAGTTTTGCATCCCTTCCTGAAGGCATTCCAATCTGTCTCCTTGGTGGTGCCAATTTTGCGTTTTATTCTTCCGGTTGCCAATTGCGGTTTTAGGATGTAGTGATCGCTGCCTAGATTCTCCAGCGGTTTTCCCATACCGCCTTGTCTGTTTCCCAAATGTATGTCAGATCGGGGCATGTGTCGGAGCTTATGCTAGAGCTTATGCTTATACCTAGTCTGGTAGGCGTACTGTCGTCTGTTATGATGGTGCAGCCGTATATATCTGCTGCTTCTTTGTATGCCTTTCTTGTCTGGTTTTTTGTAACCTCAGGTCAGATGTTTGGCGTTTGTCTCCTACAATTACTAGGGGGTTTGTTTTGGCTAATTTGCTCGCTCCTGCAAAAAGTTTGCAGAAGTCCGCCTCTTTTTGGTTTGGAGGACTATAGAGATTTATGACAAAGACACTGCTGCCTTTTCTTTTCTTTCTTGGAATGATTTCGACAATACCGTGGTCTATGTCTGTGTCGGCTATGCTGTCGTGTGCTATGGCGGTCAGGGATTTACTGATTAGTATTGCTGCGCGTTCTTTTTCATAGCACGTGTAGCCTTTTAGCGTTGGTGTGGTTTTCCCTTTCTTCGGTAGTGCTACGATATCTGGTGGTGTGAGTTGTGTGTTTATGTATTGTAGGAGTTGCCCTTGTTTTTTGCGATAGCCCCTGCAATTCTATTGTCAAATTTCTATTGTTCTGTGTCTGGCCATGATTAGTCCTCGGTGTTAGACGCGTTGTAGTTTTCGAGGCCCTGTCTTCTTAGGTTGAAATTGTCTTTAGCTTGCGTGAGATTTGTTGTTTGCGTTGGTTTCGGATCTCCTGATCCATTACTGCCATTTTGTGTTATATTGCGTTTGTTTTCTCTTGTATAAACATCATAAATTTTCTCATTTGGTCTTCGAAAGATTCTGGTTGCTGTGGTTGTTGTTGTGGTGGAGTCTGCGGTCTACGGGGACTACCGGTCATTTGAATCTGCAGGGCTTTCATTAGCTCCTCCAACCGTCTTTCTAGCTGTTCTACGCGTTTGCGATACGCTTCGTTTTCCTTTCTAAGATTTTTAAGTTCCTCTACGTTATTATTATCTTTCTCCGAGTGCGGAGGTAGTGTTTTGGGTGGTCCCCAGCTCACCTTAGCGCTGTCTTGCGCCTTCTTAATCTGTTGTTTTTGTCCCTTGTGTTGCTGCTGCCCCCTCGTGGGCGGAGGCTGCAGTGGTGGGAAGGAGCTGTCCCTGGCTGTGTCTCTCGCCTGGCTCCTCGACTGGCTTCTGGCTCGGCTACTCGAGCGGCTCCAGCTGGCTCGATCGCCCTCCGAGTTCAGTCATCTGGGCCGGCGCCTGCGGCTGCGGCTCCGGCCTCGGCATTGTTGCTGCTGCTGATGCGGTTGTTGGCGGCCCCAGAGCTCCTTGGTGTCCTTGAGGCCCCGCTGGCAGTCCCTGGTTCCGGTTAAATGGGCCCCTCTGCATACCACGCACTTCGGTTGGCATTGGTGCCCCTCTGGGGGGCTAGTTGCTCCGCACTGGCGGCAGATTCTCGTTCCCGACGTTGGGCGCACGTCCGAGCGGTGTCCTTGCTAGGGGGCGGCGGGAGTCTCTGCCTCGACTGCCTCGCCGCGCCGCTCTTTTGTCCTTGTGTTGTTGACGTCACGCCAGCTGCTGACGCCGGCGCCATCTTGGTATTGTTCTCGGCGGCGTGGGGCTCGCCCTGTTTCAAAATAGCGGCGCTCTGCGTAGCGCGCTTAAACCCTTTCTTCTGGCGTCGGGAATAGTAAATTTGCCAGTTTTTGTCTTCTTCCTGCTGATCTGCCGTGTCTGCCGAACTCGGCATATCTTGTTGCATCGCTAAATCTTCTGATACTCCGCTCCCTAGCCCGCTCTGTCCCGAACATGCGGCGGGATAGGCTTCCTCCATCGCTTGTGTTTCTGACGGATTTTGGGCTGGTGCGTTTGCCGGGTGGTTATAAGTTGTTACGGTAGCCTGCCGGGGGTCCATTCTAGTCGCTACGCTGCTGCGCCCGCGTCCTAGTTGCCCGTTGGAGCCCGGGTCCGGCTTGGCCTGATGGTAGGCCCAGCTCGCCGATCACGGGGAAACTTCAAGCTCCGATAAAAGTCCAAAAAGTGAGCCTACCGGGTTGCGAGTGATGTGCTCGTGTTCCAGGTCACTTTCTAAGTCGATTACGCCAAAGGTTTTGGTGGCCCGATGGGTTTGACACTGTGAAAACTTCGAGAATCCACGGATCCCATGGAACGCACGTCCGCTCCCGTTTGCTTCTTCTTCTCCAAACTTTTGGAAAACCGTTGAGAGCCCCGTCACACCACCGCGATACACGGTGTTTGGGAACAAGCCACTAACGGGTGACCCCAAAATCGAGATTTTGGTGGCAGACAAGCGCTGCGTTGCGTGCATTGATTCAGGTGCAGATATCATGGTGATATCACCACCTTGCAGCACTACCTTCGGACAGGCACCAATCATCATTCGCTAAAACTATCATCAAATACAACGACAAACTGCCATCGGGCTTCACCGCTGCATCTAAACCATCGATACCCCCTTGGTGTCTTATCAGCCCTACAGTCCATCTCAGTGTACCAGGAATCGGAAAAAAGTCTGAACTGTCGTCGCCTGTGCTCAAACAACTGTCTCTGCTTCTTCTGCACGAGAGGTACGCGGACAGGGAACACATTTATACCGATGGTTCCACAAACATCCAGTGTTCGTCCGGTGCTGTGGTTGTCCCAGCAAAAGCTATTACCATCAGCTTTAGGACTGACCACCCAACAACATCGACATCTGCTGAACTAGCTGCTCTTCGCGCTGCACTTCGTGTCGTCAGTCGGGAGCCACCTCGGCAATGGTCAATCTTCAGCGATTCAAAGGCAGCCCTACAATCTGTACTATCAGCTCTGCATCGCGGGCCATTCGAACAGCTCGTATTCGATATTAGATGCCTACTCCATACATCACAGGAGAAAGGACACCATGTGACGTTTCAGTGGCTGCCAAGTCACTGCGGCGTCACTGGAAATGAAGACGCCGATAATGCCGCTCGGGCAGCTCTTGAAGACGCACAAGAAGAGGCCATACCGCTTTCACGATCCGACGCCGCTAGCAGACTTCGAGTGCTTGCACATGAGATCACGCTATCTCTATGGTGCACACCAAACAGCCAGACCACCCAGAGCAACCGTCAATAAAACTTGATATTTCACTTCAACCACTAAGTACTCGACGCGATTTTGCACTCATATCATTATTTCACAAGTACGTTTATGCGGATAGAAAATCTTCTTTACGGCTTGAAGTCGCACCTTTCACATCTCACAGATTACATAATCACCTCAGCTTCACACGCATCTACGGGAACACGCATGCATTCAACTGGTCGGCGCTTCCTCGTGCCATTCGATTGTGGAACGCTCTTCCTGATTTCATCGTCTCCGAACCTAATCCCGATAAATTCCGCCAGCTCATCATTTCATATTCCACCGCGCAACTTCAATAAAGTGCACGATGCTTTTTTCCTTTTTTATTCCAGTTATGTGCTCTCTTGTTTATCAGCTCATTTCGCTTATTATTCTTGTATTCTTTAGTATTGTTATTATTTGTACTAGAGTGGCAACATTATTTTTCATTGTTTATTAAAGAAACTGTATCGTTTGTTTTTTTCTAATATGTACACTCCAGACCTTGTTATGTTGTACAATGCTTTTAATACTTGTATAAGATAGGCTTATAGTTTTTCACTGTCAATTAATAATGTATGTCTATTATGCTTTTATATGTTCTATATACTCTGTTAATCTTATTGTAACGCCCCCTTACCCAATGCCTCATACGAGGCCTGTAAGGACAATGTTAAATAAATAAATAAAAATAAATAAATAAATACCACCTGCCCTCTTTGATGCATCTCTATATGCCAACTGGACTGCGTCGAAGAGAGGCGACCCTGCTTTATCGCTTATGGCTGGGGGTGGCTTTCACCAAATCTTACTCCTTCCGCATTGGAATGGCCGACAACGATCTCTGTAATGCCTGTCTTTGCGAGGAGACGCTGGAACATGTTCTGTGCGACTGTCCAGACTATAACGTTCAGCGACAGTCCCTGGCATCGGTTCTAGCGCGCCTTGACAGTAGACCATTGTCGCTCGACACGATTTTCACATGCCGCCGACAGAAGATATCGCAGGTGAAGGCGACAAAGGGACTACTTCGGTTTTTGAAAGAGACGGGTTTGGACAAGCGGCTGTGAGAGTGACGTCGCGTACCATGCCAGAATGATGGACTCCAACGGACGATGTGTGTGTGCTGTGATATGTGCTCTCTCTCCCTCTCCCCCTTCCCCATCTTTAATCTCCCCCATCCCTCTCCCATGTGTAGGGTAGCAAACCGGTTAAGCCATACTGGTTAACCTCCCTACCTTTCCTTCTCCACTTTTTCCTTCCTTCCTTCCATCATGGTGATACGAGCGAATGAGGTATAGGCTAAGATTTTGGGTCAGAGCAGCGGCAGAGTAAAGCTAACTGGTGCTTTTGGACAGGGTGTTACCACATACCTGCGGTAACACCCTCGGTCTCTCGAAATCTCGGCTCTCGGCCTTCCATGCTCGTATAAGGGAGCGCTACTCAGCGTGTGCCATTGCTTTGCGCAGTAACTTATCAGTTAACTACCAGCGCGGCAGTTTTACTCACTCCGGAAGATTACGAATGCCTTCGCCACTGCCGGCAAGAGCTACTTAATGATCTGAAGGAATGTGATTGGGGTGTAGATTTTAAAACGAAGGAATTGGGGCCGGAACAGTATTTTCTGATGAGAGAGCAAGAACAGGTGACTCTATACTCTAGCCCTAACGCTAACGCCGTGCAGCGCGCATTTGAGGAACCATCCAGCGATGAGCACCAGGCGACTAACACTGAGGATGAGGCAAACACCTCGTTAAAAAATGAAAGAGGGGGAAGAGCGCGCACATACGTTGGAGCTGCGAGCGACTAATCCAACATCAATTGAGGAGCAGGAGCAATTGGAAAGTCAGGATGCTGCAGGGGTAGATAATATAGGCGACATTGAGCAACTTCGGCCAATCACAGATTGTTCTTTCGCGGAAGAGCAGGAAGAACGTGAGTCACTGGCCTATGCTAAGCGCCAGGCGAAAGAGGGCTCGCACGGCGTGGTAATCGATGGTCAGTTGCTTTATCACAGTGAGCAATTAGATGGGAAACAGTGCCTCCAATTAGCAGTGCCAAAGTCGCGCCGAGCCGGAGTGTTAGAGTTAGCGCACGACAATCCTTGCGGTGGTCATTTTTTAGAAAAAAAAAACACAAAGATATGCAATAAGGCGGCCTTCTTTTTGCCATCATTGTGGTCTGACGTAAAGCGCCATTGTCAGAGTTGTCACGGTTGTAAGGTTCATGTGCGTAAGCTGAAAACTGATCGGGTGCCCATAACGCCTCTGAACAGACTTCAGACACCTTTAGAGGTAATTTACCTTGACTATATAGGCCCCCTTCAGCCAGCTTCGTCACGGGGTCATAAATATGCTCCAAGTGTGGTGGGTCTTTGTACTCGATGGACAAAAGTGATTAGACTTTTAGGTCTATCCTTTACCTTACATGAATTGTGCACAACCGGATCTGACATTTGTGCTCGCGATTGCACAGCCTGGCACAGACTGGATAATTTCTTCGGGCAAGAAAAAGCAACTCTAGCACCATAACGATTCACGACGTTTTTCAGGCCATGTGGCAGGCTACATACATAAGGAATAACTGCTGGCCTTTCGCGATGCCAGTTTTTGGGCAGTCGTCCTGATTGTGTGGTCGGGGTAACCAGCCATCATTAGCCTGTTGAGTTGATCCTTGGCCCCTTCAAGCAAGCGGTGCTGACAAGACTTTGTTATGGCGGAACAGAGGCAATACAGGGTGATACCATTTTTTACCAATTTGCTGTGCCCCGAATTGTACAGCAACAAAAGTTTTACAGAACGCGGCTTATACATTCAGAACATGATTTTGCAAAAAAAACTGAGCCACAAATCTAGAAACTGTAGCATAATATCTTGACGTAATTTAATGAGAAACTTTAGTCCAGTTCCATGTTCGCGAAAAATCTTCAGTATGTTGACATACACTTGGCTAAACTTAGAATTACAGAATTATCCGACGCAACTAAATAATCATCCACAAAATGGAAGAAATTCATGGCCAAACCACAGAGTTCCTCCCGAATTTTTCTGTCCACGAAACCTAAAATTAGGTTACTAAGAGTGGGGGCCACTTTTGCCCCAATGCAAACACCGTATTTTTGTAAATATAAGGCATTGTCCCAACACACCACAGTATAATTCAAGTACATAGAAATCATTTCAAGGAATGATTCCACGCTAATTCCACACTGGTCAATTAATTTTCTGTCATCATTTAAATCGCAGATACAGGCTCTCTCGCTTTTTAATAATTCAATATGTGACAGCGACTAGTATAGATCATCAATATCTATGCAAAAAGCCTTCCTATTTCCAAGGTTATGGTGTCTAAGAAACTTGACGATGAATTGAGAATTCGGAAACATGAAAGCATCGTTAAACCACAGACTTGACAAATGTTCCTGCAGGTACGACAAAAGCAACAACTGCCAAGAATTCCTTTCATATACAATGGTTCGGAAAGGGACAGTAGGCTTATGGGTTTTCGTGCTAAGCATTGAAGCTGGTGTTATTTTCCCACTAGCACTGTTGACAATTTTTCAAAACCTAGGTCTTGCAATAAGCTTACAGCTTTCGCAAGTAAACTGGATGCCTTTTCCGAGGTTTTTTGATCATTCTTGTTCACTGCCTGTGTTCACTGCCCGTGTTGTTCAAAGCTATTTCCGAGGAGCCTTTTTTTATTCTTGTTCACTGCCTGTTCTGCTTCATCCGAAAACATCTCATTGGGCGCCACCACAAAGTATCCTTCTTTGTCCGATACCACGACGCGAACATACTGAGACGCTACGTAATCTACAACGGAACGCGAGTTCCCTAGCACGCGTGGCCTACCTATTGTTATTTGGATGGTGTCAACACACCCCTCCATGCATCTGGAGCGCTTAACTTCTGGAACACAATCCGAGATAAACATGGACTCGCACAGTTTTTCGATTTGGGATAACACAGGTTGAAAACAAAACTTTGGTCAGTAGTCAAGAATTTTCTTGCATTCTTAGGGTATGGACTGGGCTCCAAGCACTACAGTCTTGCCTTCAATTTGAACCGGCTTTTTTTTTCCCGTGGTAGCTGCAGTCGAATGGGGGACCATAGAATTTCCATTGCCTGGTCAGCACGATTGCACCACTCTCTGAAGAGATCCCCTTTTGATCCTGTTGTTATGAATTCGGAGCCACACGGTACACGCAGATGGTCTTTTTATAATCTCGCCGATTGACACCATTCCGAAGAGAGGATACGGCACGCTCTTCTGGCGTGGCCGGGTTAAGTTTCCAAGAAAGCGAACAGCCCTCGCACACATCGAGGGCCAGGTACCCGTCTTCAAATGCCAAGAAGAAATTCTCGCTTGGCAAATGCAAATGCTTTGAGGGATGCCAGGATTGCTGGGTTATACGCAGGAGAGTTAACACATGTAGAAAAGCCCGATGTATAAGGACTGAACTGCAGTACGGTAGCTAACTCGGCGAGTCGATACATCTGCGTTATTATCACTTACAGCACGAAGTAATAACAAGGACGAAGAAGAGAGACCACGCACTAGCGCTGACTCACGGCTAAAAGTTTATTGCATTTTAACAGCCATGTAAATACGAAAACTCACACATGCGTACACCCGCGCACCATACATTCCCTCAACCAAAAGCGAAACAAGAAAGGCGAGTGCTAATGCAAGAAGTCCGATAATATTAACTTGTCTGCACAATGGTCCCATTCGTGCCTAATTAGGCAGATTAGGCAGGTCTGGGACCTGCCTAATCGCACGGATACTATCTTTATATCGAAGTGTTGTTATTGTTATCTCTTTGTACGCTGCCATTGATGGTCATCTATCAGCTGCTTCATTACCCGGTATCCCAACATGGCTTGGGACCCAACAGAAACGACTTGATCTGCCGTACTTGTTTAGCCCCACCATGTTTAGAATATCTCCCATTAGGGGTTTACACTCAGATTTCAAATGAAAATCCTTTAGTGTACTTAAGGAATCTGTTTATATGACTGTACTTTTTTTTTGGGGGGGGGGGGGGGCTGTCAGTAGTGATTTTTAACTACAACACGTAGAGCATAAACTTCAGCAGTGAAAACAGAGGCATGTTTTGGTGAACGAATACTTGTTTCCCAATTTTCCGTTACGGCCCCTACCCCCACCTGTTCTTTTGTTTTAGCGCCATCCGTGTAAAATTTCATGTTATTTTGATATTTGTCCTGAAGAGCACGGAATTCTTGCATAATGTGTTACTGTAGTGTGTCTCTTTTCTTCAATGTGTTAATGTCCAGTCACATAACTGTGTGAAATCGTACCACGGTGGCAATGGTTGTGTTTCTTTGGCAACCTGGAGGACTTCACGGTTACACGCGGGAGGGGCCAACCCTCGTGTGCTCGGGTACGTGGTGTAGCAACACATCAAACGCTTGCTGAAGCAAACGTCCTTGCGGGGTATCGAAATGTACCACATAGAAATTTTTCGCATCAGAGGTGCGCTGAACAAAGACGCTAATGCTCTTACGCGCCTCCGATGGTCATTCGGGATGTGTTATATAGTTGTTTAGTCAATGGGCTCAGACGTGTATATTACTTGGCCTTTAGCCGTTGAACAAGTTTGCCTTATCGAATCACCGCGCAGGATCTTGTTTCGCATGTTCGGAGACAAGTGTTAAATGTCGTTTTAGGGTAGCTCAGATAGATTAATATTTTTGTGTATAATGTCGAAATGTCTTGTTTAGCGTTTGAAATAGGCATTCATTTGCCGGTGCGATGCATTGAGCTTAGGATACACCTGACACTGATCCCGTCGCACCATTTGAGCCTGTGTTCTAGAGGACCTTGGGGAGCACAAAGTGGGCCTCGCGTGTTGGGACAATCACGGTGGTGACTGAGAGAGACACTATGCAACAGGACAACTTGGACTCCGTCCTGTTTAAGTGTCTTGCTTTCGAAGAGTCAAGCCCACGCGAACCTAATACTGTTGATTGCAGCGAAGAGATTGTCATAATTGTTTTTGCGTTGATAGGATGGCGAGACTTTCGCTTACTAATAAGAGTATGAAGTGTATTGCATTACACGCATAGCTATATGTGTTTCTCTTCGCCATTATTAAGCGAAGTTATCTTTTTGTATGTGAAATGGAGATTGCATGTCATGTGCGCGGAAAGGGATTGATTGAAATTTTGTGCGAGTTTTTTTTTATTATGTTACGTCGACATCGAATGTCCATTAACACTCTTGACGGGGGAGCAGTCAGCTTGAGGTTACGAAGTTGCTGTTGTGTTGCCCAGTTTATGCGAGTACAGCAAAGCGCAGGTCGATTTCACACGCTGCTCTATTGGCCAATGACCGGAAACTAAGGAGGCGGCTCGGTTCCGCTTGGAGGGGACGCGGTAGACATACACGCGTGGTAAGAAGTATGGCTTAGTGGTTGCGCCATAAAGGAACAAAACCTTCTGAAGAGATACGTGCATGTTATTAATGGAGAGACTGTAAGCACGCCGTGAGGCAAGTGGTCGCTTGCTGAGGGTGCCGTCCCCAATGTTTTTGCAAACCTTCCATCGTACCTGTCTAAATCTCCATTAAGAAGCGAAAAGAGGGATGGATAATCTCATAAATTCTGCAGATCGCAATGGTGAGCCTCTTCGTGGAGATGATGGCCCGGATGCACGAAATGAGCGATACAGTGATTTTATTCCTGAAGCTGTGCAAGAAATGAGTTATATCGAATGTGCCCCGCTGCCTCTACAGTGGTACAAAGTCGCAGTTCGGGGAAGCGACGATTCATACATTTCATTTTTCACACTAGAAGTAGAAGGGAGACAGCTGCAAATGGAAAAATCTGTGGCAGTAGGAAGCGAGAAGGTGGCTACGGCAAGTGCTTTTGGCTGTGCAGCCGCGGCATTCTCGAGCGTGAGCGTTGCCACCGTTGATTGCCTGACATCGCTAAGCGACGGTTCATACATTTCATTTTTCACACTAGAAGTAGAAGGGAGACAGCTGCAAATCGAAAAATCTGTGGCAGTAGGAAGCGAGAAGGTGGCTACGGCAAGTGCTTTTGGCTGTGCAGCCGCGGCATTCTCGAGCGTGAGCGTTGCCACCGTTGATTGCCTAACATCGCTAAGCGACGGTTCATACATTTCATTTTTCACACTAGAAGTAGAAGGGAGACAGCTGCAAATCGAAAAATCTGTGGCAGTAGGAAGCGAGAAGGTGGCTACGGCAAGTGCTTTTGGCTGTGCAGCCGCGGCATTCTCGAGCGTGAGCGTTGCCACCGTTGATTGCCTGACATCGCTGATGAATTCTGTAGACAGGCTTCACGTTTGCCAAGGATTAAAATTGAAGGGTGAAAACGAAATTTCGGACCAGTGCAAAGTGCTGTGTACAGAGCCGACATGTCTGCTTTGCGGCACTGAAAAGAAAAAGCAGCTGGCACAACCACTTGCAGGCAAAACATGATGAAAATAAAACAAACTAAACTCAAAGCCTCCAAAAAAAGGCCATTAAAATTATGGGGTTTTACGTGCCAAAACCACTTTCTGATTATGAGGCACGCCGTAGTGGAGGACTCCGGAAATTTTGACTACCTGGGGTTCCTTAACGTGCACCTAAATCTAAGTACACGGGTGTTTTCGCATTTCGCCCCCATCGAAATGCGGCCACCGTGGCCGGGATTCAATCCCACGACCTCGTGCTCAGCAGCCCAACACCATAGCCACTGAGCAACCACGGCGGGTCCAAAAAAAAAGGGCCATTAAAGCTGCAGCTGCAAGGGCTTCCTTTACGACAAACACTGAAAGTCTAAAACAGCAAATGACAAACGAACTAACCCTCGCAATCAAACAAGCACTAAGTGCACTTGCACAAGTGCTACAGCTGGCATTTCAAACCTCTGGGCAGCAATTGAAAGTGAAAGGCCCTCAAGTCATCAGATACGCTAGAATATGGGTTATGAATTACCTGCCTCTTTGCATTGCCAGTCCGAAGGCATACAATCTCCTGCGCAACATACCAGGGGCGTAGCCAGGGGGGGGGCTTATGGGGCTTCAGCCCCCCCCGAAATTTTTTCGTGCTGTCCATGCACCGCCGACCAAAGCGACCCCCGGCGCCGGAAATCACTCTGGATTTTGTCTAGAATGTCTTTTTGACGCTCGAAAAGACATTTAACCGCGCAGATTGCGAACTCGGGCTGAATTTCGTGGCAACGCCCATACACCCGGAGTCACATAACGCCAAGCAGTCCCATTCGAGCACAAAGTTTCAAGGGCGCTTTGATGGTGAGCGGGCTCGCCGCGGCATCTCACTGAGACCGCGGAATCTATGGAGCGCATGGATATCAATTGCGAAACTTTATGGGTATAAATGTCGTAAGCTCTTGATGTGAAAGGTGCATTGACATTTCAAAAGTTGTGCTTTAGATTTTCAATTGCGGAACTTTGTGGGTTTAATGTTGTTATAAACATTTGACGCCAAAGTTCCATTGACTTTTCTAAAGTCTTGCATCGGAACATACAGCGAGACAAGCCAAATCAACACACTAGCAGACGAGTTGACAAAGCACGCAGCGAGGTCCAATGAGACGAAGCGTTGGGGAGGTTCATTTGTGCCGTTATGTCACATAAAAAAAAATATCAACATTTTTTTTAACCTACGCCAGAACATCCATGTCAAGACACTAAAGCCAGCCAAAGTAACTACGTTCTTATTTATTTTTTCTACTTTGACTTTTATTCGCGAGGACACATTGAGCCTCTTCAATTTTGTTTTTGTTCTCGCTAGCCTACCCGCGGGCTTTCAGGGGGGAGGACTCTTTCTGGCTAGCAGACGAGAAAAAAAAAACAATGGTCGCTCGCCGCCATCACTGTGGGGAATCGAAGAATTGCACCGCGTTACTTCAGCGGAACCTTTCCGCAAAGTCTTGTTTCGCTGGTGTAGGATACTGAGCAGTATGCGTATGGTTCTCAGTGGACCAAGCGTCACATGTTTTCTTCGGTATTCCTTCCGTAGCCCCATTAAGTGCCCGAAGTATGCATTCGATTCCGGCCAGCATACTTTCCTATGCGTTTCTTTTTTTCATTTCGGTGCCTCCGCCCCACAGAAAAAAAATACATTGTTGCGGCGCAGCGAATTGTCGCATGGTGAAAGCTCGATTTTGATACTTCCTTTGCGGAAAGTAATGGGCGACGGGACGCTTCAGTTGCCGGATACGTTTATTTCATTATTGCGAAAGCAATCATATGGACACTCCAGGCGCATTCCTGCCGTCGCCCTCATGTTTCGTATAAAGTCCAAGGGTGATAACATCGTGACCACGCGCTGCATGCTGTATGTGCGAGTGAAAGCGTAGGAGGGGAGGTGGAATGGGTGAGCTGACGATGGTGGCTCAGTCTTGTGTGCGCAAAGGAGAAAAGCGGAGAGCAAACGCGCCGCCTTCCGTCGCGCACAATACATCGGGGGAAGTGGATGGAATGGTGGCGGAATCTAGGATTCTAGGATCTAGGATTGAAAGTGGTTGCATTTGAGAAAGTTAAATGCTAGTGTCTGTTGGAAACAGAACTTTGATTTAGGGCCTGAATTTTGTTTAAAATATTTTGAAAAATTCGAAAGTTTGAAAAAATAGAAGCACGACGTTTACAAACTAATAGCATGAAGCATAATAGCATAATATCATGAATAACAGATATTGTGGTTCTGTAAACGGCATATATTATAACAGTCAAAGCGGACAAGTATGCTATGTCCATTTGCATCTTGCGTGAAGTGGTTACGTTGTGTACAAGGGTTCTGCAAAAGCCGTATTTCCACAATACTAAATTTTATTGAGATTCATGTGTAACATATCTATTTTGTCCGCTGTAGATGTACTATTAGATGCAATTCACAGAATTGTGATATCATTTCTGATTGTTGAGTCACAGAGTTTCAAACCTGATAGTTTCGTTTTCTGAAAATTTTCGATTTTGGCCAATTTTTAATAAATAATTGACCACCTAAATGAAAAATTCGAAACCAGCAGTCACTAGAATCAAACCTTTTCGTTTAAATGCAACAAACCTCCTCAAATTTGGTGAAGTGATTGCAGGGAAAAACGAATTCCCCTTCTACACGTATTTAATTAGGAGCACCCGAGCTTAAGCTTCCTCTTAAGGAGGAGGCCGAGCTGCAACGTGCACCCCCCCCCCCCCCCGAACAAAATTCCCGGCTACGCCACTGGCCCCATGTATAAACACATACATACATATATATATATATATATATATATATATATATATATATATATATATATATATATATATATATATATATATGTATGTATGTATATATATATGGGGCCAGTGGCGTAGCCCCCCCCGAACAAAATTTCTGGCTACGCCACTGCAACATACATTTGCTTGCTCTTCCTATCCGCAGCCGTCTGTATCATATTTTCGCTGCTGTGCATTATGGGTACGGGTGCAATCAGATTGTTCTGGAGACAATCAAGACATCTTAAAGCAGTAGGTGACATTGAAAGGTGTGGCACACTTGTCCTTGACGAAATTAAGCTCAGGGAGACGATTGAATTCAACAAGTCGACATACAAATTCAATGGCTGCGTAGACTTTGGAAATATTGTAGGGCGACAGACACCTGTTGAAGCTGACGACGGCCTCGTGATAATGTTTATCCCACTCTTCCACGGGTGGGTGCAGCCAATTGTCAGTTTTGCTACAAGAGGTGCTGCGCCAGCCTTTGTGCTATGAAAGATAGCCATAGAGTCCGTGTGGCAGCTTGAGAAGCACGGGGCATCCTTTATTGCTGTCGTAAGCGACGGCAGGCAAAAACAGATATATGTGGACTTATCTGGGAAGGTCGGGCAAACCTTCCGATTCCATCAACAAGACACCTGATTCACCACTTGAAAAAGGACGCTTTCTGCACTGTGTGATGTGCCGCACATATTTAAGTGTGTGCGGAACTATGTCTTGTCACACACGTATGCAAACGTAATGTTCGTGTTCATACAACATTATAAGCGTTACTCCTGTAGATATTGCGACATTACTAAGCATTATATGTTTTTCGATATGGCTCTGACTCCTTTATGAGACCGAGAAAGACCAACAGCTGAAAGTTACGCCGAAGTTGGCAGCTTCTCACGTGAATTAGGAAAGCTGGAAAAGATGAATTTGCAACTTGCAACACAGCTACAAAAGCAATATTGTGTTTGCAGCATTAAAATGCCTGATTTTTTTTAAATTCAGGGGGTATCCCAAAGCAAAAAAGGAATAACCAGTTTGGTTTGTTCTTAATTTGGTAGAAAAGTGAAATAGTATCTTAACCTACATTTATCTGCTTTACTTTCATTTGTTCAGTAGAAGTGTAGCCATTTGCTTGAAATTCTATAGAGAACAGCGCAAGGCTGGTTTTGAAAGCACAGAAAGTGCAGAAATCTTCACTAATCTGATGAACAACCTGCTTCACGCATTAAATTCACGATGTCCAGCCACCGAAAACGCAAGAACTCAACGCAAATTGAGGTACAAACAATATCCCTTTGTTAAAATTCTATGTAATTGTACGTGTGAGCGTTAACGTATTACATGTCATTTTACAGCGTTGTAGGTCATCAACAACTTTCTGGAAATGCTCAATGCAACAGAAAGAAACGGTGTTGAAAAAAAAGACAAAACTCTCTGCATCACAAATGGCCACAGAATCCCCACGCGTGACACTGATATCCATTCTGTTCATTGTCACATTGCTGCACGAGATTGATGTGAGATACGTACTCACATCAAAGCTTAACCAGGACCCACTGGAGGTTTCTTTTTTTATCATTTTTTTGACCTGTCACTTTACTTGAAGAGATTACATATGTTTGATTTTTATTTTTTACCAGCGCTTCTTTCGTGCGGTATTCATGTGCTTATATATCATTGTCATTTGTAGTTCCAATATTACTGAAGCCGCTGCCAAATATTGCTGCTGAACTAGTGTTAACTTGTACTGCCAAGCTTGCTTCGTCTCGCGGTGCCTTCCGGGTCTGATCGGTGAACAATGCCTACAAATGCGGAGCTCAACAAAAAAATTGTTGACACTTCATCTAAGCTTGGAAACGTAAGCGAAAGACTTCTTGAGGACATTTTTGGGAAATTCCTGTTTAAGGCGGGCACTTCAGGCATAGACGTCATAGAACTTCAGAAAAGAACTGATAGTTTGGAAACTAGCGTGGAATTTCTAAGCAAACTCGTCGAAAAGCTGAGTGCCGGAAACAATGACCTAAAAGGCGAACCGAAAACAAAGCTTTACAAGCAAACAACAACACTCTCACAAAAAACGTTTGTGAAATCGAGCAATACTCTCGACTAAACAACGTCTAGATTAAGGGCATTCCTTGCACACAAGGAGAGAACTGTGCGACTGTCATACAAACTATTGGCAACAAAATTGGTTACCCAGTATCGGTAACCGACGTCGACGTTGTTCATCGTGTTCTTACTAAAACGGAACATCAAAATATCGTCGCCCGCTTCTGCTCGAGAACGAAGAAAGTCGGGTTCGTCGCGAAAGCACGGAAAGCTAGACTCTGCCGGAGTGATATCGGCCTCGCAACAGCAAAAGAGAGCCCTGTCTTCGTTAATGAACATTTAACACTTGAAAATAATGCTCTCTTTTCCAAAGCTTTGGCTCTGAAGAAAACAAAAAACTGGAGAAAGATTTCTCTGGACAGAAAACTGTCAAATCAAGGCTCGGAAAACAACCGAAAACCTCGTCTGGTCAGGTAAACGCGTAGTCACTAGTTAAGGTTACTGCTACAGTCTGGACCACCGACAAGTTTGATGGGTGCAGTGAACTATATAAAAGAAGCCCCGCAGAAGCGTCTGCGTCAGCAGGCGTTTGGTGCGTTGCCCCACCACGTACCCAGGCACACGAGGGTTGGACTCTCCCGCGTTTAGCCGTGCGCGGCTTAGCCGTGTTCGGGATAGGGGTATCGTGGGGGTTGAGCCGATGCCGGGTGTTCAAACCTTTGAGGTCACCCTGCGGAGGCAACACACCTCTTTGGCCTCTACTTCACACAAACGGCACCCCCGAACTGGCCCACCATGGGGAAAATCGGCAGTCGCCTTTTCCTGTCTCTTTCTCCCCAAATTCTCCTCTTTCTTTCCCACTTTCTGACCTTTCCTGTCTTCTTCTTTCTTCCATTTACTTCCTTTCTCCTTGGCGTCAAGGGTTAACCCTGTGTGGCAATCCTACCTTGGGTACACCATATTTGGTTATAGTGACGGCGTGCGACATGGCGTCGTGCAGACTTGTACGCAAGCTCTGCCGCGTCCTCTTGTTGGGCTCCGTGGTAGGCGGTCGGCGCTGTTGCCGAACAAACACATTTTCTTATGGCAGCGCAAACTTCTGTCTATGATCGGCGTCTGAAAAGATGCCGCACCGAAGCACCGTTCCGGTTCTCCTTTCGGAGCAATGCCCCAACATTTCCCAAGTATTATGTAGTCCACAGTTAAAACAACGTACCAGTGAGAAAGCTCTCTCCTTTCCTGGTGGCCAAGTGCCTGATAGACAAAATCGGACCGACATACAAAGCCTCAAAATGCCTAGCGGGGACCTCTTCGTAGAACTAAATGACAAAGATCACGATCAAAACGCTCAGAACTTAGTATTGGCGACGCAACCGTAACAATGTCACCGCACAGAACACTAAATACAAGCTGGGGTGTGATATCAGAGGAAGACTTTATTGGCCTGAGCGATGAGGAACTCCTTGAGGGTTTCCAGGAACAAGATGTAACAAAAGTACCAAGAATTGTCATCCGCAGAAATGACCAAGAAATCCTGACAAAGCACGTCATACTTACCTTTGGAACAAGCGCAGTGCCTACCTCGCTGGATGCAGGGTACGTAAAAGTAAACGTCAGACCATATATCCCGAACCCAAGACGGTGTTTCAAGTGCCAAAGGTTCTGACATTCTTCACATGCATGCCGAGGCCAAACCGAGCCATCAATCTGAAAACTGCATTTCTTCCCCATATTGCATTAACTGCAAAGGAGACCACCAAGCTTAGTCGCGGTCTTGCCTTTGCTGGATAAAGGAAAAAGAAGTAATTGCACTAACTGTGAAAGGAAATATCTCGTTCTTTGAAGCTAAAAAGCGGCTATCGTACTTACCGCGAAGGTATGCTGATGTGACGCGGGGGAGGGGGGGGAGGGGAGGGGGGCAGCAGCGTAACAGAGGCCTCAAGAGTCATCCGAGCCCACGCGCAGTGGTGCCGCAGTGACCCCTCCCGCCCCTGCGGTGGAAGCAGCCAGTGCTGCTCCTTCCTCTTCGAGGGGCGTGCAGACACCAGTTCCGCAGGGCCCTAAATTCAAACGAATCCCAAGGCTCGAGACACGCGTTTCGGCGCCCAACTCTCGGTCCTCCAGCGCTTCAGAGAGAGGGATTGAGGTCGGCCTAAAAACCCCTGTGCCATCGATGTCGAAGGACAAGCGCCCTCTCGAGCGCGGAAAGAGGGACAAAGTCCCAATAACGACCTTAAATAAGAAAGCGATAACCTAAAGTTTATTGTTCCTCAGTATTAGCCTTCTTTAAATCTGTCACCTAACATCTTATCTGTTATTTTTTCGTAATGCCATTTTTTAACTTTCAGTTTCATAATGGCTTTTATTATCCACTGGAATTGTAGAGGTATCTTACACAACTTCGTTGACATCAAAGACATGTTAATTAACTTCTCTCCTGTGGCCCTGTGATTACAGGAAACAAACCTATGCGAAAACCACAAAAACATTTTAAAAGGTTTGACTGTTGTACGGCACGACCGTACTCAGACGAACCGGCTTTCGGATGGTGTAGCCATTGTTCTGCAGGGTGGTATTACAGCTAGAGAAGTTCCCATTAAAAGTCGCACAGAAGCCGTTGCTGTCACCGTTTTAGTTCACAAAACCATCACCATTTGTTCAATATACATTCCGCCGCATTCACGTTTTAATGTAAGAGATATAGTGTTAATTTTAAAGGGGCCCGAACCACCTTTTATCGAAGTGGCGAAAGACATTTGAAGTGAAGATAGGCTAGTTCAGAACCACTTTGCCGCAAAAAGTACTTCAATGCGTTCAGCAGAAGCAGCCTCAGCTGTGCCTCCCTTCTTCCTCCAATGCCTTGCACTGCGAAGGCTACAGCGGCGACGTCACCGTGACACGCAGTTCAAATTTCCGATTTGATGCCTATGCCGCGCTAAACGTAAGCCAAACGCGGCTGTCCTCAGAGAGCCGCAGTGCGCTTAGCCACTGGACTCGTGGCGGCACCTCGCGGCGGCCGCGATATAGCCGAGCGCAGCGACCAATATCAGCCGCATATTGGAATGTGCTTTATGACAAAATAAAGCACACATGAAAAGAGTGAGGATCAAGAGGCTTTTGAAGCGACAGCGTTTGAGGGATAGGTGACTTCGCGCTCCGCTTGCGAACTCCACGGATCGCGTACGACAGCATGAACTTGGCTATTTGAACGATGAGATTTGAACGAGATGTTCACAACAGCGTATGCTACCCGTGAACTGTGTTACTTCACCAAGCCCGAGGGGTGGCTCAGGGCCCCTTTAAAGCAGCTACCTGAACCTTTTTTAATAGGGGGTGATTTTAACGCACATAACACGTTCTAGGGTAGTAAAACAACTGAGACCAGGGGTCAAACAATTGAAAATTTTATCCTAACAGACGCCATATGCCTTTTAAACACCGTTGTGGCAACATACTGCTCCCCAAGCACAGAAGCTGTGAGTTGTCTAGATTTGGCACTGTGCTCTCCATCTGTTTGGCGATCTTCAATGGAGTGTTATTGACAACCCCTATGGTAGTGACCATATGCCTGCTATCATTTAAAAAAGATCTCCTTTTCCTACCATTCCATTAGGATCACCCTGTTAGAAATTCCATCTAGCAGGCCGGCCTCTCTTTATTGAAAAGGCCAATCTCGATAACATATCGCATGATTTAACCATAGACAAAATGAATGATAAGCTTACCGCATGTTTACTTGCTGCAGCAGAACAGACAATCCCACAATTCTCTGGTTTCCTAAGAAAAAACCTACAACCCTGGAGGACGAAGGAATGCACACAAACAAAAACACTACACAACAAAGTGTGGAGTATCTTTCGACGATACCCAACACAAGATAATCTACTCTCTTTCAAAAAAAAGCAAAAGCGAAAGCCAGGTACACACGCAGACAAGCCGAAAGACAGTCCTGGAAAATTTATGTATCGTCAGTAAATAGTTCGATAACTTCCAAAATAATGTGGGATCAAACTCGTAAGTTTAGAGGCGACTACGCTTCTTACACGATAACCATACTCTCACCCTCAGGCACACAAACAAATTTAGTAGAACAAGCACACGTATTAGGGCAGCATTTTCACGACATATCAATCTCCGTAAACTATTCTGATACATTTCTAAAATATAAGCCATCAGCAGAAAAACTAAAGCTTCCGATCACAGGAAGTTCAGAGAGAACGTACAAGGCCCCCTTAACACAGCACCTGGTCCGGACAGAGTACATTACGCAATGCTCGCTCATCTATCTCCTAATGCAGTTGAAACCTTACTTCGTTCTTTAATGTAATCTGGGAAACGGGAAAAATGCCGAATGAGTGGAAGAAAGCCATCATAATTCCTTTCTTGAAAGCTGAAAAACCTCCCACAACAGCAACCAGCTACAGACCTATAGCACTCACAAGTTGTCTTGCAAAGTCTGATGAAGTCATTATAAACATAAGATTGACGTATGTCCTTGAAATCGAGAACCTGCTAGATAACTATTATTGTGGATACAAGAAAGGTTGCTCTACAACGGATCACCTAGTCCGGCTAGAACACGAGATAAGTGCGGCCTTTCTGCACAAGCAATATTGTCTCATTGTTTTCTTTGATTTAGAGAAGGCGTACGACACCAGATGGAGGTTTGGTATCTTAAGGGACTTAGCAGAGATGTATAAATCCGAGGTAGAATGTTCAAATGTCTAGCCGATTTCATGTCGGACCGAACATTCCAGATGCATTTAGGAACGGCGCTGTCACGTGTATTCATTCAGGAAAATGGTGTGCCACAGGGATGCGTATTAAGCACATCGTTTGTGGTGAAAATGACTCGGTCAGTAATGTAATTCTATCCTCTGTAATGCATTCATTATATGTGGATGATCTACAAATTGCGTGTCGTGCATCGAACCTGGCAACCTGCGAATGGCAAATTGAAACTACGTTAAAAAAACTAACGCAGTGAGCATCTGAAAACGGTTTTCGCTTCTCAGTTGAAAAGCTATTAGTGTTGTCTTTACACAAAAAAAAGAGGCCTACAACCAGATCCCATCCTTAGGCTACAGAAAGTCAAACAATACCGGTGAAACAAGAACACAACCTTCTGGGTGGTCTGTTTGGTAAAAAGTTGAACTTTCTCGCGCACATAAATAGCCTTAAAGTTAAAGCGAACAATGAATTTAACATCCTCAAAGTCCTGTCCTGGAAGCGCTGGGGCTCTGAGCGTAAATGCCTGCTGCGCATCTACCGTGCTTTGGTGCGTAGCATATTAGACTACGGTAGCATCATGTATGGTTCAGCCAGACAGTCTTACATCCTACGACCTGATCCAGTTCATAACCTTGAACTACGACTGGCACCTGGCGCTTACAGAACATCGCCTGTCCAGAGTTCATGCGTTGACTATAATGAACCTCCTTTACAGCAGCGCAGAGTGCTACTAACTTTTTCTTACGTACTCAGAATTCAATCCTCACCACAACACATATGCTTCAACAATGTCACACAGTGCAACTCATGCTTACACTACACAAAAAAAACGAACATGATTCAGCCGCTTGTCCTGCAATATGAGGAATACATTCGGATTATGACATTCCTCGTGAAGTCCTCCAGGTTGCCAGAAAGCCACAGCGTTTGCCCCCGTGGTACGATTTCGCACCGTTATGTGACCGGACATTGACGCATTTAAAAAAGAATGGCATCCCACGTGAACACATTATACAAGAATTCCGCGCTCTTCAGGCCAAATATCAAAATTACACGGAATTTTACACTGATGGCTCTAAAATAAAAGCACGCGTGGGTGTGGAGGCCGTAACGGAAAATTGGGAAACAAGTATTCCATTACCACAACATGCCTCTGTCTACACCGCCAAAGTCTACGCAATATGGACTGTAGTTAAAAAGATCATCGCTGACACACACGAAAACAGTAATATACACTGATTCATCAGGCACAATGAAGGCTCTACACGTGAAATCCGAATGTGAACCCCTGTTAGGGGATATTTTAAACATGGTAACATGAAACAAATACGGCAGATAAATTAGGTTTTTGTGGGTACCAAGCCATGTTGGTATACCGGGTAATGAAGCAACAGATAGATGTGCATCAATGGCAATGCACGAATGCACAACACAACGCTTCCATATAAGGATAGTATCACTGCGATTAGGAAGGCCTTGATGACAAAATGGCAATAAGAATGGGACAATTGTATCAGCAACAAGCTACATCTTACTAAACCCGTAAGTGGCGAGTGGAAGTCGTGCCCTCACCCGCAACGGTTCTATGAGGTGATCCTGTGTCGACTTCTGATTGGACGCACACATCTAACACATAATTTTCTCCTCCGAAAAGAAAACCCGCTGACATGCGAAAAATGCAATGAACCTCTTACAGTAATACATATCCTTACGACATGTTCACACTTTGAAACACAGAGACGGAAGCTTTTACACAACCTATATAATTTACATATACCTTTATACCCTGCCCTATTACTGGCAGATGACCCGCTAGTGCCATATACTAACTTGTTTGACTTTTTAGAGACTACTGGCTATTTACATCACCTATAATGCATGGCAAGTTTACTTGCTTTAACGTGTTGCGCTGCAGACATGACTGGCGCAGCATGGCCTGAGTAGCCTTTGCGCCATTAAACTCAAGCTAACTAACAACAAACTATATAAAAGAAAGAAAGAGAGAGAAAGCGGCTCAATATTGAATTTCGCAGAGGATTGCTTAGCGGCATGCCTAGTATGCTGCTACAGATCGGTATGATGAAGAACGACATGATATGCACAGTGGACGACACATACACAGAACATACTCAAAACAGACCACAAAACTCAACAGCCTTGGCAAGCTCCGTTCCACGAAAACATGGGGAAAGCGGGAGATTGAAATTCAAGACGATGAGCAAAACTAGAGCAAGGCAAAAGCGGGAGCCAAAGTTTCGACAAGTGGGCTTGTCTTTTTCAAGGCGACATATGCTTTCCTCGGCACAGTATATATAGGTAGGGTTCTTCTAAAGGGGGCAGAGGGCAAGGCGGGTGGATGCGGCAACGAGCGAAGGTGTGTTAGCGGCCAGGGTATGGAATTGAAAATAAAGGAATGCTGTGCGCAAGGCCATTGACACGGCCGCGTGTCAGCCGGCGTGTCATCGGCCGCGTGCACAGCACCCCTCCAGTATCTGCTTTGCTAGAGTTCGTGGGCTATCGTGTCTCTGAAAGAGATAATAAAAGGAGCGGCAGGAAACAGTGCTCGTGAAAAAAGAAAATTACTGAAATGGAGTACATATATAAATAAAATAAAAAGGGAAAGAAAGGGAGGTGATAATTAAACCCCTAAGCAACCAAACTAAGTGTTGTTGCCTATAGCTTGAAGTTTTGCATAGCGAATAGAATCTAAAGCTCCCATTGAAACGTTTATGCCTATTGGTTAAAATGTCTTGAACTTATGGATAAGGTATGATTCTCTGTATTTTCCTTCTCGTTCAGAACAGAAATTTGACTATAAGATGTAGAGTTTAAGTTCATCAAAGTTGTGACCTGGTTGGTTGAAATGCTCGGCGACGGCTTTGGGAAGCTTTTTAACTGTGTCCGCGCGATGTTCATTTAATCTGAGGTTCACTGATTGTCCCGTTTCACAGATACATTGTTTCTTACAGAAGGAACATTCAAGCATATAAATCACATCCAGCCTTGCACAAGTAAAGCTAGTTTTGACTTCGTGTGTATAACTATTTGCGGTGCTTTTAATTTTAATGTCACTTTGAAGGTGCCTGCAGGTTTTGCTCCTGGGGCGACAACATGCTTTTATTACGAGGGAATGATGTTGGTTGACTTTTGCGTGCACTAACATCTCTTTAAGGTTTCTGTTGCGGCAATAAGTAACTCTTGGTACATCCGGGAACGCTTTTCTCAGACACCCGTTACCTGATAATATTGGGTGGTATTTCGTAGGATGTTGTTTGTGCTTGGAAGGACATTATAATATTTTGTTATAAAAGCTGGCGGTCTATCCGATTCTGGTGTAGGCTGTTTCTTAGCTATTGGGGGCGAGCTTCACCACTAGAAAAGTTGGCGCCACCGTTGGCGTGACGTGGCATGAGAGATCACACGGACACAGGGGCCGCGTCGGCTGCTTCGAAAGTATTCGGAAGCACCGAAGCGAGCTGAAAACGAAAGTTTAAAGTCCCACCTGCGCTGCCGTTCTGATTCAGTGGGGAGGTTTTCCCGCCTAGCGTGTCTGCTTGACACCATTTGAAATCATTATAACAGGTAGTGGCTGCCTTTGGAGGCGGGCAGCATGGTAGGCTACTGCTCGGTGCCGCAGTGCCGGACGTACGCAACAGAGCCCGGTGTCAGCCTTATTCCCACGTAGCCGCAGGACAAGAAGCTGCGTCAAGCTTGGATCGCGAAACTTGAGTCAGCAAACAGCCATCGGCCGCAACCCGGGTATGCTCGGGCACAACTCGGCTACACGCGGTGTGAGACGCTCACCCACTCTCGCTGCCCGGCTAATCTCATGACGGTTTGGTCTATGAACTTACTGATGCTAGATACTGGAAGGTTTACTGGAACGGAAAGGGAGCGGTAAAAAGCACATTAAATAAAGCATGGTATATGGTCATGTTTGTGTTACGAATTAACGCACTGGATTACGAAACAGAAGCCGCGGGAAATTGCAAGCTGAGAATACCGGTAAGCATACAGTGTGACGCAACTTGAGAAATAATTGGAAAGTCTAAGCATTTAGAAAAGAAAAAAAGGTCAAATCGTCGCCACGGCACATCACAGTCACTGTAGGCGTCGAAGTCTAAAATCATTTTTGAAGAGCTCTGATAGCGTCCACGCAACAATAGTTGCTTGTGGACTGTCAAATGCTCATATTCTGTGGCCAGCTCACGGCACGGCGCGAGAACGGGCTCGCAGCGAAAGCGAAACAATGTGCGCGGTCATGCATGCAGACGCGCACTCGGTCGTGCGAACCCGTGTGATCGCTCCATTGAGACTTCATTGTGTTATGATCCATTTTGTTATACAGGCAGCCCACTATAAGAACATATTTCCCATAGCTTTCTCTCAGTGTTTGCCTACTTTTCACGCAAGAAGCCGGTTCGGGAGACTCCATCGCGGCGACCACCCACAGTGGCGTTCACTGTACGCATTCGGTAAACAGATAGTCTGTAAACGATTCTGTGCTTCCAGTTTGCCCAAGATTATTATTTGGACACTAAGACACTTCCCTCGTTTAGAAAGTGCTTACAGAAATGTCCAGGAGGGCCGCCGCGAGGTGTTCTTACTGAGCGCCGTGAGTCACACCTATGAGGAGCGGGCCACGTGATCCCTCATACTACGCAAGGGAGGCGCTTCCGACAAATGGCGACACCGTAAGTCCTCGCCCCCAATATCTGACTGTCTCTCCAATCTTGACGCGACTTCATACGCTCTGTCGAGAGCAAGTTGTGGATAGTTTTTTTCTGCTAGCTTTGTGTTTTAAGATCATTTAGGTGTTGAATTTAATCGTTGTCTTCGCTGCAGATTCTTCTTATTCGTTTCGCTTGTCTGACAAAAATTCCTTGCTTGCAGTGTCACGGGTGATGACTGTTGTAATCTAAATTTTGCTGGCTATCTGTAGGCTTCCGGTAAAGTGTCGGTCTCAGTTTTCTGTTTTCTTTGCAGACCATCGTGTCGAGGAAGTTAATTTCACTTGGAGAGTGGTGAGCAGTAAATTTAATGCTCGGTTGAAAGCGATTGGAAGAGTTAATTAAGTCGATTAACGCGCTTATGCCGTGTTCCCATATTATAAATATGCCGTCAATGTTACGCAGATCGGTGTGGGGTTTTAAAGGCTAGGATTTCACCAGGTCTGCTTCAAGCTGTCCCATGAAAATGTTCGCATACGTCGGAGCAGCTGGTGTTCCCATGCTAGTGCCGAAAGTTTGCTGGTACTGAATAGAATCGAATTCGAAACAGTTGAGCGTGAGAACTAACGTAAGGAGTGACAGGTGAACTTCAGGAGCGTGCGCTAGGGGATCGACTGCGAGGGACTTCGATAAGCGTCAATGAACCTTTTTCCTATTCCGTTATGCGCATACACGTACCCTCGTCCCAGCGACCCTAGAGACCCCGCCAAGCAGCTTGCTTTCCTCGTCAATGAGTTTGAGTAATCCGAAATCAAAGGTCAAAAGCTGAAGATTGTGTGAGCGACAGTGTCTGTTTCCAAAAACAATGCTGCGGCTTTACATGACAAAACGGCGATCTGATTACCAGGTACGCCGTGTCGGGCCGCTCCGGATTATTTATGACCATATGAAGTCCTTTACAAGCACGTGAATTTGAGCACGCGATTGGTTTAACATTTCGTCCACATCAAAATGCAGCCATCGCGGGCGGGAGCGCACCCGCAACAGCGTGCTCCGATTTAGCTCATATACTCATATTTAGCTCATATACTGAGCCGCATCAACGAAGCTGACCGTGTGAGGCGATTCCTTGATCTTCCTTGATTCTGATCTGCGCCGTCATTACCGCAGGGCAGGTGTGCGATGTGAGTGCGTGATACGTACGTTGCATGATCCACGGCAATTTCATGAGCTTGAGGAACTGAAAAAATATGTTTTATTGTGTTCGGGGCGAGAATGTTAGTTAAAGGAATCACTTAAGCAGTTTGTGAGAAATACTGCAAGTGTTTTGTTTTTTTTTTGACAGAAGTGAGCGATAAGCTCAGTGTTTGCGACGAGTCTCATGCCGGACATTCGCTATACTGTCGATTGCACAAACCCGCGTGGAATGTTGAACGTATTTTACTCGTGTGGGCGCGCACAGTAAGTTTCCTAACAAAATAAAAGTGAAATACTACGCCATGTTACCAGTGAGTCATCCCGCGATTCTAGCTGAATGAGGCAAGCCTGCGCTCTCGTAAAAGCACGACACCAGCGCTGTAAACATTGGAACTGCACTTGCCGCCCTACGGCTGATTCGTAAGTCTTGGCAATGTTTTAATTTACCGGTACGTATATGCCGGTAGATTCGTATATACCGGGATACACAAACCAGTATGTACTGGTTTAACATTGGCTGAAGAACGCGTTAGCGCATGAACTAGCTGTACGGTTACGTGGGGTCAAACAAGAGGAATGTCGCCACACAGATCATGGGAATGCATCGTATACGCTGTAGCGCCAAGCGAGACGCGACATTTTACAATGTCAAATCGCTCATTGCCAGCGAAAGCTGCTCGGCTTTTTAGTTTAGCCTATAATCAGGAACATCGCGCACGGGAGACGAGCAAGCGATAACCAGAAACTGACGAGCAAGCGGTTTCTTGGCGCACACGGAGCAAATTCTGCCGAGTAACGTCACAGGGCAACCGGTGCCGTATACTAAACGACGAGGAAAAGACAGCGCTGGCCGTGCTCATGACACTTGCGCCGTCCCCAGTCAAGTGGTTTCTGCACGTAAATAATGAACTACAGAAGCACAGATTGGCAACCACTAGTAACTTGTTTTCTTTACCTTCATTGATCAGGGACCGCTCTTCCACCCCAACTATCGGCACAGCCCACCAAAGCAGGGTCGGCGTAGTCCCTTCCTCTGAAGTGATCCGAGCAGAGGCGGTAGCCGGTGGTACATCTGTTCCCATGTCAACCCCGCCAGGACTTCCTATTTAGCGTAATTTCGCCATATCTCACATCTGTAAAATGGGCAAAATACCGCGTGGTCGTGATTAAAGAACACTTAAAAGCGAAACCAAAGTTGAGAGTACGAAGAAGCGACTAAAGATATCGCCCTCCTAGGCACAGGTTGTAAAGTAAAGCGAACATATGTCGTCACATATAGGTAACTCGAACTTCTTGTAATTCTAAACGCAAATGGTGACTGCTGCGTAATTGATATCTTTTTTTACTTCTGCCGTGTTCATGACCATTCAAAGGTGGTAATAAGAAACTGGTCACCGGAATGCTCTCTAGAGTAACCAGTTTGTGCAGCAAGCATTCGCATACCTTCGTCAAATATAAATTGCCAGTTTTCTACTCGTGAAAAAAATGAAGTGCAACTGCTAACATATACCGAAGCGAAACTTCCGTCTGCACGTCAGCTCTGCATCAATCGGCCAAGTAGCTTCAGCTTCTTACAACACCGCAGAAAAAATGCGCCACGCCAAACCAAAATGCCAAACCACGCCAAACCAAAAGTGTCGCTGATTTCAATCCCTGGCACGACGCCACCATGGTTGCGTGAGGTATTGGACGCTCTAGAACTTGAGCAGCGTGGTGCCGTGAGATTTTTGACAGCTGAAGGTGTTTCCCAAAACGAAATAGTCGCCGTATGGCTGCCATATACCTTAAATATTGCATTTCATTGGCCACTGTGAAGAGTTGGAGCAAACGGTTCAAAGAAGGACGTGTAAGTTCCAAAGACGGTCCAAGACCGGGCCAAAGCCACCGTGCAATCATGCACAACAAAATTGCAAATGTTGATGATCTGATGAGACAAGAACAGAGGATAAGCATCGATGAACTGGCCGAGCGTGTGAACATCAGACACCGTTCGGTTCACACCTTAATTAATGGACAGCTCGGTTATCGGCTCTTGTGTACTCACAATGGCTCCACATAATTTTGAACCACCGCCAGAAGACGGAGAGGTTTGGCGCTGCCTTGACTCATCTGATCCGGTATCACAGCGAGGGTGACGACTTCTTGTCTGCAATTGCCACCGTCTACGAATCATGATGCCACTGTTACGAGCCTGAAACACGACGACAATGTTTACAGAGGAGGCATTCGAATTCACCACCCCCCAAAAAAGCAAAGGCCATCATTTCCGCCGGAAAGGTGTTGTTGACTGTTTTTTTCGATTGTCAGCAGCCATTACTGATAGAATTTGCTAAATATTGAGACTATCAATTCTTTCCGATATTGTGAAACGCGGGATCGGCGACGTATCTCAATCAAGAACAAACGACGTGGAAAATTGACGAATGGGGTCATCGTGTTCCACGACAATGCCCGTCCCCACGTCGCTGATGTGGTTAATATAAAAGTGGAGAAGTTCAAGTGGGAAACTCTGCAATATCCGCCATACAGCTCAGATCTGTCACCTTGCGACTTCCACATTTTGGGCCAGTTGAAAAAAAAAACAGCTCAAGGCAACCAGATTCTGTCGGACGATGACGTGAAAGAGCAAGTTGCAGACTTTTTGGAGCAGCAACGCAAGGAGTTTTATGAGACGGGAATCATGTGACCCGTTAGTCAATGGGACAAATGTCTGATTGCTCATGGAGACTACTTTTAAATAAAGTACTCCGTTTGCCATGCATTCGCATTGGATCACTTTCATTTGACTCGCCCTCGTATATTTTGCAGAACTCCGGCTTTTTACACAAGCTCTCTGTTGCGACTATAATTTCGGTTAGAACGACAGAAAGCTGAGCTAGTTGGTAAGGATTCATTATGCAAAATAGAAGTAAGGCGTGCAGACAGGACACGAGGCGTTCGTGTTGTCCACCTCTCTACTCTTGTGTCCTGTCTGCACGCCTCACTTCTATTTTGCATAATATAATTTCGGTGCAATTACTCACAATACAGGACCGGTAAAAGCTGCTCCTACGTAATACATTGGAGCAAATGACAGCGTCATTAAGATTTTTCACTAGCCATTACATGTGTGCAAGAATGTAAACAGGGTTCTTGACAAAGTTTAACATATTTGTCCTCAGTTTGTTCATTCCACGGCCTTCACATTCTTCATATCAGCGGCAATGCTTTGCTGGTTTCGAGCTGAAATAGTTCTAAAGTTCGTGTGGTATTTTCCTTAATTATTGAATAAACAAAAACATGGAAGCATTGATATCAGTTACATTGGCCATAATTTTTGGCACATAAGAGTAAATTCTATAATTAAAAAACTAATTATTTTACTTGTTTTGACAGTGCGTAGTGTTCAAGAATTCGTTTGCAGCATCTTTGGCAATGGAAATGCAGTTATTATTGATGTATTTGCTCCCTCAACAAATTGTTTAAGAGGAAGCTTTAGCTCGGGCCCAACTTCGACGCGATCTATTCAGATACATGTAAAAAGCAGAAACGCTTTTCTGAGATAACCCCTGGATCGCTTCTAATGAAATTTCTTGCATTTCAGAGAGAAAGTTGGATTCTAGTGTCTGTTAGAAGCGGAATATTGATCTAGGGCCTAAATTTTGTTCAAAATAGTTTTTAAAAATTCGAAAGTTCGAAAAGAAATAGAAGCACGATGTTTACAAACTAATAGACCTGCATCAAGAACAAATATCACCGTTCTGTAAACGGCATCTGCTATAACAGTCAAAGCGAACAAGTTTGGTATGTCAGTTGGTATCTTACGTGAATTGGTCAAGTTGTGCACAAGGGTTCTGCAAAAGCCGTGTTTCCATAATACTAAATTTTTTTCGATTCATGTGTAACATATCAATTTTGTCCGCTGTATATGCACTATTAGGTGCAATTCACAGAATTGTGATATCATGTTTTATTGTTGAGTTAGAAGTTTAAACTTGATAGTATCGCTTCCTGAAAATTTGCTATTCCTGCCAATTTTTTATAAATAATTGACAACCTAAATCAAAAATTCGACACAGACAGTCACTATAATTTCATATTTTCTTTTAAATGCGACAAACCTCGTGAACTTTGCTGCAGTGGCTGCCGAGAAAAACGAATTCTCTTTCTGCATTTATTTGGATAGGAGCACCCGAGCTAAAGCTTCCTCTTAAGGAGGAGGCCGAACTGCAACATAACCCGCCCCCCCCCCCCCGAACAAAATTTCTGGTTACGCCACTGGCGGCTTGTCTTATCTAATTGGCTCACAAGAGGCGAAGAGCATGCTCAAGTGGCGAGCGATTCGATGGGGCCGAGCCACTGCACTGAATATCGATAAACGGATGAAGAGGGTAGTGCTGGTGTCTGCGATTGGTCCGCTTCCTCTTCCTTAGCTTGCGGTGGCTCGTCGACAATCGCGGCAGCATGCAACGGAAGCTTAAGAATGCGCTAAAACGGATCTTCAGCAAAAAATAGTTGGCAGAACGAGGTCGTAAACGTGCCGAAAATTCTCGAAAACGTTACACAGCCACGCAAAAGGTTTTCTTAGACGCAAATAAACCCATGCTCTCCGAGTGGGGCGAGTAGCCACTGCCGGAGCGATCGGCGGCAGCCATCTTTTATTCCTTTCTCAACGGGGCAGCCTGTGGCTATTCAGGAGAAAATTCAGTTTTGTTCGACATATTAAAACACCTTTAACGCGTACACGTCACTTTGACGCGATGAGTTATTGCGGTTTTGTGACGTCGCGTGACAGGCAGGTGAAAGTGGGTGCAGCCCGAAAACGTTTGACCAATAGCCGAGGGCTACTGGCGAAAAGGCGTCGAATCAGAAATAACTATTTTTGTTTTGTTCGGGCAAATCATGCATAATCAAAATGTACACGTCATATCAGATGGGGAGCTATCGCAGTTTTCGTGACGTCGGGTGACAGACAGGTAAAGTGGGGGCGGTCAAAAAACGTTTTTGACCAATCACGGTGGGCCGATTGCAGGATTGGAATAGAAACGTTTGGAATAGTTTTACGTTATAGCGCCCTTCAGACATGGCCGGAACTTTCGCAGGCAGGCAGGCAGGCAGGCAGGCAGGCAGGCGGGCAGGCGGGCGGGCAGGCAGGCAAGGCAAGGCAAGGCAAGGCAAGGCAAGGCAAGGCAAGGCAGGCAGGCAGGCAGGCAGGCAGGCAGGCAGGCAGGCGGGCGGGCGGGCGGGCGGGCGGGCGGGCAGGCAGGCAGGCAGGCAGGCAGGCGGGCAGGCGGGCAGGCGGGCGGGCAGGCAGGCGGGCGGGCGGGCGGGCAGGCGGGCAGGCCGGACCGACCGACCGACCGACCCACCCACCCACCGACCGACCCACCGACTGACTGACTGGCTGACGGACGGACGGGAAACTTAATTGTTCTGAGAGATGCCCCTTTTCAGGGACGTGATGAAGGCGCGAGCCAGTCCCACGTTTAGACGGGAAGGCCAAGCCTCACCGCCGCATCGTGGGCTCTCTGGACAGCCCATACTTGACGTGAAAGCTCGGAGCTCCGCAGCGCAGAGCTCCACTCTTCTGCGGTACAGCTATGCGGGCCTCTCTGTAACGAGGGGCATTCCCAGAGAATGCGTTCTAAATTACTTCTCAGTCCATAGCTTGAACAGTCCGGACTAAAGGCGTCTCAATTGATGGAGTGAAACAAAGTCGAGTTTGGATACGATCCTTTGTGAAGCATGCGCACTGTGATAGCTTGTGGTCTGTTAAGTACATCGTGGGGGAGGGGGGAGAGTAGACTTTCCTGACAAGGTAGTAGTGCTTAGTTACCTCGTTAAAGGTGGAAAGAATGTCCCGGAACTCGACAAGCTTAGGTTCAACAAGACCTCGATTCGCGTCCGCGAGGTGGGTTAGTGCGCACGCTTGGACGTGTGCGATGTCGTTGAGGTTGGGAAGGGAATCCAGCTGGGAGTCGAGTTGTACCGGGAACCATGTGATAGTATGTGGACGTATTACTCTACCGTCGATGACTCAATGTGCTTCTTCGGCGATGGAGCCATAAGCGAATGCCCTGACCACCGGCCTTGAGCCAGTGAAGATTTGAGTTCTCTCTTCGTCTAGGAGTACCAAAGCGATCGCTGTCTGCTCCACGCTAGCCGGGGTGGAGCCTCTAATGAAGGCCGCTCAAGTGACCTGCCCTTCGTGACTGAGTACCGTTGCGACGAAGCCCGATGTGCTCACATACGGAGCCGCGTCAACGAAGCTGACCGTGTGAGGCGATTCCATGATCTTCTGGGGCAGTGCCACAGCCCGAGCTCTACGTCTACCCGCATTCTGTTGCGGGCGTATGTTTTTGGGAAAAGGAGCAACCATGATGTTGTCCCTTAAGTGACGTCCCTCCACTACAGTGGGGCTGGCTCCCAATACCGCGAAAATTTCCCTCCCCAAGGGGTTGCTAGAAATACGTGATATTTGAGCCGTTTCCTGAGCTTCGATGATTTCGCCGAGTGTGTTATGTACACCCAGCTGGAGAAGGCTTTCCGTGTTGGCATTTACCGGAACTCCTAGCACTTTATGCTCTTACGGATTAGCGTATCCAACTTGTTCTTTTCGGACGCGTACCCCTTGTGCATTACCGACGTAGACGATCTGGCTCACGAGGATTGCGTGGAAGAGTCTTAAGATTATCCTCCTTCAGCCCTCCACTCTTGTTGGGGACTATATTGATCAGGCCGATCATGCACTCAGTCTTGGTCATGATTTTTTTGAGCATGGTAATCTTGCCTCCGCTAGACTCAATTAACATTCCGAGTACCTGTAGGGTGTCTACCCTAGGAATGTTGGCACCCCTCCTGGTGCGGAGCTTGATGTTAACCTCGTCCAACGGCTGCCACCCCTGGGTCTGGGACCTTTTCTGACCGGTCTGTAGAGAAGTAGCTCCGACTTTTTCGTCAAGCACCTTAGCCCCATGCCCTCTAGGAAAGTTTCGGTTCGGTCAAACGCCTTCTGCAGACTCGATTCCACCTCCCCTTCGCTGCCTCCGGTAGACTAAGTGGTGATGTCGTCGGCCTATATTGTGTGGTGAACTCTTTCGATCTTCGAAAGGGATACCGACATTTGCCTGATGGCCAGATTGAACAATAAGGGCGAGATCACAGCCCCCTGAGGCGTCCCTCTGGGCCCAAGCCATTACCCTACCGATTTGAGGTCTCTGACCTTTAACATAGCTTTGCGACCCTCCAGGAACGACCTGACGTAGCCGGGAAAGGCCTGGCCTGGGTTGAGATCCGAGATGGATTCTAGAATGTGTCTGTGCGGTATGTTATCGAAGGTGTTCTCCAAGTCGAGCCCGAGGATGCCCCACTCGTACCTCGTATCGTTGTCTGTGATCTGACCTTTGATGAGTTTCGTTGCGTCTTGTGTCGAGAAGGCTGGTCTGAAGCCCACCGTGTTAAAAGGCAGGAGACCGTTCTGTTCGACGAGCTTGGCTATGCGAATGTGAATTACGTGCTCCGCTACCTTTTTGCGACAGACGTGAGGGAAATCGGTCTGAGATTGGACAAGTTTGGAGTTTTGCCTGGCTTGTGGATTACTATTACTCGGCCTTCTTTGCAGCCCCGGGGAACTTCACCCCTCTGCCAGGCCTTGTTGATTTCTTCTTTGAGCCAGTCTATGGACTCGTCTTCTAAGGAGTCGTCTTCTAAGTTCCTGAGAGCTTTATTTGTGACATGTTCATACAAAGCCTGGCTGGTGCCCTTGGTGCATGCACCAGTTCGAGACTGCAGTGTCTATCTTGTCGCAGGCACAGAAAGCAACTTTCTAACTGCAGAGCATGCGAAAAAACGTGCACGTGCACAGAAAGCGACAGGGGCAGACAAATGGCACCCGAAGAAGAGGGTGGACACGGCGCCTACTTTTGGTATTGGCAATAAAGCGTCGCCACGACACTGAAAGTCAACGGAAAATTCAATAACTTTTGCATATGTGGCTCTATCTTTTCAAAATACATAACAATAAAGTGAAGCGATGCAATTGTGTGTAGAAATAAAATGTGTTTTCGGCTGTTTTCTTTTTTAGCGTCTTATATCTTTATTTATTCGCTTCATTTGCTTCATTCGCTGCACCAAGGGGCGGCGCCTTCGCTCTTATCGCTTCGGTCACGGCTAGGTCAGAAGAGAAACAAACAATTAAAAAATCAAGCATGCTGCCACTTCCGGCCGCATTTCGATGGGGGGAAATGCGAAAACAGCCGTGTACTTAGATTTAGGTGCACGCTAAAGAAACCCAGGTGGTCGAAGTTTCTGGAGTCCTTCACTACAGCGTGCCTCATAATCAGAAAGTGGTTTTGGCACGCAAAACCCCATAATTTGACAACTACAGCTTTGAGTCACTTTTGATGTGCTGTATGTTCGAAATCAGTGTTTTCGGTTCAGTGCAGAATCACGCAAATGTAAGAATGGGCTGTGTGTGTATATATATATATATATATATATATATATATATATATATATATGTGTGTGTGTGTTGCCCAGGGGAGGAGGGTTACTAACTTGTGCATTTCCTGTCCCACAATTTCGTAATCTAGAACTTCTGCGCTTTTCAAGTCTGTAGCAGCCAAAAATCTTTTTGTGAATATGTGAATTGCAATGTTTGCACTTCCTGCCATGAAACTCGTTCGCTTAGATACGTTGCACGGGTGACAATTCTATTTTAATTCCCTTATTATTTTTGGTCAAGAGTACGCTTCCTGCTTTTCATATTTCTTGTTTCTAATATGATTAGTACTGTTTTTACCTGTTCCTCAATGTTTGTACGCGAGTTTTTACTTACTAATATGAAACAATTTCCCTCTGCCTGCCTTTTTTCACACTTTTACTCTATTGCACTCAGTTTTTTTTTTCGTGAATTGTGTTTTGTCGTTTCATCTACTTATACAGGAGTGTCCCATGACGATTTGCTCAAGTGATGGCACGGGTGCTCAGCCACGCACAAGGTTTATTTTTATGTTGGTCGGATCTTTTCAAGTGCAAGATCTTTTCTGAATGAAAAACATCATTATTCTCCACGTGGACTTCAACAGACCACACCGTCGCTTCCGGCATCTCTGTTTAAGTCTGTGCCTTCTAGTATATGTTTCCACTACGCCTCTGCAGTGCATTGTACGTATATTCCAGCCATCAAGTTGGAACGTGGCTTTGAGAAGCAACTTTCGTATTCCTTAACGAATGCATGAAAATTGGGACTTATATCCAGAATGCCTCCCTGATGCTTCCATAAAAGTTTTATAGCGATATATTGAGAACAACTTACTCGGCAATATTTTTTTCTTATTTTGCACTTCCTGGATGGACAGGGGAGCTTACACGATGCAATGGACGGCTCGTTGAGTATTGGCTGCATAGCTATGTGTGTGCTGAAGGGCGTGACGTTCTCCCTTTTTAACACTACAGCGTTAAGGGCCCCGTGTCGCGGAAAATCAGCCGCCAGCGTCTGGCGCCGACCATCTTGCGAGCGAAACATCATCCCGAACCACGCAGGTCCTCCGTGTAGCGCAGATGCGTTACCGAACTAAGTGAATTTCTCAAAGTAAAACGCGTCGGAAAAAATCGTAGAGTGCAACTTACGCACAACCTACACACATTATAGCGTCGGATTGCAATTTGAGTATACGAGAAAACAAACCTGTTACGCGGAAACTGAAACACAAACCTCATTTCCAGGGTTTCTACCATTCGTAGAGCGGCGGGCAACACGATTCAAATGACGCTCGCCTCCGAGCACCCGTGGGCCACGCAAGAAGCGGCGTTTCTACCAGAAAGCTCGCCTTCGTGCGTAGCGTTCGCCGCCAGCTTTCCCAGTAAACATTACGCTTACATAAGCTGCAGCTGCCAAGAAGCACCAGCAGTCAGGGATCTTTGAATGCTATCGCATTCCACTCAAAAGGCGAAGCATAAGCGTCCTCCAAACTTTTTCTTTCGCAACACAAAATGTTTCGATTTTTTTTCTTTTTAGCTAAGCTTTCTTTGCCTCTTCCTTCGACTTTCTCACCGCTGCTGCGGCTGTCTGGCACAGCATCTCGGTGGATGGTTAAGAGCGTGTATATACTTGACAGGAGCGTGGCAGAAAGGCAACGCGACGAACTCGTTTGGACCTTTGCATGGCGTCGTCGAATCTGCACAATGCCCTCAGGGCTCCTTGGGCTTCGCCACAGTAGCCTCTTGACAACTGTAATTATCCATGATCCCTAGCTAGCAAAAGCATTGCAGAAATTGCAGAGCTCACCTTTCTACTAACGTGCAAGTCCAGAGGAAAGCTAAATAGAGTTGTAGAGGGGAGGGCAGAGATGTTGGCAGAGAATGGGTAGGACCGAGGCAGTCGCGAAACGAGTGAATAATAGCCCTGCAGCTATGGCATTGCTCTAGGTCGTGGTTCTGATCTCGACCGCGGCAGCCGCATTTCGATGGAGGTGAAATAAAAAACGCTCGCGCACTTATATTTAGGGACACGTTAAATAAATTCATGTCAAAATTACTCCGGAGTCCGCCACTACAGCGTGCCTCATAGGACGACTGTGGTTGTAGCACGCAAAACCACATAATTCAATTAAAGTTTAATACTGCCACGATGGGATGTGCTATGCGAGGCAATGAAAATGCTCAACCCTGGCACATAACAACGCCTCAAGCAAACACTTCCCCCTGTGTGTTCTATGTGCTACGCAGACAAACGGGAGTGGTACACGCAAGGTAGCGTTTAACAACTCACCACTCCCGTGTTGGACTAAACGTTGAAGAAATGAAACATTCCTGTCAACATCATCGTTAATTATCTTCAATCAAAGCAAACAGCACAGATAGCTTCGCTTACATCGATTCCCACAATGCATGGGGCCCGCATGATTTTTTTTACGTTACCTCCGCATCAGACACATTTTTGGGGTGAACGAATAGCCACATAATAAATTTAGAAAAAATCAAGCGCTAGGAAAGCGAGAATGTCAAGACCTGCACTGGAGCTGCACAGGACCTGCACAGGAACGTGACAAATAAAGCAGTCAAAATAAGCCAAACGATAACAAAGAAAGCTCCAAAAGCCGAGTAGAAGGGCAAGAAAATAGTTTTGAGAGAGCGGCTCTCAAAGTTTCACCTTTGCTACAGTTCTCTAAAACGCAGCAAACTTGTAGTCTGGTGTGTTGTGATGCGGGGCTTTTTGCACATGTGGCCTCTGGTCTGGTGTGCCTTCGGGTCCCACCTTTTTTTTGGTATGGCAATATTTACATGCTGCTCTCGAAAGAGCGTGTTACCTGGGTTTCAAACCCATTGAGGTGCATAACTCGTGTGGGCAAGAATATAGTTCCATTGTCGTACCTGCAGGCTTTCCCATTGACAGTAGTCACAAGTGCAATCAGTGAAGTATTCTTTTTTTTTTCTCTTGGTGGAATCCACCATATCACTGCATGAAAGCTCCTAACCACCTTCCGAGTCGTCTTTTCTTCCCTAAACAATGGCAGCGAAGCCTAGGATCAGAGAGGCACTGATAGGTAGTAATGCAGCAACATGCTAAGTATTTTTCCGGCTTGTATTTTCGTGTGATGCCTCGATCCTGCAGCCCGCTGTGTCCGCCAGCTCAAAGGGACTTGTGTACAGAGCTCATGATGGGGTTCTCTTTATGGAGGGGTGGCATGAGAGATATTGCTACTAGGTATTGTGACAGTATGACAAGAGTCGACGCTCGATGTCCTTAGTCGCGTAGTCCGAGGTGCCAATGCGCGAAATGCTTAGCAAAGGGTCGGAGCAGTCCAAAAAAATTGGGTTTTACGCGCCAAAACCATCTTCTGATTCTTAGGAATGCCGTAATGGGGGACTCCGAAAACTTGGACCACCTAGGGTTCTTAAAGGTGCACGTAAACCTAGGTATACGGGTGTTTTTCGCATTTCGCCCCATCGAAATGCGGCCGCCGTGGCCGGGATTCGATCCCACGACTCGACGCTCGATGCACTTAGTCGCGCAGTCAGAGGTGCCGATGCACGAAAAGCCTAGCCACGGGTCCGAGGTGCCGATGCACGAAATGCCAAGCGACGGGTCCCAGAAGTCGACTCTTGTGTCGCGCAGTCCGAGGTGCCGATGTGCGAAATGCCTAGCGACGGGTCTGAGAAGTCGACGCTTGATGTGCTTAGTGGCGCACTCCGAGGTGCCGATGCGCGAAATGCCAAGCGACGGGTCCCAGAAGTCGACTCTTGTGGCGAGCAGTCCGAGGTGCCGATGTGCGAAATGCCTAGCGACGGGTCGGAGAAGTCGACGCTTGATGTGCTTAGTGGCGCACTCCGAGGTGCCGATGCACGAAATGCCAAGCGACGGGTCCCAGAAGTCGACTCTTGTGTCGCGCAGTCCGAGGCGCCGATGTGCGAAATGCCTAGCGAGGGGTCCGAGAAGTCGACGCTTGATGTGCTTAGTGGCGCACTCCGAGGTGCCGATGCACGAAATGCCAAGCGACGGGTCCCAGAAGTCGACTCTTGTGTCGCGCAGTCCGAGGTGCCGATGTGCGAAATGCCTAGCGACGGGTCTGAGAAGTCGACGCTTGATGTGCTTAGTGGCGCACTCCGAGGTGCCGATGCGCGAAATGCCAAGCGACGGGTCCCAGAAGTCGACTCTTGTGTCGCGCAGTCCGAGGTGCCGATGTGCGAAATGCCTAGCGACGGGTCTGAGAAGTCGACGCTTGATGTGCTTAGTGGCGCACTCCGAGGTGCCGATGCGCGAAATGCCAAGCGACGGGTCCCAGAAGTCGACTCTTGTGGCGAGCAGTCCGAGGTGCCGATGTGCGAAATGCCTAGCGACGGGTCGGAGAAGTCGACGCTTGATGTGCTTAGTGGCGCACTCCGAGGTGCCGATGCACGAAATGCCAAGCGACGGGTCCCAGAAGTCGACTCTTGTGTCGCGCAGTCCGAGGCGCCGATGTGCGAAATGCCTAGCGAGGGGTCCGAGAAGTCGACGCTTGATGTGCTTAGTGGCGCACTCCGAGGTGCCGATGCACGAAATGCCAAGCGACGGGTCCCAGAAGTCGACTCTTGTGTCGCGCAGTCCGAGGTGCCGATGTGCGAAATGCCTAGCGACGGGTCTGAGAAGTCGACGCTTGATGTGCTTAGTGGCGCACTCCGAGGTGCCGATGCGCGAAATGCCAAGCGACGGGTCCCAGAAGTCGACTCTTGTGGCGAGCAGTCCGAGGTGCCGATGTGCGAAATGCCTAGCGACGGGTCGGAGAAGTCGACGCTTGATGTGCTTAGTGGCGCACTCCGAGGTGCCGATGCACGAAATGCCAAGCGACGGGTCCCAGAAGTCGACTCTTGTGTCGCGCAGTCCGAGGCGCCGATGTGCGAAATGCCTAGCGAGGGGTCCGAGAAGTCGACGCTTGATGTGCTTAGTGGCGCACTCCGAGGTGCCGATGCACGAAATGCCAAGCGACGGGTCCCAGAAGTCGACTCTTGTGTCGCGCAGTCCGAGGTGCCGATGTGCGAAATGCCTAGCGACGGGTCCGAGAAGTCGACGCTTGATGTGCTTAGTGGCACAGTCCGAGGTGCCGATGCACGAAATGCCAAGCGACGGGTCCCAGTAGTCGACTCTTGTGTCGCGCAGTCCGAGGTGCCGATGTGCGAAATGCCTCACGACGGGTCCGAGAAGTCGACGCTTGATGTGCTTAGTGGCGCACTCCGAGGTGCCGATGCACGAAATGCCAAGCGACGAGTCCCAGAAGTCGACTCTTGTGTCACGCAGTCCGAGGTGCCGATGTGCGAAATGCCTCGCGACGGGTCCGAGAAGTCGACGCTTGATGTGCTTAGTGGCGCACTCCGAGGTGCCGATGCACGAAATGCCAAGCAACGGGTCCCAGAAGTCGACTCTTGTGTCGCGCAGTCCGAGGTGCCGATGTGCGAAATGCCTAGCGACGGGTCTGAGAAGTCGACGCTTGATGTGCTTAGTGGCGCACTCCGAGGTGCCGATGCACGAAATGACAAGCGACGGGTCCCAGAAGTCGACTCTTGTGTCGCGCAGTCCGAGGTGCCGATGTGCGAAATGCCTAGCGACGGGTCCCAGAAGTCGACTGTTGTGTCGAGCAGTCCGAGGTGCCGATGTGCGAAATGCCTAGCGACGGGTCCGAGAAGTCGACGCTTGATGTGCTTAGTGGCGCACTCCGAGGTGCCGATGCACGAAATGCCAAGCGACGGGTCCCAGAAGTCGACTCTTGTGTCGCGCAGTCCGAGGTGCCGATGTGCGAAATGCCTAGCGACGGGTCTGAGAAGTCGACGCTTGATGTGCTTAGTGGCGCACTCCGAGGTGCCGATGCGCGAAATGCCAAGCGACGGGTCCCAGAAGTCGACTCTTGTGGCGAGCAGTCCGAGGTGCCGATGTGCGAAATGCCTAGCGACGGGTCGGAGAAGTCGACGCTTGATGTGCTTAGTGGCGCACTCCGAGGTGCCGATGCACGAAATGCCAAGCGACGGGTCCCAGAAGTCGACTCTTGTGTCGCGCAGTCCGAGGCGCCGATGTGCGAAATGCCTAGCGAGGGGTCCGAGAAGTCGACGCTTGATGTGCTTAGTGGCGCACTCCGAGGTGCCGATGCACGAAATGCCAAGCGACGGGTCCCAGAAGTCGACTCTTTAGTCGCGCAGTCCGAGGCTCCGACGCGTGATATGTCTAGCCACAGGTCCGAGGACTCGACGTGCTTAGTCGCGCAGTTCTAGGCCACCAATCCGGGGAGTCCGAAGGCAATGTGCTTCAACGCCGAGTCGGAGCCACCGAAGCGCGGGATGCTTAGTCGCGAATTCTGAAGCACCGATGCTCGAAAGGCTTAGCAGCATGTCCGAGGATTCATCGCAGGAAGCTCGGTCACGAAGTCCGCATCGCCAGTGCCCCGGAAAGTCTAGCCGTGGGTCGATGCCCACAAACGTAGCGATCGACTGCGCTTCTGCGTTCACTGCGTAACGCCTGTTTTGACACTCGTCGAGATTACGGTAGTCGATAGCTCGCCAGGTGAAGAGCAGACGACACCCCTACGAAGCGAGCAGACCAGTGGCGAAGCGCACTGGAATCACATGGCACACGGGTGCCGCCAATCAGTGACTTCGGAACGACCTTCAATCACTTGTTTGTTGAGTGCTTTTTTGTGTGGAGGATACCTGAAGCGGCGAATTTGAAGACGGAGAAATTCACTTTCCGGCAGGACCAGGTAGCGGTGCACACTTGCACTGCTTCGAAAATATCGTTGCTTGAAAACCGGCATATTCCCGCGATTTCGACGAAAATTTTTCGCCACCTTCGCTGACACATTTTTTAGAACACTTCTACGTGGTTTTCAGTGAAGATGTTTCGAAATCACATAGAGAGAGTAACTGAAAATAGACAGTTTTGGAATAGGGGCTCCAATAGTTTGGGGTTCTAAAGAGCTCTGCGGGTGTTCGCCTTGGGGCTCGCAGGAGTGAAGAGTTTTAGAATAGGGCTTGGCGTTTGTGGATACCGTCTTGCGCTTGCAGCGCCACTACGGCGGAAAAGAAAAGCTATTATAATTATTAAAGTCGGATACAACTTAAGTCTGCAGTGAAGCCCCGCCCGTGCCCTCGTAACTGCCAGCCACTGTTCCTCCGCGAGGCTGCAAATAGTTCGTACTTCTAACTTTCCCTGTCACCTTATTAAACGAGACGTTCATTTGAGGAATTGCCAGTCGTTTCCTAATTAAGACGGTAACCACAAAAATAAAATTATAAGCGTATAGTAAATTATATAAGCGTAAAGTAAATTATAAGCGTACACGTTTTCACTCGTCTAATATAGTGAAACGGTGAAAGCCTAATTCTATATTGATCTGAAATAAAACGCTTGCTTTGCTGCAGCTTATTGCCAAGTTTCACTTCAGTTGGCAGTGAAGTTTCACGAGTGAAATGGGCTCAGCAGTGAAATGAGCTGTACCGCGGACTTTTGAAGAGAGACTCCATACACTTTATTCGTGTTTGTTACACACCTCATCGCTTTCGCTGATGAAGACTCAGGAAAGTAGACGCTCCGGAAGTACGACGCCATGTTGAAAATGTCGCATAACGATTGTTTGCTTCTTTGATTGGCTGGCGGAGTAACACAATCCCGCGCGGTCCGTGTGTCCTGATAGCCAACTGCTGTTTCTTTAATTTGTATTTTACTATATACTATTTTATAAGAGTAATAGTGAATTGCGTGTTTTCGCGTTTAATTGCACTTTATTTGAGGTAATTCTTTTAGCAGCAAGCAATTCGTTGCGCTTAGCTTTGAGCAACCAACTTTACGTGCCTTCACCAGCCAAGTTAAGCCGTGTTGGGCCTACGCGCCATGAAAATTAAATGATGAAATATGGATGAAATCGACACTCGAATTCGGAATCAGCGGCGTTTAAAGGGCCCCTCAGCAGGCCGCACAGCAAAGTTCGGTTATACGGTGGAGGTTGTTACGTGTCCTCTAGGGAGCGTTCTGCCACAATTTTTTTTTCAGATTGGTTCATTAATAGGCGAGATAGAAATATTTCAGTGCCGCGAACCCATGATTTCAGGAGGCGAGCTCCACTGCCCTGCGAGAGACTCTCTCCACTTACCCCGTCTAGCTTCCCTGAGGACCTCGAGGATCGCGTCACGGGCCCTGCTTTCATTTTTTTTTTTTCTCCTCGCTTTTCTGCGGCGCGGCGAACTTCCGCTGACGGCGGCGCGCGTGAGCTGTTGCGATTGTCTCGTTTCACGCGGCGCACTATTTGGCGCGCTGTGCACGAGGGCTCCTGACTAGACGTAAGGCCATGCTACACGAATACCGAAGCAGACAAGCGGATCACAGAGCATGATCCCACGCTGGAACACGGTAGAAAATGAGTTTCGGTGTCTAAACGCGCGACTGCACGACGTGGGAGCAAGCAGACGAAACGGAAGTACATCTCTCTTGCTGCGGTGCGAAGTAAAATAGAAACATGCAGACATTCGGTTTGAGCGTTTATTTCTCTAAGCTTTAATTCGTCTTTTCAAGCCACATACTACACAAATAACAGATGTTGCCTTGAATCATTCTCGAAGTCACGTGTCACCACGAACGACGTCCCTACAAACACGTGCACGTAGCCGCACTAGCAAGTCATCGTCTGGCTTAGTGCGCGGCGGCCGTGAGGAGAAGGGAAAACGGCGTTCGGTTAGAAATTTCAGATCTTTCCGCGGCGCGTAGCGATATAATACTTTGCAGACACGATCGTTAGCGCGCATTGTATGATCTGCACTTGTCAGCTTAAAATGGCCAGACCTGGTGAGGGGCCCTTTATTGAATCAGTCACGACACACATCAGTTGAGAGAAAGCGACAACCGCAGTCACTTCCCCTAGCTTCCGAACTTCACGCATTACCACGAATCAAGTCCAGTTTGGTGCTAGGTTAGAGCTGTCGCTTCGACGGTTGCCGCCATGTTTCTTGAGGCAAAGCTAATCTTGGGGCAGTTTTTGAGGCTCCCGCTAAATCAGTGAAATATCGTGCCCGACGCGCAACCAAAATGCATCGCGCACATGCGCAGTGGCTTCGACACTATTTCTTTGGGGCCCCATCTAAAACAATCTCACAATTTTCAAAAAACATCAATTCATCGGCCATTTTTCACGATGCAAAAGCCGCGTTCCCCTTAACCTATAATTCCAGCTCTCAACAGAACACAATGGCAACACACTCCAAACACTGAGAAATCTTGCACATAGTTTATTGTCCCTCTGATGCCACTGTGAGATATAAATAACATCTTTCAAGCTCTTCTAAAGCAGCATATGTGGTGCCGCACCTTCACAGTTCTCTCCACTCCATAGGCACAAAGGACAGCATGCTCAACAGGTCACATGACCACCGACAGTGCAGCGGCCTTGCATTCAAAGGGAGAGAAGTGCAAGGCAGACAACCGTACCATGTCCTAAAATACTCCCATCACGCAAAGCAGCTATAAATACAAAATAACCAGTACTCTACCTCACTAACAATACCAGTGGCTTATACATGCACACTTAACTGTGAAGCATAGAAAACAAAATGCATGGTCTTCGTCAAAAGTTTGCGCGCCACAGAACATGCGACCAAAACTTTGATGTGCCAGAATAACTTGTTCATGTTCCTTGGCAAGAGACTCAAGAATTAATGATTTATTTATTGATTAAGCAAAAGATCATGGTTTAATTTATTTATACATTTATATTGTATACTTTTTTCGAAGTGCACAGGGGCTATAGGAGACATCATAGTTGAAAATTTTTGATTAATTTCGGCATACTGAGGTTCTCTAATGTGAACACGGTACACAAGCATTCTTGCATTCTCCCTCAACCAGAGTGTGGTTGCCACAGCTGGGAATCGAACCTAGGACCATATGCTTTACCATGGAACACCACAATTACTGGGCCACCCACTACAGGCCAAGAGACAAAAATACAATCAACAGGTTTTTAAATATCAAAACCTCACACGAGTTGTGAGGGACTGCATCATCAACAGCTCTGTATTAAATATGATCACCTATTACTGAAATCTCAGTACACAGGCATTTCCCATTGTGGATCTAATGGGATAGTGTAATGGCAGCTGATAGCTCAGCCCAATGGTTTATGATGAGCAGCAGAAGATATTAGCCACTGCAGCCTACCGATAACAATCTTGGTCGCATGCACAGAGAGTGAACCTTTCACAAAGGCCATACAAATGGTAAACACATAAATGAAAAATGCAATCCACAGCACTAGCTAAAACCTCAAGTATCACTTTACCATACTTAGCCTAATGGGTGATGGGAGCAATTCATACAGTCAACTCCCATACAAATGCGTTTTCCTTGAAGATGTAAAAACATATTTGCAGGAACGAGGTGCACAAGTTGCATTTTTATTACTTTTTTTTTCTTTCTTTGTTGTATTCAATGCAGGCATAAGGAGCAATGGTTTCTCACTTAACATGAACGCACACATTGCACAAAGGGTAACAGTTTGATAGCTGCTGCACGTACACACATCACATAAGTTGCAACGTACTAAAAAAATTCTCTTCCCACCATTTTTTTTTCACACAGCTGGTCACTAGATGCAAAGACAGCTGCCACAGTGCCACCTAATAGCATACTATCAGCACTAATGTGAAATGCAAATGAGCGAAAATAAACTAGAATGTGTTTCTGCCTTGTTACATTTGCCAGCACGTGTGACAGTGGTATGACTTAGAACACAGTTCTAGGATTGCAGTTTTTTTTTTTTTTCAGTTCTGCAAAATATCATGGGGGTGCAACATCCTTGTGGTTTAGTTACAGTAGTAATGTGAAACAGTGCATTACAGATGGTGCGCACTTGGGCTTTACACATGGTTCAAACTTCACAAACTACAATGACCACAACTGGATTTGTAAGTACTTCCACAAAGGAGAAGTTCAACACTTGGATGCTCCAGGAAACAGCTCATTATATATCTGAAAAAAAAAATGTTGCCATTCAGTGCAAGATTTCCTAAACAGGTTGCGTTTCAGCTCCTTTATGATGCCTGTAGTGTTGTCAGGTTCCAAATGAAAAAGAAATTACACTGCTTTGTTGAAACTTCCAAAAAGACACACAGAAGAGGTTAAATAAATATTTCAAACTGCATGATATTGTGGGGAAAAATAATGGCAGATTTACAAGGTTTTTTTAAAGAATAAAGATTTCTTTATAAAAGGCTAAGCACAAAGAACACCATGTTTTTGCAGAGAAGTTCCTAGGTGAGCTGACATACTTTGCTAATAATGTGAGCTTCAGAAAAATAATTAAGAAAGGCTTGTTTATTAACTTTCTTTATTAGTGCCTTAGGGCAATTTTAATGGCAAATTTGAAGACAGGCACATTGTTTTAGAGCTCTCCCAAATCACAGCTAATTCGAGGTGTTTTTTAACGAATTTCAATGTTAGATCCAGGCAATATCAAAACCGAGCACCACAGAAGTGCAGTAAAGGTGGCCCGGTTATCATATCACATCAAAACATCTTGTGACAAGTGCAAGGAAATATGAAAGCGATAGTCACGGCCAATCGCAGCAGCTACTGATACGGCACACTTTGCCTGGCAAGCATGTGCCACTATGTGTGGGGTCAAATTTGCCCCATGGCATGCTATCATTCAAACTTTGCACCATTTTCCTTTATGGGGCACTGCCATCTGACATAAAGTGGGGTGCACTCAGTCTCGAAATTGCCTGGATTTGGCCCTCAATTCCGATGAGGACAAGGAATAAACTTTTATTGTGGAAAACAGTGAGAAAGTGTCCTTTCTTTGCCCTAGGCAGCTCTATTAGTCCAGAAAGCCATTGGCTAATGCCATGGCCCGGGCACAGTCCAGCAGACTTTGCTGGTCTTCCAGGCTCTGTGCCATTAACATTGCCTCCCACATTTTTTCGATGTCTTATAGCGGTTCTGAAGCTTCATCCTCACTGTTTTCCTCACAATGTGGGCACACCAGCACCATGTGCTGGAGGGTGTCTGGTACATCACAAAATCGGCATAGGTATGAGAATTTTGTGGGGTGCATCTGGTGCAAAATAATTTCATGGATATATGTATTCGTTTGTAATATGCATAGGGCGGTGGCTTCATCCCTGCTAAATTTTGGATGTGGATGTATTCTTTCCAGTCTGTAGTTTAGCAATATTACGATGTAGTTGATAGGAATGTCCTCCACCGCTCCTCCAATAACGAATATCTAATTACGCGCAATTTTTTTCATACTTAAGAAAATGGGTTTGCCAGATATTGTGACGCCCAACAAGTTTTCCACATAAACAAGCACCCTCAAGTAAATATTAATTTCATTAACAGCTTCTTTTAATTCATCTTTTCAGAGTAACTCGTACAGCAGCAAAGTATTTCTGCCTCGCCGTAGAGCTCATATGCAAAAAGATTATGGGTGTCTTACGGTTAGAGTCCTTTTATATAAAATCGGTATTGTCCAAAAAAATGACCTGCAAGATGAAATGACTTAGTGCATAGTTTACTTATTACAGCAATGCTCAGCGTGGCAAAATAAAAAGTTATTAAAAGTTTCATTTATGGGCACAAATATTGCTTGTTGTGTTATTTTACCAACAACTGATTGAAAAGAACATGGCGGTCACAAGTCGGCATCACAAGCCAGGCCTAAAATGTATGCGCACGCTGAACAAGCACAGCAGACAGAAAATGAATTGTGTGGACGGACATAGCTTAACAGGTGGAATACTGTTTTCCAAACTTCTTGCAAATACTCATTTTTCTCCCAAGATAAACCACAGAATAAAATCTGGACAAGAACGACAGAAATGAAGAGTAACAAACACTATGACGCTCTTGCCACAGAATGATTGTTATCAGTTTAGCAGAACACAGGTCTGATATTGAAATAGAATAGAAAAATGAAATGACACATGCAATATCTGTCAAGTTTCCCTAAAAACACCATAGGATGTCCTTGTATGATCAGGAACAGCATGAAAGCAAGTAGACCAGATGTGAACAGAACCCAACTCCCACTCTCTTTTGATGCGATTGCAATTTGTTTTTCCAATAAATTTATAGTCATGAAACTGGCACATTTTTACTATTTAATGGAGAATGTAAGTGCCCAGAGTATACTTTAGTCTTTCAAAAGGACATTAACAACAAACACAGTCTAGATTGCTGAAAGCCTTTCTAAAAACCTCACCTTTGTTTTATGCGAAAAGGTGGCTTGATTGCCGAAGAAATCACAACTAAAGGGGCCACACTTCTGCAATTCAAATCACCCACAATGAACCAAGGTTATGCTCATGAAAAGTTTAAGCCATATCAACTATCCTGAAGGCTGTGTCTTGCCCACTTTTGCTTGCTTTGATTTGGAGGCCCATGCATAGAGGGCGCTACTCAGATAATGCCAACAAATGATGAAAGAGAGGAAGCATCAGAAGGTTCTCAACCCAAGGCCACATTGCATTGACATGCAAAATGTTTTCATAATAGTAGTGTCGATGCCGTTTTACATTTATGTCATTTTTTTGCCTAGGGAAACATCACTCAATAATCATGACACTCTGGACACCCTGGGGCACTAAGGTATGTTGTGTTAGTCAGACTTAATCTGTATCATTTGCATCCCTGTATTCTGGTTCAGTGAGTAAAGGAACGATCTCCTTCAGATCATCCCAGAATACCTTGCATCAAAGGTAACCATTCAGCTAACAAAAATCATATGAAACTTGACAACAAAAGGCACAAGAGATATTCTGCGGAGAAACAAGCCGTTCTGTGCGGGGTTCAGCATACGACTAGAGCAGGGACAAACATAACAGTGACCTTGCATTGTAATCGGCACACAAAATGCCTTCCATACATGACACTCGGGCAGAAAGACAAACTTCCTGCAATAGGCTAATGCAGAAATGCAACCACTGCCAGCTACATCTCGCTAACGTCCGACATGCGAGACTCAAAGTGAGCTCAGCACCGCAAACACTTTTCGTCACTCTTGATAGCTATGTACACAAGGGCCACAGTAGTGCTACATTCTAGCTGAAAACCGTGGGCCAAAGCAAGCAGGTCGTCACAACATGCCTTTCAGCACAAGGCAAATGCAACTTCAAAATGTAACTCCTCATCTACAGTAAGTTAGTACAGTCAAGAAGAGCCAAACGAGGAGTTAACTGATGCAAGCCATGTTTCACAATTGTACAACACTTGGTGAAAATAACCTAGCCAAACCAGCTTTAACCAAATATGAAGCCATTTCACAGACACAACAGAGTACACTATATACAGCCAGAGACACACCTCCTGCACAAGTGGCAAACAAACTCTGCAATCGGGCACATCTGCTTCCCATGGACCACGAAGCATTCTAGAACACGTGAAACTGTGAGCCATGTATTGCATTCACAAGTTGGCACAAGCTATCACACTTGGTCCAAGTATATTTTGTATATATTTATTCATTTGTATAAATGACACTTATTATTGAGTGTGTGATTCATTGGTTGATTATTATTCGTGGAAACCTTACACTGCTTTTGAAACTATGAACCCTCTAGTACTTTTTCTTCGACATAATTCGATAAAGCCGCTAACAGCACTGTCCCTATTCATACAACAGCATGCATCAAGACTCCCTTTGATGTGCTTCTTGCCTACTGTTTTTTTCCATGCTGTCCAAAGAAAAACTTGTTTGAGTACTTCTGCTGGCCTGTAACGAGTTAGTGTTAGCAAAATGCTGCTACAAAAATAAACCTAATTTTCTTAGCTGCTTTCTTTTCACTTGCTAAAACTAATAACTGGCTTTTTTTCTTGCTCAGTTACAACACAAAAACCCAATTTTTTTTTCACTATGTTCACTGCCTCGTACTGCCTCCGCTTTAGTCCTGTTGCGCGGTTTGAAAGCCAATGTTGGGCACAAAAAACTAAGCTGCTTTTCTTACACTCTTTAATCTTTTCCTTAACTACCATTGTAACTATATGAAGCCAAGGAATTGAGGTGTACAAATAATAAGCTAAAGAGAAATGAAAGTGGGCAAAAGAACTACTTCCCGCCGGCAGGCGCTGAGCCCACAGCCTCCGCATTTTATGCTCGGCTACATTATCTGTCAACTTCATATTCCGGTTATGACTAACACAAAAATCGGGCCCCTCAGTTCCCCTTCTCATACATTTAGGGAGGAAAGGCGATTGTAATGAAGGCCGAGGCAGCAGTAGTAACCTCATGCACTGCAAGAGGGCACAAGGTCCACCGAAATGAGTGATTCAGATTCTGCGTCATACGGAGAATCGATACCTACCAGAAATACTTGATAGCTTGGTCACTTTCTCCACACACCAGCTATCACGCTATACACCCTAAGATGTGGAATATGCAGGCTTTATAGCTAAAATGAGAAAGACCACTTGGCCAGAAGTAGCATATAGCTACAACAGAAACCCTAACTGGTTCCCGAGAAAGAAAGCACAGTGGTTGGATAAGAATTTGTCCCAGTTTGGGTATCAAACCTAGCACCCTCGCCTTTTGGGCCTTGTCGGGCCTTTTAGGCCTTTTTGCCTAGTCACTGAACATTTATGGTTAACTTGTTCTCATCCAACCAATCGCTGGCCTCCTTGTTAGCTCAGCTAGTAAGGCCCTGAAAGACACAGTGGCACTGTGTTCGATCCCCCTATTGCGGCAAATTTTTTTTTTCAACTGAAAGGTTTTCTTTTTGAACCTGTCTGGATCCTTTCCATTGCAGTTTCACAATACTTTCATGTCAATGGAGAGTTTCCATTAAACGAAGCTTCTTCCACTGCTGTGGATTCCCAAAGTGATTTGCGTAGGCCTTGAACAATGTGCATTTGAAAAACACCTATAGAGCTCTGCGCAGATTGCTTTAATAAAATAGAAAGCTATTAAATTGACCACAAGCACCCCGAATTGCACAGCATACAGGAAAATGATGAACACACTCAACACTGTACACAACATAGAGGCAGCATACCACTACAGTAAATTCACCCAGAAGCACTAACATGCAGACACTTTCGTTCAGATATGTGTGCTCAGGAGGGTCCCCAAGTGACGGAACAATACGGTAGCTTTTACTGGATTCACACGACATACTCGGCTGAGAGACTGATTCGCGTACTGATAAGGTGGAATGTCGCTCTGTGACACCAAATAACACTGTCCTAAATTGTGCTGGGGCGACATTTCAGAATGAATACTTTCGAAACCAAAACCACTTTCTGAAGATATTGCGTGACTTTGCATGAAATAGGTTGGCATCTACAGCCAACAGCATTCCTCGCGCAGTGCCAAGCCCAGTGTCTTCGTACAATGCCAGCAACACTATCACATTCCAGACACTGACACTTAGGTGCTGAGTCACATGAAATTTTGAGAAAGTGATCATATGCAAAAAAGTGATTGTTCAAGGATACCATCCTTGCTCCCAGCAGTTTTTTGGCGCTAAGCTGTCCCCACGGCATACAGACTGAGTCGGCAAATGCAGGTACGCCGTGTGAATCCACATGTATTGGGGGCAGTTTGCTTGGCACCAATGGCAGCAACAGCGAGTTTGGCTTTGTACATGCTATCCCATCTCATTCGTGCACGAGTGGCTCAAGTCTGACTGCTGTAGTGTTGGCACCAACGCATGACAGTTCCTGGCATTGCACTGTCCTTCAACGATGAATGCCACATTTTGGTGTCGAGATATGCAAGGCTGCAATGCTGTAAACGGGTGGCGGTCCACGTCGAATGCCATAGCATCAACACCAAAACAGGAGGCACGACCGTACAGCACTGCTCATGTTTGCATTCCAAAACTAACAACACGACGAATGAGTAGGGCAACAGTGTTCAACAACAATTCTCCAAGGCGGTACAAGTGCGATTGTGCCAATTACATTGCACGTTAAGCATGGCACATCCCTAGTTTGTGCACTATGCTAAAAAATGTCGAACTAAGAGTCTGGATGCCAAAGAAACGCCAACTATTGTAAATATAGACTGCACAACCTTGTACAAATGCGGAAAGGCTACAGCTACGCTATGTCTGCTGCATGGTAGCATGAAGACCGGTCATTAAATACTATCACTCTATTCTTACTGACACTGCTCTGTGGTTGGCATTGGTGAAGCAAATGAAGAAAAATTGAAAATGAGCTAGCTATTAGGTGTCTCACACGAAGCCTGACCACCACCCTAGCAAGGCCATTTTGGCACATCGAAAGCACTCAACAATTAACAACGAACATTTTTTTCCACTGCCTACAAGTCAAGCAGGAATAGGCTTACTTTGGTGCTCGCAAGTTCAGCAAACTTATGACGTAACGGAAAGAAGCACCCATCAAAATGAGGGTTGAAAAACCAGCACTGCCCGGGGAGCTAGAATACAGATACCAATGTCCATACATCTAAACCAGAAATGTGGCACATACACAAAGGACAGCAAGAAAGACGACAGGGTCAGACGCTTAATTCCAACTTGTTTATACTTCCAAGACAAGCACACTCATAAATGATGAAATCTTAAAATGTTTGCTTCAAGTAACGTTTGCCAGTGTCCAGAATCATGTATTCGTTCTTACTTCCATTTCCCAATTCTGAAGTGCTTCAAAGTGTGCTGGTCTATACATTTATGCCTGTACTGCACTCCTCACTTTTCCTAGAATTTATTATATGTTTTCGTTTCATCCTGCCAATTTTATGAATTTCCAAAAACCGTATTTCTCACCCTGCTAAAACTCACTGGGCTTGTAGTGTCAATAAATAAATACAAATAAATTAATTAACAAATATGCATGAGCAGAGTGGCAAGCAACAAAACCATACACCAAAGCGCAATAAAAGATTGTCATCCAGGAAGCTAAATTTACTTTCCCGGACAATCATTTCGTTAGCTCTAGTTTGATGCAGCTGCTGCTCTGCTTGCATGCTATATGTATATGTGGTGTCTACCTTCTTCGAGCACTGTTCAACTTGTGTCATCTCAAACTTGTGTCGTCACTTTTCTTTGTACCAGCATTTCCTTCTGCAAACCTGCAACAAAACCCGTCCACGTGCCAGATTTCTGGTCTAAGCTTGCACTATCATGCTCAGCAATGCACTGAATTAAATCACTGTGCATCACTCTGATGAAATGCACAGTATTATCAAACCATCACACTGACATCATTAGAAAAGCAGTCCTGCCATAACCACACTCTAAGGCTCGCCTCATTCCACAGAATGCCAGCACACACCGACTTGCACGCATTCTCTTTCGACAGTTAGCATCTACACATGACAGCCCCTGACATGAGAACATATGCCTACCATTTAGAACCCATATTTTCATATTTCTTTAATGATGAAAGGTGCTAAACAAGCTTAACATTTAAGACGGATGCATGAGCAGTGCAAGAAAAACACAAGGCTAAAAACAAGGCTTCCTACAGGTACACTGCGAGACCAACGAAAACAACAGCTTCGCCTACACAAACTTAAAAGACCTCGAAGGACCACTGCAATACATTCTCTGCAGCGCAACTTTTGAGTGAAACATGGAACTTGCCTGTCTCCCACGGAAGCCACAGATGCTCAAGCCCACTAATTAGACTCATCTCTCACTAAAAGATGCCATTAGCTTGATTGAAATTTTCAGGTAAAGCAAATGAAAATAATAGGAAGGCATGCCTGAACACTCATTAACAGCTCCTCATCATTAATGATGATGATGATGACAGCTCACCATTCTAACCAGGCTATCCTAGGCCCCCCTCACTCTGCGTATTCATGCAATGCTGTAGTTGCAAACAAATACAACCACAGGGTGCCACAATCTTACTACAGTGCCACCTAAAGGGTGAGGTCTGCAAATACATGGGGACAATGTTGGTCCTTTCCTGGCTTCTGCCCATTCTCGGGCACATGCACTCCAGCTGATGTGCTGTTTTTTTGGTAACTGGACATGGCTAAGAATGGATCAGCTCACGAATGTGGCTTGTAATATTCCTGCAGTTATTGCAATGCGTTTGCTTCCGTTATTTCTCGGCACAAAGAGAGGGTCTAAGATAAAACCTTTAGTTCATATTTTGGCACTCAGATAAAACAGTGGTGTCACATGCATAGAAAAATACAGGAAGCCAAGTCTAGTCGTGCTACCTTGAGCATGCATGGTATCCGTAGAAGAGCAGGTTTACATACACAGTGTGAAATCTGGACACGAACCAACCAGAGTTCCGCTTGCAGTGGTCCTTTCATGCGTACATTGTGTGCCCACAGGGTTCTGTCTCTCTATGAAAACCCTAAATGAATATTCCTCTGGACTCAAACCAACCTTGGAACAACTAGATAACAACAGATGTATAAATATCATCACAAGAAAAAAAAAAATAGCTCGCTTGGTTCAGCGGCACTAGTCACATTGTCTCTAGTCAGCTAGCTTCTGACTGCCGAACTACTGTAAGTGTCCTGCTGCAACAACTTCGTTGTACGTTTCTGTGCTGCTGTAGCACTCTCGTGGACGACAGCTAGCTTTGATGGTCGTGCTGGTGAGTGACAGTACCGCGACGAAGCCCGGTACGAGCGTAAAAGCCTTGTGGCTCCGCGACGCTGCATCACGGGGGAAGATGGCGGCGTCTCTGGGACTGGCTTATCCTGCATGGACAAGAACCCGTTCAATGAGCAGTGAGATAACAGACTTATAGAACAGATTCGCATAACAACTACTCGTATAAAATTTCTACTCTAACTTTAAGGGTGAAAGCTGGTGACGTGTGCGTCTGTCAAATGTGGTGCATTTCATGTAGACAACTGAACTATGGTGGTGAAATGCTGTGTAACTCTCTGCCCCATTACTTAAATCAGGCTCTACTGTCTTTTTTACTAACCTTAATATGCAACCATTTATATCTGACAAGTACTGCAATGTCTTTACCGGTTGAATAACTAGTTCGAGCACTACAGGCACTGCAATCTGTCGATTTTTTGTACGTGTCTAGCGATATGGCTGCATGCCTTCGTATTAAAGGAGTACTGACACAAAAAAAATCCATGTGGTTTTTTTCTGCTTTAATAAGTTGTTAATGACCCAGTAATCACGGCACGAAACCTCATTTACTTCAGAGCGCGACAAGTAATTATCTGCAGTCTTTTTTGTAGCGACCAGTCCAAGTTTCGGTTTTAGAGAGCAACGAAACGGTCCACCGGGGTGTAAACAAAGTGGTCACGTGTTCGCAAAAAGCCATGACGTATGCTCTGCCACGCAGCCAGCGTGCGGCGCGCCGGCACGCGAGCTTCGTGTTGCTAGTCGTCTGCTACGCCTGCACGTGGTTTGCCATGTCCTCGCCATCATTGTCGTCCTCGTTTTCGTCGTCCAGCGGCGACGATTTCCTGCATGTGGGAGTCGCCGCCGTATTAGACGTGGCCAATCACTTTCAATTTGACCCACTGGAGAGCAGCGACTCGGATATTGCGGCCGGCGACGGCGAGCACAAAGCAGGAGACACACGGTACGATTCGGCGTCCGATCCGACGTGCGGCGCCGCATGCTCCGGCATGCGGCATACGATGATTCGGGACACACAGTGCGTGCATCCGAAAGATTGAGCGGCGCGTAAGCTCCGCCCAGATGCAGTACTCCAGCTTGACTTCAGAGCCACGTCGAGAAACGCAATATAAACAACTCTCCACAACACTGCGTCGCTTTACGCGAACACTGCGAATAACGTTATGCTCCTGCGAGTGACAGAACACTTCACGACGGCGCGTCGTCCACTGACGACTCCGCTAACAGCCAGCGATAGGGCCGGTAGGCCTAGCTAGTGTTAGATATGGAGCTGTTTCCTGCGATTACTTCGAGTTCCCCAGACCACATCGGATGGCAGCACAGCTAATTGAGGAATGCAGAAGCAGGAAAGTGCATTCCAGAGAAGCGGCCGAGCAAACAAGTTTAAGGCAACAAGTTCACGTGCCAACAAGTTCGTGCGTCGCCGGGATTAGAAGGGGGCCTCGTACAATGGAGCTCAATCGTCCCCCTTCGGCTTTGAAGAAGGCATCTGCTACCGCTGCGGAGCCGAGCCACCGGGTGCAGGTGGGCCCTTGTGCAATGAAGCATGAGCGCCCCCCCCTCCTTCTCCAGCCTAGAAGAAGTGGATTGCCAGTCTGCGAGGCAAGACCGCAGAGAGCCGCCAGGTGCGACACCGCGACACGGGCGCCTACCATTGGCTGAAAGTGGCGTCATCGGAGCGGACTCTCCCATTGGTGAAACATGACGTGACTTACAGTGCTCGAAGGGTTTATAAGAAGCCTTCCAGAGAGACCTGAGCATTCTGGGACATGCCCTGATTCCCTGATTCACCTCTCTCGAACTTCTTGCCGCGGGCCGCAGCGTCCGAGTTGCTGCCGGCCCGTAATGACAGTACGTCTGTTAGTTGACGCTCACCTCCCTGTATAGAATGTAGAATAAATACTCCCAAGTTTGGGTTTGTCATCCCGAAGTCCCGTCCTTCAACCCCTACAGCTGGTTGGCAGCGGTAGGATCGCCTCCGAATGCATCAGCTGGTGGCAGCGCTACGGATCAACCTTCGTCGAGAAAGATCATAAGGAACCGGGAAGAACGAAGAAGAGAGAGCCTTCGTCGAAAGAGGTCCGAAGAAACTGGGAGTAGCGAAGAAGGAGCGAGCCTTCGACCCAGGGAGTCCGGAGGAACCCGGAACAGCGGACAAATGAACCGGATGGCAGGGTGCTGCAACCGTAAGTGAGCGTGTGGTTTTTTTCCTTATGATTCGCCAGACTCAAAGGTTGTGTGTTCAATTTTGATAGTTCTGGGAATCGGGAGTTTGTTGCATTGTGTGTTTGCACAAATTAATTAAGGAAAACAGTTTTAACCACCTGTCGGGGCAGCTGCCATGGATCTTAGAAGGTTGACGAGGTTAGACTTGTTGTTGGTGTGCGACGATTTGGGAGTTGAGGCGGACGAACGGATGAAAACGCCAGCTATCATAAAGGCGATTAATGATAGTGGCAATGATGACAAAAGCATTGAGCTTGCTTGGGAGGTGATACAGGAACCACAGGAGCGTGCGCGTCGTGTACGTTTGCGAGAGCGTCGTGAACTCAGGAGTGAGCGTCAGCGTGAAGAACGCGAGAATGAACGGAAGCAGGAGCTTCAAGAACTTACTCTTAGGTGTGAGCTTCACGAACGTGAGAATCAACGTAAGCTTGAGCGTGAGCAAAAGTATGAGAGAGAGAAGGCAGCACTGATCAAAGAGATAGAGTATTGTGATCAGTTATTGGCACAGAGACAACAGCTGTCTGAGAATTCTGTAGGTAATACAGAGCGAAAGAATGAGGAGGCATCTAGCACATTTTCGCCAGAAGCCGACGAAAAGAGTAGTGCCTGTGAGATTAGCTGCAGATTCATAAGTGAAGGGAAAAGGCTAGCTGCTAACGATGCCTTAGTGGCAACAGAGGCCGTTAAAGGCCGCAAGGAGAGCGACGAGGTGCTGTGCCAACAGATGACTGTAGAGACAGCTAGGCCAGCTGCGAACAAATTGGCACAGTTACCGAGCGTGTGCGTCGCTGGTAATGTTAGCGAGGTTGCTAGCGGAGAAAAGGGTACTGCTGACCCGACAGACGCGAGCACCCATGTCAGGTCAGATCTGCGTGCAGAAGTGAAGTGCGAACTGAGCGATGCAGTTGAGAGTAGTTCTCGGGATGGCGAGCTCCGTAGTCCACGAGAGAACAGCTGCATTGTTCAGGGATCGGTGCGGCTCTCCGCCAGTCTAGATAGCCTAGATAGGGATGATTCCGTTATTAATCATTCGGACTGTGCGCGTGAGACAGCGATCGATACCGACGGGCTGTGTGCCGATTCACAGCGTGAGCTGGACAATGTAGTAGAGGGCAGTTCGCAAGAGTGCGAGTTGTCTTACTCGAGTAAAGCCTGCTGCATTGTGCCAGAGTCGGTTGAGCTGTCCGCCAGTCGAGGCAGAGAGAGAGTAGATTTAAGTGAGAATCACTCAGACTGTGCGGGTAAGAGACCGATCCGGGCCGACGAAATGTGTACCGGCCAGCACGAGGCACGAGGCGACATGAAAGCGAGTGCAAAGAGAAAGCGCCGTAAAAAGAAGCGCGGTAAAGACCGAAAGTCGGTAAATAATGTAGCGCCGCCAAAAATGGCGAGAAACCCAAATGGGCAGGGCGCGAGGAGAAGAAAGGTGCAGTCGTCACTGACGATGTTGACGCATCCTAAACGTTCGAGCCACAGGTCAAAGGGGGACCGCGAAGAATGTTCTGCACGGACGCGGACAAAGGGCACGAGGCAGTTAAGCTCCTCGTCGTTCCGTAGTTCTTTTCACAGCTCAGCGTGCAGTTCGAAGAAACGCAAGGTGGCAGGACGAGACCAGGTGGGGAGTAGCGACGCGGTCAATCGAGTTCGTGTTGAAAGCGGGGCGCCAGGACGCAAATTGGCAGGAGACCGTAACGTCTTGGGGGAGCTGATAGTGAATCAGCCCTTTTGTTGTCTCTCGGCAGCCAGAGTAGCTTTGAAACTTCGCCCACCGCGGGTCAGGCTGAAAGTATGAGTCAGTCGTAAGCAATCGGGAACGGGAGGCCAGGAGAGCTTCCGTAGAAAGGAAGTGTTTTGTTTTATTTTTGAGCATCGGAAAGTTTTCGCGATTTGAGACTAGAGTTTCTTTCAATGTGTAAAGTATGAGCTCTGTTTGTGTTTTGTTAGAGAAGCTCGAGATTTGAAAGATGCGTTTTAAGTAAACATGTAGTCTCGCGAGATGCTCATTAATAAGTAGATAGGCTTTTTTTTGTGTGTGTAAGTAACCTGTGTGTCAAGGTTATTGTTGAGAGGCCTATCGTAACGCGCGTGTGTTTTAGTTAACCTTCTTTTTTTTATAAGCGTTTTTTGAATTTTCTAAGGTTAAGCGCGTAGATTTTCAGTGAGTGCATGATTTGCACTGAGAAGCGTTCTTAGTTCCATTAGCGCGTGTCCTGTGTGGACGGAAGGAAGCAGACTTTATGACTGGGTTGCTAGTGTGTGTGTGAGGGCAGCCGTGTATTCTGACTTCTTTAGTGAACGTGCGTGGAAAGAGTTAGTAGAAGACGCATCATTTTAAGAGTTCTGCGGAGTGTGTAAGTCCCGCGAGTTTAATTGTTCGTTTACGTCACGTGTCCTGTAGGACTTTCAGGGAAGAAACGTGAGTAAGCGTAATGAAAAGTTTGCCTACAACGCAAGTACGCGTTTTGTTTAGTGACCACAAGGCTAGTGCGCTTGTGATTACGTACTTGTGAGGTTGACCAGATTGTTCAGTGGCACCAATACGTGCGATAAGTACGCCACTGCGATAGATTGGAAACATGCTGTTCGTGTAGTTAGGCCACTTAAGTTATGGTCGGCTGTTTTCATTTGTTGTTTGCATCGTCAACGACCCTTTTGTTTTGCAACAACAATAATGGTCTGGTCTTGTGGGCAATCGAGGAGAAATGGATAGCTGTTTGGAAGGGTGGTTGGAACTGTTTTGTCAAAATTGGGGAACTAAAAGATCAGGGTTGATTTTGACTCAGTAATAGCCTGGCGAGTCAGGGGTGAAGAGCCTGCGCTTACGCGTGGTGCAGCGCTCTGTTGTTTGGTTTGTTTGACGTATGTTCTCCAGGGCCCAGGATCCCGAGGGTTGTCAAACGAGGCTCGACCCCAGTACCCTGCAGCTTCTTTCAGCGTTCCTCATGGCCAGCGAATTGAGTTCACCGGCCATTCAGAACAACCGGGGCGAGGACGAGCTGTTAGATATGGAGCTGTTTCCTGCGATTACTTCGAGTTCCCCAGACCACATCGGATGGCAGCACAGCTAATTGAGGAATGCAGAAGCAGGAAAGTGCATTCCAGAGAAGCGGCCGAGCAAACAAGTTTAAGGCAACAAGTTCACGTGCCAACAAGTTCGTGCGTCGCCGGGATTAGAAGGGGGCCTCGTACAATGGAGCTCAATCGTCCCCCTTCGGCTTTGAAGAAGGCATCTGCTACCGCTGCGGAGCCGAGCCACCGGGTGCAGGTGGGCCCTTGTGCAATGAAGCATGAGCGCCCCCCCTCCTTCTCCAGCCTAGAAGAAGTGGAATGCCAGTCTGCGAGGCAAGACCGCAGAGAGCCGCCAGGTGCGACACCGCGACACGGGCGCCTACCATTGGCTGAAAGTGGCGTCATCGGAGCGGACTCTCCCATTGGTGAAACATGACGTGACTTACAGTGCTCGAAGGGTTTATAAGAAGCCTTCCAGAGAGACCTGAGCATTCTGGGACATGCCCTGATTCCCTGATTCACCTCTCTCGAACTTCTTGCCGCGGGCCGCAGCGTCCGAGTTGCTGCTGGCCCGTAATGTCTGTACGACTGATACTTGACGCTCACCTCCTTGTATATAATGTAGAATAAATCCCTCCCAAGTTGTGGGTTTTCATCCCGGAGTCCGTCCCTTCAAACCCCTACACTAGGCAGACGCCGCGGCCGACGGCGCTTACGATCCAACCCGAGCTCGTCGAAGAGCGCTTATGTCTGCCAAAACAATTAACGCTGTACACTTAGGTCGCCCGTAATTAAACACAATTGGTTTACTCGACGCAGTCGTTGCGAAGGGCAAACGTGCAAGCAAAGCGAGCAGCCTCGCTCAGACGGTCGGTGTGTGCTGTCTGCCCGCGAAATGCCCTCGCGTCGCGTCTCCTGATCTCGCCAGTAGCTTAGTCCTAGTGTATTAGGCGTTGCTTTGAATAACAGGCACATGTAAAGATAATTTTACTGAACTGGTAACTATTTCGTGTCGGAAACAAACTGCAGCAGGCAAGGAAAAAAAAAACACTGCGAGAAACCGGCCAGCCAGCGCCGCCTCCGTGGAGGGGTCACATGCCAGCCGCGCTGTCATTGGCTGCGGCCAGACGACGGTGCGGTTGTCGGATGCGTCGGACGATGAAAATCTGCCCGGTTTGTCGCACGCCGGACGTCCGATCCGGCGCTTCGGCACGGCAAAACACCTCGATTCCGGCTGCCGTTCCGGCGCGTCGGACGCCGGATCGGACACCAAATCGGACCGTGTTTCTCCCGCTGTAAAGCCGCATGGCAGCCAACGAAAATTCGTGACGTAGCCACATGACGTAGCGTTTTCTTGGCTATTTACAGACCCGGGTGATGTCAATGTCGTGGGGTGCTCTGTTTTACGGTTGGCTGCGCGCACGTACTTTAAAATTGATTTTAAATATGTTCTAAGCGATATTCGCCGCTGATATTTTACACACGATGTGTGTGTGACCCACTAAATCGATCTCACAAGTTATCTCGACTTCAAATTTTTATGTCAGTACTCCTTTAAGGTTTCTGTTATGCCAGTCACAACACTATTTTTCTCTCTGCTGTCAGGCATATCATTTTGCCGTACACTTGTCCCTTGACTTTTAATCTCTTGTCTTTCCTCTGCATTGGTGACATGCAGCAGTACCATTATGCGCCCTTGCAGTTACTTTGTGCTGTGCCAGCTGCCATGCAGCGTCACAGACTCAGCCAAGCCCTTAGGCAATTTTCCGTTTGCTACACGAGCCTTTCTGTGGTGTTCGAAGTGTTCAAAACTTTTCAACAAAAGAGATGCACAATACAGTGTGAACATGATGATGGTTCAGTCACAACCAAACTTTTATCAGAAAGAGGCAAACCTGCATGCACCTACATAGGCTTAGCGACATACGAATTTGCAAGTGTCCAATGTACAAGGATTGTTCAATAAGTAACGCAAAATTTATTGTTCGTCCCTTATTTCTGCTCCAATCACCAGAAGGCCACAGTAGAAATCACAGCAGGCAATTCTGAAAACTACCACCAGTGCTTACAAAGACTAGCCCAGCTGCTTTATTATTCAACTGTGGCCACTTTAAATTGAAGAACAATTCAAAGCAGCCTGCTGCGAGCTAAATGGTCATCAAGTACAGTGAAACCTCGTTAATACATACCTGGCAAGAATGTGGCACAACTGTTCACTAAACGGTAGTATTAAGGGAGGGGGTTAAACGTAGTACTGTATGTGCTAACTGCCAAGAACAAATTTGCGTCTCCTGACGTGCACTGCCACTACCAACGATGCCGCAGTAAATGACGTGAAATGTGACGCCGTCACAAATTATGCCTACAATGTGCACTTTTGTCTTTCCTTTTTCCAAAGTGCAGAGAAAATTCCAGCTCTCTCCCACGAGCGTGCAATACCGTATTTACTCGCATAATGATCGCACTCGCGTAATGATCGCACCCCTAAATTTTGTTGTCAAAATTCAATTTTTTTTAAATTTCCCGTGTAATTATCGCACCTCGAACTTGCCGCAGCTAATAATGATCGCGCTTACCATCTGTCGAATGCTACGCGAACGACTCTTCAAGACAAGCCAAGCGGCCTGCACGCACCAAACATTCTTAAGTAGATGCCTCATTTCATTACTTTCATCACTTTCCACACTTCCATGACAAAAAGAGGTACAACCAAACTTGCCTTTATTATGGGTTGGCTTTATAATGGTTGATGTCAACAAAAACAATACAGGCGCATTTCGATTCTTTTCATCTGCACTCGTGAGCACGCAACAAATCACGCGCGGCAATGATAGTAGCCACGTTTACTCTGATATGTTAAAGTGTACCCTATTCATACGCCGACGCTTGTAACACAGCTAAGATATTCGCCCACCCTTAGCGGAAACGTCTCGTATTAGGATAGTAGTGAAGACAGATGCCGCAGTTTACGCAGCACGTCGGCCATGCATTTCCATGTCACTGGCAGCTAAGCGCGCCCACCTGTTTCTGTCCCCTCAAAGTGGACATGGCTAAGTTATTGCCGCAAACTTGCCGATATTAACAATATTATTCATCACGGATACGGAAGAAACTGTTTCAATGCACATAATGTACTCACGAGAAGCAAAAAAAATCGCGTTCGGCACGTTCGGCTTGCTCCGCCGGCCGCCATTTTTGTTTTGGTGTCCCGCACCCGCAATCCCGCAGCAAATGCGGGACGAAAAAAAAATTTGTTTTTTTCGCAGGAAATTTAACCCGCGTAATGATCGCACACCTCAATTTGCGTCAATTTTTCTGACAAAAAAAGTGCGATCATTATGCAAGTAAATACGGTAGTTCAACAGCAATACACACAATCAAAATACCAGGAACCATTTAAAAACTGACAGGGAACACAGCGGCATACGTGATGGCTGTGTGGATGACTCGTCAAGCTTTTCCTGATGTGTGTGTGCATGTTTGTACAGCCATCTGCCACTGAGCGAAAACTGGTGCCACTTCACTGAAATACGATGCCTGATGCCTCCCGTTGCCGATCATCTCGTGTGATTTGTGCACGCCGCATCGCATACTATAAGAGCATGCCGTCACAGTGCCAGGATGCTTGCTGTACCACACACATGCGTGCTTGCCAGTAGACTTGTACCCATGTTTCATGTAAGCGTTTGCAGAGTGATGTTTGTTTGTGCCCGCACCGCTCTGGGCCGTACGTGGGTGCAGGGCGTATCTTGAGCTAATGCAGCAACGGCAGGGTGCTCTTGTTTCTGCAAGCAACGTGCACTTGAAGTGGTCCAGCTCGAAGAGATGGCAGAGAAAGAGGTGCATGACCCATGTGCTACTGAGCAGATAGTTGAAGATGCCGATCGCGACAGGGTTGGCGGCGATAAGTCATATGGCATGCCTGTCGAGGTTTATATTCTTGGCCGTGGCTGCCACCACACCTAAGTGTCTTTCTGATGCTTATCTGTACATGCACCACTGCATTTACACCAAAGCAGGAATCATCGGTCGACCGGTCCCTGCACTTTCTGAGAGGAGAAAGATCTTTTGCAGAACGGTGTAGTGTCGGCCACACGATGAGTTGAGGCAGCGCATTCAATGGATAAAGCGAAACGATGTGCAATTAAGCACAGCGAAATTGGAACATGTGGCGCTGCTGCTGACAACAAGCTGCCAACAAGAGTACCAGGTCATTCACACTCAGACTCGAGGGTAATGTGGTAGACAGTTGTAGCTAAGAATTAGCTTTCATTTTGATGGCTCGTCAACATACAAATGTGAGGTAGAAAGATCGTAACATAGATTAATGATCGCCCAAAAACTATTCCAGATAACTGCCAATCCCCTACACTGCATAAATGGGACAAGAAGGCAAACACAGATATGGCGATGTTCTGCTTTCTTGTCCCATTTCTTGCAGTTTTCTTATGATGACCACTCACCAACTATAGTTCACCTTCATATTTTGCTAAAAGAGCCCAGCCCTCTCGTTGTTTGTCTGTTGTTGCAAAGCAGCAGTGTGTATCAGAATTTCACTGCTCCAGTTACTGGTAACTCATGCTGATTGTTTTCTGTTGCCTCTGTATTACAGTAAAACCTCATTAATTCAGATTTCGTAGGACTAAAAAAGATGCCCAAATTAAACAAATGTTGTATTATTGAGGGTATGAAGAAAACAATAAAGAAATGCTTATTACATCAACACGCTATTCACTGAATGAATCAGCAAATCCTGTATATATTTTACACGAAAGCAGTGTGGAAGCAGCAATTCTTGTGAGCTTGTTATGATTAGTGCTGGCAATGGCGAAGGCCTCCCGACTTCGCAGTGTGATCGCTATTCACGTGACCATAGATGGTGTGACCATACAGTTGTGAAGGCACGCAGCTGACGCGTGCACTGCGTCAAAACAATACTGTTTGTAGGTAACCACAGTGAATGAAACTGTGGTCGCTATCAATGCTACTGTGGATGGTGACTATGCAGCTACAACGGCACAAGGCCAACCCAGTGTTATGCACGACGGTAAACACAAGAACAAAGGCCCCAAAGGCACAAGTAGGGATGAAGTGTTCCTTGTATGAATTTCGCTGATGACTACAGCGATGCAGACTCTGTCGCTTCATTTCGGTTGGATGTTAGCGCCACTTTTGCTCTTTTGCATTGCACATTTGTGGCGCTCCGCGAGCTCTCCAAATATGTCCAAATTAATGAGAGTTTGGTTCAATTCATTAATTCATATGCCTGCCAGAACCAAAGGACGAGTCCGATAATTTTCAGAATTAGCAAACGTTGAATTAACACGGTTTCAATGTACCAACTAGCCCAACTGTCCACCCAAATACACCAGTTCTGACAGTTTGACAGGTTTCCTCGCAGCACAGTGATATCCTGCAGCTGTATTTTGGATTCGACAGGCTTACAGCAGATGCCAACTGGATAAACGGGCAGGCAAAACACTTGTTGCTCCAGCACGGCTGAACACCACTGTCACACAAATGTGTAACCCAGCCTACGACCCCTGTCTTGTTACTTCACGGCCAAACTAGCAGTGTTGATAACTTAACCAGAAAGCAGCTGAATTTAATGAGTTTTTAGTCACCTTAATGACAATTCTGCCCTTTTAGAGCTAAGGAACTTTTTGTGATTTTTTTTTTTTAGTGACAAATAGCCAGTAGATTGCCCTGGTAAAATTCCTCAAGGAAACTTTAGCTGAGTTCAGTGCCTGGAAAACCATTTGATCCCAAGGGAAATATATATATATGCGCCACGATTTGTGACTACTGCTAAGGACGTACTAAATAGTTTATTAGTGAGCTAGCTGGGTGCACTGAAGCTGCTTTCATTTGGCAAAGCGCAATCTTAAAATCTGATAGCATTTTAGAAAATTGGTAGTTTTCCTTTTTCACAATCATTGACTAGCCATAGCATAATGTACAGTTGACACCGGATATTCGAAGGGTATCGCAAAATAGTTCAATATATTGAGAATATGAAATATAACGTGCCTATCTGAAGCATGTGTAAGGTCTCTGCATGTATAAGACGGTTTCCAAGTCGTGAAAAGCAAGAGCTTACCGAAGGCTGTGTCGAACGCACAAAGGTTCACTTATATTTTGCTCATGAACATTGCAAGTTGCTTGCACTGTGGAATAGGCTTATATACTGCTCGCAATGCTAACCCTAAAAGCCCATGCGTGTCGCCCAGACATGAGACCGCAGTGCACATCACACACGTCAATGTACTTGCTGCCTGTTTTTACTTAAGGTAGAAATTGACAAAGTGTGGAAGTAAACTGGCCTGTCTGGATATGCGCCGTGCCGCGATCAGTGCACTTGCACTGTGAATCGCAGGTGGTCATGACCAGCGGAGTGCCCGTACATTGCCAAAAACATGAAACGGCCAATCGTGGTAAGTGCACAACGAGCCAGCTGGACTTTTGTGTCGGCTTTCGGAACTGATTTCCCGTTGGAACCAGCTGCCGTCGCTTCTTGACTAGCCCAAAAAGCCAACGCATCTTTTCTTGCATGCCACTCAGCGCTCCAATGTCTCGCCCCCAGTGCGTTAATTCGTCCTTGGTCCATCCCCTTCAGCTCACGTGTCAGTGACTGCCCACACTACAAACACTTAGTTTCAAAAGTGGCCTTCAGCTTGCAGAAAATTGAGAGTTAATTCCTGCTCACATGTAACCGTGCAAGTACGAATGAAACACGTTCAGCACAGATCTTCGAATCATGCATTGATGTCTTGCACGCCACTGCTACAACCGGGATCTTTCCGCAAAGTGTGGATGTGGCATGCAGTGATTTTGTTAAACTCAAACTCTACTGTAAAGATCCCTTAAAGCGAAGGTTGGGATCGGACTCGCTTTCGCCACTTGCTGAATCCTTAAATGCTGTTTGTGAAAGGCCCTTGTCTACAAGAAAACCAACCCGGTAGCGCAGCATCTCCAGTCGGAATCTCCAGTTTAGCACCATTTAGTGAAAAGATTGAGTGTCATTCAAGCTTACTTGTGGAACGCATAATGGACCGGGAGGCCTTCTAGATTCTTGAAGCACAGTGGCGATCTGCTCTTGCCGATAACGAAGGGCCGCAGTTTGCCTGGGCGTTCCGTGTGTACAGAGAGCAAAGCTGAAAGGACCCTGATCACTTTTCCTCCATAGCATTTACTGCCATTCAAATTCAATCTCTAGTTTGATCCGACCTGCCAAAACAATGGCATTTCAAATTTGTTGTCGCTTAATATCCTCGACAATGTGACCAAAGTGATTGCGCCGCTGTTAGCAGAAGCGCACTTGCAGGGGAACGGTGCGGCACAGCATTCGATATGTTGAATGTAGCGGTGAACGGGAGTTCGATGTTCGTATAGTACATCGCTATATGTATTTGGAATTTTCAAGGGGATTTTGCATCTGTTTGACATAGGCAATTATTCAATATATCCGAGTTTGATATACAGTCGCCGACCGATTATCCGGACTCCAAAAATTCGGACATGCCCGATTATTCGGTCAGCTTCGCGGCACCGCCATTCTCCCCATAGACCATAATGTATAACAACTGCCGAAAGTTCGGACGCCTTGCAACCCCTCGTCTGATTTTTCGGACACTCCTTGAGCCAACTCGATCGAGGGCATCATGCACCGACTCTGACCGCGGCGCATACTTCGACTTGCTGAACGCCATTTTTCTGTTGAACGGAGCCTCCTTGCTGCCCCACGAAGTGGCGCTACTGGAAATCCACGCTCATCATCATCGTTTCTGCCTGGTTCTATAGAGTGGTCGTACAGCAGTTCCGGTTTCAGCTTAGTAAGCCATATCAAGACAATCCAGCAGCTGATTTCTTTCTTTCGTGCACGACGCTGCGAGCAGCACGTTTTTCGTTTGTGCGACTGGTGTCGGCGCGGTGGTGTTTGCTTTGAGTGCTGTATCGAGGTTTCGGTGATCCAACGCGGCGTACGGAAACATCGCGTCAAGTGTCTAATGGCGCCGACAGTGCCCGCGCAGACTGCGCTGGGGAATGCCGGCAAGCAGGTGCCGAGAAACCTAAGATTTGTTGCCTTCCGATGTGCTCCCTACTGACGCGGAAAATATTCTGCCGAGACTTGCGCAGTGGTTGCATTGCGATTCCGGACACCGTCTCATTCGACAGTTTCACAGGTGCTGACACTGCTGTACTGACATGCGCATAACTCGACGACGGCGAGATCGTTCGTCAGGTTTCTGCTGCTCCGCCGGACGATAACTCCGAGTCGGAAGATGACGCACCATGTGCTACGCTGCCGTCGCATGCGGAGCGTGCACAAGCAGTGACTGTGCTTTCAGCCACCTATAGTGACCGTACGACCCTCTCCGAGATTCAGGCTTATCTGATTGCGCGTAAACGGAACAGCGTGCTACGGCGCACTCACGATTTCTTCAAGCCTACTGCCGAGCCCGATTAAGTGCGTGGAAATAAAGGATTTCATTTTTTTTTTCTTAATCTGCTTTTTGGACACCTGTTTATTCGGACATTTCCGCAGTCCCGGTGAGGTCCGAATAAACGGTCGGCGACTGTATTCAGGATCGACTGTAGATGTCTGGGAAAACATTAATGACTAATTCCAGGCAAATCACCCGTACCGGTGCCTAAAAACTTTTCATGAAAACGGGAGTGCTTTGGGCTACAAGCTGGCAACATCGTCCCGAAAACTGTTACCAATACTGACAACCAGATGGCCCTACAGCAACACAGTGTGCTGCCTCAACACGTACCTGCTGCTCCTGCTGCTGCTGGGTCCGAAGCAGCACACTGGGCGTCCAACTCTCACCGCTGCCACCGCTTAGCTTGGCAAGGCAAGCCTGCAGCCTCAGCCAGGGCGCTTCTGGCTCCCAGCCTGGACCTTGGACCCAGCACCTGAAAAGACCAGTGGTTGAGAGGCTTAAACTGCAGCACTATTGACAATGTCTAGAAAGAGTCTCAATGACAAGCTAGTCAATGGCTGCAAGGGGGCAATTAATCAATAAATCAATCAATTAGGATCTTTGACTTGCAGTGCCACAAGGAACAAGAACAATTACACAAAGTACAAAAGCTGCGCTAGCCTCCAAAAGATATGAATCAGTGGACATGAAGGAAAACAAAAACAAAAACAAGTACTGAAACCTAATAGATGATTTAAGCAATAGAAATGCAAACCCAATGCACCGTGTTTTTCTTTGCATGTGCCAAGGCCCTCCTCAGCAATTTATTATCTTGCATTTGTGGTCCTTGTTTGAATTTTTCAGCTCGCAACAGCTGCATACTATGTTTTTGTTCCCCTATACATATCTCCTGTCCCGCTGAGTAAAGGAACATGTGCTGGAAGTCAGTACGGCAGTTGTTCCTTGCATAATCATCTGTGTTCGTTCTGCTGCAGATTATAGATGCATCACCAAAAGGCCCAGGCCAAACTTGTATCAAATTCATTCAAACCTCATCTATATCATCAACTGCAGTTGTTTGTATGCATGGACCACCTGCCAAAAGTTCACTAGTGACATGCAACCCATGGCTGAGGGCTGAGAGTCCACTCCTAGGACCAATGTCCCGTCAGCCTTCTACACCTATGCAATAGTGGGAACATTAGAATTCACTGATGGCTCTGCCCTGGTGCAACAAACCAGACTTCCACAAGCATGGACCAGTTTGAGGTCGCTGTCTATCCCTCTCAAGTATTCTCTCCCCATACATTCTTCTTTATTTGGTGTCTTGTATCTTAGAAGAGTCTAAACCACCTCCATGCATGTGCCAGCACCCCTTTTGCTAAGTAGTGCCAACCTTAGATATGCCCTGCAGTTATCCGATTCGTCGCTCATAGCAGTTCTGCTTCCACAATTTCCGCTGGGGGGTTTCAGCTTCCGGTTGCTCTGCTTCAGGGATTTCCAGTTCCCCCGAGTTTCTGCTTGTTACACGCTTGCACCCATATGCAGCAGTGACTTTGCTTCCGCCTAAAACCAGAAATTGGGACTATGCAAGTTCCGCTTGACACCGGAAGCTGAGAGGGTGAGCAAGGGAGGAGTGCGAAGGAGGAGGGTAGGTTGGCAGTACTCAAGTTGGTCAGAGAAAACGTGTGGAAGGGCTTTAGAAGAATGAACCAGTGATGCGTGAATGTGTGTGTGTTCACAGTGGTTGTTGCAGCCCTAGTGAGCCTACATGTTTGTTCCCTGGCCTTGGCCTCACCTCAGTTACTTGCCTTCCGTACAGAAAAAGTTTGACCATCTGGAAGGAACCAGAAGCAAGCAGATGATCCAGGAGAAACATTGGCAGCATATGTGCAAGCAATGTGTCACAGAAAAAGCCAGTGCAGCAACGTCATCTCACTTTACATTTTTTGTATTCAGCATACTGGGGAATGCATATTATAATGCACAGTTGAGTGACGGTGCTTTAATCACTTTACCTTGGGCGAACTTGTGCCCAACAAACAGCTAAATGAGAGCCTCACTAGAACGTCCAGTCTTTTCGCAAGAGATCCGCACCTCTTCTTCTTTCCTCGTGTCCTGCGCTGATGGCACATTTCTCTGATTGCGCATGCCTTGCAAGCCTGTGTTGCCTGCTTCACTGCCGCTATCTTTTGCAGGTAGCAGTACACAGCTGGACGGACGCAGGAAGCGGCTGGCGCGTGCAATTTGAAATCATCTTGTGTCAATATGATAATGGAAATGTTGAATTCCACACGTTATTACATGGCACTTTGGAGCATCTGTCTCAGCGCTGTGGCAGGATATTTGGCTGGCTTACAATTGTTTTGCAATCAAATCCTGAGCCAGGACAGAACTCTCTTGTCCACCTGTAGCTGGTATTGGCTACAATCATAATGCAGTGCCTCCTTTTACGCCAAGAAAGAGACCTCAAACAGCCACTGCAGTGAATGTTGCAATCTGAATGGCTCAAGCTGCTTTGCAGCATCATTTTGAAAAGACATTTTAGAGTGGCAGAATTAGCTTTTGGATCGAGTTACATCCACCAGACACATCCCATTCTTATAAGATAAGTGTCGTGCACTTGTGTGCGTGCATGTTTTGTGCATCCATCCGATACTGTGGTGCATGCGTGCAGGCATATGTTTTCCAATCAGCATGCAGTGCATGCACAGATGTGTGTCAACTTAGTCTTGGTTTGCTTTAGCAAAATCAACAACTCCGTCCCATTAAATCCATCCACTTCCCCATTTTACCTTCGTTCCACAGCTGAGCATCGCTTCATTCGCTTCCTCGAGATCCTGCGCTCCCACGCCTTCTCGTGGGCACGAGTCTTCCTACGAAATTGACTTCATGAAAAATTTGTGTGTGCTTTCCCTCAAAGCCTAGCATAATGTCTCAAGAAGGCCAAGTTGGTGCCTGAAGCAAGCAGCAATAAGAAGTGCATGCAATTGGGCCTCAAGTACAAGAGAAAATTTTTGGATGGATGCCCCAAGAATAGCAGTGGCAACAACAATGCAACAGCTGGCCGTGTCATCACAAGATGGCAACAGCACAACCCTTTGCATGGTTTCCAACCATGCGCTGCTTCCATTACACAACTTCATTCATAAGCTACGTTATTCTAAGTGATAGGCTAATGTCAACAGCGTGACACATGTTTCTGGCATTTCACAAGCATTTCCACTTAAGAAAGTCGGATTTTGTCAACATGAAAACGCTGTACCGGAACTCCTGCAATTATCGAGGCTGACTGCCGCTTCATTTACGAAGAAATGAGCAATGATGAAATCACCAAGAGTGTTCACAATGATTTTGCTTATATCGGATGGTGAAAATGTCGCCACAGGGTACGTGCCCATTCCAATGGCACCTTGTGTGATGGCACCTTTGATACGATGCAGTGTTTCATAGAAACGTATGCTGGCGTGATGATGGCTCACCTGACAGAATTTGAAAGCCACATAATATTTCTGCTTGCCAGCAAGCATGAAAATTTAAAACTTTTGGAATTAAAATTTCTTTTTGGTGCTGCTGTGCCATGTTTTATAGTTATTTGCAAATTTCACATTAATAAAATTTTACGACATTTTTTATAAGCCTTATCAGTTTCGCTATGGCAGGGCTTGCCAATATGCAAATGACGAGTGTAATGTGCTGTGCACTCCTTTTCCATACATCCCTCCCTCACAGCCCCAAGAGACTCCGAGCCTCTTTCTCTGAGGAATGTCTGCTGCAGAGCATGAAACTGTGGGTTGCATCGACGAAATATTTCCTATGCATTCGAATGCATAGAAGTGTCTGTCTACTAGTACTCGTATACAGTGTTAACTGACAGACAAATTTCTTGCAAAATACAATAAAAAGTACTGGTACTACATCTGCTTCAATATACTGATCTACTTTAGGTTTGGATTAGAGTTAAATTAAATAAAGTCAGGTTGATTGTACTAATATCCTTTAATTCAACTTGACGAAACAATGCAAAATTCAAGTGCTCTGACAGTCAAAGTAAAACTTGCCTTTAAAGTCTGCACCAAATTAAATGTTTCATCTTACTTTTTCACTTGTTGACTGATGGAGTTCAGCCTCCTAAAACAACACAGCAACTACAAAACACCACAGTGGGAGGGTCACATTGCCTCTAGATGATGAAGCCTAGATGATGGATCTGAACATTATCTTTATACGTGCTGGGCAGATGCTTCAGTGACTGCTGTTCCCAACACAAAAGCGATATACACATTATTATTATTATTATTATTAATTTTTATTTATTGGTAAAATACTGAAAATTACATGTACATAGTATACATAAGGAATACATACATTAGGCCCATATATTAGTACAGCATAGACCTTGTAATGGATAAGTTGCCAGAGTCGCGAATTTCTGCACTGAAAGCGTTATCGCATTATAACGAAAGCAACATTTTTCAGAGGCTGTGCACATGCCAAACATGTAGACCAAGCAGTCGCGCGTGTTTGTCACTCGAAGCACATGATTGGTATGTGCCCTCGGTTTGGTTGGCGACGTGGTTCCTCCGTTTTCCAAGTGCCATATGGTCACTGCGAAGCATTTCATTCACTCTGCATCAAACCACAACTTCAGCCGCTGACTCCCGACGAGACAATGTGGTTAGGCCTAGCTGGTGGGAGTGTTGGGTGGCAGGCTGTCACGGGTGGCTTGACCTTGGTATTACAGCAAAGCTGTTTATGGCTAGGTTCTGGCGGATCTAGTCTCCGTGGAGACAGATCAACAATTTTTCATACGCGGGCCGATCCCAAAGATAGTGAAATGCCGGGCTGACCCGCGGCGGAGGTAAAGCAGGCGTTTAGGAGTTGCCATACGTGGGCCGATCCTGAAGATACTGCAATGCCGGGCCAACCCACAGGGGAGGTGCAGTTCACCATTAAGGGGCCCTCATTCACAGCTTCACTGGTCATCGTTCTTCACAGAGTGGAAGGGCACTGAATTTTACATTCATGCCCGTAGACGAATAACGTTGATCTGGCACAAAAATGACGTGCACAGGCTGCCGTGTACGCAAGACTGAAGCATGCATGAAGCAGGGTTTGAGAGTGATCAGCCGGCAAGTATCGTGAACATGTAATAGCAAAAACTTGTAAGGGTATGCACTGTCAGTCAGTATTCACAAGTTGAGTAAATTTCTTGACCACATGGATACCTATACCGCCTCCGCTATTCTCCTTTCCAGTGTAAACCTTGAACTGCATCACAAAACCTGCAGTGGTGTCTGTACGAACCCACACTTTGAATCCGCGCTTGACTGGCTTCAGTGGCACATACTGTTTGAATGACTTCTCGTCTATTGAATGGAAGACAGACGGCTGGTAGCACCTTTCGAAGTTTTCAGTAACTGATGTTATCAAAGGTCAAAGCTTGTGTAGCGGGTCGTTCTCAGAGTCACCTTTAGGCTTAGCTGTCGAGTTGTCATTGGCATGCAGAGCATGGAGGAGCTGAAAAAACCACTACCTCACCTCGGCATGAACTTATTGAAGGCATTGCTAAATCCTAATCTGTGGACCAATAGTTCCTTCTGTTTTCTAGTTTACGGAACCCCCTTTTGATCATCATGGCCAAGAAAGCCTTCATTTCTTCCACAGTTGTGTACTGCCAGCCATTTAATTTCTCCTGCTTAGCAAACATGTTGGTTTGTTTCACAACAACATGAACTGCATCCCCAAACAATGCCTCAAATATCATCAGGGACGTGAAGTTGGGTGCCAGCTTTGAAGAGGCTTGCGGCTTTGAGCCAACGTTTGGTACGTTCTTTGCATGCGGCAGTGACCGTGCAGACCAGCCATCAAGTGCAGAATCTTTGTCACATTTGTTGCAACCTCCTGAGTCGTCGCTCAAATCTACATCTGAGGAGCCGACAGCATCACAATTTGGGCAAGTAATTATGGACAATGGTTCGTCCAAGTCGTCATCTTCCTCGCTGTCAGAAGAGTGGTTTACATCTTCAGGTAAAGCAAAGTACAAATCCAGGGCCTCTTCAATGGTCAAGCACATTTCCATCTAGAGAAAGAGAAAATCGCACTCCAAGGGTTACCACCATAGAAGGCCCGTAGGGAAGCATATTCACACTCCGTAGTTACCATTCAAACGTCAATAACTTTACTTCTTCATAGCATTAGGCTCTAAATGTAAACCCACAACAGCCCAAGATTTGAAGTATTAAATAAATGCATTTATTTGCCGTTCTCACAGTGGCAGATACATTCATCCACGAGTTATTGCAGTCATTGAAAATGCCCATGACAAACGACCGCACAAAAAGAAAAATGCCGGTGGCACCCATAAGAACTGTAACAGCACGTAGCAGGTTGCAAACGAGTCACTAGAATTTTTTCCAGTTGGTTCTCAAGCATTAATCCAGATGTTGCCACAGTGTCATGGCAGAACAATTTAGTATCTTCAAGATGAAAGTTTTGAAATGTGGTGGGAAATATGTTCCCTATGGCATTTAAGGGGCCTTTTAAATATGCGAGACGGTTACTGCATAGAGAAAGAAATTCAACAAGAGGGGACACTCTTCAAAAACTTGCAACAGGAAACACGTCACGCCTAGTTTCAACTCCATCCGTTAGTTGACGCGAGCATCAGAAGAAGAGAATGTAAAATAAACTTCCAGAAAACGTTTTATTTTTTTTATTCTTTCCCACTAAAAATGAAAAAGTTTTGCGTGTAAATGAACTTATACTTTGCAACTTATTTTTGTTGCGTTGCCTAGCAACAAGCTAGCAGCACGCCAGATGCCCGTGTATACATCATGCGCCAGACAAGCTGCAGGAGTGAGCGAGGCCGGCTGCGCATGTGAAGCTCGCGTGCTCAGCAACCCGTCTCTTTTGGATGTAGCCCGTTTTTGGGGCTCCCGGCGTTCTCTTGTGTTCCGTCTGCATTTCGACACGGCACCGCTGCACTACAGGACTACAGCAAGGTGAGGAATTTTGTTTGACAGTCTGCGACGCACATCAAGCACATTTAGGCTTACTGCACAAAACTGAACCTATATAGTGACGCAGTTATCGAAAAACAGCTCCGCAGTCCAAGCCTAGTTAATTTGAGTTAATCACTCGTACTGGGAGATGTTTGCAACGCTTTCTATGAGCCCAAGCATAATTACAACTTATTTCGGTAGTTTTTGGGCACGCTCGCAGCACCTGGCTTTCTGACGAAAAGCACCTTGGCAGTGTGACACAGTTTCCTGTGCACTGAATCTTACTGGGACAAGTTTTGGCGCTTTCTCTGACCCCAGACATTATTGTACCTAATTTCACTACTTTTTGGGGTACTTTTCGAGCACAGTGGCTGTGCTCGGCGTAGTGGTGCAGTTAGCAAAAAGCAGCTCGGCTGTGTGCCGCAGTGCCGCAGTTTCGCGTGTACTGAATCTCACTGGTAGAAGTTCGTGACGCATTCTCTGACCTGAAAAAGTATTGTAATTTACTTGGTAACTTTTTGGGATATCTTGAGGCATGCTCGCCGCGCCTGGGGTTGTGAAGCTGTTAGCAAAAAAGCAAGCCGGCCATGGTGAGTTAGTTTTGCGTGTACTGAATTTTAGTGGGACAAGTTTGTGACGCATTTTATAGCCCTGCAACAACATATTCCTTATTTCGGTACTCACGCTTGTCGAAAACGCGACGAGCGATTGTCGAGAGTGATAACACGGAAGTGTTGCATGCGCCGGCAGGACGCATAAAAGATAACACAGAGGAGCTCAAGAACATGACATTTATGTATTCTGAGCGACTGAAAACAGGCTTTGCACCCACGAATCTGTCTTGAGTGCGACTAGAAGGCATTTTGCGAGTGTGTAACATGGTCTGGCTGAGCCTCTGTTGTAGCCACCTCTGTGTACTTGGCGTACCATCGCGTCGACTGAGGCTAAGTTGTTTTGGAAATGCGCAGTCACCCATGTATTTGTGCATTTAAAGTGCAGGAAATAATGCCCGGGAAGGGAAGGGTGCTTGAAAATCGTATGTTTTGTTCAGATTTTATGGCATTGTTTGGGAGGAGTCTTTGCTGCGAAATGTACGTAAAAGTTAATTTATCTGTAATGCCGCTCAATCACCACTTACGCACGTTTTGCCTCTACACGCAATACTCCTGTTAGGTTAATATAGCAAAATGATACATGCTTGTAATTTACTTTCTTTCAGCTGATGGCATCCGGTTGAGTTTCGTACGGCAACGACTGCTGCTTACCTGGTGCCCCAACGGAACGAGTATTTATATAGAGCAAAATAAACATTTCATCATTTCCATAGACGTCTTGAGTTTTTTTCACGAAATTGCACCTGACGGATTCGGCGGAGTCTCGTAAAGGTCATTCGCAATAATTTTTACTAAATAATGAAACGATTCCACGCCAAGATGACGCGGGGTTCAGCACAAGCGAAAAAAAAAAAATAAATGCCACGCCGAACAGCGGAGCCGGCACGGCGTGTACCAACTGGTGCTCAAAACGCGCACGCCCAAAACTGAAACCGGAAGAAGTTAATACCATCCGTTTTGTGTGCTACAATCGATTCGGCCGCTGGGCTCTATGGGAGTGTCCGCTCTTGTTGAAATTTCTTTCTCTATGGTTACTGTGGCAGCCTCTCAACTTGAGAAATCTCAAGAAAACGCTAGAGTGAGATCGCCGCAAGCATCTCGCCACATACTTCTCACTGGCTTGCATGAGAAAACTCCATGTCTGCCAGCCTTGCTTGCAAAGCTTGCCAACATCCTTCTACAAGGCACCCAGGTACGCCACATAGTGCAGCGGAAGGTTCCTCACGAAAACATAGCCCCGGAGAAAGTGAATCATCTGCAAGGCCTTCATCATGGACAAGGGTGAGGCGGCCTGCACTACCATGTCAGCGCTACAATCGATGACGCCAATGTCGTCGTCGCTATCCGCTGCAGGCCCGTTCACGACGACTGCTTCATCGGTTAGAAGTTCCAATGTTTCTAATGCACCGTCCACATGTAGAAATTCATGTCCTGAAGCACCTTTGTCGACTACGGACCAAAGCTCAGGCATCACTTTTTCGGAGAAAGCTTTGCAGGCTTCATATAAGTCACTGCTGCCTCGGACAAAGCACGCTTTCATAAAGCAGTTCCGTATTGTAGAAGCGCTTAATTCGAACCACACACCAAAGATAGACTGCACGGCAATCAATAGATTGATCTTCAAGTCTGGTTGCTCCCTGCTTGTCTGTGTGGCCATGTCTATCGACAAGGCTAACTTTCCCAGGACCCAGCGACGATGCATGACCTTGAAATTAGCAATTAAAATGGCGTCCATAGGCTACAAGCCTGCCATCATGTTCGGCAGCAAGAAAATAACTTCCACATTTGAGAGCTTAGGCATGAAGTGGTGAGCAATACAATTACCGTATAGAATCGTGCAAGGCCGCATCCCCAACTTGGCAGCTCAAAATATGGGGGAAAAATTTCCAGTCGAGAAGCAATCACATTCGGTGTGGTGATGCCGTGTGCATGCATTGGAAACTAAATGGTTCGATCCCGTGTAAGGGCCACGCCTCGTCAAAACTGAGAAAAAAAAAAAGTGCAGCCCTCACATGAGCCTATATACGGTATCTAGGATGAGTGCCACTTTCCTCTTGGATTGTTCGATATGTTGATCGCACTCCAAGAGCCGCTTACAAAAAAGTTTTCGCGTCATCCGTGCCTTGCGGTTGTGACAGTAGCGTGCCAGTATCCTGGCAGCACTGCGGAAGCAGTGGGGATATTTTTATTTCGCACTGACAAATGTGGGGCACTTGTCACTCCAGTCCATGTAAGCACACAAAAACACAGTAAGGCACAGCTTTCTGTTTTTGCCACCCTTACACGCATCTCCTTTGAGTGCATGCGCCTAAGATGGCAATGTCTGGAAGAACAGTCCTGTTTCGTCACCATCAACATAGTTGTCGAGGATGTGGTGCAGCGCTTCCTCCACCCACTACTCCTTCGCCTACACATCAAGCAAAACTTCCTCGCTGATGATGGCTTTGTAAACAATGCCATGCCTCTCTTTGAAGCGCTGTACCCAGCCACCACTTGGCTGGAAGTCCAAATTGTTGATGCGTTCGTAAGGCAGACTGCCTCGCCTTTATGACCAGAACTGTTTAGTGCCTTTCTTTCCATCCATCCCATTTCCCGCAGAGTAGCATGTAGGTTATGCGTAGCATGTAACAATATGCTAGCACTACACTGCTTTTCAAAAAAGGGCTTTCTCTCTCGTCTCTAGTCTTGCAACAACACGTATTTCGAAATTTCCAAGCAATTATTTTTACAAATGCATGAAGGAACTAAGACTCTGGGCACATGCAGATTATTGAGAATAGTTGCTTTTATAACGTCATATTCAGCTGCAAATGATCAATTTGCTAGGTTACAATGTCATCTGCAACAAGGAGGCAGAAATAAAGCAAATTAATATACACTACTACCCATCATTTGACACTCGCTGTGGCATCCCAGTGGCTATGGCCTTGCGCTGCCGAGCTTGAGGTCACGGGATTGAATCCCGGCGGTGGCGGTCACACGTTGATGGGGGCGAAATGCAAAAACGCCTGTGTGCCGTGCATTGCGTGCACATTAAAGAACATCAGGTGATCAAAATTAATCGTCTCTTAATCTGGAGTACTTAATCTGGAGTATGTAAACTGATCTGAGTTACGACCAGCGGCATGCCGTGTGCGTTTTCCCTCCAGTGCGCCGAGTGCTTAACAAGCAGTTCGCCTTGTTCGTGGGTCGTTGGGAAATGTTATTTACACTAGCACACTGGAATATGAAGATGTGAGCGTTGGAAATACCAGTAACAACCTAGCTTGGCAGCCATATTATCCAATTACAGGTGCCACAACGAACACACAGCGAATAAAACGACACGACAACGAGGGAACGCGAGGGAATGCTAGCGTTCCCTCGTTGTTGTGTCGTCTTTTTATTATGTGTTTGTCCCTTTTAGCGCTACCATCAGTTTTAAAGAATGCATCACCAACTAGCCCAGCACCAATTTTTATTGAGACAAGAAAAATGATGGCTTCTCGAGTGCTGCCTTTCCGCATGAGCAGGGAGGGGGAGGGGAACGAGCTCACGGTAAAGCGATTAAGCATATGCGAGGGGCGGGGGCAGTAAGCTGGCTTGTGTCGCGATTTCTGGCATGCGTCTCGGCCATGCTTGCGCATGGCTGTAAGCGTGGCTGAACGCATACACATCCGCGCATCCTGCTTTAGAGATAATCTACCTCATGTGCAAAGAGCAGGCGTGCCGAGACGGCGTGGCACCATATAAGCTGTCTTACCGTGAATTTAGTGTTGGAGCTTGTGTAATCTCGAGTTTCGGCAACTCGTTGGAGCGAGAGGCAGACGAAGCATTTGCTTCACACTGCTGGCGCTTTTGATGCTCGTGTCATCTCAGTGCGCGCAACGCTATCAGATGCGGAGACGAAGTGCACGCGAAAGCATGGCTGGCTTACCTTAATTCGTACCGCCGACGCAAAGATATCGTCGATGTGGCATGAAACCATATCATTCATCGCAGACTCCCAAATTCATCAAAATTAATTGTTGTCAGCAAGAAAAACTTCAGGCCACAAAGAAGTCGCGACGGGCCTTCCGCGGTGCAAAGTCGGGAAAGTATCCGCAAGTGAAAGATCAACTAGTTCAACACATACGGGGCCTTCGACAGGACGGCTGTGCAGTGTCTCTCGACATAGTGCACACTGAGGCGCGCAGAATTGCGCGAGCACAGGGCATCGAAGCGAAAGACTTCAAAGCAAGCTCCGGATGGACAACGCGCTTTATGCGACGCCACGGACTTACCCTGAGGAGGCGCACAACGTTGTGCCAGCGTTTGCCCTCAGCATACGAGGATAAGGTACTCGAGTTCCATCGTTTTGTCATACGGCTCCGGCAGCAAAAAAACTTCATTTTGTCCCAGATAGGTAATGCAGATCAGACTCCTCTCTGTTTCAACATGCCGAGAAATACAACAGTAGAAGAAAAAGGTGCACGAAGTGTGCTTATTCGAACATCTGGCGCAGAAAAACAAAGGTGTACTGTCATGTTGGCAGTGACTGCGGATGGGCGCAAACTACTGCCTTAAGTTATTTTTAAGAGAAAGACGCTCCAAAAGGGAAATTTCCCTTGAGACATCTACGTGAGGGTCCAAGAGAAAGGTTGGATGTCCGCGGAATTGATGGTGGACTGGGTCAAGACCATCTGGGGCCGGTGGCCGGGCGGCCTATTGTATCCGGCCATGCTCGTTTTAGACAGTTTTCGCGGGCACCTTGTAAAATGTGCACAAGAAAACTTGTCAGAGCTGTGCACAGATATTGCCATGATTCCGAGTGGCCTCACTTCCGTGCTGCAACCTTTGGACGTTTCCCTTAATAAGCCTTTTAAGGACAACGTTCGAAGGCTGTACACAAATTGGATGGCTGGAGGACAGCGTCAACTAACCCCCGGTGGCAAAATTAAAAGGCCGCCTATGGAAATGTTGTGCGAATGGATAGTGGAAGCTTGGCGAGAGATTTCCGATGACATCATCAGGAAAAGTTTTCAGAAGACTGGGATCTCCAATGCACTGGATGCAAGCAAAGACGACATGCTGTGGAGGTCAGACAAAGATGACGAGTCTCCACCCGGCGGTGATGAGGATGTTCCCTCCGACTCGGACTCGGACTCTGAATAGTCTTAATAAATCTTACGTGTGTGTTCAGTCAACGTCTCTCGCCTCTTCATTAAAAGGTAAGTAGGTAGCCTTTATTTTCCCTTTTATCCTGGATTTATTGGTAAATTATATGAGAGTAGCCATATTCCTGACATATGTTAAAATTTAAACCGCGAGAATACGAGCTGAAAAAATTTCATAAATTTTACCCTGCGTAATAGGCGCACCTGGAACTTCTAGCCGGATTTTCTGAAAAAGAAGTGCGCCTATTATGCGAGTAAATACGGTAATATGGATGCCGACCACAAACATACATAATAAAGAGACTTGTTCAGCTGCCGCACAGATGATGAAATGGCCTGTTACATTTATGTTTGTGGTTGGTGTCCATTTTACCTCCCACTACCTCGAATTTCTGATTTAAGAGTGATTTTTGCAAAGTCTGTAAATATATTTATGATACGCTGCTATATGTGGAATATGTTTTTGGCCATGGATAGTCATTCAAACCAATTACTAATTAAGTTCTAACTCAAATGTTATTCTATTGTTTTTTGTGCAGATGTAGTTTCCACGGAAAGAAATAAAGGTGAACATATTTGTGGAGACGTGTTTAGGCTTTACAGGGATAATGATATTACTTGGTCGATAATGCAACTAAAACTTGTCTTGTGTTCTTATCTTTATCTATGCCGACTTTTTGCACTGCAACTATTTACATTAGTACTACATCTGCACTCACCTAAGTGCCACACCATCTGGAATCCCAGGGGCGGCGTTTCCCGCCAAGTCCTTCAGGTTGCACTCGTCACCATCTGCACCGTGAGGAAAAATCGAAAGAGAAGCAATGAAAGAGAGACTGCAAGCCTTGATGGGAAAGCAGTTCATACTCGTCACGAAGCTTTGCAGGACAGCCAGCACTAAAAGCGATGGTACCAAGCAGACTTATCATGCTGCACTAATTGCGGCTCCTTCAATAAACAGAACCACTGCACAAATAAATGTCACACAGAGAAAGAGACACCGACATGACAGTGCGGTATTACGATGCACTAGACCTCTGCCCTCAAAACCAAGTTTAATAAGCCTTGACTTACACAGGCATGACAACATGGCCTAATAGCACAATAAACTGATAATTTTGAAAATAAAGAAGACAGAAAGAAGAACATTGGAAAAGAACGAAGAAAGAAATCAGAGAAGTTTGAGGTAAAACTATTCTTGTTTAGAATCTCATTTGGGCCACAGCCTCTAGTGCATAGAACCTGTCTATGTCTGTCTGCGTTGTACAGCCGCGGCCACGTCTGTGTAGAGAGCGCGAGCAGACGGCCTTGCTCTGCGGGGCGACACCGTGCGGCAGTTGCGGGATCTGACGCACTGTGCCCAGGAGCATGCGTGGCCTAATATACATGCAGAACTGCATTGCACGAGTGGCAACGTTGAAACGGGCAGTCGTTTAACCGAATGTGTACGCTTCCTCAGGGTGCTCTCGGTATCGCCATGCCAAAAGATTACGCGTTTCAGCTGATAACGCGTGCCCGGCTCTATCGCTCTTTGGGACATTGTGTGCCCCATAATAGCAATTGCGCGTCGCTCATCTGCTGTGAGTCGGGGAGCCGTTGCGAATAAATTCTGCGAAAACGTTTGACTTCTATTTCTAATATAGGCAGCACGCACGCGATGTTGTCATTTCATTGGCCAATAACATTATCTGGGATTGGTGAAGCAATAGTTTTTCATATCAAGTGCCCTAACAGAATCGCACACGCTATCACTCACGTGCGCAATTTCCTTGTCATCGCGCGTAGTAAGATGGCGCCCTCGGGTAATGCGCACAACCGGCAAAACACGTGCGCTTGCCAACATAATTTCTGGTTTAAAGCAGCGTGCGCCGACCTGCACGTCTATTAGGCCGCGCATGCTCATGGGCACAGTGCGTCAGATCCCGCAACTGCCGCACGGTGTCGCCCCGCAGAGCAAGGCCGTCTGCTCGCGCGCTCTACACAGACGTGGCCGCGGCTGTACTTTCAGAGTTCCTGCCCGAGACTAATGGGGTTTGTGGAAAATTAATATACAGTTCAATCTCAATATAATCAACCTTAATATAACGAAATTCTCTGTATAACGAATTAACAACATTTTCATAAGTTCTTGTCCCTAGAACACATCTATTTTGAACCTCAGTGTAATGGAGTGTGTTCATGCACAATTTCAGTATAATAAAAATTCACTGCCATGGTGAAGGAATACCGAGACAATAAATGCAAACTTCTGTGAACACAGATGGTCAAATGGTTGAACCACAGTAGAATCTTGTTGATATGATCTCGTTACACATGATTTCCCAGTGCCAATGTTCACTATCGAGAACAAAAAAAAAATGACCCAATGACCCAATACAGTTACGCGTCTTTTTTATCTATTCACGTGCTGCCGGAAAACACTATCTTTTGGCACCAGTGTTCAGTACATCGCCAAAATGCCACTGTATGATACATTTTCGAACCATTACAGCCCGTGTAAACAAGAGACAACGCACAAGGCGGGCGCGATCTTCACCTGTCACAGCGGCTTCCACGCAATACTTGGCCGCCAGTCTGTCGTAAAAACGCCAGCACACACACAGTTTCCGATTCTGTTACCAGCAAATCTCCTCCCAGGTCATCGCATGTTACATTCACGGATATCGCCGCTAGACCTGCTGCGGTAAGCATCTTTGCCTACCTGTTTTACAGCGCATGTGGCACGGTGCCGCTGGAAGCATACTGTACGATAACCTAAACAGGCGATAACCCAAACATGCCCCCGTTCCCTGCTGCAGGCTGCACAAAGTGAGCGCCATGTTTTGCTTTGGTGGCATCATGGCATTGTATTCTGGCATTGTGGCCACCAGCTCAATTTTGTTTCGGCTTCCCATCCCAGTCTTAAAACACTATGCAATAGGAAAACGGCAATGTGTGTCTTGGGTTGCTTTATAATTTTTTTTATTTGTTTCATTTGTTGTTAGCTATGTTTTCGTGTTTTCGCTACATGTTGTTTCTCTTACCCCCCTCACGCAATACTCCAGTTGGAGCCTGTGAGGTATGTGTATAAATAAATAAATAAATGAATAAATACACAAATAAATAAATAAAAACCAGCCTGACGGACATCGGCTCTCGTGCTACAACAATATAGCACCGAGTAGGCATGCCAAAACTTCCCACAGAAATACCCCGATGAAGCAGCTGCTGCCCAGGCTGAGTTCGAAAGCGCCAACATAAGCTCGCCGAACCAAATTGACAACGTCCGTCTTGGGCCCCTAGGGCCTCACTAGCTCGGCACGTGTCGGAGTCTCCTGCTGCAATGATTCGCACAATGCTTCACATTACATAGGTGTCACTGCAGTTCAGTCTGTCAATTTTATTAGTGACTTCGAATAATATGTTCTCCCGGCTAGTACACATTTTCCTGGTGTTCTTTTTTTTTTTTTTCAAGAACATATGAAAGAGATTTTACTGCTTGCAAATGCACCTGTCCAATCCGAGAGAGGGACTGAGAGAGACCACTAGCGCAGCTGGCTTCTCAGGGTTGTCGGCATGGCTGAACCCTGTTTTAGCGATAAGCTGCCGTGTGTGCAAACACTGGGCAAGCTGAGCTGGCATGGCATCGTATGCTGTCTTCCCGCACGTTTACTGCTGGAGGTTGCATAATCTTTAGTTCTGGATACGCATTGAAGCAAGAGGCAGACGAAGCATTCCCTTCTTGCCGCCAGCAATAGCATTGTCCCACTACGAGAAACACTGTCACTGGTGGGGTCAGAGTGGATGCGAAAGTGTGGCTGGCTTCACTTCGCATTCCCTATGTGATGATATTATCGACACGGCATGAACGTGTATCTTTCATCTTGTACTTGCAAAATGAATAAAATTCTATTCTTTTTCTCCTTTGAGATTGCTTTTGGCGATTGCCAAATACTTCGGAATATTTTGCAGCCCCTTCCGTGAAGAAAAATCCATTGGCGACTGTACTTATTTGCATAAACAATCAAATATCAATATAATGAAGCAAATTTCCGATTTTACTGACTTTGTTATAACGAGGTTTAACGTACTTGTATTGACTACATTTATCTATAGGAAGTCATGTGACAACCTATGCGAAAAAAAGAATTGCTACTGCACTGCCAGAACTTTATTTATTTATTTATTTATTTATTTATTTATTTATTTATTTATTTATTTAAGTCGAACCTCGATATATCGAACAGTGCGGTGATGGCAAAATAGTTCGATATAGCCAAAATTCAATATATAAAATCGTGTCAAAAACGTGTCAAAAGCTTCTGCAAATCAATCAATGAACCAAGGGCACAATAAGGGATCGTTGTTTGGAGCGCACGTTCGGTTGCGCTGTGCGCAATTGGCCTAGGCCACACCATCTTCGTCAGCAGTCAGCGCGCGGTCAAGTGCACTGAGCGCAATTAGCCTAAGCAGCGCCGACCTCGTCAGCTGCGTGAAGTCGGGGTGGCCTAGACCAAATGTGCGCAGCGTAACCGAAAGCCTGTTCCGAACAACGATCCCCGATCATGCCCCAATCGTGGTGCAGGTAATATGCACTTGAAGCTTCACACAAAGTATTTATTTATTTGGCTGAAAGTACTGCAGCAGTGCACCCTGCTTCTTACTGGCAGCCGCGCGCTTAAACGCGGAGTCCCCAATATAGCCTAAACGATCGACAAGCAATTGGCCGGCGCCCTCTATTGTGCCACAGCAGCAGCATAGAAGGGCCAAAGCAGCTACAGCCTCCGTTGAAGTCGGGAGCAGGGCAACATCAGCGCTTGTGGGATCAACCTCGGCAGCGTCTTCGTTTGGCCACTACTTCTGCTGTGAGCGTTGTGAACGCTACATATAGAAAGGCACACTGCAAGGGCTGTCCGTAGCACAAGGCTCACTCACGATGACGGTATGGTGCTTCATCTTCCTCTTCAGTCGGCACATGCACAGGGGTGCGTCTGCTTCATTACAGCATAACTAGTGGTACATCAAAAGAATCGCATAGGGCGTCTGTTATTGCCAAATCATCAGTGCAGTTCCAACTTCATATCACAGGAGCCCATACAGACAAAGCATATTTGTGAAGTTTTATATACACCTACCTGGGGATTCCTGCGCAGCCTCCAGAGGCGGCTGTACTGGGAGACCGCCTTTTAGCCTGACCCCCGACCCTTGGTCTTCGAAGAAGTCGCTGAGCCCAGGTGTTGCCAGACGCTGCCATTGCTTGAGCAACTCCGAACCTGCATCAATAAGCTCAGTTTGGTTGCCTGGCTGCAGCGTCATGCAAGGTCATAGAAAAAATGGCATCAGTGGCTTTCTCAAGGTACCTGTGCTGCCTTGGCCTGTGGGGTGCAGTGGTAACGAGACTGAATGCAGTCACTGTGACTCCAAAGGTAACTTAACAATTGAGCACTCCTCTAAATATCATCAGCCTGTTCCAAGTTTACTGCAAGACAAAAGTCTCTTCGAGTGATCTTAAATCATACCTTTCTCCTACATTAGCCAACTCTATGCCATGGCAGCTAATTTCCCAATTGCCTTACTGTATTTAATCTCATTCTAACCCTTAAATTTAAGTGTTTCACTTTCCTTGACATCTATTCTGTCACTCTAATAAACAACCATTTATCTGCTCTATGCTCAACAAGAATATAGACTAGGAAATTACCCACTCACACTTTAGTTAATGCTACCGCCTTTATGTTTTCTACTGGTATGGCTATCACTTCTTGCTCCACCATTTGCTGTGCCGGCCCTTAGCATCCTGCCAGGTTTCTCGGCGTTCTGCAGCATTGTCCACCAATTCAGACTTTCCCTGGCAAGACAGATGGTCTGGCAACGCTGCCCACGAAGATATGGCCCAGTGCAAGGTACCCACCCTCCAGAGGCTTGACCATGAGGAGCTTGTCAGAGAGGCGGAATGGTCGAGCCACAGGACCCCAGGAACTCTGTGGAAGCCGACGACTGGAACCCCGCCGTCCTTTGCGAGGGCTCAGGCCTAGGCTGCTTAGCGAGCTGTGGGGAGGGATGGGAAGGTGAGAGAGGATCTTTGATGGATGGTTGACACCCAAAATACTGCCCAGTCACAGAAGTTCCCAATCGTAAAAAAAGCAGGAAGCAAGACAAACTTGAAGTTCAAATGAGAGGTCACAATTTCACAAAAATGAGCACATGCTAATGCCACAGTAAAGCAAGGAACAGAAGTGCCGGAGATTTCCTTTATGTTCCCAAGCAGACTGAAGCTGTAGCATGATAGGCAAAAGTCGACATACCTAGGAAAATCCAAATCAACACACTTTTGTTAGTTGTGCATGGGCTGATAAAAATAAGGGGAAAAAAATACTCCAATGACCCTTCAATTCCCTTCATTACCATTAACAGCAATCTGAAACCCACGAGGATATGAACAGTCACCTACACAAATCTGCAGACATATCAAATTGCCAAGCTTACCCCTTAACTGCCAGAAGCAATTTCGAAAATTTAACTGCAGGTTTTTTTATAGCTGCATTTTTCTTGCATTTCTTTAAAAGTATATTAAAAGGAACACCTATGGCACTTTTACTGTTCTTGTTAAAAAAAATAGCAAATGTCATTGTGTATATTAGCTTTGAACAGTACAAGATAGTGCGATCTCTATTAGCACATATTGAAAAGAAAAGGAAAACGGGAGTTGTAGAAAGGCATGTTGGCTGCGCAGCATACAGGCGATCCAATGAATGTCAACCTGGGAGGTGCAGGATGCAGACTGTTTTGGTCAAGGCGAATACTGTTTCGGATACTGGCCACATGATCTGACTCGTCATCTGTGCTACTACTGCTTGATGATTTGTGAAGGTTGAAATCTCCATTGCTTAGATCGTCCGGCAACCAATCACGATCACTGGAACATCGTGATCGACAAAAAGTCAGCATCGTGCTCTGTGGCCATGGATGCAACTCGCATCGGTGCCATTTTTAGAACTTAGTGTTTGCGTACACAACTTTGGACAGGCTGCTTTTGGCCACATAGGGAAAAAATACCACAGAGTTTCTTACCGCAATTACTATAGGGAACTCTGGCGCTACCGTCTACGGGAGCTGCAATCGGAGCGGTTGTCCCAGCATGGGAATTATGGGAGGTACATGGATTTGCCTAAACTTCGCCCTTTTGGCTTCAAACGGCTTTGTGACTTCGTAAACTCGCCATTTTCAACTATGTACTGCGTAATAAATAATAACATAGACATTATTAATATTGCCCAACAGCAAGATTCGAACACAGGACCTCTAGAACAGAAGCCCGATATTGAAACCATTAAGCCATGAACGCATGCATCGATAGGCGATGTAAATTTATTGCGGGCATACCAGTGCCTTGAGACACTTGGCATGTTTCAATTTGGCCACCTCGACAAGCTCAATCGTTGCAATTAGTAGCGATTGTGCGTGTTCACAGCGTCTTCTGCACTTCGAAGGGTATAGATTTCTCTAAAATTTACAACAATGATGGCATACAAAGCGTAATAAACAAAGCCACAACAACGTCTGACTCCATAAGCACAAAGATCAGACAAATCCATGCACTTCCCATCATTCCCATGGTTGGTCAATGACTGCAACGCCAGAGTTCCCTCTAGTATGCTGTAGGAAACTATGAAAAATACGACCTAAATGCTTTTGGAAAGAGCTTATTGACCTTACTTCTGTAGCGGCAAAGCGTTTATAGTATTGAACAGTTGTAGAAATTTGCAGAAACTTCATGACAGGTCAACTTGCTATCGGCACCCAAGGGGACACACTGTCATGATGAGTGTAATCGTGACAATCCTGGATCTTAACATGCGCTACAGGTCAGAATACAGAATTATCTCTTCAAGAACTACCGTATTTACTTGATTCTAACGCACCTTCGATTGCTGCGTGCACCCGTTTTCCGTGACCAAACAAAGGGGGAAAAATGGCCTCAATTGTAACCTGCACCCGTTTGCAGTGACCTAAAGATGAGAAAAGCCCTTTACAGTACCGCACACCCATACCTGCCAACCTGAATATCTGGAAATTTGTAAAACTATCGCGGCAAGGGAGGTTGTGCGGCAGCACTTCTTTTTAAGGTATTTACCTTTTGTGACAAACTTACTCACGTCTTCACAACTGCAAGTGAAATCCACGTCTCAGAGAGCAAAGAGCAAAATCTCCACTGGGGCACAATTTTGCAATGATTTTGCTGTTGCCAACATTGCCTGCTCAGAAAGTTCTCTGTGTAGGTTTGCTCAAATCAAGTACCACTCTGGTGCCCCTTGAGCATCAGCAGACTTTCTAGTGTTTTCTCACACACAGATGAGTGAAACTCCACTCCAAGTTTTGTCCACAGCGCTGAATATTGTCTCATATTCAGTATTGCTATGGGGAATGGAAGGAATACCCAGCATAACCACTGAAATTCTGTGGAACCTGAGCGATCCGTCAACACTTCGAATGCTGCCCAATTGCGACCACTGCACATCACACCTTGACTCATTCAATATGTCGTCTGGAACATAACATGCTTGCAAGTTAGCAAACTCGACATCAAGTGCGTCGATTGTTTCTTCTTTTGATTTGCCACTCTGCTGGGGTATGGTAGCAGGGAACATCATAATAAAATGACATATGCTGTAGAATGAAGCAATTTCCAGAGCTTGTACTTGAGCAACTTCAGCTGCTGTACAAAAGTGACAAATTTAGGAAGACCAAGACATAAACATAATGCCTCTCGTTTTAATACAACAAGAGGCCAAATGGCGCCTCTGGGCGCACAAATCTAGTCAGGAGATCCTCAAAAAGGCGGTTCAAGAGGTCCCTCAGTACATGAATCTGAGGAGCCTGTGCCTGAAGAAGGCAGTTTGCCTTCTCAAAAAGCAGTATAACATTTTGGAGAAAAAGAGAGCATGCCCTGTTTAGCTCCGATGACAAAAAATTAAACAGGCGCTCCTCACGGGTCACGTGGCTGGCTTCCCCAGAATCCTTGGTATGAAGTTTCAGTTTTTTTGCTTGAGGTCCAGAATGAGCTCCTTTCCACTTGTTCATCACCGTCAGTGCTTTTTTTCCCGAGGCCTGCAGCAGTCTTGTGAAGATGTGTACCAGACTTTGGGGTCAGTGCAGGGTTCTTGGGGGTTTGTGAGGAAGTCTTCAGAATTTGTTATGACTCCAAAAACAAGCTCTGCTTGTTGCACTGCTTTGTTTCAGATTTTTAAAAAAGCTGAGTAGTGGTTTCCACTGGTTGAGCAGCCTCTTAAAACACTATTTCAACGACAGCCAATGTGTCGGTGAATGCTTCAACATCTTTTTGACATCGGCGTCGTGCATTTTTTTGGACTCTAAGTCGATCTTTCCCTTTCAAGCTTTTCTCTAGGTAAAAAAAATGTCAACTAAAACCTCATCCATTACAGGAAGACATGAAGCTCCTTATTGGGCGGCCAAGTTGATGAGATGGCATGAGCAACTAACCCCTATCAAACCTGGTTGAGCCTCTGTCAATAGAGTAGAGGAGGAGGAAATAACTTTATTGAGTCCTGAGGGACCCCTCCCCACCAACTCTTGGTTTAGTGGTCAGCAGGGGTCGCGAGCTACACCCACGTTGGGACGGGAAGCCCGTGAGCCTCCACCCTTTCGTGAGCCCTCTGGACTGCCCGGAGCTAGGTCTGGTGGTCATTGCTTCGCAAGGCGTCCACCCAGTCTTCTTTACTGAACACGGTGCTGCTTAATGTGGAGCGTTGCCAGAGCATGTGCGCTAGCGAGCAGTACGATTCGCCACAGTCCGGACATTGTGGCTCTACCTCTGGTGAATAAAGGCTCAGTTTTTCTTGCCGATCATGACATTGGCACTGTCCAAACACATAGCCAACAGGTTTCCAACAGGCAAATTCCGAGACTTTATCGCGTCCAGAACCAGATTTACAATCTTGTGACCCGTCGCTTCCCCTTGGATTGCCCCAAGGCAAAGTAGGCGGCTTTCAACTCTACTCGCAATAATAGGGCAAAGCTGCATATCCCTATTGTTACTGCCAGTCACAGCGATCGAAAATACTTGATGTTTTAGGGCAGCCAGCAAAGGAGTCTCCACGTTGGTGGCCATTTCCCGAACTATTGACGTCGTCTTTGTTTGCCCACAGGCATAGCGTTTCGCTTCTTCGCATTTGTGGAACCTCTTCCAGAAAAGCGGTCCGGCATGATCGCTGACACTCAGCGGCATGTTGTGTTCAACTAAAAACACTGTGAAGAGGCATTCTGCATGAATCACACCGAGGTCATTGTCGCTGCGTACAAAACTTGCTAGGCTTGGCTGACTGTCCGCAGCTCGCACATATCCCCGATGTTTCTTCAAAGCAATGTGAACCTTGATGTCCGACTTGCTGCCATGCGAGATGTTCACATCACAGGCACACATGGTGAAGAATCCGAACTTCTCCCCTTTCTTCGACGGCACAAAGCATAGAAATTCTGCCATGTACAATTTCAAAAACACTTGAAAATACTGTCGGTGCTTCAAGTCTGCCACAGCACTGCGAAGCCGCTACAGGCTGGAGTCGCAACTGCGCCCGACGCGGCAGCTAATCAAACAAAAGGCAAGGCCAACACTGCAGTGACTGAAGCTGACTGAAGTCCAAACCCGCGCACGCGCAAACAAAGGCAGCAACATGTCAACAGTTTGCAGAGGCACTAAAGGCGCTATCGAGCTCTGGATATGGATTCGTGACCACCCTAGTAGACAGAAATCACTACAACCTTGCAGCTGCTGATGATGATACCATGCACACGTATTGCCTTCTCGTGGCGGCGCAAGGTACCAGGGTGTAGTGTTACTACATTTTCACGTTTCCGTATTTTTCTGCAAATAAAATGTTTTCCGTAAAATTTCAAGCAAGATTTGTAAAATCGTAAGACTGCTCAAAATTTTTACATTTTACGGAAAATTCGGAAGAGTTGGAAAGTATAGCGCACCTCATTTCATACAGAAATAAAAGTTTCTCTGATTTGGTAAAACAAAGATTTACTTATTTTATTTTTATTTATCGCACTAAAGTTGCGATAAATAAAAAAAGTCGCAGTTTCAACCGAAAGGTGAAGCGTCGATTGCAATATCAAATTAGTAGACAGCTATACAAAAAGCGAGACAATCTCTCCAATGCTATTCATTGCGTGCTTGGAAGTATTCAAGCTATTAAACTAGGAAGGTTTAGGAGTAAGGATCGATGGCAAATACCTCAGCAACACTGCAGACGAGTTACAACAAATGATTGAGGACCTTAACAGGGAGAGTGCAAGAGTGGGGTTGAAGATTATTATGCAGAAGACAAAGATAATGACGAACAATCGGGCAAGGGAACAAGAGTTCAGGATCGCAAGTCAGTCTCTATAGTCTGTGAAGGAGTACGTTTACCTAGGTCAACTAATCACAGGGAACCCTGACCATGAGAAGGAAATTCACAGGAGGATAAAAATGGGTTGGATTGTATACGGCAGACATCGTGAGCTTCTGCCTGGAAGCTTACCATTATCATTGAAAAGGAAGGTATACAATCAGTGCATTTTACCGGTGCTGACATATGGGGCAGAGACTTGGAGACTGACGAAGAAGCTTGAGAACAAGTTAAGGACCGCGCAAAATGCGATGGAATGATGATTGCTAGGCATAACGTTAAGAGATAGAAGGAAAGCGGTTTGGATCAGAGAGCAAACGGGTAAGGACAATATTCTAATAGACATTCAGAGAAAAACATAGCGCTGGGCAGGTCATGTAATGCGCAAATTAGATAACCGTTGGATCATTAGGATTTCAGAACTGGTACCAAGAGAAGGGAAGCGCAGTAGAGGACGGCAGAAGACTAGGTGGTTCGACGAAATTAGGAAATTTGCGGGTGCTAGTTGGAATTGGTTGGCGAAGGACAGGGTAGTTGGAGATCGCAGGGAGAGGCCTTCGTCCTGCAGTAGACATAAAATAGTCTGCTGCTGCTGCTGCTGCTGCTGCTGATGATGATGACGATGCAAAACGTAAGGATAGTAGGTTTATCGGCTGTATGGGCTTTCAAACATTTGCTTACCAACGAAATTAACAAGCATGGTGTCACACGTGCACAAGCAAACATCAACACATCTCACTCAATGACCCCGGAAACCTTTTATCAGAACGCTGTATGAGAAAGTGCGGTAGCAGGAGCGAGCGAATTGACCTTTGTGTGGCCTCTCGCTTCAATGTGAACTCAGCGATGAGAACACAGTGCTGTGCGCCTAGATGCATAGACTGCCTCCATCATATATCGCTTTCAATATAGCAGCCGTGCGGCCGTGCCTATGCAGCAGCCGCCGGAGTAGAACGCCTCTCCTGATTGCGCCAGTCCCGCACGCGAGTTTCGGGAACTTCGAACGCCCGTGATGTGGCCCAATTGCTACCTGTCTCCGCTCACGTGATCACTTTCCTTTTAATTGTGGCATCGTGATCAACACTCGGCTTGTCTTCGCAGATGGCACTTCCATGCTGATAGAGCAAACGCAGAAAACAGGAACATGGATGGTGGACTAACCCAGAGATTTTCTTACCACAATTACTAGAGGAAACTCTGGTGCTAGTGTCTATGGGAGCTACGATGGCGGCGGTTTTACCAGCATGGGAATTATGAGAAGTACATGGATTTGCCTAAGCTTAGTCATTCTGGCTTCAAACGGCTTTGTGACTTTGTAAACTCGTCATTTTCAACAATGTACGGCGCAATAAATAATTAAATAAACATTATTAAAATTGTCCGACAGCAGGATTTGAACAGGACCTCTAGCACAGAAGCCTGATATTGAAACCATTAAGCCACGGACACATGCATCGATAGGCGATGTGAAACGCCCCTATGAATTTATCGTGGGCACACCAGTGCCTTGAGACGCTTGGGAGTGTTTCGAATTGGCCACCTCGACAAGCGCAATCATTGCAATTAGTAGCGATTGTGCATGTTCGCAAAGTCTTCTGCACTTCGGAGAGTATAGATTGCTCTGAAATTTACGGCAATGAAGGCATATAAAGCCTAATATACAAAGCCACAAGAATGTCTGAATCCACAAGCACAGAGATAAGATGAATCTATGTACTTATCATCATTCCCATGGGGGGTCAATGACTGCAGCACCAGAGTTCCCTGTAGTATATTGCAGGAAACCCATGGACTAATTTAAGCACACATACTATACAGCACATGGAGGAAGCTATGGCAGCTAGGCCCAAAGCGCGTATGAGGTGGCCATTTTGAAATGCCAATGGCGATATGGCAACACAGATTTAGGGTCGTACGTACTCGATTCTAACACGCATGCAATTTTTGGACCCGTTTTATCTGGAAAAAGTGCACATTAGATTTGAGTAAATACAGTATCCCTTCAAGTTGCAAGGGCTGGCCACAAGCAAATTGAGCCTTCCAGCCAATTTTTCATTCTTTAAACAGATGCAACTAATACTACAGATGCATGGGAGATGAAGTGCCTATGAACAACACTGAAAGTTTGCCCTTTGTCTGAGTCCATACAACCACTAGCAGACAAGCATATCAATGAGAGCACTGTTAACCATATAAGTATTTGTAACAAGCACAACTTGTCCTACACAAAGCATTCATAACTGTCCTACCAGAATAGCTTCTCCTCTTGAATGTTTAGGACAAGACAAGAAGGGCTTGTCTACAGCTTAGATAGCGTGTCGCCCACCAGATGGAAGCACTTAGCTGACAATTTTGGTTTCTCCTGCAGCAGGAGTGCAATTTTTGTGTAAAAACATAGCAACTAATGGCGCCGACACATGCATAGCTGGCCTGTCAACGGGAAAAAGAAGCTTTGTCATCTTTGTCATCCTCTTTCAATGAAGATGATTCGAATATTGATGCTTATCTTGTGTCCGGAAATGAAGGAGACAGCGATGACACTGAATTGAGCATTTCTTCTGGTGATGACGAGAACATCTCTAAAGCGAACATTGCGAGTGCTCGTTAGTGGGTGCAGCTTGATGTCGACAATCCTGGTGTGGAGCCTCCTTGATATCTATTTTTGGCCATTCCAGGCAAGACTTTGATTTTGACATTTCCAGATTACCATCTAGAGTACATACAGCAGTTTCTCAACTGTTTTCTTTATGTGGTTTGTACCTTTTATAAGCAGCAGGTTTCTTATGTAACGTTCAGAAATAAACTGTATTACGTTGATTTGACTTAGTATGTGGTGCAAATATTTTTTCAACATTGAGTAGTTGCTTTCTAGTGCAATATGATTCAAAATCAGCAATAAAAAAAATAGGCACTTTTGGTTTGGAAATATTCAAAAAAAATAAAACACTTAAGGGATTAATGGCACAATCATAGTGGCACTGCTAATCTGTCGGGAATACGAGATGCTCCTGCTCAAACAGAAAGCAAGGTCTAGTTACAGAGGAACACATAAACCATGGTTTAATTGGACATCAATTAGAATGTATCGTAGTTATGTCTAGCTAACAAAGTAAAGGCTAATCACATTTATGTATGCAATCACCGTTTGTAATATCTGTAATACAAGATAACTGTGATCAATGTTTATTTACAATTATCTATGCAATACTACAGCAAAGCACTGTAGTTCCAACTATAGTTAGCATGCCCATGTAACAACATTTTTACTACAGTCAAACCCACTTATAACAATGCTGGTTTTAACAACATATGGGTTATAACAATGAGAAGCTGCTGCACTGTCAACTTCTGTATGTTTTCTATGGGGAAATAACCCGCTTACTACGATGTCCCGATGCCACATTATCGATTATAACGATGAAGTCTGGCTACTAGGTCTCCGTGCCGAAGGGAAATGGGAAGTGAAATTCCTGAAAAAAAAAGAAAGAAAAAAAGAAATGTGACCCACGGCATGCCACACGTACTGTTTTCCTGCCTTCTCACCACCAGCCTCGTGCGCCTCCCTCCCATCACCCTTCCACCTCTGTGAACACAAATGGGCTGTGCCTTATAGCTTCTGTACCACCCCACCCTCCGAAGCACGAATGGGTCTTGCCAACTTCGCTGACAGGGCTTCGCGCTGCTCCCAGATTGCTTGCTGGCACTTCATGTTGCGCAGTTCTGCCAACGCATTAAGCCACTCATGCTCGTCTTTGTTGGTTGCGTCGAAGTTGTTTCTGGCCATGCGTTTTTTTTTGTCTCGTTTGACTCGCCACCGAAACAGAAGATGGCTGATCCGCCCGCTGACCATCAGCAATACACCCCATTGCTGGTGAAAAGAAAGTGCACTGCTATAGATTTGGAAACAAAGTACTTCTAACCAATGAGGCGATCATTGCGAACATTCTTAAATCAAATAGTGACGGTGACAATGGCGGCAGCGATGAGGCACTAAGGCAGGCTATCTCAACAGCTTCGTTTTCACGAGGGACCTTCGGCTACACTACGTGGAGCACCTGGATGCCTTTGAAAAGGATGTCAGCAAGCCTCACGTAACACAAGAAAAGCTGACGGACATGGGGTTTTTCTCATGCAAGCCAGTGAGAAGTACATGGCAAGATAATTGTGGCGACCTTGCCGCCCCCCCCCCCCCCATTTCTTCTGGATTCCTGAAGCTGAGAGGCTGCCACAGCATTCTTCTTGCATATATTAAAAGTCCTTTTTTGAGGCCACCAAAGTGATGCCTCGGCGGAGTTTGCATGTCAATTGCCGTCCGTGAGCCCGCTTTGCAGTTATAGCAGCGCATTTATGAATGCCGACAGCCGCGGCTTGTTGCACACAATTGGAGTGCGCAGGCAGCACAGTTAAACAGTTAAACGAGTCAACACAATCAGCAGTCGAATGGAGGAAGGAAGTGGTGAGGGGCACTGGCCTCCCCGCCATTCTAGTTTTTGCACAACAGTTCTGCCACCCCCGCTAGCACTTTTTTCATGCAACCCGGTTATAACAATTATCGGTTATAACAATGGTTCGTGGCACTTGAATATTGTTATAAGTGGGTTGGACTGTACACCAAGCGAAATGCCTCGCAGCAACCGTGCAAGTGCTCAACCTTGTCTTTCAAGAAAACATGCTCACATGAATTATGCACTGCATAATTATGAATCAATACCAACTAGACAAATTCATCTCTCTCCTATATGCATGCATGAATTAAGCAGTTTTCCTACCACAAGATAAACACTGTCAGCAGTTTCTTGCAACTACTGCACAAAATGTTTGATAAACCTACCAGTGCATTATGATGTTGCGAGGTGCTAGAATCCCTAGCCAACGTTGATGACGACGGATATTATCTGGTTATTCAAACACAGTTCAGAGCTTTGAAAATCACATCTTTGCGGCAAAAAGCAACACAGTCATCTCAAAAACATCAGAGCTGCAGGAGCTGTGGTGCATTCGGTCTGAACGGTCGTAAACTCTCACCCTCCGCCTAAAGGTCGAGCAAAAGTTGCCCGACAAGCATGGCAAGAAAACATGCACTTTGGCAACCAATCAGAGCCATCACCTTTGCTACCAAGGCGTCAGATAGAAAAGTTTTAAACAATGGCTTGTTTTTGTAGCAACAAGATCACTGTCAAGTGACAGTTATCACAAAAGGAACAATGCTGCCGCAGCAACAGCCATTGGAGCCAGCTCCCATTGCCAGATAAGACAGCGTCTTTTTTCTTCCTCACCCATGAAAAACAATATACCACTTGACATGCTGAAAGAAAAGGTCTTAAATGAGAATGGCAGTGAAACAGGATGCAAAAAAAAAAAATACCAGTGACCTGATAGCACAGCGCTATTGCTTCCCACTGTTCCGGTTCTGCTATGCTCCAGTTAGATGTGTACAGTGTAGTGCACTCATGATGATACCCATATAAATATATAGCAGTTATAACAATGAGTTGTTTTCAGAGAAACAACTTATGCATTAGGGCTATGAGAAAAAAAGACATGCATAACGATATGTTATTCACCACATATCGGGTATAACGATTGAAATTCTGCCTTTTGGGCGGCATTTTCCATGCAGAATAATTGAGAAGTTTGCTTTCCTAAGTTCCCCCTAACCGAGATGGGGCAAAAAGTTTGCCTATGCGTGTTCGTATCTGCTGCCATTACTGCGTGGTGCATCCCGCCAGCACGCCAATTGCGAAAGCCACGGAGAGCATCACAAGTTGGCGCAGCATGCCACAAGATGGCACAAGCTGCTTCGCTTCTGCGTTGCCGGCGAGCGCCAAAAAAAAAAATAATAATAATAATTTGAAAAAAGGCGAACAGTGAACTGCGCTTGCGCTTCCTTTCTACAATCTCCCTCTCATCCTCCGTGAGCGGAAATGCCCCGCGGAAGCAACGGTAAGCGCCCCGACAAATTGCAAAGTTGTGTCACTTGAGACAAAGCTGCAAATATTGCGATACTCAAAGTACCAGCTCGTGCAGTCGATGATATTAACAATTCTGAAAAACGCGAGCGCCACGATCATGAAAGCAACAAGCAGTGACCATGCCGATGAACAGAAACGGCGAATTTGTGCGCCTGGCCGAAACCCCAATGTGTGAAACCAACACAACACGCTGGCAGCCACTGACATTTCCAAACTCTGGGAGCACATTGCTACGGGCGATAAAATAGGTGGTGCTTCGATAGAGCAGTTTACGAATGCATATCAGCACTGCCTCATTCTGTGAAGCATCTCCGATGAGGCGACGAGATTGACAGTGGCCCGTCTGACACCGACCCTAATGTTCACACGAAGCACACTTTCTTCGATGGAATCGCTCATTGATTTCATGTACGCTAAATTATAGTTGCCAGTGTTTGCGCAGCCGCTGAATGCAATGCACACCGCAGTTGTGAACCTGAAGCTTCCGCAAAAGTAACTGCAGATTTCTGCCTATTTCAGTGCACCTAACGCTTCTCACGCTGTTTAGAGGTATAAATAAATGTATCATTTTTCACAGCCTTTTTTCTACAACATCAATTTTTTATTGTAGGTTTCAGAGCTACAAAGGTATGTATTTTTCGTTCTTCTCGATATTATTATAAGTGGACTGCACTGTACTGTCGGCGTCAAAAGTTCACAAGCAGCAGGGTCTGAAAAAAACTTAAGCATTTCTACACCGTGGCAATTGGACTTCCAGCCTGGCTAGTACCGTATTTACTCGCATAATGATCGCACCTTTCGTCAGAAAAATTGACGCAAATTCAGGGGTGCGATCATTACGCGGGTTAAATTTCCCGCGAAAAAAAAAAATTTTTTCATCATGCGTTTGTGCGGGATGCGGGTGCGGGACGCCAAAACAAAAATGGCAGCCGGCGGAGCAAGTCGAACGTGCCGAACGTGATTTTTTTTCTTCTCGTGAGTAGATCACGTGCATCGAAACAGTTTCTTCCGTATCAGTGATGAATAATATTGTTAATATCGGCAAGTTCGCGGCAATAACGTAGCCATGTCCACTTTGAGGGGACAGAAACAGATGGGCGCGCTTAGCTGGCAGTGACAGAAACGCATGGCCGGCGTGCTGCGGGAACTGCGGCATCTATCTTCACTGCTATCCTAACACGGCACGTTTCCGCTAAGGGTGGGCGAATATCTTAGCTGTGTTACAAGCGTCAACGTATGAATATGGCACACCTTTAACGTATCGGAGTAAACGTGGCTACTATCATTGCCGCGCGCAATTTGTTGCGTGCTCACGAGTGCAGATGAAAAGAATCGAAAGGCACCTTTTTTGTTTTTGTTGACCACAACCATTAAAATGCCTACCCATAATAAAGGCAAGTTTGGTTGTATCTCTTTTTGTCATGGAAGTGCGGAAAGTGATGAAAGTAATGAAATGAGGCATCTAGTTAAGAATGTTTGGTGCGTGCAGACCGCTTGGCTTGTCTTGAAGAGTTGTTCACGTAGCATACGACAGATGGTAAGCGCGATCATTATTAGCTAGACTTGGCACATGACATATCGCTGCGGCAAGTTCGGGGTGCGATCATTACACGGGAAATTTAAAGAAAACGAATTTTGACGACAAAATTCAGGGGTGCGATCATTACGCGAGTGCGATCATTATGCAAGTAAATACGGTATATGTGAAAACATAGTGCTGTACAGTTTTAGTGGTGGCTACAGTCCACAAATTGTACAAAATTACAGTTCCTAGTGGAAACACCCTACCTTGCAAACTCTTCACACCGACTGTACAACCAACTTAGCCCAGAGCTTTATATTTCTCGGGAGAGAAAAGCAGCGATAGTATCACAGACGGTTAACATAGGTGAGCAAAGATCCAGCAGGCCAACCTGCTGTTAAGAGACCAGGAAAATAAGGAAAGAGAAGTAGGCATCTCTATGCTTGCAAACTGTTTGAAAGGGGCAAACACTCTCGCCTTACTCACGAGTATTGACTGTCATTGCAGTCTGACTCTTCAGACTCCTCAGATTGAGACCAGGGGCTGCAGGCAGGCTTGAAACTGCAAAGGCGGAACAACAAAAAGAAAGAAAGAATACAGTGAGCAAGATAGAAGTTTCCACTGCAACAGAACAGACGATATATGCAAAACTAGCAGGTGTACTTCTCCACAGAATGAAAAAACAACTTGCTGCAGGTGGGAACCAAACCCACAACCTTCGCATTTCGCGTGCGATGTTTTACCAATTGAGCTACAGCGGCGCCGTTTCCCCATCCACTTTCTTGGGTATTTATGTGCCGTAGTAGAACCCTGGGAGTGTTAGCCAGCGCGAAATGCAAAGGTTGTGGGTTCGGTTCTCACCTGCGGCAAGTTGTTTTTTCATCCACTTTAATTTCCATTAATTTCTCGTTTCTTTATTTCATTCATTAAGCACAAGTAATTTCCCCTATGTTGTCCTTGGTGTCAGTGTTTGTTAGCTTCTTATGATATGACTAATAAAAATCGGGCCCCTTGGTTAACCCCCTTTCTTCTCGTTTATTACATAGCGAGGGTCTTGATTCCAGCAACATTGATGCCTTCAGGTAGCATGTGTGGGTTTATTGACCAGTTGCCTTCACCTATAGAAAAGATCCCGTTCTCGTGACGCCTACGGCAAAAAGGACGTTCCACGTCCGCCTCCAAGGTCTGTGAGTGGTGGCGCTGGCTAACACTCCCAGGGTTTTACTGCGGCACATAAATATCCAAGAAAGTGGATGGGGAAACGGCGCCGCTGTAGCTCAATTGGTAGAGCATCGCACGCGAAATGCTAAGGTTGTGGGTTCGGTTCCCACCTGCTGCAAGTTGTTTTTTCATCTACTTTAATTTCCATTAATTTCTCGTTTCTTTATTTCTTTCATTAAGCGCAAGTAATTTCCCTTATGTTATCCTTGGTGTAAGTGTTTGTTGGCTTCTTATGATATGTTTATAAAGTGGTTGTTCCAAGTGATTTGGGAGTGATGTGCTGGTTAAATCGTAATGGAGAAGTATTAAGGAGGCAGGGCATGTTTATTTTCATGCCCAAGTATATTATTAATGAGCTTCCATGTAGTTAAATCGCTGTTAAAAAGCATTTTCAAGAAGACAACTATAACAGGCTTTTTTAGAATGCTTGATTTCAGCATTTATTCGATTTCAAAGAGTGTGTGCACAACAATGAAATATAACATATATTTTACTTTTTATCATTTTGAGATGCTCACAGGTAACCCAAGGTTTTTTGGAATTTCTCGGTGGTGTAAACATTCTGAAAGGAAAACGCTTTACATAAATACGCATAAAAATATTCATCAAGACATCATAAGTGCCACTTGTATATTTCTTCTTCTTTAAAGACAGCCAGTTTTGATTCATTATGTCAATTTTGAATGATTAAATATTCTCAGTTGCAATTAGTTGAATGATGAGCAGCTCCTGTCGTGAATTTCTATTCAGTGGTTAGTTATGATAACTTACAGAGTCAGGAAAGTGTTCACTAATAGATATGATAGTACCTGCGCTGTAGATTACGGTGTCAATATTTGTCACAATAAGATCTAGTGCCGATGCTGCGGAGCATGTAATACAAGTTGGCGTAGTAAGCCAGACTAACCACCACATTGATTCCAGGCCACTGCAGCCCCATTCCAATGTGTGCCTTGGACTCTTCTACAGCTTCACTCCTAATACATGTAATGACTGGAACCACTTGCCTACTTCCTCTATCATATAGAATTAAGAGTAGGCAAATGGTAATTTTGGAGGCCAAATCAAATACAAATGAAATAGTGCCAGAAGCAAATTAAATTGAATTGAATACTTTTCATATAATGAACAACCATTTTTACAATTACAATCAAACAATGTTAACATCCTAGTATTCATAACATTTGCAAGTTTCTGTCATTACACTGCATGTTATAACGCACTGTTCTTTAAAAGCACATATGGAGCATCAGGAACAAATAAGCAGTTTGCTCGCTTAGACAGAACTCTCCAGAAAGTGCAAATAATCCATGTATAGCCGTTGAAGTGTGGCACTACGAATGACGTAGCCTAGTCCACTCCGCAAGTCCCATGTTTTATGCCTGTACAGTCAAATTCCATTAATTCAACCCTGATGGGACCAACGATTTGGAGGGTCAAATTAAGCAAGATGCAGCAAGAAACCCAAACACACTGCTAATTTATTCAAAAGCATCTATAATTTATTTTACTCTTGCTCCACCTTTATGCTATATTACGTATGGCTGACGTTTTGAAATATTTGTAGAACTATAGAAAAAAATATTCGCATTTATGAATAGCCACTACATGATTCGAAGAGCAAATCAAATAGGACAATGCTCGATTCTTAATTGCAAGTTCAGAATATTCACAGACTCCTATCTAGTACCACAGATATTTGTATGCCTTTAAAAAAATGTGCTCAAGGAATATGTTGTTTCTCAATTTTGTGGTTGTGTTTGTTCACCCCAATGCCGTGAAGACAAATAAATAAATAGGTAAGTACATAATTAAACAAATGCAATGACAGCACTTCCTGTATTTGCAACACAAAGCCAGCCTCGTCATCATGACATTCATGTTTTCATAATAAAGCCCTGGGTTAGGACATTTATTTCTTTAAATTATTCTTTTTTAACGGAGAAATAAGAAAAGCATTTTCTGCCCTCACTCACACAGGATGCTAAATGCACATTTGCAACTAAAACAAAAAAGGCAATACAATACAAGAACATAACAGAGTTGCTGAGCAACTAATGCAGCCTGTCCCATCAAGATGATGGCAATTTTTCAAGTGTGGGCACTCCAAATAGCGCGGCAGCACATCCACAGCTGTGCCCTCCACACAATGAGGGCCCAGAGCCAGAGAAGCTGTGTGAGCTTCTGTTCATTCCTCCATCACACCAGCCTGCCGACACCGTATTAAAGAAAATAAAAAAAGAAAAAGAAAAAATTTAAACATTTTAAAGAAACTTCCGGGTCCCACAGCGCAGCTTCAGGGTTCAAATATACTAACTGGGTTAGCACAGTCTCAAATCCTGGTTCCATAGGAGATATAAAAAAAGCACAGGCACACACCTGAGTCTCGTGCCAACATTTTGGCAACAGCAGTTGCACTTTGCGGGGCTTAAATAGGCCCTGCTATGCGAGGGTGAGTGGGTGGGAATTCGGGGAGTGCAAAGGGTGCTATGGACAGAGTTGCACCCCAGTCAAACGGGAAAACTTGGCGACACTTCGAGCAAGTGAAGTTTGCCTTTAGTGTCAAGGCTGTCAGACGGAAAGATCCAGTGACACCTGCTGGGGAGTCCACTCGCGAGCGAGTGTGTTCGACGAACTCGCTTGACTGTGCTCAAGTGTGTAGCCTCAATAGCAGTGCTTTGAGAATATATAAATAAATGCTCACAATAGAGTCGCACTAATTCTAAGACCACTTTTTCGTGATTTCAGATGCTGCGAGTGTCTTTACGACATCAGTAAAGCCAAAATAAGCTTGAAAGGCTCATTTTCTGTGGATTTCGCTCTTTTACGGTGAAGCTGTATATGGCTGGGGTTCCGTGCATTCTTCGTGTCCTTCAACAAATATGTGTGAGCAAAAGCTATCGTCGTCAACAATGGCTTGTGCCACTGCTTGCGCATTCGTCGTGTTCCACGGCTGGCTCCAACACCGCTCATCATGCCAGCATTCCCATACTGCTCCTCCCTCTACAAAGACACTGATGGCATTGGCCCACTGCCAGTCGGTGCGGTGCTTTCGGTCTCAAATTATTTACCTGAATATATCGCAAATTGAAAACACTAATCTATATAACGAGTGCAGAACACGAATGAAAGTGGATGTATAAAAATAAATATGTATGCATACCTGGTTAAAACAAAAGAGGTTACAGTTTTGGCAGAAAGGCGTAGCATTGATGGCAACAGCAAAGAGACAACTGCACGAAGTAAGGTTCGTAGTTTTATCGGTGTCACGTGCACTCGGGCAAAGATCACTCGATGACCAAGAACACTCGTTGTCGCATTGCAAGCAAACGCTTCAGATGGTGCCTCGAAATCACGCACTAACAAAATTCGCATGAAGGCACCAACCATCTTGACTCAGTCTTTGCATTTACTGAAGATTACCTCCAAGATCCAGCACATGGCCCACTTATGGACAGCCACGCACACCTGCTGCAACGGTACTGGAGAGGAGACGCATGCGCTAGGGGAAGAGGGCGGATAAGCGCACATCCCCTGCCTCCCTACCCTTTCTAGTGTGTGCTTGATCACGTTACTGCGCGCTCACCTTTTTCACCACCACCCCCCCTCCCCTTGTACTGAACTGAAGGAATCGTCAGCTCTTGTGTTTCTCTGAATGCCCTGAGCTACCACCTGCCCTGCAGCCTGCAGAAGCTGTTACACGACAAATGGCACAGCGCTATTTTCTGCATAGTGCGTCCCGGTTTGTGCCCATAGTGCATCCCAATGGCATTTTTGCCACTTAAACTTTTATGCCTAAAGACGTTCGCAAACAACTTTGTCCTCGGCAAACATTTTATATTCTTCAGCTAAATTTAGCAGCTATACAGGCTCCAAGTACATGCTTGATATGGCCAAAGACATTGTGTCGCAATTTTACTTCGATAAACCGCGAAAAATCAAACGGTTTTCAATGGAACTAAGATCGGGAAATAAAAAATTATGCGTGGCTCTGCTATCGCAAACACCTGAGACCAGTGGAGCTGGGGGAAGGCCAGTTAAGCAGTGCGAAGGGCTTCCCCCAGCTCCGCTGCTCTCTGGTGTTTGTGATAGCAGAGCCATGCATAATTTTTTTTTCCACTGCGAGAAAGAGCTGAAGCACCCACCGCTGAAGTGACCGAATGGGGTTTTGTTGGAGAGCAATGACGCCAGATCACCTGTGTCCCTGCTGCGCCACTCCTTCTCCCTTTCTAGGCTCCACGCACCCTCGCAGCGTTGCTATGCTGCGTGATGCTATTTTTATACTCGGCTTTCAGTCTCTCTCAGCTCTCTCTCTCCCCAAGCCTGGCAAAGCTGCAGACGTCAAGAGAAACCCAGCGAGGTTCTAACAGCTCCACTGTAAAATAGTTTGTTACATCACGAATTTCATTAAATGGACGTTCAACATATCGAGGTTTGACTGCAGTTACTTATTTCAATTTCCATGTTTTTACCCATTTTCGTTTCCTTACGGGTTATACTGCAGTATATGTGAAGTTTCACCATTTCACAACATACTGCCATCCTTATTTTGGACAGAACAGACTTTGGATATAACGGACCTTTTCCACTGGATTAACATGGCTCACTTACTGTAACGAGTGTTGGCTTCAAAAACCTTCGTGCTAGAAATTCCCGCCAGAAAAGCACCATACAGAAAGAGCAGAAAGAGAGAGAAAACTCACGAAAATGCGTCGGGTCCTCCAGTGCCACTACCGATGGGTGTCTGGTCCCCTTGGTCCCCCAGGCAGGCTTGCAGCTCGCAGGCCAACGACGGGGGGCCACTGGCGCTGCCGCCACTGCTGCCGCTGCACCTGCCCCAGATGGCAGCACCGCTCTGTCGGGGCTCCTCCTCCTGGGAACGGTGCCGCAGCTGTGCCTGCAGCTCGAGGAAGGCCTCCTTGAGGTCCAGGTACCGCGCGCGGGCCTCCAGGAGGTCTTCCGACTGCTGTTCCTGCAGGCCGCGGCTCAAGGCCAGCTGCGCCCGGAGCTCCTCCGCCTCTGCACGCAGCTGCAGGGATGGAGAATACACACATCGTTTATCGCCAGTAACTATTGACATGAGCTTTCACTTCCTCTAAACTCACCTGACATGCTAGTTATGAACACATAGCGCATCCAATTTCAGGGATCTTTCAGTGATGGACGTGTCTGCATAGCAAAAACAGAATGGTTGCTAACGGACTGTCTTGGCTTGAATACGTTTCTCACGAGGCACCAGATGGTGCCCTGTCTTTTAACATAACGTCCCACAAAAGTGCTTGCGTTTAATGCAAGTAAGGCTACATTCTTCTAGAACGGTCTACTATCAAAAAATGCTGCTTTGACTAATCTTAGCTAGATGGCGAGCCAATAAGCTTAAGAGCTTTGACTACTCGCACCTAGATGGCGTGGTGAAGTTTTACGCTTTGCGGCACTTCATTGTTTTACACTATGCTAATACTTTTTCGAATAGGGTCTCGCAACAGTTTAGCGAGCTGAACACACTATAATAAACACTCTATTCTTGATTGCACGAAGAAAATGTCTGGGCGCAAGCTTTTACCTTCGGTTGGGATCAAATCGAGACAAAAATTGAGTTTATGGGAGCTGAATTAGCAGACATCTAGTGCAATTCAATTTGACTTTTGAATACCCAGATTTTGAACCTTGAATTACTTGAACCATCAAATGCTAAAATTATTATTTTGAATCTAATTAATTTATTTATCAACTTATTTCAACCATTGAAAATGAACTTCGGGAAACTATCCAGCAAGTATTGCTTCCCGACATCCGCTTGTGGATGTGTTATAAATTTAACAAGTATGTTTACACTTTTATATAACATAGTTGGTAGAACCGGCCCATTACTTTGTTACATCAAAATTTTTTTATATTGAAATTCATCTTTTTATTCAAATATGTACAGTCGATAAACGATTTTTCATACTAGGAAGGGGACAGTATTTTCAGGTTATCGAGCAATCGGAAAAAACAAACTTCAATGACAAAAGAAAAAGTCATTTTGTAGAATTTGAGAGTTGGCAACCAAAAATGTGGTTTCGTGCCATGCCAACAATATCTTCACATTAGCCGTACGAAGCAAAGCCTGCGAAGCTCTTGCATTCACAGTACAGCACTATCAGAGGAACAATCTATATACAGTGGAACCTATGCAGCATCAAAGCCCATTGGACACTTCAAACAAAGTTTCATTTTAAGATGGTACATTATTGAAGCAACGGGTGGCGTGTTGTTCTCTGCCACCACGTTTGTTGTTGGTTGTAGATTTACGACCTCGCGCATGCATGTCATGTCCGAGAAATCAAGCAAGACTCAGTATGGCATCTGAAATTTCCGTAGCAGTTACACATTCTTTCTAGTATGGGTTCTATGAGTAAAGAAATCGCAGTCTGTCCCAAAAGGTCGAGCATTGATGGCAATAGCAAAGTATCAGACAACTAATGAAACTTCATAATTAACAAGCATGGCAGCAAATGTGAAGGCGGTAATGAACCAACCCTCGGACTTGGTGAAAAAACATCCTGCAGATAGCATACGCTGCTGTGAACATCGCAGCCAAATACTGCAGTCATGCATGGCCCATAGAGCTCACAAGCGAAGCGCGAAGTCATATTTTTCTCAACACTTTCTTTTCAATAGAAATCTCCTCCTCACTCTTCTCAGACTGATATATTTCGTCATATAGCAGACTACCATACACAGCCGACATCAATCAAGAAGGGTTTTTTTTATCAGTGCGCTTTATCCTACTGTTACTGCATATATTTATTGACACAATGCAATAAACAGGCAGAAGCCTTGAACTAGTCTCGAACCACACGAAACTTATGGTCAGGCCACACACACTTGCCAGTGCTCACTCGCTCCTGGCCACTCCTAGCTCCTCAAGCCTTCGCAGACTTTACAGTATTGAACTATTTGTGCAAAATGCACAATTTGGATGTGGTTACTATCCGTTGATCAAGCTGGTGCTGACAAAACTGGTCTGCACCACATAACATGGCCAGACTGGAGCACACGAGCACGAGCGCGCACTCCAGCCCTGTCGTGCGTATAGTTAGCCATTACAGTTGCATGTAGCTGGGTCTGCTGCCACAGAGTTTCATAGAAAACTCTATGGAAACTCAGCGAGTCGTTGCTGAGCTCCTGCAGCTGGCTGAGGACAACAGCATGCTCTGAATGGTATCTCTGGGCGACGTGACTCAAGCACTCAAGGCCCGAGCGCCAACATTCGACGAACAGGTCGTCTGCTTCACAAGTTGCACACCCTCGAAATGTGTCACCGTTATGGTCAAAGGTCACTGGCTTAGGAATCCTTTCAACGCGAGTCCGGAGTGCAACATCCAGCACTTAGCCGATGTGCACGCTGCTGACGTACTCACGCAAGCAAACGTGAAGATGAAGTCTGTTCAACCCTCAGAAACTGCGTAATTGTAGCAGAGAAGTGCGAAAGGGAATGTGCTGCTCATTTCGCTTGGTGCGAGAACAGCTGCACGTAGCTATGTAGTACACTGTAGCACAGCGACGGGATGAGACACCATGAACTAAACTGTAACTTGAGGAATAGCTTTGCGGGCACCGTCTCGCTTTACCGTAGCCTTTGTAGTGCAAATCATTGAAGGATCGAGAGCACCGTCAAGGATATCTCAGGCAACGTTTCAGTGCCAATAACTCCCCTTCTGCTGAGCTCATTGAAGTACTTCTTGCAACAATGTATTTCTGAAATAGTCTGCTTTTCTGGAGTGCCGCCTCCCGGCGCTAGCAAAGGAAGAAAAGGAGAGGGGAGCTCGTTCACAATAATGCAATCAAGTGCGCGCGTGTGGGGTGGGGGGTTAGTTGGCGCTTTGCAATTTCTGGTGTGCGTCCGTCTCGGCAGTGGCTGCACATGGCTTTAAGCACAAGCGCGGCTGAACGCGCACACAACCATGTACTCTGCTTGCGAGGTAATCTGCCGCACTTGCGAAGAGTAGGCGTGCCAAGATGGGGTGGTATCATGTTAGCTATCTTACTGTACGTTTAGTATTGGACGTTGTGTAATCTCGAGTTTCGGTCACTCATTGGAGCGAGAAGCACACGAAGCATTCTCTCCCCACTGCCAGCACTTTTCATGATGATGATAGCTTTCCGTATATGAATTTTTTTTTGTCTTATAGATGTTAAGACACTGCTTTATCTGGATTGGACCAATAATCTGGTCATGCGAGTAAAATGTTGCAAATAGTTGCCACATGAACTCATATAAGGGCCGCACCTTTTTTCTTTTATTTTGATGAGGTGCGGCCCTTACAAAGGACTGGGCCATTTGGTCGTATTTTTCCAGTGCGAAATCCACCATAATTCGCCATAACACTCCTTGAGCTGATGTCAAATGAGTCAAAGGAGGTGGCTGCAAAAACTATCAGCACAAACAAAAAATTGCACCAGTGACTTGTGCGCTGCGACAAAGGGACATGGAGAAGTCAGTCGTGGGCATGCAACGCCACGTTCCGGACATCAGAGGTCCAAGCACAGCTATCGTCATTTAGTTTCGGTACATGAAAGTATGCTGCCCACAAATATTCATTGATGCATGTGAGTGGCGTCAGCATACCAAACGCTAATGCTTCTCAGTTTGAACATATTTTAGTCAAATTTTGGACTGCCAAGTGGAGGGTGTGGCCCTTACATGGGTGAAGGCCTCACAAATGTTTCTGCAGTATTTGGGCATTCAAATGAAAGTGGTGCTCGACCGTCAGTCAACGTGCAATCCCAGCCAATAGAGGCAGTGCAAGAGAGGCGGAAACACTGAGAAAAAACATGACCTAAAGTGACACAGTGCTACATTGTTCAAAATATTGAACAGCCCCACATGCAGGAAGAATAAATGCAACACATGATTTTCAAGAGCGAATTGCCACTGCTTGATATAGATATGAAATATTAGCAGCCAGCAGAAGGCAGCCCCGAGTCACATTTGTCACAGCCACAAATACAGTCACTGACTGATTTTCCGGACCTCGCGGGGACAGAAAAATAGTCTGAAAAATCGAACAGTCCGAAAAATTCAGTCAGGCAAAAAAATAACATTTATTAGGCTTCATCATCATCATCATCACCAGCCTAGTTACGCCCACTGCAGGGCAAAGGCCTCTCCCATACTTCTCCAACTACCCCGGTCATGTACTAATTGTAGCCATGTTGTCCCTGCAAACGTCTTAATGTCATCCGCCCACCTAACTTTCTGTCGCCCCCTGCTACACTTCCCTTCCCTTGGAATCCAGTCCGTAACCCTGAGTGACCATCGGTTATCTTCCCTCCTCATTACATGTCCGGCCCATGCCCATTTCTTTTTCTTGATTTCAACTAAGATGTCATTAATTCGCGTTTGTTCCCTCACCCAATCTGCTCTTTTCTTATCCCTTAACGTTACACCCATCATTCTTCTTTCCATAGCTCGTTGCGTTGTCCTCAATTTCAGCAGAACCCTTTTCGTAAGCCTCCAGGTTTCTGCCCCATATGTGAGTACTGGTAACACACAGCTGTTATACACTTTCCTTTTGAGGGATAGTGGCAACCTGCAGTTCATGATTTGAGAATGCCTGCCAAAACGCACCCCAGCCCATTCTTATTCTTCTGGTTATTTCAGTCTCATGATCCGGATCCGTGGTCACTACCTGCCCTAAGTATATGTATTCCCTTACCCCTTCCAGTGCTTCGCTACCTATTGTAAACTGCTGTTCTCTTCCGAGACTGTTAAACATTACTTTAGTTTTCTGCAGATTAATTTTTAGACCCACCCTTCTGCTTTGTCTCTACAGGTCAGTGAGCATGCATTGCAATTGGTCTCCTGACAAGCAAGGCAATATCATCAGCGAATCGCAAGTTGCTAAGGTATTCTCCATCAACTTTTATCCCCAATTCTTCCCACCCCAGGCCTCTGAATACCTCCTGTAAACATGCTGTGAATAGCATTGGAGAGATCGTATCTCCCTGTCTGACGCCTTTCTTTATAGGGATTTTGTTGCTTTCTTTGTGGAGGACTACGGTGGCTGTGGAGCTGCTATAGATATCTTCCAGTATATTTACATATGGCTCATCTACACCCCGATTCTGTAATGCCTCCATGACTGCTGAGGTTTCGACTGAATCAAACGCTTTCTCGTAATCAACGAAAGCTATATATAAGGGTTGGTTATATTCTGCACATTTCTCTATCACTTGATTGATAGTGTGAATATGGTCTATTGTTGAGTAGCCTTTACGGAATTCTGCCGGGTCCTTTGGTTGACAGAAGTCTAAGGTGTTCCCGATTCTATTTGCGATTACCTTAGTAAATACTTTGTAGGCAACGGACAGTAAGCTGATCGGTCTATAATTTTTCAAGTCTTGGCGTCCCCTTTCTTATGGATTAGGATTATGTGAGCGTTCTTCCAACATTCCGGTACGCTCGAGGTTATGAGGGATTGCGTATACAGGGTGGCCAGTTTCTCTAGAACAATCTGACCACCATCCTTCAACAAATCTGCTGTTACCTGATCCTCCCCAGCTGCCTTTCCCCTTTGCATAGCTCCTAAGGCTTTCTTTACTTCTTCTGGAGTTACCTGTGGGATTTCGAATTCCTCTAGGCTAGTCTCTCTTCCACTATCGTCGTGGGTGCCACTGGTACTGTATAAATCTCTATAGAACTCCTCAGCCACTTGGACTATCTCAGACATATTAGTAACGATATTGCCGGCTTTGTCTCTTAACGCACACATCTGATTCTTGCCTATTCCTAGTTTCTTCTTCACTGTTTTTAGGCTTCCTACGTTCCTGAGAGCCTGTTCAATTATATCCATATTATACAGTTGAATCCCGCCACAACGAATACCGCCACAACGAAATTTCCGCGACAACGAATAATTTTTTATTCCCCGCGAGTATCCTATAAGAATTAATGGCCTAAATTTCTCTGCACAATGAACCATTTTTGCAGAGCGTTTCCGCTTGAACGAAATTTTCGCGTTCAAAATCGAAACCGAAACTAGTTTTATTGGCGAGAAGTCCAAGTCAAATCCAAAGCCACATTAAGCATGAAATCACGTGATTGCAGTTCCGCCATTTTGGCTTTGTGTCGTGGTCGCGTTGTTCACTCGCTGCCTTTCTCTTCGACAACGACGAGTTTTCATCCGCAGGACACGATGGCAACGCAAGTGAAAAAACGCAAAACTCTTTCCCTTGAGCAAAAAGCTCAAATAATCGCCCAAGCAGAAAGCGGAAGGAAGAAAGCGGCAATTGCTGAAGACTTCGGAATTCCTGCAAGTTCGCTGTCAACGATTCTAGGCAATAAGGACAGCGTGAGAATGGCACTTGCTTCAGGCACATCCTCGAAGCACAAAAAGGTGACGCGGCCCCTCCATGAAGAGTGACGAAGAGGCGTCACCGGCTCCGGGGATCGCGGCCGCCTGGAAAACGCTGGGAGAAATAGGAACCGTGCCGCCTAATCTCGAGCTCGACGAATACATCGGCGCTGACGCTTGTGTTGTTGTTCACGAAGATGTGAGTGATGAGCAGATCATAAAAGCTGCCCGGAATGATAAGGACTCTTCCGATGAAGAAGACGACGACGTACAGGAAGCGCCGGCTGCGGCAACCGCCGTACAGGTGATGGACGCTTTTGATGTCATCAGGAATTTCGTTGCTGTCCGAGACGACGATGTTGCAATGGGTTTGCTGACCGAGTGCGAAAATCGCGTGACGGCGTTGCTCGCCGTGAAGCGTAAGCAAACCAAGCTTACAGATTTTTGGCATTAAACGCCTTTGCTGCTGCTTGGGCAATTCTTTCTGCGTTTCACGTCAAATTTTTGCGATAACGAAGTTCCGCGAGAACGAATTTTTTTTCGTGCACCGTGAATTTCGTTATAGCGGGATTCAACTGTAGTTCCTGATGTCCACTGTCTTACGCTTGTTGATTAACTTAGAAAGTTCTGCCAGTTATATTCTAGCTGTAGGGTTAGAGGCTTTCATACATTGGCGTTTCTTGATCAGATCTTTCGTCTCCTGCGATAGTTTACTGGTATCCTGCCTAACGGAGTTATCACCGACTTCCATTGCACACTCCTTATTGATGTCCACAAGATTGTCGTTCATTGCTTCAACACTAAGGTCCTCTTCCTGAGTTAAAGCCGAATACCTGTTCTGTAGCTTGATTTGGAATTGCTCTATTTTCCCTCTTACCGCTAACTCATTGATCGGCTTCTTGTGTACCAGTTTCTTCCGTTCCCTCCTCAAGTCTAGGCTAACTTGAGTTATTACCATCCTATGGTCACTGCAGCGTACCGTAAAAACCAGAATATAAGTCGAACTTTTTTTCAAAAAACCATCGCAAAAAGTCGACCCTCGACTTATATACCGGACATTGGCGGAAAAACTACGGAAGTCCTGCAACAATGGGCGGATGAAGTAAACAGCCGCCATCGCCATCAGCAGCAGCGCGGCATCTATGGCGGCGTGGCGACGTTGTGGCACAGCACACAGGCATTTTGCATTTCTATTGTCGCAAAGTTATATTAATTAAAGGCTGCATTTTCATTTTGTTTCAAAATAAGCGGAAGCCGACGTCAATTCACCGTCGCCTTCAAGAAAAAGGCGATTGAGTACACGGAAGCCCACGGCAACCTGGCGGCACAGCGCGAACTTGAAGTATCCGAAAAGAGCATTCGGTAGTGGCGGAGGCAAAAGCAACGTAAATAAAACGTCATTTCGTGCCGGATCGCAGCGGACTGCAGAACTGGAAGGCAAGGTTGCGGAGTCCATCCGAGAGCTGCGTGTAGGACCGCTGCCTGTGACTGCCGAATGCATCCGTTTGAAAGCGGTAGAGATCGCACGCGCCTATGGACTGGGCAGCGAGAAGCACTCGTCATCCGACTCTGATCAAAGGCGTTGCTCTGATTCGGAGTAGCGCTTGCGCACTTCGTGCCCTTCTGTGTACTTACACCCTGCCAATTTTTAACAGTATCGCACTACCATCGACCCGCGTGTTTGTCAGCACCTTGTCATCACGGCACGGAGCGGCGAAATAGCGAAAGTAAGGGCATGTGTACACATGCGCGTATCTCGTTTGTTTCGCTGCTCAGCGCCGTTAATAAGGTGCTGACAAGCACGCGGGTCGATGGTTGCGCGATACCGCTAAAAACTTGGCCAGGTGCACATGCGAGCAGCATTTAAATAAGTACTGTCACCATTGTGCAACCCCCTGAGTCGCCTTTGTTTCACGGTAAGGGTGTCATGTCTTTCGGTACTTTTGCCATTGAAATTTTTTTTTTTTCATTTTGAGAATTCGTTAGTTGGGGGATCGACCTATATTCCGGTCCGACCTATAGTCCGGTTTTTACGGTACCTTGCCGAGCACGTCTACATCTTGTATGATGCCAGGGTTTGTGCAGAGTATGAAGTCGATTTCATTTCTAGTCTCACCATTCGGGCTCCTCCACGTCCACTTTCGACTAACCCGCTTGCGGAAAAAGGTATTCATTATCCGCATACTATTCTGTTCTGCAAACTCTACTAATAACTCTCCTCTGCTATTCCTAGGGCCTATGCCATATTCCCCCACTGACTTGTCTCCAGCCTGCTTCTTGCCTACCTTGGAATTAAATCACCCATCAGTATAGTGTATTTTGTTTTGACTTTACCCATCGCCGATTCCACGTCTTCATAAAAGCTTTTGACTTCCTGGTCATCATGACTGCATGTAGGGGCATAGACTTGTACCACCTTCAATTTGTACCTCTTATTAAGTTTCACAACAAGACCTGCCACCCTCTCATTAATGCTATAGAATTCCTGTATGTTACCAGCTATTTCCTTATTAACCAGGAATCCGACTCCTAGTTCTCGTCTCTCCGCTAAGATGATTTTGGCTTCTAGCGCGAAGTGAAACACGGACACAGAAAGGAGCAGACAGGACGAGCGCTAACTCTCAACTAAATTTTTATTGAAACGAAATAATTCGTTTCGATAAATAAATTCGTTTCGAAAATAATTCGTTTCAATAAAAATTTAGTTGAGAGTTAGCGCTCGTCCTGTCTGCTCCTTTCTGTGTCCGTGTTTCACTTCGCGCTAGAAGCCAAAATCATGTTACCATACCAACTCGCCCAACTGTCTATCCTTTTGCTCTCTGCTAAGCCCCGGTAGCACAGTACATGCCCGCTTTTTAGCACTGTATATGCTTCTTTTGTCCTCCTAACCTCACTGAGCCCTATTATATGCCATTTACTACCCTCCAATTCCTCCAATAACACTGCTAGACTCGCCTCACTAGATAACGTTCTAACATTAAACGTTGCCAGGTTCAGATTCCAATGGCGGCCTGTCCGGAGCCAGGTATTCTTAGCACCCTCTGCAGCGTCACAAATCTGACCGCCGCCGTGGTCAGTTGCTTCGCGGCTGCTGGGGACTGAGGGCCGGGGTTTGAGTGTTGTATTCATATAGCAGGTTGTGGCCAAGTACTGCACCAGGGTGGCCAATCCTGCTCTGGTGAGAGAGTGCGTTACCGGTTCTGGTCACCAGGATCAGGCCGCACTCCAGGCCTGTTTGTGCAATTTTCTCAACACACGTTTTTTTTTTATTATTTTACGGTGGAGAATTGTGCGGCACCGGGATTTGAATCACGGTCCTCTTGCATGGGAGACGGATACTCTACCGTCCCCGCAGGAGTTAAATTAAAAAATTAAATTATGGGGTTTTACGTGACAGAACCACTTTCTGATTATGAGGCACGCCGTAGTGGAGGACTCCGAAAATTTCGACCACCTGGGGTTCTTTAACGTGCACCTAATCCTAAGTACACGGGTGTTTTCGCATTTCGCCCCCATCGAAATGCGGCCGCCGTGGCCGGGATCCAATCCCGCAACCTCATGCTCAGCAGTCTAACACCATAACCACTGAGCAACCACGGCGAGTCCCGCAGGAGTTGTATGCCTCATTTAACCTACAGTGGTGCCCTATTTGATCAGTCAAGGTGGACCAATCTGAGCTCGGTTATACCGCACGGATGGCACTCGGCTAGAGAACCTGGTATTTATGACCTGCACATGTGTGGCCATACATAATTGAGGGTATATATAATTTTTTTTAGGAGGGTTTCCGTAAAGTGATAAAATGAAGGAAAAGACAATAAAAGGAAAGAAAAAAAAGGGGGGAAAAGAAAAAAAGAAAAAAAAAGGAACATAACATGTGATTTGAACTCATGACCCTTGAATGTTGCCCGGAAAGATAGCTCAGTCGGTTGGTTCGTCAGGCCACAGGTTACTTTCAAGCGCCATAGCTCCTGCTCCGAGCCTCATACTTACGTGGAAAGGGACTGATGTTGTCCGCGATGTTGTCCGAGTGGTGGGAAGGCATAATTTCTTGGAAAAATGGCCGCCCGAGGAGAAGAGTGAACTCGAGCGGCTGTAGAGACTAGGAAAACTGCCTTAAAATATTTAGACTCGCGGGAAAGCTTCGTTAACAAACTATAACACGGCAATCAGCACTCGAATACGACGAGGGAAATTATTGAGACGTGGAAAATTCCCTTGAAATAAATATGGTTTGCGAGACAAATGCTTGTAAGTATTGAACCTCTTAAAAGATGAAGGGGAATATGCGCTCACCGAGAGGGCATCGTCTGCACGAGACCACCACCAGGCACCTTACTGAGATGTGGAGGGCTCCGCGGCCGGAACGAAGCCTCCCTTCTCCGCCGGCCAAGAGGGGAAAAGGCGCTTTCCGATCGCTCAAGGTTGTGCGGACATAGTATAACTCTAACGTCTAGGAAAAGCTTAAACAGGTGCGAGGGCGGCACGCATAGCGTGGGAAGCTAGCCGCCAGAATAGCTATCTCAAGGACTGCTGCTGACGAGGGCGAAATACCTTCGTGTAATTATAATAACCCTAATAGGACTACTGTCAAAGAAAAAAAAAGAAAGAAGAAAAAGGAAACGGCCCAGAAGGCTATTATTAGGCTTAGAGTGGCTTAAAAAGATCTCTAATAATGCCCTGCCTTGTACAGCGCTTCAAGGTGATAATGATAAGATGTGCTTGAATTTGCGCAACAGTGACATCTCCATGGCCTCAAGATACAGTCGCCAACAGCGTCACGAAGATCGCCATGGACATCGAAGAAACGAGCCACGTTTCTTCGCGCCACTTGGTTCTCGCAAAGGTACAGGAGGCAGTGCCAAGCACACAAATGCCAGCCAAGGAAGAGCAGGCATGTCCTCCGAGACCGGGGGATAGCGCGTGCACCCCCCAATCTTGGAGACTATATAGCGGGCCACTGGAAGCCAAGCCCGGCCAAGCCAACAGAATATCCAATATGGTGGCCTCCAAGATTGGGTTGCGTGGTTCGCATGGAGGGTGGAAAGAAGATAAAAGGGAGCATACCACAATGCGATTGAAGCCAAACCTGGTGGCCGAACACATGATCACACATCAAAGTGTGCGGTCAGTTTTATTGTTCCCGCTCTGCAGGCGGAGCCACGGTAGGGCAGCTCAACAAGCGCATACCGAATAAAAACTATTGAAATAGCTACCTAGAACCAAACGTCTTATCAAATCTCGATTCCTGCTCCGTGATCTTGACGCAAGAGGTCATGTGTTGGGCCACCACTGTGGCTTCACAGAGCGTTCGCTTGCCTAGGCTGGCTGCATGACGTAATGCTCCCTCCTATATTTTTCCTTCCCCCACGGTGGCTCATAACAAGCGATTTAGCCCAGAAAATCGTACTTTAGGACCTAAACTCGATCGAAAAATTGCCCGGGCAAATTTATTCGTTTTGTGGGAACCCTGACAATAGATGTACTAAGTCCGGAATATCCACCAAGCCCAAATTTTCGGAGTTCAAAAAATCCGTCGGCGACTGTACCCCTTTTCCAACCGTGGTTGAAATACACCAGGAATTAATGCAGGTTCATTAGGCAGCCCTTTTCTTTACAAAAGAGATGATGACTGACTTCTCTGCAAGGTTTCACATCACAGTGGCAAGCCAAAAAGAAAGTGTATGAAGCTGTTTTGTTATAAGTGCACACCACCGAAGAACAAACGGATATCTTGTCAACAAAGAAAATGTGTTCCTGTGCATGCTGCAAACTGTTTTTCGTGCTGTGTTCACTATAACAAATAAAGAAACAAAGAAACAGTTGGATGTCTGTGCTGCCTATATCTCTCCTATGTTTGCCTCTCATTTAGGCACTGTTATTCGATGATCACGAATAATGAACTAGGCTGAAGTTTTGCTCTAGCGAGATTTCTTCCTCCCCAGGACTGCAATCTTCACTGCACTCACGAATGCTTTTCACCTGAGGGCCTTTCACCTAGTGTGAAAAAAGTGGCCACAAGCACAACTGGCTCACACTCACCGACTGGGCATATCGCTGCATGTCGTTGAGCTGTGCATTGAGTGTCAGGATCTCCTGCTGCTGCCTCAGGTTCACCTCCGTCCGCCGACACAGCTCCTCCTGGAGGTGACTTGACTCTTTCGTCACATCCGCTATGAAAAGAAAGAACACTGATCAGGAACAGCGCGCTTGTTGTACAACACCCAAGCCAATCAAAGCACCAAAACAGAACAAAGGCTTTAGGGCCTTTCTTTCAAGGTTGATGCACTGAATGGAAAGACTTCACGTCTATGAGAATCTTTGTTTGGGCACTAGTTTGTCTGGCACTATCACCATTATCCTCTGCGTATGTTTTGTGTCCGTTGCAAAATGAAGTCCTGTTCAATGGCTCTTCAGTTATCTTTGTGATGCACTGCATAACTCTTTCACATGCCTAAAAATTTCCTAATCTAGATGCATCTAATCTTCTGCCTCCATTCCATTTTTGTTTACCTTGGCACCCGTCTGCGATTGTGATAGATTACTGGTTACCTGCCCTACGCATCACATGACTTCCCATTTATTTCGCCTGTTGCCAACTAGAATATCGGCTATCCCCGTTGGCTCTAATGATCCACGCAGCCCTTTTTCTGTCTCTTAACGTTATGCCTAACATTTCTTGTTCCACTGCTCCTTGCAGCGTCCTTGACTTGTTCTCAAGCTTCTTTGTTAACCTCCAAGTTTCTGCCTCATATGTTAGCACCGGTAGAATGCAATGACTGTACTTTTTTTCAGGATAGCAGTAAGCTGCCAGTCACGACTTGAATGTGCCTGCCACGTGCACTCCAACCAATTTTCCTTTGTTCAGAAATTTTTCGTGGTGACATCCAGGTCCCCTGTAACTACCCGGCCTAGGTAAGTGTATTCTTGCACTTCAAGGTCCGTCAGAAAACATTAGGATGTACAAAGACAGAAGTGTGCAACTCTGAATTTGACATAAGTCAATCAGTCCACACCTTGCAAACTCCTTCCAACAATCAGACCCAGAAAAAAAAAAAAGGGGGGGAGGGAGCCATCGCTGGATTGTTCAGTTGCAGCTATGTCAGGGAGGGGGTGCCACTTACACAGCTGCCTCACGCAGTCTCGAATAAGCTGCATCTCCTTCTTCTCCTCTTCTTCAAGGTGGCTCAGCTGGCTCTGGGACTGCGAGAAAAAAAACACACAAGAACTTTTTATACAAGCTGCACTTGTGTGCACCTTCTTCTGTGTGTTTATACAAGCACACAAGAGATTCCCCATTAAAAAAAATTTCAAAAAAAAAATCAACCAGCCACACTATAGGCTGTGCACTTCAGATTTGGTGCCTGTCTGAGCTGGCTGCTGCTCTACCCTGAGATGATGACTGCACTCAAGATGACAAAAATGATAGAAGTAATGATCAATAAAAATTAGGGGTGGGCAAATATCAAAACTTTTGAATACTTCGTTTTGAATATAGAATCTAACATTGAACAATGATATGCATATGCATTTATTAGCAAGTTTGGTTACTTTAACATGTTGGAACACTGCAATTACATTGTCGATGGTAAAAAATTAGGCTAGTAAGCTGTAATACAAAGATATTGTGTAGTTGGCTCATGTTAACTTGGAAAAATTAGTCATTTTTACTAGCTGTCAGATTCTTGTCAACCTGTGCCTTATTACACAACATGAAATGCCCGTAAACTCAGTGGCATTGACCCTGTGCCAGCCATCACTCATCACATTTGCTGTAAAAAAATAAGCTCAAATTCGGGGGTGGCACTGCAAAAGAGCCACCCCCAAATTGCCGTCTCCAAACCCGTGTCCCATGCAAGTAAAAAGCTGGCTTTCCTGCAAAACTCAATAGTCAGTGGCTAAACATTTCCTATAGGTGAAATTTCACAAGTAGAACGAAAATATCACAAAATTCAGCAGAAAATGAGACACATATTTTTAGATTAGATAGAAACAAATGCTAAGAACCAGGTTTGCTTACGCACAGCCAGCAATATATTCAATTCATTTCGAATATTTGTACCCTACCGAATATTTGAAAACTTTCCTGTACCCAGTTTCTCAATCAGATACAAATATTAAAAATATAACATTCAATAACATTCAATATTTTTTTAATATTTGCATACTCCTAATAAAAATACAGTGACATCAGTTCTAACGTAATCATGTGAAACAGATGATTCTGAACAAGACACAAAATACAAATGTTGCACTGTGTGTGTAAATAAAGTGCCACACGAGGTCCACATTTCAAGCACTGCACTTGAAAACATGGACATAAGAGAACTGTTACAAGCATACCATATGAAATGCCCTTCGTCAGCAAGGTCCCTCTGCCTAATTTGTTACCGTTCTAATGAAACACTGATATTTCTTCTAATTTATTCAGGTGTGAAAGAAAGGAAACATTCAAGCTAGAGTACTATACTTCCTTTCTTTTTTACATATAGACAATAGCGATGTTAGATTTTGTGCACCAAAAGTTTGGGGGTGCAAACTGCCATGTTTACAAACGAATGCAAAAAGGTATACAAAATAATGCAAAGAGGGCACAAAAGAACGCAAGCAGGGCATGGCACTTTGGGTGTGCAAAGGTTCCTTTAGGTACCCAAAGCCGCTTAAGTGCACACAATCAAAAACTCCCAAACGAACGGTACCCAACAGCAACGCAAAGCCGGATGGCATGAGTGTGTAAGCACAAGGTAAGTGATGAAGTCTCACCTCTGCCTTAAGCTTGCAGTTCTCCTCCTCCAGCTCGTGAATCTTGCGAGTCAATGTGCTCACAGGAAAATCGTCATCACTGCAAGACAAACAGAAAATCTCTTTGTGGTGACCAGTGACACTCCAAGTGCTCTGTGGGTTCCTAGAGAGCTGGTGGGGCTCTTGCAGCGAGTGAGCCTGCGTGATATTTCCGTGGCACTCAACCTCCTTGCCACTTCCTGCTTGCTGCAATGGGATACTCCATCAAAAACCTGGTCAACTCACCAAGAAATAGAAAGGCGAGGACAACCATGTGTCGTCCTGTGTTGCACTGTTTCTGTTTTATTCCACATGTTGTCTTTCTAATGCATCTTGCGGATTTGCATAGAACTGATTGGTTGCAGAAGTTAAGAACCGTGCAACAAGCGAAGGAACAAAATATGAATGATATCAAAAACTAATGATGCTACATTCATTTATTAAAGAATTCAAAACGTTCATTCAATTTTGTCCTACATAGCTTTAGTATATGTACTATATATTGTAACGTGTGGGAATGCGCAACTCACGCATCCCCTGATATGTTGTTTTCCCGCATAGCTCCGGTCTCCTGTAATCCGGCTTCGCCGCGCGGCTTTAGAGGGCAGTCGGTATGCTTACAGGTAGTACGAGAAATGGCGCAAGTGTTGCTCTGCTAACACCACCTAATGGCGGGGTTACTTAAGCGCAAAAAAGGAGAAGGCTCTTTCTCTTTGGCTCGGGGTCGGCAAGCGGCACAGACATGCTGCGCGCGCCGATCTATGCTTCTGTGAGACCGTCTCGCGAAGCCTACCCTGGAAGGGACGAACACGATCGTTCGAACGCGTGACCGTACGCGCGAACAACCAGGCATTGGTGGCTAGCATGGAGCAAACATATTCGCTCGTTATCTGGTCGTGGTGAGTCGAACTTCTGCAATTTGTCGCATGCCCATCGGCATGTTTTGTGGATAGCAACTCAGCTTGCAGGCATTAGTCTATGAAAGGTGCAATAAATTTATTTATTTGTTTACTTATTTATTTATTTATTTAACGATACTGTCAACCCTCTTGTGAGGGTCCTTACAGAGAGGGTTATGAAAAAACATAAAAGAAAAGAACATGTGGAATAATTCCAAACATGGAATACATCGAAATCAAGCGGTGCACTCGCACAGATAGTCATCCAGAGTTTGTTTGAAATGAGACAGATCAGTATGTTCCAAAACACACATTGGTAACTTGTACCACATTTCAATTACGTTGGGGAAGAAGGAGTACCTGAATGTATCAGTGTGAGCGGTATAAGTTTGGATAGATCAATTAGGGTTAGTTCTGGAACTCTGTTTGCCAGCTGCCAGTATGTATGTTTCCTTCCTAATATTTACTTGGCCTTGGTGTATTTTTAATAATAATTTCAATCGACTTTGTCTATGCGTTTCTAGCAGGTCCAGTTTAGAAAAACGGAGCATTTCTGTGACTGAATCAGTCCTTCGATATCAGGAGCATATAAAACGCACCGTGTGCCTCTGAATTTTCTCTAGTTGTTTCTTCAAATAACTTTGGTGAGGCCTCCATACCTCTGATGCGTACTCAAGAAGTGGCCTTACAAAAGCTTTGTAAGCGGCGAGTCTTACATCGCATGTAGCACCCTCCAATTTCTTTCACAGGAAAAATAACCTACCGTATGCCTTTGAACAAAGATTATTCATATGTATGCTCCACGATAAGTTTTCTGTTATTGTTATTCCCAGGTATTTAAACTGACTAGTATTTATCAAACACTTGTCACCAATAGTATATTGAAACAAAAGACGGCCCCTTTTTTTGTGGTAATATGTGTATATGTCGATTTAGAATAATTTATTTTCCTACTCCATTTGTTGCACTATCCGCTTGATGCCTTTAGACAGTTATTAAGTTTAAATTGGTCTGCTTTGTTTGGTACTGTAGAATAAAATAATCAGTCATCCGCGAACAGTTTAAGATGTACATCTGGTTTCATCATAGCAGAAATGTCATTAATATACACAAGAAATAAGGGACACCTGAGAGCACTGCCAGTGAACTAGAGACATGACCATCCATTCTGACCACCTGGTTGCGATTCGTTAAGTATGCTTTAGTCCATTTTATTATAGTGGCATTAAGGCCGGTTGTTTCCAGTTTGTAAATCAGCTTTTTGTGTAGCACCTTGTTGAAAGCCTAGGCAACATCTATGGCGATTACGACAATCTGCTCTCTGGCATCAATCACCATTGCGAAAACATGAATTGTCTCTACGACTTGTGTGATAGTGGAAAGGCCTGTTCTGAATCCATGCTGGTATGGGTAAAGTAAAGAATTATATTCTAAATGGTTAATGATATGCTTAGCTATTATGTGTTCCAAAAGTTTACAAGAAATGGATGTAAGAAATATAGGCTGGTAATTATCCACTATCGTTTGATTGCCACCTTTAAACACTGGAATAACTATTGCATTGCGCCAATCTTGGGGTACAGAATGAATTTGAAATGATTTTTGAAATATAAGTGTCAAGTGATGCACCACCCATTTAGCATATCTTTGAAGAAACTGGGTCAGTATGTCATCTGGTCTGTACGCTTTTTTTGCATCTAAATTCAATAGCTGCTGAAATACGCCCTCCTGTGTTTTTATGATGTCATCCGAACTACGATGCTTTCCAAACTAACATCAACGTCATTATCGGTAGCGGTGAATACGGATGGTGGAATGCCCTTGTGATTGTTTGCACTACTGTGTTGTCATTCCTTTGTACCAAGAGCATGGGTGAGAGAACCCCACAAATGGTAATGAAGAATGCTGCAAGTGAAAGAAGAGAAGGGCAATAAGAAGGATAGAGTAGCAGTGGGTCAGGGGAACAGTTGTTTTTTGGAACCGCTGAGATTTGGTTGTGTCGTGTCTTGCTTGGAACTCGATCAAGGCGCCAGACTCCCATTACAATATTGTATGCATTTGCATCGTCAATGTTAAATACTATTATTTATTATACACAATTTATTAATTATATGTCGTATTGTTAGAACATGCCACTTTTCTGCTGAATTTGTTCAATTTTCTGTGTGTTGCTGATTAAGGTTGTTGTACAATTGTATTTTTCATTTCTGTTATAGTGTCTGTCTATCTAACTTGTTTTTCTTACTGTTGTTGCTGTAACTAAGCTACCTTTTTTCATGCATACCATGTACAGAAGGTTCCAATTCAGCCTCTGCCTCCGGGACTCACTACCCTGTGTATTCAATTTTGAAATAACAACCTTACATATACAGTCGACTTTCATTAATTTAACCCTTATGGACTCAATGAAGTTGATCAAATTATTTAGCAAGTAAAATTAAACAAGATGAAGAAAAAGAAAGTCAATTTCGCCCGAAAAGTGAAAACTTCAATTGCAATAGCAAATTAGTTCACAGATACCTATATGCAGTAAGGATAGTAGTCTTATCGGCGGCATAAACTTGTAAACATAGGGGTACTAACTAAATTTACAAGCATGGTGTCACAAAAGGGTGGATCCCCCCTTTCTGCCATTGCATGCATGAGATTGAGCTGCAATTGTCCGCTAACCCTGGCACGCTTTCACTTGCACATACAGCACATTACACGTGGCGACGATTTTATTGCCCTCGGACTTTATGCGGAACCTTACGGCGATGGCTACAGTGACGGCAGAAGTGCGCCTGGACTGTCTATATAATTGCCATCCCAATAAAAAGCCAGAACATTGCTGATTCATTTGGCAGTATTTGCGCAACTCTAACACACACCCAAATCAAACAGGCGCCCGCTTGATGTGTGTCCAAAGCAGAAAACTAATGTAGAACCGACACTAAAGCTCTCAAACAAAGTATAAATCTAATGCACATTAAATTTTTTAGCAAGAAAAGTGGGCAAGAATGCGATGACAGCAGGTTTCCTAAAGCCAGCTTCCCCGCACGACCTTTTAAAGTCCGCTCCGCCGCAATACAGTTGTGTTGTGCAGTAAAGCACATAAACAAAGTTTTGGTTTTGTCTTCGGTTGCACCGCACACTCAGTTTTCGGCCCAATTTTGGGGGAGAAAAGAAAGGCGTGTGTAAGAATCAAATAAATACAGTAATCAGACATTGTGAGCTACTGTTATTAGTTAAAAATGTTCCTAGGGCAGGAACAAAACAGGCACTTCCAATGAGAGACGACGTGCAGTACATGAATTCACCGTACCCCAAGCTCTGCTGAGACATACTGTGACTAAGGAGGTCGCTATTAGTGTCACCATAGGAGTCCTGCAAGGGCACACTGACTGGTCAAGTTCGAATTATCTCGCGAAGACCAATTTTAGGATAGAAAGAACAAAAGTTTAGGACAACATAAATCCTTAAGCAGCAGCCAGGACCTTTAGTCAGGATCGAATTAATGGAAGTCTACTGTAGTAATAAAATCTGTTTCAGATTGTGATAGGTGTAACAAAAAGAGACAGGAAGACAGCGGTTTGGGTTAGAGAACAAACAGGCGTAGCCGATAATCCAATTGACAAAGAAAGGAAGTTCGGCAGGCCGTGTAATGCGTAAGGCAGGTAACTGGTATACCATTAGAGTTACAGAATGGGTACCAAGGGAAAGAAAGTGCAGCGAAGGATGGCAGAAAATTAGGTGTATGATGAAATTAAGTAATTCGCAGGCATAAAATATAATCGGATGGCACAACACAGAGGTAACTGGAGATCACTAGGAAAGGTATTCATGCTGCAGTGGACATAAAAAGGCTAATAACGATGATGATGTGCCTAAACGTATGCTGCTTTTACGGCAAGAGTGGACAATCAACTTGCTCACCAATATCTTTTCAGAATGTGTGCATGCATCCTTTATTTATCATACATAGTCTTTATTTAGGCAGCGTCGAATGCACTAGAACATAGGAGGGCTTTGTGATTCGCTACTTAAGCTGTTCCATAATTACACTGCAATTAGGGGGAAAAAAACTCAAAATTGTCTAATAGAGCATGAGAAGCTTGATGTGAAGTAGGTGAGCACTTGTAACAAAAAAACTTGCTGTTTGGTGAATTGGTAAGGTTGACAATAACAAGTGGTAGATCAGGGCCTTGTCAGGTATATTTCATCAAGTACAGTAGAAGCTTGTTGATATGAACCTGTTCCTTATGGTTTGACAGCACCAATGTTCATGACCAAGAACACAAAAAATGGCCCAATACAGTTACAATTGGTTCTTTTAGCAGTTAATACGATACTGAAGAACTCATTCTTTGGGCACCAAAATTTAGTCGATGAGATGCTGCATTTTTCTGCCACTCCATCCCACGTGAGCAACAAAAGGGTGCGAGGCATGCATGGTCGAGAGCAGTGAGTGCCCGCCACAGCTGCTTCCTTGTAGCACTCATCTGCCCATGTCACATGAAAATGCCAGGCTGCACTCAGTTGCCTTTTCGGGTACCAACAACTATTGCGGGTCGTCACACAACACATGCATACATGTTTTAAATGTTATCATATTTTGCATGTCTCACCAAAACATATTAAATTTAACAGTAAGATTGTCAGTGCCACCGAATAGGCGTGAAACAAACACGGCTGCTGGGCGAAGATACGATGTGGACAATGCATGCATCTGCGAATTGAGACTGTTTCTACAATGATTTGGGGATTGTACGTATACAGTTATTTCCGCATGTTATATGGACGGAAATATTTTTTTTTCTCGGGGTGTTGTAATTAGGGGTGTGGCTTATATGCAGAATAATGTGCACTATATTTATTTGTTTTGAATACTTCTAAAATTTCGAATACTCAAATTCAAACTGAAGCGCATATCAAATAGCACATTATTCGATCAAATATTCACACAAGCCTAAGCTCTACTATATCATTGCATCTTAAAAGTCGTGTTACTTTGCTACTGTAACATTTAATTCAAAGTGGCTTTCAGCTTCGACATAATCCAAAAATCCAAGCAAACCAGTTCATGTTGGTCCTCAGACACTGCAAAGCAACTCAGACGGGAAGACGGGGAACGAAGAGGGTGAGCTACTCACTCGGTGGGCGAGGGCAGTGCAGCGTCAGCCTCTTCCTGCGCCGTGTACACCTGCAGGAGGGAGGCCTTGAGGGCCAGCTCATGCCGCAGCTGCGTAAGCGACTCCTGGGCCTGCATCAGCTCCGCCTCAAGGGCGTCCGTGCGGCAAGCCAGTTCCCGCTTCTCGCGCAGCAGGCCTTGCCCAATGTGGGCCGCCAGCTCCAGGTCACGCTCCTTCTCCTCCAACAGCCGCGTCAGGGCCTCCGGGTCGCTATATGTTCGCGTCATTTGGCTCACCCGCTCTCCAGACACCACTGCACATGTGCGTGGGGACATGTTACCCAACTTACTTCATGGCCTGACAGAGTTGTAACAAGCTACACAACACGATGAACAATGCAGATGATGGGACAAGAGATAGAAGGGGCTGCGGTGTCAGGCCCATGTCTTCTGTGCTGCCACTGTGCCACTGCATTAAGTTGTTCTCAAACTTAAAATAGACCGTAGGGAGCCTGACAAAGAAAACGGCCAGAGAGAACTAACCTATGGGAATAGGTTAATAGGGTCGTCCTAGGAATGCTTCTTTCTTTAATTTACATTAATGATCTACCAACGCATGTATTGTGTTTGAAATCATGTTTGAATATGACTGTGTAATCTACCACACGGTTACCAACACATTTGACCCACACATCGATCTAGAATGACTTTCAAAGATGGTGCAACCGCTGGCTAATGAACTTAAATCCTAACAAATATAAACTTGTCCTGGCACTTGCATTCATTCCTGGCGCTTGCAACTACTAACACCACTTCAGTAGGTAATAAATCACTGGGATTTCTTAAGTGATGCCTACATCATACTCCACAACACGTAAAAGCTTTGAAGCTTGAAGTTTATTCTGGCCTACAACTCATTTGTAACATCAAAACTCGAGTATGTGACTCCCTTCTTGAACTTGCATCCAACTTATATCATAAATGCACTCATGTAAGTACCAAATGGTGCTACTAGGCTTATCAATTGTTCGTATTCATACAATATCAGCATTTCATCATTGAAATCGGAATCTGGTTTGTCAATGCTTGCTTTTTGTCGAGAGTTGCCACCCTCTTTTTCTTGCGCTCATTATTCCACAGTTCCCTTAATCATCTACTGTACATCACACCCCCTTCACACAAATCTCATCGCACTAGTCAGCCACTTTAAACTTGTGCATGTGCCCAGACCACCACTTTTCAAGCCTCATTTTCTTTCCAGAGACTGGAGTGGCCTTCCACACACCATCACAGCCATCACATGCCCATCTAGCTTTGCTGATGATATTGTCACCCATACTTTAATATGAGCACTTGTTTCTAATATTTATTTTATTATCCACCACTTACGTAGTACCCCCTGCAATGGATTTATATAAGGAAATGAAGTAAAAGTGAAATTGAAATTTGCATTGAACAAATTACAACATCAATTTTGCTTTTTCCAACATGTGTACTTGCCTGATGGGACAGGTCTGACATGTTCGTTGCAGCAGAGACAACAGCTGACCATGCTTCACATTAAGACTTGCACTACTGTTCCCATTGCTGCTCACACCGTCACTCACACCATGATTCACAATCTGGAGTTTGCAAAACTAGCCTTCCAGTCACTTGGAACTTTCTCACATTTCGAGCAGCTGTTGTCATTGCCTGCACTTACCAAAGTAGTTCAGCGTCTCTTGGATAAGTTCAGGTGGCAAGTCAAGATTCTCCGGGCTGGGAAGACACGGCGATGGAATAATGGACCAATCTTCCTTGTCGTAACCTGTTCCATGAAACAGTAAAAACAGTAACCTTTAAATTCCCTGTAGTTGTGCTCAGTGAAACATTGACGATGTGAGAGAATAAAACTCCTCCAGTCAGTATCTCCGACTTGCCCATCTCCGTCCTGCCTTTGCCATTCGCATCAACACAAAAAAAGGCAGCACAAATATAGTGCATTCGGCTTCCAATAGAGCAAATACATTTTAGACTTCCAGACACTTGCAGGTACTTTCCCCTCTCTCATCTTTGCCTTTTTGTTCCTGTGTATCCCACATGCAAGCATGTGTAAAAGCTAATAATAATAATAATAATAATAATAATAATAATAATAATAATAATAATAATAATAATAATAATAATGTTTATTTTCTCTTGAGAAACTGGCATGTGTGGTTATAAACCACACATGCCAATGTGTGTACCATCAAAGAAAGCAGACCAAACATAAGCCAGCAGTATTGCTTTAGAACAACAATTAGCATACTGATCACTCTGTACACATCTATAGGTGGGGTCAGGCGTTTCCTAGCTTCAAAATACAGCACAATACATACGTCAGTGCAACAACTACCAGTGGCCCCCTATTTTCAAGGTAAAGCAGTACTTTTCAATCAGTTTTATAAAACTATACAGATGACAAAGCAGGGACATTTAGCCAAGCTATTGTTCAAAACAAAAATACAGAGAGCAGAACATGCTCGACATACTCTATATTCTATAAGTTGAGAACAGTACTCGCCTCCAAACTCGGTGAGGGTGTCTGCTCGCAGGCGGTACCGAGGCAGCTGTTCTTCGATGAGGCTCACCAGCTCCACCTCGGCACCATTACTGCAACTCAGATCTGCACGGCAATGGTGAAACCACTAAGAGCCTGCTCACGATGACTGTGAAGACATGTCACCTCACATACTCTGAGGCAGAAGTCAGGACCACATCAGTGCATTCTACATAGGCTTTGGAATAGGCTTTCTGCCTCTAGTTTGTGGCACATACATGCAGCCTCCGGTTCAATTTGCTGAACTTCAAATAAATGCAAAGCAATAGTGCAAAAGAAAGCAAGCACACACACAGCCGCAGTGTCCCCACGGTCACACTGCCCATGCCCTTCATGATCAATGCCAGCACATTAATACATAGCCTCACACAAACACTTCCATGCAACAGAGTTCACTGTGCATGGAACTCTGGCCACACTGCGAGTATGATTTTAAGCCGATTTATTTTTTACATATTTATTTAAACTGCAGGGCACAAAATACACTGGCCGAGTGTTTGGTGGCAACATTGGCAAACACTTGGATCAAGGTCACCATACACACACAACACTGTCCCTTTCTGGGCAGCCTGGTACTTTTCAAAAAGTACATGAACATCTTTACAAATCTGGGCATTATACATAGCTTACAAGGAAAGATTAACCAATAAACACAATATAGCCCCATATCATTATTACGGATGAGATATCGACGGGATGAGCAATAATAGTGCACCCGATTGTGATGCCTCTCAAATGCTTCGTATAATTATAACCTCCAACAGAGTTGAAAAATCTATCGAATGTTTGCCATCATACTCAAGTCCTGGTCCCGATGGTAGAGGCACAAAATTATTGAAACTTACTAAGCATTACTTGGTACTTACACTTGCACTTATTTTGCAACCATTGTTAGATACGACTCAAATCACTGATGAGTGGAAACTTGCTCACATGGTGCCAATATTTAAAACTGGTGATAAGAATGAAATGACAAATTATCATCCAAAATCCTTTACATATATCACTTGCAAGCTGTTAGAACACATTCTGTCATCTCAAATTATGGAATATACGGTCGACAACAAAATTCTGTTTTCAAACCAACATGGCTTTCAACGGGGACGTGTGAGAGCACAGCTTTTCGAGCTAACTACTGAATTCACACCAACCTGCATGAACTAACACAAACTGATGCAGTCTTCCTTGACTTTGAAAAAGCCTTCGACAGGGTGGGCCATGAACGTTTGATATATAAAATCCGTCTTCTTCAAATAGAAAATAAAGTAATTGATTGGGTTCAAGATTATTTATGAGATAGGCCTCAAGCAGTGCTGCTTGACAGCGTTATGTCCAGCTTCAAGCCAGTCACATCTGGTGTACCCCAGGGCTCAGTATTGGAGCCAACATTGTTATTACCATTTATTAACGATATTCACATTGGTACAAACTCAAAAATTGGTCTATTTGCCGACGATTACGTTATTTATCGTGCTGCTACTGACCACAGCGATTGCAAAGAATTAGATAATAACTTCTGGAAATTAAATAAGTGGTGCCACGGTTGGCACATGAATATTCATATTAGGAAAACAAAATTAATGTAGTTCACTGCTCGTAACAACTTTGTATCGCATACTTATACAATAAATGATGAGGTAATTGAACCAGTTGAGTCATTTAAATATTGAAGTGTTCATTTAACTTCTAATATGACTTGAAACACACATATTGACTGGCTATTGGGAAAATCAAATCGGACTCTTGGCTTCCTCCGTCGCACACTTCGCCAAGCTGATGAGGACACAAAGCTTCTTGCCTACAACTCAATAGTTCGATCCAAACTTGACTACTGTTCCTTTATTTGGAACCCTCATCAAGCATACTTCATGAAGAGGATTGAGTCACTACAAAACAAAGCTGATAGGTTCATCGTGTCGGATTACACTCCCTATTCAAGTGTATCTGAAATCAAAGAAAGCCTCGTCCTTGCAACACTAGAAAGAAGGAAGCCGTCTCGTTTAATATTCTTTCACAAGATATATCACAACTCTACATCTTACAGTACCTCAATAATAATGACGCCAACTGCAACGTTTCCACACATGGACCACTCTTTTAAAGTTTGTCAACCATTTGCCCACACTGACCTACTTCTTTTTTCATTTCTGCATTTGGCATCTATTGTGAAACCAGTTGCCAAGATCAGTAGCTGAAGAAGAAAATGATGATAAATTTTCAGAAGCACTAAATCAATTCTTATCGCCTACCAAACGCCATTGACTTAACCACAAAAATGTTCGGTAGTTTTGACACCTGCAAATGGCATGTCTTCTTCTAACTTTCATTACGGTGTTCTTCAGCTCTTTTTACGATGTATCAAATAAATCATCCCACGCTTCAATATCTGCATGTCCAAATTACTGTACTGTTTTCTGTAAATAATCTGTTTTTTCTTTTTCGTATTCCCACCTTTGTGGACGAATTGTAGGTATACTTCTTTACACAAGAGTGTTTATGCAAGTGTTACTAGCACCGCTATATTATTTGTTGTGTGCATGCAACTTTTGGTGCTCATCACTTGTCATCATTATCATCATCAGCCTATGTTATGTCCCCTGCAGGACAAAGGCCTGCAGTCTCCAATTACCCCTGTCCTGTGCCAACCAATTCCGACTAGCACCCGTGAATTTCTTAATTTCATCGCACCACCTAGTCTTCTGTCTTCCTCTACTGTGCTTCCCTTCTCTTGGTACCCATTCTGTAGCCCTAAAAGTCCAACAGTTATCTAACTTGCGCATTACATGACCTGCCCAGCGCCATTTTTTTTTGTCTTGGTGTCAATTAGAATATCGGCTATAACCGTTTGCTCTCCGATCCAAACCACTCTCTTTCTGTCTCTCAAGGTTATGCCTCGCATTCTTCGTTCCATCACTCTTTGTGCAGTTCTCAACTTGCTTTCAAGCTTCTTTGTCAGTCTCCAAGTCTCTGCCCCATATGTCAGCACCGGTAAAATGCGCTGATTATACACCTTCCTTTTCAATGATAATCATAAGCTTCCAGCCAGGAACTGACAATGTCTGCCACATGTGATCCAACCCATTTCTATTTTTCCATGAATTTCCTTCTCATGATCAGGGTTCCCTGTGATTAATTGACCAAGGCATATGTGTAGATGTATATATGTATATGACTGAATATGTATGTTTAGACACAAATTTTAAGAAAGTCTTTTCTGAGGATGAAAATTGTATTTCTATTTTAAACATTTCAACTTTTTTTATTATGACTTAATCAGCTGAACACATCACGCTCAGTAAAACTTCGAAATAAAATTACAGATGCTCAGGTGTCCATTGCCTTGCATGCTTGCATGCCAGCCAGTCAAGCGAATAGCTGGTTTCCGTGTCTTCGGCTCAGAAGCAAAGCATTGCTTGGCAGCCCCCACACCAGTGCGTTCTGTTCCTCGCATAAATTTCCTTCTGGGTGATAGGAACATGTACTATTGCGAAATACGAAAATATGCACTGAGACTGCCCCAATGACCATGTGCATTTTTTCAAGCAAATGATCATTTACAATACTGAGTTTTGAGTGATGATTTACAATCACGATATACTGACAGCTCTTGCCAGAAAAAATACCACCATTCTGAAATAGTGAACTGCCATTACAATTTAATATATAAAGACCCAATATGTTTTCCACCAGAGGGGAGCGATTCAGATAACCCAAAAGTGAGCTGCCATGAATGACAAAACTGCCGACTGTAGGCGCTTGATTTGTCTTTGGCAGTATATCAGTACAAATTGATATGACAAATACAGACAGTTTGCAAGTTATGGAGCTGAGGTATTCATGCCTCCTAATAAGGATGCAAAAAACAAGTGCAGAAAGAAATCACTTTTGGCAAATGAGCTGTAACAAAAGAACAATGAGTACTGAAAACAAGACATTCGTTCATATCATTATCTCAAAGAGGGCTATCTTGGCTCAAAATATCAAAGCCACTGACATCTTAAATAAGGAAGTGGTGCATACGAGTGGCACATTCTATGCATGCATTCACCATGCAACAAGCCTTTTGCTAGCTGAAGCCATGTCAGATCACAAGTGGACGCAAAAAAAAATAGCATCTAATAATAATGGCTCAAACAAAAGGGTGTCTGTCCTGAATTTTACTGTGGCATGCGAACCAACATCCGCAAGGCCATCGAAAAGGTAAAATGCTGGCAGCTCAGGCATCAGGAGGGTACTCACATTGGTGGCATGACGCTGCATGCATCTAAAAAGAAGAATTGAGCACACGCTAGATAGACTGAACATGGTACTAATACATACAGCACTCAGTGAAGATAATCTCAGTTGCAGAGTTACAACTGTTCTCTGAGTGGAGCCAAAACAAGCATGCAAGTATTCACTTGCCACTACTGCCTCACGGGGACAAGGAAATACTAAACTGCACAAAAGAATGATAGACAAATTACTGTTTTGAAGCTCTATGGATTTGTTTTGGGGCAGAAAAGGATGGCCTATTGATAGAGATTGTCTAAGCCAACTGTGATCTTTTAGACCTCATGCCCAGGTCCATGATTTCCTACTGGTATTTTATGCGAAAACGAGTTTTTCATGCAGAAAACGTCAACAAGGGTTGCCAAGCTTAAGTTTACACTCACTGAAATCTTTTATTGATTCTTTATTGATACCTAATTAGCCTCTCTCATAAGCTGCCACAATCTATGATGCCATGGGGATCCCTTACAGTAATTTCAAAGTGTCAAGTAATTTTAAGGTACCACCATCAAGCAGGTAGACAGGAATAAGCTGCTCTTCTGGCTAAACTGCTGGTTTGTTGACACTCAAATTTTCCTCAAGGGTAGCAATTTCTGGTGCATCCTGTTTGTAAATATGATTTGGTGGTGTGGTACTTGCCTATTTCCAGAATTTACTCAAAGTATGCATTGTCTACAGCAACACGCCCCCCCCCCCCCCCCCCAAAGGAAATACAGGTTTTCTTGCCCACTGAATGATGGTTCCACCTGTTGCTGTTCAGGCAAAGCAAATGCAATGCCATGTTTTGCACAACAATGGCAGATGTAGCCACCATTACTTTCACTAAGACAATGGGTAGTATCCACACGATATCCCACACATCACCAATGGCTTTTCCCATGTTTACATGCCAGACAGCAGAAACAAAAATAAGTGCAGAACTAGAGCACAAGACCAAGCCCTAGAACACATGCAACTCAACCGAAGCTACAAGGAATACATTCTTCTAAGGTACACAATTTCTCCTTCATACGGAACATGTGAACGTTCATTAGATTACAACCACGGAATGTGCTTTTCCAATCGTGCAAGGTTGCAAAGGTTCCTACACCTAAGCAAATTACATGTCAGCAGTTTAGTAAAAGTATTACAAGTTACACCACCAACAACTACATTGAATAATATGCAACAGGACATTATTCGAGGCTTTCTTTTTGATTTGACAGCCACCTCAAGTAAGTTCTGTGCCACACTGGTACGAGAATGCAACTGCAGCACAAACCGCACAAATGAAAAGACAGAGCAGCATCAGTACAGTGGAACATCCACGGGAGAGAATCGCAACAAAAGCGCGATAAGAGCAAATAAAGAACCGATGGCATCAGCTATATCCATGGCTGTCTCTGCTCCACTGACTTCTAGAAATGTGACGACGACAGCAGCATGCTTTAGGTTTTGGTTTCAGTTTTATTAAATAACCGAGGTAGCATAGGCAGCATCAGCAGCAGGGAGCTTTCATTCTTATGCTTCACTTGGCGCAGGCCTGGTGCAATCTCCTGCAAAGCACTGCTCTTGGTGCAATGTGCAATTGGTGCAGCTGCTCCATACATGCGGCTGTCGACACACAAAATTTTGTTTTCCTTTAACATGATAGATGGTCAGCTGATGCATGCCCCTTTTGTCTTCAGGATGTGGTATGCTTAAATGATAGAGTGAGTAACATTATCTTTATGTTGTGCACGTCACCCAAAGGATAGCCCCCATTTTCTTTAAATATTACATCTCTACCATTTGTGGTTGTCTCAGGAAAGTGGGGAAAATTTTTAAGCGTTTCATATAGTGCCTCTAAACGGGCCAAAAAAGAGGGTTTAGAAATTTTCATTTAATCACTCACTGATACATGAAGGGTTCTATGCTAGATGCATGAAAGAGGATGAAGTGGGCTAGGGGAAGAAGTAAGGGCGAAGAAGTTAGATTAAATAGCAGATGTAACCCATTTAGATTATGTCTTTTTCTAAAGCCATTCTATTTAAGAACACTACAATTTGGTGCAGCCGGCAGGACTTGTTTGGGCTGAAATCTTTATTTTGCCCCTTCGGGCACAGCGCCCATACTGCCTGCAGATCGTGGGCTAGGCTTCCTAGGAAACCTCGAACTTACCTAAGTCAAGAAAACTGTCAAAGATCAGGAGATCTACAAGTGACGCATGGCGACAAACAGATAAAAGACAACACCGGGATACCGGACATACTACCTGGAGATTATGTCCTACTAAGGAAAGAAGCTTTACCTTCAAGTTATAAATTTTATGGACCATTTCAACTGGCTAAGACTGCATCCCAGCATGGAATATTGAAGAACGTCTGGTACACCAAAGCCTCAGGTCGAACGGAGTGCGCTTCTAGTGGCAACATATTCTAGTATAGTAAAACCTTGTTAAACCGTACCCACTTAAACAGTAGTTTCGTTTTAAAAGCAGTAAAGTCAAATCCCTAACTTGGTGGCCAGTGAACATAATGCGTTTTGTATCAGCATAAACCATACCAGCTTATTGCGTACGTATCGGTTAACACGTAGTGTTTCCACTTTTCGGCGCGGAATCATGGCAGTGTGTTATCCCATAGAGTTACCATACTGACTATGCATCGTACCCATCGGGCGGCCCGACAGAACAAGCCTCAGAGATCAGAAAAGACTCCAAGTGCCCTGTTCTCTATGTAACTTGTGCATTTGAAGCCACATGAACATCATTCCGGCGCCATGATGGAATGATGTTGATGTTGGATGATGTCACTGTACCTGCAACATGAGGTGTAATCAAAAGTAGTCTGGACGAGTGAAGCGGTCTGTGCTGGATGCACAAAAGATGATGAACTTGGCTAGGGAAAGAAGTGAGGACGAAGAAGTTGGTTTAAATGGTGCATGACACCTGTCTCCCTGAGATTATGTCTTTTTCTACAGCTGTTCTAGTTAGGAACGCTACAACATGCACACTACAATATTTGAATGCCCATTGCTCCTAACATTCCCCATACTTCCTCAAAATATGTATGCTCTTGTTTTTTCAAGAAACCATGAAAGCTAATGTATAAATTTTTTTGGTGTTTGTAGTTGCACTTACAGCGTCGCTACAAAAAAAAATATTTTGCTAGCATGTCTCATTGGCCTTATTTATGATAAGGCCAATACTTTGATAAAGCAAGTTGCTTCACAAATTCCTTTACCTGTGTAACATTGCTGTGCAGTGTTAAAATTCAAAGCAAAAATTTATGCTACACACAGACATGTAACACACGATGAGCAGCCATCCTGTCTATGTGTACAAATGTTAGAATTTATGCAGCAAATTCTTTAACTAAAGGAGTGCAGAGTATTGTGCACATTTATAAACAGAACACAGTAGGCACAAAGTAGGCACACAGTGCCTACTTTGTACCATCAGGGTTACAACATGCTGTCGGTGCTCAAGTGACCAGGCTTCTAGTGCAGTACACTCAAATGCTGTGCACTCGCTCAGTCATGTGACTGTTGTATACCTCTCACCAGGGGCTTACGCAGCCCTGCCAATGGAGAACCGCTGACAGGTTGTGCATACACTCAGCCATCAGGCCCTTAGCATCATTATCACCATGACCAGCCCACCTTCAAGCCTGTATGTCGTAGGCCTCTCCCAGTAACCTACAACTACCACTGTTGCATGGCACTTGACACCATATTATGCCAGAAGAATCTCATCACCGCCAAAACCTCTGCTGCCCCAATTGCACTTCCCGCACCCATTCTGTCACTCGAATAAACCACTGGTTATCTGCTCCACGCAATAAATGACTTGCTTGACTGAGCCTCTTTCTCCTAAACTCAACCAGAATATCAGCTACCCACAACTGCTCTCCAGTTGTCCTCTTGTTCGTCAAGGTTATGAATGTCATTTTCCCTGCCATCGCACATAGCATGGTACTTAGTGTTTCATCAAGTTTTCTCATTGTCATCCAGGCCCCACGGGACAGTGCCGTCAGAATCAACGGTGCTTATCCCCCCACATGACACAAAGTCACTACCTTCCCTCTGCCACCCACCTGTGAGGGTGTGCGCGTTCCGGGTGCTGCCGCCGGCGCACGACGGCAGCGTGTCCGCCGGCTCCAGCTTGGGGCGGTGGTGGGGGACCACCGGCGGGGGCGGCCCTCAGTGTGGCTCCTCCAACAATGGCCCCATTGGCAGGGTGCCTCCTCCACCCTGCAAAGAGCAGTGCCTCCGTGGGTCAGAACATTGGCAGAGGACAAGGACAGCTCTTCACTCCTGCTCACTCTTCCTTTTACACAAATACTACACATGAGAGCAAGAGAAGATGACCACTTGGTGGTACAAGGGTAACAATGACCACTAGAAAGATTGATTGATAGGGTTTATTACTGGACTAAGAAGTTATGAGCTAGACATCGGGATGTCCCTGTAACATCACGGTTCTTTATAACATCACAACTAGTAACATCACGCTCGAAGCCTCGGAAAAACAAATAGAGCTTATTGTGAATTTGCTTTTCACCAAGAAAAGGAGATTCTAAACATTACTCTAAGAGGGAAATCCACACGGACCAGTATCCAAATTTAATATCAGAACACAGCCGAGAGGAAGAGAAAGTCCTCATTGTTACAGTGGGGGCAGCTCAACTGCTAAAACAGACATACAAGACCAGCTGTGAAAAAGAACAAGAGGAACCGAAGGGCTTGATAATTTCTTGCGGAACCACATAAAGCCAATAGACCAAGTAGCCAAAGAAAACAAAAGGGAAATTAAATGTGGCTTTAATTTAAACAAAGGATCAACAAGATAGAGGGAAATGGAAGTAAATGATAAACATTCTGGCAGAACCCATCTCACGATGAAAGTTGATGTTAACGCACTTGGCATTAGGGCAATGCAGAAGAATGCCGTATTGTCACTGCAGACATGCGAAGTGGCAATCTCACTGCGCACTGCAATGCCAAATGATATCCCGACACAATATGTCTTGTAATCACCGCACTCCAGTTGAAACTCTGCAGTATCCATTGTATCCTGCCTGTAACTTTGTTGCAGTGGGTCTGCATCATGTGGCTGTGCTTGACGTGAAGGTTTCTCTTGGAAAAAGGATGCCATTACTTCAATATATTTAAGGCTACATACCCCTTGTATTGCCTTGGCACATCAACTTTGGAGGATTGGCCAAGAACAGACACATACCACTATGACATGCGCAGTGCTGAAGTCTGTTTCGGGCACATACCCAATTGCCCGTGTATGTTCAGCAAGGTATGTACCCTCCGCTAGTGGGGTGCATACCTAGTGGCTTAAGCTAGTAGACAACTTTGGTCACGGGTATGTGAAAAAGGTTACATGCAGACAAACTGCAAATTGTGTGAAGTTCCCCAAGAACATTACCTGCATTAATAGCACAGGTCATTATATGAGGGTAAATCAGAAAGTCCTCGCACCTATCTTTTTAAACTAAATTAAGGCTGTAAATGCCAAGTCAACATATCCATTCCCAGAAATTGGCCTTTTTTGGGCCGACATGACCTTATCTGCTGGTAGCTCCACGGCACAGCGCTGCTGTCAGTTGTTGAAGACGGCGGTTGTGCTTCACAGGCCTATGGTGTATGGGCAACGAAGCGTGATTCGCTTTCTATGGAGCAAGGAACAGACGCCCACCGAAAGCCACTGGGAAATGCAGCCTACGTATGGGGAAAGATGTCTTGTTTTGAGAAGTGTGAGGTGGTGGTGTTGTGAATTCACGAAAGGCTGTGAAAGGCCGTGAACAAAAGGCCATGACAATAAGGGTTTGGGGAGGCCACATGCATCACTGACTGACGACAGGGGCACCTCAAATTTAGTGTTGCGATGGGGCAAATGGTATGAACCGGTCTGGGGACTATGTGAAAAATTGTGTAAGGTACGTAGAACACTACATATACTTTTAATTACCTGTATGTGCCTTATTTTGGCTAATAAAAACATAGGGGAAAAGACTGATTCACCCTCGTGTCGCCTTTCTGGTTATGAACCACATGTAGGACTGTCTAAACATGGAGATTCTGTAAGGTATGCACGCAGATGAAGATCTCAAGGAAGACACTACAGGGTTATTAAAAGAAATACAGTGGAATATTACAGCTTAGGCAGCATGAGAAGGGTACTTAACATGAAACTAATAAACATTGTAGTCAATATTGTGGGACAGTGTCACAATTCTTCATTGTCACCTCTATCTTTTGTATGCATGCATAATACACACAAGGAGGAGGCTAGCTCCTTATAGGCAAATAATTTTCATCAAGTTTTGTTAAAGGAGTAGCTGTGGTGATGGATATGTGTCATATGGGTTTAACATGTAGGTGGACAAAGGCTTAATAATCTAAGTGGATGAAGATTCAATAATGTTTTAACTATTGTTCTTAAAACCCAAGGCTTTGCAGACTAATTATTTAAACATTTATCGTTGGATGGCTACTAAGACATTCTACAGCAACACATCAACAGACCACTAAATCACTTGGTTACGTCTGACGTACCCTTGCGCTGTGCCCCTCATCCACAAAAAAACTAGCTTATGAAACTTTCATTCGAAATAAACTTGAATACGCCTCAAGGATTTGTCACACCAAGCTTACGTAATTAACATATTAGAATCAATACAAAATCGTGCTGCTAGATTCATCACTTCCAGGTACAGCAGTGAAGGAAGTGTCAGTGCAATTATATCATCCCTAGGACTCGAACCATTTGTGTTCCATCAGAAAATTGCAAAGCTGTGCATTTTCCACCGACTATATTATAACTCTCCTCAACTACATGGAAAGCTTCTAATCCCACCAACCTGTACATCTCGTCACCTTTTTAACTCTTGCAGCATCCAGCGCTTGCATGGTTCAACATTTTCCTTTATTAAATTATTTTTTGCCTAGCGCCATCCTAAAGTGGAACAATTTACCAGATAGAGTTGTCAATGAACGTAACTCCATTATCTTCCAACAGCTGCTTACTGATATGCTCAAACACTAACCTTATAATGGCTCTACTGTGTTTTCGTTCATTCACAATTGCCGCTTCATATTGTGACTGTTCTGCTGATTTGCTTTTACATTGTATTCAGTATGCCTCCTGGCTTTTTTTTTGTGTGTTCTTTTCTGTCCTCACACGAATCCACAGGCTGGGTTTTGTAGGAAATTGCAACTATAGGGGTGCGAAATGTGTCCGCTATTGGCAGCGAGGAGTTATGGAGTCGCCATCTATCGAAAGCGCCTCGCTGGCGTAGTATGAGGGATCACGCGGCGCGCTCCTCATAGGTTTTACTGTCAGCACTTACAGAAAACAGCATGCGCAAGCTCTCCCATACATTTCTTTAGGTACTTTCGAAATGAGAGAAGCTTTTTACTGTCTAAATAATAATCTTGGACAAACTTGAAAGCACAGAATCATTTACAGACGATATCTCTTTACCGAATACGTACAGTGAACGCCACTGCGCGCAGTTCACCACGATGGAATCTCCCGAACCGGCTTCTTGTGTTAAAGGTAGGTAAATGCTGAGAGCAAACTGTGTGAAATATGTCCTTATAGTGTTTGTATAACTAAAAGGAGCGTAATAAAATGAAGCCTCAATGCAGCGATCGCAGATTTGCAGCGACCGACTGCGCGTATGCATGCTTGTATCCGCACTGTTTCGCTTTCGCCGCGTGCGCGTTTTCGCCCCGTGCCATGAGCTTTAGGCCGCAGAATATGAGCATTTGACAGTATACAAGCAACCATTGTTGCATGGGCACTATCAGACCTGCTCAAAAATAATTTTATTGTAGAGACTTCGATGCCTACGGGGATGTGCCGTCGCGACGATTAAATCTTTCTTCTTCTTCTATATTCTTGGACATTTCAATATTATTTCTCGAGTTGCGTCGCACTGTATGTTTATCGGTGTTCTCAGCGTGCGATTTCCCGCTGCTTCATTCTTGTAATCCAGTGCATTACTTCATAACAAAAACATGACCTTGTCATACTTTTTTATAATGTGCTTCTTACGCTCCCTTTCCACTCCAGTGAACTTGCCAGTATCCATAGCATCGACAAGTTCATCGACCAAACCGTCATGACATTAGTCGGGCAGCAGACTCGGGCGAGCGTCTCAGTGCGCGTTTTTCGAAGATCGCAGACCCGGCGCCGTAGCAGAAATCTTCCTCGCGTCTGTGCTTGCTGCATACCCGAGTTGTAGCCGATGACTGTTTGCCGGTTTTATGTTTCGCGAGCCAAGCTTCACGCAGCTTGTCCTGCGGCTACGTATGAATAAGGCTCACACCGGGCTCCGTTGCATACGTCCGGCATTGCGGCACCGAGCAGTAGCCTGCCATGTTGCGCGCCTTCAAAGGCAGCCACTACCTATTGCAGTGCTTTCAAGCGTTGTAAAGGAGACACTCGAAGCGGGAAAATCTCGCCACTAAATGAGGACCGCAACGTACAAGGGAATTTAAACTCTCGTTTTCAGCTCGCTTCGGCGCTCCCGAAGCAGTCGACGCGGCCGCTATGTCCACGTGATCCCTAATAGCACGTCACGCCGACGGTGGCGCCAGCTTTTCCAATGGTGGAGCTCGAGGCCAATAGACAGACGCACGCAGAGAGAAGAGAACGAACTTTGAGAGCAACTGGCGAGCAGCCGAGCGGCGAGCAGCGGTGAAACTGAGCCTTTATTGGCCTTCCACGCCGAGGAGGCCGGTGTCGCAAACATAAACATCCGTTTGTTGTGCAGACGCTCCGGGCGGCAGCAAAATCGGATCCTCTACAGGGCTCCCCCCCATAGATACAAAGGTCGCTGTTGTCGCGCTGATGCCCAGGACACGTGTTTACTCACGGGGCAGGGTACGGATGGGGTAGAATCGGGCGGGGAACGAGTGGGTAGTGCAAGGGGAACACACAAGTTCGCCATGTACGCGGGTTTCACACGGTCGATTGAAATCACGTTTTCACAACCGTTCACAGAAACAATAAAAGTCTTTTCTCTGCGCTGTAGCACTTCGAACGGGCCGTCGTATGGTGCAGTGAGGGCGGGCCAGATGCCATCGCGGCGCACGAAAACATGAGTTGAGGCAGCTAGGTCTTTGCTTACGAAAACGTCGTAAGTGGAGGGCTGTCGAGGTGATGTTGGTCGCAAGCACTCAAAGAGTGAACGAAGCTGCTCAATGTAGGCAGGAGGCGAGAGGTTGGGGACTGCAGGTGGTGCGAAGAATTCGCCGGGTAGATGTAGTGTCGTCCCATAGACCATTTCGGCAGCAGTACACCCGAGGTCCTCTTTTATCGCCGACCGAATACCTAGCAGAACTAGCGGCAGGTCCTTGACCCATGAAGTTCGAGCGTGGCGGACGATGAGGGCGGCTTTCAACTGGCGGTGAAGCCTTTCCACCATTCCATTTGTTGACGGATGGTATGCAGTTGTGTGGATGTCGCAGATACCGAGGATGCTTGTTAACGCTCTGAAGAGCTCACTTTCAAATTGTCTTCCACAGTCGACTGTTACCACGCTGGGGCAGCCGAAACGAGATATCCAACCGGCTACGAAAACGGATGCCACGGTTGACGCCGTAATATCGCATACAGGAAACGCTTCAGGCCAGCGCGTGTAGCGGTCAACGCAGGTGAGGATGTACCGTTTACCGCGCGATGAAGGCAGCGGACTAACAATGTCGATGTGAACGTGGTCAAAGCGAGAGTCAGGCGGACAGAAGGGTTCAAGTGGCGACTTGGTGTGGCAGGTCGTTTTTGCACGTTGGCAGCGTTGACATTCTCGAGCCCAGCGGTGAACATCTGCGTTGATGCCGATCCACACATAACGGGAGGTGATAAGGCACTGAGTGGCGCGAACACCAGGATGGCTCGAGTCATGTACCTTGCCAAAAACTTGACAATGGTGCGAGGAAGGCACAAATGGACGGGCACAGCCTGTTGACACGTCTCAGACGATCGTACCGGAGGAGAACGGCAGTGGCACTTCAGCAAACGAGAGAGATGTGGACCCTGCAGGCAGGTCACGCAGCTCGTTGTCAGAATGTTGTGCCTCTGCGATGATGTCGAAATCTACAGCAGCAGTGGAAAACACGTCGACACGTGACAGGGCATCGACAGCCGCATTAACGGGTCCTTCGATGTACCGTAGGTCGACCGTGAATTCAGAGATAAAATGCAGGTGCCGAATTTGCTGGGACGTGTGTGTGCTGTGGTTTCCACGGAAAGCGAATGTCAGTGGTTTATGATCCGTCAGTACATGGAACACGGTAACTTCGAGAACGTGACGAAAGTGGCGAATGCCAAGGTAAACAACCAGGAGTTCGCGGTCGAAAGTGCTGTATCGAGTTTCTGCCGGCTTCATCTTCTGCGAAAAGAAACCGAGTGGACACCACAAATTCTGCTGGAATTGTAGCAGAACTGCACCAACGGCACTGGAGGAGGCGTCGGTGATGACCCGTATGCGCGTGTCAGTTAGGGGATGCACTAGGAGGGTGGCTTGTGCCAGGGCATTCTTGGCTTCTTGGAAGGTGGCGTCTGCTTCGGATGTCCACTGCAAGATCGCAGATGGTGCCTTTGGAGCCTTCAGCATGTCAGTCAGAGGTTGAATGATGCGCGCTACATCAGGCAGGAGCCGACGGTGGAAGTTCAGAAGCCCGAGAAATTCGCGGAGCTTGCGAAGCGACGTTGGGCGTGGAAAATCCCGCAGAGCTTGAACCTTCCTGTCCAATGGCTTGATTCCTTCAGGTGTGACAAGGTATCCAAGAAATTCGACGTTGTCAACACCAAAGACACATTTGGCTGTGTTGATAGTTAAGCCATGTTCCTGCAGTCACGAAAACAGCAATCGCAGGTAGTCAGCGTGCTGTTCTGGTGAAGAACTTGCCACCAGCAGATCATCAAGATAGGCGATGACGAAGTGCAGACCACGTATGACTTCGTTGATGAAGTGTTGGAAAGTTTGGCCTGCATTATGTAACCCGAAAGGCATGCGGACATACTCGATCAGGCCAAAAGGTGGTGTCATGGCAGTCTTCTGTATGTCCGCTGGTTCCACAAGAATTTGATGATATGCCTTGACTAGATCAATCTTGCTAAATATGGTTGTTCCAGCAAGAGTGGTAGCAAAGTCGTGAATGTGCAGGAGCGGGTAACGGTTGGGGGCGGTGCGGGCATTCAATGCACGATAGTCTCCACAAGGGCGCCAATCTCCGAGGTCACGCTTGGGCACCATGTGCAGGGCAGATGACCAGCTGCTTGACGATGGGCGGATTATGCCGAACTGCAGCATGTGATCAAATTCTCTGCGAGCTGTGGTGAGGCAGTCTCCAGCAAGACGTCGTGGCATGCAGGACACTGGAGGACCCGTGGTGACGATGTGGTGCGTCACAGTGTGCCGCACTGGAAGTTCCAAATTGCTAGGTTTGGTAAGTTCAGGAAATTCACTGAGGATAGAGGCAAATTCTGATGATGGCGAATGAGGAGCTGGTTGCATAGAGGTGGACAGCGGTGCGAGGATACCTTGCACGGAGAGGCTGGTCGTACAGTCCACAAGTTGACGGGAGCGGAGATTCACGTTCAAACCGAAATGGGTAAGAAAGTCTGCACCTAGTATGGCGAAGCGCACGCCGGCGAGGATGAAAATCCACCAAAATATGCGACGCAGGCCCAGGTCAATGGTGAGGGAGCGTTGGCCACATGTTGCAATTGTGGATGTATTTACAGCTTGCAAAGGCGCAGTCTTCGGACAACAGTGTCGGTCCTGGCGAGAGGCAGGAATGACGCTTACCTCTGCACCAGTGTCCACAAGAAAGCAATGGCCTGCGATCCTGTCTGTGATGTAGAATAGGCAGCTTCGCGTAGCGGTTGAGTCACGCGCCGCCATTAGTGACTCGCTTCCATGTTTCCCTGCCAGCGACAAGGCTGTCGACATTTTGCAGTCCTGGCGCCAACCCTGGTGTGGTACCAGCAGAAGCCGTCAGAAGTGTGTCTTGGGCGAGAACGGGAACGCGAACGTGAGCCACCCCTAGCCAGTGGAGAGCGACGAGGCGAGTCCATCTGCATTACTGCCATGGTGTCCATCAGCCTGTCAATTTTCTCCTCGAGGCGAGATTGCCGGGCCTCGAGGTCTGATGTGACAGTGGTCGAGGACACTGCGGAGCTTGCGCCGGAGTAGTCGTTCACGTGGTCCGCGAGCTCTGCCAGTTTGTCAAGAGGCACATCATATGCAGCTGCCAAAACCACGACAAGTGCCTGAGGCAAGCGTTGCAGAAACAGCTCGCGCAATAGTGGACTCTCGGAGCCTTGGGCACGGTCGCCAAGTAGCTGTCGCATACGATGTAATAGCTGCGACGGTCGGCGACCGCCGAGTTCTTCCGCATTGAGGAGTTGCTGCAAGCGGCCTCTCTCGGACAAGGTTTTGAGTGTGAGCACTATGGCCTTGAAATGGTCGTAGGGTGCGGCCGGATGTGGGGCTCTCATGACGTCGTCGAACTCATCAGCTACCTCGGGGGAAAGTGCTGAGACGACATGCAGGTACATCACACGTTGCGATGTGATGCGCCACAGATCGAAGAGGGCTTCTACTTGCGTGAACCACACAGCGGGATTCTTTGGCCAAAACGGCAGCAGCCGCAGCTGGGCATTGGAAATGGCTTCCATTGCAATGCTGGGGGCAGGTATGTCGCCTGGCACTGTTGACTGGGGCTGAAGAGCCGGGGCGTCGTTGCTGAACATTGTAGTGTTTATTTCGTCTTCCATTGTGTGAGATTGCTACGTCCGGGTCACCAAGCTATAGGGGCGCATACTGTGTCCGCTATAGACAGATGCGCGCAGAGAGAAGAGAACAAACTTTGAGAGCAACCGGCGAGCAGCCGAGCGACGGTGAAACTGAGCCTTTATTGTACGTGCCTTCCATGCCGAGGAGGCCGCAAACATCCGCTCGTTGTGCATGCACTCCTGGCGGCGGCGGCGGCGGAATCGGATCCTCTACAGTAACTATATCTTTGTTTCTATTCTTATCTTATGTAACCCCCCCCCTCCTTATGTAATACCCCGACAGGAGGTTCTTAATGGAAAATAAATTATGATGATGATGATGATGACGACGACGACGATGGAGGGCCATGAGTACTGTAACTACCTCACTTTCCGTTGGACGCATGATCGGTACCATGGCCGTGGCAGCAGCCCTTGTTTGAGCAAAGGCAAAGATGCCAGGCATGGTACTCGCAGAGAAATGCTTTGCAGGGACACTAAACAGAAGAACAAGTTTATCTGGATCAGTAAATTAGTTTTAAATACCAAAGAAAGCCACTCTTACCAGGAGAAGTTTTGTAGGCCAGAAATGGTGCAAAAATAAAAGAGGGGTGGCCACACCTTCTTTACCCACACTAGGCAACTGTGATGTCATAGATTTTAAAGCACGCACAGGCTTGGTTAACTTTATCATCAGTAAAGGTGGACTACATTTTATTTTAAAGGTACCAAAGACTGAATTTAGTGAATTTAGTGAATCAGTCAACATGTGCACATTTATTTCAGGAACACAACACAAGGCTTTATGTGAATTGCCACTTCATCTAGGGAAGCCTGCTAACCACAAAAAAAATATGTCAACTTGAGTGCTTCCAACCGAGTTGCAGAGTGGCAACTACAGAAATGGAATGAATCCAGAATCATTCCACATTTTTAATTATCGTATTTACTTGAAGACAGATTGATCGTGAATGTAGGTCAGCTCCTATATATTGATCCTGCCAAAAAATTTAAAAAATATACAATTCGAATTTATGTCAACCCCCATCCTCTTAGAACAAGTAAAAAAAACTTTCAACATGACCCACACTTTTTTATTGTAAGCTCAGCTATTAAACCTTGCTAGTCAATGACGTAAGTTGCATCCTCGTCAGAACTGCTGAGAAGGCATCCTGTCGGAGGCTTCATAGGCATCCTTGGCACCCCAAATGATGACCTCGGTGCCAGTCAGTGCGTTAAATATGCAGCATTTCTTAAAGCCAGCTTAGATACAGCTCACATCAGTCATAACATACCCACCGATAATGCAGGACTGAATATAATGTGGTCTTTTCTGGCTTCTGTTTATTTTCCCACAGAGCTCAAAGTGAAGCCGTGAGAGATAAAATACCAGTTATAATGCGGTTTCCGGGAAATCCTACAGACAAGGCGAAGGAGACAGCGCGCTTTTCAACGACGTGTGCCAGCCGAGGTGAGAGCAATGAGGGCAATGTGGAGGAGGAGATGAGCAGCAAGCGAACAAACAAGAAACGAAGAACAACAACGCAGTGACAGTGCACTGGCTCAGCTGGTGCACGGGTGCTGGCAATGGTCTGCATCGAACACGTGTGCACTGTTGCTGCTTGGCTCTTCAGGTTGTGCGAAGAAATAAATACAGTCACTAACTGATATTTTCTGACACAGACAGGGTCTCAAAAACGCCTACATTATCGGGAAGGCCAGAAAAAGGAATTCTGATGGTAAAATAAATTTGTTTTTTACAACTTAAGCACCTAAAAAAAAGAGAATTGGTCAAGGCTGCAAGCCCATTTCGCATTCACTTATCACAAATGAGCGCCATTGCAAAATGCAGATAACGCACGTTCAACGATGACTCTGCGCCATTGTCAGTTTAAACAGTGTTCCTTAATTTTATCAGTTAGGAATGTTGTCCACACATGAGGTTTTGCCATTTATACTAGTATGCACACATAAAAACTTTGGCTGATCTGCTGCGAAGCCCGCTTCATGAATGCTGCCGTCAGTGCAGAGTGTCCACGTGATCTCGTACCAGATCTGTGCATTCGTCCATGGGTAGGAACACACATCAAGGGCGAGCTTCCCACAACACCATGCAGCCCAACAACCCTACTGGCTAGGTCTAACCAGAGCAATTTCATTGGGAGTTGGCAGTCAACGTTGCCGTTTTGTGTAGTCAACAAATGCATCGCAGCAGTACGGCATTTGGAAAGTGGAGGGACTACCTCGAGAATGAAGGTGAGGGTACATCCTGGTTGTACGTGTGGTTTTGCACCTGTATAGCCTTTGAAATATGTTGCTTCGATTATAGTGCGGTACCGTTTATAGTGCAGAAATTTGCGACTCCAGCAGCTTACATTATAAGTAATCTATGCTAATCTACTAACTGGTTTATGGCAAGCTCGATAGAGGAACTCCTTTAGCACAGTACTTTTCCTAGCTTTGTTAACCAATATAGGCCGAAATTCTTAGGTCACGAATATAAATTGATAGCCCATTTCGATTACATTTTCTAAAGAAAAAGGAAGGTTGACCTAAATTCGAGTAAATAAGGTGCCCTAAATGTAGGGAACGGAATGATGGGGCCATTCTGACTGATAGAATGGGAATGGAATGGCAATCCCGAGATTCTGGAACGGAGTTAAAATGGGATGGGTGCACAGTCCTGGAGCACTAAAAGCTGATTTTAAGAGAGACTACAACGCCTGGAAATTTGAAAAAAGAGACTAGACTGTCTCTCAATTTTTACTCAATACCAGCTATTTTAGTACCCACCTCTAGGTGACTAGCTGTGCCACGGTACCTATAAACAACACATTATTTTACACATCTGAAGACCTGAAAACATTTCTGCATTATAATGAAGTGCATTTGAAGACAGCAACCTTTAGTATTAGAAATATTTAGAAATAAATTTGATGAGGTTACCTTACTTTTATCGAACCTAAACCATGAATTCGATTCCATTTGCTTTAGTCAGACATGGTTCACACCGGATGACTGTTTTTTACTACCGGGATATGACTGTGTGTCAGCCTGTCATTCATCGAAGCGTGGTGGTGGCGTTGCCCTGTATGCCCGTTCGGATCTGCCGTACCAAATTCCACCAAATTATAATATTGTGAAAGAAAATTTTGAGTGTGTTTTTATTCTTGCTGTTGTGTACCGACCGCCATCTGGGTGCATAAGTAAAGTTATGCAGTTTGCAGAAGGAGTATTTGTGCGTTGTATTGAAATCAACCGTGAATGTGTTTTTGTCGGCGACTTCAATATAGATGCATCTGAAAACAATGATACCTTCTTGCATTCCAGAGAACTTTTCGAATCATATGGTTGTACAAATGTAATTAACGAGCCTAGCTGTGTCACCTCAAGTACTGAAACGACATTAGACCTGCGTATTACAAGCTTTTGCCCTGATCAAGTGAAGTCAGGTGTAATCACTTGTGATCTTACCGATCATTTACCAATTTATTGTCTAATACCATCGAAACAAAACAGTGCATTAGTAAAAGAAACTCTGGTTAGAGACTACTCGGAACAAAACATGTTAAGGTTTAAAGAACTCATGGAACAACCGAAATGGGATAGTGTCATAAAGGAAAACGATCTAAATGTTGCTTATGTCTTTCCGAAGTGTTTTACTTCTGCCTACAATGCCTCCTTTCCACTAAAGGCCCCTAAAAAACACATAAAAACAAGAAAACCTTGGATATCACATGAATTATACACCAGAATTAAACAAAGGCAGAGACTTTCCCACAAGTTCTTAGACACGAGATGTGAAGGTGATCTACAAATATTTAAGAAAGTGAGGAACAAATTAAGTGTTGATATCAAAAAAGCAAAACAATATTCTATATGAAAACATTTTCTTAAATTGTGGGAAATTCTCGTCTTGTATGGAAAGCAATCCGGGACATTATAGGAAAGACAAGTTCGCCAAAACATGTTTTGAATGAAAGCGAGTCCATGAGCAACATCGAGGTCGCAAACTTGAATACATTATTAATGTGGGTGCTTCGGCAGATGACCGCGCCAAAATACCTTGCGAACATTTTGTGAAAACACACTGTTAAAATACTATATTTATGTCACCCACTGATCAATATGAGATAACAGATGTCATATTGGCTTTAAAAAACGATTGCGCAGCTGGAGTTGACGATATATAGCTAGACCACTGAAAGCTGTCGCGCTGATGGTGAGCATCCCCTTTATGCACATTCTCAACATTCTTTTAACCGCAGTGTTCGAAATGCCATGAAGCTAGCCTGTGTGGCCGTAATACATAAAGGTGGTCCCGTTAAAGACAAGAACAATTACAGACCCCTATAAGTGCTTCCTATCTTTGCAAAGATAGCAGAGAACATAATACATAAAAGACTTTCTGGCTTTCTGACGGCAAAAAATATAATAGTAAGCGAGCCATTCGGGTTTAGGAGAAACAAGTCGTGTGAAAGTGCACTTCTTGAAATAAAGGAGCACATAGTAGACAACATTGAAAGGAAAATAGTTACCCTGGGAATATTTCTGGATTTTGGAAAGGCTTTTGACTGTGTCCAACACGACGTGCTCCTAAAGAAATTGCCATCATATGGAATACGCCGCAAAGCTTGATCTTTGATAAAAAGCTACTTAACTTCGAGAGCTCAATTCACATGCATAAATGGCGTAAACTCGGACTTAAAATTTGTAAAATTTGGCATACCACAGGGATCATTACTAGGACCAACATTATTTTTATTATACATTAACAATATTGTAAACATTAACAAAAATACGAAGTTAATTTTATATGCAGACGATAAGAATGCATTCTTCTCAGGTGCTCATGTAAGAGAGGTATTTCATCGAGCTAATGAATGGCTAACAGGCCCGGATTTGTGGCTTCGATCTAATAGACTTCAATTAAACGTCACCAAAACGAAATACTTACTCTTCCAGCCGCGACGAAACCACCCGACTGTAAACTGGGATTTAAAATTTCATAACGTTACCATCAAGCAATCTGTATCAGTTAGATTTTTGGAGGTGACATTTCAAGAAAACCTCTCATGGACGCCTCACGTTGACAAGCTCCGAAGTGAGCTAGGGCGAGCTGATGGAATCTTAAATAAAGTAAGATATTATATCCCGTCTGCGGTGAAAAGGCAGATATACTACGCGCTTATTCATTCCCGGTTATGTTACTGTTTCTTAGTATGGTCAACAACGACTAAGACCAACCTAGACGGTCTTTTTTCCTTGCAAAAGCGAGCGGTGCGTGCAATCGGAAACTTAGAACTTTCTGAAGACACTACACCCTTTTTTAAATCAAATAAAATACTGCCTATTCATAAATTGTATAAATATAAATTGGCCCTGGAGATATTGCATCGAACCAAAAACACCTACCCAAACCAAATATCAAGTGAAACCTGGTCCGTACTGCCTATGAAAGAATTTAATACCCAGGCCACGTTCTCGTACAAAATGTGGCGATCAAAAACTAAGTCTTATGAAAGCAGACCTTCTCAACGAATATCCGGAAATTGCTGAAGCACTCGTTACAGCTACCTCAGTGCACATTTTCAGAAAAATGCTCAGAAATTTTTTCCTTAATACAGACTAAAAATCGTGCCGGACTAATCCCAGTTGGTTTCCGCTTACTCTGTGTTTTGACTTTTCATTGTGAAAGTCCGATATATTTTCTCTACCCGGACGATTGTTTCGACATACCTGTACAATGTATCTGATTGTATCTGTATTTATGTTATTGATGTAAAAAAAAAAAAGAACACTTATTGATGTTTAAGTTTTACCGTGTTTCAAATTGCGGCTATTGTATTCAATACTTTTTGTTATTAATTTATGTGCTTGTGTGACCGCAGCTGCCAAGGGTGGCGAGGCCCAGTCAGGCATGTTCAGTGCCTTTTGTCGCGTCCCCCAAAGCATTTCTGTAAGGAATGTCTTGAATAAATGAATAAAGAAATAAAGAAAGAAAGGATGATTCGATCTAGCAAAAGTAAGTGACTTGCAAGATAAGGAGGGAGACAAAAAATTCACCAACGATTACGATACTCCCTAATGCGAAATTTGAGCGTTGCTCTATACACGTTTCCAATTCACGTGCCAATATTTTGTATTATGATTACACAGTTTATATTAGGAAGAGAACGCTGTTAGTAGCGTAGTTGGCGCAGACAATCTGTCTAGTGCGAAACGAAGCAAAGCGTGGCACATCTGCCTCGCTAATCGGGAGATCATGAGAGGCAGTGCATGGGTGACACGTAGGTGCGATTCACAGCAGCCACCGCAGATAGACCTCCGCTCATGCAGCACTGTGTTTCCACACATACGAGATGCACTACCCTGGCACCATATTGTAGCCATCGTCGCCGCACAGCTCGTCTTGTGCGGCACTACGCTTTCCTTGCCATGCATTCGTTCTACCAACGACGAGAGCGGCCTTTCGTCGCGGGCAAATTGCGCCACCAGTGTCAGTGCCGAAAACACCCAAGGGTTCATCACATCGAGCCTTACTCATGGCCGTTCAAGTAGCACTAAACAATCATAGAAAAAGGCATTTCATTTAGTAAAACTAAAGGAATGGAATGAATTTGCTCAGCCACTTCATAAGTGGGAAGGGTCAAACTGTCAGCGTTCCGAGAAGTTAAAAGGAGTGGAATTACGAGAACCTCAAACCTCTAGAATGGAATGGGAATGGAATGGAGTGCCCCAGTTTGCAACTCTGCTTCCAACCTGTCTCTTCAAAACAGGTTATTTGTGCAAGAGATGCTCATTGCTGCTCTAGTCAATGACAAAGAAGGAAACCCACGTCTACATAATTTCTGCTCTCATATGAACCAGAACCGACAAAAAAATTCCTGAACTTCAGTGATGCTCCGGCATTCTGCAGTGCCAGCACTGGTTCAATGCATCGGCCAGCATGCAGATATGCAAGTAAACAAAAAAGGGAGTAGCACAAGAGGGTGGCAGTAAGCTGCTCACTGTGTGCTTCATGCATTTTCTATATATTTAAATGCTTAAGTATATAAATATTTCACCTTTCTACCTTTTTTATGTGCACCTTCGTTTACACTGCCCTTTCTTATCTCATTTCTCCCATTCCACCTGCTGGCTGCCATGCAGTTGGGAATGTATCTCTTCCACTTTGTATTCCCATTCTCCAATAGTTAAAAAAAAATGATCATGAAGGACGGAAATATTGGTGCCACAGAAGTCCCTACTCCCATTCCGAAACTTCTGCACTACCAACAATGTCGCGAAAACTCCAGACTACCGTGTAGATGGGACACAACATATCCAGGAACCCTTGCTCAGACACTCTGGCCTCTCAAGTGTCAACTTCCGCTGGTGGATTCAAGATGACCCTCATGACACAGCATTTATGAACTTCCTGCATAATGTGAAGTTGCATCCATTTATGTTTTTTTTTTTCTGTGCTTTATGGCAGCCAACCTCAAATTAAAAAAAAAAAAGAGGATGGTGCAATCTGTGTGTTCTGTGCCACGAATGCAAATAACGCTTGGGGAGTGGCAAGAAGTGGGCACAGAATGAGAAATGAAACACCTCAAGAGCGACATGGCAGTTGCCGTAGAGGCGCGCCTGAGATATTTTGGGTGCGATGCCGAAAAGATGAAGAAGCATGGAATTTCATGAACAGCAACGGTGAAAAAAAAAAAGACAGACATGCACAGTAGATGTAGCAACATATGCTAGCTGGAAATAGGCCACAACCTTGCTGTTAGCAAGTAAAAACAAGATATAAAATATGGCACAGAGCAAACAAGCATGGATGTAGTCTTGCCGAAATTATTATTACTGGCACCATCACTTGTTCATTTTACCTGAATGACTTTGTAGAACTACTGTTCATGCAGTGAGATCCTTTTATCCCTCCCAACACTTCTGATAAAGAACTAGCTGACTTAAAAAAAGTTGATACTACAAATCAATGTGCAAGCAGCTAAATCGTAGTCTGGCCTTAGCTTTATATACAGACCTGCCATTCTATAACACAATGCATGGCTGCACTTCAGCAATACAAAACTTCTTCAATACATCAAAATAGTAGAATGAAATTTTTAACAGAGCAGCAGAAGGTGCATCTAAAAGCTGCAATTACCTCATCTCTTTGACGGAGACACACAGAGCTGCCTTTCAGCAGGCACAAAAAAGTAGCGACTATCCGCACTGGTGCTAGTAAAATAAACGAGATCCAAACAGGTAGCCAAAGCAAAAAAAGCAAGTAAAACATTAATGGACGTTTAGCACCACAGCTCTCAGCATGCTGGGTAATGCCTGCCAGTACTGTAATGGTAATAAAGCAGATGGCAAGCTATTCATCACACAATGCCCCAAGTGAAAGGACCTTTCTCTCGTGCCACATAAAACGTATTCCATGTGTTTCAACCATTCCAACTGCTGCAGATAAAGCTACCTTGAGCTGACAATAAATATTCAATCAAAACCAATTCAAAACCATTCGGCAACCTTTCTCGATTATGTGACCCTTCTACAATAACAAGAGAAGCAACTTTTACCATGAGAGAAAAAAAGCTTGGCAAACCTGGATGGTTGCAAAATTGAAAGGGGGGTGGCGACACTGCCCTGAAGTTTCCACAACAGCTTGCCATGATATCATGGATTTTGATGGTGCCTGCTCGGGTGTAGTTTTTTTAACGTTGAGAATGGACTGCGCTGTATTAAGCCAAACACCGAATTTAACAAGTTTTAAGAACTTTTACCACGCCACAACATTGTGAGCCAAATATAAAAAAAAATGACACTTCGAAATTTATGATGTCACACTGATGTGCCAACCCTGGGGTTTCAGCATGAAATTCATGAAACTTTGTCAGTGTCTCATCTAATAATGAGCTTACCATGTCATTAATGAAGATAAAGTTTTGAAAGAATCGGTACAAACTTATTTATTTCTTCTCTTTAATGTGCCTATAAGTATGCCACTGTCTGCTTTTATTCTGGCACAAGACATTAACAGTGCTTTTGCATTTTCTTTATGTTCGCAAGGTAAAGTGACAGCGAGTAGTGTGGCAAGCAGCGCTTCATGGCAAGCAATGGCTCCCTGGTCCAGGAACACACTGCATCAACTGGGCTTTCCTCAGCTCTCAACATCGAATCTGAAGTGCAGCTACTTCCCAAATAGGGACACACGGAGGCACCTGTTGCAATAGCTTTAGTTCGAAGACCAAGCCTTGCTGACCCACTCAAAATGCCCTTAGCTGAAGACAGTACCAAGTTACCTGTAACCTGCATCTGTGTTGCATTGCCAACCTTCGAAATCCTAAAAAATATGGGCACGTGATTATTTGAAATTTCAAAATAGTCTTTGCTATTCGATTTACATTCGAGCTGAGCATTGACTATTCTATTCATTCTGCTCGAATATACTGTAACGGACAACGAGAGTTATTTCATCCTACTGGGAGAAATACCAATGCAAATAGACACTCTTCCAAATAATTCTGCTGCAGGAGAACCAGGGTTGTTACGTAGACAAACCAATTCCTGAGCAAACGCATACATGAGATCACTTATGCATCGTATTTTCACCAGTCATTAAATAAGCATGCCTCACCTTAGGGAGCCTACAAATTTTTCTCGGTTAAGATGCAGAAATTTATAATTTATAATCGATTCTTAAAAGCCATGTGAAGCGCTGTATTAATGCCCTTAACTTCACGAACAAGCATTGCACTCAACTATGCGCATCTGGTGATGTGCTGTTACTTCGTTTCATCAATGACGTTGTTATGGTATACCAGATACAATGACTTGTTTTTTACTTGTATGCTTCTCAGCTGATCTGACATCCTGTTCTATTCGTTAAATGTATCAAATAATCTAAATTAGCCTTTGATTCCCAGACAGACTCCACAGAAGCTTTATATCTTACTTTGTTTAGAAATTGGAAATGTTGGAAACTCAATTCAATATTCTAAGGTCGTATTTCTGTAATGTGATTCATATTTGATTTGATTTGAATATCTCATTATTCTGACACTCCTACTAAAAGAAGCGCATTCAAAACATGTCTTGCAGGATTTGTAAAGAACATGTGGCCACAATTGCGAAAAATTGTCAGCTCCAGAAAAAAAAAATTATTGTGGCCCCTGCAGAGGCCGTTTGAAAGATAGGACATGCACCATGATTATTGTGCACACGCACACAGCACAGACAGCTTGAAGCTTTTATGTTACACAAGGCGCCTGCAAGCTGTTAATTTTTTTTTTCCAGAGCTCCTACGGCACGTAACGTCTAATAGCAAACGGTGCAGATTAAAAAAGGTAAGCACGGCACAGACACATTATGCATTCACAAGCCAAGAACGGAAGTAGCGCTGCTGGTCTTTAGCTAGGGAAAAAAAAATGGACAAGACATTCAAAAACAGCCTGCAGCATTTTTTCTGCCCGCAGCTTTACAGAAACTTAAGTTTCAGTCCACTTCCAGAGACTGTCTTTCCTCTAATGACGTGTTAAAAGGAAAGTGACATTCGCACTGCAGGCAACTTGCGTGTATGGATGAGAACGCATGCGTGTACTTTCCAAGGAAAACCTTCTAGCAGTCACCCAGGAGGCTTTAGCCAGACTTTCCTCGCGTTGTACAAAGTTGTGACACAAAAAGGGGGGGGGGGGGGATGCTGCCACTTGTCCTTGCTTGCCGTTCTTTCCTTTTTGTTTGTGACCTTCCTTTTCTGCAGAGGTAGCAATTCCTTCATTTATGCTTTCTTTTATTTCCTGGCTGCTTTATCTGAGCCCACTCAGTAATCAATCAATCAGTCAATCAAATATGTTTATAACAACCTCGAGAGTCTTGGTGCTGGCACAATATAATAATAATAATAATAATAATAATAATAATAATAATAATAATATAGTTGTTGTTGTTGTTGTTGTTGTGATTTACATATTCATTTATTTACAGTGCCCAGGAACAACCATAGGGTTTGAGTGCTGGCGCACGCATACATCAAAAAAGAAAAAGGAAAAAGTTGCAGTTTCGTCCAAAAGGTGAAGCATTGATTGTGACAACAAATTAGTGGACAGCTATATGAAGTGAGAATAGTAGCTTTATCGGCCGTATAAACTTGTAAACATAGGCACACTAACTAAATTAAAAAGCATGGTGTCACGCACGCACAAGCAAACATGAACACACCCCACTCGATGACCGCAGAAACTTTCTTTCAAAATGCTGGAGTGAGGAAGCGCAGAAGCAGCAGTGAGCAAATTGAGTTTCATGCTACATCTCGCATCAACAGTAACTAAACCATGAAAACACAGCGCACGGCGGACTCTGTCCCCGTCGCTGATGGCTTTCGTGATAAGCCGGCCCAGGCGGGCAGGCGGCCTGGAGTAGTGCCCCCCCCCCCCCTTCCCTTGGAACTTTGTGCGCGACAGAAGACGGCGCCCTTCCTCCCCTCTTGCTTGCGTGCGCCAGATTGAGCCGCAATCACCAGTTCACCCTCGCATGCTTTCACTCGCACGTACAGCATATGGCACGTACAGCATATGGCACGTGGCGACAATTTTATTGCCCTTGCACTTTATACGGAACCTCACAGCGACAGCATAAATATGCCTGGAGTGTCCATATATTTGCTATCACAATAAAACAATTATTAAAAAGAACAATTTTGAAAAGAGTGTACATACAACAAGGCGCAAGGTGAATACAAAAGAAAAAGGAGGATAAGGGCAGTTGAACAATGTGTGAAACTACATACACTTTAGAAATGAACAAAGGGAGCATAGAAATAGTCAATGAAATTAAAGTATTAGGACATACTTCTCTAGTACGCTACACTGGGATTGACATGTAGACTCTGTAGTACAAAAGCCTAGCCGTATCACAGGAATGCCAAAGAAGAACAGATATTGTCTACCAACATCCGTAAAAATATTAATTTACCACTCATTAATTGCATCACACATTAATTATACACACCTTGTGTGGGGCACAAAAACTGAATCTAACTTCAGGAAAATACACTTACCACAGAAAAAGAATATACATATCGTAGCAAACGTGCCATATCAAAATCACAGTGAGCACCTCTATAAACACTACAACATACCCACAATCTACTCCCTATAGAATCGCTCTCTCCTTCGTATATGGCACTCAAACTCTGAAAACAGCGTATTTAATGAAACTGCTTGTCTGCGAAAAAATACAGCTACCTATACTACCCATTATGGAGAATATTGGTCTAGTATACCCCCTTCAAGAACCGACCAAGGCTTCCAAATGACAAAAAATAAATTACCTAGACTGCTTAATTCATTTCATGACGCCGGCATTGACATCATTAACTTAACACGGTGAGAACTGTTGTCACTTATCCAAACTTTCTCCTAATTAATGAATCAAGCGTAATTTATTTCTCATTTGTATTCACATATGCGTGTTGTTAAATGTTTGTAATGACAATTTTTATTCATCCTATTCTTTCTCCTAATCATTCCAATATTAATCGAGCAGCATTTCCTTTCACCCTTAATTATGCGTCATGTGTACACAATTTTCACTTTTATTTACGTATTGCCAAGTGTATGTAATGTGGTGGTGTGTACTACCTGCATTGCTTTTACTTGCCATTATTCAGTTCCTTGTTCCTCTATTGAAAATTATCTTGAATTGATTAATTACTGTACTTAACCTTAACCTTATGTAATGTTTCTGCAAATGGTTGATTGTGCAACACACTGCCACCATGTAACACTAAGGGTACCTCAAGCTGCCACATTGTAGATTTTATCTTAGCCCCTGGCATTGTATATTTAGCAATGGAAACATATAAACAAAGAAAGAAGGAAAGAAAGAAAGAAACTATGACAACAATGCAAATCTAGGAAAAGAACAATGACAACAAGTAACGAAAAATATATAGATTAACAGAATGAGCGTTATAAAGACTCTGTATTCTTTGGACAGTCATGACCTATGAGAGACTGGAACATGGAAAGGTCTTGTGTGATCTCGTGTGGAATATAAAACATGAGACAACTAAGGAGTTCAGGGTAGGTGCGAATACTGTGAAGGAGTCAGAAAAGAAATAGAAGATTAGAGAAATTGTGTCAGGAGCAAATTAAGGGCAATGACGATAATCCAACAATGCTAGTACAAGGCCCAGGTTACGTGTTAGCAAAGCAGTGATGATATATGTTTAGAAACTTTTTCTGGTCCCAATCTATAATGTCACTGTTGGATCTAGAAAAGCCTTTACAGACTATCAACCTATCGACTTGACAACGGAATCTTGTGTACAATTTGTGAAACGGTGTAGGAGACTTGAATTCCCTCGACAGTCGGGCAACAGAGCCCACAGAACACATACCATGCATTGCAATGCGTTTAGTATGAGCATAAAAAGTGTGCAGTTGTATCAAAAAATACATCAAGATCATTGATCTCGCAGGCCCTACACAGTGATACAGAATCTACAGAATAAGAAAAAGAAATGCCTGCTGTTTTGTGAATGAAAGTCATAACACCGACATTAGCAACATCCAAGCTGAGAATACTTTTGCATTTAGAAGAACAAAACAGGTCAGAGTGAAAGATATGACGGTCATCAACTTCCTTAAAGGGACACTAAAGGCAAATACTAAGTCGGCATGTACTGTTTACATACCATTCCAGGAACATCGCAACGCTTGTTTCATGCCAAGAAAAGACTTAGTTTATGAGAAAATTGCATCTGAAGGGTCCGAATACCTTTTTCGAAATTCAAATCTCCAGCTACCCAACCGGGGGAGTGGCGATGTTGCATACACCATCACCACCCTTTGCTGCCGTCGGTGAGTAAAACAGCACCCGACAGACTGCAGTACCGAGCCAAGAAAGAGCGGTGGATTCGCCACTGCAGTTGCTTTTTGGTCAAGTGGCATGGTCCGTCGGAGCATCCCACAACATCACGTGGAAGCTGAATTCTCTGCTACTTGCAATTTGTGCAAGTTTCGCAAGCCAGCAAAAGCAGCGCAGTACTATGCGATCAGGAAAGTAGTGAAACATGAAATCATGGGTGGCGCAGAGTCGAGTAAAAACAAAACCTTTCAACCGCCTGCATTGTCAACGGTAATTTCAATGAGTTCTTTTTTCTAAAAATGAAATAGAACTGGACAAGTAGCATTTTATTTCATCTTATTATACAAGGATGTTTTTTTGCAATGAGTGCTTGATTACTAGTGACAGATTTTAACTGAGGAATGCTTTTGTCATCGGGCAAGTGCTTGAATGTCCTGGGAGAGTCTCTAATCATGTCCTGCATTTACCTCAATTTTTCAATTATTAAGGCTCTGTTTGCTATAATATTGACGCCTACAAGATTCTCAAGCACTAATCTATCACTTTAGCTTGACTTTGTATTTGCCTTTAATGTCCCTTTAATCATCTTGATGTCATCGGCATACAGAAGGAAAGAAAAATTCTGAATAGCTGAAGGATCATAACCAAAAATTTTAAAGAAAGTTAAAGAACCCCAGGTGGTCCAAATTTCCGAAGTCCCCCACTACGGCGTGCCTCATAATCAGAAAGTGGTTTTGGCATGTAAAACCCCATAATTTAATTTTAATTTAATTTAGCCAGTGGGGCCCATGTGGCCGAGACGCACATTGTCGTTTTTGCTGCTTCCACAACCTGACATTTGCACTTCTCAAATCCAACCTGGGCCAGCAGCTTCCTTGAGCAGGGTATTTCGATGAAAAGTTTTGACATGCCCACTCAGGGAGAATCGTTTCAGCACGAGGCGCCGGCACGACATGCTATTGCATAGCCGTATTATTTTAAGATTGCGATGGGAAACCAAAACAAAATCAAGCTAGTGAAGGGTGCTAGAACACGATGCTGCAAGAGCAAGACATGACGGTCCCTTCGTGCCACCTGTAGCAGGGAAAGACGGACCACCTGATTTATTGCCTATTAAAAGTATGCACTTCCAACGGCACTGTACCACACGTGCTGTGGAACCAGATGCCTATCGCAACAGGGTTGGTGGTGATGGCTGTGGAAGGAATGCATGACGACCCACGAGGAGATCTTCTGGTGCCGGGAGAGAAAAGCGAGTGCATTCCAGCATTTCCATTAGACATGGGCGGGCAAGTGCTGCAGGGAAGCTGCCGTGGCAGGCACCTACTGCGCTAGATGGTGCGTGCCTCCCGCTTTTTCTTTTTCGCATTGGCTCTAGTAGCAGGAAAACGTATCATACGATCACAGTTTGGCAATGTACAGAACGAAAGATGGCGTTGTCCAGGAACAGGTAAAAAATAACTGTAAGTGCATTAGGTAAATTTTAATGTTGACGATCACGAATGGTGGTGCCATGAAATAGTACGAGAATGGATCCTATCAATGAGCTTCTATTGTATATGAGTTGTAATCTCGTTTATAGAGGTTTCTGAAGAGAACCAGAAAAAATGTGTATTTCTTTTCACTCATTAGGCAGAGTACTTCTAGATTTTCAGTGCTTACGCTTTAGAGCAGTTATAAGTTCAGATGAGAACCAGTGGGTAGAACATTTAGGCCTGTACTGGGAAATGTATTCGTGCGAACTGCTCAAAACAAACTCCACAAACTGATCTACTTGGTCATCAACCTTGGTTTTGTCTGCAACTAGCGACCATTCAATGGTGGGTGAAAAAATCATATAAACAAACAATCACCACATTTAAAAGCAAAGTGAGGGGATCAGTTTATGCCGCTTCAGGAGCTCTGCCTTAGGGCTAACACAGAGACAGTTATCTTTAGTGACCGATGAAACTTGTTGGGACACACAAGGGAAATGTCCAAATGAGAGACATGTATGACTTCAGCATTTGACAGGCAAAGGTCAAAGGCATTACCACAGCAATTGGCAATTAAGTTATGCTACTAAAGGGAATAGATGACCTGAAAGTCCACCAGCAAGGTGCACCTGTCCTTGTTCTAAATGTAATGATTGCAACTAAAATATTTAAGTGTGTTCCGATCATTCCAGGTGTTTTAAAATCCTCAAGAACAATTGCTCTAAGCTTGCTACACAAAGATATTATGCTTTCAATTAAAGAGTTGACCTAATTAAACATGCAAAAAATATTTGGTGGTACATAGAAAGATCCAATTGCCAATTTTCCACAGCCCACTAGGCTAATTTCTAACCAAATCAACTCCTGCATAGTTTCAATGTTTTTTGCGTCAACCCATCCCTGTGAAATGTCAACCGCATTCAGTACACCACCCCCCCTTTTGCTTAGACCCACTGAAGCCCCAGTCACTGTGGAAGATGCAGTAGTGTGGTGGAAAAAAACTCGGAAGCGTAAATTTCACTAGCAGAGTCAAGTTTCCAGAATCAGAATAGGAAAACAAGACACTGGAGAAAAATTCACACACTGTGGTGCAAAGACCACGAGTGTTTCAGCAAAAAATATTTCAAGTACACACCACTTTAAACTTTGGCCGTTATCTCAGAAGCATGAAGCATGCCATCATGTAGCGTCCCACAAAACGGCTTAGCAGGCAGCCCACTGGCCACAATGGTGGGTCTTCAACATGCTTAAGGGCTTCATTATCAACGGCTATTTGAAAAGGAGAATATGATTCACATATCATTCTAAATTGCCAGGAGGAAAGGGGAGAGATATTCATGGACTATTCAAGTGCTTTGTGAGGTCTGCAGAAGTTGTTTCTAGGCCCAACTTAGAAATGAAAATTGCCTTAGGTCATTGTGACCGTTGGGCTACAGATAAAGATAGTCATTGAGGCTCTCCCAATTCACGAGGCTATTGCTTTCCTTTAACGCGAAAGCGTTAAGGAGCTTGTGTCGCAGAAAATCTGGTGTCGTCGGCATCGGTGTCGGCGGCGTTGGCCGTGAGCGAAAAATTCCGGAAGGCAATTCATAAACAAAAACACCTTGCAAGATGGGCTGGGTGGGAATCGAACCAGGGTCTCTGGAAAGTGAGACAGAGATGCTACCACTCAGCCTTGAGTTCGATGTTTCAAAGCAGGACAAAAGCGCCTCTAGTGAATGTGGTGTTGCCTTAGAAACGTGTCGTAGAAAGTTATAACGCAGTGTATATCGGTAATTACAAGCATGTAAATTACAGGAGTCGCAGTTAAACAAGTAGCCAAGTATATTTCCACTACATTTCTTCTGCGCTTGGCACACACGCAGAGCCATCTTGCGGCAAACACAGAAGACCCCCTCTTCGCAATGTACGGCGCTGCCCCGACAGGTGGTGCACCACTCGCCCGCTTCTCTCCTTCGTCTCGTCTCGTCAAGAGCATGCCAAGCGAATGAGTGGGCAGTGTGAACGAGGTGTGATAACGCTATCGCATTCCACTCTTGAAGGCAAATCTTAATCATTCTCCAATTTTTTTTTTCAGTGTCGAGGGCTTCTCCAGTAAAGGAAGCAAAAGCAGAAGGGGCAACGCCACCGCATTCTTCAGCTGCGCACTAATGTACTTTAGTTGGAGTTGAGGCAGAAGTAGAAGTAGAAAGCTTTCCAGAGCCAACCAGTGTCTTTCCAGGCATAGCAGCTCCATGTTGCGACATCTTGTCACACAGGCAACAAATCTCTGCTCAAAGGGAGGCAGCAACTTGAGCCTGCTGCTCCACGCCACGTGACTGGTCCTTGTGCAGGCGATTGTTCTCCTCCTACAGTTGGGAGCCTTCGTGGTTTAGGAAAGATTCCCTCTAGCATGCTGAGAAGGAGGCAGCACAGATAGAACATGTTGCCACCAAGGTCACATGGTGGGGCACAAGAGACGAGGGAACTGGTTTGGGAGCAGGAAAGCTGGGGGGGAGGGCTGCAAACCAGCAGGTTGTGGTCACTAGGCTTAGGACCTTGCTAGCTTAAATTGCATAAATTGCAGCAAAACGAGCATGATCCAGACTTCCAAAAGCTGCAGTTCTTCGTCTGGTCAGGTCACACACTTGCCATGTACACGCTTTTCACAGCCATTACAATTAAATAAATTGCTGCTTAACAAAGAAAGGGCACAAGCAGAGCAAGCATCGTAATAGCAGCCTATGAATGCGCAATGCTACATTGCTGAAAAGCTTAACAGCGTTAAGCAAGAGACTGTACCCACAAGGGATTTAGCAGCAAAAAAAAAATTGACTTACTACTACCACTACTACTACTGCTAGAACAAGACAAGCACTTAAGAGAGAAACTGGATGCATCAGTTTATCTGGTTTGTTCATTAGTGCCTGCAATGTGGTGTGTTGTTTCCTAAAGTCATGCTATAATAATCTTCAGAAACCTATGCCTTGCTAAGCTAAAATACTCCCAGGATTCCAACATTCAGAAGCTGCAACACCAAGGTCATTATGCAGCATTCCTATCCAGCAGCTGCACTGCACAAACTAATCTTGAACTATCGTTTTAACAAGTGCATCTTCATCATGACAGCCAATATTAAAATGCCTACAGGACAAAAAGTTCCACAGACACACTTTAAGATCACTTATGTGTGGGAGCACTGCAGCAGTGGCATAGAGGTAGAGCATCCGCCTCGTGTGCAAGAGCACCGTGGTTCGAATCTTGGTGCCATGCAATTTTCCACCGGAAAAAAAAAAAATCTGCGTGTTGATCAAATTGCATAAACAGGCCTGGAGCGCATGCGGCCTGATCCTGGTGACCAGAACCGGTAACGCACTTCCTCACCAGAGCAGGATTGGCCACCCTGCTGCAGCACTTGGCCACAACCTCCTATATGAATACAACAATCAAACCCAGGCCCTCAGTCCCGAGCAGCTGCAAAGCAACTGACTATGGCGGTGGTCAGACATGTGACGCAGCAGAGGGTGCTAAGAATCCCTGGGTTCGGACAGGCCGCCATTGGAATCTGAACCTGGTAACGTTTAACACTAGAACGTTTTCTAGTGAGACGAGTCTAGCAGTGCTATTGGAGGAATTAGAGGGCCGTAAAAATGGGATATAATAGGGCTCAGTGAAGTTAGGAGGACAAAAGAAGCATATACAGTGCTAAAAAGCAGGCACGTCCTGTGCTACCAGGGCTTAGCGAAGAGATGAGAACTAGGAGTCGGATTCCTGATTAATAAGGGTATAGCTGGTAACATACAGGAATTCTATAGCATTAACAAGAAGGTGGCAGGTCTTGTTGTGACATTTAATAAGAGGTACAAATTGAAGGTCATACAGGTGTACGCCCCTACATCCAGTCATGATGACCAGGAAGTCGAAAGCTTCTATGAAGAGGTGGAAACGGCGATGGGTAAAGACAAAACAAAATACACTATACTGATGGGCGACTTCAATGCCAGAGTAGGCAAGAAGCAGGCTGGAAACAAGTCAGTGGGGGAATATGGCATAGGCCCTAGGAATAGCAAGACAGAGTTATTAGCAGAGTTTGCAGAACAGAAGATTATGCGGATAATGAATACCTTCTTCCGCAAGCGGGATAGCCGAAAGTAGACGTGGAGGAGTCCAAACGGCGAAACTAGAAATAGACTTTATACTCTGTGCTAGCCCTGGCATCATACTAGACAAGGACGTGCTCGGCAAGGTGCACTGCGGTGACCATAGGATGGTAAGAACTGAGGAGACTTGAGGAGAGAATGGAAGAAACTGGTACATAAAAAGTGGATCAATGAGTTCGTGGTAAGAGGGAAAATAGAAGAATTCCGGATCAAGCTACAGAACAGGTATTAGGCTTTAACTCAGGAAGAGGATCTCAGTGTTGAAGCAATGAATGACAATCTTATGGGCATCATTAAGGAGTGTGCAATAGAAATGGGTGGTAACTCCGTTAGACAAGATACCAGTAAGCTATCGCAAGAGACGAAAGATCTGATCAAGAAACGCCAATGTATGAAAGCCTCTTACCCTACAGCTAGAATAGAACTGGCAGAACTTTCCAAGTTAATCAACAAGCGTAAGACAGCTGACATAAGGAAGCATAATATGGATAGAATTGAACATGCTCTCAAGAACTGAGGAAGCCTAAAAGCAGCGAAGAAAAAACTAGGAATAGGCAAGAATCAGACGTATGCATTGAGACCAAGCCAGCAATATCATTACTAATATGGATGAGATAGTTCAAGTGGCTAAGGAGTTCTACAGAGATTTATACAGTACCAGTGGCACCCGCGACGATAATGGAAGAGAGAATAGTCTAGAGGAATTCGAAATCCCACAGGTAACGCCGGAAGAAGCAAAGAAAGCCTTGGGAGCTATGCAAAGGGGGAAGGCAGCTGGGGAGGATCAGGTAACAGCGGATTTGTTGAAGGATGGTGGGCAGATTGCTCTAGAAAAACTGGCCACCCTGTATATGCAATGCCTGATGACCTCGAGCGTACCGGAACCTTGGAAGAACGCTAACATAATCCTAATCCATAAGAAAGGAGTTGCCAAAGACTTGAAAAATTACAGACTGATCAGCTTACTGTCTGTTGCCTACAAAGTATTTACCAAGGTAATTGCAAATAGAATCAGGAACACCTTAGACTTCCGTCAACCAAAGGACCAGGCAGGATTCCGTAAAGGCTACTCAACAATAGACCATATTCACACTATCAATCAGGGGATAGAGAAATGTGCGGAATACAACCAACCCTTATATACAGCTTTTAATGATTACGTGGAAGCATTTGATTCAGTAGAAACCTCAGTAGTCATGGAGGCATTATGGAATCAGGGTGTAGACAAGCCGTATGTAAAAATACTGAAAGATACGTATAGCGGCTCCACAGCCACTGCAGTCCTCCATAAAGAAAACAACAAAATCCCAATAAAGAAAGGCATCAGGCAGGGAGATACAATCTCTCCAATGCTATTCACAGCATGTTTACAAGAGGTATTCAGAGACCTAGATTGGGAAAATTTGGGGAAAAAAGTTCATGGAGAATACCTTAGTAACTCAGGGGACCAATTGCAATGCATGCTCACTGACCTGGAGAGGCAAAGCAGAAGGGTGGGTCTAAAAATTAATCTGCAGTAAACTAAAGTAACGCTTAACAGTCTCGGAAGAGAACAGCAGTTTACGATAAGTAGCGAGGCACTGGAAGTGATAAGGGAATACATCTACTTAGGGCAGGTAGTGACCGCTGATCCGGATCACGAGACTGAAATAATCAGAATAGGAATGGGCTGGGGTGCGTTCGACAGGCATTCTCAGATCATGAGAAGCAGGCTGTCATTATCCCTCAAGAGAAAAGTGCATAACAGCTGTGTCTTACCAGTACTCACGTACGGGGCAGAAACCTGGAGGCTTACAAAAAGGGTTCTACTTGAATTGAGGACGGCGCAATGAGCTATGGAAAGAAGGATGATGGGGTAACGTTAAGGTATAAGAAAAGAGCAGATTGGGTGAGGGAACAAACGCAAGTTAATGATATCTTAGTTGAAATCAAGAAAAAGAAATGTACATAGGCAGGACATGTAATGAGGAGGGAAGATAAGCGATGGTCATTAAGGGTTATGGACTGGATTCCAAGGGAAGGGAAGCGTAGCAGGGGGTGGCAGAAAGTTAGGTGGGCGGATGACATTAGACGTTTGCAGGGACAACGTGGCCACAATTAGTACATGACCGGGGTAGTTGGAGAAGTATGGGAGAGGCCTTTGCCCTGCAGTAGGCGTACCCAGACTGATGATGATGATGATGTGTAGGACTGCTAAAGCATTGTAGTCGCTTTAGTGAAATGTTTTCGCTTAGGTATTCTTCCGCACGTCATCGTGCATGTTGTAAACTTGCACAGCGTTCCCTTTGAGACATGAAGCGGTGGTACGCCTCAATTTATACATTCATGATTTGGCGTAGAGAGTGTTGTTGTTTCCTGCCACATATGTGGCTCCTACCCAATATGGGAGATTGGCCAAGAAATGGATAGACAGAGTGCAGCAGTGCCAGTTTGTATCGAAGAATTGTCAGCATGTGATAGAATACGATAACGACAGTGACCTGCACATCATCAAAAGTGTTGCGCGATCTTTTGCATATAGTTAAGCCACGATGCCAGGTTATGTATGACACAGCAATATTTCATGTCAATCCAAGCATTTCTTGATGTGTTTTTACTTTCTGCACCATTGGCCATTTTTGGTACCATATATTGGTCACGGCTCTACCAGATTTTCATGAAATTGGGCACAGAATACTTTTGCATTAAAAATTTAGCAGATATCTCCAAATATCCTTGTCCAACGCCTACTCTGCAACCAACAATTTCCTCATCTTACCACTTAAGTTCCCTGCTGCTTTCCATGGGACTTCATTGTTATTATTTTAAAATAGATCCCACAGGTTCCTGACTTCCTTCCTTATAATTTTCAGTCAGAATGGTATCCCCAACTTGTGCCTGTTCTCAAAATCATGCTGCTTTTTTTTTTTTTACCTCTTACCTTGACACCTTGTTTTTTAGTTGCTTGGGTCAGTTTCTTCTCAAGTCATGTGGACATGAAAAAAAAAAAACTGCGGTACAATTGCTGAACTCAATAATGAATCAATAAAGGAGATTGATTGATTGGAGTGGTTAAATCTTGCTTCAAATGCTGTTTGCTTCTTCTTCGGTTCCTCTGCTAGGCTGCAAGTTTCTGTGCCATAATGTGCATACTGTTCAAACACGTCAATTACACATTTTTTTTTTTCTGAGCCTGTTCTGAAGCGGCAGCTGCTTATTTAAATAAAGTAGCCAACGTAGCACAAACCACACAAAGACCAGAATATGCATTAGTGCGTGCACTGATAGTAGCTGTGCCAGAAGCACTGAACAGACAAAACAAAATGAAAGAGATATGCAACGCTAGATTTTTTAAAAGTGACATTTTCTGCAACTTTGTTTCATTCAGTCAAGGGTTCTTTGACCATCTGAAGCTGCCAAAGTATTTGGTCAAGTACATAAAATATCTTGTGTGTATGACTCCATCTTCAAGCTAGCGATTCAGCCATGTCGTGAACACTGCCACAAATGTAGCAAACCTGTGTGGATTGAAGAGATATTCGTACAGCACACTCATTCACAGAGTACGCACAATACAATTTATGACCTGGTAACACAGCCACTCTCATTATTTTCTATCCACCTAAATGCAGAAAAAAATGGTAGCATTTCAACTGACAGTTATGGCAGAGGTAAACTGAGGTTGGTCAAAATATTTTGTTGCAACAAAATGACCTATAAAAATACAAGTATTAACAGCACTAAAATTTCATTCTAGGGTTTTATGTCTCAAAACTATGATCGTATTATGAGGCATGCTGTTGTGGGAAGCTCAGGATTAATTTCAACCACCTGGGTTTCTTTAATGTGCACTCAATGCATGGTCCACATGCATTTTTGCATTTTGCATTCGTCGAAATGCAGCCACTGTGGCCAGGATTTGATTCCGCGACTTCGTGCTTAGCAGTGCAACACCATAGCCACTAAGCCACCACAACGAGTAACAGTGCTAAAATTCATGTACCAAAGACTTGCATGCTCAACAGAAACTGAAGTAGTTGCTATCAAGCACCGAGCACTCGAAACCATACCGACACATCACAAATGAAATATGCTTTCATAATGCCTACATTGGTTTTGGTTTATGTTCCCATTTCAGATAAGACAGGCCCATAATGCAGGTATGGCTATGCGAATTTGAGTCTGATGTGTCACCCAGCTTTACAATTATTATTATTATTATTATTATTATTATTATTATTAAACTTTCAGAGAAAGGCTGACAAGTGTCTCCTGATTGGGTCACAATGCCTACCTGCCTGGAAAAAGATGAGAAAGAAAAATGCATACAAAAGAAAGACAAACCGAAAGGAGGAGGAACCAAAAGGAAATAAAAGCTGTTCTGCTGAACGGCATGTCATTAGAGAGGAGCAAGGCATGGAAACAATAGAAAAAATGAACGCCCGCATTTGCCATCACCAGCCAAGCGTGTAATTAAACCGGCAGTGTTATACGCATTAGAAATCTGGAAAGCAGCATCAGTTGCTTATCGAGAAAGGTATGAGGAGAAAAGAACGCAATCCCAGCCACCAGCCAAGCTGGTCCCTCTCACCTGAGTGTGCTCCCCTGAGCGTTTCCCTGCACCCTTTAAGCGCAAAGCAGCAGCAGTTGCAGCGTTGAAACTGGTGGCGGCCCAGAGGAGAACTACAGACACCCCCCCCACAGTTCGAGAGAAGACGACCCTTCGCTCTTCTTCTTTGTCCTTGGGGACTCACCGGGTAGTGCCAAGCCCCCCCACTGAACTCGAACACTCCTGCAAATAGAGAAGGAGAAAGAAAGTTACCTATCATATGAACGATAGCATTCAGCTGAAAGCTAAATACTTCGTGGCTTACAACATTCCTGTAATTTGTGGTGCAATATACAGTACGGTCCACTCTTAAAGGGAGCACCTTCTTAAAGTTTCAGCATCAATTACATCCACGATATATGGGCGAGGCTTGTATATTTTGATGCATGTAATTCTGCCTATGCATTATGTGAAATAGTGGGTCATACTGTACACAGGACACACATGCCAGTGCAGGAATGAGCATGATGAACAACACAAGAATTTGCCAAAAGACATGCCAACATCAAATTTGTGCTGTAACTGTTACCAGTGTGTTTGATCCCTGGGGGGGGGAGGCATCAGTGTAGGTGGAATTAACAGAGGAGGGTTAAATCATATTACTTGTTAGTAAAAGGTGGAACGAAGGTGGAACGCCACTGGTGGGAGCCACACCCAAACCAACCTCAAGATGAATGCAGTGCTCTGTTAATTGAGCTACGGCGAGAGCTGTCCACTCATCTATTTTCTTGACTATTTAGGTAGTCACACCTACAACCAGGCCCAAGAAGCGTTAACCGGCACCACTTGCGGCCAAATAGCCGATGTGAGGCATTTGTTAAATTACAGCTGTCAAATATGTTTATTCATTCCAGTGGTTTGTGTCGTTTCTGCGCCTACCCCCTTGCCAAGGACAAACTGAAAGATTACACACACCCCATTAAAGATAGTGCAAAGCATGAAGCACTGGAGTGCCGCCAGTGACGAGCCTTTGCTCTTTATGAGACATGCAACCTGCAGCAGCGCCTGATAAAAGGGGCTTCAACAGGCTGCAGTGCTCCCCGTAAAAAAAGCACAGAAATGATAAACATGCAACGATGTGCCAGAGGAGCATGGAAGTAGTAAAGGTTGTCCATCAGCCGTGCCCTGCCAGACAGGAGCTCACTATGGCAAATGTTCCGACATTCTACAAGTCTCCGAAATTTAAACAATACCAGAACAAGTGCATGGAGTTAAATAATTGCACCCAGTCTTGTTCAGTCATCATCATACTGGAACTGCTTTAGGAAGGATTTGTAGATGCTATGCTAAACTGAACAACTCCACATAGCTGAAGCGTTCACAAATTCTGTTTTAAGTTGTTCTGTTACGCATTATGTGCTTCACAAACAGGCATAACAAACGAGGAAAATATGCTTGTTTTGAAAGCTTTCCCTCATTTTGAAGTTCACATCAAGAAAAAAGCAAACAATATAGAAGTGGTGGTCACTAATGGCGCAACAATGTGACAGCACCAGAGAAGTGAAAAGTTTGATCACACAAAGACAATGCACAACTGACACATAAAATACACCCCACTCTGCTGCAATTGATACAATTACGCAGTGTTTATCTTAAGCTTCATTAAATTACTCATCTTTCATTTGAATACTACAGGGTTAACCCTGTAATACCTAATGTATTACATATGCTATGCTGATTTCGATACCTTGAAAATTATTACTTAAACAGAAGATGCTCCTCGAAACAACTTCATGCAGATTTCAAATATGGCACTACTTTTTGTGTAGCTGTTATAGTTTTAGAGTTATGTGATGCCCAATGGCAAAATATAGTCATCTTTATGGGCACTTTCTTATGTAAGAAACTTTCACAAAAAGCATCGTGCTGTAGCTTTTTTATCTTTTTGTAGATTGCAATGTGCCGATATCTAGCCAAATAGTATGTACAATTATTGAAACTTTGCAAAAAAAAATTAAAACATCTCTACTAATTTTTTTTCTCAATTCTCTGAAATATAACCATGTACTTTCACAACTTACTGCTTAGAGATATTGCAATTTCAAGCAGATATTAGTACTGTACATATCTTTAAAAGTATGTATGCCAAATATTATTAGTATAAGACATGTAAGTGTACAAGTGAAATGCAATGGCTGTAGGATCGTTCCCCACCTGCGCCAAGTTGTTTCTTCATCCACTTCCATTTCCATTAATTTATCATTTCTTTATTTCATTTATTAAGCACAAGCAATTTCCCCTATGTTGTCCTTGGTGTCAGTGTTTGTTGGCTTCTTATGATAAATCTGATTATGAGGCACACCATAGTGGGGTACTCCGAAATAATTTGGACCACCTGGGTTTCTTTAACGTGCACTTAAATTTATACAGGTGCTTGTACATTTCACCTCTATCAGAATGCGACCACCATGCTTGCTGATTGAGTATTACAACAATTAATATGTTTTTTTCAACGCAAAGGCCTTACACACATGGAGATTTTCTGGGACATAAACACTGCATTGAAATTCAAGCATGAGAAACCAAGCAGTCATCAGAGTACAGGAGATTACGACCAAATAATGAACGGCCTCAAAAGACTAATTTCTTACATATGTTGAAAGAATCCTGACCAAAGCAATTTATCTGTTAACTGTTTCCATACTGCTCATTTATTGCACCACACAATGAGAGCTAAAATTGTCTTCCTCGGCTGCTATGCAAAAATTCTCCACTCATCTTGTACATAAGCTGCCGGCTAAAGAGGAAGCTTTAACTCGGGCCAAACTCTGATAGCACCTATTCAAGTACATGTGAAACATAGAAACGCTTCTATGAGATAACCACTGGGCTGATTTTAATGAAATCTGTTGCATTTGAGAGAGAAAATTGAATTATAGTGACTGTCAGAAGTAAAATTTCGATTTAGGGTCTGAATTTTCTAAATAGAATTTTCAAAAAAATGGTAAGTTTAAAAAAGTAGAAGCACAAGGTTTACAAGCACAAGGTTCATCGCTCTGCACCTGGAACAGATATTGCAGTTCTATAAGCTGCATCCATTAGAGCATCCAAAGCGGACAAATTCGATATGTTAATTTATATGTTATGTGAATCTGCTACATTGTTCACAAGATTTTCGCAAAAGTTGTACTCATAACTTGGTGGTCTTCTTGAAAGCGAGGTATGATATATCAATTTTTTTTGCCCTAGATGTACTATGAGGTGCTGTTTACAAAATTGTTATATAATTTTTCATTCCCGAGTTAGAGAGTTGTGAACTTCATACCATAAAATCACAAGACAGCCCACCTAGAATAGAGAGAAAATAAAGTTACAATATTAGGAAGCTAACTTTCAGTAGACCTACAGGAACTACCACATGTTATTTTATAAAGCTAGAAAATCTTGCCAGAAACAGGGGTGAGTTATCTTTCGGGGGAGGGGCATCTCGGGATTTTACAGTAGTGTTTTCTGAACATCTGCAATTTTTTACCTATTCTTTTTTTAATTCATGGCCTAAATAAAAAATTTGCTACCAACGCTCGCTAGATTTTAACCTTTTATTTTTTAAATGCAACAAACTTAATAAAATTAGGTGCAGTGGTTGCTGGGAAAGACTGTGTCTCCTTCCCCATGTGCTTAGATAGGAGGCCCCGGAGCTAAAGCGTCGTCTTAGGCTCACTTCAGCACATCTTATGGCACCCGCTGCAGTAGCCCAATGGCTGTGGCACAGTGCCGCTTAACTCGAGGTCACAGGTGCGATCCTGGCTGCCGCAGCTGCCACATTCCGATGGGGTCGGAATGCAAAAACGCCCAGGTACTGCACATTGGGCGCATGTTAAAGAGCCCCAGGCGGTCAAAATTAATCCAAAGCCACACCCCCACTACGGCGTGCCTCATAACCAGGTCACGGTTTTTGGCATGTAAAACCAGAGAAATTATTTTTAGCTTATCTTATGCAGTTCACAGAGTATTCCAATCTGGAGCTTTCAAAATCTTTACATATAAACAAATAAACAAACATGCAATATCTTTTTCTTGCGACATATGTGCAGTTTCTATTTCTAGATAAGTGCTTACAGAAAAGCGACAACAACAAAAGGGTAAAGAAAAGACCTACAGGTCTGTCAGGGTCCCAACAATGGCCCTGACACCCCCCTTGCACAAGAAGTGTGCAAACCCGGAACTGATAAGCTGAAAGATTGTGTACGTGGTGCATCGCACGCACACTCTGACTGGGTTTCCCCTCAAAAGGAAGGAAAGCACTCTGTATCTCAGTCATTCCTCTGCACTGACTATAACTATCGGAAGATATCTGGTATGAAGCAACATGATATCCAGGTAGGTACCACGAAGGAAAATTAAAAAGGAACATTAAATTAGTCTAAACTGGGAGATTACACTTTCACAGCTCTAAGCACACTTTGGTGGAAAGAGGTGGCTTACACATGAAGAAAGTAAAGGCAAAGATTTTATTTTTTTAGTGCAACACCCAATAGCAGTAGCAACAATAATATCAAGGTGATGCCATGAACTCCACACCATTTTTATATGGCAGTGTCCTTTCACTGTGTTTGGTGTTAAAGCCGTACCGACAAGTCATCTCAAAATTATTTTCTCGCTATAAATGGAAACCCATGTCCCCTAAAGCACCCTTGCAAAGGATAAGAGCACCCTAAATAATTTACCATATTACTTTTTCTACAAGCTAGTTTTAGTTTTGCTACCTAGACAGCCCCACAACAAATTGGCTTACATAATTCCAGCGATTGCAGCCATGCAGTGACATGCTGGTGAAGGCAGAAGAGGCGCCGGCAGTACCCTTCTTTTTTTTAATTAGCAACATTATCATCGTAGTTTATGAGCAATGTAATTTCTTTTTTAATCTCATCTTTACACAGTGTTAGCTAATTTTGCTCTGTGTCATGACATCACGATAATATTGAATACACGGGGTGTGTATTCAACAAGGAGGCACGCTAATGCTATACATTTCAATGGGAGTGTAATTAAAAATTATGTAAACAAAAGGACACATAATGCGTCTCTGCTTGTGTTTAAAAAACATTGATATATTACAAGCACAATACTACAAGCACAAGAACAAGTGCGGTTAAATAATACAAATATACTGAAGCGAGGAAAGTGAAAGTACAGCATTTTATAGCACAGCTTACAATAAATAATGTAAAGGTCCAGGACAGAGCATCACATATAAATAAGACAAAGGATCTACTACTACAATGCAAGATTCCAGTTTGAGATTTGGTTCAGCAAGGTAAAAACACATCTGCTGTTGATCACTTGAATTTAGCAAAGTGAACTTTGCTAAATCAAGTTTAACTTAACATCGTTTTTTAATTACTATTAAATTTCACATTTCTTGTTTGTTTTGCTTTTTTTTTTAAAGCTTACCATACTCGGACATACTCTTTGACACAGGCAAAAGTCGTCACATGCATGAAAAATAAAACGTATATTAAACGCACTTGATCAACAGTTTACTGATAAAAACACAATGGTGCCCTATCACTGAAGTCCACTGCATACCAAAACTCAAAGTTCCCTCATTAGCACATTATCAGTTTTGCTAACTGACAAAGAAATTGTGTTTCTATCAGAAAACCTTTGACCCATGAGCATTCTGCAGGCTAACTGATAGCTCTTTGTTGACTGTTATATGCTTGTTCTAATTGTATTTATTATGTATTTAGCATCGCTTATATGTATATATGTAAGTCCGTCCATCGTAAGATAATGCAGTGGTTATCAAGCGCAGCATCTTCTCTTTTCTGCATGTCTTTGCTATATCCATATCCTCAGCACTGCCTTGTTTTAAAATGTTTTGAAAAGAAATTTTCTTGCGAAGAAAGGAACATATCCATTTAGTCACACCGAGCCATAGCCAAATCATATGAGAGTGCATCGTACTTGCCACTGCTATCCACTTCAGGTTATATCGGTCCATACCGCAGTTTCATTTCATGCAGACCCAAAGTCAGCCTTCGGGAAGAAATGTCTAGCGTATAAAAAAACACGAGAGGGAAGGTTTCATTCTTATTTGTGTAACAGCTGCATTGTGACAAAAAAAAATACTGCAAAAGAGAGGCAAAAGAAAAGCATAAAGTACAACACAAGGCCACATGGTTAACTGCTTAGAAGCTCTGGCAGAAATTGATTGCACAATCTCTAAATCCTGAGGCCAGCGTTCAACCGAGTGAGTGACAGGCCTATACGCTACATTATGCACTTACATGAGCTACTGCTGCTAGCTAGAAAAGTGCGCAGGCGTGCATCGGAGGTTGACCAGATGTCAGCAGGGTTTTCTTTCTCTCTTTTTTTTTTGCCACAAAGTTCTGTGCATTCCAGACGCCACATTGAATCACCGTGCATTGCATTATGATATATTAAAATAGCTTCCCTACTCATGCAGCTTCAGCATTTAAAGCTATCTGAACCTACTCTATGCGCTCAACAGCAGCAGTTGTGGAATAGCTGCACTTTAAACTGTAACCAAAAATTGACAAAAGAATATTTTTTTTATTGTTCTTTTAGCATGTGTCACATTCGGAGAAACTCACGACATGAAAGAAAGTGAAACCTTCTAGTGAAAGCAAGCAATTACAGACCATGTGTTCTAATGGTCAAAGCTAATGTGTTCACCATATTCAGTCATACAGCTGTGCATTCTGCAGTTGACAACATAGCGCTGAATAATCTGTTTTATATTTATTCTTGAAGAGGAAAATGGGTTGCCTTTTGTGTGCAGACAAAAACAGAATAAAATGTTAGAAAGTCCGAGCTTTTAGTCATGAAACACCTAAAACCTGACTTTCTGTACAAAATCTTAAAAAGGTGTGGCTATTATGCAAATCTATATGCCAGTCTGGCAGCTTTCCATGGTTGAAGGCCCTACACGCAATATTCTTAACAGACTGTTGTGGTGCACACAAGAGGTAAAAAGGTGCACAGGTAACATTGGCCAGGCGGCAATATATAACAAATGTATTTTTGTATTTCGTCCCCATCAAAATGCGGCTGCCGCCACTGGAATCGCTAACTCAACATTGAGCTCGGCAGTGCAGTGCCATAGCCACTAAGCTACCACAGCGAGTATGATCTACATTCTACGCTAAAAGAGCCAAGAGACTGAACTCTGATGAAAGTTTCCAAAACTTTTCGTGGCGTCCAAGCGGTCTTAATACAAAAAATTACTCTGAGATTTGTTACAGAACTCTGATGTATTGACAGTGGTGTTAAGGTACGAAATTGAAAAAAATGGCACTTTGACCTTCCTTTTCTCTCCTAGTAAGAAACCTATAAACGTGAAATTAACCTAAGTAGAATTATGAAACAACACCATAAAGTTCATAATGACTTTGATTTCATTATTTTATCCAGGTATGCCACGCAACAGTAGCGTGACTTGTCGACAGCAGTATTTCACACCCGTAATAGCTGTTTTAGGTTATCTTTCTTTTTCCCCCAGAACAACCGACCTGAAAGCCTCAGTAGTATTGTAGTTATAGAAAATATTCAGATCACCTCTCAACTCAACTGGTTTCTTTTACCTTGCAAGGTGCATTAATTACTGTGTATTCCTAATTAACAACGGCACAATAAACAGGGATGGAGGAAGATGCAGGAACGACAGAAACAAGGTGCTGGCTTTCAACTGACAATTTTATTCGAGTTGTGGCCCTTTTTTATACCTAACGCACTACTGCACAGTGCATGTGTGTAAGGGTTATTTGTCGTCTTTTCACGCTGTTTAAACACACGGCATGCTCATCACTGTACACAGAGGAGAAACGAGAAAAAGAAAAAAAGAAAGTTATAGAACCCAATTTTTTCTTTCTTTTTCTTGTGTTGCTCATTCGCAAGGGCAATGCACCTGTCCTGTGCAGTAACATGTCGGCTATGAAATGGGGCAGCGACATGCAAATTGATTTTCATGTGTTCTTGCATTTGTTCTTCAACCCTGGTCATTGTTCAGTTGTTATGAACCACTACCAACTTGAACTGTTCACCGTTCTCCTGAATCTGTAGTCTTCGCTAAATTAGGTTAGTTGAATAGGTTGCTACGTGCAACCTGCACATATGTCTCACTTCTGCACTGCATACAGCTTTACTGATATCTTATTTTTTTTCTGATTTATTTTGCCTGTTACTTCTTCTAGCATTTCTTTCCATGTTCCTGCCAATGCTTGTGTTTTCTATTTATACAGTATCTCACGCTACTAATATACCGCTAGTAACAAGATTTGCAGTGTTTAAAATTTAATAGACAAGAAGCACACATGCAACTGATTATGTTGCATATTGTAATAGATGCATTCGCTATGTTCTCAACAAACAGCTGAGATATTTAGGAATAATAACACCAATAGCCAAATTTTACTATCCTTTAAACAACAATGCATATCATCATCATCAGCAGCAGCAGCAGCAGAAGCAGCCTATTTTATGTCCACTGCAGGACGAAGGCCTCTCCTTGTGATGTCCAATTACCCCTGTCCTGCACCAACCGATTCCAACTAGCAACCACGAATATCCTAATTACACCCTCTAGTCTTCTGCCGTCCTCTACTGCGCTTCCCTTCTCTTGGTACCCATTCTGCAACCCTAATAGGTCCACCGGTTATCGAATCTGTGCATTACATGACCTGCCCAGCGCCATTTTTTTCTCTTAATGTCTACTAGAATATTGTCGATACCCGTTTGCTCTCTGATCCAAACCGCTCTCTTTCTGTCTCTTAAAGTTATGCAAGCATTCTCTGTTCCATCGCTCTTTGTGCGGTCCTTAACTTGTCCTCAAGCTTCTTTGTCAGTCCCCAAGTCTCTGCCCCATATGTCAGCACTGGTAAAATGCACCGATTGTATAGTTTCCTTTTCAATGATAATGTTAAGCTTCCAGTCAGGAGCTCACGATGACTGCCATATGCGATCCAACCCATTTTTATTCTTCTGTGAATTTCCTTCTCATGGTCAGGGTTCCCTGTGATTAGTTGACCTAGGTAAACATACTCCTTCACAGACTCTAGAGGCTGACTGGCGATCCTTAATTCTTGTTCCCTTGCCCAGCTGTTCATCATTATCTTTGTCTTCTGCATATTAATCTTCAGCCCCACTCTTACACTCTCTCTGTTAAGGTCCTCAATCATTTGTTGTAACTCATCCGCAGTGTTTCTGAATAGAACAATCTCATCGGCAAACCAAAGGTTGCCGAGGTATTCACTGTCGATCCTTACTCTTAAACCTTCCCAGTTTAATAGCTTGAATACTTCTTCCGTGCACGCAGTGAATAGCATTGAAGAGATTGTGTCGCCCTGTCTGACCCCTTTCTTTGTAAGTATCTTCCTACTTTTCTTGTGTAGAATTAAGGTGGCTGTGCAATCTGTGGATATTTTCCAGGGTATTTTCGTAAGCGGTCTGTACTCCTTGACTGTGCAATGCCTCTATGACTGCTGGTATCTCTACTGAATCAAATGCCTTTTCGTAATCTATGAAAGCCATATAGAGAGGCTTATTGTACTCTGCGGATTTCTCGATAACCTGATTAATGACATGGATGTGATCCATTGTAGAGTATCCCTTCCTGAAGCCAGCCTATTCCCTTGGTTTGGATCAGAGAGCAAATGGGTATCGACGATATTCTAATAGACATTAAGAGAACAAAATGGTGCTGGGCAGGTCATGTAATGCACAGATTAGATAACCGATGAACCTATTAGGGTTGCAGAATGGGTACCAAGAGAAGGGAAGCGCAGTAGAGGACCAAGGGAATAAGTCCAGTGTTGTCCTTATTTCATTGGAGATTATTTTAGTAAATATTTTATATAATACTGGAAGTGGGCTAGTGGGCCTACAATTTTTCAGTTCTTGAACGTCTCCCTTTTTGTGGATTAGTATAATGTTCGCATTCTTCCAGTTTTCTGGGACCCTTGCAGTCGATAGACACTTCATATAGAGAGCTACCAGTTTTCCTAGCATTATGTCTCCTCCATCATTGAGTAAATCTACCGTTATTCCATCCTCTCCTGCTGCTTTTCCCCATTTCAAGCCTTGCAAGGCCCTTCTGACCTCAACTGAAGTTATAGGAGGAGTTTCTGTATACTGTTCATTACAGTTTCGAATAGAGTACTCCCGAGTCCCCTGGATACTGTACAGGTAAGTATGGAATTATTCCGCTGGTTTTATTATACCTTTGAGATTTTGGATATTACCCTGCTTATCTTTCAGTGCATACATCTTGGTTTGTCTTATGCCAAGTTTCCTTCTCACTGATTTCATGCTGCATCCATTTTTTTACTGTTTCCTCAGTCTTTCTCACATTACAATTTCGAATATATATTTTCTCCTTGTTGATAAGTTTTGACAGTTCCGCAAATTCTATCTGATCTTTTGAGTTGGATACTTTCATTCTCTGTTGTTTCTTTATTAGGTCCTTTGTTACTTGGGAGACCTTACCTACTGATTGCCTTGGTGCCTTACCTCCCACTTAAATTGCTGCTTCTGAAGCCAGCCTAGTTCCAGTTTCATTTATGGCCTCTATGTCATCTTCATCTGTTCTAAGGCTGCATATTTGTTTGCAAGTACCAGCGTAAATTTGTCTGCTTTTACCCTTACTGCTTCTAAGTTGATCTGTTCTTTTTTGACCAATTTTACCCTGTCTTTTTTCAAATTGAGGTGAATCCTAGCCCTCACTAACCTATGATCACTGCACTTTATGCTACCTAACACTTCTACGTTTTGCACTATGCTGGGATCGGCAGAAAGTATGAAATCAATTTCATTTCTTGTTCCACCATTAGGGCTTTTCCAAGTCCACTTTCTGTTGCTACATTTCCTGAAAAAGGTGTTCATTATTCTCAGCTTATTCCTTTCTGCGAATTCTATCAGCACCTCTCCTATAGCGTTTATAGAATTGATGCCGTAGTTGCCAATTGCCTGTTCACCCGCCTGCTTTTTCCCTACTTTTGCATTGAAGTCACTCATTACAACTGTTTACCGAGTTTGCACTTTTCTCATCGCTAATTAGACAATGCATAATGCGATGTATAATAAAGCAACAATCCACTCGTTCTACTACTTGTATACACTTATACATATATCTGGCAATAATTATAACAATCAATAAGTAAAATAAGAATGTCTTCAAAAATTCCATACCTAGTAATGGGTGTATGCAAGAGCACCAAACTTCTGGTTTTATAACCACAGAAAGGAATAAGTTTTAATCATGACATTCAGTTCATTCACAGCGATACATTCAGTATAAGCTGCTATGAACTCTGAAAGGAATCCTGGAATTTTTACTTTTGTTAAATTTCAGCAGCTTCAAATATGCTCCCGAGTCCTGTGAGTACTAATCTGATTGTGTGTGCGCCTTTTTCTTTTTTTTTTATGCACCCCAACTGTCTCTCTGAACTGGCAACGATTATTTGCCTTATCATATTTAAAAACAGTAAGATTCGTATCGCAATTCCACTGCTGACCTTTGAGCAGTCATGTTGGTCTCTGTATTTGCCTTTCCTCTTAACAGCCAACGTTAATGTACTCTGCCAGCAGCTGTACTCTCTAGGCTGACACTGTCTGCTGTGACAGCAATGTCATTACCGATGTCGGCTGCGTCAATGAAACCCAGCTGGAATCAACTTTATGCACAAAAAGAAAAGGCAAGGAGGGAATGAGGCAGGGACTACAAAAAATGGCTGTGGATAAAAGACAGTCTTCAGTTGGCCAAAAATGAATAAGCTTTTACACATTATCTGTCAAGGCCCAGCATGGTGTTATTGATTTGAACAGTAAGCAAAGACAGAGGAAGAATAGGAAAGTGCCCACAGAAGCCTTTTGTGCCCCTACCTCAAGCATTCTTAAGCTGCTGTCACTGTCACTTCTTTCATCCGCACTTGTCTTGGCACAGTATAGCCTAGGCTGCCATTTTGCCAATTACCTTCACTCTCACCCACGCATACATGTGCACACATTTCTTCTTGAATCTCATTTGCTGTGCTGCCTTTTGTTGTAATGAAATACCAACTTTCCCAGTAACAGATCCTACTGCTGAATACATGCTACTTTTCTGGACTTTTGAAAACAACAGGTAGTTGTCAGGGGGTGATCACTGTGGAAGTGCTACTGACAGAGAGCTTCATTTCCCAAGGCACATGAGCATAAAAAGAGAAAAGCTAACTTTACAGCCACTAACATAAACATGCAAATTTTTCTAAATTTGTGCCGATCTTGTCTCAATTCTGCTGTAATCTTCATTGGAATTTTGTTTCCTTAAGGCTGCACTGGGCCGGTATAATGTAAAACTATTGAAATCTGTTTTTGTTCCGAATTGGCCATTAGCCCTTCATGATAAGTCAAAATGGCTCGTACTCTGCCCACATGGGTGTGGCACTTGCCCGTATGGGCTGGACACGAACCATTGTGACCAATCAGGGAGGGCTAATGGCCGATTTGGAATAAAAAACAGACACCTTACAGGGCCCCTATTTACATTCACCCTAATAAGCGAGCAATCAAATGGTTTGGTGGTGCAAGGGTGCGCAGCCTACATACCAGAAAATGTAGCAGCAAAGAATCAGCAGCTGCGTGAGTGCTAAACTACTTGCAGCAACATTTTCACATTTCCTTGACGCAGCAATGTTTACACAATCTAGTGTCTGAAAGCAGTGATGAGCATTTGTTGAAATCGCAAATGCTTCCACTGTGCACTGCACCAGTACTTTTGACAAGTGCTCAATGTAAAGACAATGCCAATGGGAACTGTGTCTGACAAGAGCTGTCTTTAAACACACCCTCTTCTGATGGACTGGCCCGTCAGTCTGTGCCAACAGCTACATGTCTGAAAGTGGCAAACTGATATCATGGTGACAGTGTTCTCGGGTGGACAAAACTCTCAAAATGCAAACTAGAAAAGACTTCGAGGCAGTGAAGCTAGCATGCACACGCATGCGCACGTGTCAAACAATGAACTCAATAGCTTCCTGGCAGGGGCCTTCAAAATGGGGACGGCAACAACGACGATCCCGTGCCTCAATCTCTTGGGTGCCTTGTGACTGCGTGCTGAGGCACGTTTAAAAACTACGCATGACCGAACCAGGTGCTGACTCACTGCTTCGTGTGAAGTAATCCCACTCTTCAAACTTCTACGTATGCACCTCTCATTGTGTTATCAGTCAGGGTTATAAACCATTTATGACCTTCCAGATTTTTTCCAGGAGCAGCTAGGCAGCAACAAACAGAAAGAAAGGCAGGTTCCTCACTGCCTTCTAAAGGATAGATGTTGAGAGTTTGAACAGTGGAACATTAAATTACAAAGCAGAGTGATTTCTATGAGTTTCAAAAAGACTCTAGTTTAAAAAGAATAAACTGAAAGAAACAAAGCTGCTGAGGCTGAATTCCTATTGGCTGTGGGCATAAAATAGAAAAAAAGATGCATTTGTAAAAACAAATCTCAAATGCTGACTTTGTAGTGTTTGTTGTCTTACTTTCGTATACCTTTGCATGATTTCCATCTGCTTGCAAACAAGGATGCAGCGAGGTAATTAAAATAGACAATTTCAAGATTGCACAAACTGCAGACTACACACATAAGGTCAGTCTTTCATTTGAAAATTGTGGAAGAAGGAACAAGTGTTGCTTTACATGCATAAATGCAACTATTAACATGATTGTTTAAGACGTGCTAAAATGCTGCAGAAAAAATTTAAGCTCACGCGATTTATTTACTCCACTGCAGACTAAATGTAAAACGCATACTACTGTGTATAATATGAAATTAAATAAGCTGTAATTAATGAAAGAAAAAGTGCATTAGTCTTTAAGAATATTACAGAAGAAAACAAAAAAAGCATTGCAGGCATGTAAATGCGCCTAAGAGACAAGGATGAAAGAAAGGACAAGACAAACGAATCACACACTTTCAACTGATTTATTTACACACCTGCAATCCTGAGCCAAATTGTTCAACTAGCAAGTTTTGCCTTGAATGGAGTCAACATCATTATGTTATCATGCAATGGAAAGCAAGCAATCCTTATTGTATGTGCAAAAATTATATTTAACTGGGCTCCACATAAAGAGAATGAACCTCAATACAGTAAGTGAATTCACCGCAAGCCAACAAAAGAAATAATAAACATCGCCATCAGGGTGGTTGATATAGCTTTATAGCTTTTGTTACCTCAAATTCTAGACATGCATCAACAGAGTGCTTGTAACTGTCACACTGTTGTCTCCATATGGGCACATCTTAATTTTTTGCTACCGAAAGCTATGCAGCACAAATAGACCAATCTTACCACGTTCATTATGCATGCACTCCTGTAATGCCAGTGCCGTTAAGCTTGTAGTCTTTGCTGCTTTCCTACTATGCTTGCGTTGAAGGCAAACTTGCAAGAAATGCTAAGGAAAATGCCATTTGGATATTTTGCAGCAAACATTAGTTAGACATGAGGGGATGCACCTTCTCAATCAGCACTGCTCCTTTCATAGAGTATATTACAGTGAAGCTGCTAAGGGCAACTTTACCCATTACCGTGTCCGCATGCAGAAAAAAATCCAGAAGATAGTGCAATGCCAGGTTAACCCGTGGCAGAGGTTATGCAGGCGTTAAGCACTCTCTATGCGTGGGCCGATCCCAAAGATAGTGCAAGGCCAGGCCAACCCGCGGCGAAGGTGCAGTTCGCCATTAAAGGGCCCACATACACAGCTCCGTTGGTCATCCTTTTTCACAGAGTGGAAGGGCATCGAGTTTTTTTCATCTTGACTTCCCTGCTGGAGGACTACACAACTTTGTCGAGATTTTAAAAAAAATCATGCTTCTTGCCATAGTTTTTTTTTTTTTTTTCAGCCAGTTAATAGATACTACAACTGCTGGCATCCCTTGCCGCAACAGTGGCATAGTGTAACTTGTGAGAATGATCTATTAAAGAGACATTAGAAAAATCAGAGGCCTTAATTTCAAAAAGGCCTTAATGTCATCAACCTGAAACTAAATCCTTATCTGTCCTTGTTGTATTTCTTGCGATGTCTCAGTGCGTATGGCATACTGTTTAGCATGAGGTCGTGGTTTCAACTGCTATCCTTAGCAGCCACATTTTGATGGGTGTGGAATGCAAGAAAGCTCGGGTACCAAGCTTTGGGTTGTCTGTCCAAAAACTCCCAAGTGGCCAAAAGTATTGCAGGATGCTCTGCCACGCTACTCACAGCCCCGTGTTATCTCGAGTAAACTACTCTCAATCTTAACAGCGAGACAACTTCCGGCTAAAATGGGATCAGCGAATTGTGGCACTTATTTTTTTACTCCTCCTCTTTCATGGGTACCGCATTTGTTCAAAAAAAAAATTTATTTTATTTTAGCAGGAGACAAGTTCACAACAGCGTATCCTGCGACTCATTCAGCAACTAGAGGCCAGCCTCTTTCTTTTATCTTCCCATCTCAAGCGCTCTCAACGGCTTGTTGCTCTCATTTATGTGTGTGCCAGTGCGCTGGCCGGCCAAGCACAATCAGTCTCATCTGCAGCAGCACACGTCTTGGCAACCGCACCCCCTACCCCTCCTTCCCAACACTGAGCTGTCGAGGAACGTCCCCTCAGCCATGAGATATACATAGAAATGCCGCTGTCACGCTTGTGTTTTGAACCACGTGCTGTGGAGTGAGTACTTGCACAAGGTATGTGTAGCTGCCATAAAGGTGGGCCGCTCTCTGGCTTCAGACAGGGGGCACTGCGGGGGCAAAGTGCATGCTCTGTGTCTTGCAATCGAGTAGACAATTTGCTTGGAACTACTAAACTTGCTGTTATGTGCAACACGTTATGCTTGCCACAAAACATCGCTCGAAAGGAAACTGTACAATGTAATAGAGAGTCAGTTTTTTCTAGACATATCATTTATGGTCAGATTTCCATCATCCCATAGATGCTGCTCGTAGATGACCTGTTTTGTATTTTGTACAATTGAGCAATTTCTTTTTTAACAGTATGGGACCCACAGCTCCTCCCACATCTTACAAAATTACACGACTGTGCAGTGTTTGCCTCTTTATATGCTCTCACGAAATGTTCTGCACCCCTTGAACTACACCCATGAGAAAATACTTTGCACATGTCATACGTGTTTGCCAAAATACAGTAAAAAAGTGCAGTTCAATCTGTTCATGTTCGAATTTATGTTCATATTACATGAGCAAATCCCGCCGGCTAGCCTTAAAGGCTCTGTGAAGAGCTCTGTCGGCAAGAAAAAATTCCCATAAAGACAAGCAAAATGAATGACATAGAAACATAATAACAATAATGCAAGACGATTGTTTTGAAGGTGTGTCAGTCTGTGTCAACCACTAGGTATTTCTTACGAAGCTCAACAATTTGCACCTCTTAAATAGAGCATTAAGACAGTCACACGTCCCAGAATATCTTCCAAAATACATGAAGAGAAAAATGGTTCACAGGAAGATGGCGACAAAGTGATCAAGCTAACGTTTTGACAAGGTGAATGTCTTCGTAAGGGACACAAGTCGATTATTCCAAAACCCTGATAACTTCGTCTGCTTCTTTCTGCATTTTTCCTAGACTAAAGATTGCATAGTCATCTCCTCAATGGTTACAAAAAAACAATGCCTTCTGATTTACGGACTTCACCAGTCACGAGGTAATGCCAGGAATGTCTTCAAGCATATAAGTTATCTCGCACACCCTTGTAAGGTTCTCTACTGCTCACAAGGGTTCTCTCACAAGGGTGTTGCTACATGTCAACACAGCTTTGTCGACAAGCGTATAAATTCATGTTATAGTGCCAACACAAAGCACCCCAGCCACAGCGCCTGGGAGAATATAGCCTGTTCCGCACCCTGTTTGTCTTTTTATTCTTCCGGCACTAAAATCGTCTTGCCGGCTCCGTCATCCAGTCATGCGAGGTGTTTTGCATGCCCCAAATATGGTCAAAGACCATGCGTCTCGATGAACAAGGGTCTCGATGCACAGGCGAAGCAGCGACGAGGCGGCACTGCTGCCAGCGACTCGCAAATCAAGACAGAGCGGTTCAGCACGTAAGGAGTTACGTAGCACGGTGTAAACTGAAGAAAAATAAATTAATATTAGCGACCGCAATGACCTGTTCGCGATGACGTACATACGTACGCTCCAGGGACGTCACGGCAGCCCGGGGGTTGCCGAAGCGGTCGCGGCACTTCAGATGGCAAGCAAGCCCCGTGCAGTCAATCGACGTGCTACCCAAAATATTTCGAAGCATATATATATATATCCATACACGACGGTGTGACAACGGGTCAGCCGCGTTTCCGGATGACCGACCTTCGCGACGCAGCAGGCCGCACAGGGGACAGACGAGGCCAGTGAAGCGAAAGAGCGTGCGAATTTTTCTTCTCCGCTACCGCTAAGGCCATAAATAATGAAGTTGCCAACTGTGTACCGTACATACTGCACGGCGGCGAAAGGAACATTTAAATAACGGACGCATCTGGAACCGTGCCCGCTGCCAAAAAATAGCCCACGGAGCTCGTTCAAGCCGCCTCCGGGTGAAGCGAATGTTTATTTGTACGAGCGATGGCATAGTGATCTTGAAAGGGTGAGCTAGGTCAACACAAACGATACCGCAACGCCCGACGAGGCGCTCCGCACACCTCCGCTCGACAGGGTTTCCTGCTAAAGTGTGGTCATTTAGCGGGCGAAATGAGCGCTGCCACGGCCATAAGCTCAACGAGGAAAGAGAAAATGAGTGCACGAACAACTTCGCGCGTCACATACCTTGCCGTTTTCGCGAGTGGCACACGGTGGTAACGCGAACAAGACGCACTCGCAGACAGACCAGCGGCGTCCCTGGGCACCGTCCGAAAGTAACGACATTTATCCCGGCAAGCGGTTCACTCGTGGCGATGGGTCTCGCGTCCGTTACAGGCACACACGCGCACTCTGTCGAAGCGTCGACGATCCTTGAACGCCGCAAACCACATACACTTTCACAAACTCGTCCCAAGCGCCACAGTGGGCACAGGCCGATTACGTATACGCCACTCTGAGAACTGCGAGCCGCCGCTGAGCATTGTTAATTTCCCTATGTAAAACCAAAATATCCCTAGCCGTCGTATTTTGCCTTTGGTGATTCCTTGTTCGCTTTTGTTTCTACACTCAAATATTCCAGTGGACGTCCAAATTTTTTGAACATAAGTTTTCTTCGAAACGACTTGCAAAAAAGCTAAAGAATAGGCATTTATAACGTCACGTGGGCAGGCAATCAGGGGCATGGCCTACGCGGCCTAGGGATTGGCGCCCCTTGCAAAAGTGTGCGAAACACGTACATTTCCGAGTGTGCCGTAGTCCGTAGTGCATAGCCGCAGTGTACTGCAAGGTTTTATCGGCTGCGATCGCGACCTCACTCGCGAGGCTTTTATCTCGCCGTTTGTAAAACTCTTCCTTTACTTTATATTTTGTTATGCAGTGGCGCTGAAATGGGCACGCTTGCTCGAGCGAGACTCGCGCGCTGCGCGTGAGCAATCAGATGTGCAGAACGTGGAATCGTTTCTCGACGTGCCAGCTTACATCCACCGCTTTTCGCTGCGCCTGTAACAAGGCGCTGCTGCTTTGCTAGGCTTCGAGTCCAGTCGCTCACAGTACAAACACGCAAGGTAATCGGTTTCTCGATCGCGACGAGTTATCTACGGAGAAGTGTGTCGGTCGGTCGGCATCTGCTCGCTATAGACTTATCAACTGGATCTCGCTTGTAAGTTAATCTATAGTCGTTTGTTAGTACTTACTACGATGCTTCCAGGCTTGTGCAACCGCACTGGTGGGCTGCGTCGATCGGCCGGCGAACTGTGTTGCAAGGTCTGTGCTCGTCAGACGTGATGCTTTCGCTTTCGATGGGGTCTTGTCCAGTAATAACTCGTTATTAATCATGCATCGGCTCTTGTCGGACGTTATAAAACGGAAGGAGTTACGAAGAAAAACACTGCAGTTGCGTGTGCGAATATTCACCACGCGCTTTGCGCTACATAAATTTCGTCCATAAATATAATATTTTATGTCTATGGTCACATTCACGGTGGTATAATAGGAGAGGTGGCCAAACGGCGTATTGGGCTCTCGAGTCGCCATCGCTCTGCGTAAGGTGGCAGCAGGGGTAGTCTGGACCGATCCGTCCACTCCGCCCTACTTGAGAGAACGTAGCCGGCGGGCGTCGCAAGCATTCAAACTGTGTTTTTATATACTTCTCTATGACTTTTGAGAAAGAGCTCCGCAACATAGTGTCGTACACCAGAGAGATCTTCAATCACACTGAATAGTTACCGTCGCTTAAAACGGACTTTTCGCGTGACTTCAGTCGCGTCGTTTATTTCTTGTTTATTTGATTGTTTTATTTCTTTATTATTCAGGATACAGATTGCTTCTGAGAGGTATAATATGACTAATGCATAATTGTCAAATGAATCACGTCTGAAACGAATATCTTTTTGATCTGTTCAGGATCAAGTACATCTGTTTCTTCTTCCTTATAACACTATTAATAAAAAGTTCTTTATTAGCATGTACGACTGTGAATGAACAGTATTTACTCCCTCAAAAGTACTGTTGAGTATATATATACATATATATATATGTCTATATTTACCATTATTATTAATGAAAAACGTTCGGTCAAGAAATCATCAGTTTCCAAGCACGTTAACTACTGAAAGATTAAATTACTGGGACGGCAGGCTGATTAAAAAATAAAACTTCATCAACACTTTCTGCAACACCGCAATATTCCTTATACAAGCTTCAGCGTGCGCGATCTGTCTGCAGTGTGCATCAGTCCAAGTGAAGTACACTGCACTGCATCTGTAACGGGCGACCCAGCTACCACGTACTGCGTGTTTCACGCCGTTTCTGTTCCTCTGTGCTCAGAGTGGCTGGCCAAGGTCAGCCGCGAATACGAAGGCGCAGTGGTGCTGCTCTGTCTAGAGAACGGCCTATGCTCCCGTTGTTTACAGCCTCCAGCATTTCATAAGTGCGTGCTTGCCTGAAAGGAGGAGGACAGCTAGCTTCCTCCCTTGTCCCTCAGCCCTCTGCATTACACCATTGCGCACGACCATGTTTAGGTCTTCCGCTTGGATATGGGATATTTATGGCTCTCTGTCCAAGCTACACGCATGACAGCATGGGTATTTCTACGCACTATGTACAGTTAGAACAGTTGGAGCTGAACAAATCAGAAAACAAAACAATTGGTGACCGTGCATCAACAAAATTTAGTTACCATGAGGCGATCATAAATCAACCACGTCCATAAGCCCAATGCTACCCACAATGACTTGAAAACCAAATATTTTTTTACGCTGTACACTCGGCGGTAAAAATTTTCCTGCTTCCAGAAAAATACAGGTGCATCCCTTGCGATCGGCGCTCTGTGTCAGTCTTGTCGAGATTACACGCGCCGATTAGAAATATTAAGCTCCATAGAGCTTGATACACTTATTTTTGGGGGCAAGGCCAACAGACAGCCTCTATAAATTATTAAATTCAAAAACAGCATTTTAAAGCCAGAAAAATTGCGATAACAACCGAACTTTTACAGCACAGCGAAAGCTTGAGATGTGTGTCTTTGAGCGCATAAGCCCCTTTTGCCACCTGGCGACTGCTGTAGAAACTCGAGAGGTGTGGCGACATGGCTGGGGCGCTTGTTTGGCCACCTCTCCTATTCTGCCACCGTGGTCACATTAGATGCCGTGTCAGTGTCTACATTGGCTAGGGCATTTCGAAATGTCTGCCCGATGCAATTGTCTTAACTACCATCGTCATCATTTAGGTGACAGGCTCGCCATCTGTAGCATTGCCATCAAAATACTGGGGAGGTCAATCAAGGTGCAGGTTTGGGTTAGTTGGTAGGACATAATTAAACAGTGCAAAATTAGAACTAGGACACTAGCCCAACAGTTTGCTTTACTGTCCCTCTCATGCAAACAAACATGGGCACGTCACATCACAAAAAAAATCTTGCTGAACTATAGGCTGAAGACAATGACTTGCAATTGTAATGTTCATGTCACACAGTGCATTTTCTAGATTGCATTTGGCTCCACTGTACTTACTATCTGTGGAAGAGAGCCAATTCCTGTAGAGAAATTCTATCATGATCAAAAATGCGCCATGTCATACCTGTGTAAACCACCATTCATGTACGTAAACGAGAAGAAAGGGGTTAACCGAGGGGCTTGATTTTTATTAGTCATATCATAAGAAGCCAACAAACACTGACACCAAGGACAACATAGGGGAAATTACTCGTGCTTAATAAATTAAATAAAGAAACGATAAACTAATGGAAATGAAAGTAGATTAAAAAACGACTTGCCACAGGCCCCTACCTGTGGCAAGTTGTTTTTTCATTCAGTTTCATTTCCTTTAATTTATCATTTCTTTATTTCATTTATTAAGCACAAGTAATGTCCCCTATGTTGACCTTGGTGTCGGTGTTTGTTGGCTTCTTATGATATCACTCATGTACATGTGGCTCTGAGAAGTTTTGTTTTTGCAAGGAGAGTGGCATGTGCGACAGGGACATGAATCGTAATGATCACTTTGAGCAATGTCGAAGAGAGTTGCATGTGCCAATGATGTTGCAGCCAAGTCTGCCGAAAACACAAAATGTTCCCCTGTCTGACATTACACTTCTGCCAATTCTTTTAATGGATTCGGCCTACATTAAACTGTATTTTGTTCTCTCAACTTCTTGTAATGATTTACTAGTGCACTAATACTAAACATAGTGTCGTGCTATTAACCAGGTGCTCTGTCACATCAGCAAATTTTCGGAGACAATATGTACTTACAAGTGTGGAACTGATATGCATGTGTGTCTACACAGCACACCTTTCACTTTGGATGATATGTTTCTACAAAACCAGAATACTCACAAGTCCGTGTTTCGTTTTAATGCACACATTATATCCACTTCTAGCTGTTGTAGCTGACACTAAAAGCGGTTAAGACAGACAGGATATTTGAACTGATGAGCAGGTTAGTGCCCATAACATTAGTAATTAAGTGGTCATATTGCATAGGCACTACATTGTACAACCTCCATTGCAAGCTGAAATTGCTCGCTATGACTTTTTTTTTTTTTCAAAAAAAACTTCAACATGAAATGTTGTTGACCTGCAGAAAAAGACAATGGCTGCAGTTGAAACACTCAAGGTTCATTCAATTCGTCTGCACTTTCTGAACTAACTTATTGGGTGTTTCACCAGTTCAACATGATGGCAGCAGCACATGGCTATTTGTTTCACCCAATGCAGACATTGTGCATGGCAAGATGACAGCATTTCCTGCCACTCGTTGGAGAGCTAGTGCAGGGCTCGTGGCAGTGGTATTGTGCTTGTTCTGCACGACTAAGAACCGGCACTGAACTGGCAGGAACTAGTGTGGGGTGAATTGATTGAACTTTAATAGCACACCGCTTAGTAGTGTGACATACTGAAAGAAGTTCTGTGGCAGATGTGGAAGATCACAAAAGCATCTGTCCTGTAGCCTGCTGCATACTGACCTATAAGCCACAACTTTTATACATTACAAAATTTAGTGCCTTTGCCTGACAAAAATTCATGGTGCGGCTGTCATTGCAAAGTTGACAGTTATGTGTATACTGTGCAAGGCAAATGTATGTGTAGGCTCTTCTTGCATGCAACTGCTGCACAGTGGCTGCCGCTGCTGCCTTTGATGTTAAATGTGCCATAAGCACGAGCTCCCTCAGACAGCCTCAAACTTGGAAGTAAAACTCACCGTGGACGGACCGGCTATGCTGGACGAATTCCCAATGCCGTTAATGTTGAAAGAGATGATGAGCATGCACTTTGTGGAGCTGCAGAATTGCCTAGCCTTTTTTCGGTTGTGAAGATTCACAACAAGCAATTCTTGACACTTGCCCATTCATGTACAAATGTTTGATAACCAAAAGTAAGCCTGGTGTCCAAATGCGAGCACAGAAAGTTGTGACGACTGGGACATAGGAGCAGTTCGCAACAGTGCCAACGTGATTGTCTGCTGCCCACAAGGTCGTGAATTTGATTCCCAGCCACATTCTGGTATAGTAGAAATGCAGAAATACTCGCTTGGCCGCACAATAGGTGTGCATTAAGAAACCCCGGGTGGTCAAACTTATTCTGGAGACTGTGGCCCATGTGTTGCTTATGGATGATAAACCCAATCACGTGATTGCTTGTCTGATGGATTAATTGATTGAGTGATTGATGATTACATGACATTTCACAATTTTTGTTCATATCCCACATATTCCTTATAGATGTTAAATCTTATATTGTTTGATTGATAGTTTTGTTGCTTAATCAATCAATGGCAGTTTACAGTTTATTTGCTTCCTTGTTGCCTTGAGCTGTGTGCTGTTGCTTGGTGTGCAGGTCAAGTCAGCAGCCATGTCCTCAAAGGAGCCAGGTGGAAGCCAACCGCTGGGTGCAGTGCCAGCCGTAGGTATGAACGTCTTGCGCCGCCATGCTCGGCACTTCCTGGAGCATGGCATTGAACAGGTAACTTTTAAACATGCGCATACACTGTTCTGGGGAACAGCAACACAAGGCCAATTCATTTAAGCTTCATTACATAGTGTAACAGACACAGGCAAAAAGATTAGTTAATACTGGCACCATGTTTTAAAAGACCCTTCTTCATGAAATTAAAAAAAGAATTGTTCTGCATTCAAATTCTGTATTCTGTCATGCATGACTTGGCTCAGATACCTAAGGAAATTTTTACTTCTTGATACATTTTTGAGCATTCACATTTATTCTGTATGTTGTGGCCTAACTACTACTGTGTATTCATGATAACTGTACTTCTGTATATATGTTCACTTTATCTTTGTGTTCTGTATAAGTTTTGTATACAGTTGAACCTCGATATAACCATGTCAGTAAAATTGGCACCTTACTTCATTATATAGTTAATTTCGTGAACATAGCTAAATTTGTTATGATAAAATTATATCTTTTACTCAAATAAGTAGTTGCCAAAGAAATTTTCTGAACTGAAAGGGGCCATAAAATTTTCCGAATTACTGGGCAATTGAAAAAAAAAAACAAGTTTCAATGAGAAAAAAATTTATTTTGTTTAATTTGAAGGTTACAACCAAAGCTATGCTTTCATGTTATGTTGACGATGAATTCACATTGGCATTGTGAAGCGAAGCCTGCAAAGCTTTAGCAGCCACTCCACTGCTGTGGCTGATAGTGTCATTCTCAGTGGGACAATGCTATCAAGAAAAGTGCAGGCAAATGGGCGCAAGCACTTTTGTCTGCCTTTCAATGCATCTTTGAAACTCAAGATTAAGCAATGTCCAGCATTAAGTGCATGCGAAGACAGTGGACATAAAGCCACAGCCATCTCGGCTTGCCGTACTTTTGCATTCGCCGCAGATTTCCTGCAAGGTAGGGCACGCAAGCCCCATGCGCACTCAGCTGCGCTGGCTGCGATACGCAGTGGAGGGCAGACTTGAGATGGAAGCTCGTGTGTCACGCCCTGTTGCTGTGCCCCCCTCCCCCCCCCCCCCCGCCTCGTTAGCGTGCACTTGACCATGTGACCATCGTTTGGTTGCTGCCCACCACCTCCCCTAGCTTTGGCAGAAAGACGGCGCACATGAAGCTACCACCCTTCTCAACTCGCCTATGCACGCTTTTCCTCACACCCACAGCATATAGCACACGAGGTGCAATAGGATTTCGTCGCACTTGGACTTTAGACAGAAAACAAATGCAAGATGGTTTAGCTGCAATGTTGCTCAGCTTCGGCGGCGGCCGCTCTCTGTCGCACGGCCCGCAATCTGAGAGGTGTGTTCACAAGCAGCCATATGTAATTAAGGAATTTGACCATCTGTGTCTGTGGAAGTTTCCATTTACTCCCTCGCTATTCCTTCACAGTGGCAGGAAAATTTCTTCGTTATTGAAGTTGTGTATAAATGCACTTAATCATATTAAAGTTCAATATACATGGTGTTCTATAGACAAAAAGTTATGAAAAGGTAAATACTTCTCTATATTGAAAATTGTATTATAGCCTTGAAGTTTACTATATCGAGGTTTAACTGTATAAAACATTCCTGCCTCCAATTTGTCTTTCTCGTCAGGTGCTTTATCACCAAACCACAGCATGCACAAATGCAAAGGAAATAGGAAAAGGATGCAAACACACTCGTAATGAGTACAACATGAAGACATACAGAGACAGAAGAGCGGACAACCCAAGTGCCAACTCGCAAATCTAGTTTTATTATGCACACACTCGAGTTACCAGCAAAGAACTAAATAGTGTAAACTGCTATTGTGCGCTACAGCACTAACTTCAGTACATGTCTAGAAGTGCTGACTAATGGACTTGGTTTATTTAGAAAAGCAGTTGCGAGTTGGCATCTTTTTGTGTCACTTTGCCTATGTTGTCTTTGCTCACTCTGGAGTTTTTCCACAAATCATTGACCCACCCAGCTTTCGCTCCTATCCCAGTTCATCAGATGTACGAGCAGCCATCTGCCTACATTATCACCAGGTTTGGCTGGTTGTGAGCATTAGGATGGTAAGAAAGAAACAGAGTCAAGCAAATGGAATCACTACGTCATAAAGGCCCCGTTCAAAGCAAGGCTTTATGGACTCGTCTTTGGAACAAAGCAGCAGTAAACCTCGTGCACAAGGAAACGGACATTTTCAGCTTGTCCCATTATGTTCTTTTCCTTGTGTGCTGTGTTTACTGCTGTTTTGTTGCAGCAACTGACCCAGCTGTCTACATTGTTATATGACCTCATCATGTTCCTCGGTGTTCATTGCCTCTTGCCACTTGTTTGAGTGCGCATGCGTCTTGCTGTGACCTGCAGGTTCTCCCAAATGCACTGGTATCAAAGATGGTGCAGCGAGAGGGTGATGCATTGCGTGTCAACAATCAGCTAGTGCCGCTGGCACGGAATGCCTACCTGGTTGGCTTTGGCAAGGCCGTCGGGGGCATGGCGAATGTCATGCAGACACTGCTTGCCGAGCATCTGGTCGAGGGCATCGTCAGCGTGCCAATGGGCACTCGGCAGATAGCGGCCAACATGAACCGCCCGTGCGTACCGATGGAGTTCTGATGTCCGATTATGGTGCAAATTGCTTGCAATGCCAGGGGTCATTTTTCGAGTGCTGTAAAAGCACCTATGTAGTAATGCTTTTGCAAACTCGAGCTACATTAACCGTGACATGGGTGTGCATCGTTCATCCTTGCTTTTGTGCAAGTTTGTATGCCTCTGCTGGCAAGCTCCAACCTGCCCGAAAACCTGTGCCACCACCTGTGACCACCTTAAACATACTGCGCTCTTTGAGGGGCACACTTTTTGAGCGACAATTGTCCTCATGTTATGATGCACTTTGTTTCAGTGAACCTGCAGTGTACCCTACATTGCTTTACTGTTTTTATGGCTGTATATAAATAATAATTGTCTCAAAGAAATTGCCAGATGCATACTTAGTGAAGATGAGATATATGGGCTTGTTTTTACGCAAAAAGTTCACCATGAAAGGTATGAAGCTTCTTATATGTTTCAGGCTGCAATTTGGTTCTTTGCTGCACAGTGATAACCACCATCATTGTTATTGTGTTTACCTTCTAACCAGACTTATTGTGCAGAAACCTAAAAGTGACATATACATTTATGAAAAGAGACATTGGTATCCATCCACATGTAGTATAAAGGTATGGAGAAGACACTGCTGGCTTCCTAACATAAATCTACGGAAGAGAAGTGCAGACAAGACTGATGAGACATGTTTTTGAAAAAGTGCACAGCCAAAGTTGCCTGCTTTTTTGATCCACACAGCTGTGGAGAAAATTCATTGGCAGCCTTTCTGCTCATTCTTGGAGTTCACTGAACACATAACCAAATTACTTGCATCTCAGTGAATCTATGTACACATATTTCTGGCCAAACAATACGAAACCGAAAGGCGGTGAACTTAAGAATGCATAGGAAACATTAGCTGTCGAAGTAATCGTTGAGGAGGAATAAACTTAACATGACCTTCATGGGCCATGTTTTGTGACGCCCGATTTCATTTACTGTTCTTCTTGCCCTTGATCATTGGCTCAGACATGACTCTCATGCCGCTGTGTTGTGATAATTGCCTTAATCGGCCACTTAGCATGATAAGAAAACAAGTGAAAATGAAAGAAACATTACAGTACAGGCCAATATCCTTAATTAAGATAAACGAAAATGAAAGCAGAAGAAAAGGCAATCTTCTGCACGGGAGAAGCCAAACCCTCAACCTTCGCATGGCATGTGTGTGATGCTGTACGAATTCAGCTGCAGCAAAGGGTGTCCCCCTAGGTATTGTTTAAAGCGAAGCTTTCTTGGCCTGCTTTTCTGGGGTTTGGTGTGCTGTTGTTGCCGTAATCTGTCTCGCCAAGTAGAGATTCTGAACAAACAAAAAATTATGCGTCTTATGGTCGGTTTTGAACCTGGGCACTCCAGCAGAGCCACGTATCCATTTTGTCACAAATACATGCATAGAAAGAAAAACACCATTTCTGGCTTCCCATATGCAAGCTAGTGCTTCATGACATCGCACATGAGTTGCATTTCATAGCAACCATTCACTTACAAAAGTAAGAGAGCGCACTGTCCTAGCTCACAATGAAGATAAAAGCTTTACATCTGATAAAGGGGCCCATGCAACAGCACCATCATTCATTCAAGACCATTTCGCTGACTCCCAATTTGGTTGCAAAACACGTTTGTTGCTGAGGTCTGCTATGTGTCTCTCATCTTGATGTACCATTTCATCTTGCCAGCTCACCAGAAGCTTTGTTTACCCTGATTGCCACAGCATGTGGGATCCGCATTATTATTTTGGTTATTTATGCACATGCATTTAAAGCCTAGTCCAGGAAGTGTTAGGCAGGGCCACTCATGGGTATAGTAGTGGATGTGAAACATTCATCATCGTCATCACCAACCTATTTTTATGTCCACTGCAGGATGAAGGCCTCTCCTTGCGATCTCCAATTTACCCCTGTTTTGTGCTAGCTAATTCCAACTTGCATCTGCAAATTTCCTAATTTCATCACCCCACCTAGTTTCCTGCCGTCCTCAACTGTGCTCGCCTTCTCTTGGCACCTATTCTGTAAGTCGAACAGTCTACGGTTATCCGCCCTACACATTACGTCGCCTGCGCAGCTCCATTTCTTTCTCTTAACGTCAACTAGAATATCGGCTATCCCCGTTTGCTCTCTGATCCAGACCGCTCTCTTCCTGTCTCTTATGTTATGCCTAACATATTAGAGTGCGGCTCTTAAGCGCTCATTCCTGCGGTGAGCGCCGGTGTTGGCGTAATCAAGGGAACGAGCACAGCAAAAGATGAAAGCCAACGCGAAGCACAGTGGGGGATGAAAGACGCAAGGAGGAAAGTGGAGAGGAGGTTGCAGCGGAACCATGAGGCGGATGGTGGAGGAGGGTGTGGCAAAACTGTAAGAAGAAAAGCGCAGTGCGGCGATGATGGCTACGAGATGGCGCCAAAATAGCATGCGTCGTCTGAGAGGCCTGTTGGCAGTGGCTGCTGTGAATTGCGCCCACGCGCTGGCTCTTGCAATCTCCAGATTAGCGAGGCAGCACTTTGCTGCATTTGCAACGTGCCGCACGAGACAGATTGTCCGTACTAGCCAATATGTCGCGAAATTAAAACAAGTATAAGCTGTGCTCAAATTTCACATCGAGGAGTATCGTAATCATCGGTTAATGTTTTGGTTCAACCGCCCTTTGCGCGGCCCTTAATTTGTTCTCGAGATTCTTCGTTAACCTCCAAGTTTCTGCCCCCTATGTTAGCACCGTCAGAATGCAATGATTGTACACTTTTCTTTTCAACGACAGTGGTAAGCTCCCAGTTAGGATTTGGTAATGCCTGCCATGTGCACATCAACTGATCTTTATTCTTCTGTAAATTTCCTTCTCATGATCAGAGTCCTGTGTAAGTAATTTACCTAGATTAACATCCTGTACAGTACAGACTCTAGAGGCTGAATGGCAATCCTGAATTCTTGTTCCCTTGCCAGGCTATTGAACATTATCTTTGTCTTCTGCATATTAATCTTCAACCCCACTCTTACACATTCTCAGTTAAGGTCCTCAATCATGTTTCGTAATTCATCCTCAGTGTTGCTGAACAGCACAATGTCATCTGAAAACCAAAGGTTGCTGAGATATTTGCCGTTGATACAAACTCCTAAGCCTTCCCAGTCTAATAGCTTGAATACTTCCATGTATGCAGTGAATAGTATTGTGTAGAATGTGCCTCCTTGCCTGACTCCTTTATTGAGAGGTAACTTTCTACTTTTCTTGTGGAGAACCAAGGTAGTTGTGGAATCTTTGTAGCCATTTCTAAAGATACTCACGTATGCCTCCTGTACTCCTTTATTACAGAATGTTTCTGTGACTGCTGGTATCTCTACTGAATGAAATGTCTTTTCGTAATCTATGAAAGCCATATAGAGATGCTGATTATACTCTGTAGATTTCTCGATTACCTGATTGATGACACGGATGTGATCCATTGTGCAGTATCCTTTCCTGAAGCCAGCCTGTTTTCTTGATTGACTGAAGTCAAGTATCGCCTTTATTCTATTAGAAGTTATCTTCATGAACATTTTATACAATACTGAAAGTAAGCTAATGGGCCTCTATTTTTCAATTCTTTAACTTCTCACTTCTTATGGATTAGTATAATTTATGTTGGCATCCTTCCAGCTCTCTGGTATACTTGAAGTCCTGAGGCACTGCGTATAAAAGGTCGCAAGCTTTTCAAACATGATGTCTCCTCCATCTTTGATTAAATCAACTGTTATTCCATCTTCTCCTGCCACTTTTCCCCCTGGTCATGTCTTGCAAGGCCCTTCTAACTCCATTGCTAGTTATAAAAAGAGCCTCTGTATCCTGTTCCTCACTACTTCGAATAAAGGTAGCGTGGCTGCTCTGGGTACTGTACGGGATAGTATAGAATTTTCAGCTGCTTTAGCTATATCATCGAAATTGGTGATGACATTACCCTGCTTATCTTTTAATGCATACACCTTCCCTTGTCACCCGCCGTGGTTGCTCAGTGGCTATGGTGTTGGGCTGCGGAGCACGAGGTCGCGGGATCGAATCCCGGCCACGGCGGCCGCATTTCGATGGGGGCGAAATGCGAAAACACCCATGTACTTAGATTTAAGTGCACGTTAAAGAACCCCAGGTGGTAAAAATTTCTGGAGTCCCCCACTACGGCGTGCCTCATAATCAGAAAGTGGTTTTGGCACGTAAAACCCCATATATTATTATTATTATTACCTTCCCTTGTCCTACGCCAAGTTTTCTTTTCACTTATTTCATGCTGTGCCTATTTCTTAATGCTTCCTCAATCTTTCCGCGGTTATAATTTTGAATATCAATGAATGAATGTGTGGTGTTTATTGGCGCAAGGGCCAGGTATGGCCAAAGAGCGCCAAGCCAGTGATTTTTGAATATCCTTTACATTCTTTAGAAATAATGTGAACCATTATTAAGCCGCAACTGCCACATAGTACATTATCTTAGGAACAGGTAATAGGCCTGATGCCCGTCTACATTACCTCAAGGCGGCATGGCCGTCCCATCGATAATCCTCATCCGCATCATCAGTAATATTACAGATGAATAAAAAACTGCCACTTTGCTACTTGCTCCTGTGCTTTCCTTGGCTTCATTCTAGCTGTTTACTCTATATGGTTGTTACTAAAAATCTGGCCTTACAGTCAGCTTCGCCACTCTTGTCATTCATACTTTCACTGTGATTTGAAGATCGCAGCTAACCACACTATTTTATACTCAGTGTTGCCATTTTAGCGATTTTGTCACTAGATTTAGCTACATTCTTCTTGTCTGTTTAGTGAGATATGTTTCAATTTAGTGACCCACGACTTTTTGTGACATTTTAGCAACTTCGAAGTTAGAAATGTTGTTTCAAACATAGCCAACCAAAAATTACTCGAGGAGCGTGTTACAAGCATGAATGCCCCATTAGCCTCCGTAGAGGATAATGTTGCTACACTTGAAACTCGGCAGGAACCTGCTCATATCCGAGGCATTATTACCAAGACCACGAAAAGAGAGAATGCATCTGGGCAATCTTGTCTGGACGATTTCGAGGACAGGTCAAGGAGAGGTAACTTGATTTTCTATGGTACTGCTGATAGTACCCCTGAAACTTGGACGGAAACAGAAAAAAAAGCTTGTTCAATTCTTGTGCAATTTTTTGCGCTGCAATTACCCGTGGAGGGAATTGAGCGTGCGCATAGCTTAGGTGCCATTATAAATAACAAATGTCGATAAGTGGTAGTGACACCGGCATCATTTAAAGTAAAGGAAAACGTATTAACACAAAAGAAGAAACTGAAAGGATCTGCAGGATCTGCATTCACAAAGAGTTCTGTCGGGCAACTAGAATGACTAAGAATAAGTCAATTGCATTTGGGAAGTCCTCCAGTCAATTGTGTCATCTCAAGTACAACAAATTGTTCATCAACAAAACGTGCTACGTATATTGCTCTCAAACCGATACTGTTTACGAACTTCAGCGGAACAGTATTGCTACGGCCAGTGGAAATGTAGGCAGCAGCACAATGCATTTCCCTGCGAATACCCCATCCCACGTTTCGAGTTAGCATCGCGCGGCCGTAAAAAATAGGCATGACAGCGATTACTCTGTGCTGTTCACTAACATCTGCTCAATCATGAATAAGCGTGATACCCTGTCTGCACTGAATGACCCGTGTAATGTAGGTATTGTTGTTTTAGTCGAGACATGGCTTTCTGATAAAATTGAAAATTGGGAACTTTTCTCGTGCAGTAAGGCTTACAATATAAATAGAAATGACATTATAATAGAAATGACCTTATGGAACAATGTGGTGTTGGGACCTTGTTCGCTGTTTCATCTGATATTGACACTTTTGATATACACGTGCCTTCGCAGATTGAGTTCTTGTACTGTTGTATTCACATAAACAAGAAAGACGTGATAATTACCGTTTGCTATCAACCACCCGATAGCTCCTCCAAATTTCTCAATGAACTATTAGACTGTCTTAACCAAATCGTTGTTGAATATCCAGCAGCGCCAAAATTCTTGCTCGGTGATTTCAATTTCCCTGGCATTGACTGGGCTGGTGACTTCCCATCAGTGACTCTATCCTCATCCCAATGTTCAAGCTTTCTTTATATATGTTAGACCTTTGGCCTCACCCAGTTTGTTAAAGAGCCTACCCGTGTCACTGCAATTTCTTCCAACATCCTTGACCTTGTCTTCACCACATCTCCTGATTCAATTTCTTCATTATCAATTATACCTGGTTTAAGTGATCATTCCGTGATTCATTCTGCAATCCCCTTACGCTCGCCCCAACGTCTAAAATACTGTAAGAAAATTGGTGACTACAGTCAAGCAGATTTTTCCTCGATCAATAACAAATTACAAAGTCTTGCCAATTTCTTTTCTTCACAGTTCTGAGAAAGGTCTATCGCATAAAACTGGCTCCTTTTCAAAAATAAGGATGAAACAATAATTGAAAAAATAAATTCTGATTCACCTATTATCTCCATGCAGTCGGGCTCCTTGGCTTAACTTGTGTTTAAAATGGCTTCTTAACAAGAAAAACTCATTTTTCGACCCTTCAAGCTGTCTGGGGAGACCAAAGCAAAGGCTGCATACGTAGCTATCACATCTGAATATAAAATGGCCATCCGCTCAGCCAAGAATTACTTTTTTCTGATACCACATCTGCTCACAACTAATCCTAAGAAGTTTTGGAACGTTATCAACGTACGCAAACCTAAAGAAATTGTTCTGAAAACTGACGCTGGTTTTCCTGTCCTCCGTGAGCTTTGCTTAACGGTTTTTCACAACACATTTTCGCTATATTTTTCTGACGCTCTAATAGATACCTCACCGTCCGCACGTGCCTTTACGTACCCTGAGATGGAGCCGATTTCGATCGACTTTGGTGGCATATACAATTTGATTAAGAAAGCTCAACTTTCCTCGTTGGCAGGTGTTGATACCATAAATTAGAAATTCCTTAAGAGCACTGTAGCATATTCTTCTGCTTTCCTGTCATATATTTTTACACAGTCTTTGCAGAGTTCAACACTTCCGGACGACTGGAAGATGGTGAAGGTGATTCCAGTCCACAAATCTAGTGATATATATAACCCCTTAAACTACCGGCCGATCTCCTTAACTTCTATTCCATGCAAGTTATTAGAGCACCTAATCTACTGCAACCTCACTAGTTTTCTCGAGTCTAATAAATTTTTTGCATCACAGCAGCATGGTTTTCGTAAAAAATATTCTTGTGAGACTCAATTATTAACCTTTACTAATGATTTGTCTTCCGCTTTAGATCGAGCTTCAGTTAATGACTGCATCTTGCTTGACTTCGTAAAAGCTTTCGATACTGTCTCATATCGACTACTACTACTGAAACTTAGCACACTACATCTTGATTGTAGTTTGATTAAGTGGATTGAATGTTTCTTGCAGAATAGAACACAGTATGTTTCTATTAATGATCAGGACTCTAAATCATGCAATGTAACATCCAGTGTTCCTCATAGGTCAGTCCTTGGGCCTCTTCTTTTTCTCATTTATATTAATGACCTGCCTGATTCTGTTACTTCTAACATAAGGCTTTTTGCAGACGACTGCATTCTGTACCGTGTAAAAAATGTAAAGCAATGAGGGTGTCTCTAAAGATTAACCAGTTCATTTCTCAGGGCTATGATCTCAGTTGCCCTCTTCGTTTCGTCGACAGCTAAAGGTATCTAGGCGTCCATATCACTAATAACCTGTCATGACAGAAACATATCCACCATGTTATTAACAAAGGTAACAGTTCACTTGGTTTTCTTCAGCGGAATTTCTGCCTCGATCCCGTTCCATTGAAACTACTACTATATAAAACACTCGTGCGTTCTAAACTCGAGTATGCTTCACCGATATGGGACCCGTACACTAGTTGGTTAACACAGTCCTTAGAATTGGTTCGAAACCGCTCAGCTACATTTATCCTCTCAAACTACTATCGCTTAGCCAGTGTTTCGCATGAAGCAAAAGCCTGACCTACCTCTCCTTTCTACTAGACGTCGAATTTCCCGCTTATGCCTGTTTCATAAAATATACTACGCTGATAATTACCTAAAAATGACACTTTTTTCGCCTCCAAGCCATTTGTCATTCTGTATTGATCATCGAATGAAGGTTGGGGTGGCTCAGTGTAAAAGCAACGTATACCTCGAAGCCTTCATCCCCAAAACAAGTCAAGACTGGAATCGCCTTCCCGCCTCCATCGTCACTATCACAGATCATTATGTGTTCAAGTCGGCTATCTGTGACCGTGTGCTGCCTCATTAGCCATTTTTTTCTTTTTCCTATTGCCACTCCTCTCTGTAATGCCTGTACAGCCTTGAGAGTAAATAAATGAAATAGCCTTCCAGGATGCGCTTTTTTATTCAGCATCGACGTGTTAGTCGCCAGAATTGACTGTGCGCCAAGTGGGCGCTGCAGTCGAATGATGAAGCAAGTCTTCACAGGATTTACAGTGTTCTCACAGAATGCAAGCTTCTTTTTTTAATTTTTATTAAGCATTTAAGCAGGTCCTAATGCTCTAGTATCTGCACTCTCACTAAATATGTTCAATTGGCGGACATCTACAAATTTTATTGCACGTGAAATTTAGAACGCAGCTAGGGAATAAAAAGATGGACCGACTGTAGAAAGGCGTATACATAGGAGTGGCTGGGCTTGTTCACACGAGTCTGAACACATTGCTTTCTTATCGCATAGGTTTTGGACAGATCAGTTCTGTGAAGAGCCTTCAAGTAGACCAAGGGGCGGAATATAGTATTTGACCGGCATAAAGGTCATTACTTGTCTTTGTCATTTTAACATGTGACCATGTGCATCTTCCAGAATTTTTATATTCTTTGAGGAGTTCAAGAATTGCAAAATTTTCAGGGATAGTGTGGACCATGGGCCTTTGCATTGGAAAATCAGATTGCTTGTGTTCCCTTGAATTGTGCTGCCTTTGTAACCTCACAATCTGGGCTTAAACACCGCATTTCAGCTGTTATAGCCCATTGTTATGCCTGCATAATACCATTGACTCCCATTATTTTGACCTTGGTTAATTTTATTTTTCAGTTAACTCGAATGCACTAAAATGTCCTGACAAGAAACCATACCTTGCTATGGAAGGAAAACCCATTTAGTTTGAGCTGAGGAGCATGCTGCTTCGATTAATTCAACCCCTGCTGACTTCACCAGTGCCCTCTCATGCACGTAGTCATTACAACATGAGAACTTCAGTAGATGGCACTAATTCTTTCATTCCTTTCGATGATGATCCCTTTTTTCATCCCTTTTTTAATGCCGACAGCAGTGTTGAGGTTTGTGGGCCACTCACCGGTGTCGACAATGTCAGCAATATGACAGCCCGATGCCAAGACAGCGTTGAAACATGCAGGTGCTCTTCAGGGAACGCTGGTTGATTGCGCTTCAAGAGGAAAAGGCCAAGATATTGCAGGCTGCTTTTAGCATAGCAACAGATTTTAATTTGTTCATTCTGCTGCCATTTCCTTATTCAATGTTTCGGATAGTTCAACCAAAATTTTGAGGTGCTGCAAGGGTTGAATTAATGGGAGTCAACTGTAATTTACTAATTAAAAAACCCCTACACACTGCAGGTAAATTCACTGTTTATTCTTCACTCGCATGAACCCTAGACAAGCGTGAGACATTTCATTGAATGATTTACGCTATGCTAGCATATATATTAACGTGTTCCAAAATGGCTACATTACCTAAAATTTCCTCAAGAGTTTTAGTGACAATTTTAGCTACCTTGCAGCAGAATTAGTGGAACTTCAGCTACTTTTTGATCTCACTTTAGCAACATGCTTCAAAAAATTGTGGCAACGCTGTTGTACTTAACACACGTCCATAACATCTCTGAAAATTTTTTGTTCCTCCTCAAAACTGGCACTCTCTGCAGTGCCCACTAAAGAGACCACGGTAGGTGTTTCAGTCAATGACAGATGGCTGTGTCAATGCCATGCATGCTTTTCCTTTGTGTCCCAACAGCTGGGTTGTTGTCACTGCCTTAACCCTTGCACAAGTTCTGCATGATGCAGTCCTCCTTTCAATGCTATCTGCTGTCTAGGCTGCCACATTCATCATGTCAGCTCTGTCATGCAGTTGACCACTCACAGACTTGGGTTTTCAGAGCTCTGAATCTTCTTTAACAGTATGTAATACCAAGAGAAAGTCAAACTAGAATGCAAACTTCTTGCATTGCATATTAGCCGGTCGCTATGAGTGGGCATCATTTCTATCAACACTACCCTCCCCTGCGACCTCTCCCTCTTTCTGCTGTTTCATGCTGTGGTTTGCTGACCTATATTCCACCTTCCCACTTCATGGAAGCCTGGCCACCCCATGTTAGACAGAAAACAACAACACATTGTATGTTCTACTTCTAGCCCAAGTTAAGTTCGTTTGAAAATGTTGAACCGGCACTGCCCATTTATGGCTTACTTCATAGCTAAAGCATTCAATAGAGGCCCAGTCACAATTGTCTAGACTGATTGGGCAACCAGCTCTGCAGTGACAAGGTTGATTCACTGACAATGTTATGAACAGGAATGTGACATGTACGTGTAATCGTGTCAACATGCTTGTCAATATGCCTGTTTTGCTTGTGATAGGCTCTGGTGATAGCTCATTGATGGCCTTTTCTAGACTCGTGGAGAGATGACACGTAGACCTGTAGCTGTGCAGCATGCAAGCAAGCTCGTGCCACTGTCTCTGAACCTCTCTTAAACCCAGTGGCTACCACTGGATGTTTTAGGCATCTATTATTTATTTATGTGCCTGCTCAACCACTCCAGACAAGTATACAGTATACGATTCTGTCTGTACATGCCTCACATCGTTTACCCTGTGTTGCACAACAGGGAGATGCTGCCCAATCCTGAAGGCCCAATCAAGGTGCTGGAAGGGGCCAAGGACAATGTGGCAGATGAGAGGGCAGCAGCCGCAGCCACAGCAATTGTGTCCCTCATGAAAAAGCTCAAGAACACCGACATTCTCATTGTGCTCATCTCGGGTGAGGGCCTCCTAACTTGCACTTGGGCGCCTACTTGCTGAGGGCTTTGCAACTGCACGGGTGGCATCCACATTACGCCTGACCCCCACTCCAGACACACCCTTTACATCACAGTGTGTCAATCGAGCCCATTCTGTGCTTCCAGGTTTTTTAACCTCATCACTCCACGTAACCCTCTGCCACCCAGTTGTGTTTCCCTCTCCCTGAAATGCATCCAGTTACTCTAATAGTCCATCAGTCATCTGCTCTTCACTATTACCTCTTTCTAATCCATACCACTGTCTTCCAGTCGCGTTTAGTAATGTTATGCCTACTATTTTCTCTCTAACTCTGTTTCTGTTGAGGCTAACCTCAATATATTGAATACGAATATAACAAATTAGCAGATATAACAATGTAAATCTAATAATTTTCGTTCTCACATTAGCGTTAGTTAACATGCTTATAATGAATGTAGGACATAACGTAGATATTTTCGTGTCTGATGTGATTTCATTATAATAAGTGTTACATTCTATCCCATGTAATCTAAGATATCCGTGGACATCCCCCACAAGTCCGAATGTCATTAACCAGCGGCCGGCAACTACAAGACAAAAACAAGACCAGCATCACCAGGCAAAAACAATGCAATTTATTTCTGGCTCAGGAATATATAGAAAAAAAAAGGACGAGATAGACGCAAGAAATGGCCCTGGGCACATGCATTGGGAGGTCCTACTTGACATGGATTGTTATCTACAGAAACAAGGTTCCACTTATTCCATCACTCGTTGTGCTAGTCCTTAACTCCTTGGTTAACCTTTTTGCCCTCTAAGCTGCAGCCCCTTAAGTTAGTACTACTGGTAGAATGCACTAATTGTACACTTTTCTTTCCAAGGATATCAATCCTTGCCCCCCTTACTCAATGCCCGACAGGGCCTGTAAGGTGTTTTCTAAATAAAATAAATAAAAATAAATATAAATAATCGTGGCTTGATAGTGCCTTCCATTTATGCTATGACACATTTCTATTTCCTTGAAGGTTTCCTTCTCATGATCTGGCTCCAATGTGACTTCAGCACAGGTTAAACACGTTGACTATCAATCATGAACTCTTGTTCACTTGGCAGAGTATTCAACATTTGTCTTCTACACTTATCATCATCATCACATATTTTTTATGTCCACTACAGCCTCTTCCAGTGATTTCATTTTATGCCTACCAATTTGCTAATATCATCTCAAGTTTTCTCAATAGTAATCCGCAAACCTACCTTTTGACTCTGCCAGTTCAAACCCTCAGTCATTTTTTGCAAGCCCTCTCTATCGTTGCTGAACAGGATGATCTCATCTGCAAACTGCAGGTTGCTGAGATGCCTCCCATTGATCCTTGCGCCTAACCTTTCCCAGTCTAAGAGCTTGAATACTTGTTCACGTGTGCAGTGACCAGCAAAGAAGAGAATGTCTCTTCTTCTGACCATTCTGAATGAGCATCTCTTTCTCTCTTATTGTGAAGAATTATGTAGCTGTAAGATATCTAGATATTTTCTTGGACATTCCCAGAAATTAAATGCTTCTCTTTGGTTCCAAGGACTCCAAAAAATTACAATGCTCCCACGTATTGACACTCGTTTTGGTTCCATTGAGTATTGGTACCATGTTCATGCTGGTACAGCCACACCTCATTATAACAAAACTTGTTGCATAAGTGAAAGGAGAGTCATTATATCCTACATTTGTTATAAGCATATACTTTGTTACGTGCTGGTATCAGTGAAAAAACATTGCAGATTTACTTTGTTGTATCTGATAATTTGTTATACTAATTTGTTGTAGTTTGTTGTATCAAGGTTTGACTGAGTCCTTGCACGAGGTTTCACAATAGGCCCCACGTTTGCGCAAAGTTTGCATTTGGCTAAGTTTGCACATTTGAGGGATTAAGTTCCTTACTACTGGGTCCATTATAAATCAGTGCGAGCAGTTTATTTGGTTCAATGCATGGCCTGCACTTACAACATGCGCATGTTGCCTTACTTAATATGCTAGTTGTGAGTGAGCATGTCTGGTGTCTTCTTCGTCCCCATCTGTCATGTTACCGCTGATCTGCAATGAATCCCTGTCTTTGACTTGGCGGGGAGGAATGCAGGGGGTGGCTCAGCACTGCTGCCTTACCCAGTGCCGCCACTGACCCTGAAGGACATCAAGAAGGTCACCCAACTGCTGCAGTCCAGCGGCGCCCGCATCACCGAGGTGAACGCGGTGCGCAAGCGCCTCTCAGCCGTCCAAGGTGGTGGCCTGCTGCGACAGACCACGGCTCAAATGCTCTCGCTCATCCTCTCTGATGTGGTGAGTGCTGACTCACCACAAGACAGTACTGTCGACCCGAGAGAAACTTATGTTGATCTAGGGACACCTTACGCATTGAAAGCAAGAGGTTAATGACATCTCCCATGGTTGAGGAAAATCATGGTTGAGAATTGTGCAGGAACCATCAAGGATGATTGTCGATGTAAATCAAGAGCCAAACGCAAATGCGAACGTTCGTGTTCAGGGCCAAGTCTCACAGTATACCAGAGGCATTCTTGCTCGGCACAGCACCTTGGTTACTCTTTCAACTATTCTTGGGCGTAGATGCATTTGGAGAGCATCTTATAGCGCTTTAAATTAAAGGAAATTTAAAACCCTACACTTGTTTTATAAATAAGCAACAAAGGACTGGGAAAGGTAATGGTGATGCAAACGGCAAAGCTTCTAGAAATGCATTTGCAATACATGTTTTTTGTGCACATAAGCAACAAAGGGCTGGCAAAATGAATGGCAAGGCAAGCTGCAAAGCTCCTTGGGAGGTATTAATTTTATTAAAAGAATGATGCACCTGAAGGCATACATTTCTTGCAGTAAGGGTGTTTAAGTTGCATTTGTTGCTTTATAGCGTAGTTCCATAGAGAACAGAGCTGGTCACTGGCACATTTGCAATGGTTGGAGAGTGGCTATATAAGCTGATTCCTTCAATGTGTATTGTATGAATGGATGTTTTTACAATTCAGCTATGTCCATCTGCATACCCACGCCTCAGCTGCATTCCAAGCTACGCTGCCATTATCACAGGGCAGGTGTGCAAAGCGAGTGAGTGATCCCTTGCATGATTCGTGGCAGTTTTTTTTTTACCTTGAGGGACTCCACAATAGTTTTGTAGGTGTTCTGGGCAACAATATTCGTTATGGATACACTTCAGCAGTTTGTGGTACAGACTGCAAGCAGTTTTGTTGACGAAAACGACCTTGTAAACTAATGCTTGAGTGACAGGCTGAGCGTTTGGGACGAGTCTCATGCCGGACATTTTCTGTACTGTCGATTGCACAAACCGGCATGAAATGTTGAACATACTGGACTGGTGTGGCCCACACGATCGACTCATAAAAAGATACATCATGTTATCAGTGAGCCATCACACATTTCTAGCTGAGTGAGGTAAGCCTGCGTAACAGCACAGCACCAGTGCGGTGAACATTCAAATCGCATTTGCGGCCCTACGACTGATTCGGCAGTGTTGGCGATGTTTTTATCTACCGGTATGTATATCACAGGGCTTCTATCATTGGCTGAAAAATGCGTTACCGCGTGCAGGTGGAAACAGCTGTATGGTTACATGGGGCCATAGAAAAGGAGGAATGTCACCATACAGCCTCTTGGAATGCATCATACGAGACCAAAGCAATGCATTCATAGTGTCACATTATAAGCAACTCGTGAGTCTTCTTTATGCAGGCAAATGAAGCTTTATGCACCTGACAAAACAATGTGTTGCATACACTTGCTTTAATTCTGTGCCCCCTTACCATGCCATGCGCTGCATATCTTAAGATAAAAACGACACTTGGCCTGCAGTTAACTCGCAGTATGTGTTGTGGGGATGCACGACTCTCACGCGTCCCCTGATACGTTGCTTGTTTTCCCGCATAGCTCCCGTCTCCTGTAATCCGGCTTCGCCGCGTAACCTGGGGCCCTCGGCGGTCGGTGTGGTTGAAGCGCAGTACAAGAGATGGCATGAGTGTTGCGCTGCTAACGCCGCCTCACGGCGGGGTTACTTGGGCACGGAAAGGAGAAGGCGCTTCCTCTTTGGCTGCGGGTCGGCGAGCGCCGCAAACATCCAGCGCGTGCATCGCTCCCTGCTTCTGCGAGACCGTCTCGCGTGGCCTCCTTTGAACGCCCCATGCTGGATCCATCTAGTCGTTGGGATCCAGCATGGGGCGAACATATTCGCTCGCTATCCGGTGCGTTGAGTCGGACTTCTAGATTTAGATGAAAATAAAAGCTGGTGCTTCTCTCAAATCTAAGTTCCAAGTGGCCTGCATGTCGCATTCGGCATGTTGCCTTTGCATCGGTGAATGAAAACAGTGTTATTGCTACACGTGAGCAAATATGCGCACCCTAGAGCAGGATGGTGAGAAGCTACTTCAACAACACAAGCGGAGAAAAAAAATTAAAAACAGGGACGGCTGTCGTGAGCGACCTCGTAGTGGTGAGAAGCGGAGGGAGCGTGCGTGTATTGGCCATCAAAATTAGTTGAAGTAGCAGCCGCTAAAGGGGTCGATTACTGGAAGGCAGTCCTTTCACTAATAGGCAGTGTGCCGTTTCAGCAAAAATGTGGGCAGTAGCAAAAAAAAAAGTTTGATTTTCTTTAAAGAGAAAAGGTGTCTGCAACTGCAAAAAAGAAAAGTCCAACCTCATTCTGAATGAGAATCAATTTACTCAATTTTGACATCAGGGTGATGATGCGGGTGCCAACTAAGAGAAGGCTTGACAGTACGAGCCCCCTACAAGAAGCATTGTCTTCGTGATCACTCATATGAACAGGCAGTATCAAGGTAAGGACAGTGACAACAACAAAACAAAGATGAACAGAATAGAATATTTTTATTTTACGACAACAGTTGGGAGATCCTCCAGGTGAAAAGCTATACAAAATATTTTGGGCATGTATGAAGACCTTTTAAGTCAGGAGAACAGCTTTTCATTATATAAAATGTACATAATGTTGCCAGCAATTGCACAATTTACAAATACATAGTCACAAAATAAGCATTAGTTACATCTAATTTGTGAAACATGTAACACAAATTGCACAGTAGTGTGCACAATCTTCATAATACTGCAAGAAAAAATTCACTGATGATAACGATACTCCCTAATTTGAAATTTGAGCGCAGCCCTATACATGTTTTCATTTCGCAACATATTGGCTGGTGTAGACTATCTGTCTCGTGTGGCACATTGCATACAGTGTGAAGAGTGTTGCAGCTGCCTCACTAATCAGGAGATCGCACGAAGCAGTGCGCGGGTGACGCGTGGGCGCAATTCCCGGTAGCTGCCACAGGCAGACGTCTGCTCATGCTGTGCTTTGTTTCCATATATCGCATCAGTGGACGTGCTCTCTTCATGCCATCGGTAAACAGTGTGCTACTCTGGCACCATCTCGTAGTGGTCATCTCCGCAGAGCCCGTCTTGCGCAGCACTGCGCTTTTCTTACACTTTTTTCCACACCCTCCTCCTCTCTTTGATATCAGCATCTTTATGCTCCCACTGTGCTCCGCATTCACTCTTTTATCCTTCGATGTGCTCATTCACTCGGTTACGCCGAGGGAGGACGCCGATTCAGAACACAGGAACGGACACCTCAGTGCTGCGCTATAAAATTCGAGGGGCACGTGCCTACGTGGATGAATGTGAAAGCATTGCGACCACCGTGTGATGCTTAGCTCTTTCAGTCGTTGAGCAACTAGTTCTTGGCAAACCTAGTTCTTGGTTCGACTCCCAACAAGGGACATGGATTCGAGTACCTCAACTAACTCTACCTTAATTAAGTGTGACGTAATTAACCCCACCTTAATTAATACGAAGGGTCGTAATGAATTCTATATTAATTAAACCTGTACATTATCCCAACCTTAATCAACCATGCTTTAATTAACTTCACCTTAATTAACACCAAAGATTGTGGATTCAACTTCCATGAATTGTTGTGGGTTTTGAGTGCCTTAATTAACTGTATCTTAATTAACTGTACCTTAATTAACATTGTTACAATATATTTAGCTGCACATTAAAGAACCCCAGGTGGTCAAAATTAATCCGTAGTCCCCCACTACGGTGTGCCTCGTAATCAGATCATGGTTTTGGCACATAAGACCCCATAATGTAGCTTGTTTAATTAACTTTGTCTTAATTAACACTAAAGATCATGGGTTCGATTCCCACCAGAAGTTGTGAGTTCGAGTGCTTTGACTCTATCTTAATCAACTGTGCCTTAATTACCTTTCCCTAATTAACACCAAAGGTTGTGTGTTTGTATGACTGAATTAACTATAGCTTAACTGTGGCTTGATTAACTTCACCATAATTAATACCGAAGGTCGTGAGTTCGACTCCCACCAAAGATCAAGGATTCATAGCCTTTTTGGACGATCATGTGGTCACGTCAATGCTGACAACACCAGATTGTCTGCCTCATGAGTCATATAATACTTCCGCATTAATAGCAAAGAAGCAGTATGCACACACATTCTAAATAAAACGATGTTTTCTTTTCCTGGCCTCGTAGGAGATAAAATTGTCGCAAATGCCTGTTCATGAAATGAAATACAAAACAAATTGAAATATGAAATATAAAATACAGATTGCAGAGTAGTGCTCGTAATCTTCACATTGCTGCGAGAACAACGAGGAACCAATATGTACGCATGTTGTAAATAAAATGACAAGGTGTTTTTTTTTCCTGAAGACACATATAATAAAATTATGTCTAATGCATGTTCACAAAATGCTGCCGTATTTGTTCTTAGGTAAAGGTAGTGAAATTACTATTTTTATCTTTTCACTTATTTAATAGTGAAGGCATTTGGTACATCAGTGACTGCTTCATGTAGTTATTCCGACTATAAAGTACTGCCCACTTATCTTTACCATGGGTATGCAGATCACTGTATTGCCGCTTCAGCAGTAACAGACACTTTAAAAATGCCCTAAATTTTTCTGAGGAGAAGTGAGAATGGAACAATTGGAATTCAAAAATATTTGTAGTTTTTATTATTTTATATCTCGTGAAGAGCGGGACAGTGCTATGCAAATAAGGAACATTTGCTATGTATCAAAATGCTCATTTTTTGCGGAAGAAAGAGTTTGTATGTTACTCTGCATATATAGTTGTGCTCCACACAAGAGTACAAGAGTTCAGGTGTAACGTGACCAGCATATGATAAATTTGTAGCTTTGCTTTACCCAGGAAAAAATGATAGTAACATGACATCGCACCTGCACCAGATGATACCAATTTCGCCTTCAACTCAACGTGATGCGTCCAGCTCAGGGCAGCTGAAAATACAGTCCCAAGCACTTAGTTAATTTGTGCGCCATCAAGTAATAATTTTACAGCGAAGCTGTTAGCCGCTCATTGGTCGGCATTGTTCATGTTGTCGTCCATGGGCAAGAATGTGGGCCAATCCCAGAAGTAGCACTATACCGGGCCGACCCGCAGCAGAGGTGAAGCAAGCACACATTCTTTGGAATTATTCACACAGCATACAAAACAGCATTCATTTCAATAAAAAACAAGCATCCAAACCACATATTACAGCGAAGCTGTTAGCCTCTCGTTGGTCGGCATTGTTCATGCTGTCGTCCGTGGGCAAGAATGTGGGCCGATCCCAGAAGTAGCGCAATACCAGGCTGACCCGCAGTGCTAACAGGATAGAAATGGTGCAAAGCTAATTTCATTTATAACAGCTTCGGATGTACTTCAGTGACAGACCTCTTAGCAAAAGCAAGCCTGCCACCATTAATGCAAAGAAACCATGCATCACGACTAAAATTCCTTTTTCAACTTATTAAAGGTCATTATGAGGCAGATCTCATGGGAATAATTACTTTTTCATCTGGTTATGCTACTAGGCAACGACATAGCCGAACAATAACCCCATTTAGTACACGTAATAATGGTTTTAAGTATTCCTTCTTTCCACGAGCATTGGTTGAATGGAATCATGTAACCAATGACCAAGTTTTAAAATCATCACTTTCGACGTTTATTTCAAGTACTGAGTAAAAATTTTCTATCTTGCTGTGCCACTGCTATGTTCAAGCTCTGTTGACCTGATTTGTAATGTGTTCATTGCCTATGCTATGGTGTTCTTTACATATGTATTGTTTCCCACGCTGCTAAAATCCCCAATGGGGATTACAGTATAGATAAATAACCTGCCGTGGTTGCTCAGTGGCTATGGTGTTGGGCTGCTGAGCACGAGGTCGCGGGATCGAATCCCGGCCACGGCGGCCGCATTTCGATGGGGGCGAAATGCGAAAACACCCATGTGCTTAGATTTAGATGCATGTTAAAGAACCCCAGGTGGTCAAAATTTCCGGAGTCCTCCACTACGGCGTGCCTCATAATCAGAAAGTGGTTTTGGCACGTAAAACCCCAAATATAAATAAAAAATAAATAGTATAGATTAATAAATAAATAAATAAAAATAAAGGTGAAGCAAGCATACATTCTTTGGAATCACTCACACAGCATACAAAACAGCATTCGTTTCAGTAAAGAACAAGCACAAGACAAGCATCCGAACCACATATTACAGCGAAGCTGTTAGCCTCTCGTTGGTCGGCATTATAGATGTCGTCTGTGGGCAAAGATGTGGGCCAATCCCAGAGGTAGTACAATACTGAGTTGTCCCCCCTGGCAGAGGTGAAGCAGACTTCAAGCACTCAGCAAAGTGAAGCGAAAAGTACTTACATTCTTTGGAATCACGCATACAACATACAGAACAGCATTCATTTCAATAAAGAAAAACAACAAAACAAGCATCCGAATGTTTCCCGCTACAGACTAGTGTTGCGCAAGCTGCCATGGCAACGGCAGCTTGCGACTTGGGGAGTGACGTCACTAGCCTTTTGTACATAAAAGAATCAGCCTAGCAACTAATTTCACTGTTGTTGTAGCGCTGCTGTGGGTAGGCACCGCACTGTTAGAACTCCCATGGAGCAGCGTGAATACAAGGGATGCCAAAGGGAAAAAGAAATGGCCATACGACCAGCGGCGGCATGCAGTCAAAACTGCCATTACTACCATTACTCTAAGGTGATAAAGTATTGCATAGCCCCCAGTCGGCAGTTGTAGGGGGGTTTCCAACATCTTTGCTGGACATCCAGTTTCGCAGGGTCGGGATGGCGAGTAAATTTTTTTTTTCTGATCCAGGCAGACTTACCGGCCTCTGGTCTTGAAAAGAATTGCTTTCATTGTTTTTTACGATTGATTTTGAGGCCATTATGGAAAGACCAAGTGGAGAGGCCCGAAAGTGTTGGGTTGGCGTGTCAGGCAACCTCACCAACATTTTCATCAAAGAACATAAAAGAGAAGAAAATAAAAGTAAGGTTTTGTTGTGTAGTTGGGACAAAAATTTTGGTGTGTGATAATTAGTAAGATATGCACACATTTCAAACAAAGAACAAATGAAAACTGAATACATAGGTATACAACTGTTTTCAAGAAACAAGTAAGCATTAAAAAACACCTGGACGCAACTCGTATTGAGTGCCTCTGAAGGTGTTGAGCCCTGGCATAATTAAGTAAAACATAAAGACTTGCTAATGTACACGATAAGACAATTTACAAAAAAAAGAAAAAGAAAGATGGGGAACAAATATTGCAAGTGGTGATGCGCATGTGCCTGGGAAAAAATTTGTTTAGCTTTTCATGCTGACCTTAGGTTTATTTAGCTGTAGATTGGAAATACTGGGCCCTGACAAATTAGATTGCGTTTTCGCTTCCTGTATTGAAAACCAACCAACCACAAGGTTCTCGTTTTCATATAGTCATCACATCTGACTGATCTCCTTTGAGTCCAGATTGTACTGCATGTGCTTTTTGTGTCCCTTGTGTGAATTGTCACTGGCCATTTGCAATTGTCAGGTGGATGATCCACTGGGAAGCATCGCTAGTGGTCCGACGGTGCCCAACAAGGACGACCCGGGTCTGCCGCTGCGGCTGCTGGACAAGTACCACATACGGGACAAAGTGGCGCCAATCATAGTGGAAGTGCTGGAACGCGTCGTGTCCCACCTGGGTCCACCCACCACGCAGTCCTTGAACGTTCTCATCGGCAACAACAAAGTGAGCCAGGCCGTGCCACTAGTTGTGATGCACACAAACGTGTACAATCATTGCATTCTACTCGTTCCAATGCATGGGCCAGAAACATGGAAGCTAATGAAGAAGTTTGAGCCAAAGTGAACGACTGCAATGAGTGATGGAACGAAAAACGATGGGCTTAAGGTTAAGAGACAGGAAGACAGTGGTACGACTACAGAGTAAATGGGGGTAGGCAATATCCTAGTTGAGATTAAAGGGACACAAAAGGGAAAAAATGGTTTCATGTGTGTCAGTAAATTACCCCTCTACAAATTAAAAACACCACCCTTACCATGATAAGATGTTTGGTAAGCCAAAAAAAGTGCAATAACAAAGGACGGGTGGCAATGCCTTCTTGGAAGTTCCCTCAGCAGCTTTCTGTGACACCATGGGTTTTAACAGCCTTTTCTAGGGCCTAGTTATTTCTTTGGTGGTACAGATACACTAACTTGTGTTCTAAAGGAGCCAAGAACTGAACATGGTGTGTTTCAAGAACTTCTGCTGAGCCAATGCGGTCTAAATACGAAAAAATACTTCGAAATCTGGGACGTCCCAGTGGCGTCCCAGCATTGGGAATTCGGCACGAAATTAAAAAACTGAAACATTGACCTTCATTTTCTCTTCTTTAATCAACCTGTTATTTCGAAATGAATGACAACAGGGTTTTCAAAGAACATTTATCTGTCTAAACAGGCTTAGTGTTTTGCTTTAGCGTCCCTTTAGGAGGAAGGATTGGAGTTGTGCAGGCCATATAATGTATGGCATTCTTAGATGGCAGAGTTACAACATGGGTGCTATTGGAAGGGAAGCATAGTCTAGTATGTCAGAGAACTAGGTGGCATGATGAAATTGGTAAATTTGCATGCGTAAGATGGAATCAGTCGTTGCAAGGTAAGGATAATTAGTAGGAGTGTTCGAATATTCAAAACATTTGACTAACAAATTGAATAGTGACCTATTTGTAAATGCGACTATTTCTCGAATACTTTTAGAATACTTCAAGATGTCAACTGTGCCCACTGAAATATCAAATTTGAGCAAAAGTACGGTAAATTTTCACCCCGGCGAGCATAGTATATAAAACATGAGAACTTGTGTCGCGGGGCAGGCTATGTTGCTTAAGTATCCATACTTTAAAGGCTCTACAGCAGTCATTTGCACTCTCTGAAGGGTCATGTGCAGGCGAAGAAATTGCGTGTTGGCTCCTAATGCTTCATTTGACTTTTAACGCGTAAGCATTCATTGGTGAGTACCCCAGCCCCACCACGCAAAAAGTATAGTGCCTTATATCTCCACAAAAATGCATAATTTACAAACTTAAGGCATTTACTCATTACAATAGTGTAAATGTAGATGATTGGTAGCTTTATAAGCCACAAGGAGCAGTTGAAAAAAAAAAAGTTACCAGAGATAATTTTGTTAGCAAAACTATGTCTATGATGCGAAAAGCGTGACCCCTTACCCAAAGGAATACATAGGGCTCCATAGAAAATGCATGGGTAAGCCTAAAGTAGGCGTGGGCCAACTGTAATTTCGGGGTGGGCCAACTTGAAACTGTGGGGTCTGATGTGGGATTCTCACACCGTACTCTTGGGACAAAGGAACGACAACACAGTAGTGCAAACAATCACAAGGGCATTTATTGCACCTTTCATACATCAATACCTGCTAGCCGAGTTGCTATCCACAAAACATGCCGATGGGCGCGCGACAAATATAGAAGTCCGACTCACCGCGTCCTCGCGAGCGAATATGTTCGCCCCATGCTGGATCCCAACGCCTGGTCGTTCGCGTGTATGGTCACGCGAATCGTAGCGCGTTCGAAGGCGGCCACGCGAGGCGGTCTCGCAGATGCATCGGTCGCCGCGCGCTCGCGAGAGACGTCCCCCGCCGCGCGCCGACCCGCCGGGAAAGAGGGTCGCTGCACGTGCTGGACGGCACGTCTGTCCCGCTTGCTGCCTCGAACCCAAGAGAGCAAGCGCCTTCCTTTCGGCGCCCAAGTAACCTCGCGGCGTTAGCCGCGCAACACTCGCGCCATCTCTCGGACTGCGCCTGTACCATTCCGACCGCCGCGTATGCGGCGAAGCCGCACTACAGGAGACGCGCTATGCGGGAAAAACATCAAGGGAGGCGCGAGGGTCGCGCATCCCCACAAAACGTGAGGGTTGGCAAACCTAAAGGTACTGACAACCAATTTTCATCTACCTAGTCTTTTATGCTGCAATGCATAGCTCACCCTCGGTAGTGTTTACACCTGCAGCGGTTACTTCCAAAAGTGCGTGGATATTTTGTAAGCAGAATTTTTCGACCTGATCAGCCATTGTGAGAGTTATGAGAGTTTATTGCATTTTTGTCATCGTCATGGCGACATATGTGTTTGTTCAGAACATATGTCTAGACAATTTTGGCATAAAATATTGCATCAACAGTGGTTCAGTATAGAAGAAGGCAAAATACAGTACAAGAGGCATACTTGACACAGAGTAGCAGGGATGTGTGCTTTAGCCAGCCTTCGGGATCCTTGCGTGCTGATGAAATTTCATTCATCAATAGCCAAATGAATATAGTGGTGTTATCCACTATATTGTGGATAACAATAGAGTGGATATAGTGGCTTGTGGTGTTACCCTTTGTGCCTGTATAGCGATCTTGTCCGTGTCTCGGCTTCCTCTTGCACTTTGTCAACTTGCACCCCTGTATGTCACACCCAGTTCACATACACCAAACAGCCCAGTTTCCTTTCATGCTGCATTTAGACTGTGCCACAGTTTCATGCCTCGCTCTGGTTTCTCAAAGCATGATCAACTACAGAAAAAAGTTGCAGTGTCGCCGAAAAGGTGAAGTAAGGTTCATAGTTTTATCGACTGCATAAAATTCAGTAAGTATTCGCTTGCCAATATATTGGCAAGTATATGGCATCACGGGGGCACAGACAAACGGGAACAGCCTTCACTAGATGACCACTAACACGCACTGTCGCAACGCTGGCATGATGAAGAGCGCCAGAAGCGGGGAGCGAACGCCTTGTGCTGCCTCTACTTTCACCGCATCTCTGAAACTTGAGGTTACGTTACCTCCAACACTAGTTGTGCGACAACACAGTGAGCACGAAGCCACCAGCCATCTCGGCTCTGCCTTAGGCTGGCTAGGATATGGTGCATGTGCACAGCCACGTGGATAGCTGTGTGCGGCCGTGGCCATACTAGAGCGCACTCCCAGAAGTGGCCGGAAACTGCCACGTAATGCTGTACTTTCGCATTTATGTGTTCAGGCTAGCAAACAAAGCTTTTACCTAAACAAACTTGAGAGATCTGCAACTTGTTCAGGAACTCTTGTATGCATGTAACCATGCCATTCCATCAAACAGTAGATTTTTCATGTCTATAAAAGGAAGACTGGCAATGAGAACCAGCTGTAAAATGTATAATGAGAACCGGCTGTAAAATGTATTGTGTCATGGTTCCTTTTCTAAGGGGCTGAGGAGAATATACAATTCTTATTCTGTAAGAAATGCATTTTTATGTAGGCTTCTTTTATGTCTTATGTCCTAGCATTTTCACATATGCTTTGTTTAAACCTTTACGTAATTTTTTTTAGGTAGGTAAGACATACCAAGGTGCCTTTGATTTTGTTGGAAGTTCAGCACAGCATACGTGGCTGTCCTCTTTACTTTTTTGAATGCATGCTGGGCTAGTCCGCTGAACCCAATAATGCTTGGCTGCCATTTATCATCACTGGCAGGTGATGTCTCGTGCTGTGTGTCTGTTGGCTCGCCAGAGGGGCTACCAGTCGTACCTGCTGACAACCTCGCTTGTGGGCGAGTCATGCACTGTGGGCAAGGCCATAGCACAGCTGGCCTTCTACGTGTGCTACGGCGGTTCTGAGGTGCCTGTCCCACACGACCCAGTCACTGAGATTGCTCAACACCTTCAGGTGATCGCATTTTTCCTTCCCACTGAACAGCAACAACAATAATAATAATCACCACTAGTACACAAGTAACTGTATATAAGAGAGGTACCATTATTGCTATAGAGGTTTACTTATCTGCATCAAGCCAATTTGATTACAAGAGATTACAAGGAATACTGTCATCATTTGCTGGTTCATGGGTTATCATCCAGGACTTTAACATGCACTCAGGAAATTCAATCATCAATGGAAAAACCAGAAGCTTGGTATTGTTTACATCCAGCAACGAACTCTGGTTTTTTAATGTTGACATTCCTACTTTTTTATGTTGTTTGGCATACAGTAGGTGCCTTGACTTTGCTTTTTCAAGCACTGGTCAAGTGATATTGTGCAACAAAAAACGACATTAACGTAAGAGAAGAAGACACACCAGAAGACACGCTTGGTGTGCCTTCTTCTCTTACGTCCGTGTCGTGCGCAATATCACTTGTGTATTGGATTACCAACTTGCCCGGAATGCTGCTCTCATCAACCACTGGCTCTGTCTTGCGGAAAGGTCACTCTGTTTGCTCATGTTGTCATTCACCCTGTAATATACAAATGTGAGAAAGTCACATTGGAGGAGTTTGTAAGGACAGCCCACTAGTAACAGATGTCAACTCATTTAATGCCTGAAAGCATTCTGCCGGCCGTACTATGCTCAAGCACACACCATTGATAGCGGGTCTAATGCCAGCAGATATGTGCATCTCCTCAGTCTACTGACAGAGGGTGCTACGAGTTCTTGCAGGTATAATTGGTGAAACATTGCTAAATAGATGGCAGGCTAGATTGGATGCACCTATAAAATGGAGTGTATACAAGACAGTACGGGAGCTTGTGTAATATGCCATTCTTTCTGTATGTGTTTCTGTGCGCTCCTAGTGTCTGTCTAAAAAAAGTCATATTGCAATAACTAAAACAACCAGCAACCACTTGGCAAAATGAAAAACTAACCATTGACCATGTCATGCTGAATGTATATACCGATTCTTGTTGGATAACCAAAGCGAACAGCATTGCACTTGGTCAGTGCTCACTGTGGCCTAATTCCGGCGCACTAACTTACCACCATTTTACATTATGACTGGTGCTGTTTACCATGACCAGATGGAGCCACCAGCTGCATCATATGTGCTCAGGACCAGCTGAGCACTTGAAGTGCTGATAGCTGCCCTTCTGCCTGTGTAAGTGCGTGTAAGTGACATTGTAATCATATTCAGGGCAAGAGAAGTCCCCTCTCCTCATTTAACAAGCGCAAACAAAAAATAAAGAAAGTGAAAAGGGAAAAGATTGAACTTCGCGTTTCCTTGGCACGGCCCTTGTTTCCTGTGTCACGTCACTGCAAACACGTCACTGCAATGCTCTCAGAGCATCTCGAGAAGCCCAGTCATTCCAGGGACATATATTATTGCCACCAGACGTCATTATTAATGCAAAAGCACCAAATGGCCCATTGAGTAAAAAAGCTGGCGTCTGTAGCAGTGAAACGGCTCCTAAATTCCCATTGGCTGCAATGCCATGTCACAAGCACACCTTGACAGAGCAGACGGGGCAAAACGGAGTTGTGTGAGTGGAGAGGGCATCGGTGTGTTGCCAGGTCACTAGCGCGTCTCAACGTAGCAGATATTGCAATGCGACGAGTTTCATTGCTGAGGCAGTCGCATGATGCGCCCGTGTGGGTGCCGCGGTCTCACTCTCGGAAGCTGGCGCATGGTCCGTATCTCTCTCTCTCTTTCTCATCTCCACTGGGCTTAGCAGCTGTGTGTGCTTTGCTGGCCTTGGTGGCCGCCGCTCCTTCCTTGGTCTCTGGTCATGCAGGACGTCGGTGGCATGTGGCGTTGGCACGGCAAGCTGCTGCTGCTTGTTGGCTCGGGCAGCACGTAGCTCTATATAGGGTATGTTACTCGCAGCTAAATACTCGAAGGACCGCTCAGCGGTGTTCAATTGGACACTAATGCTTTTGCGTTCACATCTCAAAAAGTGCTTAGGTGCCTTAGGAGTTTTGATACATTTACCACTTAAATTCCTGCAGATTGAGTTAGTGATTCAATTGTAAACCAGACAGTGGGCAACATACGAGACATTGACCCGCATTCATTGCATGGTTTCACCGATATTGAAGTGTGTGCCACATATTTTAAAGCGATTACTTTCTTTAACTATATAAAATTCAGTGGTTGTTTGTCCCTCATTCATCTTTTAACCACATATGCAAGCATCTCATTGAGTGAGAAATGTGGACAGGTAGGCATAATATAAAGAAGGTGGTACAAAGTGGCAAGGACTGAGAGTGCTGGATTTCTGCTCGAATAGCTCAACACAGGACACCATATATGAGTCAATGAATGCATAAATGGGTGAATGAATAAATGTCATTAAGACAAAATGTATAATAGAATACAGCGGACTTCCATTAATTCGATCCCGACAAAAGGTCCCGCCTGGTGCCCATGCATTTCTATGGGCTCAAGCGTTCATTAATTTGATCTTAAAATTGGCATTCGCTGGATAATTCGAACTCCACCAGTCAGCGCCCACGTGCCTGACTCCTATGATAACCCCACTAACGACCCCATTAGTGGCAGCGTCTGTCTTGGCGGAGCTTAGTGGACAGCGAATTTGTTGAACACATATCATCCCTCATTGAAAACGCCTATTTTCAGCCCATCATAAGAAGGATTCCAAGCAAGAACGGTAGCGATTATGGTATTTACCCTATTTTAATGTACTCCTCTTGTTTTTTAAGGGGATCGGGCGGAAAATTGCCTGCGCAGTGCTATCGGATACGAAACCAAAACTGCCTTCGCGGCGTTCGCACGCTTTGCCGCATAATATGGCTGTACGACGGCAAGGCTGACTTAAGCGACCGTGCGGCGAAGCCAACTTTAGGAAACCGGGCGCCATTAAAAAAATTGGCAGTGGCTTAGCTCAGCTATGCCAGGATACACTTAGCGAAAGCTAAGGCATCCTTGGTTAATCTTGATTGCAAGTCCAGGTTAGTCTGGTTGTCTACCTATGTTGCGGCGTTTAGCCAGTCGTTCGGCGCGCTGTTCGTCTGTTTCCTGGGCGATTCGTTTCCTCATCATCTCGTTCCGATATCTATTCCAGGCCTCTTCCTGCTTATCAGAATTGTCGCCGTCTATACTGCCGCCTCAACTGTGGTTGCGGCGCATGCGAGCTCTCCTTTTCAGTCCTCCGACATGTTATCAGGCATGCGACGCAGCTGGCGAAGCGAGCGGAGGTGAGCGCAACAACGAGGAATGCGATGTGACGTCATACCAAATGGCGACGGCGGAAAGGCGCGGCGCTGTGCAGCGGCGGAGCACCTGTGGGTCAGTGCAATGCTCGGTGCTACTAGTGGCGCATGCGCACTAGTGAGTAGGGAGGGAGAGAGAGGGAGAAATATCCGCGGCGAGGCGCGCGTTGTGACGTCATATGCCTCCTCGGAGCACCGCCACGGTGAAATCGCAAGTTCGCAACCAGTAAAGCTTTCGCTTTAAAGAAAGAAAAAAGACGTTTATGCATTAGGTTTCTACTTTGTTTAGAAGATTTAATGTAATTCCTACGTTAGTTTTCTACTTCAAATACATCGAAATTGGGAGCGCGATTGATTCTCTAGATACATCGAAATTGGGAGTGCATTTAATTCGACAGCGTGTAAGGCTCGAGTGAATACTGCCAACCCAAACTGACAGCCAACGGTTGGAAAACAGCTGGGGTGATGTCGGCTGCCTACTGTGGTTGCAGTGAAAAAGTCTCGCCAAGGTTGCTTGCCGACTACGTGGGTGGCCAAGACACGTGTGACTGAGGTTGCTATACGACCATTCTCCAGGGCCAACTGCAAGAGATTGCTATGCGAAGTATGCGATTGCTATGCGTCATGCCGAAGTACGTTGCCAATGTACTGTATCAGGCCCTCCATGAATAAGGAGTTTTTTCAATGCTTAGATGAGTGCAGTATGGTGCATTCCCTAAACCATTGTGCCACATAATATATCCACATTTTTTTTCTTAAATGTTTTTTGCCTATATGTAATTTTCCATTTTGTATAGTTGCCTCTCTACTGTGATATCTTTAATGGCACCAAGCGTCACCTTTAATGTAAGGCAGATGCATCCACAGTCTTTTTAATATGAGTATTCATATTTTGATAACATGGTTCCAGTGGTCCATTTGCTCCAGTCTGTGGGCACAGGGTTATGTGGCACAATTGAGCTCCAGCACTTTGTGTGATTTTTTGTAAGATAACAGTTTTGTAACAAATTTATAAATGAATATGCTCCCTGTAATGCAGCACATTTTGTACTGTGCATTCTGTACAGCAATGAGGATGGACTTGTTAAGAATGGACTTGTCTTGTTATCGGTCAGGAATATGCAGTTTCATAAGTATAACATATGCTAGAAATCCATCTAAGCCCAATGTAGGCCCAGACATAAGCCAACCTACAAATTGCCATGGGCCATTGCAGTGAAAACACTTCATCCGTAGGACATCCAAATTATGTCTCAATGTCTATGCATCATTTTGGAGACAAATAGGACATCCACCAGATGTCCAGTTTCGTATATCCTATCATGAATGTCCCAAGGATATTGCACATGGACCTGTTTTGGATATCCCAGCACGAATGTCCCAAGGTTATCCCGTATTGACCTTTTTTTGGCATATGTGTGAATATTTCCTCCAATTGAGGATTTGTCTTTGAGTTTCTTCGTAACATAATTTTGTTGTCTCGCATTTTTGAATTACAATCTGAAGCTATCGTGTCTGCAACTCATGTGTACATCATACTTTACAAATTTTCTGACACAGTTTACTTGAAAAACTCCAGTCAGTTCAAGAAATCACTTGTGCTTGATGGAAGGCCTAGACGAATAGTATGCTGCACTTCAGATGTGTGTGTATGGGTAAAATGTGCACAAAAGTTTGGGGCACGCAATGCTTAACCAAAGATTCCCACCCAGACAGCCTGGGTAGAGATGGAGCGCCGGGGTAAATGTATTGAATGATGCTGCATTGATAACTTCATGAAAGCTCTGGGACGCGGCACCTCTGAGTGCCAAGTCGTCTTCCCATCTGACAATGGTCCCTTTAAGAGTGGAACGCGATAGCATTCAAAGACCCCTTAGTACTTTTCATGCTTCCCGGCAACTGCAGCTTATGTAACCATAATGCTTACCGGGAAATGCTGGCCGCGAATGCTATGCAAGAAGGCAAGCTTTCTGGTAGAAACACGGCCTCTCGCGTGGGTTGATCTGTTGTTATTGTTTCGCACTTTTAATATTTCAGTCTGAGAAGAGCTAACATAAAGTACATGCACTGTTGGTGTTTTTTCTTTTCCATTACATTTGTTTGTGGGCTGCGTTCTCAAAATTCCAAGTAATAACTTTGTAAATAATTAAAAACAAGATGTGAGCAACTTTGGCGGTAGAGAAGTGGTTGGGTATGCGTAGTTCAGAATTTGGTTTGAAATTTTTTCGCCGAAACGACGTCCAACACTGACATGGCACGCTGACGCCTACGCGGGACGCCGACACCGGATTTCCTGCGATGTGGGCTCCTTAACGCTGTCGCATTAGGATGTATATGTTCTCGCTGCATGGGCATGTTGCATTTGTCAGAAAGTGTCTGCTGTCTGCAAATGCAAACGTAACAGACATTATGGCAAACACTGTGCAAAAGGCCCTAACATGTCCGTAAAATGTATGCAGCATGTCCCCATGACGTCCCTCACATATGTGCAAGGGATGCTTGCAGGACATAGAAAACATGGCCAAACAGTCATGTGAGACATCCGCAGGAGATATTCGACACATGCCTAGGATATCCACATCCTAGCAGAGGATGTCCATAAGATATTGATAAGATGTCACTGTTGTCACTTGGATGTTAGGTTCAATGTAGGCCAACCATAAGCCAACCTGCAAATTTTCATGGGCCATGCTAAAGTTCAGTGTAGGTGCAGACATGGGCCAACCTTGAAGTTGTCATGGGCCATGCTCGATTTGATGCAGGCCCAGATGTGGGCCGACCTACAGATCACCCTGGTCCTTGCTAGGTTGGCAGTCAGCCAGGTTGGCAGCAATGATAGGCCCAAGGTTGGCACCCTAATAATTGGCCAATGTAATGCTCATGTCAATCCCCAATAATGACCCAACCGAAATGGCCAAGCGTGGCCCACACGTGGCCTGGTTGGCCACTATATACTTGCGCGACATTGGGCCAAGCAAATTTTGCCCATTGGAAAATGAATCAGTGGTCTGTTTTGACATCTTCTGCATATTGTTTAATTCAACCTGCTGGATAATTTGATCAATTTCATCGGTCCCGTCAGAGTCAAATTAATGGAAGTCAACTATATAATGATATACAAGGGGACGTCCCGAGGTCAGAGACTGTAATGTAATGAATCGGCTTATAAATATATAATGAACCTGCTTATATAGCCATCTGCACTAGCTCTTGAAATATGTCAGTGACCGTTTCTGTTCTCTACAGAATCATGCAATGAAAGAACAAACAGTTCCTAAGAGCTTCACTGCAACAAATACAGTAGAACCTCATTGCTACTGTTATTGTACAACCCAGATTGGCGCCAGTCAGAAGAAGACAATTTGATGTGTAGAGGTGGAGTCTCTCTCGACAGCCATCTTGTTTATGCATCGTTGTCCCTCGTGTAAATATTATAAACACAGTTTTATATGTGACTTCTGCAACATAAAAAATTGGTGAGAGGTGGGGGGTACCCACGAGAAACTGCAATGGAGCTCTGCAGTGGTCATCACCTCGCACCGGACAATATTACGGATGAAACAGGACCTTCCATGGTCAACGCCTACAACCCTGATGGTCATGCTGGATCAGCCGCAGGATGCAGGACTGTTCTGCGGCACCAACCGCCTTGACGTGGAAGAATGAATCACCACATATGAGCGTATAAGGGCCCAAAAAAAATGGGATCAGATAGTTATGTTGGCTAACTTGGTCTTCTACCTACAAGGCACAGCGAAGGTGTGGTATGACAACCACGAGGAAGAGCTTAACGATTGGGACATGTGTAAACTGAAGCGGAGGGACTTGTTCGGCCATCCTGCCAGGTGGAAGAGCACTGCTAAGAAAAAACTAGCGACCCGTTCCCAGACGTCCACAGAATTACATGTCTCTTACATCCAGGACGTGCTGGCTCTGTGCTGTAAGGCCGACAGCGATATGACCGAGTCAGACAAGGTTGTGCATGCACTCAAGGGGATCACTGATGATGCTTTCAACGTGCTCATGTGCGAAAACTGTGAAACAGTACAGAACACCATAAAAGGGTGTCAGCGCTTTGAACAGGCAAAGAGTCATCGCATTGCAACGCCATTCGCACATCTGCTGAACACAGCTGCAACATCCTCTTGTTACGACAGGCTAGGAGTGCAGTGACCATCATCATCAGATGACCCGACACGGATAGTGCGGTGAGAACTTGAAGCCATGGCACCTGCAGCCCTTTTTTCTTGCTCCGGTGAGTTGAACAACTTGCCTACAACACCATTTGTGAAGGCAATAGTCCGCGAGGAACTGGCTAATCTTGGAGTTTATTCTGTATGTGCTTTTTCTGCTTCACAGCTGTCTCATGTTTCAGGTCCATTGACTGGTCTTTGGTATACTGCACGGTACCGAAATCCAGCTGAGTGGCGAACTGCAGACGATCGGCCAATCTGATTTGCCTGCCAACGTATTGGTCACACTGCGCGCCATTGCAACAACCTACTGTCTTCTCCCCTCTGCGACCAGTTATTATCACCCCAAACAGAGCGAGCGTCGTTACCAGCCTCCATTGGCACCACAACAGCCAAACAATGACGCTTTTGCTCCTTGGAATGGTCCCTCATCGTCAATGCAACATCACCAGTCCCATTCGCAACCTGCTCGTCGACCGTCATCCCTATCGCGGTAGGCTCATCGCCCACCGTCCCCAATGCAGCCCCCGACACCCGTCACCACAAAACTAAGCGATGCAGCTCCCAGAGGTGACGCTGCATTGGTGACTTCACCGCAAAACCCTCTGATCACTTTGCCGACCAAACAGAACTTGATAGACGTTTTAGTCGATGGAGTCAGTGTCCCAGCACTCATTGACACTGCCGTGCTCATGTCCGAGATGATTGTCCAATTGTGCTGATGCCTGAAGAATGTTCTTACACCCGCTGCATCATGCAACCTCCGCGTTGCCGACGGAGAGATGCCTATCGTGCTTGGAAAGTGCACCACTTGCATCGGCATCGCGAGGCGCCTAACGACAGTTTTGTTTGCCATTTTGGAATAATGTCCTTACAACGTTATACTCACCTCAGGCTTTTTATCGTCCCATTCAGCGCTCTTTGATTGCGTGTCTAGTGTCATTCAGCTTGAACTGCCCCATGGCTGCTATAGTCCACCAGTCACACAACCATGGTTATGCTCTCCCATAGACATCCGCCTGTCGCCTCAAGCCACTACATACGTCACTCCCATCTGTTCCTGACAGCGTCGATGTACTACGTCCCACTGCTGACATACTGCTTGAAAGAAATTTGGCTGTTGCTCATACCGTGCTCACTGTTACAAGCAATCAGACTTCGCTCCTGCTCCTTAACTTTAACTGCTCAACTCAAATTCTTCTCAGACACATGTCTTTAAGCAACATCTCGCCTGTGAATTATTGCAAGATATCAGCTCTTGATGCTGAAATTCCGTCGCGCTGTACAGGAACCTCCGACTCACCGACTCTCATAGACGAACTTAGCAAGATAATTGCACCTGATCTTCTTCTGGCACAAGCTGCTGACCTCCACCATCTTTTGAAAACTTACCGCTACATTTTTTACTTTGATGGCTGCGCTTTAGCCCAGACATCGCTGGTCACCCATCGTATTTATACCGGAGATGCCAATCCGATACTTCCCCGGCCATATTATGTTTCACATGCTGAAAGATAAGTGATATAACGAGAAGTCGATAAGACGTTAGCTAAAGGCGTTATTGAGCCATCTTGCAGTCCGTAGGTGTCTCCTGTTGTGCTTTTCAAGAACAAGGACGGCAGTTGGTACTTTTGTGTGGATTACAGACACTTCAACAAAATCACACAAGGATGTTGACCCCCTTGCCACGTATTGATGACCCCTTGGACTACTTGCACAGAGCCACATACTTTTCATCAATAGACCTCCGATAGTCTATTAGCAAATGTCAGTAGCTGACATGGACCGTGAGAAAACTGCCTTTGTAACACCTGATGGCCTCTAACAATTCAAGGTTATGCCATTCGGCCTTTTTAATGCCCTGGCAACCTTTGAAAGAATGATGGATCTTTTACTTCGCAGCTATAACTGGTCCACAAGTCTGTGTCATCTAGACAATGTGATAGTCTTTTCACCAACTTTCACGAGTCATCTACTGCATCTATCAGCTATTCTTGCTGTTTTCAGACGTGCCAGCCTACAATTTAACTTATCCAAGTGGCACTTTGTACATCATCAAATTACCGTTCTTCGCCATCTTGTCAGTGCCATTGGTGTTCAACCTGACACTGACAAGATTCACGCTGTCCAGAACTTCCTGTTCCATCTTCCGCCACAGATGTAAGAAGCTTTTTTGGGCTATGCTAAGATTTCCGTCGTTCTATCAAGAATTTTGCCAAAATCTCTCGCCCACTCACCAATTTACTTAAGAAGAACATTCCTTTCACATGGGGCCTTGCTCAAACCAGAACTTGCTCTGTCCTAGTACGCTTGCTCATGGCTCCCCCATTGCTGGCTCATTGTGATCCATCTGCCACCACTGAACTGCACATGGATGCCAGTGGCCATGGAATTTATCTATTTATTTATTTTATTTATTTACTTAACATAAGGGCCCCTAGGGCCAGTATATAGGGGGGGGGGGGGAATTTACACCATCCAAATTTGCATCACATACAACAGAAAAGAAAAAGGCACACACAGAAAACTGGCACATCGTACAGTTGCAAAAGGGAGAAAAACATCACGGCAACGCACCATTCGGCTTAGCATAACAAAATTCGATAATTATCTACTCTGCTGACATGGATGTCTTACATGAATCGAGTCATAGTCTTTACATTCAAATTACTGCACTGTTCTTGATTCAAGATGGGCAAGTAGGGCTTTCTGGAAAGGAGTACTACTTTCCCTTATTGTCACAACGTTTTCCGGTAACACATTCCATTATTTAATTGATAACAAAAGGAGGGAAGTTTGATATTTTACTGTTTTTGCGAAAATAGGTGATACCTTGTGTATGTGATCAGTACATGTGAAAATATGATGCGCAGGAACAATGTGTGTAGCCGCAAATCCAGAGTCACCAAAATATAAAGAGTGGAAAAAAGACTAATGTAAGAACTTGCATCTAGTGTCAACGTTTAAAAGATTAAGTGTGTGCTTTAAAAGGGGAACCCTGGTGTGTGTTGAGTAAGAAGATAAAATAAACCTAGCAGCCTTATTCTGAACTGATTCCAGGCGTTTTGTAAGACTAGCGTTATTTGAATGCCATATGATTGATGCATATTTTAAAGAAGACCTTATCAGGGATGTGTATGCATGCATTTTCATTTCCGAGTTTGCGTGTGATAGTCAGTGCTTAAAAGGGCCCTGAACCACTTTTTATCGAAGTGGAGAAAGACATTTGAAGTGAAGATAGGCTATTTCAGAACCACTTTGCCGCAAAAAGTACTTGAATGCATTCAGCAGAAGCGGAGTTATCGGCAATCAAACACGGCCTCAGCTGTGCTCCCCTTCCACCTTCAATATCTTGCAGTGCAAAGGCTACGGTGGAGACGTCACCAAGGCGCGCAGTTTAAATTTTCGATTTTGTGCCTATGCCACACTAAACATAAGTCAAACGCGGCTGTCCTCAGAGAGCCACTGGACTTGTGGCGGCACCTTGCGGCAGCCACGGTCTGGCCGAGCGCAGCGACCAATAGCAGCCACGTATTGGAGTGTGATTTATGACGAAATAGAGCATACAGAAAAGAGTGAGGAGCATTGGGGTTTTTGAAACGAGAGCGTTTGAAAAAAAGGTGACTTCGTGCTCCGCTTGCGAGCTCCACGGACCGCCCACGACAGCAGAACTTGGCTGAGATGTTGACAACAGCATATGCTACCCGCGGACTGTGTTATTTCACCAAGCCTGAGGGGTGGATCAGGGCCCCTTTAAGGAGGCCTAGCTTTTTAAAGGCTTTTCTCATGACATAATGTACATGTTTGTCCCAAGCTAAGTCAGATATGAAAAATACTCCCAAATATTTAAAACCCTCAACCTGTTCGATCAGAGTATTGTCAATCATATAAAAATTACGGGGCGTCTTAGTGAGCGTGGAAAAAGAAACGTGTGTGGCTGTACTTTTTCAATGGCCGTGTAATGCAGAGTGTGTAATTGCGTATGTCAGTCACCTCCTGTCACCTGCCGGGAGGAATTTTTCAATTACAGAATGGGAGTGGCTGGCGTTAGTTTGGGCAGTTCTCAAATTCCATCCCTACTTGTATGACCACACATTTTCCATGGTTACCGATCACCAATCCTTGTGCTGCCTCTCCTCGCTTAAAGACCCCATGGACAATTGGGTAGATGGGCGGTACTGCTCCAAGAATATTCATTTGCTGTTTTATACAAGTAAGGCAGTTTGTACAGGGACAGCGACTGCCTCTCTCGACATTCTGTTGACCACCCTGAATACGACATGCATGCTTGTGTCCTGGCCATTTCTGATCTGCACGACATCCGCACTGAACAACGGCGTGATGACTGCTTATGTGTTCTCATCGATCGTCTAAACTCTAGACATTCGGAGCCCATGCTGCACTTTGTCGTGCTCTGCGACAATGTTTTCTACCGTCGCAGCTTATGCCCCGAAGGACCAGAATTTTTACTCGTTGTACCATGCCATCTCCGGACATCCGTTCTTGAGCATATGCATGACTCCCCTACTCCAGGCAACCTCGGTGTTTCACGTACTTATGACCGCGTACAGCGCCGCTTCTACCAGCCTAGCCGGTACGGCTTGGTGCACCACTATGTTGCAGCCTGTACGCTCTGTCAGCACCGCAGAAAACCTGCTGTGCTGCCCACTGGACGCCTTTGCCCCATCGATGTGCCCTCAGAACCATTCTTTCGCGTCGGTCTCGATCTTCTCAGCCTTTTTCCTACATCGAAATCTGGCAATAAGTGGGTCGTTGTCGTGACTGATCACACGACCCGGTACGTGATCATGCAAGCTTTCCGCACAAGCTGTACAACTGAGGCGGCAGATTTCCCTTTACATCACGCCATCCTCCATCACAGCGCACCTCTGCAGCTCCTCACTGATTGTGGCTGCACCTTCTTGTCCTGAGTAGTTGAAGACGTACTTCACTGCTGTTCTGCAGAGCGCAAGCTTTCCAGTGCCAGCACCCGCAGACAAACAGATTGATGGAGCGGCTCAATCGCACATTGACAGAATTGCTATCTATGTATGTTTCTGATGACCACAGTTATTGGGACAGCATGTTACCCTTCAGGTCCTTCGCCTATAATTTGTCCCGTCACGAGATCGCTGGCTTTTCACCCTTTTACCTTCTGTTCGGCCACCACTCTTCTTTGCCTTTTGACACACTGCTTCCTTCCTGGACAGGCACTCCCACTGAATATTCTCAAGACGTCTTCGCTCTGGCTTCCATGGCATGTCAGATTACCAGCTCCCGGCTCACTGACTCTCAGGCCACAGAAGATCCAGTACGGCAGCGGACACCGGGACGTTCGATTTTCTCCTGGCTCCACTGTGCTTCTATGGACACTGTGTCGGTGTGTTGGCTTGTCTGAAAAGCTGCTGCAACACTACACAGGGCCCTACACGATATTGCATCAGCTTGGCGATTTCAACTACGAGATCACTCCACTGGACTCGCAAATCCCCAAAAACGTTGTGCTTGGGTCCCAGCTGAAGCCTTACTTTGCTGCAAGTTCACCTCCCTTATAGTTAGCACCGAGATAGCGCCTTTACAGGCCGGGGTTATGTTATGGCGCAACCCGGAGTGGCGCACATCAGAAGAAGACAATTTGATGTGTAGAGGTAGAATCATTCTCGACAGTCATCTTGTTTATGCATTGTTCTCTCTCATGTAAATATTGTAATTACATCTTTCTATGTGACTTCTGCAACCTAACAATATGATCCCATTTCAACATTCACGATTGGAAGACATGACCCAATACAGTTATGCTTTTTTTTTACCTAATAATGTGTTCCCGGAAAACACAATCTTTTGATAATGTTCAGAAAATCGCGAAACTGTGATCATAGGATATGTTTGCCGGCTGCTATATCCTATATAAACAAGAAAAGGCTCGACGCATGCGTGATCGAGAACAGTTGCCACCAACCACATCAGCTTCCCTGCAATACTCGCCTGGCCATTTCATGGGAAAATGCCATCAGCGCACACTCGGTTTCCTCTTCTGGTACAAGCAACTCTTTTTGCAGGTGATCACTCATCGAGATTCACAGCTGTCACTTCCAGCCCTATTGCGATAAGCATCTTCACCTGTCTGTTTCATAGTGCTTGTGGCATGATGCCATTGGATAAGCGCACTGCATGCTTTTACTAGGCAATCGCATTGCACATGTCATTGACTCTGCTAAATTTTTTTGTGACTTTGGAATGTACGTTTTTCCAGTTAGTGCATTATTTTATTGCACTTCTTTTTTCAGGATGAATGAACAACGTTCTACTGTATACACCTTCAAGTGCATATTTCCTTTCAAAGTGAAGCTTTCTTTGCCTTGCTCCCCATGTTTTAGTGCTTTTGCTCTATCTGTTTTTCACTGAGTAAAGTGGGCCGACCCCGTTGATGGTGTAATCAATGGTGTAATCAAAACTGGGCCAATCTGAGGGATGGTGTAATCTGCAGTCATGTAGGTCCCCTGATGGAGGTCTTTGCATCTTGCCATCGTGCTGGTCAGGCCTATATTTGCTATTCTGAACAATGTGGGGTAGAACACAAACAGTCACTCATGCATTACCACGAAGCCAAATGACACAAGACATCTGCGATGGGAGAACATCAGCAGCTGAACCTTGTGCATACTTGGACATCAAATAAAATTGCATGCATCATGCGTCTTTTTGCATAGCATTTCATTGAAATGTTTCAATAAAGCATCACTTAACGTTGATTCTAACAAGGGCATTGAATCAGCCACATTTCTTGTTATCTTACATGACTACTGCAGCATCAGCCTAAATATTTTTGCAATGTTTGGATAAGTTGAGAACTCTCTATTGATGAAAGTATGTTTCAGTTTTAATTATTCATTCTGTCCAAGATGTCTACTAAATAGAGCAGGCAAACCACCAGCATTATAAAGAGTCTTTTTTAACTCCAATGTAAAATTCAGCTTGCATATCACGTAAGTAAAGAAAGTAGTAACTCCATCTTTGGTGTTCCTATGCACTCCTTTCACATTGTTGTGCCTTTATTCATGCAAATATTAATTTTCAACTCCTGAAACTTTTTTCTCTTTTCCATTGTGGTTAGTGTCTATTATAGTATGGCAAAAGAGTCACCTTCAAAACTGGCTTCTATTACTTTATGGCAGCCATTGCTGGAGAGGCACGCTGTGGACCTTGCCTATTGGCATGATCTCTAATGCCCGTCATGCCGCCCTCTTGGCAGCCATAGTGCCAGTACACTAGTGCCGGTTTACACTATCGTTGCATTGTACTACCACTATTTTACATTGCCACTGCTATATTTCATCATCACCAGATGGAACCACCACCTCATCAATGTTGAAATTCCTCTGCTGTTGCTTTTGGCAGACGTGCTGCTTAGCCGTGACTTTTATTAATTATATTCACTTAGTAGCCATCATGCTCACTTTTTCACAAAAGTGCAGAAAGAGGTAGCACTCTGGAAAGCTGATAAAAAAAGGGCAGGCAGGCTTCGAAGTGAAATTATGGGCTCTTGGCTGCTTGTACAAGACTTATCATTGCCTTGGCTTCCAACTATGCAAGCTTATGTGACGTGTACAGGAAGCATAGGCGCTGACTACGAGGGGGGAGGGCTGAGCCCCCCCCCCCCCAACGTGTCATTGCCAGAGTTTTGTCACCCACATCATTTGAGGTTTCTTTTGGCTTGCCTCGACCTTTTCACTTAAAATTTTGTTGTGATTAATAGCTTACTGCACCATTGTTGGCACAGACATGCACGAATTTTAATTCATATTTTGCTTTATTTCTGCAAACCCTGACAATAGGAAAACAACCGCATTAAAAGTACCAGCGGCGGCTGCCTCATCCGTATTTTCTCACATCAACATTGTTTTAAATTTCCACTGCATATACCATGCACATACACAATATATTTAAATATGTACACAGGACAAAGTTTATTATGTCTTAACAGAAGGTCATAGCCAGTTAAAAATTATTTCTAAAGGTATAAATAGCCTATGCTTAGTGAATGAATATGTTGCTATGTGTCCATCTCATTTCAAATTGCTTTCATTCTTTTTTGACCCTGAGAAATACCTGCATACTTACTTCACTGACCCTTTCGACAGAGTCCTTTATCAACAGCGTGTGAAATGCACATGAATGATATGTGTGTCAGTACTGCTTCTCTTTCCATTAAGCGATGCTAACGACTCATGAATAAAAAAATCTCTTCTCATAGTTTACAACATTTATTAGAAATGGAAACGTCGTCACTTGCATGCAGAGGTAATAAATATATACAGGATGTGCCAGTTAACTATCATGCACTTAAATTTAAAAAAAGAGCAATTGCACTACTCGAAGAAAACCTGGTGCATATTGTTTTCAGTACAGTGAAGTAGCTGCCAGTAATTTTTTCATTACTGAGATTTATTTAGGTAATTGTAATTATTTTCTAAGTGAAGACGTAATATCGTAGTTATCAAAGTGTCAGTGAGACATTTGTAGGCACAGCCAAAGGACATCTAACTGTGGTATTTTCAGCGACATACTAATAACGTACTAATTTTTTCTGAGGATAAATGAACCTCGCGAAATATGAAAAATACCAGGTGACTGCTCTCCCACCTGCATCAAAAGCAGTGCCCTTGAACAAGGTCCCTCCAAGTTAGCCAGAACGAAATAAAGGAAATAAAGAAAAATACATAGTGATCGAGCTAGTGCCTTATCTGCCATGCCTCAGTAAAATTAACATGTCGCTTTTGGTGTTTGTTGGAAACAAACTTTGATAGCTGTTGTCTTAGCATAGATAAAGTGAACGGATGGTTCTTTTTTTTTTTTGCCACAAAACCTATCACCACAAAAGCGAATTCACAATGTCAGTGCAAATGTTTAAAGGTGTGTTTTGTTTTGACCCAGTCGCCATGTCTTTCTCTAATGTGCAGAAGGTAGAAATGATGCTTGTCTTGGGAGCTGCAAATGGCAACAAGAGGAAGGCCGCAAATATATATCAGTCATGGGAAGTGTCACAATAGACCAAACGAGTCGACTCTCATCAGAAATGATGAGAACTCGAGACAAACTGGCAGCTTCAAGAAACAGCGGCGTAGGACTCCATCTTTGAGTCCTAGCCTACGCATGGATGTTCTAGCATTTATGGCCTCAAACCCTGATGCTAGCATGTGGGATGTGGCCGCCCAGGTACCAATTTCCAAGTCATCAGTTTGGAGGATTCTAAATGATAGCCTTTCACCTGTACTACCTTAACCAACACCAATGCTTGGAAGATAGGGACCTGTACAATCATCTAGATTTCTTTAATTGGGTCCTACAAAAGTCAATGAGTCACTGAACTTTTTGAGCAACATCAAGTGCACAGATGAAGCCAATTTTCAGAGAAACGCCCAGGTGAATTTGCGTAATGCACACTATTGGAATGACTACACTGCACACTCGGTCAAGCGGAATCGGCACCAGTACTAGTGGTCGTTCAATGTGGGGTGTGGAACTTACGCCGGTGCTATAATCAGTCCCACCTTCTTTGATGACACACTGACCGGTGTGGGGTTCTCCTCCCGTTCTCTTGGGACAAAGGAAGGACAACACAGTAGTGCAAACAATCACAAGGTCATTTATTGCGCCTTTCATAGATCAATGCCTGCTAGCCAAGTTGCTATCCACAAAACATGCCGATGGGCGCGCGACAAATCTAGAAGTCCGACGCACCGCACCGGATAGCGAGAGAATATGTTCGCCCCATGCTGGATCCCAACGCCTGGTCGTTCGCGCGTACGTTCACGCGAACGGTGGCGCGTTCGAAGGAGGCCACGCGAGACGGTCTCGCAGAAGCAGGGATCGGCGCACGCGCGGGACGTCCGCGGCGCTCGCCGACCCGCAGCCAAGGAGGAAGCGCCTTCTCCTTTCCGTGACCCCGCCATGACCCCGCCGTGAGGCGGCGTCAGCAGCGCAACACTCGCGCCATCTCTCGTACTGCGCTTCAACCACACCAACCGCCGCGGGCCCCAAGCCACGCGGCGAAGCCGAATTACAGGAGACGGAAGCTACGCGGGAAAACAAGATATCAGGGGACGCGTGAGAGTCGCGCATCCCCACACCGGACAGCGTTATGTGGATGAAATCCTCGAAGGAGTGGTGGATGAGTTTCTCAGCGAAGTCCCGCTCTCACGTCTTCCACTTCTGTGGTATCAGCAAGATGGAGCACCAGCACACAGCAGCAGCCAAGCACGAAACTGGCTTGATGTTATTTTTCATGTGCAATAGATTGGAAGGCACAGGCCTGTAAATTGGCCGGCTAGGTCTCCACTGCATTTATTTCTTTGGGGGTATGTGAAAGATTGTGCTTACATGACCCAGATGGACGTCAGATTAGCTCAAGACAAGGATAACAGATGTCTGCCATAGAATTCGAGCGTCGGCCATCGAGAAAGCCATTGAAGATGTGATAAAGCCGACTCAGTACTGCGTAGCTGCAGAAGGACACCTATTCAAACACATCCTCTAGGCAGCAGCTGGTGGTCAACGGCGCTTACAAATTCATATATAATTAGGGCACACTGAAATCTGATGTATTTTTTTTGTGTGTGCAGGTGTCCCTATTGCCAATTTGGCTCATTTAGAAGTGGTTATTTACTTTATTGAGCACATCAATATTGCCTTTTCTCAACACATGGGTGGCTTTCTGGTCTGTTAATTCGCTTTTATTTGATGATGCCTCGTTTACACTTTGATAATTATGACAGTACTTCTAGAATTACATAAATTGCAATTGTCAAATTAAATTTCAGGAACGAAATAATTACTGGCAGCGACTGCACTCTATTGGAAACAATATCCACTAAGTTTTCTTCAAGTGATGCAACTGAATGAGAGCAGCATTCCGGGCAAGTTGGTAATCCATTGCTTAAATGATATTGCGCGACATAAAAAACGACACGGACGTGAAAGAAGACGACACACCAAGCGCAAACTTTCAACTAAGTTTATTGTGCCACTGCGTCATTTTATACATGGCATGCACGTAGATCGCGCATGCGCTTACACGGAAATGAAGTGCGAAATCATGTAACATGGTTATGTGTCGTGTGATGCCGCGTCCAAGTAACGTAATTCTTTTTCTGTGAGAGCTAGAGACGGGAAGCTGACACACGCATCACCCAATTTTGCGATCATCTGTGCTTCAGATATCTCACGGATGAGCTGCGTGCTGCCACGGGAAACAATCGTACATTGATCCTGTGTCTTGGCGATCCACTGTCGCGATCATGGGTCCAAACCTCTTGAGGATCAATGTACGATTGTTTCCCGTGGCAGCACGCAGCTCATCCGTGAGATATCTGAAGCACAGATGATCGCAAAATTGGGTGATGCGTGTGTCAGCTTCCCGTCTCTAGCTCTCACAGAAAAAGAATTACGTTACTTGGACGCGGCATCACACGACACGTAACCATGTTACATGATTTCGCACTTCATTTTCGTGTATGCGCATGCGCGATCTACGTGCATGCCGTGTATAAAATGACGCAGTGGCACAATAAACTTAGTTAAAAGTTTGCGCTTGGTGTGTCGTTTTCTTTCACGTCCGTGTCGTTTTTTATGTCGCGCAATATCATTTAAGCAAGTGATGCAACTGCTCTCTCTTTAAGTCTTGGTGCATGGTAGTTGGGGCACCCTGTGTAATTTGCTCAGTCGCTGAAATAAGGCCAAGCCAGATTCACTGGAAATCAGAATGAACAGCAGTCATGCACAGGAGTACCTATAGTCAGACTCACAGAAAAAGAAAAAAGAAAAGGCAGAGAGAGGCTGCAGTTTTGCCGGAAAAGCGAAGCAGTATTAGTGACAGCGAAGTATATGACAGTTACACAAAGGTAGAATACACCATCGAGAGACGCCAGATTGTTGGTGGTGGGAGAGGACTCAGGCTCTGAAATTGAACTGTCTCTTACCACCACCATCATCATCATCATCATCATCATCATCAGCCTGGTTACGGCCACTGCAGGGCAAAGGCCTCTCCCATACTTCTTCAACTACCCCGGTCATGTACTAATTGTGGCCATGTTGTCCCTGCAAACTTCTTAATCTCATCCGCCCACCTAACTTTCTGCCACCCTCTGCTACGCTTCCCTTCCCTTGGAATCCATTCTGTAACTCTTAATGACCATCGGTTATCATCGCTCCTCATTACGTGTCCTGCCCATGCCCATTTCTTTTTCTTGATTTCAACTAAGATATTATTAACTCGTGTTTGTTCCCTCAACCAATCTGCTCTTTTCTTATCCCTTAACGTTACACCTATCATTCTTCTTTCCATAGCTCATTGCGTCGTCCTCAATTTAAGTAGAACCCTTTTCGTAAGCCTCCAGGTGTCTGCCCCGTACGTGAGCACTGGTAAGACACCGCTGCTATACACTTTTCTTTTTAGGGATAACGGCAACCTGCTGTTGATGATTTGAGAATGCCTGCCAAACGCACCCGAGCCCATTCTTATTCTTCTGATTAATTTCGTCTCACGATCTGGATCCGCCGTCACTAACTGCCTTAAGTAGATGTATTCCCTTACCAGTTCCAGTGCCTCGCTACCTATTGTAAATTGCTGCTCTCTTCCGAGACTGTTAAACATTACTTTAGTTTCCTGCAGATAAATTTTTAGACCCACTCTTCTGCTTTGCCTTTCCAGGTCAGTGAGCATGCATTGCAATTGGTCCCCTGAGTTACTAAGCAAGGCAATATCATCAGCGAATCGCGAGTTACTAAGGTATTCTCCATTAACTCTTATCCCCAATTCTTCCCAATCCAGGTCTCGGAATACCTCCTGTAAACACGCTGTGAATAGCATTGGTGAGATCGTATCTCCCTGTCTGACGCCTTTCTTTATTGGAATTTTGTTGCTTTCTTTATGGAGAACTACGGTGGTTGTGGAGCCGCTATAGATATCTTTCAGTATTTTTACATACGGCTCGTCTACACCCTGATTCCGCAATGCCTCCATGACTGCTGAGGTTTTGACTGAATCAAACGCTTTCTCGTAATCAATGAAAGCAATATGTAAAGGTTGGTTATATTCCGCACATTTTTCTATCACCTGATTGACAGTGTGAATATGGTCTATTGTTGAGTAGCCTTTACGGAATCCTGCCTGGTCCTTTGGTTGACGGAAGTCTAAGGTGTTCCTGATTCCATTTGCAATTACCTTGGTAAATACTTTGTAGGCAACAGACAGTAAGCTGATCGGTCTATAATTTTTCATGTCTTTGGCGTCCCCTTTCTTATGGATTAGGATTATGTTAGCGTTTTTCCAAGATTCTGGTACGCTAGAAGTCATGAAGAATTGTGTATACAGGGTGGCCAGTTTCTCTAGAACAATCTGCCCACCATCCCTCAACAAATCTGCTGTTACCTGATCCTACCCAGCTGCCTTCCCCCTTTGCATAGCTCCCAAGGCTTTCTTTACTTCTTCCGGCGTTACCTGTGGGATTTCGAATTCCTCTAGACTATTATCTCTTCTATTATCGTCGTGGGTGCAACTCGTACTGTATAAATCTCTATAGAATGCCTCAGCCACTTGAACTATCTCATCCATATTGGTAATGATATTGCCAGCTTTGTCTCTTAACGTATACATCTGATTCTTGCCAGTTCCTAGTTTCTTCTTCACTGCTTTTAGGGTTCCTTCGTTCCTGAGAGCATGTTCAATTCTATCCATATTATACTTCCTTATGTCTGCTGTCTTACGCTTGTTGATTAACTTCGAAAGTTCTGCCAATTCTATTCTAGCTGTAGGGTTAGAGGCTTTCATACATTGGCGTTTCTTGATCAGATCTTTCGTCTCCTGCGATAGCTTACTGGTATCCTGTCTAACGGAGTTACCACCGACTTCTATTGCACACTCCTTAATGATGCCCACAAGATTGTTGTTCACTGCTCCAACACTAAGGTGCTCTTCCTGAGTTAAAGCCGAATACCTGTTCAGTAGCTTGCTCTTTATTTTCCCTCTTACCGCTAACTCATTGATCGGCTTCTTATCTACCAGTTTCTTCCGCTCCCTCCTCAGGTTGAGGCTAATTTGAGTTCTTACCATCCTATGGTCACTGCATCGCACCTTGCTGAGCACGTCCACATCTTGTATGATGCCAGGGTTAGCGCAGAGTATGAAGTCTATTTCATTTTTAGTCTCGCCATTCAGGCTCCTCCACGTCCACTTTCGGCTATCCCGCTTGCGGAAGAAGGTATTCATTATCCACATATTATTCTGTTCCGCAAACTCTACTAATAACTCTCCCCTGCTATTCCTAGTGCCTATGCCATATTCCCCTACTGCCTTGTCTCCAGCCTGCTTCTTGCCTACCTTGGCATTGAAGTTGCCCATCAGTATAGTGTATTTTGTTTTGACTTTACCCATCGCCAATTCCGTGTCTTCATAGAAGCTTTAGACTTCCTGGTCATCATGACTGGATGTTGTCATGACTGGATGTCACTAAACTCTTACTATGAGGTCTAGTAAATTCTCATATAAGGCCGTCACATCGGTGAACAATTTTTCGAGGTCACACGATGTGCCTTCAAGTGCAAGAAATATATAATGCTTTGTTTCAATACATCCCACTACAAACATCGAAACACTGTGGCATAGTTTAAAAAAAGTTATGTTTCATTGTGTTTCCAATTATGTACCTTCTAAAGTTAAGAAACGAGGAAGCGCAATCCCTGGATCTCGCGTGACATCATTCATGCCATACGTAAAGTCAAGCATCTGAAAAAATCAATGAAAATAGTACCTAATTCTTCATCACGAAGCAATCTTACTCTAGCTATCCAAGACATGAAATCTAAAATAAAGACAGCGAAGTCAAACTTTTACTCAAACACACTTCAAGGATTCCTAAAAAATTTACCGAGCAAATTCTGGAACTTACTTAAACCTAAGGCATGAAGTGATCGCCAAGTGTCACCCAAAACTAACAAACAAAAAGCTTATTCACTAAATAACTATTTTTCTTCTATCTTCACAACTGACGATGGGAAACTACCTCTAATTGACATCACCGTTAATAGCAGACTAAGCCCCCTTACTGGCATGGAGGCCGGAGTACTGAACCTTCTCCTAAACCTGGACACGAAAAAAGGGCCAGGCCCGGATAAAATACCCAACACCTTCTTGAAACGATACGCAGAATGGATGACGAAGTACCTTTGTATAATATTTAACAAATCATTATCATCATCTGTTCTTCACAGGATTGGAAATCTGCGAAAGTTGTCCCCATACATAAATGAGGCTGCAAAGACGTCCAACTTTCGGCTTACTTCACTTACGAGTACCGTGTGCAAACTTCTGGAACATATCATACTAAAACAAATAACTGTTTTCTTACAAAAGGAGAGTATCATACCACCATATCAACATGGCTTTCGCCGAGGCCTTTCTACAATCACTCAACTACTGGAACTAATCCACGACAGATCATTTAATATCGACCAACACAGACAAACAGTCCTCATCCTACTCGATTTCTCGAAGGCATTTGATCGGGTATTACACATAAAGCTCATAAAGAAACTTGAGATTGCATTAGGTACAGGCCCCATAATTGACTGGATTAGCGACTATCTTACTAACCGTACCCACTTTGTGGAAGTGAGCGGACAGATTTTCCAGACAGCCCGGGTAACATCTGGAGTCCCCCAAGGAAGCGTTCTTGCTCCCCTTTTATTTCTAATTTTTATTAATGACCTACCCGCAAAAATCACAGGAAACATCAGGCTATTTGCCGATGACTGCATTAGCTCACATATACCAATACCACATATATACCATATATATGGTATACATATACCATATACCAAGAAATATTAGCTCACATGATGACCACATAACATTAAACAACAACTTGAAAGTCGTGTCTAACTGGTGTGCCCACTGGCAGATGACAATCAATACTAAGAAATCTGCTGTTCTTTCAATCACCAGAAAAAAAAGTGACTTGACCTTTATGTATACCGTTAACGACGTGCCACTAATGCGAGTTCATAAACACAAGTACCTCGGATTAACATTAACACATGACTTCAGATGGAACTCCCATATAAATAATGTCACAGCAACTGCAATGAAATGCCTTTTCTTTCTTGGAAGACACCTCCGGCTAGCACCACCCGATACAAAACTTCTGGCTTACAAAACTTTCGTTAGGTCAGTCCTCGAGTACGCAAATGTTATCTGGTTCCCATACACTAAACAAATAATTAAAAAACTAGAAGGCATACAAAGGAAAGCTCTACGGTATACAGTAAAAGCTCGTTAATTCGAACCGCAAGGGGAAGCCGCTTCAGTTCGAATTAACGAAAGTTCGAAATAACGAAAGTGAAGGAGGGCAACAGTACACTGCGATTTGGAAGCAGTAGGGCATGTCAGAAATTTGGCGTGTCAAAAAGTGGCACACGCCATCTTCAAGTCGAAGCTCTGGGTCCGACTGTGCCACACCACCGATGTCCACCGAAACGAACGTTAGCCGAGGCTTAACACCATCACAATGAATCGCGACGGTCGATACCTCCTAAGCTGAAAACAGAGGTGCACAACTGATGAAGACTGCCGAGACAAAGACGCTGAACATGTGAAGGTGGCGAAGGCCCTGATTCGTTGGTTCTTGATTGCAAGCGCAGCTGCGACGTACTTGATTCGCTGTGTTTTGGAGCTTGCCGTGCCATCTCCGCACATTAGCAGCTGTACAAGATTTGCAAAGACTCCGAGATTCGCAACGGGCAAGAAGTCTCGGAGGTTACGTCGAACGGAGAGGCGGCAGCTGCCGCTGCCTTCTGGCTGACCCCGCGTCGGTTAGATTTTTATCCGATTTTGCCTTCTCTCGCCGTTCTCTCCGTTTCGGAGGCAATACAGCCTTGTGTGTAGGCAGTAGGCGCGTTTCTCTGGCCGTGTGCCAGGCGAGCGTAGTTCGAATTATCCGTGAGGGAACCTTCTCGCGTTCGAATTAACGGACTTTTTTATACATAGACTTCTGTGGAGCTTGGCCGGACCAAATCGTACAGTTCGAATTATCCATAAATTCGAATTATTGAAGTTCGAATTAACGAGCTTTCACTGTATATACAATAAACATAAATTAACAGACTCGCCCACCGAACGACTTAACAAAGCCGGAATCCTAACAGTACAAAACCAAGCTGTACTAGCTCATTCTAAACTTATGTACCTGCTCCTACACAACAAACTTAATATTGATACCTCCAAATACATCTCCAGAAATGAAACACGGCCAATGCAACATAACACACACAAACACTCAATGAGAATTATTTTCATACCGAGTGCTTTAAGAATTCATTCTGTCCTTTAGCGATAAGAGAGTAGAATAAACTTAGTGAATCCATTAGTAATAGCTCCTCATTAGATACATTTGCTAATTCAGTGGAAAAACATCTCCTCGCCTTACAGCTCTGATTTACATACTTAGGTTTATTACCGATCTTCATAGTCTAACACTTTAATCTATGAGTTCTTTTTGTACGATGCATTAACGCATGACTGCATCCTGTTTGTCATGATCATTAGGTGTTTTATATCACATGTGTTTTCAGGTGTCTTTTTTTTTTCTTTCTTGTTTGGTTTCCTCTTTTCTCAGATTCTTCTTCATTATATAATATTGTACCCAAATACTGCATTTGTGATGAAGTGCTTAATTCATTTGTTTAGCGAAGCCAAAACCTTTTCAATAACACACTCATGATTATATAATGTACTTATATTATTTGTTCGCAAATACTGCCATATGTACTTGCCCTTCCTGTTATAATCCCATGAGGGAGTGACGGTATGTGAAATAAATATACAGGGTTTGGAAAGCCGACTTAACACTCATACGGTAGCATGCACACATATTAAATGTGCTTGTTTATACCACAAAGAATAAGTGCACAAGGAATTAAGGAGCAGCTCAAAGTTTCGCAGGTCTCTTTGCATACCTCACTCTCTACTCTTGACCTGGTCTTGTCAGAGCATCTGATGTCATTTAGGGTTTGGACTCTGGTGCTTGTGAGAGGAATGGCTAACAAACACATCCAGGTCCGCTACCGTGACCTGGAGCAGTTGAAAGAGTCGGCGGAGCGGGCCTTCGACATGGGTCGGCCCATCTGTGTGGTGGCTGCCGGTGAGACGACAGTGAATTTGATGGGGCCGGGCAAGGGAGGCCGTTGCCAGGAGCTGACTCTGGCAGCTGCCATCGAGCTTGACCGGCTCTTCAAACACAGCGTGTTGCAACCACAGCGCATTGAGCTCATCATGCTCGCAGCAGGTATCTTGAGTACATTTTTGAACTCCGGGTGTGTGGCACATGTTTTCCAGGGTGTGTGGCACATGCTATAGTACATGTTTTTGTTAATGTGCCATAGCACAGACTGGATACATAGCCTTTATTGGTTTCAGTCTTGTTATGTGTACAGAACACGTGAGAGCAATACTTTAGGGAACACTAAAGAGAAAAATAATGTGCGCTGTATTAGTACATTACCCCTCTGCAATAAACAGAAAAGCTGCTCATACCATTTTAAGAGGTTCGGTGAGCCAGAAAATGTGCTAAAATAGAATACAGGTGGCACTGCCACCTTAAATGGCTGTAATGGAAGGCTAAATTTTATTCTGAAGAAAACAGAATTGAAAGTTAATTAAGCTTCATAAGTGCTCTTTTATTACAGTTGAACAGATTTATAATGATTCAGGCTTCAACAGTAAATCACATTCTAATCAGAGGATCCTTGCCTTGTATTCTTGTAAACATGGTAAGCTTTAAACTCAGTCAACCATGCCCTTGAGAAAGCTGCTTAGTTGACTGAGAAGTTTTGAAAAAAAAAAGTTTTGGTTGGAGACTAATACCCCAGTCACACGGAGCACTTTAGACCATGATCAAGCCCGATCTGAGTTGTAATTTTTCGATCACAGTTGGCTCTTCTGTGCAAGCTGTGAAAGGGAGCCAATTGCAGTTGGGCTTGATCACGACTGAAAGTGCACCATGTGACCAGGATATAGCATAACCAGTAAGCAATCTAAAGTCATAGTGTACAGAGCAATGAAATAACAAAAAAGTTGACAGTCACTTTATCGTACACTAAAGAGGATGAAAGTGAAAGCCTGTGCACTCATGAGACATTCACTAAATTACTTTGACATTCTCATTCGAATGCATTGTTACTTCCTATTACTGGTTTTCTCCCACCAAAGGTAGTGGGTCAGAGTGCCTTAATTAATGCTGCCTTAACTAACACCAAAGGTAACACCAAAGGTATGAAAGGTTGGCCGGCTCAACTCCCAACCTTCATGATGTAAAGTAGAATCCAACTTGGAGATATGGCCGGTTTGCCCATATCTTGGAGCTTGGAGCCGACTTGGAGCTTGAATTTTAGTGCCATAACGCTGGACAACAGGTTTTCGTACACATGAGCCATCTAAGGCTGTTGCCTTTATCAGCTGGTGCTGGAAGTCCTAACCCAAATCTGCACAATGGCAGCACAGCATGGTAATGAGTAAATAACAGAACATTGTCTTGCCCTCATTTAGCAGAAAACAGTATAGACTTGTTTGTTTTGTAACTGCATTTAGTAATCATTGAAATTAATTAATTGAAATAGTTTCTAGGCCCGAAGACATTACAGAAAGGAGTGGTTCCCACAAAAAAAAGGATGTGCTGCAACAAACTTTACAGAAGTGTGTTGTACATCGCGGTCTTAAAACTTGCAGTGCCCAGGATAGTAGCGATTTAGGAGAGCAGGCGGTTCGAATCCAGCCTCGACATGAAAGGATCTTGGTAGAAATTAATTAACTAATTGATTAATTAATAATTAATTAATTACAAATTAACTTTTGGGCTGTGATCTGAGCCAGACGATAAGTACGATGGAAGTGTTATAAGCTGCTCTTTGAGAATAGGTTTGAAGTGATGAATTTCATGAAATAGGCATAATTGTGCACACTTGCGATGGAATGATAGTTTAGGTCGGTTAAGAGTGCGTTCCATGGACATAATACCAGCATAACAAGAATATTTGAACAAACTAAAATGAAAAGTATGATTTAGGACACTTTCAATCTGGTAAATTAAAGTAGTTTGATTAGGATCCCATACAGTTGAAGCATACTTAAGTCTAGACTCAACAAGCGTTTTGTAAAGGGTTAGCCTAAGTTGACTTGGAACAGAATTGAAGTTACATCGTAGGAACTGAAGTGCACAATTGGAATTGTTAATTATGCTATTAATAGGTACATTCCATGAAAGGTTGTTCGTGATGCGAAGACCAAGGTATTTCTATGAAATTACAGAGTCTAGTTTGGTTCTATTGAGGAAGTAAGGAAGCGAGTTAGTTGTGACATTTGGACGACGAGATGCCTGCATAGACTTATATTTGTTAGTATTAGGTTTCACGCTCCAGTTATTACACGAAGAAATTCTATCGTGGTCAATTTGCAGTTTAACAGAGTCATCAGGGCTAGTAATTCTGTGGTATAGCACACAGTCATCTGCGAAAAGTTGAACAAAGAAACATACACTTTCTGGCAAGTTGTCAATAAAAATAAGAAAAAGCAAAGGTCCAAGGACAGACCCTTGTGGCACTCTAGACGTTACAAGTGAAGAAGCGGAAGGAATATTGTCAGCAAGTGCATCTTATTAATGGCCTAGCGAAAAGTTTTATAATCCAAGAGAGAACATTTTGGTCAAGGTTTAGTTCATCTAGATTGAGAGAGAGCAACTTGTGAGATACGCTGTCAAAGGCCTTGGTAAAATTGAGAAATATGAATGCAGTGTCAAAACCAAAATAGGCATTAGCAAACAAATCATTGGTAAAATATAGCTGTTGTGTTTCACAGGAAAACGTTCTCCTAAAGCCATATTGACAGGAATTAAAGAATGAGTTGGTTTCTGAGAACCCCGTGACATGTGAAAAGGTGATGTGTTCAAAGATCTTGCATGGAATGCTAGTGAGATTTGATGGTGGTTTTAGATTGTACATTACCCAATTTATGGATTGGAACGACCTGCTCTACTTTCCAGTCACTGGGCAGGTCTGAGCACTGTAAGGACTGCAAGAAAAGTTTTATATTATAGACGAGTAAACTTCTGTGCACTTAAAGTCTTTGAATTTATTAGGTCGGGACCAGGAGAGGAAGATATAAGATTACAAATCAGTTTGCTGACACCAACCTAATCGATCAAAATTGGATCAATTGGTTCATGATTTTGACTAAGAACAGGTGGGATTGTGCTATGGAACATTGTTTTTTGAAACAATGAGGAGAACATGTTTGACTGTGCAAGGCTTATTCGGAAGTACATTAATGCAACGTGCAAGGGTTAATTGAAACGATTTACTAGCGTGTTCACTAAGTATTCTCCAAAATTTACGAGGCTTTGTATGCAAAAGCTCTGTGGCATAACAATTAAAAAGGCACTCTTTGCATTGGAAATAGCTTGATTTTACTCAGTGCTAGTAAGCGCACCAATAAGTGCAGTGATTAGTCAAAGTAAGAGGCCATTTCTGTCGTCTACAAGCCTTATGTATGGAGAGTTTCAAATTATACGAGCCAACTAAAGAAAAGCAAAGTGTCGACAATCTACAGGCTGATGGCGCATCTCAACAATGCAGGTACAGATGGCCAAGACGGGCCAACAGATGCGGCAGGCGCCATGGCGCACATCATGACTGTGTCTGAGGCTTCTGCTCAGGGGATCGATGCCGCAGGAGACCTGGCGCGCAACGACTCGCACCACTTCTTCCGCACCTTGAACAACGGTGCCGACCACCTCATCACGGGGCTCACCGGCACCAACGTCATGGACCTGCACATGCTGCTTCTGCGGCGAAAACCTGCCACCAGCTAGCGCTCCCTGTGTGACATTTACCGAGACTCACCGCGGGCCTGGCAACACTTGGAAGCGCTGCGGCTATTGGCAGAGCAGAAGATGCGTGCAGACATGGTGTAGTTGCGCATGTTTTGCGAGATGATGCTAGCAGCCATGAAACCTCCATGTGCCGTTCATTAGGCACAGCTCTTTCTGAGCTGTTTGTAATTTCTTTATTTCTTCGGTGAATTAGATGCTGTATTTTTTATCACATTACACATTACGACTCTTCTATATGCTTAGAATGCAGATGAGTACTACTAGGAGGCATCCAAGTCAATTCAGGTAGGTCATGTGGTCTGCTTAAGAAATCAAAAGAGCTAACACCGTTTGTGTAGAGTGGGAGAACATGAAAGCACAAGAATATTTCTACAACCAAGCACATCTATGACTGCAGGCCAGATGGGGTCTCCATTCCTCTTCACTACTGTGAAATACTACTTGGAACAACTGCTACGAGGAGAGACCTTTTTCTTCAAATAATTCACATTTATCCTGTGATATGCATCGTTTAGGCACAATAGCTACAAATTCTAATACGATTCTTTACATTGTTGTCCAAATAATTTAATGTTAAGAGGAAGCTTTAGCTCGGGAGTTGCAACCTAAAGAAGAGAATGGAGAAATCGTTTGTCTCGACAACCACTGCACCAATTGTGACGAGATTTGTTGCATTTAGAAAAATGGAAGTTGAACCCTAGTGACTGCAAGAAGCATATTCTTTACTTATGCCATCAGTTTCTTAGAAAAATTATGGAAAATTGCTAAGTTTCAGAAAACACAACTGTTTTGTTTATAACTTTAACTCAAAAGTGTAAAATGATATCACAGTTATTCCATCTGAACCTAATAATACTTGTAAACCAGGCAAACTTGATACTTAATGCACCACTCTGAAATATACCACTAATTTGTAAATAGGACTCTTGCAGGACCCTCATAAGCATTGCAACAATTTCATGTAAGCTGTATGTTCAATGTTAAATATGTTAGTGCACTGTAGATGCACTAACAGTTGGAGTTTACAGAACTGTGATATTTGTTTTTGATACAGAGCTACCGGTTTGTAAACTTAGTGCTTGAATTTTTAATCAATTTCTGGGAATATTTATTGAAAATGTCAGGCCTTAAGTTAAATTTCCTATCATGTTATAATTTGACCTTCTTTCTCAAATGTGACAAATTTCATTCAAATCGGTCTAGCAGCTTAAGGAGAACAGCACTTCTGTGTTTCACGTGTGTTTGAATAGGCAGCGTCGGAGTTGACTGTGAGCTAAGGCTTTGCACTTTCTGGCATACTGCATGGTAATGCCCTTAATAAAACTAATAATTACAGTTTTACAACGCAAAGCTACTAGTAGGCTACAAGAGACACGACACTGGGAGAGCCCGGGATTAATTTTGACCACTAGTTGTTATTTTATCCAAATCTAAGCAAAACAAGCATTCTTGCATTTGAGGCAATCAAATTACAGCTAGCAAATGCCAGACAAGCAACCTTATGCTCACGAGCAGGGTGCCATGGCCACTGCGGTGCATGCAGGGTGCGGCTTTTTTAGAACGTAATACTAGCTCACTACCGTCTTGCATTTAGTAGTACATAAGACGAGGCCCAGCTCTGAAGGGCCAGGAAGATGACGGGAGCACACATGTCCCGTGAACACGTGCCAAAGGATTGGGGCGGTATAATGTCTTATGCGATTTTTGAACTATCAGGATTGTTGAAGCGTTTGTTTTGCATGGCAGTCACTTATGGCCAGATAAAGGTGCACCCACTTTTCTTTGGAGGGGGGGCACGCAAGCCTTGGCAGTCATATCCTGTGCGGTATGGATACATGGCTACAACGCTGCACAGGACAGGCATCGGACATCAGCTAGCTTTATTTCACCAATTGATGCTTACATGCATGAAAGGCACACTCGCATGTAAGCATATTGTTTGCAAGCATCGGTGAAGTGAAACTGGCTGATGTCCAGTGCCTGTCCCATGCAGTTTGTAATAGTCTTCCCTAATGGTGCAGTCATGTATCATAATGGCAATAACTAACTAGCCCAGCTTTGAACTTTGGTAGGGACTTTGTTAGTGAGTGGCTATGGACTAGTTTTGACCAGCAAAGCACAGTACATGAGCATTTTTTATTAAAATAGTAATTATATGGACAGTTTGGGTGCACGAGCTGTTGCAGACACTGTCCTGCTGTCCTGGGTGCGACAGTGCATCCGTGTCTTTGTGTGCTCAGTGCCGGGGCTGTGGCATGGCGAAGGAGGCGATGGGACAAACGTGCATGCTCCCACTGCCGGCGCTAGTCACACCAGCATCAGTACTCGCAGACGGACTCTGTTCTTCGGCCACACGACACCACATGTGTTCAGCGAGTGGATGTTTACCGCAATTCGTACTGCCCCCTAAATTGTGCCTTACTTCATGAACTTTTGTAGTACCTTGCTATCATTGTCATTGCTTTGCCCTTCAGAGGAAACTGCAAATTTTCGCATTCAGCTTTAATCAGGATGTGGCCGGGACTTGTACCCATGCATTGAGCTTAGTAGAGTGACAAAACTGCTGCGCCACTACAATGGGTATTCCAGATGGCAAAGGGCACATCCTTCCTTAAAGCCGAACTAGCAGCGAAAAGACACACACAAAAACACAATGCTGTGCCTACGCTTTGGTGTTCTTCGTGCTGTTGGTATATGTTCATAACGTGTCCGACGAGCCCAGTTTGTCAGGCTTTTGGGTCATTTATTGGCTAGCTAGTTGGCGAGATCCGCAGTGAATCTTTAGCTGATGATCACAACGGTCAGTGACATTAGTGAGTTGGCACAGATAGCATTAGCACAGGCATGCAGAAAGCATTTGCTGTGTTGCAATTTTCCACAATAAAGTGAGGGTTTCCCTCCTCGCTTGACTTCAAATCAAATCAAATCAAATCAATCTTTATTTTCCAGTATAAGAAACAGAAACTGGATGGTCATTTTGGGCTAAAAGCCACAAAAGTAGCTTGAGGGGGCGCAAAAGACCTTATATGCCAACATCACCTTGGCACACGATCAAACACTGTAGTAGACATATACATATATGTGAAGCAAAAAACATAAAAGTCATGACTGCATTATAAATAATTATGTCATAGTGCACCATAGTAATGACACAAAATGCATATATGCAGAAGAAAAAACAAAAACAAAAAAAGACAATGGAAACTAAAAGTTATCACTGAAATAAGATATCATAACTGAACAAAATATTGCCTGAGTTGCTTCCTATTGTAACCTGCAATATCTACATATTTGTTGAGAATAAACGGTAAGTTGCAGGCTAGCGATTGGTGTTTGTAACAGTATGTACAGAAATGTGGACTAATCCATTTGTCAGATTTCCTTGTGTTTATCTTAGGCTGACACTGTTCTAAGCATGCTAGACGTTCAGTGAAGTTCTTTACTAATGTGTCAGAAAATTGCATCACATATAATAAACAGTATGAGTAAAGGTGATCTACTCTGACAATATTAAACAATTTATGTGCATCTCTAGTCGTACACAAAGGTTCCAGGTTTCCGATGTGATGAATAATTTTTTACTGCAATATCAAAAGTCTGTTTATGTTAGCTTTAGTTGTCGTGCACCAGACCAATGCACAGTAGTTTAGGAGTGAATTTGAAAAGGGCGTAATATATCTGTAGTTTGGTGGAGGCTGGCAGCATGCCGTGACAACGGCATAGTACTCCTGTCACTGAGGATAGTTTTTTACATAGATAGCTTACATGTGTATCTCAAGTTAAAGTAGATGAAAAATGAACACCAAGAAATTTGTAACTGTCAACAATCCCTATTTCTCGATCCTCAAAAATAATGTTATGGTTTATATTGCCTTTTTGTTTTTCGCATGAAATATCATAACCTTTGTCTTTGTTGCATCAATCTAAGTTGATTTTCCTTAGACCATATAGATAGCTTCTTCAGTAGATCGTCACATTGTGATGATAACTGGTTTATATCAGATCCTTCCATTAAAATGGTGCTGCCGTCTGCATATATAGTAAATTTTGCCCTTCTTCTAAATGTACGATATCATTAATATAGATGTTAAACAAGAGTGGTCCCAGCACACGCCCTTGCGGTATCCCAAATTTATTGTGTAAGAGGGTTGAGGTATCGCCATTTATACGTGTGCACTATAGCCTTTTACTGAGATATGATAGTAATAAATTTAAAGAATTACCACATATGTCATAAGAGTGCAATTTGCCAAGTAGTGTAGAATGATCGAGGCAGTCAAACGCCTTGCTAAAATCCACAAATAGAGTAAGCGTAAACATGTTCTTTTCTGGCATGATTCCAGACATGTCACCAACCGCGTGGAGAATATAACTGTTGACACATTATCAAATATTATCCATGGAGAACTCTTTGTTCCACAGTAATCTGCAATATTCTGCTGCTTCCAAGTCCTAAAAGGATAGAACAGCTCACTAGCATCAAGATTCATGACACCACTGTTATGTTGCCTTCACCACCAATCGCACATAATCACTGCTACTGTTCCAGTCACGTTCTTTTACCTTTCCAAGTAAAGGACAATAGCATAGCATGCTGGCTGTCACAGTACCTTTTCTACTACATTACCTCTCTATACGAGTTTTGCAGAAACAAGACTTTGCTTTGGAAGACGTCAAGGCACTACTGCCAAGCATATCTTTTTTCAGAGCTTAAAAAGAGCCTTGGGCACTACAGGGTCAAGAAAACTTTTATTGTTCAGATCTATGCCTTGTCAAAAAATATTGATGCACTCTTTATCACCTCAGAGATCAGGGTGTCTGCCAAGTTGACATTTCCAAACTCCCTTAGTTTTCAAGGTTTCCCCTGAGTGCCATTGCGAAATTCCCTGATTGACACAGAACTTTGTTTTATGTCACGACTGCCTGACACACTGTCGCCCAATGCTGTCACTTTCTAGTAAGCATGCTAAAAATTAAAGAAAAGACGACTTAATCCAGTTTGAACAGTAAGGAGTAGCGTTTATATTATTCAAAAAGAAATCAGAAGGGAGGGGTTAGTAAAATGCACATTGAATAAAATATCTTCGAAAAAAAAGGTAAAACTCATTAAAAATCGAGTCGAACATTTTCAAATACGAATAAAAAGGAGATGCAAACAGAAACAAATATTTTCGGAAATGATTAACTGACAATATGATGCCTGAACTTTGCCACAAGTGAGATTCTCTCTCAATAGCTGGTGAGTCAACCTCAACTGTCCTGACATTCAGCCCGCGCACGACATCTCAGTGTAGCATTTCCCTGCTTTAAAGAGTTTATTTTGGTTTGGATTAGGGTCACCTGCATCTTGGTGTCAGGCAATACTTCGCTTTTTGAGCTCAAGCTCCTTCAAAGAAGAGGCGGCACAGTTCCTTTCCCTATCATTCCTCAATGCGACGTCTCCTTTCTGTTCTCGTCCTCGTTCCGCCGCGAGTTTGAATCATCCATTTGAATCATTTAAACCATTTGAATTATCCCCTTCGTCAGACGTACAGTCAAAGCTTGATTTTTGGACTCCCTGTGGGCCGCAAAAATGTAAAACATATCGGGCAGTTCGAAAAAATGAATGCATGTCTTTTACTGCCCTTAAGGGCTCAAATCGCCACAAGCACATCCGAAGAGGCCTTCCGGTACACTTATTAGACATATCGGTGCTCGTACTGTGACAGGAGATGGCGGGTGCACGCGTGTATAATTAAGGAATACATACTGCGTCCCGTGACAATTGCCCCCTCCCGCGTTTGTTATGCTTCACCGCAATACTTTTGCCGCACATCGTTGTTATGCTTCACCGCAACATCGTTGCATTGAGGCTAGGATGACTTTCAGAAACCGGCATTACGTAACGCACCGTACTTTCGAGCTTCAAAGCCAATCGCGAGGACCACAAAAAGTGAATCGGTGGCATTGCTGACAGCGGCAGATTCTTTCGATGAAAACAAAAAACACAGCGCCGAACGGGAAGCAGCTAGGCCTAGCGTTTGCCGCGGTGATGGCTACGGCTGCCAGCGTATCTGCGTAAGAAAGCGCTGTTTCGAGGTGGCGAGGTAATCAAAACGGCGGCGGTGGTGGCTTTGATTAATGCCGTTTCGGACTGGCGGTCACGGCAAAAAAGTACGGCAAATCGGGCGGCGGAGGGTTCTTGCCTCCGAAATTTCAGACGTAGTGGTGACGCAAAACCGTGCGAATGATCGGGCGTCAAAGACGATTCATGACGATCCCTCTCTATTACTCGAGTCGGCATTACCGCGACTTCGTTCCATTATTTAAAATTGCAGCCAATTTTCCCTGATAGAAGCATAAATTCTCTGAGTATTTCCAGACTATTCAAAATCCCTGATAATTCCCGGTTGGTAGACTCCCTGCAGATGCAATATGACAGAATTTGGGGATTCTATCATTCAACGATGTCCCATCATACATTTCACATTGAATGAAGCTCTTTGTGCTGTTCTGGGGTCTCGCCTTAAGAGGGTTTAGCTCAGGTGATCCTATTTAAATACATGTAAAAAGAGAATTCGTTTTTCTCGGCAACCACAGCACCAAATTTGACGAGGTTTGTTGCGCTTAAAAAAAAAAACTTAAAGTCTAGTAACCGTTAGTTCCGAATTTTTTATTTAGGTCGTCAATTTTTTATTGAAAATGAGCAAAAATCGCACATTTTCAGAAAGCGAAACTATGAAGTTCACAACTCTAATTCAGCAATGAGAAATGATATCACAGTTATGCGAATTCCATCTAATAGTACATATAAAGCGGACAAAACTGATATGTTACACATGAATTTATAGTATGGAAATACAGCTTTTGCAGAACCTTTGTACACAATGGAACAAATTCTCACAAGATATAAATTCACACATTGAACTTGTCCACTTTTGAAGCTCTGACGGACGCCGTTTACAGAACTGCAATATCTGCTCTTGATGCAGAGCTACTAGTTTGTAAACATCGTGCCTATATTTTTTTCGAACTTTTGACTTTTGAAAATTTTTTAGCAAAATTCAGGCCCTAAACAGAAACTCCACTTCCAACAGTCATTAAAATTTACCTTTCTCTCTCAAGCAACAAATTTCATTAAAATCGGACCAGAGATTATCTCAGAAAAGCGATTCTGCGTTTTACATGTAATTGAGTAGGCAGTGTCAGAGTTGGGCCCAAGCTAGAGCTTCCTCTTAATGCCAGTCCCCGTTTGCCCTGACCCTCTTCCTTTCTGCCACATACCTCTCCCAGCAATGTTCAATGATAGCGCACATCCAGCATCCTTGAGCGATCCACATAATGCTGTCGCATTAAAATTTGAAGCGAGTAGTGGCGACGGTGTGCACATGTCAATTTTGCTGTTTTTCATGCCAGTTTACTCGCTAAAAATGCGCATAGCTTCAATTAATTTCACAAGAGGTGGGCTAATGTAAATCTAAATTAGGTTCTTGCATGCATTTCCAAAGCGTAGCATGCTTAGCACAACTGCCACTTTTCTTAGGCATGTTGCATATTATTTAAAAAAAAAATGAAGCAGTGTTCAAAGTGAGCAAACTGCAGTGCAAGCACTGCTCTGCCAACTGAAAAAGAGTCAGTCTCGTTGTGAAACAAGCATGCTTTATTCTTTTCATGCACAGTTCGTCAGTTTCCATTGCACACAGTGGAACTTTCAACACCACAGCTATAAAGCAGCAAAAAAAGAAAAAAGAAAGGAACAGAGAGAAGGCTGAGAACATTTGATGTCCTCACAGAAGTTCCACACAATGCAGCCTCATTTCCTAGTCTCATAAATTTCATTTTCTTTATACAACACTGGAATACAATTTTTTTTTGCTCAGACAATTGAGCGAGTGGCCATGGTGTGTAGACTGCACTTGCTAGACCGGCTGCACCATAGCCCTCAGCTCGGGCAGGAGGTCGGGTGGCTTCGACTGGCCCCACGATGCGGTCAGCACAACAGCTGGGACGAGTTTCAACTCGAGCAGGGTGGCCTTGGGGTCGTCCAATGCATGGCCGGTTGGCCCCGTGAGCATGCACTCGGTCCTGGCTTCTTCCATGCTGTTCAGGAGGAACTCCCGCACGGCAGCCAAGGGTTCGTGCACGGAAAATGTCCCCTGCAGCCACCCCCCACAACAACAACCGGAGGGCTGTTAAAGAAGATTGTTGAGAAATTTCAAGCTGAACAAAATGCCCTATCCAGGCACTGTTTCTACATCCTGTATATGGCAGGATTAGGCCTTGAGAGGAAGCTTTAGCTCTAGCGCTTCTATATAATTACATGCAAAAGGAGAATTCATTTTTCTTGGCAACCACAGCACCAAATTTGACGAGGTTTGTTGCATTTAAAAGAAAAACTTAAACTCTAGTGACTGTTGGTTTCAAATTTTTTATTTAGGTCGTCAGTTTTTATTAGAAATTGACAAAAATCAAATTTTTAGAAAATGAAACTATCATGCTTACAACTCTAACTCAGCAATGAAAAATACCACAATTCTGTGACTTGCATCTAATAGTACATCTAAAGCAGACAAAATTTAAATGTTACACGTGAACCTAAAAAAAATGTAATATGGAAATACAGCTTTTGCAGAATTCTTGTAAACAACATAACAAATCCACATAACATATAACTTGACATATCGAATGTGTCCGCTTTCAATGATCTAATGGATCCTGTTTACAGAACCATGATATTTGTTCTTGATGCAGAGCTATTAATTTGTAAACTTTGTGCTGATATTTCTTTCATACTTGTGAATTTTTGAAAAATCTTTTTTAAACAAAATTCAGGTCCTAAATGGAAATTCCGCTCCCAACAATCATTAGAATTTAACTTCCTCTCTCAAATGCAACAAATTTCATTAAAATCAGTCCAGGGGTTATCTCAGAAAAACGTTTTTGCGTTTTACATGTATTTGAATAGGCCACATTGGAGTTGGGCCTAAGCTAAAGCTTCCTCCTAAGAGGAAGCTTTACTCAGATGCAGCCTGTAGAAATTAGGGGTGAGCAAATACCAAAATTTTCGAATACGAACCAAATATAGAGTAATGATATGCACATGCATTTATTAACAAGTTGGGTTAATTTGTTATGTTGGAACACTGCAATTGCATTGCCAATGTTAAAAAACCAGACTAGTAAGCTGTTATACTAAAAAATTGTGTATTTGGCTCATCTTAACTTGGACAATTTCGTAATTTCCACTAGCTGTCCTGGCCAGTCTGTGCTTTATTATACCGCATCAAATGCCCATAAATTCGATGCAATTTGATGCCCTGCCTGTCGTCACTCATCGCACTTTCTGTCAAGCAATAAGTTCAAAATTAGAAGTGCTGCTGCAGAAAAGAAAAGGCTGAGGTTTAATTCTTGTAAACCTAGTCATCACGAGTAAAAGGTCTGTTTGGCTTAGTTTTGCAAAGACTATGCACAGAGTGTCTCATTAAAATTAGGCCACAGTCTGTCACACACGCTACACACGCTGCTGAACGGGTTGTCCATGAAGCCGCGATGAAACCTGGCCACTGCAGTTGAGCTGCAGTGGCCAGCCAAAGGGTGTGGTTTGTTAAACATTCGTTGTGGATGCCGCTGCTTGTATCCATGGCTTCGTCCCATTCTCCTTGTTGTTCGTGTTGCTGAATGACAGTGGTGGCTGCAGTAGCTTCGATCTTGGCATGCTTCCGCGCTTGGCAAGCTTCTCTATAACGAGCGTATCCGGCCTCCTTTTGCTCCGGTGTTTCAGCAGGCAACTTTGCCTTTGCTTGAGATTTTGCAGCCTGCTGTCTAGCTATAGCTACTGGATGAATGGATTCAGCCTGTTGCTTGCACTGAAGCATACGCACAGATGGCCCAGCTGGCACGCCATCCAAGGCGAGACTGAGCAGCACCAGCGAAGCAGCCGTTAAACCCTCACCTAATCACGTGGTGCTGCAGCGGTGAGGCTCCTACCAAGCGCAGCTGCGATGCCTCTCCGCAGCGGATCATGCGGTGTGACGTTACACCTGCCATACTTGCGCTCCGGCGGCTCAAGGTTTTCACAATGACTTTGCGAGACATGGTGAATGAGAGGCTGACTTTCCTGCAGAGTTCAGACGTTTTCTGGCTAAGTGTGCTTTACAGGTGAAATTTCGCTAGTAGCACACAATTATCACCAAGTTCAGCACAAAATCGCCCTAATATTCTTGCATCAGATAGAAATAAATGCTAAGAACAGTGTTTGCTCCTGCATAGCCAGCAATATATTCGATTTGATTCGAATATTCGTATCCAACAGAGTATTCGAACATTTTGGAATATGTATTTTTCGAATTGAATACGATTATTGATACATGCATATTGCGTGTTTCTAGTGGACGATGCAAGCGGTAGGCCCGACGAAGACAACGAATGCTCTCTGGCTGTTGGCTGAACTGGCCAGCACTGCAATTATCCTTTGCAAATATACTTTGTAAATAGTCTCCAGTTCTTAATCCTTCTTTCGCGAAACATTTTGGTGAAGGCTGCCGTTCCCCGTCCTCACCACGGAGCTCCGCAGTGGCCACACCATCCTGCTTTCTGCCATGGCTGCTGGTAACGACACCTCGCCTGCTTCTACTCCTGCGACCCTGCCAACAATGTACGTTACGGTTACCAATCCCAGCAATCATAGCATATTCTCCGGCCAAGATAATGTCGACGTTGAGGACCGGCTCAGCCTATATGAGCGTGTCAGCCAAAACAACCGCTGGGACCCCACCATTATGCCAGCAAATGTCCCATTCTACTTAGGCGGAACTCCTCGTGTCTGGTTCCGGACACGCGAGGACGATATCTCTAGCCGGGATGTTTTCAAGGAGAAGCTCAGCGACCTCTTTGGAAATCTCACCGGTCGGCAGATGGCTGCTAGAAAAGAGCTTGCTACCCGAGTTCAGTCTTCTACTGAATCGTATGTCTCATACTACATACAAGATGTGCTTGGTCTTTGCCGGAAAGTCGACAACAAAATGGCCGAGGTTGACAAAGTTGGCCATGTGCTTAAAGGGATCGCGGACGACGCGTTCAACTTGTTGGTCTTCAAAAATGTGTCCACCATCGACGTCATTGTCTAGGAATGCCGCCGCTTTGAGCTCGCCAAAAGCCGCCGCTTCACCTCCTTTAAATGAGCACATCACACGTATTGTTCGCCACGAGCTCGAGGCTACAAGTCCAGCACCGTTCTATCCACGCCCACTTGACCCCACCATTGACCAATCAGCCCCAGAAACCTCTCTCATTCAGGCAGTTGTGCGGCAAGAACTTGCAAACCTTGGTTTTTCTGCTGCCTGCTCAGTCTCCCAACCCGATGCTCAACTGGTGCCGACAGCTACACCTCACAGTGATCTGTATTCCCCTCCCAGATAGCGCAACTCTTCCAAGTGGAGAACTCCGAATGACAAGCCCGTGTGCTTCCGTTGCCTCCACGTTGGCCTCGTTGCTCGCCACTGCCACACCTCTTGGATGTCGCCGTATTCGAGCTCCTTTTCCCCGTCTCCTTGCCCCCATATGCCGACCCGCGCAATTACTCTCCTCGCCATATGCCTCCTACCTCAGGTGTATCTGTCGATGACAGTCGTCCTGCTCGCTCGCCGTCACCTCAGTGCCGTCGGTCCCCATCGCCCCAGCCACACCACTATTCGTCGCCGCCCAATTATAGACCCTCCCACACGGAAAACTTCACCATGCAGCTCCTGGGGGTAGTGCTGCATTATCTTCGTCGTGTCGAAATCCTCCACTAACGCTCCCAACGAACCAGAACTTGATGTTCATGTTGACGGTGTCCCTTTGATGGCGTTAATAGATATAGGAGCCCAGATGCCCATAATGAGTTGTAACCTCTGTCGTCAACTGAGAAAGGTTCGCACGCCAGTTACGACATGAGCTGTACGCGTGGCCGATGGCAGCACTGTTGATGTCACCGGAATGTGTACTTCCCGTATTTTAGTATCGCCGACCGCCACGTTCCTGTTCTTTTTACAGTGCTGACCAATTGTCCCCATGACCTAATCCTCGGACTCGACTTTCTTACGGCGCATTCAGCTTTGATTGACTGTTCTGCCGGTACCCTTTGCCTCGAACTTCCTCTACTCACGCATATTCGTGTTGAATTGCTGAATAATTTTAGTATGACTGCCTTCATCCGCCTGCCACCTGAAGCCTTGACTTTCGTTGATTTGCTATCATCTCTTCCTGTGCCCGATGATGATTACGTCGCCACACCTGTTCCTGATGTCCTTTTGATGCGAAATATCACTGTGCCCCACTCCGTCCTCACCGTCGCCGATAACTGGACATGCGTCCCCGTCGTCAATTTTGGCCTGACAAAGGAACTTCTACCCCAAGGCATATCGGTTGCAACGCTGGGTACTATAGGCGATAACCACATCACAACATTTTCAGTAGATGCCTGCTCAGATTCTTCACCATGTCCACAGGATGCTATTTGCCCTGATGCAACAGTTCATCCCATGATTGCTGCGGACTTATTGCCTGAACAAGCAGCAGCTCGGTGTCGCCTTTTGGTTTCCTACCACAACTTCTTCGACCTTAACAATCGTCAATTGGGCCAGACTTCAATTGTTAAGCCATTTGCTGCCTAAGTCGGTGAATCGACGGGCATAGCTGCAGTGGCAATGTTGCTGAAGCCGGCGAATCACCGGGCTGCCGCTTTTACGATTTCCTGAAGCTGTTGATAGATGGCAGCACTTATCACATTAAAGTGGAATCTCGATGATACGATCACGGCTAGTACGAATTTCTGGATGATACGAATTTTTCTTTGGTCCCAGCCGAGCCCCATTACTTTGCAACGTGCTAAAGAACGGTTGTTACGAATCAATTTTCAACCCACGTCGGTTGATACGAAAATTACCGAAGACACTTTGGAAATTCTAAAGTGTGCTTGGCGAAAGCCAGACGCTGCTGCCGTCTGCGCTCTGCTTTTCTGGCTTTGCTGTTCGGTGAAATGGCCAGTCGCTGCTGCCGTCTGCGCTCCAATTCACTCGCTTTGGTGTTGGGCGATATCGCCTGTCGCTGCTGCCGCTTTCGTTCTGCTTCCCTGCCTTTGATACCCGGCGATCTAATCAGTCGCTGTTGGCGTTTCCGTTCTGCCTCCCTTGCTTTCGCATCTGGTGACATGTTCAGCAGTCGCATGCGCATTCGCTCCTTGTTCTTCTGGCGTTTGGTGTTGGGGGAATCCGGCATCCGCTGCCGCTTCCCCAAACCGCTTGGCGCGCAATCACTGGGCCGCTCCGGAGCCATGCGTCACACCCACTCGACTGCAACAAGACGTCTGGCGAAGGAGTGGCAGTGCAGCTGCCACCGCCGACGCGCGCGCTCGTTCTACCGCTACTGCGTGACGTCGCGGTTGCTATGCGCAGCTGCGCCCTCCACCGGCGCGCCGGTTGCTAAGGAAGGGAGGAGGTTGTGCTGCTGTGTGGAGGAGAGGCCACAGTTGGCAAGATTCCAGCGCACGGACGGACGCGACCGCAAGCATGAGCCGCGGTGGGCTCATGCTCGCTCGTGACGGCCGCAAAAGAGAACAGTCCGCCGTCACACAATTTCTCCCTTTCTCTTTTGGTGCGGAGGCGCAGACACAGCTCCGTACAGCGCGGAGGCCGCGACTGGGCGCGAAGAGTTTGAAGCGGTGGCGTTTTTGTTGCTTTTGTGCTTTCCTTCCTTTTCCGCGTGCTATCGACGGAGTAGCTGCTGTGCTTAGGCCGCGTTCTTTGTGTTAGACGTGGGCGACGGTGAAGGACCACCACTGGCGGCTGAAACGCTACACTCGCTCGAAGTTCTGAGGCGTGCTATGGCCACGGATGAAATCAGCGATGACACGTGCACGCGTTCTTATGGATTTGAACAAAGTCTGCTAAGTGACCTGACAAAGAAAAAGAAGCAGAAGGACATTAGAGACTTTTTCTTCAAGAAATAAATGCTTTTTACGTACGTGTGCCTGAGTAAATTCACCTCTGACTCTTAAATTTAGCTAGTTTTAATTGTTCCGATGATACGAATTTCGGCTAATACGAATATTTTTCATGACCCCGTGAGATTCGTATCATCGAGATTCCACTGTATCTGAAGATGTTTGGATGTATTACTGATAGATGGCAGTACTGAGATGTGTCGTTTGAACGCACCTCTATGTTTTCGTCTTTTTTTTTCATGATGATCTCTGGTGGCTGAAGGAATGGCGGTGTCCAGTAGACGGCGTCTTTCCGAGCATGAGATATTGAATATCCTCTTCAATAGCAACAGCGATGAGTAGCCTCAAGGCAATGCCAGGTGTGTAAGGCTAAAGGAAAGAAAAGTGAGAAACCACTGGGAGTGCGAAAAGTGTGGTGCTCCTCTGCACATGCCTGAGTGCTTCCAGATTTTTCACACGGTTATAAATGCCTGTGACGTGTAAAGACTTCACGGAATAAAGTGGGAATATTTCTCAAATGTTGATGAATGTATTTTTATCGGTGTCCCGCAAACTGTTTGCTTAGGCGCTCATGACGCACAGAAAGATGAGCATGTGGTACCTGCGTGCGGCGGGCGGCAGCGAGTGAGTGAAGCATCACATAAATATTGGTGATGCCAGTCCTATTCATCGCCGGCCATGTAGAGTTTCTGTTTCAGAGCATAAGGTTATTCAAGATGAAGTCAACAAGATGCTTGCCAACGGCATTGTTGAACCTTCGTCGAGCTTATGGGCGTCACTCATGGTGCTTGTTAAAAAGAAAGACGGCACATGGCGTTTCTGCGTAGATTATCATCTAAACCACATTACCAAGACGTCTACCCCTTGCCTCACATTGACGATTCCCTCGACTGTCTCCACGGTGCCAAATACGTTTCATCAATGGACCTTCGGTCTGGTTATTGGCAAATTTCTGTGGATGAAAAGGACCAAGAGAAGACCGTGTTTGTCACCCCTCATGGTCTATATCAATTCAAAGTTATGCAGTTCGGTCTATGCAATGCCCCAGCAACCTTCGTACGTATGATGGACTCGTTGCTTCAAGACTTCAAATGGTCAACATACCTCTGCTACCTAAACAACATTCCCATATTTTCGCCTACATTTGAGACACACCTTGAGTGCTTATCAGCTTTTCTTCAAGTCTTCCGCGAGGCTGGGCTGCAACTAAATTCATCGAAGTGTCACTTCGGTTGTCGGCAGATTACAGTGCTGGGCCACCTCGTCGACGCTTCTGGTATCCAACCAGACCCAGTGAAAATTCGTGCTGTCACGTATTTTCCTGTACCTCAGTCTGTAAAAGACGTCCAAAGTTTGATAGGACTCTGCTCCTACTTCCGATGCTTCATTAAAGACTTCACAGCGATTGCCGAACCGCTTACTGATCTTCTGAAGAATGACGTGCCGTTTACATGGGGCTCCGCTCAAACTGCCGCACTTGCCCACCTCGCCAACATTCTCACCATGCCACCTATGCTGGCCCACTTTGACCCGTCCTCTCCTACAGAGGTGCGTACCGATGCCAGTGGTCCCGGTATGCGAGCCATCTTAGCCTAGCGCCAACAGGGTCAAGATCGTGTTATCGCCTACGTTAGCCCCCTCCTCATAGCAGCGGAGCACAACCATTTGATTATAGATCGTGAATATCTGGCTCTCATCTGGGCGGTTTCGAAATTCCACCTGTACTCATATGGCACACACTTCTCTGTCATCATGGACCACCATGTGCTCTGCTGGCTTTCCTCACTCAAGGATCCTACCAGCCAGCTTGGTCGCTGGGTTCTGCGGCTGCAAGAATATTCCTATGCGGTAGTGTCCAAGTCGGACCGATTACATCAAGACGCAGACTGTTTATCACGCTATCCAGTGGACAAACCACCCGCCGACCCTGACCCCGATGCCGACGCTTGCGTTTTCTCCATTTCTCAGCTGCTACATGTTGCCGGCGAGCACCACCGTGATGCCACCGTGCGCGCCATCATTGATGGCTTGGAATCTTCATCTTCTGATTCATCCCTTCACCTGTTTGTTCTCAGGGATGGTGTATTATAACGGCACAATGTACGCCCCGACGGTCCTGCCCTACTCCTCACCATTCCTAAGCACCTCCGGTCAGCTGTTCTCCAACAACTTCATGATTTACCAACAGCAGGTCACCTTGTCTCCCGCACCTACGACCAGATTCGCGGATGCTTCTTTTGGCCAGGCCTTGCCCGCTCCATACGGAAATATGTTGTGGCATGTGAGAAATGCCAGCATCGAAAAACGCCATTGACGCACCCTGCCAGGTGCCTTCAACTGCTCGACATTCCTTCGGAGCCGTTCTTTCGCGTTGGCTTGGACTTACTCGGCCCTTTACCTCTATTCACGTCTAGCAACAAGTGGGTCGCTGTGGCTCTTCCAAGAGCTCTTTCAAAAAGCTGCGCCACAGATGTTGCCGATTTTCTTTTACGCGACGTGATTCTGGAGCATGGTGTTCCACACCAACTTCTCACTGACCATGGTTGGACATTTCTTTAAAAAGTCATCGCCGACATCCTGCAGTCCTGCTCAACCAAGCACAAGCTGACTATCGCTTATCGTCCACAGACTAACGGTCTCACGGGGCGTCTGAATCGTACCCTGACAAACATGCTTACAAAGTATGTCTCGTCTGACCATACTGATTGGGAACCTTGCCCTACCCTGTCACTTTTGCATATAATTATTCGTGTCACGACACTGCTGTTTATTTCCCGTTCTGTTTTTGGCCGAGAACCCACATTGCCTCTGGAAGCATCCCTTCTATCCGCCACAGCAGAGACCAGCGAGTATGCACTTGACACCATCACCAGGGCAGCCCAAGCACGCAAAAGTGCCCGCGCTCGCCTCCTGACCTCCCAAGAGAAGCAATGGCATTTGTACGATCGCCAACACAGAGACGTCCACTTTTCACCTGGATCTCTGGTACTCCTGTAGTCCCCGACTCGTCATGTTGGCCTGTCAGAAAAACTTCTGTCTCAGTATCGTTCACGTAACAATATTAAAAACATAATTTTGCATAATGACCTATGCAAGCAGCTATTTGTGTAGCTGGCATTAGGTTTATCAATATTACTGGTATTTGAACTTTAGAGGACTTTGTAATATAGAGAGTTTGCAATTGCTTTCACAAACCTGCACCGAAATTACGTTTTACTGCTTCGAAATGCATTTTTGGCTGCTCCAAAAGCTGCTCCGATAAGGCATTGGCTAATAGCATCACTGATCTACATGTTCCATATACATCCTGTTCTTGCCAGGATGAAATGTCATGCTGCAGTTGAACAACAATCATGACAAAGAGATTCTCGAGCACCCACCGACTATCGTCCATGAACCTGGAAGTGGCGCATATCTTCGGACCTATGCATAAGTTCGCTGATAACGCAAGTGGTCCTTCATATATTTACCATCGGCACACGCTGCAGCACAGCATGTTGTTACTAAACATTACCAAAGCCCTGAAGCATCCACAAATTTTACCATTATCCTTGGGCTGATTGATCTTAGGTTTAGGTGGAACTTTAAACCCGTCTGTTGCTGCAGATGTTTTTTATTCAATCCTTCAAGATTACAACGATTGTGAATGATGCAATGAGTGTGATCTCACTATATTCGCAGTGCCAATTTGCATTTCTGCAGGTGGTTCCTACTTCTGCGAGCCGTGATTACTGCGAGTGATGGCAGCAGGGCTGGCATCAATTTGCAATCAGAACTGTCCAGGAGGAGGAGGACGATGACAACAAGCAGCAGCAACTGACCGTGGCGGCAGCGGTAGCAGCCGTAAATGTGTTATTTTGTGGTGCTACTAACATGGAGAAAGCATAAAATTGTTAATTTTTTTTCGAAAACATGGAGCTTCGAAATTTGTATTACTGGGTATTTTTACATTAAGCCGCAGGCTTTTAGCTGGGAACTATTCAAACCTTGATTAAGCTGGAGAAAGGAAAAGCTGGTTAATATGAAGTTCACAGTAATGAGATTTCATTGCACAGGCTAATTGAAGGAAGAGCTTCAAGCTAAGGACCATTTGTGAATACAGGTGTTTGACATTGAAAGAAGAGAAAGCAGTAGGAATGTCACTTCACTCGTGCTGTGGCCAGCTTGTGGGAGTAATATAGGCTGAAAAAGCAATCCACAAGCATTACACCTTTACTTAGAGAATGGCCTTCTTCCTAACACCACGACAAAGTTCACAGTGTGCATTACTTTTCATGGCCTCCAAGATTGTGATGTTTTGTTTTGCTGTTGCGACAGTGCACTGAGGCATAATCGCAGAAGCTACACTTTTGTATGCTGCAATCTTGGCAGTCATCCTTACCTCAGACGAGCCAAATGCACAAAAAGAAAAGCCAAGTTTGTTCTAATGAGCTGTGTAGGACAGGCAGCACAGACAGCTGAGAGCAAGCTTTGAAACACCCACTGGCATCAGCTTACCAACCAGTGGTGCTACCCTTCAGGACACCGGCACATACTGCCATCTTTAATGAAATCATCGTATCATCAGCTCTGACTGGCTAACAGGGCTGCGATCTCTGCGACTGACGGAGAACGCCAACGTGGAAAAATCTGTTGACGTCCACAATAGCGCCATAGGACGCTGATATGACGCTGCGAGTGTCGGAGGCACTACTAGATGTCAAGTGTGTCTCGCACACCATCCATGGCAAGCACTCACCTGCAGCAAAAGGCCAGAGGGCAGCCGGATCCGAATGAGCGTGTAGCGGTACATCATCTGCTCGCGCCTCTCGTCGCGCTCGCGCATGGCCTTGGTCCGCAGCGCTGTTTGCAGCTCCACCTCGCGACGCCTGCAACAGAAACAGCCCACTTACTGACCGAGTTGATTCATTCAATCACAAGGTCTAATGAGCAAAAGGAACGCTGGGACTTTCAGAAACACCAAGGTTGTGGGCTACGAAATAATTCTGGACAGGCAGCGGCTGAAAGTGCACAAGCATTTCTTTGTTGCATTCTCCTCCAATCAGAATACAGTGGCTGTGGCTGGGGGTAGAACTCGTAACCTTGTGCCTTAGATTGGAATGCCAACCAAGGCACGTTTAAGGTAAACTACAACAACAAAAAAGAAAGCACAGAAGGGAGCACTTGATCACTAGGTGGTTGGCATGAGCTCATTGCTATGCCAGTCACACGAAAACACTTGATGATGAAAACAGATAAACTCTGCAACAGTGGAGGACCCTGGATTAATGTCTTCAGTAAACTAAATGAGGCACCTTGTATTTATTTGCTGAATATAAGGGCCACGATATCGGTGAAGTGTTCACAGTGTTTGAAGTGCAGGGGTAATTGTGGCCTTTGCAATAAATTATGTTTGCAAGAGCTCTAGAGCATTATGAGTGTGCTTAACGAGCAGCGTAAAATTATTTAGCCCACTTCCTTTGCAGAACTACTAATTCCACCAGGATCAAACTTAGCAAAAATGGGGAAACGACTATGGCAAATCAGTACAATAGGTTAAATACATGTGGATTAAATACAGCCTTTGTTAAAATTTATTTAGCAAGAGCTCAAAAGCACTAATATTGCTATATTATGCTACGTCCCAGTGGCCCGAGGGTACTCCATACCAATTTCATATTTAATAAAAAATGGGAGCATCTTAAGTGTTGTGTGTGTAGCAAAATTTTAATGTTTTTGGTTTAATTAGGAAACATTGCAAACAATTACTAAGCTCTCTAACAGTTTCTGTATTTTCATGCATGGCACAAGGTTCGTAGTAAGTTTTCTCAGTAGTATATTTGGTGAACTCACCTAGGCACCTTGTTTATAATGTTTATAATGTTATAACATTATAATAAATGTTATAACTGTTTATAATGTTAGTTTAAATTAGCAGAGGTTATGGGTAACAGGGTATCGATCAGGAACTGAAGCAAAAACAAAAAAAAACATTTTTGTGTGAACCAGTAGTGAATTGGAACATAACGCATTTCCTCTTCACTCTGGAATGAAGCCGAAAAGAAAAAATAATCTTGCAGTTCAGGCTAGCCATGTTCGCAGAAGCTCTTCATCCATGCATTGCCTGCACTTGCAGCTGGTTTGTACAGGTACACGAGCTTGCAGACTCTTTAATGTGGCAGCACCATTAGCATAGTTTTCAATGGGGTGCAGGCATGTTGGTACAGTTGAACCTGCTTATAATGACCCTGGTTTCAACAATATATGCATCGGATATAACAATGAGCAGCCGACGCACCATAATCTCTTGTGTCTGTTCTATGGTGAAATAAACCGCTTGCAACAACGCTCCTATGTCGTGTTAGCAGGTATAACAGTTGAATCTGGCTATTGGATGTGTGTGCCAAAAATGGAAAAAACGAAAATTAAAGAATAAAAATGTGAGCCCCTTTGCCACACTCGCCTTTATGCCACACACCCTGCACCGCACAGCTTCACTGCATTGCATTGCTGGCCTTGCGTGCCCCTCTCCCGCCTGCCTTCCACCCTCTCGCCGATGTTGAAACGGGGTAACGAAGGCATGCATAAAGACTCAAAAGTGGGTGCGGCAAAGTGGCTCGAGTTTTCTTGCCTTTCCTGGATTTCGTGTTCCTTTTCCTTTTGCTGCAGACAACCAGTAGCCGGATTTAATTGTTATAGCCTATAATGCGGCACAGGAACACTGTAGTAAGCGGTTTATTTTACCATGGAACACACACAAGATTTCACAGTGCAATAGCTACTCATTGTTGCATTCGAGTATTGTTAAAGCTGCTAATGCTGTTAGTGCGTTTGACTGTGCTTCTTTCTGGCTAAATAAAATGTTCGGATGTTTGTCCCCTATTTTTTTTTTTCGTGCAATACAGTCAGAACAATTATGGATTATAATAACGGGATTTTCTTAGAACTTGAGTTGTGATATAAGCGGGTTCAAATGTAATACACTCGTGAGCACTTCACATTGCTGACAGTGAAAAGTTCTCCTGCAGTGGGACACATATACAGGGTGTCCCAGCTAACTTTAGCCAAGGTTTAAAAATATTCGTGTGTACTATAGGAAGACCTCACTAAAAACATCTTGTTCATGAGCCTATGGAGCAAGTAGAATTTTATGCATTGCGTTTAATTGCACAATCAGTCAAGATTACTCAGTTACCAAACAATACCTAGGTTTGGACGAGTTGGCCTATCTTGACAGTTTTCTTAAAAAAGTGCTAAAGACAAAGACGAAAAGAATGCATATGATAGGACGAGTGCCATTCCCAGCATTCCCAGTGCCCGTTCTGTCGTATATGTTCCTTTTGTCTTCGTCTTTAGCATGTTTTTATGAAAACTGTAAGTCACTATATTTTTGCACGTATAAGCTGCAACAAAAATGCAAAAATTTTAACAGTAGTGTCGGGGTGCGAGTTAAATGCAAATTTCATCTTCAAATGGGGTTTCACGGCAGTGAAGCGCATGCTGCTGTGAAGCCACACTTTAAGGGGAGACACTCCTCGGAACCTTTTTTTTTTTTTACTTCAACAAGAGGTTTCAAAATTGAGCCAGTCAGTGTTCTATGCAGATTTCAAATATGTCATTACCTTTTGTGTAGCTGTTAAAGTTATGTGATGCACAATGGCAAAATATAGTCAACTTTGTTGGCATGCTTCTTTATATACTAAATTTTCACAAAAAGCATCATGGTTTAGCTCTTTGTAGATCACAAAATGCCAGTACTTAACCAAACAGCGTGTACAATTACTGGAACCATGCAAAAATATTGGAGCATTTCAGCTAACTTTTTTTCTCGATTCCTTGAAATCTAACCTTGCACTTTTGCAACTACTGCTGGGAGATATTGCAATTTCAAGTATGTATCAGCACTGTACATATCCTCAAGAGTACGTATGCCGAATTTTGTTAGTAGGTATAAGACAATTATAGATGTACATAGTTAGTTTCATGTGATTGTGAAAAAAAATAGTTGAAGTGTCCTAATTTCTTTTTCATAGTTGCAGTATTTGTAGATGCTGTTTGATAGATATTGGCAGTTAACTGTTTACAAAGAACTATATAAGCTACAGTGCAAATATTTTCGTTAAAATTTATTACACGATAAAGTGCCCACAAGATCGCTCTATTTTGCCATTGTGTATGACATAACTCAAGAACTATATTGGCTACACCGAAACTAATGACATATTTGAAATCTGCTTGTAAAGCTTTTAAAGTGGGTGGATTTTCAAATCTCTAGTACAAATATTTAAAAAATGTTTTTGCGAGGAGCGTCTCCCCTTAGGCCAGGTTCTCTGCCATTTAGTTTCATTATCTCCCAGAGAACCCCACCCTCTTCCCACCCTTGCGCTTTGAAGCTCCCCTCTCTCCGCAGTCATCTATTCTTTACAGATTGCCATGTTGCGTTTAGTACTTAGTGCACGCGGCACAAGCAAACTAGAATTTGGAACTCAGAACTAGAACTTGTCGTCCTAGTGCAGCATAAGCTGATGATAAACCTTTCATACAATGGAGCGAATTGAATTTCTGCTTGCGGATTGTGGATCATGTGATCATACGTACGACACCCACGCCCCCTGTGCTTTCTTGGTCTGGGCGAAGAGCTTCGCGATACATGTGAGTAGCGTTTGCTTCATTACTGTTGTCCATGTGAGGGCTGCTCCGTCTGCAATGTTATCCTTCGTCGTGCAAATGCTAGCTGTGAAGTGACCCGAATCATGTCACATGTCATGTGACATATCACGTCCGTCGTTTGAATCCAGCTTTATAAGCATCGCTGAAGAAGGGGGATGGAGGGAAACGCTGCTGGCCAAAGATACCGTGGACGAGTCGTGCATCTGCAAACGGACACTATTTGCAAGGATTGCAGCATTGTCATGTGCAATTATTTATGTAGGTTATATGCACAGATTTTTTTTTTCCCCCCTTTTGGGCTGCTGTAATTGGGAGTGTGAGTTATGTGTAGTGGTGGATTACATGCAGGAAAATACGGTGCACTGAAGGCACTGGGAATGGTGCTGGTGAAAGAAGAATACGATTAGAAGTGCTTGGTTGCCCGCTTCTCCACAGCACCGACTACTTGTTTCGGCCTACCGCTGCAAAGCTACTAATGCTGTTAAGCAAACACCCTCTAGTACTTTGTGGAGGCACTGGGTTCCTTTTCCACATCCTGGAACTCCTAAGTCGGACACTACCACCAGCTAATGACATGGATTATCCGGGACCATCCCAGGCTGCTGCTCCTGTACCACCGTCTGCCCTGGCATCATCCGGCAGTGTGATCTTGCTATATTTAGCGGAATAGACAAATAGACGACCGTGACGTGGAAGACTGGCTTGCCAAGTATGACTGTGTAAGTGCCTATAATAAGTGGGACGACCGTGCCAGGCTCACTAATGTGATCTTTTACTTGATGGATGTAGCAAGCCTATGGTTTCACAATCGTGAATCCAATCTTACCACCTGGTCGGCTTTCACAACAACATTGACAGAGGCCTTCGGCTGCCCTGCCGTTCGCCAGCTTTGAGCCGAGCAGTGTTTGCATGGTCGAGTTCAACACAAGGACAAGAACTTCACAAGTTACACTGAAGACTGCTCTCGCACTGCAAGCGCATCAACTCATCTATAGACGAAGCTGACAAGATCAAGCATGTCACGAAAGGCATCGATAACCATGCCTTCCAAATACTTGTTGCTAAGAGTCCCTGGATGATTGCTGAGGTCATACAACTCTGTCAGCAGTATGACGAGCTGTACAAGCAGCATGCCTCAACACATTGTGCTGCTCACCAAACAGATCTCTCTCCCTTGGATTTCAGCCACGATGCTGCCAACATTTTGGTAACTTTGGAAGTAAAATACTGACCAAGAAACATCCAATGACACGGTTGTAAAGCGTTCCCAGAGACATGTAATACAGCAGTATTTCACATTCTATTTAATGGGCAATCATTTTTTTTTGCACCTCATAAAGAAAGCCCATGGAATATAAAAATAACCACGCGACTGTGCATTTGTATGCGATGATTGTAGTGCTTTCAAGTGCATGACCAAACAATGCTCTAAAGTAAAGAAACAGCACACTGAGGCTGAGAAAGTAACAGGGTGGGGATGCAGGCAATGGCTTTAAAATTTGTCATTAGTTGGCCTAAAATATTTCAACGCCATCCAGTGTAGAGGCTATGAAAATGCAGTAACATTTTGAATGACACATTTCTTAACGTTGTAGTAGTGACGGAAGCATGGCTTCGTCCAGATATTTATGACAGTGAAGTAACACCATGTAGTTATATTTTCCGGAGTGACAGGAATGGTCGCGGTGGTGGCGTCGCAATAATATACAAAGAATCTCTGCAAATGTCAAGGTCACTAAGCATTGACGGGCTAGAAAGTATACTAATAGTCAAAGTATTCCTTGAAGAATTTCATTTAATCATCGGGCGATTTTATCGGCCCCCGAACTGTAATAATACATGCGTAGAAAAGCTTAATGAATTCCTATGCCAAAATTAAATTCGTTCTGCTAACTTGTTGTTGACAGGGGATTTCAACTTTCCGTCAATAAATTAGTTAACCGATACTCCAGAGGCTTTCACTAGTGCCTGACAACCATTCCTCGACGTGGTGCTCTTGCATAATCTGACTTAGCTAGTTGCAGAGCCGGGTACAAAATTGCTCACAGTAAACTCTGGACCTCTTCATAGTTACCGTCAACCTGCTACGCTGTAAGCCCCCATGTGGATGTCTTAGAAGGAATATCAGACCACAAAATGCTAAACCTAACCTTGGATTTGCAACCTACACCAATATTCCCTTGTTCTCACGTGCAAGTGACGTCGATATTTTTGATGAACTACAGTTTGTTTTCTATTTTTTTCTTGTTTGTATGAATCACAGAGTTCTTTGGTTGAGCACATGTGGGCCTTCTTCAAAAACTTAGTTCACCGATGCATAAATGATTTTGTGCCAAGAAAACGGAAAATAGTGTGCAGCAGCAATCCATGGATGACAAAAGACATTGCGCGTCTGGGGCGTAAACTGAAAAAAAGCAAGACGTCAACATACAAAACGTCTTTCATCGACTACAGCCGATAAGATTTCCGGACTATGCCAGTTGTATGTGGAACGCTATCAGTAAGGCTAAACACTATTTCCACACTGTACGTGTGAAAAACTTTCTTATCTCCAAGTAAGTTCTGGCAATATCTCGTGCCACGCAAGAAATCCTTCCTTGGCCTCTCTACAGATAGCGCGACTACGCAGGACAAGTTAGAAATTGCACAGGCGCTCAACCAGTACTTCAGTTCGGTGGATTCACAGATGACGACGGTTTCACAGCACAGTACTTTTCCATTGATGATTTACCTCCAATCAATGACACTTGTATAACTGAGGACGGCGTGTTATCTCTTCTGCTCAACTTAGACACCAAGAAGTCGCCACGTCGATAAAATACCTAACACCTTTCTAGTCCGATATGCTGAGTGGTGCGTGAAGTACTTAACCTTAGTTTTTAAGAAATCACTGAAATGCTCAGTCGCCAACAGATTGGAAATTCGCAAAAATAACTCAGATTCCTAAAGAACGAAACCCATCAGCAGCTTTTTCCTACAAGCTGATTTCTCTTTTGTGCACTTCCATAAAATTGCTAGAACATATCATCTGTAAACACATAACCAATTTTCTTGAGGAGAATCTTGTTATTGGCAACCAACAGCGCTGGTACTGTCGCAGAGTCATCAAGCTGGCTTACGGGCAGAAATCGCGCAGTGGCCTTACACAAGCTTGACAGCATGACCGCCTACTAGGAAGTGGAAATCGATTGGACCCCGAGTTCATCGGATTCAACTATTGCGCAACTGATTGCAACTGTTCACGACTTAGCAGCAGCATTAGATAGGCAAAGTCAAGTCGATATCATTTTTCTTGACTTCGAGAAGGCGTTTGACCGCATATCACATCACAAATTATTGCTGAAATTAAAACCCATATTAAAACAAGATTTCCTACTCTCGTGGATCGAAGCCTATCTTTCACACAGACGTCAAAGTGTAGCTGTCGATGGTGTTCTTTCTGATGCGATCCCTGTGGATTCCTATACTCCGCAGGGCTCTGTCCTAGGTCCCCTTTTCTTTCTAGTGTTCATTAACGACATTGCTGAAAATATACATGTTAAAATGCGACTGTTCGCAGATGATTGTATAATTTATCAAGAAATTTCTACTCCTAACGACCAACTTCTTTTAAGTGACTCCCTATGTGCAATAGAAAATTGGTGCTCGACGTGGCAAATGACTGAATTCCAAAAAGACCGCAGCAATGAATGTCACACGTAAAAAGAATCCTTAAAGTTTTACATATCGCATAGCCAAAGAACCTATATTAGTTGTAAATACCTTTCAATACTTAGGAATTCACATAACCTCTGACCTTCGATGGAATGTGCATATCTCACATATTGAAAAAAAAAAAGCTCTAAGACAACTGCATTACTTGAGGAGAACACTAACACAATCTACTCAAGAAATGAAGCTTTTAGCTTATAAAACCTATGTACGACTCCTATGAGAATATGCTGTGGCAGTATGGGATCCCTGGACTGAAAGTAACGAAGTGAAACTAGAAAATGTCCAATGCAAGGTAGTCAAGTTTATATGTATTTGCTAAAGCTGGAATATATACCTAACAGTCCTATTGCACACCATAGGACTTGAACAGCGGGACATGCAATGTCACCACAAATGACTAAAATTATTCTACTTATATTATCATAATAAAATAAAACTAGAGGAAGACATTTTAGTTGAGCCCCTTACCCACTGCCCTACGCATTCCTATCATTTCAAAAAGGTTAGCGCCTTTCTGTGTAAAACAGATGTTTTTTAAACACTCATTTTTTTCCCCACACCATTGTTCAATGGAATGGTCTGCCTGGAAACATGGTCAGTTCCGAAACTGTGAACTTGTTTCTACGAGCCCTGAGTGAACAATAGGGCACACATGTAATTTGTTTTGAATCAAGTGTTTTGCTTTTGTACTCGATTCTACTGTGTTTTGAACTCTGGTCAAGTCTCGTTGTTTGCTTCTTTTGCTGCAATGTATCTTTTCTCTGGTTTTATTATTTCTGTACCCCACTCTTGCCTAAGGCTTGTAATACAGGCCGGCAGTATTTGCTAAATAAATGAAAACAGAGCAAAATGTTATAAGTCTGCTTTATTATCAGTGCAGAAGTTAGCTCACTGTCCCGAAAGAACTGTAACTGCCACTGCATTCAAACTTTTTTAATAACAATGGGGGTGGGGGCATTATGCCAAGTTAATATGTGAAGTGAAATGCATGTGGATCAACTAGTCTTTGTAAAAGAAATGTAAGAAACTACTCGAAGGCATTATATGCAGGCAAGGTTTCAAACAGGAAGTTGTGTGCGGGCAATATGTTAAAGTGCGTGGTTTAATTTTAGACAACTGCAATTCATGAAAGTGCTTGAAAAAAACAGCTTTACTGTAAATTGTGCTGCGATTCTGCAAGGCCGCACAAGTCTGCTGTTGTTTCTTTTCACTCTATCCTTTTTTGCTACGTGGTGCATTTTCAGTGGTGCTTCTGTGCACTGCGCATTGCACTCTACGTTGCAAATTGATTCAGAGAGCTCCACTACAGTGTACGTATGTCGTAGCCCTTGTGTCACCTGGAAATGCTGGTGCCCATTTGAGTTTTCTTTTCCTCTGGCTTGGATACCCTCCTTATACAGCTTATACTACTTATAACATAGCTGCATTTAGTGCCGAATCAGCTAGAATGCAGCCTTTCCCGGCTCCCACTTACCCTCCCATAAATATTTGTGCATATGCATACGACTTAAAGCACAAGATGAAATACCGGTTGTAATGCAGCTGCCACAAGAAAATCCCGCACACAAGCATGGTAGTGAGCGTGCTTCTCAACAAGGTGCGCTGACTGATGGGAGGGGAGAATGATAAGGGTGATGCAGAGGCAGACCACAAGACAAGGAACGAACAAACGTTTAAAAAATGTGGCCGGCCGGGGGTTGCCTAGGCGACAAGAAGCCTTTGCTTGGCTGCTGATCAGTGGCCAATTGCCATGTTTTTGATTGCCCTTTTGACCGAACATGTGCACACAGTCGTTCTTTCGCTCTGTAGTTAATGTGCGCCCATCACAATGCGTGTCGTCGTCAAGTGCAGATACTGCGTGTGCGACCTTGACTGTTGTCAGTTTAAGCAGTCTTCTGCAAATTTAGTTCGGAGCTTTTAGGCTTTGTGTCCACATATGAGCTCCTGCTGTTCCTACTGTGAAGAAGAAGACGCGCCTCGCGGCACAGCCGCATCGCCAACGCGCGGCTCGTCTCGGCTCGCGCTGCTGATTGCTGGCGTCCGTTTGGACAGTGCTTCGGGCTGCTTCGCCGTTCCCGGTTGCTGTGCCTTTGCATTAGGAGCCGCCAATAAACCTTCTCTCAATTGGTGGAGGTGCTGGGACTCAAACCCCGTCGCTTGAAACCCTGGAGCTGCGATCAAGAACGCTACCACCCGCCATGACCGACAGCTCCTCCCAAACGGCACCGACGCCACAGTCCGTCACCTGCACCGGCGTTCCACGACAACGGGACCCCAAGGTCTTCAGCGGTGCAGACGACGAAGACGTAGAAGACTGGTTTGCGTCATATGAACGGGTGAGCGCACACAACAAGTGGGATGATCCAGCCAAGTTAACTCACGTCATCTTTTATCTGGCTGGTGTTGCCCAACTGTGGTTTCACAACCACGAAAGTGACGTGCCCACATGGTCAGTCTTCAAGACCACCTTTACGGAAGTGTTCGGCCGACCCGCTGTTCGCAAGCTGCGTGCCGAACAGCGCTTGCGCGCCCGAGCACAGCAGACGGCGGAAACGTTCACAAGCTACATAGAAGACGTCGTGGACCTTTGTAAACGAGTCAACGCCGCCATGCCCGAAGCTGAGCGAATTCGCCATATACTGAAAGGCATCGATGACGGCGCATTCCAGATGCTCCTAGCCAGGAATCCGCGCACTGTGTCTGAAGTTGTCAGCCTCTGCCAAAGTTACGATGAGTTAAGGAAGCAACGCGCTTCGACTCGGCGTCCTTTGGGTAGCGACGACTCGTTGGCGAGCCTTGACAACATGTACGACCCATCTTCATTCTTTCAGCGGGTAAAGGACTTTGTGCGTGAGGAAGTTGCCCGCCAACTTTCTTTAGTCCCCTTCACTCAGGAGCCCACGTCCCGTCTTCCAAACACGCTCCGCACCCTCATTTCCGAAGAGGTCGCCCAAGTTGTCCCTTCCGCACCACATCAGCCGCCTGCAGCCGTGAATCTCACCTCTACGCGGGCAGTGCAGCCTGTCGCCACGCCTCTCACCTATGCGCAGCCAGTCCTGCCTGTGGCCGCGCCTCTTACGTACGCCCAGGCAGTACGCAGGCCTCCACCGGCGTCTTTCACGACCCAGTCCCAACCGCTGCCACCGGAAGCCCATGCTACATCTTGGACCGCACCGCGCGCTAATCCTTGGCGGACACCTGACAATCGACCCATCTGTTATACTTGCTGCACTCCCGGAGAGAGAGAGAGAATCAACTTTTGTGCTGAGCCCTTAGTGACGGGTGGTGCGCGCTTGCACCAGATGGGGTGGAACCTTATTCTCAGGTCCCATATGTGTCCAGCAGTTCCTGGCCCCTAGCCGCCAGCGCGAGCTGGGTCGGTAGGTCGGGGCTGGACAACAAGGTCTCCCATCGCTCGGGGGGGTTGGGGCTGGGGAGGGTGGGGGGTAGGGGTGGTGGGGGGTTCTTGAGCTTAGTGCACTCTGCTCGTGTGGGTCCCGGCTCACTCGCAAGTGGAAGGCAACGCACTCGCCGACCACTATGCCCGAGAACTATCGATCCGGGCCGAGGACGAGCCAGGGCTACCGCACCCCGTGACAAGCTACAAAGACATCACGCAAATGTACAGAAGCGGCAGATGTAGGCTTCCCCGTCCGCATCCGCAACTCAACCGAATTCAGCAAACGATCGTGCGACGCATGCAAGCGGGGTCGCTAGCGCATCCAGTGCTCTTGCATAAGATGTTCCCAACAGAGCATGACATTTCATGCCCTTTTTGCAGACGGTCAAAAGGCACTCTAGCACACTCCTGGACACGTCGCCCGATATTGCCGCCGTCGTCCTCAAGCGTTCGGCGACGCCTCGCGGCCCTTCCAGTACGGCAGCCAGCCATTTCGCCAATACGCCGCTCCTTCCCCCCAACCGTGTGCTCGTGCTGACATCCCAGCATTTCCTTCGCGTCGCTCGCCATCCCCTCGCCGACGCTCGCTCTCCCCAATGCGTCGGCGACCCGCACCACCTGACCAGGAAAACTGAACGTCGCAGTTCAAGAGGCAAGAACTGCGCCCCATTCGAACTGTCAAAGTTCTCGCGCCTCTCCTGCTAACGTGGTCGAAATTTGTGTAGAAGGTGTTCCAGCATTCGCTCTTGTGGATACCGGCGCAGCCGTTTCTGTGATAGCCGCCAAACTGTGCCGTTCGCTGCGCAAGGTGACCACGCCGCTTTCTGGACTGTCGCTTCGTACGGCAAGCGCACAGCACGTCACTCCGCACGCAGCCTGTACTGTACGTGTGCTTATTCACGGCATTGTTTACATCGTCGAGTGTATTGTTCTTCCCACCTGCTCGCATGACGTCATCCTCGGATGGGACTTCTTATCCAGTCATAAAGCCGTGATCGACTGCGCACGCGCCGAAGTTGAATTTTCCCCTTGTGACGCACCCTTGGACGAAGATTGCGACCGCCCTCCTAAGCTTACCGTGCGCGAGGACACAGATATTCCACCTGGCTCCTTCGCCCTCGTACCCGTCTTTTGCGATGCCATCGCTGATGCAACGGTCCTCTTCACGCCGTCCGACGTCTTCATGAGCCGTAAATCTCTCCCACTACCCTTCGCGACGCTTGACATGGCTGGCGGCTGCAGCAATATATCCTTTTACAATCCCCTCTGTGCGCCTATTACGTTGCTCGTTGGTGAATGCCTTGGCTTCGTGGAACTCCTCGACTCTTCTTCTTTGGTTGACGTCCCTGGAGACTCTTTTGACGTCGACCCCGGCCAACCATCTTCGATGTCCGCGCTTGAGGAAACGTCCAGGGTTGCGTTCTCGCCTGCCATCGCCGATACCCTCACACCTGCCGAACGCGCCGACCTTCTTGATCTCCTGCACAAATTTAGAAGTTCATTCGACGTTTCACAACCTCACCTGGGCCGCACGTCGGAAGTGCAGCACTACATTGACACCGGTTCACATCCGCCGTTACGTCAACGACCATATCGCGTCTCTGCCGAAGAGCGTCGTGTCATTACCACCCAAGTCGACGATATGCTGCGCCGTGATGTTATTCAACCTTCGCACAGTCCCTGGGCATCTCCTGTCGTTCTCGTTCGCAAGAAGGACGGGTCTATTCGCTTTTGCGTCGACTACCGTCGGTTAAATAAGGTAACGCGCAAAGACGTATATCCTTTGCCGCGCATCGATGACGCCCTCGACAGTCTTCAGGGAGCAGAATTCTTCTCGTCCCTTGACTTGCGTTCAGGGTACTGGCAGGTCCCGATGGCTGCGGCCGATCGCCAGAAAACCGCATTCATTACGCCTGACGGTTTATATGAATTTAAGGTGATGCCTTTCGGGCTTTGTAACGCCCCTGCCACCTTTGAACGACTCATGGACAACATGCTGCGTGGCCTCAAGTGGTCTATATGTCTGTGTTACCTCGACGATGTCGTGGTTTTCTCGCCTGATTTTCCTACTCACCTGCTCCGCCTCAGACAAGTTTTGACCTGTCTAACGAACGCTGGCCTTCAACTCAACCTCAAGAAGTGCCGCTTCGCCGCGCGAGAGCTCACCATTTTAGGCCACGTTGTGTCCAAGCACGGCGTTCTACCCGATCCTGCAAAACTTCGAGCAGTCGCCGAGTTTCCGAAGCCTCAGACCATCAAAGAACTTCGAAGCTTCGTGGGCCTATGCTCATATTTCCGGCGCTTTGTTCGAAATTTCGCATCGATCATGGCGCCATTGACTCAGCTTCTACGCGGTGACGCCGCCCTCTCCTGCTGGTCCCCTGCATGTGACTCCGCCTTTGCTACGCTGCGTCGTCTTCTCATCTCCCCACCTATTCTTCGCCATTTCGACCCGTCAGCTGCAACTGAAGTACATACAGATGCCAGCGGGGTCGGTCTCGGCGCCGTACTCGCCCAACGAAAGGCGGGCTACCCCGAATATGTAGTCGCCTATGCGAGTCGCACACTGACGAAGCCTGAGGCCAATTACAGCGTGACCGAAAAAGAGTGCTTGGCTTTAGTATGGGCACTTGGCAAGTTCCGACCATATCTGTACGGGCGCCCATTCGACTTGGTCACAGATCACCATGCGCTTTGTTGGCTCGCCAACTTGAAAGATCCCACTGGCCGCCTAGCCCGTTGGGCACTACGCATCCAGGAGTACGACATTCGCGTCGTATACCGCAGTGGACGCACACACTCCGACGCAGACGCCTTGTCTCGTTCACCTTTACCTCCAGACTCGGCCTGCGCAACAACTTCCGCACATTACGTGTCATCTCTCGACATGGACTCCTTTGCAACCGCACAACGTCGTGACCCGTGGATCGCTTCTCTTTTCGACTATCTTTCTGGATCGTCGACCATCCCTGTATCCCGAACCCTCCGACGCCAAGCAGTTCATTTTGCCATTCATGACCAGCTGCTGCACCGACGCAATTACACTCCTGACGGTCGTCGGTGGCTTCTGGTGGTTCCCCGCAGCTTAAGGTCTGAAATATGTGCCGCTTTCCACAACGATCCGCAGTGTGGCCATGCCGGAGTCTTCAAGACATACGAACGAATTCGCCACCGCTACTACTGGCGCGGCATGTACAATTTTGTACACAAGTTTGTTCGGTGCTGTCTTGACTGTCAACGCCGCAAATCGCCGCCTTTACGCCCATCTGGTGCCTTGCAGCCGCTCCCGTGCCCTGCGACACCCTTCGATCGCGTCGGCATCGACCTATACGGCCCGCTACCTATGACACCAGACGGCAATCGGTGGATCGTAGTTGCTATTGATCATTTGACACGCTACGCCGAAACTGCTGCTTTACCAAGTGCTACAGCGCGGGATGTAGCCTCTTTCGTCCTACATCGCTTCGTGCTTCGACACGGCGCACCTCGGGAACTCCTCAGCGATCGAGGTCGCGCCTTCCTCTCCGAAGTCGTCGAAAGTTTGCTTTCGGAATGCCATATTATTCATCGGACAAGCACGGCATACAATCCACAGACTAACGGGCTCACCGAGCGATTTAACCGTACACTTGGTGATATGCTCTCTATGTACGTGGCATCTGATCATGGTAACTGGGACCGCATCCTTCCATTCATCACGTTCGCGTACAACACCGCGATCCAGGCCACTACGGGATTTTCACCTTTCTTCCTCCTGTATGGCCGCGAGCCTACGCATACCATCGACACGCTCCTTCCATACCGTCCTGACGCCTCCGAGTGTCTACCTGTTTCCGACGTCGCCCGACAAGCCGAAGAATGCCGCCAGCTAGCGCGCTCCTTTACGGCAGAGCAACAGCAGCGCCAGAAAGAAAACCGCATCGACACGCATCCAAATACGACCTACGCTCCAGGCGTTCTTGTGTGGTTGTCGGTCCCTTTCCAAACGCCGGGGCTTTCCTCGAAACTCGTCCCAAAATTCGAAGGGCCTTACCGAGTCTTGGAGCAAACATCCCCGGTGAATTTTCTCATTGAGCCCCTGTCACCACCTGAAGACTTGCGCCGGCGTGGACGTGACATTGTCCACGTCTCGCGTCTCAAGCCCTACCACGACCCTCTGCCTCCCGATTCTTAAGGCGCCAGGATGGCTCTTTTTGTCCGGGGGGAGATTGTGAAGAAGAAGACGCGCCTCGCGGCACAGCCGCATCGCCAACGCGCGGCTCGTCTCGGCTCGCGCTGCTGATTGCTGGCGTCCGTTTGGACAGTGCTTCGGGCTGCTTCGCCGTTCCCGGTTGCTGTGCCTTTGCATTAGGAGCCGCCAATAAACCTTCTCTCACTACCAGTATGCACACATACAAACTTGTTAGGCGTTCGCAGTAGTTGCTGCAGCTGATCGCCCAAAAAACCAAGCTACACTTCACACGTGCTGTTGTCAGTTCAGCCCATGTCCGTGATGGCATGCTCGATCTCTATGTAATCATCTACGGGTACGAACATATCAAGGGCAAGCTTCCCACAGTGGCATGCTGCCCGACACCACCGCCGGCTAAGCCTAACCAGTCCGCCTCATCAGCAATTGACAACCAAAGTTACGTTTTGGTACCGAGTATTGGAATGGCTGTATGGTACACGGAAAACGGAGGAACCACCTTGAAAACATAAGAGTTAGGCCAGAGATGGCAAGGGCAACACTCGAATGGAGCCAGCTTTGTTCACGATTGCCACATGCTCAACATCACACGCATGCGGTTCAGTACGGCAGCTGTAATTTCAATTGCCGTTCTACATTATTTCTGTGGAGCTGGTGGCAGTGCTGCAGGAATTTTCGAGTAATCGAGCAGGTCTGAAAATTTAGTCTGCGAATCTTGTCAGTCTGTGTGTGTGCGCATGTGTGCGTGCGTCTCTTTTCTCGTGTGTCACTTTGTCTGCTTCAATTGAAGACTGCGGGTACTCAGACATCAACCTTTCAACGTTTGTCAACTTAAACGCATGAAAACACCCAAGTTGCGTGCCTCAATTCTCAGATATGCCAGGCTGCTTGATCTATACTTGTTTTTCATAAGTACAGCCTTAGAAAAATGTTTTCATTATAGTGCATATATTCAGGACTCCGGTGAGTTACGCTATAAGCAGTCTATGCTGTTTATAAATTCCAGTAACGGCTAAACGAAATTATCGCCCGCAGACCAGTGCTATAACTGTCTGATCAGTTAGTAGCCTGGAAGTTCTCAGAAGCCTCTCTCAAGTAGCCCTTGTTCTCAGGAAGAACCATGACAAGTGGTGGACATCCTCTGCAGAAGCTGGAGTGCAACACACTGGATGGCTCACGAGATCTTCGGGGGCTCGCCCTTTGCGAGGTGCAATGCAAGCGGCAGTTACACCTCCCACCCACCTGGCTTCCTGCTCGCGCAGCACCTCATCAGGGCTGAGGTTGAAGAAGGAGTCGGGCAGCACCAGCTGCTGTGCTGCCTCGTGGGGGAGCAGCACGCGTAGCGACCGGTCCAGAACGGGCTTCACGGGCTTGGCACAGCACAGCGCGTCGGCCAAGATGCGCAGCTGCTCAATGTCTCCGTCCAAAGGGAACTCGAGCCACTCCTCAGATGGCACCGACTCCTCGTCGTGTCGCCGCTCAAAGCCAGCTGCCTGCAAGGACATTAACAGCAAATGTTACCTTTCCAGAGAGCAATACTTTTAGTTCAAACTTTTTGTTGAGATACTTCAGTGCTACGACAGCAGCAAAACACCACCAAAATTTCGAATATTTCAACCAGTTTCATCGTATGCGTAAATTAGCATGCCAAGCCTCAAACGTCAATAACATTTCCAGCAAATGACTGCTGCACAATGAAATTGCCCCAGAAGACACCTAGGCAGCTTTCATTTTTTGCACATTAATTATTACTGGTTGAAACAACAGAAGAAGAAAACCTCCTACAAGATCACAAACTAGCACTGCCATCAACCGCTGAAATACAATCATTGACTGATTTTCCGGACTTCATGGGCATTAAAAACTAGTCTAAAAAATCAAACAGTCCAAAAAATTCATGCAGTAAAAAATATTAAATTTATTAGGCTTCATCATCATCATCATCATCAGCCTGGTTACGTCCACTGCAGGGCAAAGGCCTCTCCCATACTTTATTAGGCTTAGAGTGGCTCAAAAAAATATCCAATAATGCTGTGCCTCGTACTATGCTTGGAGGCAATCAGATTTGCTTGGATTTGTGCAAGATTGGCATCATGTCCATGGTCTCTGTATACAGTAACTAAAAGCATCACTGTGATGGCAATCTCCGCAAACGGAGATTGCGATGTAGATCAAAGAAACAAGCCACATTCATTCGCACCACTTGGTTCTTGCTAAGGTGCAGGAGGCGGCACCGAGCACACAAATGCAAGGCGGCACAAACATGGCCAAAGATGTCACGTCTCCGAGACACACTTGCTTGGAGAACAGTGTGCACCTTGCAATCTTGCAATCTTGGAGGCTATAAAGCGGACCACTAAAAGCCAAGCCCGTGGAATATCAAACATGGCGGCCTCTAAGATCAGGTGGCATGGCTCGGAACAAGTGATTTAGTCCAGAAAAATCAAACTTTGGGGCCTAAATTCATCTGAAAAATCGGTCGCTCAAACGCATTACATCTATGGGAGCCCTGACAGTGCATTTATTAGCCCTGAATATCTACCAAGCCTGAATTTTCTGAGTCCGAAAAATCCTCTGACGATGTATCCATTTTTTCTGGGATTTGTTTTCTAACTTAGTTTGTGTATCAAAAGATTTTATGGCATAGGACAAATGAGAAATGTAATAAGTATGTAGTGTAAATTATGATTATATATTTATATTTTTAACAGCTCACAATCTGAGCAAAACATGACAAGATCTGAAGGGGTCCTGAACCATCCCTCGGGATTGGTGAAAACACAGTCCGTGGATAACATGCGCTGCTGCGAACATCTCAAACATCAGAGCCAAACTTTGCACTCATACATGGCGGGTAAAGCTCGTAAGCGCAGTGCGAGGCCACCGTTTTCTCAAATGCTGTATTTTCAACAGAAGCCTGCTCCTCACTTTTTTCTGGATGCTTCATTTTGTAATATAGTAAATTCCCGTATGTGGCTGCTATTGGCCAAGCGCTGACATCAATCAAGAAGGGTGTTTGGATCAGTGTGCTTCCTCCTACCGTTACGTGTATATTGATGAAGTTTAATAAACAGGCTGTGCAGTAAACGAAAATCTGCTTTCAAATTTAGATTATAACTATGTACTTCCGGAAAATGTTGAGTATCGTCTGCTCATGCTGGGCCGCGGCCGCCCACGTAGGGATTAAACTTGCCACTCTGCTTATCGGTGTCCTAGCTGTCGGGTCCGACTAATTCCAGCTAGCTTTGAATACTCAACTAGCCTTGAACCAAGTGAAGCTTAAGGTCAGACAACATGCACACTTGCCATAGCATACTCACTCGTGGCTGCTTCTGGCTAGATGCCTTGGCAGACTCCATTTCGTATTAAGCTATTGATAGCGCTTCAAAATGCGCAAGTTGGGTGTGGTTACTATCCGTTTGTCAAGCCAGTCTGCACCACAAAGCTTGGCCAGACTTGAGCGTATGAGCACGAGCACGCGCTCAAGCCCTGTCATGCACAAAGAAAAGGCTACGTATACGGACTACAGTTGCATGCAGCTACAGTCCGCTGTGTAGCGTAGATACTGCGGCCGCCGTGGGGTGCTGTGATGAGTCCACTGGCTAAGCGCACAGCGGCTAGCTAAGGACAACTGCATTTGGATTACACATGGTGCGTTGTAGGTGCCAAAATCGGAAGTAGTGGCATCTACGTTAACATCCAAATTCAAACTTGAACTGCTTTCCACCATGACGTTCAGTAGGTGAAGCATTGTGAGCACACCCTGCAGTGCAAGGCATTGAAGAAGGAACGGAAGCACTGTGAAAGGGGTGTTTTGTTGCCAGTAACTCCGCTTCTGCTGAATGCATTGAATTAGGTGATGTGGTAACCCTACTGCAAAAACCAGTGCCTTCCAGTGTGAAACCAGCACGTTTTTTGATACTGGATTGCACTGGGGATGCTGGCGCTCGCTGGGAATCACTGGAACACCAATAAGAACGCAGGGTAAGAGCCGGGTCACACTGGGCAAATCGCTGGTCCCATTGGCATGACGCTGGGGAGCACTGGTTTGTGCTGTACACATGCTGGTTCTCGCTGCAGTTTGCTGGCTCGTACTAGAAACTGCGCTGGTTGTACTTGTGCCGCGCTGGTTCCAGAATATAGTCTACTCTTGAACAAAATTATGCAAACACAGATAACGCCTCATTCTTTTGTAGCTTGTATGCAAAGGACGACTGAGTTGTCGCCATTGTCACAGTGTTGTGAAGTCGACAGGAAACCTAGAAGTCGTTCAGATGCATTCAAAGGGACCCCCAGCCTGCCACTGATTGATATTATTGCACTGATAATAAAGCTGAGGTGATTCGTGCACTTCCACTTTCCTTAATGTACTAAAAACATAATGGATAAAATGTTCTGAGGCTCAAATACACACATTTTAGCATTTGCCCAGTACCCACATTAAGATTGCTCCCTTCCACCTGAAGCTGAGGCCTAGGGTACCTGCTCAGTCCGTCTACATGTTATCGTCTGGGCTCAGGAATCAACAATTCTAACAAGGATAAATCACTCTATATTTCAGCTTTCGCATTGGTGTTCTTAAGTAAACCATCTTTTTTTCTGCAGTGCTAGCACAAGAAGCGATGAGCGCTGATGTGACGCGTTATAAACACACGTATATGTGCTATCACCGAAGGTTGCCAGCTCTAGCCTATGCTTCTAAATTAAAAAAAAAAATTGAATTATGGGGTTTTAAGTGCCAAAACCACAATGTGATTACGAGGCACGTCTTAGTGGGGGACTCCAGAAATTTGGACCACCTGGGGTTCTTTATCGTGCACCTAAATTTAAGTACACGGATGTTTTCGCATTTCTCCCTCATCCAAATGCGGTTGCCATGGCCGGGATTCGATCCCGCGACTTCGTGCTTATCAGCCCAACACCATAGCCACTAAGCAACCATGGCGGGTCAGCCTACGCTTCTCTGATGAAGATATGTGACTAGATAGACATGTTGATTGAAACGCATCACTGATCCAAGAAAACGTTGCATATCCCTTGCGCTAAGAACAAGAAACGGCCATCAAAATCTGCAGTAACAGCCCATACAGCATCCTGAATCGGCAACCATTTAGGACTTTTTCGAAGTTAAAATACCAATCGCAAAAGAAAATTAGTGTTGTGGCACTGCCATGCATACTATTGAGTACGGACAACAACTTTTCTCTTCCAATACAGGGGTAAGTTTTAGCTGTGGAGCCACAGTGCATCTACCATGTTGCTGCGAGATGTGTCTGCGCGAAACTAAATCTGTGCCTGGATCTTGATATGCCAAATTATTCACAACTTGCCATGTGCTGTTGTGGTGTGGTAAAGTAAAGTGGTAAAGTATCGGGCTTGGGATCCATTGGTCAGATGATCGAATTCTGGTGGAAGCATTTTTTATTTTTACTCTTTTTACTCTTTTTTCTCGTTTTTTTTTTAAATTGCACTAAAATGCTCTCTGTTGCTTTCTGTATTTTAAAAAAAACATATACAGTGGCCAGGCACCTTGTATTTCATGCTCTAGAGCTGCTTTTCGCACCAGCTCCCAGCGCCTCCCAGTAGGCCATGCCTGTCCAGCGCTCCAGCATCCAGCGCGTGACACTGGGCCCATAATCCAGCATGGTACTGAACACTAGATACTGTGTTTTGCAATAACAAATGTGCTTATGAAATAACCTATTTTAACTCCGAATGCATTTCTCCATTTCACTAAAAAGTGGTTCAGGGCCCCTTCGAAGAACTTTGTCATTCTGTCAAAGCAAATTATCAGTACATAAATGATGTCTAGCAATGACAGCTGGTGACATAGAAGCAACATCTGGCAAATTTCTGAACATATGTGAAGAGTTACTTTTATGAGGAGTTATTTTACAGATGCTGTATATTCCTGTACAAGAGCTGTGCTTTTCTGCCCCCTATATTTGTGTTAGAATTTCTTGGATATGGCTGATACTACACATAAATAAAAGGTAAATACATAAACATGCACTATGTGCCTTAACATGAAAGCATAGCCAACCTGAAGAAACTCGAGGGCGCCCTCCAGTGGCAGCACACGCTCCTGGAATATCCGGTTGTTGAGGCGAATGCGGCGATACTTCTCTTCCGTCGGGTTGTCTGCTATGTTGTTGAGGTACTTGCACAGCGTCTCCACACCAGCATCGACCTGATCAAGATTAACAAACAGGACTCTTTAAACATCTTTGTATGAGCATTGCTCCAACACTGAGGCAAGAAAAATTATTTTATGCAAGAGGCGGTGCAGAAAAAGGTGTATAGATTCTACGTAGACCCAACTGGTGGCCGTGTGCATTTTTTCATCTCCATCTACATGTGCCCAACGTATATATACTTCTTGTGCCTCAAATAAAAGTTTCACTTGTGAGTCAGCTATGTGTCAGCTTTCTTTGTCCTATCTGTGAACTTTATGCTGTTTCGGTTTTTACCTTGGACTGTGGTGAATTGCAGGTGTGGATGAGAAGGCAGGAGGTGAGTCCTGGCTCTTCGGACATCTGCTCATAGAGGAATTGGCGGATACGCAACCGGAGCTCCTCGTACGGCAGCCGTAGCTCGGGCCCCAGAAGTGGATGGCCAAACACGACAGCATTGTCGCCAGCCTGGGGCCCTGACTCAAGCACAGCCTGCAAACAAAGCACGCAGGACTGTGGTTGCCATACTTTTGACCATCAGACTTCTAGGCCTGCTAATGTCACTCGGGGACTCCCACAATGGCACTTATGTCTAAGCTAAGTCATGATCAGAAAAAAAAAAAAACATGTCAAACCCAGACCATAACATGCAAAACAAGGGCTAAATATGTAGCTGCCATAATAAAGTTTTTTTTGTGCTTTAGAGTGAAAGAGCTTTAGGAACTGTTGTGTTCTCAGTTTCAATTTCGGGTGTTTGTACCACTGGCACCGCGCTGCGCCCAACTTTGTAAGCGTACCCCTGTATTCCCTTTCCCCTCAATTGAATAAACTTGATCTAGGTTTGGTCCCCGTTGAAGGAAGTACTCTCTTTTTCTCCCCGTGGAACGTGGGTCTACTCTCCCTGTCAGCTTAGAGTTCTGGTATGGCACATGGTCAGCCTGCAGGGCAAAGGCAAAAGAACCCATCAGGGTCACAACAGCTGTTAAGCTGGGTCTCAACAGTTCAACACTACGTGCTTAAACAAGTGGCAATATTGTTTTAAAGGGAGATATGGGGCTAAAATCAAAATTTTTGTCGGAAATATGCATTTTCTAATTTTGCTTGTTTCGAATTCCTAAGAATTCGAAACAAGCAAGCTCCTTGCTTGTTTCGGATTCTTGGATTCTGTTTCGGATGTTTTGGCAAGGAGCTTCTTCGAAACAAAGAAGCTCCTTGCCAAGTTTGGTTATTATTTGCGCAACAGGAGAGAAGAAAATTAGCTCTATTTTTAACTGCAGATTCACAGGGTGTCTACAAAGTTGACATTTCTAAATTCCCCGAGTTTTCCAGGTTTTCCCCGAGCGCCTTTGCGAAATTCCCTGAGTGGCGCAGAACTATGCTTTATGTCAAGATGGGCTGAAACCATATCGCCCGATGCTGTCACTCTCTAGTAAGCATATCGAATCGGACATTGTCAAATACGAAGAAAAACGACATGCATGCAGAAGCCAATATTTTCGATTATGAGCTATTTCTATCAACTGATAGCAAGCTCAGTGGTATGAGGCCCGAACATTGTCAAAATTGAGATTCTCTCTCAACAGCTCATAAGTTGACCTCAACTGTCCCGACATACTCTCAGCCCTCGCATGATGCCTCAGTGTTGTGTTTCACTACTTTAAAGAGTTTATTTTGGTTTGAATGAAAGACACCTGCATCTCGACATCAGCCAACACTTTGCTTGAGCTCAAGCTCCTTCAAAACGACGGCAGCACGCTTCCTTTCCCGTTCATTCCTCACTGTGTAGGTCCTTTCTGTTCTTGTCCTTCTTCCACCACTCAATCGCCCCACGGACCATTTGAAGCAGCTTCTTAGCCAGTTGCATAGTCCACATCCAATTTTTAGAACTCCCTAGGGGCTGCGAAAACGTCCGAAAAATAGGCCAGTTGGAAAAAGAAAATGTATGTCATTTACTGCCGTTAACAGCTCAAACCACCACAGGCGCATTCGAAAATGCTCTGAAGGCCTGTCGGTACACGTATCAGGCATATCGGTGCTCGTACTGTGACAGGAATTACCGGGTGCACGCGGGTATAATTAAGGAATACACGCTGTGTCCCGTGGCATAGCCCCTTCCCACGCTTGTTATGCTTCACTTCAATACTTTTGCATATGCTTCACTAAGTAACATTTCTGTACAGAGGCGAAGCTAACCTTCAGGAACCGGCATTATGCAATGCACCGAACTTTCTAAGCTTCTAGGCCAATCGCGAGGACCACAAAGGCGGAGTCCGTGCCATCGCTTACAGCAGCGAATTCTTTCAATAAAAAACACGGTACCCAACGGCAAGAAGCTTCACAGCGAACGTGGAAGCAGCTATGCCTAGCGTTGCCGCAGTGGTGGCTACGGCTGTCAGCGGATCTGCGTGCGAGAGTGCCGGTTCTAGGTGGCGAGGTAATCAAAATGGCAGCCGTGGTGGCTTTGATTAATGCCGTTTAAAAACACCGGTCACGGCAACACGTCCGGTAAATCGGACGGCGAAGAGTTCTTGCGTCCGAAATACATTGACTCTATGGGGTACTTGGTGGTGCTGAGTAGCCGTCCCAATTATCAGGAATCAGTACACTGGCAACTCCTCCAGCCGACAACAGGGCGGCAAAGACGATTCATTACGATTCCTGTCTGTTACTCGAGCCAGCATTACCACGACTTTCGACCCTTTCAATAACATTAGAGCTAATTTTCCCTGATAGAAGCACGAATTCCCCGAGTGCTTCCAGACTACTCAAGATCCCTGAGAATGCCCGATTTTCCCGGTTGGTAGACACCCTGGATCATTAACGGAGCCTAGCACGCATTCTTTAATTATACGCGCGCGCACGATCCGTGCACCGAAAAGCAGAGAAAAACCATGTGTGTTTTGGGAAAGCAAGGGAAAAGAAAAGAGGTAACATAAAGCGAAGAAAGTTGAGGGGAAGTATAAAGACTCTGGAGGCCCGCCGGTAAACTTATTAGGCATCTCGACTCATGTGCATGAGCAAATTAAGGAACACGTCCTCTGTTCCGTAAAAGCGACCCCCCACGCAACTTTTGTTATGCTTCACCACATCACACCTCTGCATTGCGGCGAAGCTAAATTTAAAGGGCCCCTCACTAGGTTCTATATCAAATTTTGGTTATATGCTTAAAGTTGTTACGTGTACTCTAGGGAGCGTTCTGCCGCAAAAATTTTCCAAATCAGCTCATTAATAGCCGAGATAGAAATATTTCAGTGCCACGAACCCATGATTTCAGGAAGCGAGCCAGCCTCCGCAAGCGAAATTCCTTCCCTGCGTTCTCCCAAACCGGATCTCGAGGACCGCGTGACGCACACGTCACAGGCCGCGCTTTCAATTTTTTTCTTCTCACTTTTTTTCGTCTTTTTTGCGGCACTGCGCACAAGCTGTTGCGATTGCCTGGTTTCGCGCAGCGCACGATTTTGCGCAGTGTGCACAAGGACACATGATTTGCGGTATAATTCAGTGCTACATGAACACTGTGGTAGAACAAGTGGATCACATATCATGATCACATGCTGGAACACAGTAGAAAATGGCACAGTTTTGGTGCGTGCACCAATGACTGCAGAACCGTGAGAACAAGTAGATGAAGAGGAAGTACATGTCTCTTTCTTCGGTGCAAAGTAAAACAAAAAAACACGCAGACATTCCATTTGTGTGTTCTATTATTTCTCAACACTTCCATTCGTCAATTCAAGCAACAGATCACACAAATAACGGATGGTGCCTCGAATAATTCTTGAAGTCAAGTGTCACTACAAGCAACATCACACTGCGGACCTGAGTATGTCACCGTCCGGCTTGGAGTGCAGCGGCGACGAGAAAACGGCATTCGGATTGAAAATTCAGACCTTTCCGTGGTGCGTAGCGATGCAATTATTTGCAAACACAATTGTTGGCACGCATTGTATGCTCTGCGCTTGTCAGCTCAAAAAGACCACACCTGGTGAGGGGCCCTTTAAAGGCAAATTTTGCCACGTAAATCAACGGCATTTTTCGGCCCTTTTTGCCTTATGTTTGCCTTTTGTTTCCTTTAACCAGTGTAGCCAGTCCCGTCAGGATCGAATTAATGGAGAACAACTGTATAACAAAGTCACAAAAATATCTTTGTTAACATTCAGTATAAGCATATACGCTAGAAAAAAATTCAGTCAGATCTGTGCTAAAGAAATGCAAATGTAACAGCTCCAACAAGTCCTAAAAGCTCTAGATTTTGATGGCCAGTCAGTGGTTTACCATGTCAGCGCGTGGCACAAGAACAACATTAAGTTATGTACAGGTGCTTTGCACTGTTGCTAATGCACCGTTGCCACATAACCGTATGATCACACGAGTGACACATTGGCTTGTCAGCTGCACTCCAACCAAACCAAGCCACTAGTCAAAACGCGCGGTCATGACTATAATGCGCCATTTCATGTCGCCCTTGCTGACTACACCTGAAAACTAGTTTTTTGGACACGGAGAGAGCTGTTTGTTGACCTGAACCAATCTATTAAGGTAGCCAGTCTAAGCAGTATGTGCAACTTCACATTCTATTATCGATAAGGTCAAATGATACAAACATTAACAGTGAGCTATTAACAGTGAGCTTCCTGCGATGGCTTAGCTACTCCAATGGTGGTCGCAAATTTTTTTTCTTAGCTGGACTTGCCAAGGCTGCTAGGCCTAACCTGCACCATTTTGTTGGCAACCAAAGTTGCGGTTTGGTGCCAAGTCGAGATGGTGCAACTTTGTTCATGGCTGCCATATTTGCAGCATCGCATGCACAAACCACGTCGGAAAAATTTACCAATATACCATGTGGAGTTTTAAATTTCAATTGCCGTTATACATTGGTTCAAGGAGTTGATGGCAATGCCACGGGGAAGTCTGAATTGAACAGGTCTAGTCTAGAAAATCAGGCATCTGAAAAATTTACTGGCAAATGTACTCGACATTTGTTAGTGCTAGAATACATAACGCGAGCCACATGCAAGCCAAAATATTGTTCGCTATAACCAACACCATGTTGCCCACGCAGGCTTGGTTTTTGTTATAGCAGGAGATTGCGTCATCAAAATAAAACATGACCAACCAATTTTATAGTATTTAATTCATTATGTGCAATAATTTGTTATATCAAAGTTCGATTGCATTTGAAATATTGGATTAGACTTCATATACATGGCCCTGTAGAAAGATGTCTAATAACTTAAAAGACTGATTGATTGGTTAGGCTTAATGTTCCGAAGCAACACAGTGGTCCCCGAGATCAGCTTTAGCAAGGAGCTCAGATTAAATTTGACCACCTGCACTTGTTGTTTAACGTGCACTCAAAATGTATTCCATGACATTACTGCATTCCAACCGCATTGGAAGGTAGCTATTGTGGCCAGATATCCATGGCCACTGTGCTAATGTTCAAACCTGTTCAGTAGCATTTCAGTAATGCCATTAGCCACTGAGCCGACACAGCTGATTGGTATATAAGAAACTGATGATGATATCTAGAATGAATAGGGAAGGTAACTGAAAAACAAGGCAAACAAGTGAATAGAGCACAAAGCAGAACCTTGCTGAAGTTGACATCTGCACAATGTGAAGCACTGAGTGAATTGTTGCTGCATGAGACGCTGACGCGTGCCAAGCTGGTGGAGCCCAAGTGGTATGCATCTTATTTTTCTATTGCGTAGTTTTTTAAGGCAGCGACGAGAAACTGCAATGAAAACAGGCTGGTGAGTGATGTTGGAATGTCAAGCAAAACAAAGTTGGGGGCACATTCTTGGACAGTCACTTTTGGAGATATCACTTTCAGTGCGCAATGATTGGTGGGCTGAGCAAAACCACTTGAATCATAGAAAGTACCGTGTACTGCGTCTTGTTAAAATGATAGTATCAGCGAAAAAGATTGTCGGAAAGTATGTCTGCTAGATGTTCACGTGGCTGCCATCTTTGTGATACATCGTATAACCTGTTTCACATGGAAGTGAGGGCGTGGCGGTGGTCGTGGCGGCTGAGCGGCACCATGGCGTGCAGATGCAGCTTTGTTTGACATGCTCCGTTTTGGCGTGGTGCGTGCCGCTGTGATGCACAGTGTTGCTTGCGGAAAGTGCCCGTGAGCCGCGGGTACCGGCGGTCTTCAAGAGCTGCGCCTTGCTCCACATTTCTATGTTTTGGTGCGCTTGAGCTGCTGGTTTGACGAGCGTATTAAGTTGGTGCCTCACTTTTGTGCTTGTAAACCTTGCAAAAAATAAAAACACTGTGTATCGAACGGTTAATACAACATTTCTATTCACATTTATGCCACTTTAGCTTTTTATAGGCGACAGCTTAAGAGTTTGGCTAAGTACATGCACACAGAATCAGCTACATGGAAGCAAATGAGTGGGTTGGTTCATATTTCAGTGATCTGGGCTTGAAGCATGTGCACGTCTGCCAATGGCTCTTGTTTTCCATTGCTGCACGACGTTTGGGCACCATCTCGGCCACCCTGATGCAAGAGGCATATGGATGTCTTTCAAAGGAGCTCGCGTCTCTTTTCACCTCTAGGCATTCGAGTAGAAACGCGGCGGCCCTTGTAGAGCTCGGGGTACGTGACCTTTCAACTGAAGAAACAAGACCAAACAAAACTACGAACACGCTGGCTAGGAGTTGTAAAGAAGAGAGAAAAAGACACCTACATGCGCTGCAAACGAAATGTATCGACTACTGTTTCGTCCCGTCTGTCTGGACTCATATGGAGAAAAAGAAGGGGCAAGAAAAAGAAAACAGCACATGCGAGCAATTTGGCTCCAGAGAATGGAACTCGAAAACAACACATGGAAACAAGCGGCAATTCTGAGGCACCAAAGGACATGGTCGATTCGAGCGACGGCAACACTTATGGAAATATGTGCCACTTCCAACAAGTACCATCAGCTTCAGTCCATAATTTCTTCCCAAAGAAGCCTCCTCTTATCGTTGTTGCGAAAATCCTTCATTTTAGCATCCTAAACAAGTGGACACTGCACAAGGTGAGTGATGAATGGCTCATTGAAGAATGCAAGAGACATTGCAAACTGGCAGCGGGCATCGTCTGCTAGAACCGTCTGCTCGAGTGGGCGAGTTCCCCAGCTCCCCGCGCCGCCCGCGCTTCGGCCACACCCCTGCCATGTGATCTTGACGTCACTGCTCAAGGCGCTCCGGCATTGGTTGCCACTCTCGCCGCTCGCAAATTTTTCCAAATATTTTGATCGTGATCACATTGGCGCATGTTGCTTGGAAAAGTGGTATTGGGAAAGGAGGCTTGCTCACGCGACGAGTGCCGCGCCGTTTCTGGCCCAAAATCGCCTGCATGTGAAACAGGCTTATGGAGGCCTCCTCTTCCCAACACCATTCATATACACACATTTATTTTCTTTCAGTAGCTTCGAGCAACCAAGACTATAACTTTGGATTTACACAGTGGGTGTCAAAGTGTCGCATGACTAATGTGCCGATCACCCGGCTTCATACATTTAATTGCGCCAAAGATGGATGGACGAGGAGGGAGTGAAGCTTAATATTACTGTTGCTCTCCCTATGTAATCTTTGATAGGAGGCAAATTACGCCAAATCCAACACTAAAAAGGCACCTGCTCTTTACCATCAATGCTGACCACAGTTGACCGGCCCAGCATCGACAATGGCTAAAGCACAGAGCTGTGATTAAGTAACGTGATGCACAGTCCACATGTTCGTCTGTCGCCCAGATTGGCTTTAGAACAACTTAACTGCTGTAAAAATGGGAAACCCCTTCTGCATTTTGGAGGAAAACTGGAAAGCAAAACTTTCTATGCAATAAGGGACTGCCAAAAAACACAGGCCCACTATTAAAATGACAACTTCATTGGTATTCCGTGCGACAAACGTCACCAATTGTTTAGCTTCAGAGGAGAAAAAAAGAATTTCAGCAGGGCACCAAACCTGACCTGAACTGAACACTGAAAATCGGAAGTAAAATGTTACATCTGGTTGAACTGTAACTGAATTGGAACGTTAAAGCTTTTTTTTTTTTCCCTGCAGAGCAAGAACTGAAGGAAAAATAATTGTTTTTCATTCAGGTTGTCCACCTTTTCTGGAGCTTTTGATCCACACATTGCCTGCATTTATGGCTTAACTATGCTGCATCAAGTGTAAATACAGTCAGAGACTGACTTTTTGGACATGCCTGACAACTTGGATGCCTTCGAGGGGCACCGCCATGAACCTCATAGAGCCAATGTATGAGGACGTCCAAAATGTCAGATGCTGAAACCCCTGCTCGTCCATTTTTTCGGACATTCTAACATGATCGCAGGTTTGTAACGGCATTACTTGAAGCCACCACCGCTGCCACTTGGTTGTATCGCAGCCTCAAACCATCACTGTCACATGCCAATCCGCTGGCAGCTGTAACAGTCATTTTGTGCTGTCATTAGGCCTTGCTGCTTCGAATTCACTATCAAGCTTCCTGCTGTTCGGTGTAATGTTTTACATTTAAGGGATTTGCCACTGTCAGCAATGGAGCCAACTCTGCCTTCATCATACTTGCCGTGGACGGTGAAGCACGGAAAGGATGGCAAAAGCGTTGCATAATGCCGGTTCCCGAAAGCCAAGCCTTGCCGCAACGCAGCAGTGTTACATGTCAGGCATATGCAATATACTGCGGTAAAGCATACCAAGAGTATGCCTCCGTCACAGAACATAAAGTGTTCCTTAATTTTGCATGCAGGCAACTGCAGTATCCTATCACAGCAAGAGCACTGAGACACCTAATAATTGTACCAGTCAGCCTTTAAATCTATTTTGGACGTGGCTGTGATAATTTGAGCTCTTGAGAGGGTAGTTAAAGGCATGCATTCGTTTCTTTCAGACTGCCCAGTTTGTTGGACGTTTTCGCAATCCCTAGGAAGTCCGAAAAATTGGATGTTGACTGTACACACCATCTTCCCATGATTTTAAAAGCAGAAGGAGCGTTAATACAGTTTCCACGGTACTGTGTCAATGGCAGACCAGGTGCTGTGCTAATGTGACAATATATGCATCCCATCCAATGCATGGATTCGTGAGACTGCGATACGTACAAAGTATCTGAAACAGTGGAGAACATATACTTGTTGCTTGTCCTCAGTATGACTGTGAATGGCAGGTATTGATTTTTGCTTAGCACTAATTATAATTAACAACAGACTGTTCACTGAAAAAGTGTTACTGGGTCATTGACTGGAGATATCAGTGAAGCGAGCCAATGAAGCAATCGCGTATAGATCGCATCCTGCTGTCTTTCCTCATCATTACCAGGGTACTTCAATACTTTTCAACTGGTCATGAAACTCCCGTGTAACACTGTGGTAGCACTTCAAATAGCACCCACCGTGGATGCACTGTGCCACTGCTGCAAGTAGAAGGGCATCTGAGCAGATGCCTGAAGGACACCACAGGTGTTGCAAGTAAGCATGCTTTTGCGCAAGGGACGACTGCCATTACTGGTGCGTGGACAGTGTCCGAACGACGCACAATATGCTGCCTTGTTTCTGCACAGTGTTCAAAAGTCTAGGCGGGAACAATATCGAAAGAACTAATACGCCTTGTTTCATTTCCAGGTCCACTTGCATTTGTAACAGCGACCTAATTCCTAATTCAAAAGGTACAATTGGGACTTCTCCATCGTTAGAAACCTGCAGCAGAGCAATTTCACGTCGCATTTTTACACAGTTACACATAAAAGGCCTGCGCTGCTGCTTTTTGTTGCTTGCACTTCATTTTTATACTGTACATCTCTCTCCGTGTAGTGACAGCACGCTTGGCGATAGTGACAATGCCCAACATTTGTTGTGTTTCTGCATGTTGGTCAAGTTACAAGGGTGCCAACTATACTAAGTGCACTGATTAAAAGGCTAAGCCTACTAATTCTCTGAACAAAATTGCATAAGAAGTTTACTAAACCAGCTAGTTAATTAACTAAACTCACTACTGAACCTGAATAATAACTGACCTAACAAATCTAAATGAAGTAATTAACTGATTATCCAATTAATAACTAAGCTATCTAATAGATAGCTTAGCTATAACATAGATTGCAGCATTGCTCTCAGATCTGCATAATTATTCTGTAAGTACGTGCAGCCCGAGGAACAAACAGACGTAACCTTTCAATGCAGCTTAGCAGCAGCAACGAGTCCTTGAGCAAAATAAATTTGTGCTGTTTTTCAGCAATATTCTTTGGTTATGCAAATGAACTTGAACTGGTTCAAACAAGTTTGAACAGTTATTTTTTTTTGCTCTCTAGTTGAACTGGAACTGAACAGTTTTCTGTGAATCAAAACGAAAACCCGAACAAAGAAAGTTTTGGTTTGACACTGCTTTTCAGACCTTCATAAACTAGAACTGAGCTGTAATCAGTGCTGGCATACTAATTTGGAATTCTCTTTATTAAGGGTAGACCTTACTGTATACTGCGACATGGTAGAGATGTATAAAGAACAATGTAGCAATACTGTGGAAGACGAAACTAACTTTTATTGGGTGAACTTGTGCCCTAAAGAAAACACGCTCTACTCAAAGAACGGCAACAGTGGCAAATACAGTTTGCGATCGTCGAAAATCTGACGGCAGGTCAAGCGCGTCAGCTTTTATACATCAGTTGTCTTAATTTTCCAGAGTAATCGCTGGGACCCGCGTGTTTTTCACAGAGTTCTACATTATTCGCGTTGCGCATACATGCAATCAGATTACACAAGATTCGGTCACAGACGGTGGATGGAACCATCAATAACATTCCAGAAACTCCCTATACATGCAGGCGTGTCCTGCGCAGTGTGATAACATTTGTTAGGTGGTGAAACGTGGTCGCCCGTTAAAGACAAACAAGTACACGTGTCATCATGTTGATTTCTGTGTACTCAGGTTACTGACAGCTTGCTACGTTTTTGTTATGCAATAGTACTAGGAGAAACCCAAGCATGTGCAGCACCGCATTTTCTTACCCGAAATTTGTAAGCAATAAACTTTGTGATAAGTTATCCGATATTTCGTATTCAAGTTGATATTCAGTTTTCATTTCCCAACTAGATTTGGTATTCGATTCAAAATCTACAATTTCGGTATTCACACCCTGCTAATCAAAACCTTTCCTACTGCACAACAAAGTCATGCCTTAAAGAAAACAAAAAGAAAGAGTTATGATGTGGTTCCTACCGTTTCTCTCCGACTGATGACAGTGGCGATGTGCATCCCACTAATGCATTACAGTGGGGGGTGCACTGCTTCTATGCCACAAATCTGTGGTCCTCCACACTTGCCCCAATCTGAGGGCTTGTCTGAACTAGTTAGCATGTGGCTAAATAATTAAGCCTTAACAAGTGCTCAAGGCTGCTGAGTAATGCATAAGACTGCAAGGACAACATGGCAAATTCAAATTATCCAATCCTGCAAACTAACACGGGTCAAGTTAACAAGGTGTTACCGTACTTGGGGCAATTTACACACGAGAATGAACATGAAAAAGGCTCACCGAGGTAGACTTCCGTTTGTTACTCAATTCCTCTGCAGCCAGCTGCTGTTTCGTCACCTCTTCTGCGGCCAGCTGCTGTTCAAGTTCCTTCTTAGCCTGCGATTTGATGGCTGCTACAGACCTGAGATGTCATGAAATGTTGGAAGAGAAACCTAACATCAGCCCATGACCTGCCTTCTTTTATTTAAACTACACAACCATTCAACAGCGTTTGAGACCTTTTTGGTTGAACACCATGTCACACAGTAGTGACGGTGAACAACGAAACACTGCCGAAAGTATGAGTTAAAAAGTCTACTCTTCATTGGATGACCTTGTGCCAAGAAAGACAAGTAACAATCAAACCACAATGATAACAATGAGCACAGTTGGGGGTTTCTGATTTAATGTCACGTGCCAAGCACGTTTCCATTTATACATATCCCTCTGTAGATCCCAAAGTAATCACTCACGCTCGTATACATTCAGGATGTACAACAGTACTTACGTTGTGCACGCCATGTAATTTGACAATGATCTTCTGCTATATTATTGACGACATTCAAGAAATTTCAGATACAGTAGGCATGTCTTGTGCTGAGAGATAACTTGATAAATAATGTAATATGGTGAAAATGGTCTCCAGCAAAAAGAAAAAGGTGGAGGAATCTACACCTGATAACATTCTGATTTAGACAGCACCAAACAAGATGACAGCTTTATGTATTCATTCTGTTTGGTGCCATTCAGGTTAGAAGCGTAGCCATTGTCAAGTGGTTAAATAATTAAGCCTTAACAAGTGCTCGAGGCTGCCGAGTAATGCATAAGTCTGTGCTGCATTACTGCTAATGCATAAGACTAATGCAAGGGTGGCTGTTCGACTGCGGAAGGTGCTTCATTCAAAACCCACGGCCGGACACCCACCAAAATACAAATTGGGCACAAGCACCCTCCGACCAGGCACCAGGCTTTCTTCAGGGGTGCTCGCTTTGGAGGGGCTCTGCTAGCACCACTGGCCCCTTTGTGGATTTCGAACGACTGCAACTGCAAAAGTGGTATCACTATGCACGTGGCTGAGACGGCAGTTTTGCACCGGCGCACACCATGGCAAGCTGCTGTCAAGTTGAATGCACGACCAGTCCAAGCGTTCACTACAGCCTTGGGCTGCGAAAGGTGTTGGCCAACCAAAAGCATTGTTCATTAAAAAAGGGGAGGTTTGGGTCTGTCTTATGGCGGCCATTTCCCACGTGGCATCCCGTAGTTGCCAAAAACTGGGCCAGCGGCACACTTGTACCCATTTTACTGGTAGGTACTTGGCAGTAGCACTTGCCTTCCTCCCACAGCAGCTGTGTTGATGAGGCATAAATGACAAGTAAATGCCATTTAGTGGGGCACAGGTGACCTTCAGATTAGAATGGTTCAGAACCGTCTAACAATGCAATGAAAGGAGCGACTCTGTAGTACTGTGTTGCAAAATACCTTCTGGCCATGCAGTAATGAAAAGCAACCACAGATGCAGTGCAAGAATACAGGCGGTGCTTATACTGAAACAGATCAATGCTTCTCATAACACTGATGCTCTCAAGGCGTGGGATCCACATGATCATTAATACCACACTATACGGCAGGGTTCTGCGATGGAGGAAACGGAGAGTCCCAGGAGATCGGCAGCTGGGAAATCATACAGCAATGATTGTGTGACCTGGCAAGTAATGCATACTTGGAAGTCGTCGACATACATAACAGCCTGCATGCCAAGGAAGAGTGGAATGCTTTGCCTGCCAGCATTCTCTTGTACCATATGATCACCGCATTTGAACGTGCTGCATACGCCCTCTAAATATGATGATGGATCTGTTCTACCTTGTCATCATTAACATTTTCAAGCAGTTCTTTTACAGACAAGCTTAATTTGTTTTATATATTCTTCGAGAATGAAAATAAATATATTGTTTGCATTCACCTCTGGCTACATAGATTTTTTTTGTCTATATATGTCATGGTTCATTTATTGTATTTGATACCTGCTTGGTTTCGTAATAAGCAGTATATTTTTGAGTGAGTGAGAGAGTGAGAGAGAGAGAGAGAGAGTGAGTGAGTGAGTGAGTGAGTGAGTGAGTGAGTGAGTGAGTGAGTGAGTGAGTGAGCGAGTGAGTGAGTGAGTGTGTGAGTGAGCGAGTGAGCGAGCGAGCTAGTGGTTATGTTTGAGCTGTTCATGTCTTATCCCTGTACACTCATTGGCCACCTTTGGCAACATTCCTTGGCCCTGAAAGCCAGAAAATTTAAGAAACATATGCCTTGTTTTAGTCAAGTGGCTCCAAAGTGCACTGAAAGCAAAGCAGCCCAGCTGAAAATTTTAAATTATTAATTTGAAGTTTTGGGTTATCCTGAGTAAACTATATTTGCATTCTTTCTTTTGCCTGAGCAGACAGACTGTGACATCACATAAAGTAATTGATTGATAGACTGATTTCAACATCCCAAAGAAACATGGTAGATGTGAGAAATGTCCCAGGAGAATGCCTTAAGATTCATTTTGAACACATGGAGTTCTTGAACACGAACTCAAAGTTCAATATGTGATCCCTTTTGGATGCTACGACTGTAGAAATGCAGCTTCCATGGCCGGGAGTCAAAGCCGTAACATTGTGCTCAGCAAACTTCTATCTGGTCAGCCACCATGGCACGTACCATCAAATTCATTCTATTTACACACACACAAAAAAAGAGCACAAAGTGCTTCATATTGCAGAAGGGTACGCATTTGGGCTGGTTGGCTCATGATTACAAGAAGGAAACAGCGCTAAAAAACGGGACGAAAAGAAGGACACAGACCACTGCACTGTGGTCTGCGTTTTTCTTTTCGCCCTGTGGTATAGCGCTGTTTTCTCCCCTGCTCCGTATTAACTGTTAGGACTAGATGATTGACAGCGTATGGCTGCATGCTTTGCTGTTCTCATGCTGCCTATTTTCTAAAACACTTGCTGCTCATGCGACTCGAGAGGAAAGTCGCACAGACCAGTTGGGATGCATCTTGGCATGCTGTTGCTCGCAGCGTGCAAGTGCAGCCGCGGCGGCCCGCTGTGCACCTTCGGACGGAGCTCCGCGCTGCTGCGACTGTTGCAGTCGTGGGGGGGACCGCACCGACGGGGTGTCGTCTGCATTGAGTCGTCTGCCAGGGCCTGCCTGCTTGAACTTGACCTCAGCCTTTCGCTTCTTGAAGAAGTCGCGAATGGCTGCCATCTAGAGCCACTGCCCACACTCAGATTCGAGGCGAGTGCTCCTCTGGCAGCTCCAGCGAGCTTGCCTCCTTCTGGAACTCCTCGAGCTGGCTGCTTGAGGCTGCAGGCAATAAAGAAGCCCAAGTGGCTGTAAACTCAGGCAACAGAATCATGAAGTATGAGCATTTACTTCTGCTTCACCCTCACATGACAAAACTGTTGAATGTTTAAGCATGATGATCAAACACTATGCCTGCACTTGGGGAAATCAATTTGTGCAGATTGCTTCTATGCAGCTTACCAAAGTCATCCCATTCAGTATTAGCCATGACAATGCAAGCAACTATGAGCAAGAAACCAACACCATCTATGTGGTTGGAGAGTATTGTGTCAGGACGGCAGGATGGCTTAGGGGATTGTTGCATTGCTTCGGGAAATGCTCAAAAAGGACACTCCTTCGACATGGAACAAGACATGATACAAGGTGTAATTAAGACATTAAAGGTGAATTTTAAGAATGTGGTGAAAGATGGCTTCACTCATGTTATCTATGATCTATAGAAACAGTGTCACACATGCATTTCACTTGCTGGGAAGCACATAGAAAAGGATAAAGTGCCGACAAATAGTTTTAAGCAATAGATTTGAGTCTCAGTCTTTTGATGAACAACCCTTGTTTTCTTCATTCTGCCCTTGCTGAAATGGTGGCCAGGAATCAAACCTGCGACCTTATGCCCAGCAGCAGAATGCCATAGATGATGCACTGAGCGTGCTTGTAAAAAAAAACACACCCACACACACACATCAGGGGCCGATGTCAATCAGGGGGCAGAGCATGATCCTGCAATTTCCTTACAGCTGCAGGAGAGCATCTGATCACTTGGCGCTCTATGGTGGTAGGAAGGGAGTGATGTGGGAGGGGATGCAGGAAATATTAAGGTGCTAGCCATGTTAAAAGAAGCTAGTGAGTAGCATGCAATCAGCAGTGGAATGGAAAATTTATAGGTGCAAAAGCAAGAGACCGAAATGTGACAGCATGGATTGGAGAGCAAGAACACATAGCTGATATTTAGTTGCCAATAGGAACAAGTGGAGTTGGGCAGAGTGTGTAATACACAGAGAAGCTAACTGGCACTCTCTCTCTATCACACTGACAGAATGGGTGCGAAAAGCAAGGACAGCACCAAATATTACGTACTGGGGAGTCAATGGGGAGGCACACGGAAGTTTTCAGGAAGGCATACAGTTTCGAAAATTTGTTTTGCAATGATGAACATGCAAACAATCGATGACAGCAGCTACAGTTCCAGCAACAATAGATAGCCGCATGGCATCAAGAAAATTAGAGAATAATACATACGAGTTCGTATATTACAAGGTTTTCACCACTCAAGGTTTAATTTTAAGCACAATGTACAAACTTGTAACATCATTATCTGCACAACGTTCTTGCATTAATGCATAGCACAGGATAATTCACTGTGAGCAGCTGAGATTTCTCAAGCTTTTTGTAAATTCTGCACAATGTGTCCATACCTTGGCAGCGGCGATATACAGTTCATTGAGATAAGGTTGGCAAGAGAAATTTTAGGAGTGTTACTATGGTGGATGTGTGTAACCCCTTGGCTCCCTTTGGCACCATGCCAGGCGAAAGGAAGGCGCAGCCGAGGAAGAGAGAGAATTAGGCGTGCCTCATAATCAGAAAGTGGTTTTGGCACGTTAAGCCCCAGAGAATTAGGCAATGAGCTGGTTTATGCAAGACAGACCAGAAATCACCGAGAGGGGCCTTTGTCCAGTAAATAAAATAGGCTAATGATATTAGCTAGGCTTACAGCTAACCTTAAGCGAGCTCTTGTGCACTGCGCCTAAGCTCTCCAGACTGATGTACTAACAAGCCAAATATGCAACATTAGCGGATAAGTGAGCAGTCAAGGATATCATGACAATCACTGCAAAACACTTTTCAATGCAGTCGTAAACCGCGGCAGGCCAATTTCAAAGCGAATGTCTTTATAAGTGCTCCCATAACACAATAAACACCCCTTTTATTTGTATTTAGCAGTAACAACCACTGATGCAAAGCTCATTTAAGGAACACTTGTTTCAGGGTAATTGTAGTCTCAATGATTTCTGCTGCAAGTCTCAAACTTTCAGCAGGATTCGAGCAGCACTTCTTCAACAACTAATTATGCCCTGGGCATGGCCTCTTCATTTATACGAAGCTACAACAGCTGCAGCCTTTCAGAGTTAACAGCTGCGCACGCTTCTTTTTATGCACACCAATAAAACTCTGCGGGGCCACAGCAAGCCCCAAGGACTCGTGCTTCAGTTTTTTTTTTTTTAAGATGACTTTGAACTTCACCAAAGTGCTAGTCGTTTATAACAATATAGTTCGGCTCCCTCAGTACCTTGCAGCTTACCAGCGACGCATGCCACAGTGTTTCTCGTTGAACAGCTTTACTTAAATTAAGAAGGCACTGAGAAATGCTAGTTAAATTAAGGAATTAATTCTAACATTCGATCGAATATGATGAGTCAATCCAGGATATTTGGATATTGGATACAATTTGTACTTTACAATATCAATACACATTGTACAAGGGTCACATTTGCTTAAGTGCACTGTGCTCGTTAGCTCCCCAAATATATTAAGTAAAAAGCTTTTTATACACATGCATGACGTATATGCTAGGGCACATGACAATAAGTGGAAAATAACAAATGTCACAGAACTCTGATCTTTATAGTCTTTAGCTTGAGGATGGCTTTTCTCGGGGATTTTATGGATGACACGTTAAAAGCAGTGCATCATTGTCTCCCTACATTTCGGTGAATGACCGCAATCGTGCAGCATTCACCGTGCAATGAAATCTTAGCAGAACATGACAATGCAGGCAACCAATGACAATGCAGAGAGTGCTGAAACTGCAACGGCGCGATGACAACGCACTTAAAGCGAAAGCATTACCCTTGCCGTAAACGGATCGAGAACGCTGAAACCTTGCAGAAACGTGCCTCTGCGCACCGCCTGTGACGCAACGACAGTCGCCGCTCCACTACGGGCGTGTAGCAAGCGGCGCCCCGAGGACAACTTCTCACGAAGGCAGCAGTCGACGCCAACGATGCCGAAGGCGGAAATCTGACACACGAGATCATGCACAAAACGTGCCCTCGGGTCACGAAGCGGTGCCTCGCTAGTGAGGCGTCGATAAATGCGCCCGTTAACGGCACGCGCGCCGTCCCGGACGGCGTACGACAAAAACAAACTAGACCCCGCCCACCCCCAAAAACACGCCGCGCCCCGCCACCGCCGCCGCTCGGAGGGCACTTTCGAGGAGCAATTAAAGCGCTACCGCTTCACCTGCGGGCTCGTCACCTGTCGATTCTAGCGGTGAGCCAGGAAGAGGAATTGTTTTCGTGCACGAACGACAATGCAGTTGGCCCGTAGCGTCACAGCAGGGAGACTGGGCACGGTCGATCGCTTACGCTATGCCGGCAGCAAATGCGTGTCATCGCAACGCTGAACAATCGCGAACAATCTTTCGCTCGCTGAGCGACCACTTGCATGGCGCACCGAGACTCACCGACGTTCAGAAACTGGTCGGCGATCCGTTCACCGTGCCTGCGCCAGACGAAGACGATGAGGACGACGTTAATGGAGAGTATTACTAGCAGGGTCTTGGCGACGGTCCTCTCGAACTCGTCGCTGCCGAAGCACCACGTATCGAGCTGCTCGTACGCTTCGACCAACGGTCCCGTGAACAGGCTGGTCTGCGTCCACCAGAAATGCGGCGACGGCGGCGATTCGCTCGCGGCTTCTTCTTTCTGGCTACCGGAGAACCAAAACATTTACGGAACTTTGGCGGCGGCGTGACGGGCGGCACCTTCGGCACGAGGAAACGCACATTAGCGAATCGCGCTTTTCCCTGGTGCCCGAAGCCGCCGTTGCTGTCGACCTTTGGAAACAGCTGCTAGCTGCTGAATGAGGGGCCCATCGCCGCAATGTATGGGCATCGCGCTAATAATGTAATAAATGCGCGCGAAACGACGCTGTCCTGGCGGCACTGCGATCATTACTGTAGTTAGGCAATAAATGGCCAATTTTTTTCGCTCTCTACCGCTGAATGACTTGCGGCCTGAAAAGCCGGCAAAAATCCTTTAAACGTATTAAGGAAGCGCGGAGCTAGTAGAGTTCGCTGCGTGACTGCGCTGCCGGCGCTTCATCATGGCGTCCGTCAAGGCCGACGTTAGGAACGGCGAGAGGCCGCCGATTGATTCCTCGTTGACGGGTGAAGCCAGGCTGATAGACGATGAGGGCGACATTCCCAAGGACTTCGAGCCCGGAGCCTCGAAAGACCCCATCATACTGTCTGTGGACTCTTCGTCCGACTTGGAGAGCCAAGTGTTCGCGCAGGGTGACGGTGGAATGTCTCCGCGATCGCGGTCCAAGAGTACCATCAACGAGATCGAAAGGTCTGCCTCCGAAGACGACGTGCCGTCAGTTCAGGTCTGCCACGACGTGAGATCGCACTCGAGGGTGTTTGCTACTCCACTCGCGCTGTCGGTTCGCATGTAGCGTGCGGGGTTGCTCCAGGCGCGGTGCGCTTCTGAGGTTTAGTATTTCCGGACATTGACGCGAAGATGCTTTCGCTTTCCCGTTGACATGCCTGCCTAGGACACACATATTTGCTCCAAAAAAGAAAAAAAAAGCAGCCACTGTCTTTAGATTGCTCGCTAGAATTGCCTGCAGTTGAAAACGACGCTTTGTTTGTGGCTAACAGCTGTCATAGAGCTTCTATGAAACCTACGCTGTCAGATAACATTTTCGCTGTGAGGATGTTCTGGTAGAAGACGAACGTATATGCAACTTATATCGGAGTTTGCGCGCTTGAGCCTTGGAATGCTGTCTTCTGCGGGCGTTGGGTAGATGAAAAGTATTGCACGAAGCCAATGCTGACCTCACTATTATGTGCCAGACCACCTAAACCTGTTTGGCTAGTCTGCTAGAGTGCAAAGCACTTGGTTTATACATGCAGGTCTGTTATGACATTTAGGCGATGAGAGTTCAACACACACTGTTTTATGCTATGGACCATCGATTTGCAGAAGTGCAGCACAAGCACTGACCAGAGAATGCTTATTTGTGTTTCATACATGTTATAAACTTCTCAGTATGCAATTAAAACTTTATCATTGTGATGACATATAAGTTCATCGCTATAGTTTATCTGGTTCTTACAGATCGACTCATATTTGTCACCTGGCTTAGCATTGTCTATGACTTATGGCACTGCAGTGGCTAGCAATGTGGACTAAGTTGAATTCTTTGCCCCGGTGTGGTGTAGCCAAGTGGACAGAGGTGCAGTACAATGAGGTGCCACAGCATGATGGGAAAATAGCTGGTATTTTCATGCTTTGCGAGAGATTCAACTTTTCCAGTAAATGCGTTGAAGCCAGCATTTTCACATGAGCAGTGAAAAGACTATGCAAATCATGCTCCTTTCTAGTGACAAGAGGCCTAAACTGATTTATAACAAGGTTATTATCATTTATTTAAAAGCACACCAGAGAGCACTCCTTTCCGGGGATAACAGTCACTCTCAGTGTACACCTGTAGGCTAGACCTACAAAAAAAAAGAATGAAAATGCCCTGAAGGGGAGAAAAAACATTTGTCGGTAGGTGTACCTTTTATCAAAGTGGTCTTCACACCCAACATGGTCACTTGCACCAACAAATTGGACAGCAAAAGCACTGTGATGTCCAAGAATTGTCTCTAATAAAGTGAAAAATTATGCTATGTTATTTGAAAGCTTTTTCTGACTTACTCGTTCAGCCAATACTTCTCTTTAGTGTTTCTTTTAACACCCACTGCTTGCCCACATAATTGTGTATCTTGAGTCAGAGCTGCGACATTTTCTGGTAAAAAGGTTTGAGATTAATAAAGACAAAGTATAAATCCATGCAAGCGATCTTGCGCACGAAGGGGGCAAGCGACGTGCAACTGCCACGTCTACTCGTCGCCTACAAGTCAAACCCCATGCAGGCGGCGAGTTTGAGCGACGTCTCGCCAGTGTGGCTGGTATGAGGGCAGCAAATATGTACCGAAACTGGTGTGATACACGCTTTAATAATTTAAGTTAATTTGTTCTTTAGCTGTGCAGAACAGCATAAAGTATTTATGAAATTTTTGCAGCAGGTTTCTTTATCCTTGTGCATACTAAAATTCAGTCGTTTGTTCGTTTCATGTGACAGCCGGTAGTATCACTGTTGTACATCCTGTTACGGCTCATAGCACTTCTGAGCGACAAGAAGCAAATTTTAGATTTCCAAAACCGAGCAGTCGAGCGATGGGAACGAGCCCACGCAAGGCCCGGTTCATCACTCGAAGCCAACCCTCGTTGCTGTCCCACACAATATCGCTCTCATGGGGCTTGGGCTTAATTGGGCTAGTTGGTACATTTTAAAAGGCTAAGACAAACTGCCCTGCCTGCTTCTCCCTTTCCCTCTATTGTCTTTTATCCTGCTCAAGTTTCTTTAGCCTTTGAAGGTTTGGGAGTCGGACTGTATGACTTTGTGGTGAGGGAGCGTACAAAGTTGCGCTTATTTTCCTGTAGTCAACATAACAAACAGTCAACCTGGGGCTGAAGAGACAGACAGGACAAGTGTGGGGTTGACAAGGGTGGAAGCATGGCCGATTTGGTAATTCATGACATAATATGAGAACTGGGCAGATGATGACAACTCTGAAAAGAAAGATCAACACTTTGCTGCTTGTCTTATCTTCATTTCTCAAACTTTGCTCATTTGTGCAGGGACACATGCACTGAGTACTTATTTATGTGCTCAGATAGCTGATTTTTCAAGTGCACTGGCAGCTCACAGTAATGTGCCTATTATTTTATTGCGATAACAATTATATCGACACTCTAGGTGCATTTCTGCCATCAGCATCACTGTCGCCGTGATGTTCTATATAAAGTCCAAGGGCGATAACACTGTTGCAGTGCGCCTTCCATCGTGCGCAAGGCACCGGGGGGAGGGGCAGCGTTCTACTCTGGCGGCAACTGCGTATGATGCGGTCTCATTGTCTTTATCTTCAAAGTGATCTGCATTGGGAGCAGAGTCTAGGTACGGCGGTGGCTCGTACCTTTGTGCAGGCTGTGTGTTCTTGGCGCTCAGTTTGCATTGAAGCCACAGACAGCACGAAGGTCACTTCCCTCACTGCTGCTGCCACATTTGCTCATGCCAGTGTTTTGACACGGAGTGTCCACGGTCATCGAGTGTGATGTGTTCATGTTTGCTGTGCGCGCTGACACCATGCTTGTTAATTTAGTTAGCAAGCAAATGTTTACAAGATGATACAGCCAATAAAAGTACTATTTTACTTTGTATGGCTGTCTGCTAATTTGCTGTTGCAATCGATGCTTTGCCTTTCGGGCGAAACTGCAACTTTTTTGTTGCTGTTATTAACTAGATGTCTTAATAACTAATTAACCATGAAAATGGGCACATTGCACAATGTACTTCCTGGAACACTGTCTAGCACCCACAACATTTGGGCAGCGGCTGTTTTCAGAATTTGTCTCCTGGCCGCTATGTTAGTTTTAGCAATGTTATGAGGTCTCAAAAAAGAAAAAAAAAAGGGGGGGGAAAGAAGAAAAAAGAGCCATGAAATTCGATAAAGCAGCCACAAACTAGTTGACCTAAGCCACAGGAGAGAAGTAGCCAGGCAGCTATCCAAGCCATGAATGAGTCACAGTGTGCTAGAAGGAGGGGCAGTACAGTGGGCTGCACTCCCCACGTCGCTCCGGTGGCGTCGGCAGTAGTGGCGGCGCTGCTATCAACCACTCTTGAAAAGAAGCTGATGAAACGCTCACATCCGTGGTTATGCACATATATGTATGGCACACGTGGCAAATTTCATTCAGATTTTTGCCCATAAGCACTTCGTTTGTTTAGTCTGCATTACATGCTTATGTATTGCGTATTGTTTCTTTGCCAGAGATGCAAAAGTGGTTTTTGAAATAATTATAGTGCATCTGTCCTTGCCACTGGAATCTGTATAGTCACACTCTCGAGAACACGGGCACTTTCGATCACAGTTGAGTCCCATCCACATGAGCTTTTTAAACACAATGTAAAATTATCGTTCCAACACGTTCAGCAATCAGGATCAAGTTTCTTTAACTTACCGACTTTGAGGGCGATGACAGTCTATACGATTGTGAGTGAGCACATTGTTGAATTCTGCTACAGTCTACAACTTGTTGAATTCTTACACGCTCTCGCACAAGGTATGAACATTCAGTCGCAAGTTCGACATAATTTTCCTTGACTTTTCCAAAGCATTCGATCCCGTATCTAACCGGAAATTGATCTGCAAGCTTGAGCATTTAATAGGTGGCAGGCCTGTCACACAATGGATGAGCAATTATTTAACTGACCATTACCAAATTGTCCAACTCGGTGGACGTACCTCTAACATTAACCCCGTAGTATCTGGCATCCTCCAAGAATATGTGCTGGCACCATTTTTATTTTTGCTGTTGATCAATAACATAAGTAACCAAAGTGAAGTACAAATGAGACTATTTACAGACGACTGTCGGCTCTACCACAAAATTAAACATCGATCCGACCTGATCAAACTAAACAGCGCCTTAAATAATGTTTTTCAGTGGTGTCATGATTGGAACATGATCATTAACAAAGAAAAGACAGTTTCTATGTCTATTACAGAGAAAGAAGTTCCGCATAAGTTCACTTATGGTTCTGGTAGCACTGCGCTACAAACTGTTACTGAATACCAATATCTGGGCATCATTATCACATCCGTCTTAAACTGGACAACACACATTCAATATGTAGCAAAAAAAGCCATGAACAAGCTCTTTTTCCTTAAACATGCCTTGAATAACTTGCCTCCCGGAATAAAGCTACTGGTTTATGTATTGCTTATACGTCCGATATTAGAATATGTTAACATTGCATGGTTTCCCTTTACAGCTACCAATGTAGCCACACTCAAAAGTGTGCAATTAAAAGCTGTGAAATTCATCTATAGCTGATACAGAAGCACATGTTCACCCACTGATTAAGCTTTGGACAGGGCTCTACCTACCCGCCGTGGTTGCTCAGTGGCTATGGTGTTAGGCTGCTGAGCACGAGGTCGTGGGATCGAATCCCGGCCACGGCGGCCGCATTTCGATGGGGGCGAAATGAAAAAACACCCGTGTACTTAGATTTAGGTGCATGTTAAAGAACCCCAGGTGGTCGAAATTTCCGGAGTCCTCCACTACGGCGTGCCTCATAATCAGAAAGTGGTTTTGGCACGTAAAACCCCATAATTTTTTTTTTTTGGGGCTCTACCTTCTAACTAGCCGATCGCAGCTACATCGCTTGAAGTTCCTTACTTCTCACAATTCATTTAAGATTAACTCCGAAGGCTTCATCAATATAAGACACTCCAGAATCTCCAGTCACAAACACCCTCTCACTCTTGAGAAATTCTTTTGTAATAGCAACGCTTTTTACTTTTGCTTTTTTCCCCAAGCAGTATGTGAATGGAATGCACTAGACACCTCGGCTGCAATGCAGCCGGCAGTCCTGAAATTTCTAGAGCTTGCCGAGCTGACAGTAATTCCACCAAATTGACGTGATTTGTAATGATACACGGGTGATATATGCTTTCTATTGTAGCTCATATTTACGAATTTGTTGTTTGTTTGATTTGCTTGATTGTATCATGCTTGTATCATGCCCTTAGCATGACATGCTTGATGGTTAGATACTTGACCAGCTTAGACATGCTTGATTTGTACCCTTAGCACTGTATAACTGCTTATCATTCCATAACTGCTATGTCTTAAATTCTTGCTTCTTTGAGTGCATCCCTGTAAAAATGCCATTTGGGGCTGACAGTATACTGAAATCATTCCCATGGTACAGAATCGCAATAAGGTGACCGTGTGACCGGGGCATTAAGTGTAGCTAGGCCCCGTAGCATCGAAAGTACGATTAAATTAAGCAGTTGCATTGTAAGCTCATTCTCTCCTTGGCACACCTTTCAGCAGCATATTAAATGATGCCCCGGAAGAAAAAATAAACTGTTCAAATGAATAACATGGAACAGAATCAGCTGGACATGTTGCTGCTGACGCGAACTGAAATGCTCATGAATCGAAAAGCGGCAGACATTCATAGGAAGTGGGCAAAAGACCGCTTAACAAATGCGTTCTAGCCATGCAAGAGGCAACCGCATGCGAGAGTGGGCGATTTTAGCGCCACCACTCCGTTTGCCACTGGCATCGTCAATTGCCCCTGTGCGTCACTGCCTCTGTGCGCCCCTTTCTAGTTCACTGTAACGGAGTGCTTATGAAGGAACCCACACTCCACCATGTTATTCAGTGTGACTAGAAAAGGTGCCCTTTCTATTGTGGCAGTATTGCATTTTAACATTTTTGAAAACGAAAATACAAAGTATTTTATTAGAGTGTGTGCTATTGGTGTAGTGTCAAACAGTACAAAACTCATCTTGACTGGAACGCACCTTATAGTAACATTATTCTATGTTTATTTTAAAAGTAGCCAGTCACTAGAAATTGGAATAAAGGGAAGCAGCAGGGGAGGGAGCAGAGAAAAGGTAATGTGATGCTTACAGCACATAGCTGGTGTTCTATTAGAGTAACAGTGTGGGGCTCTAAGAGAAGGGAAGCGTAGTTGCTGACCGTAGAGGATTACGTGATGCAACGAGATTTGGAAATCTGCAGGCTTGGGATGGAATTGGCTGGCGCCAGATAGGGGTAGGTGTAGATCACTGAGAAAGACTTTTGGCCTGCTGTGTACATATAATAGATTGATGATGAATCAATAGAGCAGGTGAAGTTTTTTTTGCAGAACTTGTTCCTGGGCTACTCAGTGCACAATTAAATAACTAATAAGGTGTTGACAAGAAGGGTTGTGGCTGGTGCAGCGTAGCCTAAGTTTCTTTTGTGCCAATATACCAATTTAACTAACAAGAAAGGTTACAAGATGAAATGCTACTTTCTTTTTCTTGGTGATTGCCTCTATTGCCGTTTCGTGGTGCAGCTCCGCAGTCATGGCCACAAAATGACCTTCTTTGTCTGTGTCTGCTTCAAGAATTCATAGGTTCTTTTTCTTGAGAAAAGGAGACTGCCTTTCTTGCAGTGAAATAAAAAGTTAATAGAGCTAAATAAATAAATAAAAAGTTACCTTGTCTTGTCTTCTTCAGGATACTTGAAGTTCCCTCTAGCCCATTCGCATTCCCCAAAACTACCACTTCATGCTGCTCAAATGAATTTTTCATGCTACTGGTTATTAGAGTATATGCCCTATTCAACAGATGCACTTCTGTCATTTTGGTGGCAAAGATTCTGAAAGGAAAAAAAGTGTTTGCCCTGTCACCATTCTTGTGTTCCTCTTGTTAACACTACGGTTACTGCTTGCAGCTTTCTTTGTTTACATGCTCTAAAAAGAAGTTGGATTGACACCAAAGTAGCCAACCCTGGCAACAGTGCTTCCTTGTGCCAAGTCTGTGTGGTGTACCTGTTCAGGGTCGTCCTCCATCAGACACTTCTGTGCAAGAGGTGGACGTGCCGTCAGCTGAGGACGTGACCGAAGCTTCAACCGCTACTGACCTGCTAGGTCCCGAGTTGGGTGCCCTGGCTGAGGACTGGGACAATCATGCCTGGCGGCAGCAAGAGAAGCATGTGTTTGTCCTTAGCGATGCAGGGAAGCCAATCTACTGTCGGCATGGCAGTGAGGAGCAGCTTGCTGCGCTTGCAGGAGTCATGCAAGCCCTCGTTTCGTGCATTGCCCTTTCTGGAGACCAGGTTTGTTGACTTTTTAATTTTTTAACATTCTTAGGGTATTTCACACACTTTCTGGGGGTTATCTATGTATGTTTGTATCTAACCATTTTCCCGCCTGCCTGGGTCACCGGGTAGTTATTGGTGGGATGGGTAGCACATCGGGCAGCTGTGCTGAAGTAACGGGGTTTGAAACCAAACATCGGACCCACTTGGGTCGCTGATTATGTGGCAGTGGGTATGTAGGGACCACTCTTCAACGAACCTCTTTCATGCCAACATGGGTCACTCTAGACGTGGGACTGGGTAGGTACCACTGTTATAAGAAACTCTTAGACGTTGACTTGGAGCACTGGGTATGTACTACTTGGTCTGTGCCGGTCTTTAATGTGTAAAGGGATGTATTCAACAGTTCAGCAGGTAGGGCCAAGCGTAAGCTGGCATTCAAGTGACACAGAGCAGGAACAGGTGGAAGCCGAAGTTCACACTTGTGCCAAGCACCGGCAATCCAACTGGCCCAGTGGTTGCACTGCAGGCATCACATATATGATTGGACTGGCCTTGGCTGTGCATTTTTTTTTTCATTGCAATTACCCTTGGTGCAAAAGCAGGGCCATCCTGGCGACCTACGACATGGGGACGAGCGGGCCGTAGTATTGTTTCGGGAGGTGAACATGAACAACATCCCATTCATGGCGGCGCAAGTCGGATGTTTGTGTTTGATGCGTTTCTCAGCATTTGCATGCACCAGTGTGTCGTGCATTTCAGAGGCCATGTGCAGGTTTCGCGGTGGCGGTGCTAGATGGCGCCAAGTGTTCTTAGGGAAGTGAAAAAGAGGAGTCCCGCTGCAGTACATGCCTCATACATAACTCGTTTCAATGATTTCAATGATGGCAGTACTTCGTGTCGCTGTATTGATTCAGTGCCGACGCTTACTGTCAACAGTCATTGCAAGATGGTCTCTGCTGCATATATTTTAATACAATTTTTGTCTATTTGAAGTGCACCAATTGCCGAATTATTGTGTCATACATCTGTCATTTGACTCTGGTAATTCAGCCTGCACAAAGTTTGTATGACCTTTTCTCCAGTGGATCTGTGACGGTGGCTATGGCTTCAGCGAAGCACCAGGTATTCGGTTCAGTTCTTGGCTGTCGTGGTCACATTGTGATGGGGGCAGAAGTGGGGTTCTCAAAGGAAAACCATAGACTACAGTGTCTCTTGTAACCTCAGTGTTGCTTCAGGATGTTAAACCAAATTAGTCATTGTTTTATAACTTCCTTCGCAATGTGACCAGGTGCGGTACGTTCGGGCAGGTCGTCTGCGACTGGCTTTCCTGTTGCGGCTGCCACTCATCCTGGTGGCAGCCACCAGCCTGCCTCTCTCTCTGCAGCAGTTGCAGGCACAGCTTGTCTACGTCCATGCTCAGGTGAGATCACACTCACTCACTGTTTCCTATTTGTAGTACAACCCCTGAAATGCCATCCCATAAGTGCAGCGTGACACAAAACAAAGAACTAGAAAGGATTTGTTTCTGCCTTATTGCACACAAAGATACACAAGAACACTCAAAAGCTAAAAAAATTCCAGCTTTCCCAATGAGCTTTATTCAATTGGTAAAAGTTCTTTTATACTGCCATTATGTAGTATGTACTGAACCACTTTCAGAAGTGAGATACAAGATGGGGAAAAAAGAACTAATGTGCCTCATAGCCCTTGTGCATTCGGACGTAAAAGCTTGTTAAAAAATTGTCGCTATACAGAGATATAACTTTGTGATAGAAGCAAGATTAAGGGTTCACAGGAAGATAGAGATGTAAAGCTATCAATTGTAGGAGAAGAATAGAAGTTTCAGGCTGAAGCCAACATTTTGACAAGAAAATTTGCCCTTGTCAGGTCAACAACTGCGTTCCTTGGCAGTAATTAATATGGCCCCGGGACGAGAAGCATAACCACCCACTTTGTTTCGTTTATACAGTGCAGACCACTTATTATGTAACCGCTTTTAGCGTGGGACCTGTTGTGCGTGTTTTTTTTTTTTACCACCAATATATCTCTCATGGAACTCAATGTATAGGCGGACCACTTATTTCGTAGGCGCGCGAAGCAGAATACCAGTTATAGCGCGGTTCCTTTAAGCGTGCGACCATGAAATCGGCGCATGGAGCACGGCCTTTTCTCGGAGGCGTTGAGCATGGCCCACACGGCCGCACGGTTGCCGGGCTTGCAAATGCACGCGCATGGAGACCAGCGGCAAAAAGTGAAACAAAAAAAAATGGCTGTGGCTTAGGTAAGGTTAAGCCCAGGATGCGAAGCATACTAGCCTTTATTTTAGTTGTTGAACCACTGTTTAGCCTGGTGAACTGCTGTTGCTTGGCTATATTTGGTTCGGCTAGACGAAGAAACAACTCATGCATTACTGCTTCGCCTTCAAGAGTGGAACGCGACAGCGTTCCCGTCGACCCGCCAAGGGGTGTAAGACAATGGGCTACAGGGCAGCGACTACGCGCCCCGCATTGGACGCGGTGAGCGTCGAGCAAAGCAGCGTTCGGCGCGGCAACGAAATGTGCGCCTGAGCAAGAGACGCACGCCTTAGAAACAGCTCGTTTCTAAGGCAACACCGCATTCACTAGAGGCGCTTTTGTACCGCTTTGAAGCATCGTACTCGTGGCTCGGTGGTAGCGTCTCCGTCCCACACTCCGGAGACCCTGGTTCGATTCCCACCCAGCCCGTCTTGCAAGAGTTGAGCCAAAGCCACTTCTTCTCTGTCGTGACGTCACGGTGTCACGTGGTTTCAAGGCGACACCGCCGCGCCTGAGGAGCTGGGTTGAGCTCTCGTAATATGCTTCGCATAAAAGGAGGAGAAGTGTGGGAGACCTTAGAGGAAGGGGGGGGCGAACTTTAGAGGAAGGAGGGCAAGTGTTTTCGCCACTATAGCAGCGTCCAACTAAAGTGCACACTGCGCGAAGTGCGGGGTAGAAGCGATAGCGGCGACAGCGCACTCCTTTTTTTTTTTTCAGTCTCTTTGTTGCATTTGGTGTGTGCACGTCGTGATCTCGTCGTGTCGTAGTTGTCGTAGTTGTCGTAGTGGTCAACACCGACGACATGTGTTCCGGCCTTGTTGAAAGCAAGTTTGTTTCCACCACAGACACCTTCCAAGAATATGCAGATGCCGGTGAGTCGGAGCTTCCTGTTTGTGAGGAAGCGAGCACGGATGATACAATCGTCGCAGCGTTGCGCGGTAGCACGGAGCTTGCAACCGAAGACGAGTTGGACGACGATGTCAACCAGGTGCCAGACCCAGATGTCTCGTGCAAAGACGCTTTGAAATACCTCAGCAAAGTGAAGATTTACTGCGTGAAGAACACTTTGAGTGAGAAAGTGCTTCAGTACTTAAGCCTTGTAGAGGACAAAGTGTTCGAAGCGCTGTTAAAAAAAATCTCCAGACGAAAGTAACAGCGTTCTTCCGCTGATGCCGCACTTGCCAGGAGAACTTGGTTTCTGTGCTGTGTTGCGATTGTGTTGCATGTGTGTGTAGGTGAAATATGTAATAAATTGTGTTTGAAAGGTGGGTGGTCCATTTGGTATGGGCAAAAGCCAGAAAAAGCATGCATTGGTTATCACGTGGTACCGCTTATAATGCGGATTTTTACAACTCCCACGACTTGCGTTATAAGCGGTCTACACTGTAGTGCAATATAAATTTCCTTCTTGGGACCAAGAAATTGAGGAAACGAAGGGGGCAGGTGGGTTGTAGGCCAGATTAGTTTTGGCCACTTGCGGGGATCCTAAAATGCCATCCATGGCATTCAGTTTGGAAGCCCCTGCCTTACTTCATCCAGTGTTCAGCTTCCCTGCACTCTGGCTTGCTGCACAGATCCTGTCGGTGGTGACGGCCAGCCAGCTGGAACGGGTGTTCAACCGGCGGTGCAACTTTGACCTGCGGCGGCTGCTGGCTGGGTCCGAGCGTTTCCTTGACTCCTTGTGCGACCTGATGGATCGCGACCCAAGCTTCCTGCTCGGCGCCGTCCGCTGTCTGCCCCTGGCACCTGCCCTGCGCGACCAGATCACCCAAGCCATGCTCAAGCACTGTGCCAAGCACAAGGCAAGCGGGGGCACAGGCCGGGCTTTCTTGTCTCTCCGTACTTCATGCAGTGCTGTGAATGCTATGGATCATGTCAGCCAATCAGGAAAGAACAGCACTTAAGTGCATAAAGAAAAAAAAAACAGATTAAGTGATCCCTATAGAAAAGTACTAAGGGCCAGGAGCATGAAATTTTGCAGCAAGGTTGAGTAGTCTTTCTAGAGCGTCAGAGTCATTTTTACATACATATTGCTGACGCCATTAGAAACAATTTGGCAGACATTTAAATACACCCAGATAGCACCCACATGTCATCACAAGAGAAGAGCATGCATTACAGGGGGAAGTGGAAAGGATTTGGTTCATGTCTGCACATTCAGAATTAGGATGAACTCTTTCAGCCCATTTTTCTCAAATGAGCATTTAAGTGAGCATAGAAGTCATGAAATGTGATGTAGAGAATCTAGATTCAAATTTTTTAATGCAAAAAACAAAATATTAATTTTTCTGTAGCATCCCTTTAATAGCTGATAGTCGGGTGTGTGTGAATACCAATATTTTTGGTTCAAAACGAAGTGAATAGTAATTACTGGTGGATAATTTCAAAACGAATAGTTCATGTAGTTGTGGGATATGCATAAAACATTGACTTAAGAGCCAGATGTTGACAAATGTAAGACGAATTGGTTCTTTGCTTGCACAAAAGGAAAAAGGTCTTTCTGTAGAGTCACTTTGTTTTCAAACTGCCGTTATTAAAATATGTTGATGAAAAAATTTGAATTCCACATTTTTCAGACTCTAGCTGCACAGAGAAATTGTTTGCAGGCTCTTGCTCACTGCTGTGCTTCAGTCTAAAGTGAAATTTTGTGGTAGTTGAGGTTACGAGAGCGCATTATGCTTGCCCGTCGTGCATCATCACAGTGCTGTGAAGTACAACACTGATTTTCGCAGCGCTTGATATACAGCTTGATGCTTTATGTCTGCATACAAGCTTAATGGGTTTTGTTCCGCAAGTGCACGGATGACACTTTTTTTAAAAATTCGGCAGTCAAATTGAGGTGCAGGTTATGCAAATTCCAACTTAAGGTGTGGCTTCACGGTAGCACAAGTTTCACCTCAAAGTGTGGTTTTGGGGCGCCGCACTGCCGTGACACCACCTCTAGGCAAACAGAGTCGCTGGCTGAGGACGCAATGTGGACGATTCGTGCATCCACGAATAGAGACTGCTGTAACGGAGATTTGGGCATTGTATGCAGTTCCACATTTTATATGCGCAGCTTTCTTTTCCTTTCCGAGGTGTCGTAACTGGGGGTGCACCTAATTAGCAGAATAAATATGTATAGTATTCGTTTGTTTAGAATGCTTCAAATTCAGGGACTATGAATACTTAAATTTGAGCTGCAATGAACATCAAATACTGTACAATAATATTCTATTGACAATTTGAAAGTATAAAATATTTGCACAAGCCTACTGTCAGGGCTGCTGCATTCTCCGAGAATGCCTAGTGGTCATGACTCAAGACTGAATACAGTTAAACCTGCCTATACCGAACCTCCATACAACGAATTCCTCGATACTCTGGAGTTTTTCTATTCCCCACCACTACCCCATAGAAGCACATGTAATTGGGGCCTCTGTGTAACAAAGTGGAAGTGGGAGACACCTGGAAATAACAAATTCGCCCCGCTAACCACTGTGGGGATGCGCGACCCTCGTGCCTCCCCTGATGTTTTTCCCGCATAGCGCGTCTCCTGTAATCCCGCTTCGCCGCGTGGCCTGCGTGACGTCCGCGGCGGTCAATGTGGTTGAAGCGCAGTCCGAGAGATGGCGCGAGTGTTGCGCTACTAACGCTGCCGACAGGCGAGGTTACTTGGGCGCTGGGAGGAAGGCGCTTGCTCTCTTGGGTTCAAGACAGCAAGCGGGACGGACGTGCCGTGCCGCACGTGCAGCGACCCTCTTTCCCGGCGGGTCGGCGCACGGCAGGGACGTCTCCCGCGTGCGCACCGACCCATGCTTCTGCGAGACCGCCTCGCGTGGTCGCCCTCGAACGCGCCACGATTCGCGTGACTATACACGCGAACGACCAGGCGTTGGGATCCAGCATGGGGCGAACATATTCGCTCGCTTCCAGTCGCGGCGAGTCGGACTTCTAGATTTGTCGCGCGCCCATCGGCATGTTTTGTGGATAGCAACTCGGCTAGTGGGCATTGATCTATGAAAGGTGCAATAAATGCCCTTGTGATTGTTTGCACTACTGTGTTGTCGTTCCTTTGCCCCAAGAGTACGGTGTGAGAATCCCACATCAGACCCCACACCACTTAGTGATCTTGCCACAGATTTTGTTATTTTAGTGCCAGCAGCAGCCACACACACCTGCTGTGGTTGCTCTGCCGCTGCCGGAGCGTGAAGGGGTGTCATCGCGCTTGGCATGCATGTACCCCCAGCGACAGCGAGACGTCCGCAGAGTGCCGCGCCGCCGGCGCAGGAAGGGACAATGCGGACGATGCTGGTCTGTGTGTGTCTGTGCGCGCATTGATGTGCCCCTTGTATCCCTCGAGCCGGCAATGCGATTCTTGCCGCCGTGGCCGTGTCCTTTCTTCCTCACTTCAAACCTCATCCTGCTGCTCGTTCTACCGTTGCTGCACCTTGCTTGTTTCTGCCAGCTCTGGCGGCGCCCCGGTAGCACCACTCTTTGGTTGCTGCATTTCACTTTGTTTACCTGACACTAGGTGGCGCTACTAGAAGAAAAGGAGCTGTAGCTTTCCATGTCCTGTGAGTAGTGGTGCCTTTCTGTCTCTTCTCTTCGTCATCATGTCATTTGCTCCTCGTTTTTGACGCTATACATGCGTGCAAGTTGGCTCCAGTGTCCACGCATCCAGTCACCTCATCCAGTTGCATTCTTCAGGCCTGCCAGATTTCGCCGAAGCTTGGGTTTCACTTTGCGCGAATGGAACAACCCTGGATGACGTGCAGCTGTGCAATTTTTTTTACGTAGATGACTGCGACTTCAATACTGAAGAGATGTCGGATGAGGCACTGGTAGAAAGTGTCCGATATTGCAGTGACGACGACGGATCTTCGGAGGTCGATTCATCACATGCTTTGCCTTCTGCGAAGGAAGTGCTAGATGCCATTGACGTTTTGCACTGCGTCGCGAGCGCTTGCTAGAAGATTCATATCATATTGACCGCAAAGAAAGACGGGGATCGCAAAAGAGAACACAAAAACAGCTCCTGCGCTAGATACCCAGCGGGGAACCACTGGGCCTCCAGTTCCCCTGTGTTGTTTTTGTGTTCTCTTCCGCTGTCCCTGTCTTTATTTGCGGTCAATATGATATGCAGTGAACACCGACTAGGCCAAACTGAAGTTCTGCTGTTGCTAGGATATGATTGAGCAGCATTGTGTTCCTTGATGTCTTGCAAGCTTTGCCGTCTCACACGAACAAGCAGCAGAGCAAAATAACAGTTTTTTGTCCCTAAATAAATGTTCTTTAGGTGAAGTCTATCTCCTGTTCCCCCTTTGTTTAATTTGTGCATTTAGTTTTCTGATTTTCATGCCGAAACTGCATATAATGAAAACCTCTCTGTAACGAAAATTTTTGAGCGTTTGTCAATTTCGTTTTATCCAGGTTTAACTGTACATTTCGTTGTCCATAGTTGAGCTGTAGTACAAGGAACTGATGTCTTATTTACACATGTGAGAAAGGGTCCATAACATCAGCTTTCTGGACTTAGTTTTATTTATTTTTTTCTGGACTTTTGTTTAGTTTTTAGTAACTGAGTTTTATCAGGAGCTCGTGAACAACTATGTATGTAATTAAGTTAAGATTCACGCACGCCTAAGTAGTACAACAGAAGGCATGATGAAAGTCAAGCAGCAAGCCACGGTACAAAAGTTCTGCAAGACAAGAAAACCTCATGCATAAAAATTTTGTTAGTGGCTTCCAACAAAATTGTGAGTCCAATGCTGTGTTGATGTGGTCTCTTCTTCCTTTGTGTTGTGTCAGACTATTGTGTTGCAGGTCACTGTACGCATTACAGCTGACTGTGCAGTTGTCGATTCTGTTACATGTTGTAATCTGTTCTCCAATAATGAAAAAAAAAAGCTGCAAGAACCTCTCTACAACTTCTTATGCAGTCATGGTTGATAGCCACATTGAATTCTCACACTGTGCAGAAGCTGGTGTTTGGCCTTCTGGTGGCAGAGCAGCAGCTGGTGGCATTGGTGGGCATGCGAAAGTACCAGTTGCACCACGTCGACCTGCACCTTTTACTGAACCTTGTGCACGCCTCCGAGTCGTTCAAGACGGCCGAGGCCTGGACGCCCGTCTGCTTGCCCAAGTTTGATCCCAGGTGATCTTTATTTTCACTAACCCCCTTCTATTCACTCCTCCATGCTTTATATGAAGTGCTGAACTTCATGGCACTAACTGGAGCACTAACTCCATCTTGCCTAATTCATCCTGTGCACCAAAAAATACAATTTATGTCACATAGCCACAGATGAGAAGTGGAAGAAGTGCTGTCCCACTGTCTGGCACATATCCTGTTGTGCGCTATGCTGCCTGCAGGATTAGTGACTGAAAGATGGGCAGCTGTCTTCATTATCTCTGAAATGCTGTGGGTTTTCATTCCTGATTGGCTAACACAGGTCACAGTATCTGCTTCACTGCATAGAGTTGGTTAGACAATACAGTAGATTTCCGTTAATTTTACTCCGATTAATCCGTTTCTTTTTTTAACAGCAGAGCTGTTTAGGGGCTCACAATGTCGGTCGAACGTGGTTGTTGTCCGTGCGCGCGTCTGTCATGCCAGACGCTAAGCCGACAGACGGCGCCACTGCCACACTGGGCTTCCACAAGGGTGCGCACTGCTCTGAACAAGCTGAGTGTCCCTGTATATGCTCCCGCAGGGAGCAGAGTTACACATAGGTATGCCAGTATGTTCCATCTATGCAGTGAAGCCACTCCTCGCACACACAGGAGGCAAATGCCGCACGGTGTTTCATTTGCTTTTTTGTCGGCTGGTCGCGAGCTACATGCGCCATTTTGCAAGCGCTGAGCAAGATGGTACTTGATAATGTTGCTACGTTCGAACCATTGGCATAGCCGAAATGGGGTAGGGTTCCAACCCCCCGAAATTTTGTTTGTATGTACGTACAGTCGAACCTCAATATATTAAACAGTGTGGCGATCGTGAAAAAGTTTGATATAGCCAGAATTCAGTATAGAAAATCACATAAAAAACATGTCAAAAACTTCTGCAAATCAATTAATGAACCAAGGGTGTAAGCAGGGATCGTTGTTCCGAGCTCGCGTTTGGTGGCCTAGGCCGCGTCGACTTTGTCGGCTGAGAGTGTGCGGTCGATCGCCGCAAGCAATTAGCCTAGGCAACACCTTCTCTAACTATTGGAGGCGTTAGACTAAGCCGCGCCAACTTCGTCAGCCGCGCAAAGTTGGCGTGGCCTAGGCCAATCGCGCACAGCGCAACTGAACACGTGCTCCAAACAACCATCCCCGATCGTGCCCCAATCGCGGCGCAGTAAATACTCACTTCAAGCTTTACACAAAGTATTTATTTATTTGGCTGAAACTACTGCAGCAGTGTAGCCTGCTCCTTATTGGCAGCCGTGTGCTTAAACATAGAGTCCTCAACATAGTCTAAACAATCCACAAGCGATAGGCCGGTGCCTTCTATTGTGCCACAGTAGCAGCATAGAAGGGCCAAAGCAGCTATAGCACCAGTCAAGTCGGGAGTGGAGCAACATCAGTGCTCGCAGGAGCAGCCTCGGCAGCGTCTTGGTTTGGCCGCTACTTGTGCTGCGATCTCCACGTTTATCAATTGAAGCATTTTGAAACACTTTCAATAACAATGTATTAAGTGGCGTATGCCATGGCAGCTATGAGTGAGCCCAGTGAGTGCGTGCTCTTGCAAATATGCGGCAAATGCAATGCATTGTGGATGTCGAACTAGCCAAGCCTGCCACATGCGTGTGGCGCTATGTTCAAATGGTACCCTCGGTGCAATCCATGTATGCAGCTATAGTGCGCTGCAGTCGGGAACGCCCATCGTGCCACTGTTATCTTCGAGGGTGTTGCGAGAAAGCTCACCGCCTGTCAACAGAGCGCACCTGGTCTGGGGCGGCGGAGTTCGATATATCCATTTTACATCCGACCCTGTTCTAAATAAAAAATTTTATATGCATGCGATTTTTCAGGTGATATAGAAAGTGTTCGATATATGCAATAATTCATTGTATTCATGTTCGATATATAGAGGTTCGACTGTATATACGCACATATACAAACACACACAAACGTACATATAGGGGGTAGGACCTCTCTCGATCCCGCGAAATAAAATTCTGATTACGCACATGGCTCGAACAGCTCAAAAGTTTGTGTGCTAACACAAACTTCTGCAAAAATGCTGTACTTTGCAAAAAAAAAAAAAAGTGATGCAATGTTTTCCAGCTTGCATATGAAGTTTCCTCACTTAGGCTGGAAGGCAAGAAATCTTTTAAGGGGTGTTTAAAGAAAATGTGTCACACATAAGTGGACAATTATATGGGCGTATTTTGGCTGCCAAAACCAGCCAAGTAATGAACGTTGCCGAGAGAACTATCGTGCCTGCAGTTATGTCAGAGACCATTAAGAGAGCGTCATTTATCACTAACCATCATTTGCAGCAGCTACACGTTTTCAATATATGCGGTACTGACACATAGATTTCAACGCATTTCAAATGTTCACATGCACACATTTTATGCAAAGCCTACTTTTACGATTCATTCATAGTTAATACTAACCAGCTGCTTCATAGCACCAAATCGTCAAGTGGAAAGGTATTCAAGATGCAGGAGCTCCTAGATCAAATTTATTTCAAACAAGGGAATGGATGACCAATCGCTGCTGGCAGAAGGGCAAGAGTGCTGGTTCTCGGAGCCTTGAGGGGAGGAGGTGTAGAAGTCAAAGCAACTGGAAAGGCAACAAGCTATTACAAATAACAACATGTTATTTTTATTGTATTAATCTTGCCAAGATGGCAAACTTGCAAATTAATTATTCACATATTGCAGACTGTAGTATGACAACACACTTTACCCGCCGTGGTTGCTCAGTGGCTATGGTGTTGGGCTGCTGAACACGAGGTCGCGGGATCGAATCCCGGCCACGGCGGCCGCATTTCGATGGGGGCGAAATGCGAAAACACCCGTGTGCTTAGATTTAGGTGCACGTTAAACCCCAGGTGGTCGAAATTTCCGGAGTCCTCCACTACGGCATGCCTCATAATCAGAAAGTGGTTTTGGCACGTAAAACCCCAAATATTATTATTATTATTACAACACACTTTTTTAGATTTTTTCATACTAATCAGTTCACTTTACTATAACACAGCACTTATTAACCCTTTCGCTGTCGGACCTTTCTGGCCGTGACGCACCCCCAGTGTCGGCTTGGTTTCAGGGAACGAGCATAACAGGGAATGAACATGGCAATTTATTTTTGATTATGATTGGTATACAAATAACGTAGTCAATGCCGTATGCACATTTTAGTGTTCTGCAGCTGCTGTTAGTAAACATCATCATCATCATCAGCCTGACTATAAAATCCGTTCAACATCCGAATCTGACAATGCGGAACCCTCTTCCTCGCATGCAACTCTGTCCGAGTCCGAATCCGAGCTCGGCTCCTATTCTAAATCGGAATTGAGCCACCGCACCAATGAGCAGACGAAGGTCCCGCGTGCTCAGCCATCCAAAAGTAACCGCGCGCTGGGAGGATGCGCTTTCAGTCGCCCGCACAACGGAGAGAAATGGGACGTTGCGTGATCAAGAAGACAGAGGGAGATGGAAAAAGGCTAAACAAAGTTCGAAGGGCTTTACGTTTACTGCTGCAAGTCGGAAGCGAGGGTTCGGCGAGAGAGGGAAAGCAGCAATCGAGTCACACTTTTCGGAGAGGCAACGGCATGTGCGCCTGAACTTGACGCGGCGTAGCAGACACACCAACAGAAGAAAAATAAAAACCTTCAAACCAGCGGAGATGGCAGAACAACCCTTGAACCCATAACCACACGCGCGCGACGCATGATCCAGCGAACGCGGAGCCACCGCGCCACTCAGCAAAGAGAAAGTGGGGAGTGGCAGTCGCACCGTACTCTTCAATACATGGGTTAACACAGGTGGGGGAGAATATACGAACTTGTAGAAAGAGTCAACAGATGGCATGGCCAATTCAGGAGCGAAATTTTGAACGCACGATAGAGAACGTACCGGTACGTCAGTGACACCCTGGGGGGGAAGCGCGATGACGTACTGGTACGTCCGTGACAGCGAAAGGGTTAAACATACATGCATAAGTTTATGTTGTTCACGTCGCCTAAGACCGATAACAAGCAAAATATTGCGGGTGGTAAATGCTGAAGCCATCACAGCTATCTCATAACTGGGAGCGCACGAGGTTATTGCTTACTGCAAACAATGAACACTAGCACATCAATAAATGTTACATGGAAAATCAGAACGCTGACAAAAAATATGAAAAAGACAGAGGTGAGGAAAAACCATGGTGCAGTGGGCAAATTGTATCTGCTAGTACAGTCGATCCCAGATATATCGAACTCGAAGGGGATCGCAAAATAATTCGATATATAGATAATTCGACATATAAAATATGCATGTCAAAAGCTTCTCTAACAACTCCACACATCTCAAGGCAGTTTCCTGGTGTCGTGACTAGCGGGAACTTGCCGATCTGTGCCTCCAAGGCACGTAAAAAAACAAAAACACAGCGCGATGACCAGAGCACTCATTTTCGGAAGGAAAAAATCTGTGACCTTTGCTTGCTTTTTCTTCTGCACCATCAAGTTCATTAAGCTGTCCTCAAGCTTGTTAACAGTGTCTAAATGAGAAAGGCCAGCTTCTTCCATTGTGCCACAACAGCGGCGAATGACGCTGAAAGCTGATGCAAGTTCAGCTGCAGTGCATGGTGGTTGGTCCTCTTTGTCGAAATCTTCGCCGCTGCTCGAGTCTGCGTCCTCGTCACCCATGATGTCAGCCACAATCTCCGCATCAGCGCGATACGCTACAGCTTGCACGCCGTCGTCAGTGCTGACGAAATTCTGTGCTGTAACACTGCCTGGGATGGCGCCTGGGAATGCTGAGAGCTCGCGAAATTCGCTGTCCAGGCATCCAGCGTCATCATCTTCACTGTCAAGACATCCGTCGTCTGCAGCTACCACAAAGCTGACTTTGCAGAAGCAGTTCACAATTGTGCTTTTCTTCACGTCGTTCCAAGCACCAGTCAGCATTTGAATGGCTCCGAGGAGGTCCACCTTGAGTTCGATTCCTAATCAAAGGTTTAATATGAGCCTCTGCACCAGTCGTTGTCTGTACCCAACCTTAAACGCTTTTACAATGCCTCTGTCGAGAGGCTGAAGTTCTGCCGTTGTGTTTGGCGGCGGAAACTTGAGGGTGATCTGCTTTAATGGGCAGATGACACGATGGGTCGAACAGTTGTCAAGTAGAAGACAAACTTTGTGGCCAGACTTGTCCAGTTCGGCATCCCATGCCTGTGGCCACGCAGCGAAAAAATCGCGTGACATCCAAGCTTTCTTATTGGAGCATATCGAACCGGGAGGCCTTTCACGTCCTTAAAGCAGCGTGGCGACCTGCTCTTTCCAATAACAAATGGCCGTAGTTTGCATGACCCATCCATATTTGCAGCAAGCAAAATCGATACGCGCACTTTGCTGTTCTTTCCACCAGGCATGCAGTGCCCTTCAGATGCAGAGTCTTGTTTGGCAGCATTTGCCAAAACAGTTCCGTCTCATCTGCGTTGAATATTTGCTGTGGCGAAAAGCGGTCGGAAATATTTGGCCACTCTTCTGACAACCACTTCTCTATGTGACCTGTGCTAGTCGCCTCGCTTTCGCCCGAAAGGGTCTTTCCAACGATGCTGTAGCAACTCTTAAATCGCTGCTGCCAACCAGTGCCGCCAGTGAAGTTTTCTTCTCCAAAGGCCACAGCAAACCATTTGGCCTTCTCCATGAGCATTGGGCCGTCAACAAGTATGTTCTTGGCACGTGTCTCCAAAAACCAGGCGTACAATGCCTTCTTGACCTTGTCATAGGTTGGGACATGCACACGACACGCTCCAGGGTGACTGGACTGCACTGCCTTCAGCTTAACATCGGCTTTGTTCTTCAGGATCGTACTCAAGGTGTTGTGAAGAAATCCAAACACCGCGGCGACCGACGACTTTTTCTCGCTAGCCTCCACCCGTCGAATGATGTCCGCCTTTGTTGAAAAATCCAAATTCTTGCTTTTTTTCGTGGCCATGGCTCTGGAACACATGCCAAAAGCGGAAAGAAAAATGCACTGCACAACATGAGTCTCAAGCCTTCGCATTGGCCTTGTGAATAAAAGGAACAAAGCGAATTGAAAGATGCACCGCTTTGCGTCTCTGCACTACCACAAGCCCAAGCTGCACTGACCTCGTTCGTCTCGCTGCACCAGCGGTGTCAGCCAACCAAAACACAGGAAACGGGCGCCTGCGGTCAGCATGGTTTCTCCCTCCCGCTTCCCTTTCACACCCAATCGCACTCGAAGTGCTCCTCGTCACATGCCTTTTACCCGCTCCTTTCCCAGAGAAGCGCGCTTGCGGGGGTGGGATGCGATGGGAGAAGCGCGCTTGCAGGGGTGGGGTATGGTGGGAGAAGCGCGCTTGCCGGGGCGCAGCACAGCACGGAGTTCGACACATCGGTATGCCGATAGTCCTTATTTCACACAGCTATCTACTAATTTGTGATCGCAATTGGTGCTTTGTCTTTTGGGCGAAACTGCAAATTCTTTCATTCTCGAGGACACCAACCTTTCTGTTGCCCCTGGGCATGTGGCATTTTACGATTTATTTTGTAATATAGTCAATTCCAGAAACATTGAACTCGAAGGGGATCGTAATGTGGTATATCAATAATTTGCAACAAAAGACTCCATACATCTCGGACAGCCTTCTGAGATGCAAAATGGGGGAATTTACTGATTCGTTTCTCCAAGCCCGCGTTAAATACAGTAAACCTCATTCATACGTTTTGTAAAAAATGCGAGAGAAATGTACTATTGGAATGCATCATGTAACCGCGCAAATGACAATGGACGAAGAAGGAAACACACAGGACAGGCGTGTGTTGCCTTCTTCGTTCGTTGTTGTTTGTGCGGTTACATGATGCATTCCAATATCGACCACCAACTAGCCCGCCTCTCCCTGTTAAAAAATGTACTAATCTGGAAGACATGATGCATTCCAATATCAACCACCAACTAGCCCGCCTCTCCCTGTTAAAAAATGTACTAATCTGGAAGACGTACGATCCGAAGTAACTAAAAGAATTGACTTACTCAACTATTGTTGACATCTACGTAATGCAAAGCGTCGCACAGATTGTTGCGGCACGAGACGCCGAAACACACATTGTTGTTTTCCTATTGCATGGTGTTTTAAGAGAGTGACGAAAAACTGAAACGAAATCGAGCTGGTGGGCGACACCGGATGCCTCCAAACTGAAACATGAGGCAAGCGGCAGGGAACGGCAGTGCGTTTGGATTATTGCCTACAAAGAGCATGCAGTATGTTAGCAACGGTACTACATGCCACACGCTGTAATACAGATAGGTGAAGATGCTTATTGCAGTAGGTTTGGTGGCGATAGCTGTGAACGGGGCGTGTGACGACCTGGGCGGAGATTTGCTGGTACTGGATAAGAGACTGTGTGCTCCATCGTTTTTACATGAGATGGGCGACTATATATCATTCCTGATTGCATGCACCTGGTGCCTTTTCTTGATCGCATGGGATCTAGCGGCTGGAAAACATATACAATCACAGCCTGCAGCAAGGAATGACAGCGCATTTTGGTTATCGCCAATTAAAAGTGTGTGCTACGCTTGTGACGGCACTACACACTGTGAAGCAGATAAGCGAAGATGCTTACGCAACAGAACTGGTGATGATAGCTGTGAATGCTGCGTGTGACGACCCCGAGAAGATTTGCTGGTACTGAAATGAGAAACTGAGTGCGCGCCAGTGTTTTCACATGACACGGGCAGGCAAGTATTACAGTGAAGGTGTATACTGTTCTCGATGACATGTGCCTCGTGCATTTTCTTGTTTACATGGGATCCAGCAACCGGAAAACGTGTACGATCACAGTTTGGTGATGTAGTAAACGTTAGCACTGAAAAATTTTGCTTTCTGGGAACGTATGAACCGGTAAAAAATGAGCCGAACTCAATGGGGTCATTTTTTATGTTCTCAATCGTGAACGTTGGCGCCGGGAAAACGTATATAACAGGAACGTATCAACGAATTCCTACTGTACATAGAGATTACTTTCTCTTCTGCTTTTTTCGCAAGTCAATTACACTTCGGTCTTTAACTTATTGCAGCACTAACCTTAAATGCCCACATTGCCTGGCCATGTAGCACTTCATGCACATTTCTCTTCAGGGCAAACTAGAAATGAGCACAGCGTGGAAGCAAGTCAGCCTGTATGGATATGCACCATGTGCACCATCAGTGCACTTGCGCTGCAAATCGCGTGCAAATGTGCCCGGCCAGGTGTGTCTGTTACAATACGCTGTTGCCGTTTACACAGCCAATAATTATAGGGTGGTAATGAAGCAACTAAGCAGGCACTGTTAGATTCGAAAGTGCATTTCCATCTACACAGCATCCGAGCCCATTCCCACTGATGCGTCCCTGTGAGCACGAAAGGAACGCGTTGAACACAAACTGTATGCCTGCAGTTTGTACAGTAAGCCTTTTGTGCCACTGCCTGGATATCCTTTCCGCGAAGTGTAGATGTGGTGTGCGGAGGTTTTGTTAAATCCAAGCTGTAATGTAACAATTTTTCCGAGTAGGTTTTGGGGTCGGATTCATTTTGGCTGCTTGCGGAACCCCAAAATGCTGTTCACAGAAACCACTAGACAATCTCAGTGTTGCAGGCATCTCTAGTTCGGCATCTCATGCAAAGAGCCACTAAGTGAGAAAGGTCGTGTGCCATTCACGCTTTCTAGTGGAATGTGCATTTCAAACCGGGACTCTGGGAGATCTCTGGGAGACCTTTTGACCTTTGCTATAATGATTGGTTGCAGGTAGCATGCTTCACTGCATAATGATAAGTTCTTTCTGCTTTCAATGTGCTTCACTGCTTTACGCTACGGTATACTTGCTAGTGTGGCGAGCGGAGGGGTCTGCCAATGTGAGGAGATAGCCACACTAGCGCTGCCTTCGAACTTTGACACCAGGGGCGCTGTGCATCATTAACGTGTCCGTGGCTCCAGCGTGCTGCGGTTTTATCAGTCACTTTGTTAAAGTGTGCAGTATTCTTTGTTTTTGTGTGCTGTAATTTGAGCTCATGCAAGTGAGTTGCATCGACTAATGGTGCGGAACGCGAAGCATCAGGGCAGAGAAGAGACATGTTTCATGTAGACATGGAGACATGTTTCAAAAGTAGACACTATTCATGTGCATGTTTTTGCAACGTTTAGGTTATTTTTTATTTGTATTCTCTTTTTTTGTTATGTATCAAGCCCTGCAAAATTATTTTTTGCAAGGCACAGGGTAATGCAGTGAAGCCTTCTTCAATCTTTTTACACAATTTGTGAAATAAAAATACCCCATCGAATTGAAATAATGGTGCCGTCATATTCAGGAAAAAAAGTTCTACAAGCTGAGTGAAAAAAAAATTTCCAGTAAGTTTGGTACAATTTCCTTCTTTTTTCACAGTAGGGAAAGGGTTAAGAATGGCCGCTAGGATCCAGTTGAGAGTTCACTCCGCATGATGCTATGCATGCATGCTGCACCCGTGATTAAGGAGCACGATCGCAGTAGACTGGGTCGCGGTTCAAATTGTTGTGAGGCACTTTCATCCACAATGACTTAGTGTGATCAACATTAAACAAACCTTTTGTGTTTGTTTCCAGTGGTGTTCTAAGTTAGATCAGATTTAATTTGGAGCATCCAACTATAGATAAAATAATAAAAATCAGCCTAGGCCAGTGTTAGTAGGTGTTCAATATTTCATCGGCGTCGGCATGCTATTGGGTTGAGGATTTTTTTCGGATAGGGGTAAGGCAATAATTTTATGTCTCCCACCAGTAAAGCTTTTAGTCAAAGGGCTGTCAAGGCAAGGACCCGCCGTGGTTGCTTTGTGGCTATGGTGTTGGTCTGCTAAGCATGAGGCCACAGGATTGAATCTCGGCCACGGTGGCCACATTTCAATGGGGGTGGAATGTGAAAACACCCGTGTGCTTAGGTTTAGGTGCACATTAAAGAACCCCAGGTGGTCCAAATTTTCGGAGGCCCCCACTACGGCATGCCTCATAATCAGATCGTGGTTTTGTAATGTCAAACTCCATAATTTTTTTTTTGCAAGGAGAAAGACAGGTTTCGTAGCAAAAAGCATAGCACATCTGTACTACCAACGCAGGTCCATGCCACGCATGCGCACAGCTGCACCTTAAAGATTGGCAGCACTGCCGTGTGGCAGCTGGAGGAAGGCATCTCCACGGTGACCACGTTAGCAAGTACCTTAGGCACACTAGCCAGTATATTCCAGGCACTATAGCTATGTTGTGGTGAAGCTTACTAAAGCAGGCCTTTGATTATTGTGGAGCACAAATAAGAACCTTGCTGCACGAGCCATCCAAAGCTTGAGACACGCATATTCCTCATTTTTTCCTCCAAGGCATGTACTGCCCTTCAGATTCAATGCCTTGTCTAACGGTATCTGCCGAAACAGTGCCGTTTCGTTGGCTTAAATATTTAAGATGACGCAAGAAGTGATCACGGTCTATTAGGTGAAGCACTCTTGCAGGGGAACAGTGTGGCACAGCGTTCGGTATGTTGAATGTGGCAGTGAACGGAAGTACAATATATATGTGTAGTACAGTGCTATTCTTTTGCCTGGGATATCATATTACGACTCTTCGGTCTAAGGAATAATTCGGTATATAATATATGTAATATATGTATATATATAATATATATAATAATATATATATATATATAAATAAAAAATATTTTTTATAAAATATTTTATAAAATTTTTATAAAATTTTTTTTATAATATATATATATATATATAATATATGTATAATATATGGATATATAATATATATCCAGGATCGTCTGTAGTAGCAAGCTGACCTAATGGCTGAATTGGAAGCTTCGACAAAAACAATAGTTCTGTAGAGCCCCTGAAACAATGTTTCGGTCATGGAATACAACTGGCGTGGTAAAGTTTGGAAATGCAAGTGTCTTGGCCTAGGTGGCTGTATAATTACTAACACATACCTATTGTATATCCCAATTTTCACACACAATGCAACCTGTAAGTTGTAATAATCTGCTGGTGTCTGACTGAAGAAGTAATTATTACTTAAAATTGCTTGCCTATTGAATGCCTATTGTCACCCTACATGCTTTAACCGTTTTGTGCCAAGCCTGTAACCGCAATTATATTTTCTCGATTCAGGTTCAGTTTGGGTTCGGGCACGTTCTAAGAATAATGGTTAAGTTCAGATTCAATTCCGGATAAAATTCTGGTTCAAGTACAGTTCTTGTTTTGGATTTGAATTCAATTCGAGACCCTGTTCAAAACAGAAACTGCTCTTCTAAAGCTGCTTCGAAGTGGCAGTGTTATTGCTTTAAGAGCTGCTCCAGAACCACTTCAGGCTACTATAATCTCTGATTAAGGTTCCACAGGATTGATAATGAAAGGGTCGTTAACTTTTTAAGGTACAATAACTTATTTCCAGCTGTTGCTGTGGAATTACTGAAGATTGAACAGGATTGCAAGGTCTGAGGGCAGTGTGCCGTTTTTGCGAACAAGTTTAAGTAAATGTGACATGTGCATTAGAATCAAGTAACATACTCAGGAGCAGGCCGGGCATGCATACTCAGACCAATCTTTCAGCCTTTCTGTTGCTTGCAGCTACAATTTATATTGGGAAATGACACTGTAGTATATGTGCGCCTAAATTCTCCTTATGTAGAAGTAAATCCTAGGCTTGCATGAATATCAATTTTTGGTTCAAAGTGAAGTTGAAGTGAGCAGTAATTAGTGTTGAATAATTTCTAAGTTAATAGTTCAAATAATTGTGGATTTGCATTAAGTATCCTTGACATAAGAGCCAGATGTTGCTAGTCTAAGAAAAGTTGGTTCTTTGCTTGCAAAAACGAAAACAGGTTCATCTCTGCAGGTAGTTTATTTTCAAAGTATCGTTATCCACATATGAGTATTTTCGTGCAAAAATGAAAGTTCAACATTTCTTACAACGCTTGTTCATTGTACTTCAGTCCACTGTTCAATTTTGTTGGGGTTGAGGCTGCGGAAGTGTTTTGTGTTCGCCCATCATCCCGATGCTGTGAAATGCAACCTCGATTGCGGGACATCGGCAGTTTATGTTGTGTTGCGCAAATTCAGGTTGATGCTTTCTGTTACACGTGAGCTTAATGAAGCATTCTGTTTTGCAAGTGCACGGGCGTAAATTTTTTAAAAATTTAACAGTTAAATCAGGGTGCAAGTTACATGCGAATTTCGATTTGAGGTGTGGCCTGACGACAGGATGAATTTTGTGTCGAGGTGTGCTTTCACAGCACCACGCTGCCGGGACACCACCTCTAGGGCAAAATTCTCCACCATCAACATTGCCGAAAAAGTGGGAACCAGAGCTGCTGGCCGAAGATATATGACATGTACGATTCGTGCATCCGCGAATTGAGACTGTTTTTAGAAACATTGGGGAATTGTATGCAGTTATTGATGTGGTCTATTCGCACAGATTTTTGTTCCTTTCCAGGTTGTTGTAATTGGAGGTGTGACCTATGTAGAAAAAAAATATGAGGGTTGATCCAGAAATAAGGTTCCCAAAGAGCTCCAGCCACACGGGAAGGTGCGAGGCGAAATCCAGCAACACTGCTGCGCACGGCTGTTCTCCCACTCTCGATTCCCCCTAGTCGCGCTTTGCTGCGCCGCTCATTCTTGGCGTAGCAGCCGTCCGACATGGAGGTTCCCATTGTTGATCCCACCAAGTGCGAGATTCGTTCAGTAATTCGTTTTTTGCACGCCGAAAGGACTCCACCCGTAAATATTCATCGTCGGTTAACAGAGGTGTATGGTGACAAGTGTAGGTCCGTTCAACACATGCGAAAGTGGTGCAGAGATTTTATGGCGCGTTCACACTGAGACATTTGGCGTCTAGAGCGGCGCACAGTTCGGCGGAACCCAGTTCGGCGGCGGCGTGAACCACCAGAATAGCCCCTTCTGCGCAGATCGCTCCCGGACCAATTTTTGCGACAGCTGCCACCGGATTCCCTCACCGCAAACGAATCAGTGCGCGTTTCAGCAATTCGAAAGATGGCGGCTAAGCTCGATGTGCTCATCATATCGCAGTCTTCGAACGCATCGCGACATCGGGAATGCTCATTGAATTGGTGCATAACTGCCCCGTCCTTTTCGACAAGTACCATGCGAAGCACAAGGTCTAAGCGACCTGACAAGGTGGTGTGACCAAGCTACGCGCGCCCTTGCAAAGCAGGATGAACCCACCAACGCCGGTGGCGTCGTCTCTTCGGTGAATGCTTCTGCGCGTCACGCTTCACCAGAAACGTGCTCGCCAACAGGGCTAGCAGTACTGCCTCTTCTTGCTCAGGGTTCATTGCCTTTCCAAGCAATGGTGGAGACACGCAAAATTAACACACGAACTCGACGTGAGCGGAGACAACTGCGCAATTTTGAGCTGCGCGAACATGTGGGATATCCTGCGCTCGCTTGGAGGTTAGCACATTATGAGGCAGATGGTGCTGTATCTCATTCCGGCGGCGCGGTGCGCAAGCTATGTGAACGACGCGATTTTCGGTGGCAGGAGAATTCCATTCACTGTAGACGCCGGATTCCTCAGTGTGAACGTGCCATTAGTGCCGGTCAGAGGGGGGTATCACCAGTGCTGTGCTCAATGGGTACTGCGGCTATTGACATCAGACCACAAGGAGAAACGCCTTGACTGTGCTCGCCAGTTTCTTCAAAAGTGTCAAGACGATAAGGAAGGATTGTTGGACTCCATTGTTGCGGGAGACAAAACATGGGTGTTTCATTTCACTCCCGAAACAAAAAAATCCAAACAGTGGCGTTACCCAGTCACCAGTCACAAAGAAGTTCAAACAAACTCTTCTGCTGGCAAAGTCATGGCCAGTGTACTTTGGGATTGTAAGGGGATAGTGCTGATCAATTTCGTGGAATGTGGGACAGTAGTCAACTCAGTTATTGTGTAACACTAAGAAAACTCAGGCGAGCTATCCAGAACTGCCGGCAGTGACGACTGGCAGCCAGTGTAACGCTGCTTCACAACAACGCCCAACCTCATGTCTCCTGTCAAACCCAGGAACTTTTGACAAACTTTGGGTGGACTGTTGTGCCCCACCCACTATACAGTCCAGACCTCGCGCCTAGTGATAATCACTTGTTCCCCAAGTTAAAGGGACATTTGAGTGGCCAATGCTTCCGGAGCAACGATGAAGTCAAAGAGGTGAAACGCTTCCTCAACGGGTTGGCAGCAGAGTTCTACAACATTGGGATACAGAAATTGGAGCACCGTCTACAAAAATGCATAGAAAAAGATGCCGATTATATAAAAAAATAGAGCAAAGTTTCATCTTTCCAATGATGTAAATTTCTGTGAGAATAAACAATGTTTACTTCTAAAATTGATGGCAACCTTATTTCTGGATCAACCCTCGTATGTATATTCATTCGTTTCGAATACCTAGAAAACTTTGAATGCTGAAAGTAGGAGCAATAGTGACTATCGAATAGCATATTATTCAATCAAATATTTGCCCAAGCCTAGGAAATACAAAATACACATCTTATCAAAAAGAATGGCCAGCTGTGAGCACTTTCAAGATATGATAACTCTTCCTGGGAAAGGAAAATGAATGCCTGCCCAATGCGTAACACAGCATTCTATGTGATATGAGCTGCTTCAGTTATGTGAATCAGTTGTAAGTTGCTTCACTTGTCATGTGTGACGTGTGCGATTGGCAAAAAAAAAATATATATAAAGGCAGTCACTGCTGTGCACACTACGTAGCATATGTGTTGCTGCATGATTCTACAAGGAGACAAAATATAAAAGTGTGGCATTAACCAAAGAGAAGACGAGGACAACTAGCCCAATCTGTGATGCTACTAAGTTGACAAAGGACATCAGCATGTGTAATCATTTGGATCATTTGTGGTTGTGATAACAACTTGTAATGCAGGCAAGGCTATGTCAATCGGTCCATCAACGGTTCAGAAGTCACAGAGGCTGTGTTGTTAATCGTGTGCTGCTTCCATCGTGTTTCATTTTCTCCAGGCTGTAGACACTTGACAGTATGATTTAACAATGAATTTACACGCAAAACACTCTGTGCCATCACCTGGCATGCAAGCTCATTTATCCAGTGAAGATTGTAGCCTCTGATTGAAAAACAAACAGAAGTGACATGCAGGACTTGTGCCATAATATCCAGGTTACAGTTCGTACTTGTTGCACAGTCTGCCCAGGTGTAAAGTCGAGAAACCGTGTTTAATCTGCAAGCTATCTGCAATTTTTGTCAGGCTCGAACTATCAGCTGCACTATATGCAGTCAGTCCTTGATATATCGAACATAGATACAACGAATTATTGCGTATATCGAACACTTTGTATATAACCTGGAAAATCGCATGCGTTTTATGTTTTTAAAAATTTCGAACGGGATCGGATGTAAAATGGATATATCGAACTCTGCCACCCCAGATCATGTGCGCTCTGTTGACAGGCAATGAGCTTTCCCGCAACGCACTTGAAGATAGCAGTGGCACAATGGGCGTTCCCGACTGCTGCGATTGCGCCGAGGGCGCCCTTTGAACATAGCGGCGTACGCAAATGGCAGCTTGGCTAGTTCGACAAAGCCAATGACGCATTGCATTTGCCACACTGATTCCTCCTTGGTGCCGCGCTTTGCGCCTGCTGCGTCTTGCGAGGACTGGCGGTTTGCATCCACAAAGACTTGCATCCACAATGCGCGCTCACTGGGCTCACTCATAGATAGATGCCTTAGCAGACGCCTCTTAATACTTTGTTATTGATAGTGTTGCAATATGCTTCGACTGATGGAATTGGAGATTGTAGCACAAATAGCAGCCAAACGAAGGTGCTGCCGAGGTTGATTCCACAAGCGCTGATGTTGCCCCGCTCCCGACTTGACTGGTGCTGTAGCTGCTTTGGCCCTTCTACGCTGCTACTATGGCGCAATAGAGAGCATCGGCCTATCGCTTGTGGATTGTTTAGACTATGTTGAGGACTCCGTGTTTAAGCATGCGGCTGCCAATAAGAAGCAGGGTACACTGCTGCAGTACTTTCAGCCAAATAAATAAATACTTTGTGTGAAGCTTTGAGTGTGTATTACCTGTGCCACGATTGGGGCATGATCATTGTTCGGACTGCGCGTTTGGCCTAGGCCACCCCGACTTCGCATGGCAGATGAATTCGGCGCTACCTGTGCGGCACAATCGACCGTGCGCTCACGGCTGACAAAGTCGGCGTGACCTAGGCCAATTGCGTGCGGCGCAATCGAACGTGCACTCCGAACAACGATCCTCGATTGCACCCTTGGTTCACTGATCGATATGCAAAGTTTTTGATGCATTTTTTGCTTGATTTTGTATATAGAATGCTGTCTATGTCAAACTATTTTGTGATCCCTGCGCTGTTCGTTATATTGAGCTTCGACTGTATAACCGCATGAACTAGCGGTTGCTTGTCTAGGTGCTCCGAGTGAAAACGGCACCTCGCTGTTATGCAGTGGGTTCCTGCATGCCCACGTGTCGTACCTGGCGGAGGGCAGCCCTGCCTGTCTGCTGCTCCTCACTGTGGACCGTGACCTCTTCTTTCCTCTCCAGGAGTGCCGCCGCAAGATCGCCGAGGTGAGGGCCTTGTGTTGCACATTTCTCTTCTGCAGCTACACATGCAACAGCTGTGACATGGTGCAAAGCATATATCGAATTTTATGCAAGGTGCTTATGATGCTAATAAAAAGATTTTTCCAGCGCTCAGTGGAAAAGAAAAAAAAAATACTGTTTTATATGAAAACACATATACAATGCACAGAGAGAGAGAAATAGGGAAGGAGCAGGCTGGCAACTGCCACCGAGAGAGGCACGAAGCCTGCCTACTCTTTAGGATGAATGGGGTAGAAAAGGAAGTTGAAGATGAAAAGAAGGGAAGTAAAGAAGAAAGATACAGCATGATGACAGTCCACAAAGACACAAGTAAAGCAGCAACAAGGAATAGAGTGCGCAAGTAGGAACAGAACATACAAACAGCTGCAGAAAAAAACATGCAGGTCACACTAATTATAACAGAATGTAAGAAATACAGAAAAGCTAAATTAGGAAAAAAAAGATTTTGTCCCGCACAAAGTCTTTCACATCATAAACAAAGTAGAGAGGGTTCAAAGGAGGGCTGCTCGATACATATATAATAATCACCGACATACATCAATAACACATCTTTTAATCAAAGCTGGTCTGCCAACAATAAATGAGCGAAATCGTTCTCCAAGACTTAAATTCATGTACCAGTTAATTAAAGGACACTACAGAACTGAAATCACCAATTTAGTTCATTTTTTGTCAGGGTATGCGACCCGACAACGACATCAGCTAACTTTAACTCCTTTTCGCATCCGTAATAACTGTTTTAAATACTCATTTCTTCCACGAACTATTACCGATTGGAATAACCTCACTAACAATGAAGTGTTGCAACCGTCCCTGACGTTATTCGCTCAACGTATTGCCTAGTCTGTGTTACTGCATTTCATCACTTTACTGTTCTATTGTGTATTTTTTTTTTTTACTGTTTGATATCTTGTTCAAATGTATTCCTGATGCTGGCTGCAGAGCCTGCACCCTTATTTCTTTTGTTTACATTTTTCCATTTTTGTGAAACTGCTTAATTCTTTTTCCCACCCTGATATAATCCCGATACCGGGGTTGCAGTATCAATAAATAAAATAATAAAATAAATGAAAGCCCAGCCATGTTTCTTGTACAAAAGTAAGCAGGGCACAATGAGCCTGGTCGCATCAAAAAGCACAGCCACTGGGATACATGTTCATATACTGCAGGCCAAGTAGGCTGTAATCTCCTAGTAGCGATGTGTGCTATGCAAGGAAAGGTAGGGTGTAATCTCCTAGTAGCGATGTGTGCTATGCAAGGAAAGCAAGACACTCTAATGTAAGGCACACAAGTGTCTCGCAGGAACCAGAAGAGGCACACAATGCACTGTCTACACGACCTGGCCGGTATAAAGTTTCAGACACCAGGACAAAGCCGAACCTTAACTTGAGCAGTAGAGCTCTAGCACAATGAAGCAAGCCTCGGCCACGAACGCCGGGAGGACAGGATCCTTTTGTAACACAAAGAAGAAGGAAGGCAAAAAGGACAGAAAGCAGCACGACAGAAGGAATGCCGGTCTTCAACTGATTTTTTACTACAAAAAATACATTACAATCCATGTGACAACAGGATGGGATACAGTAAGTGCTCATGACCACCATAACTCTTACTGTACGGGTAATACACGGCCACTGACAAAGCTAATCAAGCATGGTTGAAGCTGTGCGCACGCAGCTATCACATTTTTTTTGTTTAATGCAAACAGCTTTGCGTATCAGTCAGCATTTTTCATTTTTGTACTTACTCAAAACACATGTGCCTTCAAACAAAGCTGTACAGTGGCATTTTTTACAATGACCTGCAGGATATCAGGATATATGGGCTTATGGCTGTTCTTGAACTGACAGTGCATAAAAAATTCGCCATACAGGTTTCTGGATGGTGGCTTTGTATCCAGGTGGCGAGACGCTATGAAAGAAAAAAAGAAATTTGTTCTTTGAATGCCCATAACTTGGCTACTACTGTGGCTTTTCAAAAAATTCTTTATGGAGAAGGTTTGCTTGGCAGTGCATTAGAATGGCCGCTTGCCAGCACGTCTTCAACTGCAGATGGTTTAGGTCTCTGTGCAAATGCATCACCCCTTGCTGAAGCATCACATCCCCTTATGTTGACTCTCAGCCTATTGTTCTGGGTGCCTCTGGCCTGAACAGCACTGATCCAAAGAACACGACAAGGAACTCCGTGTTCTCATGTCAAGAGTGTTTTGCTGTAGCGTTTCTCATAGTTCTTGCATAACTTTGGATTGTGAAAATAGCCCACTTACAGCAATATTATATATATATATATATATATATATATATATATATATATATATATATATATATGTAATTCTATATTCTATATTAATTCTATATATTCTGCATGCAAGCAGAATGCAAGCCTTTTGTGTTCTGCACTCAAACACTCTGTTAAGTCCTAATCGTTTGTAGCATTAATCCTTTCACCCAATCCCTGCTGCCTGCTGTGCTTGCATGTGGGCCTTCTGTATTGCATGTATTTTTTACCAAAGTAGTAATATGCTATGCGCTCATTTTTCTTTGCGCCATGAGTGCCTAGGTCAAATACTTGGTAGGGAAATTATGAAAATACATTTATTTACATTTGAGAATCATTCAAGTGTTACTGTGTGGAGTTTTTGAAGTCACAGGCGTTTATAGTCGGAAACAGTTTGGAGCACTCTGGCATGCACCATCGTCCTCTGGTGAATCCAAATGCACCTACAGTTGAATTCACTTTCTTCTTCAAAAGAAGGCCCAGAAAAAGCTTTGCCATGGGATGCCGCCATATCTTCTTCCACTCATGATAATTAAACACAACCAAGGACATACAAAACTGAGTTTGCCAACTAACAGTAACATATCAAACCATGCTTAGATAAACCGGCAAGTGTTGCCATCAATCAGTGGCTTTGAGAAGTTCAAAATGCAGCTGCCTGCCGATTTGCCTGCTTCGGTAGCGAATGGGTTAACACATATAAATACCCAACAAAAATCATATATGTTGATTTTCCATCTACATGTGCAAAATACAGATAATAAGCACAGTAAGCAAAAAGAAATACCATATATACCCGCTTAATGAAAGCACTTTTTTTCCCAATGTACCAAAGCAAAGTTGGGGGTTGCGTTCATTATGCGGCGTAAATTTCATAGAGACATTTTCAAAACAGCAAAAATTGAAAAGTAAGGCAGTAATGATTTGGAACATGCATAAGTTATCTATGCAGTAAACATACATTTACAGTCGCCGACCGTTTATTCGGACCTCACGGGGACCACGGAAATGTCCGAATAAAGAGGTGTCCGAAAAAACAGATTGAGAAAAAAAAAAAGAAATCCTTTATTTCCATGCACTTATTCAGGCTCGGCAGTAGGCTTGAAGAAATTGTGAATGCGCCGTTGCACGCTGTTCCATTTATGCACAATCAGATCAGCCTGAATCTTAGAGAGGGTCGTGTGGTCACTATAGGCAGCTGAAAGCACAGTCACTGCTTGTACACGCTGCACATGCAATGGCAGCGGTGCACATGGTGCGTCATCTTCCGACTTGGAGTCATCGTCCGGCGGGGCAGCAGAAACGTGACTAATGAACTTGTCTTCGTCGAGTTCTGCGCATGTCAGTACAGCACTGTCAGTATCTGTGAAACTGTCAAATGAGACGGTGTCTGGAATTGCAATGCCACCACTGCACAGGTCTTGAAGAACATTTTCAGCGTCAGTAAGGAGCACATCGGAAGACAACAGATCCTGGACCTCCATGGCACCCGCATTATCAGTTACAACAAATCCAGCGTGCTGAAACCAGTTCTGCAGTGTGACAGGGGTCACCGCCTTCCAGGCATCCGTTGGAATGTTTATTGCCGACAAAAGGCTAACAACGTACTGCTTGCCGGCGTCGACGCAGAGGACCATGCAGCTCAACAAGCGTGCTCTGTAGAGGACCTTCAAATTTTTATAGCACCCTAGTTCATAGGCTGGAGGGCACCCGTGGTGTTGCGCAGCAGGAATTCCAAGCACATGGACTCGAGATCATGGAAGTGACCATGTGCACTGCTGTTATCCAGAAAAAGCAGTATGTTCTGGTTTTGCAAATTTAGCTTCCTGTCGAGCTTGCGGATGTAGTCAGCGAAAAGCTGTTGCGTGATCTACGCTATTGTATTGGTCACATACCACATGGGCAGTGACTTCACTCCCTTGAAACACCTCGGGCTTTTTTATTTTTCAATCACAAGAAGGGGAAACTTCTCTGTCCTTGACATGTTGCTGCCTACCATTATGGTGACACGCTCTTTACCATGCTTCCCGCTGTGGCAGGGATCACCAGACACAGAAAGGGGCTTATCGGGCAGCATCTTAAAGAACAGAGCTGTTTCATCGCAGTTAAAAATGTCTGGCGAAAACTGGCACAACAGCGACTCCAGAGTCTTTGAGCGATAATTTGCAACAAGGGTCCGGTGGACAGCACCACTCTCACCACACATCTCTCTCTTGAAATCGATGTCATACCTTTTCTTGAAATTACGAAGTCATCCGTCTCTGAACAAGCCCTCAATGTTTGTCCGGAGAGCGAGCGTCTCTGCCTTCTGCTTCAGAAAGTCTCCAGGAATCCGCTTCACAACCGTGGCACACAACCACATGTAGAGGGCTCTTTCGAGCTTAGGGTGGCTGCCGTCTCTAAAATTTTTCCTTTCTAAGCTGAAAGAAGACTTAGTTGCTTTGCTGAGAATCTTTGTCTTGTTTTGCATGTAATCCGGGACCATCTGCTTCAAAATATTAACTTCTCAGGCAACTCCGCTTTGAGACCGGCTGCTCTGGACTTGCAGCACAATTAGCGATTCTTTTCACCATTGACATTGTAGTATATTTAGTACCACGCTTGCCGCAATTCCCCAGCGCAGTCTGTGTGGGCACTGTCGGCGCCATTAGACACTTGACACAATGTTTCCATATGCCGCGTTGGATCACTGCAGCCTCAACACAGCACACAAAGCGAACACTACTGTGCCGTCACACCGACGCTAGTCGCACAAACTAAAAACAGGGCCTACTCGCAGCGTCGTGAACGAACAAAGAAACAAATCAGCTGCTGGATTTCCTTGATGTGGCTTACTAAGCCGAGACTGGAACTGGTGTAGCCACTCTACTGAACCAGGCAGAAACGATGGTGATGAGTGGGGATTTGCAGTAGAACCACCTTGTGGGGCAGCAAGGAGGCTCAGTTCAAAACAAAAATGGTGTTCAGCACCGGTCAGAGTGCTCTGCTAGTAAGTCTGAACTCCTTGTACTCAAGAACAGAAGAAGGGGTAGAAAACCGAGGGGATACGTTCCCGAAGAAGAACCCCGGTTAGTACTAACCACGAAGGCAGGCAAATCTATTAAGCAAGTAGAATCCATAAGAGTCTTAGGGTTATTCCTGGAGGCAAATGGGGCAAATGGAAGAACAATACGACACATCACAAGCAAGACTGTGGAGGTAATAAGACTGCTAAGGAGAATCACTAACAGACAAAGAGGGCTGGGAGAGGAGAGCGCCATGAGACTGGTCCACGCTTTCGCCTTGTGCCACTTCTCATATGTAGCTGGGATGCTCATTTGGACACAGACAGAGCTAAACAAGTTGAACAGATTAATTAAAAGGCTTGTCAAAACAACAGTGGGGCTACCGATTAACACCCCGGATAACAAATTAATGAAACTGGGGCTCCACAACACAATAGACGAGATAATTGAAGCTCAGCAAATTGCCCACAGAGAGAGGCTCTCTGGAACAAGGCCAGGTAGAACAATACTAGAAGAGGTAGGATGGTGCCCAACCGAATCCAAAATTTCAGGTGAAGGCACAGTAGAACTAAAAGATAGCATAAGAGAGATAATCAAGACGACTCCTTTCCCCAGAAATATGCACCCAGTGCACAACCTGGAAAGACGAAAGGCAAGGGCCAAAGCTCTCCTGCAAGAGATAGAACACGACAGAGAACATGCGGCATTTGTAGATGCTGCGTGGGTCAGAGGAAAGAAAGCCTTTACGGCAGTAGTAGTAGATGCAGATGGTCTCACTCGGGATGCTATTACAATCATGACTAGAGACACGACAGTCGCGGAACAAGTAGCGATAGCATTGGCTTTAAGGAATAATAAGTGGACGAAGATTTACAGCGATTCTAAGATGGCTATTAGACACTTTACCAATGGCTTTGTAACCAAAAGGGCTGCCCAGCTGATCGGTGAGTTGGACAGCCAAGAGATCGAAATCCGCTGGTTTCCTGCGCACATGGGGTCTGTCGATCCATCTCGGAAGAATTTAAACGAGATGGCTAACGCAGCTGCACGAGGGCTTACTATCCGTGCACTACGCGACCATGACCTTAATAATATACAGGTGGAGAACAGGGACCAATTACTTACATATAATGAAATCACAAGGCATTACTACATGAACAGAAGGGAATTCCCAGTGCCACACGCTAAGCTCAATAGAGCTCAAGCGGTGACTCTGAGATTGCTGCAAACAAGAACTTATCCAAGTCCAAACTTTATTAACAAGATATATCCTGAAAGAGAGATACCAATCAATTGCGAGAAGTGTAATGGCATCATTACTCTGGATCACATGCTTTGGCAGTGTCCTGTGACTTTCACAGACTGTGACAAGGAGAGAGACTGGTGGCAGCGAGTCCTACACAGTGGAGTTCTTTCCGATCAAGTACAGGCCGTCCAGAAGGCCCATGATACGGCGGTAAGGTTAAACCTTACTGTCCCGACGTGGGAGCCGCCTGCGTCAACCTAAGGGTTGATCTTCAGGACATTAATAAAGTTCATCATACCATACCATACCGGTCAGAGTCGGTGGGGGCGAGTGCTATCGATTGAGTTGGCTTAAGGAGTGTCTGAAAAATCAAATGAGAGGTTGCAAGGTGTCCGAACTTTCGGCAGTTTTTATACATTATGGTCTATGGGGAGAATGGTGGTGCCGCGAAGCACTCTGAATAATCGAGCATGTCTGAACTGTATACTATTTGTAAACTGTAATTTCACTCCGCATCAAAACCACCAGATGTGCGTTTCAGGCCGCTGGCCGCTTCATCCACATTGTGATTCCACCATAGAATAGTGAACCAATGCATCAGCTGCACGAAGTCGGCGTGGCCTATCCCAATAGCGCGCGGTGAAACTGTATGCGTGCTCCGAACAGCGATCTACGATCGCGCCCCAGCTCATCCTTGCAGCCGCTTCCGGCCATCTGCTGTTATCGCAAGCATCAGGTTGAAACGCACGCTTGTTTTGACAAGCACGCTGTGTGCGTCTCCTTGACCATCCTGCTCATCGGCATGTCAAAGTTTATCGGTGTCCCATCAGCATTTCCGTTTTGTGAGCAGATGAACTCTGTGTCCCGCAGCAGGTATATATAACTCGACTTAAGGCCCATCACGCACATCAAATCCCAAGGCAGGCAGAAAATCAAGCCACAGGCACGCAAATTCAACACTATGCCTGAATATGACCACTATAACGATCAAGTGCTGGCCACCCATTCTCCACTTAGACTCTCCCGTGCGCCACGCCAGGCCGCACATCCCGCTCGCGCTTTCTCCTATTAGGTCAGCGTAAAGTATGTAAACTGTGTATGTTGCAGAGAGCCAGTTGCATTTTTCTTTCTCTTGAATCTGCAAGGTGCCTTTGCACCAGCACTGCCGGAAAGTATGCGTTAAGCATAAAGTGCATGCACTTGCTTTAAACACAAGTCTGAAAGTCAAAGATTGTAGTCTCCGAAAAACTACAGCACGGCTGTTCGATCGTGGGACAGCACAGTAGCAAAGTTAGGGGTGCGTTCATCACATGAGTAAACACGGTATTTTGCAGAAACCTTTTGAGCAATAGAGGGCCAATACTGGGAAGAAAACTGGGAGTGGGCTTCGCCCCAAGTTACGTATGGCTTCGTGTGAAACTTGAACAGCCAGCTTTCATCATATGTGAATTATAAGTAGACATCACATTTGCTTTGCATTGTGTGTGATACCACAACAGCCGGAGATCTTGCAGTGGTCTGTTTTCTCTGACCGTGCTTTCAAAAAAAAGCATGGACATGTGCCGAGATTTTTGTTCCTTATCCTGTGTTCTTTCTCTCAGTCAACTAATGACTGCCTGTCATTCAGTGAAGGCTGAAAATATGTAGCCAGAAACTCGATACTCATTACCAAAACTTGGCAAGAACATTTTATTTCTTGGTGTGTTTCCTTAGGCAACACTAATTAAGGGCCATAAGAAGTTAAGGGCCTGAAAATGTTGCATAAGGTTGGGAGTGTTTGTGATTACTCGTACAAAATGCAACAGCAAAGTACAAGGATGAAATAACACAGAGGAAGAGGTGGAGGGGGGGTTTGCACAAGGTATGGCACACTAAGGCAAGCAATGTGAATCAGTTATACAGAAATTAGCTTTGATCACTTGTTGTTAAGAACTGTGATAGGAATGTGACAAAATATGGCGCAGTGCATTCAACAATTTGTTGTAGCAGTACGCAACGTACTGAATAGTTGGGGCAATACAAAGACAGTGCAACTACTGACTACAATGCAGTGCTAATGGAGCTAGAAGAAATAACAGCAAATGGCAGTAAAGATATGTTTAAAAGATCGACATCATCATTGCCCTGGCAAAAGAAAGCCAGACACACCTTTCGTATGAAGTGCTTAGATAGACATTGGTGTTACTTCTAGTCAAGACTTAAATGAATGCTAAAGGAAAATGTTAAGGCATGCTAGAGTAATAGAATGCTCGAGAATGTCTAAGGCATCAATATTATCGTGAACAGAGAGTTAATAATTGAGAAATAGAGGTAAATGCAGGACACAATTTGCTACTCTCCCGCGACGTTCAGGTACTACACTGCCCGATGACAAAGGTGCTCCTCATTATAATTCTGTCCCTAATACTCAACCATTCATAATGAAGAAATAATTTAATTGCATAATAAGGTGGAAGAAGTGCTACTTGTACAGTTACGTTCAATTTGTAGAAAAAGGAAGTAATTGACCTTGCTCTTGACAACAACGTAGGCGATCTAAAGGTTTTGTGTTCGCCCAATACTGGCGGCACCCACGCTTTTGCATTTCAGTAGTTTCGCTATCACGAAGTGCTGTGCTGATTTTGCTAGTTTGCTAAAATCACACAAACTGCAAGTGCTAGTGGAGAATACCATGTCCATGTGATTGTGGGTGATGTCTGAACTGCCCACGCCACTTGACCAAGAGCAGCTGTTAGATTGAATCCACACCGCTCTGTCTTGGCTCGGTTTTGCCATGGCTGCACATTTGATTTTTGCGGAAAAAACTTAGCGCCATCTGTCGGTCGCTGTTTTGCTCACCAACGGTTCTAAAGGGTGGTGATGGTGTTTGCAATGTCACCACTCCCCTGCTCAGGGGTGGGCACTTTGAATTTTGCTAAGGGTATACGGACCCCTCAGATGCAATTTTCTGTTAATGTGTTTTCCTGGCACAACACAAGCGCTGCAAGTTTTCTGGAATGGTATTTTAACAGTCCACATAGTATTTGCCTTTAGTGTCCGTTTATATATGTCGCACATGGTAAACAAAAATGAAGGGAGAGACGGGGACACACATAGTGCTATTGCGTTTTCCCATCTCTTGACCACGGTCTTTAATACTAAATGGTCAATACTTTCATTTCTGTGTTACTGATACTGATTGCTTGCCACTTTGTACCATACCATGTTCAACATTCTCCCCTCCCCATTTTTAAAATTCCATCTTTTTTGCATTTTGTACAAGTTATCATTTGCTGCTCCTACCTTACGTAATACTCTCAGGCCCTAGACTCTTTCATTATTATGTGAGAATAACCGTTTTTCAAGAGTCGTAGAAAAAAAAAAATTTGCATCATACCAGTATCCCCAACACTACACTTCTATTGAAGTTCTGCTAGGCTTTTACAAAACTGGGAAAGCTTTTGCACCCTGTCCCTTCTCCGTATTTTCTTGTTTGTGCTGCCCTGCGCTACAGAGCCTGCAGCGGAAGAACTGCCTGGAGGCCCTGAGAGAAGCAACCGTGACTGGTGGCTACAGTGTGCGCGAGGCAGGCGTGCCCGAGCTCTACCACTTCCTCTACAAGAGCAAAAGTGGCGCGCAGCTTAGCAGCCCGCGGCTGGAACCCCCGTACTCCAAGGACCCTGGACGCCTGCTAGCCCTGTACCGGCTCCTACACCACCGCATGTACCAGCCGGCCTGCCCGCTTAAGATCCTCTTCTGGGCCACAGGGAGGGAGACTCTTATGGGATGGGTACGTGCAATTGACGTTTGAGCATCGTGGAATGTGATTTTACGGTGAAAATGTAGACAGAACAGAGCGAGACACGCAGGACAAATGCAGAACTTCGATTGGTCTTTATGCCTACAGTGATACATAAATGGCCGTCATCCTGTGAGGGTTACAATAGAACATTGCCACTGTGCACATTATCATCAAGCACATTCACAGCATTTGGATATGCAAACGAGGTATCATTGTGTTTAGATAAAGCTCTTCTTTTTTTTTGACAGAACAATAGATGTAGGGCTGACACGACATTTGCCTTTTTTGTTGAAGACCATGGTGAGAAATTGTTCCCAGTTGATAGACACTGCTGCAATGAACGTGTGAGCCAAATATGGCCCAACCCCATTGTAACAAAAATGTATCCCACGCGAAAATGCCTTCATTATAAGCATATATATATGTATTCACTGCTCTCCAATTTTCCCAGAGATATTCTAGGCTTACTTGGTTTTACAGTTGAACATCAATACAAGGAACCCAAATATAACAAATCATCGGATATAAAAAAATATCAAATTTGGTTGGGCATGTTTTCGTTTCAGCAGTGTATTTTCATGCTATGGCGAAACCAAAAAATGCAGGATCTGACACAATATCAGTTATAACGGAGCAACTCTGTTTGCGTGTGGCCCAAAATATGTACTATTCCAATAGCAACAATCTCAAGTGCAGTTGGCTGATTTTTTAGATTATAGATTTTTTCAGACATGTTTTTGTTCAGATTTTGCGTGGCACTGCCTTACGCCCATAGGACCAATGTTCAATGGCAACGAAAGTTTCAGACGCTGCACGGTGTGCTGCTCTATGTTTTGGACGTTATCCACACATACAATGCTGTAAACATGGCGGCTTTCAACAAAGTTGCTGCCGTGGTGGCTTGGCACCAAGCAGCAGCTTTCTCTGTTGAAGTTTATGCGATTAGCATTGAAGAAATGTGGGGACACACTGTCTTGCAAGCACTGAAATGCATTATGTATGAGGCAGGTACTGCAGCCATGTTCTCTCGCACTTCCGTTTGAACACGTGATTGCCTTTCCCCCTGCATAATCTACTGGTGCTACTGTGAATATTCGCTGTGAATATTGCTGTGAATATTGCTGCTGTTCGATTCCACGCAACTATGCATAATATTTTTTTTTTCATTGAAGAGCAGCACATACACTCAGTGGCACATACGCAGTGACCCAAGTTACCCTGAAAGAGTTTAGATATAGACAAATTTACATACCTCAAACAGGGTGAAGCTTGCAAAGAATGCTAATTACGTTAATACCATATTTACTCGAATCTAGGCCGGCCCCGATTCTAAGCCAACCCCCGAATGTAGACCGAACAAAAGAAGTGAGGACAGCATTCACAAAGTGATAACAGCGTTTTTAATATGAACATGCTGAGTTCACCCTATGTCGTCACCACCATTAGCCTTGTCCCTATGGCCCAGACCATGCGCACGCAAGCTCGCATCCGCATGCCCGTGCATGCGCAGACAGTGCATCATCACACGCGTCAAAATGCGGCGCGATCTTGGTAAACAGCTCCTCTCGGTTATTGCGCACATATCTTCGTTATCGCTGTCATCTCCTTGTTGCAGCACACTATAAGTGTCTCCCGTTGCTCCTTGCAGCGATGGACGTTTTTCTCATTGATGCAGAAGTCCCGCCTGGCTTGCTATGCCTCTGCGGCTAGCACAACTTTTCATTTGAAAGTGGCACTATATTGTAGTGTGCCATTACGATAATGCCACACCGCACGCTGATACTATAGAACCAGCTCCGATACGACACAGGTCAAAGCGACACCATCGCTCATGTACTTAAGTTGACTACTGGCCCGGCAAGTAGCAGCTGCAATACTGACTTTTCTAGATGGCACTAGCTATTTACCATACTTATAATTTTCACTTACAAACAGGCACATTTTCGAAAATCCTCGAACTAAGCCGACCCTAGAGTTTTGTATATCATTATTTGGAAAAAACTATCGGCCTAGATTTGAATAGATACGGTATGTTCATACTGTGGGTGTGTGAATACTTGAATATGTATCAGGTTTGTGAAATGAATATCTAATATTTGATTTCTCGAATGTTCAATATTTAGAATATCGGTACTTTTGGTGAATGAATCGGCCATGGTCGGTGCCTTGATGCATGCAGCATTCCAACGGCATGCGATCTCTATTGATACAAGATTCATCCAGGTCAATGATATCGATCGAAATTATTAACACGATATGGACAGAGGGAACTACAACAGCGGTGCGTATGGAAAGCACAAGAGCTTGTGCAAATATCTTTCTGATTAGCCACCGAAAGACAAGCTAATTGCATCAAGTACAGTAAAACCGCGTTAATACATAGTTGGCGGGGACGTGCGAAAAATATGTATTAACCGGTTATATGCCTTAACCAAAAACCACAAATTAGCTGCGACTTGCCTTTCAAAAATGAAAAAAAAGTAACGAGTAGTAACGTTCACAGTACGCACCTTGATTTAATCTGAAGCAATGGACCAAAAGTCCATTTCAGTGCTGCGGCAAAGGCCTTGCAGTGACAACAGCCTCCTCAAATTCTGAGAGGCCTCGGGCCAACCTTGTCACGAGGCCTTTCTTCTCGGCAAATTCCCTCCTCACAGCCACGGCGTCAGCAACCGCTGTCAGACACGGACATGGATGGTCCGCTTCGATGTCGTCACCATCGTCCTCGTCATCTTCAGCTGCCACGTTGCTGTCTAGGTCACGGAACAATTCCAACTGCAGAGCCTCGGCATTACCCTGATGCTCCAACACCTCTGTGAGCAGGCCGTCGCAGTCGTTGGCCCACTCTTCGTTTTTGCCATTGCTCACACACACAACGAACTTCGCTCGAGTCAAGCAGTTCTTGACTATGGCAGAATCCAGCTGCTGCCACAAGTAAGCTAGGAGGCGTATTTCACCTAGCATGTCGATGCAGTACATCTTGTCGCACTCCATTGCTAGCAGCATTCTGCACAGCAAGTACTTTTTATGCGAAGCATATTAACGTAGGTTTCGGGCCTTCGCGCGACGCCCGGCGGTGGCCACCATTGACCCTGAAGTGGGGTCACGTGACATGACGTCACGTGATGACATCACACAGGCTGCAGATGGGGCCTCATATCGCGCCGTCGGTCGCCTCCCGGCGGTGGCCACCATTGACCCTGAAGTGATATCACATGATGTGACGTCACGTGATGTCACACCGGCTGCAGATGGGGCCTCATATCGCGCCGTCGGACGTCGCCCGGCGGAGGCTTCCACGCTTCGGTTCGCGCTGTCGCGCGCGACACGGCGGCGGCGCCACCATCGTTGCATTACGTGGTATGTGACGTCACACCAGGGATGAAGCGGCGCGCGCCCGCCGTCGCGTCAGTCTCTGTGCCCGCAACCGCGCCAGCGTCTTTGCGCCGGGCGTGTATGCGATCAAGATGCCTCCAAATGCTAAGGATACGCTAAGGTTAAGCCCAGTGGATGCTTCGCATCCACTGGGCTTAACCTTGATAAGCCTCCAATTTTTTTGTATAAAAGCTTGACTGAGCCGGACATATTCCTCGAAAAGCTTTGAAGTCATCTAAGCTTTTGTGTTGCTCGTGTATGTGACACCTGAGGGCAGTTGGGCACCTTTAATGCACCTCGGTTTTGCATATCAGCCGATAACAAGCAGTGGCAACTTTTGGCTTCCTGTCGCATTGACTGCAAAAGCAACCAACAGCCTTTCCTTGGCATGCTTTCCACCTTTGCAGTTTTTGCCCTTGAATGCCAACACTCTGTTGGGCAGAAGTCTTTAAAAGAGTGCTGACTCGTCCAAGTTGAAAACGTCTTCCATGGCATAGTTGGCTAGAGTTTCCGGCAGCTGCCCATTCTACAGCACCTTCGTGGTTCGCATGTGCTGCCTCTTCGCACACCACCCTCGCACTTACATTGTGGTGCACTTTAAATCTTGCTAGCCAACCGCTGCTGCAAGAAAAATTCTTGCAGTTCATTTGACTAGCAAATATTTTTGCCTTTTCGGTGAGTAGGGGGCCGCTGACTGGCAAGTTCTGCGCCCTGGCTTTTTTCAGCCACAACATCAAGACCTCTTCAACTTCGAGAAAGGCTGATCCTCTCAAGTGCCACCTCTTGATGTTCGATGCTGCACCACTCCTTATCTTTTCCCGTACTTTCCAAATGCCACAAACTTGTTAAAGGCAGTCCCCATGCACGTGTGACAGCGGCCTTCGTTGTTCCGGTTTCAGTGCTACGAAAGATGTCCGACTTCTCCTTCACACTGAGTATGCGATTCTTTTGTCTATTTGGTTTTGGCATGGCTCCATATCCAGTCACCACTCAACCACTTCATATGACACCACGTCGATGTCACATGTGCAATGCGATGACACACTTGCAATCAGCTTGCGAAGCAGTAAAATGGCAAACTTATGGGCAGGTCAGAACGTGAGGGTGATGGTTGCTGCGATGAGGCTTTCGTCTATGCTGTGCTCTCCATGCTTGATGGCCTGAACTAAAGGAGCAAACCCAATCACCATCCCCAACATGGTGTCATCGATGCTGCGCTCTCCATGCTTGGTGACCCGATCTAAAGGAGGAAACCCAATCACCATCCCCAACATGGTGTCATCGATGCTGCGCTCTCCATGCTTGGTGACCGGATCTAAAGGAGGAAACCCAATCACCATCACCAATGCGGGGCTCTCGGCTGTGCTGCGCTTTCCGTGCTTGGCGACCTGATCTAAAGGAGGAGACCAAATCACCATCACCAACGTGGCATCATCGATACACGGTGTCAATCGGTACCTCCAAGTATCGATTGAATTGCGGTTTCTGCGTTGATTTTCCTTTTCAAAAGTGAAAAACAATTTTTAAAAAAGGTGCAACGTGCTGGTCGCCATACTGTGACTTACTAGAGAAAATGGCACACACTAACGAGTGCACATTCTACGAGGCACTACACCGTAAGCAGTCAGTTAGTAGAAAGTTTTAGCTTGTCCGGGACTTGGGTAAATGCAGGCAGAGTGGGTGTTGGGGTGGAGGGATGGCGATGCAAATGTGAGCGGCCTGCATGGTGCAGTTACCTGGTGGCGCAGAGCTCAAGCTGACTAAAACATATTGCAGTAACCAACTGTATTCTACTTCACTGCTGGTGTGAACTTTTGGCAATGGCATAATCATGTTACTGCTGAAAATTTACACCCATAGCAGAGTAAAATACACTTGGCTACTGCAATATTAGCTGTGTTTGTTTGGTTGAGCGCTGCGCCACCAGGTGGCTGCATCATGCAGGCCGTTCACATTTACATTTGCGCCCCAATGCCCAGCGCACCTGTATTCACTCGTATACTGGACAAGCTAAAACACTCTTAATATATTGGGCTCAGTGGGGGCTCGGCTGGGGAACTGTACCAACTATGTTTTAACTGTAACTACGCTGTAAGTGGGTACATATTAACAAGGTTTGACTTTATGCGAGTTCAGTGTTTACGCACGCAGATTCACGCTGTTGGTAGCTCTGTAGCCGCACGTGAGCTTACAGATAAACTTGGCATGCATGCTTGTTGTAGTTGCCATCTTGTCGACCGCATACTGGAATGCTGCTTCAACGGCCGCCAATCTTACCTGTCCATGTGACTGATCACTGATGAGCCACTTCTAGGAACATATTAGCGACAAGCTTTTGATGACAGTTTGCGACCTGTTATCACATCAGCCAGTGCCAAATATTTGTCACAGCCGTACCATTGGCAACTGTCTAGCTCGGTAGGCTTAACCAGAGCTGCATCATTGGGTGTTCGTGCGTAAAGTTAATACCGAATCAATGCAGATATATTCACAACGGTCGCATGACCCTCAGAAAGCTCACAAACCACCTCACCAACGAAAGCGAGTGCACGGGATGACCATTGCATGTTCACGGCTACCATCTTCGCGACATACTGTCTGGTGGCTCGTCGTTCTGAACTGTGTTTGTAGGCACACATTGGTCTCCTCTTGCAGCTTTGAGTTACGCATCACAAAACTAGCTTTGTATCTACGTGATGCGCCCAAAAATATGTGACAGTGTGTTGACCCCCGGCTGCAGACGTGTTTACACAGGCGGCAGATGGATGAGGAATTGGGGGAACGTCATGCAAACTTGCCATGGGCCTCCCAACTTGAGAATTCATTACCATTGGTGCCGATGGCTATGCGGAGCGGTGCTGAGTGACGAATGCACATTCCCCCACTTTTCTCTGTTACGCAGATTGGCCTTGACGAGCTGACGATAACACAAAAAAACCACCTGCCATAAAGATGGAAAAACCCTCATGCTTTTTGGAAGAAAACTGGAATACCTTCTAAGCAATAGAAGATTGCGATTAAGCACAGTATGGCCAACTATTAAACTGGTAAACCCATTGATATTTAGAACAACTTTGCTATTTCTTCAGCTTCAGTAGGAAAAAAAGCACTTACCGTAATTCTATTTGACATACATTCTATCGATAAAAACTATTCTCCAGACCTTCGTATACAAACTGAGTTGTTATCAGTGCTGGCATAGTAATTTGGTGATCTCTTTAATAACAGTAGAGGGTATGATACATCTCGATTCATGGGTACCTACCATAGTTACTCAATTCTAACGCGCAATGCCCTCAATTGCAATGCGCACCCATTTCCGTGACCTAAAAAAAGGAAGCCCTTTACAGTACCATGCACCTCATTCTTTCATACAGAAATAAAACTTTCTCTTATTTGGAAAAATCAAAGATTTGCTCCCAATATGGTAAAGTTGTAATAAATTAAAGAAAATCTCAGTTTCGGCTGAAAGGCGAAGCATTTATTGCACTAGAAAATTAGTAGACAGCTATATGAAAAGTAAGGATAGTAGTTTTATCAGCCGTATAAACGTTTAAACGTTTGCTTACTAACTAAATTAACAAGCATGGTGTCATGCTTGCACAAACAAACATGAACACGTCTTACTCAATGACCATGGAAACTCTTTATCAAAACGCTGGAGTGAGGTAGTTCGGTAGCACAAGCAAGCGAATTAACCTTTGTGCAGTTTCTTGCTTCAATGCGAACTAAGTGATGAGAACACAGCACGCTGCGCCTAGATGTGTAGACTTGTCCCCGTCACAAGATCGCTTTCAAGATAGGGGCCACGTGCCCACACGGTACGCAGCAGCCGCTGGAGTAGAATGCCTCTGCTGTTTTCGCCAGTCCCGCATGCAAGTTTCAGGAATGCTGCACGCCCGTGATTCGGTAACGATTTCCGTCCGTCTCTGCACACATGATCACGTGCACACATGATCACTTTCCTTTTAATTGCGGCATCGTGATGAACTCGGCGTGGGTTCGCAGTCGGCACTTCCATGATTAAGCAAACGCAGAAAACAGGAAGACAGACGCTGAACTAACCTAAGCACACGTACCATGTACTACAGCACATAGAGGAAGCTACAGCAGCTATGCTCGAAGTGCGTATGAGGTGGCCATTTTGAAATGCCGATGGCGATATGGTAACGCAGATTTATGATGGTACTCAATTCTAAGGCGCCCGCCATTTTAGGACCCGTTTTATCGAGAAAGGAGTGCGTGTTAGATTCGAGTAAATATGGTAAGTTACTGTTAGTTAGCAAGGTTCTTGTTTAGTAATGTGATTAGCCTCACTGTTCTTTGCACAAAATTGGGAAGCATAATTTAAGTTAAATTTATTTAATAAAATTTTTTGTATTCAGTATTCCATTTTATATCCGGCTTTTTTTTTTCTTGATTCAATTTGAAATCTACTGTTCGGTATTCGCGCACCCCTAGTTTTACCCTAGTTACCCTTGTTTGTACCAGTACACCTCATTGGTGGTTAAGCGTGTGATTACATGCACAGGCTAGACTGGTGAGCATACTAGTGGCAAAGTTGGGTCCATGTGTGCCCCTCCCAGTGTCTAAAATATAGGTTGGCGGCTGTATTTAGCAACCGCAACATGAACATGAAACGTTTGGCCTACCTGTTGAAACGGTACATCCTAGATGTGCCTGCACATTTTAAACTGCAGTTTGCCTTGGTAGGACTGCAGCCAACTGACCAACACGGTGATATCGTGTGGTCGCACCAAGCACATTATTGTGTATGAGTGATGGTACAAAAGTGTGTATTTAATTTATTGTTGTTCCGTGCCGTGTACCTGCACGACAAGCCACCAGTTGGCTCATAAAATCCACAGGAAATGCTTTGCTAGCACTTTGAAGGCATCATGCTTGCATTTCATTCACATGGAGGACATGATCACAAATTTGGCATCTCGCTGCTGTGTATGCTTATAACAAGGGGTGGTAAAATGCCGTCATTTTTGTTTGTTTTCCTCCCTCACCCTCACGTTGAAAAATTTGATCCCCTTCCCTTATCCTCACACTAAACATGCTGCCATCCTTCTCTTACCTTCCGTTTTCTACAATTTGAAATCGTGAAATTCCAGGGATGTGCGAATACTAGAAAAGTTGAAATATTATCGAATATCATATTTTTAATATTTGTATTCAATTTGAAAAATCGATATATGAATATGTTCGAATATTTAGTTGGATACAGATGTTTGAATCAAATCAAATATATTGCTGGCTGTGCGGGAGCAAACACTGTTCTTGACATTTGTTTCTATGTAATCTAAGAATAACGAGCCGGTTTTTAAAATTTTGTTATAATTTCGTGCTGCTAACAAAATTTCGCCATAGAGCACACTTAGCCACTAAACGTGCAAACATTGCGGGAAAACCAGCCTTTCAGTGGCAAGGGGCACGGGTTTGCAGACAGCGAAGGTACACTTCTTCTTTTTCTTTTTAACATGATAATCTTAAGGGCCCCGTCGCCCAGAAAGTCTGGGGTTGGCGTCGAACGTCGTTTCAGCAAAAAAATGTTTTAAAACCGCCCATACCCAGGCCCTCCATGTGGCGCATGCTGCTGCTGCTGAACTAGTTGAATTTCTCAAGCTAAAATACATGGAAAAATCGTTAACTACGACTTACAAACAACCCACAGGCATGATAGCTCTCGGATTGTTATCTGACTGTACAAGAAAACATAATTTTGTTATGCCAATACTCAAAGAAACCCCCTTTCCTACGTTTCACCATTCATAGACCAGCCACGACGTCCGCCATTTGTGTGTGCCGGCACCTGAGGGTCTTGTGGGCCACGGAGCAGCGCAGCTGGTTCCAGCACTGTGTTGTCGTTTTATTCCTTCTGTTGTCCTTGTCCTGGGTGCGCTGTTACAACCCTTACCATGAATCCCAACCAACTGGCCCAACTTGCCGTTCAGATCCTTGCAATACTTCTAGATGGCACTCGCCTCCGCCGCATCGCGGGCAACACAAGAGGCCACGTTTGTACCAGGAAGCCCTCCTTCGTGCATAGCATTTGCGGCCAGCGTTTCCTGGTAGTTACATATGCTCCAGTTGCCAGGAAGCATGAGAAGCAGTCAGGGATCTTTGAATGCTATCGTGTTCCACTCTTAAAGGTGAAGCTTAAACGTCCTCCATTTTTTTTCTTTCTTTTCTTTCTTGCAGCACCAACCCCAATTTTGAGCTTATTGCTTGACAGCAATTGCGATGAGTGACAACTGGCAACGGGTCAAACACCTCTGAGTTTACAGACATTTGATGCGGTATAACAAGGCATAGGCTGGTAAGGACAGCTAGTGGGAATTACTAAATTTTCCAGTTTAACATGAGCTAAATATGCAATGTTCATGTATAACGGCTTACTAGTCTAGTTTTTTTTTACATCTACAATGCAATTGCAATCTTCTAACATAACAAATTAACTCAACTTGCTAATAAATGCATGTGCATAGCATTATTTGACATTCAATTCTATATTCGAAGCTAAGTATTCAATTCGTATTCGAAAATTTTGATATTCGCACACCCCTACAAAATTCCAAAGAAATGCAGAAGTCAAAGGGAGAGTCGTATGTAGCACTTTAACATTCCGCTAAACTGATGTGGGGATTACGCTTACGCAAAGGAAAGTGAGTATGTATTTACAGAATATATGCGGGGATATCAAACGGTCCAGCTGATTGGCAGCTCATGCAGTGCTTCTTCACAACCTTACCTTTCTCGCTGCACAGTTGTCGCATTCATGGACAAGTGCCGTGTAGCAACATTAGGAGGTTTCATTTTTGTTTTCATGGTGGTAAATCATCTGACGGCAATGTTGAATTTGTAGAAATACGAAGTGCCATCTTAACGTGTTATCAAGGCTGAATGTTCTTGAGTGCATGCCAACCGTGGTGGCTCAGAAACTAATGTTGTTTTTGTCAAGCATGAGGTCACGTCTTCCATTTATGCCACGGCGGTTGCACATCGGCAGTGGGAAAAGTAAAAAACTTTAGTAGTAGTTACTACACTTTGCTGGTAGTTAAGTAAGCTTACATAACAGCACTGAAAAGCCAAAGCAAACAGCTTTCCAGTAATAAGCGTGCTTGTTAACAGCATCAAGCTAGCCATAATTTTTTTTACAGTGCATGCCTATGGATGGTGAACTAGATGGACCGTGAATGTATGTGCTGAGTGCTGTCATGTTTCTAATAAAATGGCAGCGGTGTTTTTCGTGACGGATTTTTGAGGCTGGTTGCAGAGAGAATTTGTGAGAATTCTTGAATATATACTGTGCAACTGCAAGTTAATCTATTCAACTATTCTGCTGTGCTTATTTTTGAGAGCCAGTGCAAGAGCTTAGCATTGTGGAAGCTGAATGTTTACTGTAAATAAAGTCGCTTGACTGTCGTTGCGATGCGCGAGCTTAAGAGCTTACGCACCTGTCACCACATTTATTGATTATAGGTAGGCCTCTGAAATTAGGTGGGCCTTTTTCATTTTTTATTTGTCCAGATTACGCATGCGCACTCAAAAATAGGCTTGCAACTGCAAGCTGCACAATGGGTGGCCAAACGTGATAGACTTGCATTCTTTAATGTGGAGGAATGTTCTTGCAACCTTTTGTTTATACATCTGCCCGTTTGGCCTACGTAACAAGATCCACATGACAGGGGAATCTCGTACACATTGTTGCGGCACGCCACAAATATTGGCCTATGCTTTGCCTTGCATGAATTGTGCACAACCTAATTTGACATTTGTGCGCATGATTGCATAGCCTGGCACAGACTGAATAGTTTCTTCGGACAAGAAAAGAACTCCAGCACCATAACGGTTTGTGACATGTTTGAGGCCATGTGCCAGCCTATGCACATAAGAATCCATCAGGATAAGTCAACTGTATAATGAAGTAAATCCAAAATTCAGATTTTCGCCCCACCAATATCAGCATGTGCGCTTATAACGAATGTTGGACATAACGTAAGTATTATTGTGTTCGATATAACTTCATTACAAGGAGGTTGAACTGTATGAATATTCAAGAAATATTACCACGAAATATTGAATCAAATATAGAATATTTTACGATTTCTAAAGCATCATGAAGCAAGTTTGCACAGAGTCAATTAGGGTAAAAAATGAACTCAGGCTAATGCACATTGGCACATGCATGTAATACTGTCCACAGTTAGATGCTTAGACAACTAAGCAGCTTGTAAATGACAAACAACTGATTTCGATTATGTACCTGGGGTGCTGTGCCAATCGCAATAGTGAAACAAGAGCAGAGAAGTGTGATGCTACAGCACCACACATTGTTTTAAGAAGATTGAAACGTGGTGAGACTAGCCAAATAATAAATTTTAGCAAATTCGTAAATAAGCTTGCTTTTAGCAAGCCATTCTTACTGAATGAGTGCACATTGTTGACTAGATATTATCTGCCCCATGTGTTTGCTCAAGAAATGGTGCCCCTGTGCAACAACTACAGCTGTCCTGCAGCAGAATAACTTGTAATAGGCCTCGCATACATTGTTCTGCCTCCCTTGAGGCTTCAATAAGTGTTTTGTCCTGTATATATTAGAAAAAAAAGGAATGAATTAGAAACCCAGTAAACGGTAATCGCTTAAATTAAATGCAGTTGCCGCTTAAACAGAGCAACAGCCTTGTGGTCGATTGGTTTTGTGTTAAGGCAATGAAAGAAGAAAAGTTTGTTAAATGGAACCATTTCCAAGTTTGGGTAAATGGAACTAAACATATTGGCAAAAATAATACTGTACTGCATATCTAGCTCAGCGGCATTGCAATAAGGATGGCTGTGTATGCAATTTCATGTTTTCTCCCCAATTCTCTATGTTATCGCCAAGGTGGTTTTTTGCTGGCTTTTGTTGATGCCATGGCTAGTAAGGCTTTCTCCTGATTGTGGTTTGCTGTGGTTTCTGTGTTGGCAGTGTTGATTAACTGTAAGTTTACTTAGCATTTCTTGTGGTGGCACAGAAACAGCCCACAAAATACGCTCACGCTAGAGATGAAGATCAAAGTTGTCTATGACTTTGAGAATGGTTGCTTCACTACAAAGACAGAGAGAATAAACTTTTATTTTGATCAAGTGCAGTCTGTACCCTAGGCAGGTGGTCTCTTTATTCCAGGTAGCCGTTGGCCATGGCCATTGCCCATGCCCGTTCGATGAGGCTGGGCTGTCTTTTCCAGTCCGTGTCTGATAGCTCGGCCCTCCCACTCCTCTATGTAGGATTTTTTTTTTTTACTCAATGACTTTTGTTTTTATTTTTGCAATTATGTATTATGCTGCTAGCTCTAGTTGACAGCTGCATGTAAGTAGAAGCTTTGTAAAAAGAAGCTTTGTAGTGAAATCTACTACACCTAATGTCTGCTTTGGCAATTAATTAGCTGCTCCTTTCAAAAGTGCGTCTTGTGTACCCTTGAGATCCATCTCACAGTAAATAGAACTCCTCATAAACAAAACTTATTTACGTGGTCCCATGAGGATATGTTTAATGAAAGTCTGCTGTATTCAACATCTTTGAGTGGTGAATTCTCGAATCGAATATGAATCAAATAGCATGGACAGTTGAATTTGTATTTAAGATGTCAAATATTTGCACGCTTCCACTTATAACAGACACTGGAGGTATTCTCATATGAGATGTGACATAGTTATCAGGAGATTCGAAGGTATCTGATAATTCATTACACTCATGTTCATTATGTTGTGGTTTGACTGCATTATTCTCCTTCATCCAGTCAGGAACGTACGATCTTGCAATATAAAAAACTTGCTCTATTCTGTGGCTTTTGAAATAAACCTATACTTCTTTTCTCGGGCAACACTTGTGCTGACGTTACAACAAAGAACCCCAGGTGATCAAGTTAATCTGGAGCCTCCGCTGTGGTGTCTCTAATAGCCATGGCATTGTTTTGTAACATTAAACTACATAAATCAGTTAATCAACAAGTTACTCAACCAACCAATCAACTGGGAAATGTTAGTGGGTATTTCTGTGTGCTGTTTCACGCAAAGTCATGATAAGGTCTTTCTGCTCTCTTTGTCGCAGCACATGGCTGGATTTGAGCTGTACGCAGCTTTTGAGCCATTGGTGAACAAGGACACAGCAGTGCGTGCCATGAGCAAGCTGCTCCACTGGATCAAGCAGGAGGAGGAACGGCTGTTCATCATGAGTTACGCCACCCTATGAACGTCGCGTGGACAGTGTCCAAAGATCTCGAGGCAGCTACTGCTGCTCACTGCTCGTGGCCAGTGTCTTCAGCTCGGCACTGCTTCGTAGGAACAGCTCAGTCAGCATTTGTCAGCTAGTCACCGTACACATTGCTTGTGATCATTCCCGTACAAAAACACATTCAAGGACACAGAAGCTGACGGTTGTCTACAGTCAGGCTCACCTGCATTTGTGCACTGACAAGGTTGGTGCAAGCCGTGCTAGATACCACAGCCAAGCTGGATCTTGTGTGGTGTTGTTTGGGAGAGTGCAGTGTCAGCAGTGCGTAAAACGCCGAGCACAAAACAAACAAGACTGATCGAAGAGCTTCAGTCCCTTTTGTGTCTGCCAGCAGAGGTCTCGTCTGCAGTTGCAACGTGCAGGAAAGCAGTGGTGCACAGGGTGGAGGACTTGAACTGACATTCCTGACGATTTCCAGTTGTGAAAAGTTCTGTGTTGCAATAGGGAGCCGAGTTTACTGACTGCAGTTATGTTGTTGCCACTGCCAGCAACTCTCTTCTGTGGTGAGCTGTGTTCTCAATGACGAGTGCAAAAAAAAAGTGAACTGATTAAAAATGAACTCTTTACCGCAGTATTGCATCTATTTCCGCTGCAAGGTAATCCATGATGGGAACGTCACCACTTCTTTAATACAACATTTACAGATGCTAAGTGCAGTGCACTTGCCAAGTAATGCTAAGTGGTTGTCCTCGAGTGTTAGTTCTGATCAGCAGACCAATCTTACATGATCTGTTCTTACTATTTAGTTTTGCTCGTATAGCTAGTGCTGCACTGCTTGTGATGCGAAAGTGACGAAAGAATTAATGAATTTTTCCCCATACTACTTGCACTCCTAATTACAACAGCCAGGAAAAAAAATGTGTGTGTAACACGGGGAAATAACCGCATTATAACAGTGCTCAAGCCTTTGCAGAAACAGTCTCCATTCACGAATTCATTACCTATCCAGGTCGTTACCTTCGGCCAGTAGCTCTGTCTGCCCCCCTCTTCGACGATGCTGATAATCTTCAGCTTCTGTTGCACTGTAAAGGATGACCGTTGAACACAGCTCATCGTAATCTGAGTTCACCAGAGCACCTGCACTATCGCTACTGATGCACGCATTTCGCTAACTACTAAACACAATATAGCAACCTGTAAAAAGGAGGATAATAAGCAACCATAAATATGGGAACTGCAATATGCAAGGGTGGGGAGAGGGTGAGGTTCCCGTGGAGATAGCGAAACTTTGAAGGGTGGAGAACCTTGCCTCAAGATGTAGCTTCACAGCAGCACGTGCTGGGCTGCCGTGATGCAACACTTTTGAGGCGAAATTCGCATATAACCCGCACCCCGACTTTACTGTTCAATTTTAAAAATTCTCGGTATAGGTTATACATGCATAAATACGGTAGATATGCATAGCTGGGATGTTGACTTGTGCTTCCAGTTCTTCACTATGTGGAAATCCTGGGACCAGTTTCTGGGATGACGTCTTACAGCTTATAACATTGTATCCTAATATAAAACGCAGAGCACAGATGCTTTTGTTGTTATCAAGCCACGTAAAGCTTACTGTGAAGCACAACTGTTTCATTTAAAGATTACGAGTTTGGTGCAGCTGTAACAAGTAGCATCTCTTGTTTTCATAAGCTGGTACTGTGTTGCTTGAATGAACTTAGAATAAATTTTTTTCCCAATAAAAAAAAAGAAAATTTGCCAGAACATATGCACAAGCTACAGCATGCTTGTTACATTTCAGTAGTTCCTGTGTTGCACACTGCTTAGCATGCCACTGTATTTAAGCACACATCTCTTTCGTGCAAGAGCAAATCTGCCACATCGGGCCTAACCTTTGTTTCACAGCCATTGAGTTGAGTGAACAAAATCCTCCTAGCCCCTGTAACATCACTGCCAATTGCTGATGCTGCTGCTTGGGTGTATGCCATCACTGGACCACAGAACCACTGTCGACATTACCAAAACCTAACGAGACACAGCTGACAGCAGGCTGAAAATTGGCACCTCCAGCCAAACATGAAATCTCCTCTATGGGAGTTCGGCCGGGAATCAAGCAGTACAAGGGCTCAAGAAAATAAATAAAAGGTTATAGTAACTGGAAGTTGTGAAATTAAAGATGAACTGATGCAGATATGAAGAAATATTGCAGTAAATATAAATGAGAAAACTAAGAAAAGGAAGAAATTTAGCTTGCAATTCTTCTTGTCTAACACAGAAAAAATACAGATAGCATCACAAATGTTTCCGACTAAAACCCAGATCGATATTTCCAAAGGAAAGGACCACTGGAAGTATCATTTTTGAGCCTTGATTTCAAATCACGTTCTTCCAAAACTCCTTTCCTTTGAACAGTAATACAGCAACATGCTAAGAACAAATGATGTAGAGATCACTCTCATTGCAGAAATGATTAAAATGTGGCTTGGTTGGCCTATGCCACCAAAACTGGTTCCTTGTTGGCTCATACCCACTATGTCCACGACTCATGTGGATAAAGCTAAATGTACATAGAAATTAAATTTCACTTGCAAATTTGTGAAAACTGACAAATTCAATGCAACAGTTGCAAGAAAATAAATCTCGTAGCTTGAATGAAAATATTGACGCGATGTAAGCTGCCCACTACGAGTCCCAATCGCCAGAAGTGAGTTCCCCACTACAGGCACCGATTGCCGGAGAGATGATGACGAAGGGCGCAGTTGTGCCCCGGGGTTTTTTGCGTGTCGGCCATCATTAAAAGAATGCTGTTCTGTTTCGGCGAGGCCGTCTTAGTTACCTTCGTGACGATATACTAAAATAATAACTTTTTTTCCTTATTCATACATTTCCCTGCTTAGCCCAAAGCCGTTACAGCAGGGGCATTACAAACTTGAAAAAAAAGAAAAAAAAAACTTCATTCTCGTTGCACACTTGGTGAGACGTCAGTCGAATGAAATCCACGGGGCGATAGTTTTTACATGAAAGGTATTTGCTTACAGGTTCGTCCTGGCCTGGCATTCCCAAATTTTGTACTGCTGGTCAGTCTGTCCAGATAATATAGTTTGGCTGCTTTAAGTAACTTTTGCTATCCATTCCAGTTTTGTTAATAAATATTTGGTACAAAAGCTTTGACAGCATATCTTTTTTTTTTTTTTGGCGAGGCAAAAGCAATTCCCAAGTAAACCCCCTTTTTTTTTTCATTTCAGTGTAACTATAGTTCCTACTGTACCTACTCAAGACGAACCCGATTGCTCTGTTCTGATTTTTTTTTTAGTTTATTGATCAGACACGTTTGAGACGGGCCCCAAAGAGTACAGGCACATTCCAAGATTGGTCTTATACTTGTTAGGTATGCTGTACTTTTGAGGTTGGAATTTGAACATATTAAATTTCTTCAAATATAATTGAGTGCTACTGCGGCTTTGGCAGCCACGTGGTTGACATGTGCATTTCAAGAGCAGTCGCTCGAAAGCAGCACACCCAAATATATATTCGGGAATTTCTTATCTAAAGTATTTGTTTGTTATTGGTAACTTGCATAATGATAAAGGAAGCAAATTTTACTAGGCAGTCAATTGGAATCAGTGATAAATTTGTGTGCAGTGGTGCATACACCCCTGTGACTGCAACAGAGAGTCAAGGTGAGATCGAAGAAAGTTCCATGTCTAGGGCAGACCCAGTTTACGCACAGCAGGATTAATTGGAGATTAGTGGTGGAGGGCCTTTGGGCTGCAGCAAACATAATTAGTCTGGCGACGACGACAGCACTCATTATCTTGACTAAACACATTGCATTCCACCTTGCCTACTGGAGTGCAACTTTGCGGCTGCTAAGAGAGGCACAAGAACGTATGTACACATTACGTGAGCTTGTAGTCATTTGATGCATCTTACTTTCGCTGCACGGGGAAGTTGAGAGGTGCATACAAACGATAGAGCAGATACCATAAAAGTGCACTGCCCCCGACCAGGACGTTCCGGCATGGTTGAATTAAGCAAAATTTTGATTCAAATTGGCGTCTCATTAGTGGGAATCACTTGCATTCCTATACCATATTGTGTTATCAGCAAGTGTTATGTTACAGATGCTCTCATGCCATGTCCGTGTGAAGCTTCACTGCCGCTTGTTTCACTAGGTGACCATAATTTGTACCACAGAAAACACTTGTCCTATGTGAGTTATCAAGTGCACGGGGAGTGATTTGTATGAAAATGCCTCTACTTTTCGGGTTTCCGGGGAATTGATTTGGTTCACGTAAGCTATGCATAGCACATGCCCTGATGAAATCAGTGAGCAGTGTGCACGTAATAATGCCCTTCAGTAATCTGCAAACAGAAAACTGTTCCTTGATGTCACCAACAAATTTAATCTGCCTTGATGCCAGTGCTTTGCCCCGTTTTACAGAATTAAACTGGCATCATGGAATGCAAACACACTTCAATCTCTGGCTATCAGTGTACTCCTCTGCACTGTGCCCACAAGATTCTGCCACACGAGGATCGGCAAATGCCACTAGATGGCGTGCACAGTGGTAGGGAGAATGTACAGCTAACAATTATGCACTTTTTCATAGCAGCATGGTGGCTCTGGTGTGGCATAGCTAACCTGACGTGCACAGTGACTCATTGACAAGAGCATCTCGGATCACTTTGTTTTACAGAAAAGGGATGCACTCGACTGGCAAGACCTCCACCAGCACAGGTGCTTGTGTCAACCGCACCTCGTACTGAAATGCTGCTACGGCAGTGGGCCTCAGGAAGTGGTCCCTTGTACCTGGAAATGAACGTTCCGTAAATTTCAGTGCATTATATGCCTCACACTTTGTCCGTGCCTCCAAGTTCTAAGCGAAACAGAACGACGCAAACCGTCCTGAAACTGCTCTCTCATATATGTGAACAGACCATGTTCAAGCCAGGCTTTTTACTAATATGCATTGGGGAGTGAATGTCGCTGGAGAGGCTCCACGTGTGTGCTATGCCTGATCACCGTCCCTCCATTCTCAAATAAAAGCATCGTTTACAGACACAGAGGGAAGGTACCCGAATGACTCGGCAGTAACCAACAAACATGCCATTGTTGGGCATGCATAGGTAAGGGCAGCAACGGGTGGTGCGGGCACTGCATTAACTTAGAACTGTTGTGGTGACTGCTAAACTTGACAAAAGACGTGCACTGCGACTTGTCACCAATACAACGTGAACACTCGATGCAAATGTAAAATATACCCACACTGACGACACACTGCGGAAGGGCGCTTCACGTCTGTAAAATGGAGCATTCCCGACACAGCACCACCCTACCATCTGCCCACAGTGTTAAAGGTGATGTAGTGACTAAGGAAGATAAACACGCATGCACTGAGTAAAGTGTTGATGATTGGCTGGCCTATGAGAAGCGTGCATAAACTCGCACGCCCATGCTACGAGAGGACAGATGAGTAGTGATGATCGACTGGCAAAATTTTCTAGAGCTGGGTCAGTTAGTTCTACATGACTGAAGGGTAAAAACCAGTGAAAAACGCAATATACACTAGCAAGAATATGTCCAGCCTCGTCCCATCGTCTTCTTGCTTTGTGTACGTACAGTGTGTTTTGTGTTGGTTTTCTCCCTTCAATGCTAGGAGAGGGAAATTAGTTGTGGTGAATGGCTGGGCTTGGAGAAGCAGGCGTAAACTCAGATGTACGTCCTATGAGGGCCCAGGTTAGCAGTGCATGATTCGCTGGCCTTGGAGAAGTAGACACAAACTCTCTTTTACATGCTATTGAGAGGATAGGCAGCTTTGATTAGCTGGTACAAATGTACATGATACCTTTGAGACATGCTTGCTGCTGCATTCATCTCTTAGTGACTAGAGTTGCACTGAGATACTTTTCATTCTAATCATTTAATTATAGCAAAGGCAGTAAGTGAAATTGTATATACAAAGACCAATTACAATGCATAAATACAAAGGACAAGCAGTACTGCAGTAGGCTGGATGGCAGGTGCACCATGAACCAGCAGCTGGCACGTCACTTCATTGAAACTCCAGCACAGTGTCGCCTATACCATATCCATACCCGGCAGAATTTGCTGGTGAAGTGCTGAAAGACACTGCCAGCGAGGCCTTCAATTTAGGTACCTGGGATCTGTCATAATTAACATTCTCCGATAAATTATTTGCCATTACTTTACCATGCCTGCGGGTACTGTATGTGGCGACGTCTACCTCAATATTGTTCTCTGTCATCATTTTTGATGGTAAGCAAAGTTAGCTGAAAGAAAAAAAATATAATCTTCTATTCCAGAATTTTGATCTCTGACTCTACTATAAACTTTTCCTTTTACTGTCCCTTGGTGTCATCCTGAGACAATTTACAAATGAATATGCCTCGTGAACTCACCGGCTACAATTTGTAAACTGCAATATTTGCTGTAAAGTGATTGGCTAAAGATTATTGGCTGAAACTTCACCGATTTATTTACTTATTTATTTGTACTGTCGATCCCATCAGGGATCATAACAGTAAGGGCATGTACATCATTATCTTACAGTATAGCAATAATAATTAGCACAATATTTATATCACACACAATACATAGGCAATTAGAAAAGGCAAACAATATAGTAGGCAGAAATAACAAAGTAAGACATCATAATAACGTTATGGAAAGCAAGAGATAATCAAAATGGTACACAATTGGCAAGTGTGAATGAAATGGAAGGCATTAATCACCAGATAATACTACCATATTTTACTACCTGTATCTGGCTTAAGTATTATTCAAGTATTCTTTTTGAATCACCTAATAAACAGCTTGCTTACGATTTTGTAGACTATTGCTCACTAATGCCAACTGCACTAGATTTGTACATAACTTCGACTTTCTAGTACCTAAATGTAATGACGACTAGGCCAAACGACATCCTTGTTTTCAGCAATAAAAATATAGAATCACCTACCGCATTCACTTGAATTAACATAATCTTTTAATGTATTCAAACATTAATTAAAATGTTTTATTTTGTGTAAATAGTTTCATGCCTTGTAACCTGTTATTCTGTATAGTTATGCTTTTTGATAAATGTACTTTGTTTATTTCCTCTTACCAATGCATTGCATTTCGCGCATTCATTTGTTTTCCTTGCACTTGTTTAATTTTGCTGCTTTAACTCATGTCTTGTATGATTTTTTATATTTTAGAACCGAGGGTCCTGTTGCAGTCATTCACTTTGGGACCCTCGTCTGCATACTATCTGTTACATAATCATTGTTTTTGAATAGATAACAAAATGAAACTGAAACATGGCAGCAAAAAATAATGAAACAGGCTGACAATTTGCAATGATGGTAGGCAATAATTACAAAATAAGACAAGGCAATAGACTTACGAATAAGCAAGAGGTTAATGCAATTAATCAATTATGCATTTTTATTTTTGATGCAAGTGATGTCTGGGCCTTTGAGTAACCCAGGTCAAGGGGTAGAATTGTGTTATCTGCTGAAAGCTATTTAAAAAAATTCTATCAAGTTAAGAAAGAAAAAGAATGCCTGGCATACAAGTGCTCAAACAAGCACATGCGCCCCATAATTGTGGCCAGTTTCTGCCAAGGAAATCATGAGAACTGCAGACTTGAGAAGTAGGGTAGCCGATTGGGAAGTAGGACACAGCCCTCAGTAATGTTGCTATGAACTTGGCAGACTACTGCTGCTCGGAATTCGGAGTTAAAGTTTAAGATTATTTGTTTTAGAACTTTCGAAGCGGCCAACATTTAATAGCCTCATAGTTCACTTTTCTAAGAAATTACACTTAGGTTGGGGAGTTCTGGAACGTGTCAGCTTTGCTCAGTGAGTAAATAACCCATCTTGCAAGTGTTGCATCACATTAGTAGCAGTTTTGAAAGAATGAAAACTGCTCATTCACTCCAGGCCAGCTATGTGCAGTGCATTTAGGTGGCAAATACTTGAGCAAGTTTTATGCAGGCTATACATATTTTTATAGCAAAGCTGTTATTGTGAACCACTCGAAAATGTAAACTCTGAAAGTGCTACATTTGACACTGCAATCTACGTGAACAGTGAAGCTATGGTGAGCTGGAAATTGTGTAGGATAGAGCGGAAGTCGTGGTGACCAGGTTGGTGAGCGGGCAAAGTTAACAAGTGTGCAGGCTAATTAGGAGCACTGTGGGGAATTTGCTAGAGTTATTCGTTGATTGCTTCCCGAGCCACTTCAATGTTTCAATGAATGCTGGGGTTTTATGTACCAGAGCCATGATTTGATTAAGGCATGCCATAGTGGGGAACTCCGAACGAATTTTGACAACTGGGGATCTTTAACGTGCTCCCAAAGCAAAGGACACAAGCGCTTTTGCATTTTCGGCCCCGTCGAAATGCGGCCACCACGACCAGGACTTGATCTCGCAACCACATGCGTAGCAGTGTGACACCATAGCCTCTAAGCCACTGCGGCGGGTCATTTCAATGTTTCAAAGAAGTACCATGGGAGAATCGCTTGGTGCATTGGGTTAAAGTTAAACAGGAAACATTGGGTTAAACAGGAATGGTGTTTGCACTTAGGAGAACATGCTGGCAAAACTTTTCATGTTGCACGGTAATTTGTCAAAATTATGCTGGGGTGTCCCTCAAGGTTTTCTTGGAGACTGGGATGTCGGCTGTAAGAGAACTGGTGGGTATGTAAAGCTGAATATTTGTAGGAGTGGCGTATGTACTTCGAAGGATGTGCTGATAAAATTTCGAAGTCATGAGTAAATCAGGAGACACAATAAATGAAGAAAGTGCTGCAGCAATCGCAGCAATGCCTTCACAAGTGATGAAATGACTGGAGTATGATGCTACTACATCTGAGCATGCTGAGCTGCTTTGCATGCTGCTATTCCTTGTCATTAGCTTGCAGATGTCTGGAATGCTTGTGTAGCCTTTGCTGTAAATTGACTGCCGTGGTCAAAGTAGTCGAATTAGGGATGTTTTTGGATTTCTTGTTTGACCACTGTTGAAAGCTTCAAAAGTCTCCACGTTCCTGTGAACTTCTATTTTGTTTGGAAAGTGTCTGTTGGTTAGCTGTGATGCTTGTATTACAAGAATGTACACATACTTCCATTAACAACCTGCAACTGAATGGTGCAAGATCATACAGGTAAAGTCACGAAGGCTGGCATAGTGCTGTGTTGATGGCTAAAGGCATGCAAAAGATAGGTCTGTTTTGACCAGCACAGCATATTGCTCGAAAACTCTTTTTACAGTTTTTCTTTTCGCAGACAAAATTCTGTTATTCGCACATAAATGTGAAGTGCACAAAAGCTTGAATTACTCACCTGCCACAGTGACTCAGTGGGTACAGCATTTTGCTGTCTTGAATAAGGTAGCGAGTTTAATTCCCAGCTGCCATGGCCACATTACAGTGGCAATGGAATGCCAAAACAGTGATTGCGTGCACATTCAATTGCTATTGGCATGACATATCTAACTTTTCATTTTTTAAGATGAAGCTTTCTTTGCAAACACTCCCAGACTTTTCTGACCATGGCTTGGCGCGGCTGCTATCTTGCCGAATAGCTTGCATGTGGCTTATTTCTTGTGAATTTTTACTGTTATTGTTTACTTGGTTTTTTTGTATGACTTTTCTTTTGTCTAACCCACTCCTGCAATAGCCCCATAATAGGGGCTGCAGTATGTACAAATAAATAAATAAATAAATAAATAAATAAATAAATAAATAAATAAATGTAGGACAGTGCCACAACATGTACTGTCCATCCAGGCAGCTGGTCTAGTTTTCTATGCAATTACTAAACATTGATTGCAAAATGTGAGTTGGATGTACATAATTTTCTTCCTTTAAATCGAGGTCCAAGCATTCTAAAGCCTAAAAAAAGATTGTGGCAAAACCAATCCCACGATGACTGCAGTTGGTAATGCATTTTAGCATTGAATCAATATAGTGACATTCGGCACCATCTAGCGCCACCACCGTAAAGCCTGCGTATGACCTTAGGAATACATGGCTCACCGGCGTATCCGAACACTGAGGAACACATCACACAACAACCGAACTCCTCTCTGGGCACGCTGCGCCATCTAGTGGTGCTGCCGAGAGGTCTGTGCATGGCCTCCAAGATGAGAAGCTTGGTGCGCCAGTGCCTGCAAACGCAGAGAATTGACCCTCGCTTGTCGCAATCACAGTGGCACACACTCAGTGACCCAAGTTGGCAAAATGATCACTGAAGAACGGAACATACCCAGTGCATTCGTGGTTGGCATGAAAGTCGTTTATTAAAAAGCCGTACATAACCAGTGCGCTTGCGACCCAGCCTGCCAATGCATTGGGTTGCTGTGCTTGAGGAACCCTTGTGACGTGGCTTCAATTTGGCCCAGAATCGGAGCAACTGAAGGGATAGTTCTTTTTTTGCCATTTTATAGTGGCACATTCCCAGTGGCACATACCCAATGACCCAAGTCGGCATGAAAGAGGTTCATTGAACAGCAGTACCTACCTAGTCCCCTATCTAGTGACCCATGTCGGCGTGCAAGAGGTGTGTTGAAGAGAGGCATGTGTGGTGGTATCCTGGGTTGGCTTCTGGTTTCGGTTTTGGGTTGTTTTATCTCTGCGAGGGGAAACAGAAGGCAACTTACAGCGCCAAACGCTGTAAGTTGCCTTCTGTTTCCCCTCGCAGAAATAAAAGAGCATTCTTTGTCTGGTCCCCGACTGAAGCAGTCCGGCTCTTTCTTGCGACGCTGCATGCCCCAGCCGTTTAGGCCTCGTGTCGTAAATCCTCCGGCCAGCCGCCCCGTCGAAGCTACAACAGCATGTATGTACACATTGCTGCATACCGAGGGACCCAAGTTGGTTCGATGGTTGGTTTCAAACCCTGGTACCTCAACACAGCAGCCTATGTGCTGCCCATCCGATCTTGAACTACCCAGTGACTCAGGTAGATGGCAAAACTGTCAGGTACAAACAGATAGAGTTAATAGTCCCCCAAAAGTGTGAAAAGTACTAAATGGGTAAAGAATGCTAATGGGTAGAAGACACTGGCAAGCATCAGGGCACCCTACATCACCAACTGTGATATGCCTTTGCAAAAACTGATTTCGCATTCAGTCCTCAGGAGGTGGCTGCACCACGAGTTCGCAAAGTGCTGGCACCCTATGCCCCTGTGATTGCTGTGCCTGCCGCACATGACCTCAGCTAGAAGAAACATGCAGAGCATTCTTGTTAGTTTTTTTATGAACCAACGTCATCGTACCTAGGCTTATTTCTACGCGATGAATGGCAGCAAATTTTGTTCCATTCTATGACAACACCGAAGACACCAGTTATGGCAATTCGCGACCAACCTTCGCATAAAATTCAAATCTTAAAGGTGTTCTCAAACCTCCACACTAGCCAAGTGTGATCCTTTTACATTTGAGGAGCATGTGGCAGTAGTTCTACAACTTTGGTAATATGGGTCGGTACTCTTTTAAAATAATCACAGGTGGTCAAAATTCATGCGAGACCTCGCAGTCTGTATTGACCATAGCGTGACATCATAAATGTGGAGCCAAAAGATATCCGAATTGGCACTCACCATCCTGTCATAGTCATGCTACTAAGCCTGAGCGTGCAAGATAAAATGCCCCCCGCAGCAGTCAGATTTTGATGAAGGTAAAATGTAAAGATGTCTGTATACCACGCATGGGGTGCACATTAAAGAATCCCTGACATTCAATGTTTCTCCGTGGTTTCCCATTACGGTGCGTCTCATGACTAATAATGTGGTTTTGGCACGTAATACTCCAGAATTAATGAATGTATCTGTTGGCTTTAGATGGTTCTGACAAGCAAAAATCGGGCCCCTCATTTCTCCTTCTCCTCAGTCACAAATGTAGATCCTTTGGCTGCATGAAAACTTCCATAAATTGCCCGCTTGAGTCTTCCGATGAATAGAATTCACCTATTCTTTGCAGATGCTGTCAAAGCCCATGAAGTCAGACGTAGCTAGTGTATAGGCATTCCAAAATAGTGTTACTAGCTACCTAGCTTTTGTTTCTAGCGTACGCAGCTTATGCCCATAGCAGGAATGACCCACTTGATATTGGAGAAGCATAACGTACATATATTGCCTTAATTTTTACCTATAGTCTCAGTTCAGCAACTGGAAGGGTTGACTGAACTCTTTCAGAAGGTTTTTGCATTAAAACCAGGCCTGGTGTACTGAAAAAACAAGTTTAGAAGATTGCGTGGTTTACAGTTGTGCTTGCATAGCACATGTCTGACATGTGTGCTACTGTCAGCCCACATGACCGCTGCAGCTTAAAAATGCATGTTTCCATGGAAGGAAGTTTATGACAAACAACTGGCAAACTGGTGGGCAGCTTCGTCTCTTTTTTTATAGCGCGGATTTTTAATGTTACCAACACACAGGTATTCCAAGGAATTACTACTGAGGCTCATATCTTGTTGGCAAATATTTTACTTCACATACGATATCTCTACAAACGTAGATAATTCGGGAGTAGTTTGGCGACTTGGAGCCAATGGTGTGATCACGACAAACTTTTGTAACACAGCACTAACTTTTCTACACACCACGCACAGTTTCATACCCGCACGACGCTCTCATTCTCGAAAAGTGGGAATAATCGGTAAATACAGCAGTTAGCTGGTATCGGCGAATGGCGTTCCTATTGATTTCCGTATAACGCATTCGTGACAGCGACAAACACGACTTCACCGACCGTCAATTTCACTTATTGGCTCCACAAGGTGAGGGGTGAAGATGAGGAACTTCATTGCAGATAATGGTGATGCCGGATGGCGTTATCTTTTATTCTTTGCGGTGAATCCTCGAACACTTGCACGTGTGGCAGCTGTACTTTCACCGCTGTCACTCGTATCACAATGCAGTACTTAGTACGGGCGGTTGTTCATCCAGTCTGTTTGCGCTTTGCCATGGCTTTGCAAACCAGCCTATGCTGCAGCCGTCGGCGTCGCCTCCGCAGCGAAGCAGCATGAGCGGCCATGGTCAAGTTGTTCAGTAGCCGAAATTCAATGTCCCGAACGTGATGTCTGGCGGCTTCTACTTCCAACTCGAGCATCATCAGTTCGGCACGATGCTTCGCTTGTAAAGCCAAAGAAACTGCGACTAGCAACAGCACCTCGCCAGAATTGTCTGGCAGGCGTACCACCGGCAATACAGGCGCTGCTACGCCTGCTTTCGAACCGTCCGGCGCCATTTTTTTGTTGTTGTTGTTGTTTTGATTGGATGGATGGGTGGCGGCTATACCCTTTGTATGGATGGATGGATGTTATGAGCGTCCCCTTTGGAACGGGGCGGTGGCTTGCGCCACCAAGCACGGGCGGCGGCTGGCGCCACCTAGCCTTTTGCTCCCTCTTCTATTTTATTATTATTCTTTTTTTCCTTTCTTTATATCCTTTTTTCCTTAACCTAGTTTTCACTCCCCTCCTCCCCCCAACATAACTATCTAAAACAGTAGAGGAAACATTATCTCCCCGATTTATGGTATTATCTATATCTTGACTTCCTCCACCAATCCTCTAGCCGCCCCTTCGTTACTGCCACTCTTTTCTCGTCTATTTGCCCTCGTTCCCCGGGAAAACCTAATGCCTCTTCCATATCTGCCACTGTTCCCTCTGCCAGGGTCGGGCGAAGGTCTGTGCATCTCAGCATTATATTCTTTATTCTATGACTATGACTATGACTATGACTTCTATGGCTCAGTGGTCTCCATTTCGGCTCCGCAAGCTGTGCACACTTGCAGAAGTCGGAGCGCCACCTAGCACGAAAAACGGGAAGCTTGCGCCTCGCCGCTTGGTTGGAAAACATCCCGGCTCCAGCCTTGCTTTGGTACGGCGGCATCAAGTGGCGACGTTGTGTTTGCAGAGCTTCTTTCGCGTTTTGTGAAAGCGTCGACGTTCTTTGGTAGTCGCCATATATGACCTGCCTCAAATATGATTGAAGAGGACTTCATTCTCTTGCCGTTTTTGCAAATGGGACGGACAGCTGACTTCTCAGAGCGCTGGATAACGAGCGACAATGCGTGGGGTTATCTTCATGCCAACACTTCGTCCGTTTGTCAGGCACACCGCTGATGGGCTAAAAAAAAAGAGGGTTAAGTTAAGCACATAAAACTTAACGTAAACACCGTGGACCTTCCACTTGGCCTCATAGGAGCTACGTACACACCATCCATGAAGTCGGGCATCTACGTGGTTACAGCATGGTTCACAAAAGCCATTGGCGACATTGCCGGAGAGCACTGTGAATGTGTGGCCGGATGAGTGCTTTATGCCTGTCGCATTCCCCGAACTCTTAGTTGTAGCATGGAACAACAGATGTACACGTTCTAGCTTGCAAATTTGATATTCATCTCGTGCTGTTTCGCCAAACTGCTGTGTTGCATGCTTGTGGTTTACGAAGCCGTATCCCAAATTTCGCATGCGGTACATGTACGCGGTAGGTTATTCAGTTTGTTTTTGCGAGCGCTAAGGCCTCAAAGCTTACGCCAACCTATTTTATTATATGTTATATTAGCTTAAATATGGGCAGCGCGTGCGTCCGCAGGCCAGTACGCTCCCGCTTACTCGCGAGTACTCATCAAGGCAGATAGTTTGACGAATTGATTCGAAGTCATGGTGGAAGAGAGCGCAACACAACTGACATGTACGGAAAAAAAGAAGACGAGCGCAGACTCACAAATGACATGACGTACATAGACTGGCCGCATCTGTTTGTGCGCTGTTCTTCACAAATCGCTTAATCGTATTCGCATCTACTCAGGGTCACTCAGTGACGAGCGCGAAGGAAAACTGCATTCTTTATATTTTAAAGCCTCAGCGGGCCCTGCCAGCACGTCGCTGGCCTTCTGTTCAGCGTTGCAGAACTGGCAGGAGATGACAAGGGTATAGTGCCTTGAATATACTTCTAGAGTATAATTCTAGGCACTATAACAAGGGAATAGAAGTTGCCTGCATAAGCCACAGATCCTAGAATGCACTGTTAGCTGCAACGGCGTGCCGTCCGGGTTCGACCGCTTCACAGCTGCCGTCCGCAAACTTCTCCACATTAACCTTCGCGGGCGGAAATCTGAAGAAATTACTATTTCCATTTTCATAATAATAGCTCGTGCAGCCGAAAGCGACTCAGTTGGCCGGCATGTCACGCCCGAGCAGCGCAGTTTGCTTTCCAACCACGGAGACGGCGCTCACGAAGCGCCGCCCCGCGGCCGGTTTTTGCGCATGCGCAGTCGTACTTCTGCAAGTGGTCAATTTAGCCCTGTATGTTTTCGTTCTCAAAACCCCCGTCCTAGCTTCGAATAATAGTGAGCTGCCCCCCGAGTTATCAAATAAGAGCTAATCTCCTGTTTTTGTGACCTATACATTGATAGCGCTGGCTTTCCGAGCATTCTTTCTTCCCACATTTTTCTTTCCGTCTCCTTCACCTCCTTTCCCACACTAGAACCACGTTGGACCCCCTCCCTCGGCTGTACGTATCTATTCCTCAGCTTCCTCGTTCTGAGTGTCCACTTTGTGTTCAAACTTTTCATGTACAGATATTTGTACACTTTTCCTGCCCACCTTTTTTCCTCCAGTGCTGGGAGTCTCTGTTCAAATTTTTGTTTACTTATTGCCTCTCCACCTTCGAATGACGTCCATCCCATGTCCCCCTGCACTCCCTCATTAGGGGTGGTCCCGTGTGCTCCTAAGGCCAACCTGCCTACACTTGTCTGTCTCGTTTCCATGCATGCCTGAACTTCCGATTTCATGCACAGTACTGAATTTCCGAATGTGAGGCCAGGTACCATAACCCCTTTCCATACGCCCCTAACCACCTCGTACCTATTATAGTTCCAAAGTGCCTTGTGTTTCATTACAGCTGAGTTCCTTTTCACTTTTTCAATCATAATTTTTTCCTGTTCTTCCAAGTACTTTTTGCCCTCGTTTAGCCATATGCCCAAGTACTTGTATTTTTCAACATGATCAATCTTAGTGTTTTGTATTTCCAATGGTTCTCCCCTTTCTTCATTGTATACTATTATCCCAGACTTCTCTCTACTGAATTGCAGTCCCAATTTTTATCCTCCTCTCCACATATGCTCATTAGTTCCTGTAGCCCTACTCGGGTGTCAGCAAGCAGTACAATATCATCTGCATACATCAGTCCGGCTAGTACTTGAGCTACCTTCTGCCCTTCCAGCATATAGCTTATGTCAGTTCCTATTGTGCTCTGTTCTAGTCTCTTTTCCATTTGGCTCATGTAGATCATAAAAAGCAGAGGCGACAATGGACAGCCCTGCCTGAGACCTCTTCTTATTTTAGCTGGCTTTGTAGTTTCCCCCTCCCATGTTATCTCTACCTCATTATCTGTATAAACTTGTAGGAACTCAATCATCTTTCCATCTAGACCATCTAGACCGCCTTTCGCTATTCCATAAAATATACCACCACAACCCTTTGTTGAAAGAACAGCTCATCACCCAACCGTCATACATATCATCTCGCTCTGACCATAGTTTCAAAGTTGGTGTGCCGTCTTCACGTACTAAACTTTGCAGTAGTGCATTCATCCCTAGCACAAGCAAAGATTGGAACCACCTTCCCGCCACCGTTGCAGCCATCCTGGATACCGACACCTTCAAAACCAGCATTCATGAAACGCCACATTGAATCTGTCTTTGTATATTGCACAAATGTTTTGTTATGTTCACCCACTCCTTTCTGTAATGCCTTCGGGCCCTGAAAGTATCTTAAATAAATAAATAAATAAATAAATAAATAAATAAATAAAGAAATAACTTTTCTCGGTTAAAAAGCTGTCCATAGCGGTTTCTGCCTGGCTGTCGCTATCTCTATGCACTGTGTTATAACAAATAAATTATCATCTAGCCTTCTGTTCCTTCTAAATCCATTCTGCAGTTCTCCCAAGATCTCTTCACGTACTGCCCATTCCTCCATTCTCTTTTTCACCATCTGCATTGCTACTCTGTATATGACTGATGTGATAGTTATTGGCCTGTAGGATTTAATGTTGTCCTTGCTTCCCTTACCTTTGTAAACTAATATCATTCTGCTTGATTTCCAGTCCTGTGGAACATCTCCCCCTACTACTATTTGTTCAATAAGATGCCGTAATTTTAATTTACTTTTCTGGCCTAATATGCTTATCAATTTCATAGGTATGCCATCAGGTCCTGTCGCTGTTCCCACGGAGACCTTGTGTTCAATTCTGTCCCATTCCTTACTTGTCATCCTTCTGTACTCCTCCTCTAATTCTGTCCTGCTGTTGTCATTGTTGTCCATTTCGCTACCCACTGGCTCTGCAAATGCTGCCTCTATTGTTAACCTAATATATTCCTGAGCTTCCTCTCCCTCTACCTTTGTTCCTTCTGGTGTGGTCAGTGAGTGCTGAACCACCTCTGTCTTCTTACTCTGTTGCCTTATGTGTTCCCAAAATTTCTGTCTGGCATTTCTGTCTTTTTTTCGTATCTCTAACATCCACTGTACCCCAACTTTTGCTATCTTGGCTTGAATTAATGCCAATGCTTCTCTTTTCATTGCAAGGTAATCCTCCTATTTTGTCTCCACCTCTTCTGGTGTGGCTCCCCTTTTCTTCGCTGCTCTGTGTTTTCTGCACGCATCTTTGCGTTGCTCTATGGCCTCCTTAACTTCTCGGTCCCTCAAGCTTTTCGGTTTATATTTTCCCTGCTTACTTCCTAGTTTCCTAATATGTCCCTTCTCTATAGCTCTCGTTTAAAAATACCTATTAACTCGTCGTATGTCCATGCCCTTTGCGGTTGCTTGGATACCATGCTTTCAATGTTTTTCGCCACTTCTTGTAGCTGCCTGTCATTCAATTTGCTCATACCTTTCCTTTCTTTAGTTTCTACCAGTGGTACTGTCCTTCCAAAACTGATTTTGATTCGTTTGCGATCACTCCCCAGGCTTTTTGTACCTTCCTCATCAATTTCCATACATCCCAACCGTTCATACAGCTTGTGGGACATTAGGCAGTAGTCGAGTGTCGAGTGGGTGTTATTTCTTTCCCATGTTATTTTCCCGTCGCATTTAATTTCAGTATTAATTAACTATCACAAAATAATGAGCCTCACAAAAATCTACTAACATCTGCCCTGTTGCATCTGTCGCCCCGTCAAAGTATTCCAAATGTGCATTCATGTCTCCTAGGATGATTATCTCCCGTTTCATAGCTAACTCCCTGATGTCCTTGGCCATACATTTGAAATGTTTTGCATTCTCCTCTTTCGACTCATTCCCCGTTTTCAGATACACAACTCCCAGGATTGTCTCAACATTCCCTACGGTGCCCTTGAGCCACATGTGCTCACTGCAGCTCTCCCTTACCCTTTCCCAGTCCTGTCCCTTCACTAGCGCCCCAAGGCCTCCTCCTCTGCGTTCTTTCATTTTTCTGTTGCACCCAACCCAGGTGTATCCCGCAACGAATGGTGGCTCTTCCTCATCTCTTAAATGGGTTTCGGCAACTCCATATACCTGAAAATTTTCCAACTGTTCTTCTATTTCGTCCCACTTAATGCGATTTCTTCCCCCCTGCATGTTGATGAACCCCACATTTACTGCCTTCTTCTTCCTCTTCCTCCTCCTCGCTCCTGTCCTGCGCCCTCCCCCCCCTCCCCTGTCCTTCATATTTTACGTTTTGGCTTGCAGGGTCACCCTGCGCGCCTGCAAAAAAGCCTGAGCCCTACGACCCACCCTCGTTCCTACCTGCCCCTGCCATCCCGCTGGTGTAGTGTAGTGAATGCCATCCGGGCCGAAAGGGGGGAAAATCATTCTGTTCACCTCCACCACATCACACTTGAGGGCTCGCCCCAACTCCCTAATCACTACATTTGCCGCCACTACCTGTTCTTCAATGAAAGGGCCCTGTCCCCTGACCTCTGGGACAGTACACAGGGCAATGTGCACTGCCTCAGAGGTCGCCCTTAATTTCGCCACTCCCTTTTGAATCTGTCTGCCCATCATTCGCCCCCTATTCTGCAGGACGTCATTCACCCCAGCGTGAAAAATTACCAGGGTTTTTCCCTCTCTGTTTTCATTCAGTTTGCTTTTGGCTGTCTCCGCCACAGCTTCAAATCGAGCCCCCGGCATGCATTCGACCTTCACTCGTCTGTCATACTGCCCTGTTCTGAGGAGTGCTGTTTGCATTCGCGATACGTTGGAGCTTCCAATGACCCAGACCTTTCTGTCTTCAAGCAAATCTTGCCTCCCTCCTGTCTCTGTCGGCTGCGTCTTCCCTGCTTCCTCGCCTTCTCTGCCTCCTGTCGTCTAATCCCTCTGTACCTGTGTCTCCCGCGGTCCCCACATTAACGTGTACGCCCCCAATTCTGCTCCACTGGGTGATCCTCCTGCTTCCTTTTCCTTCAGTTCCTGCTGTGTCTCCCTCTCAGCTTCTCTCTCTCTCATCTCTTTCAATTGTTTTTCCAATTGCTGCCCTTTCTCTCGCTCCTCACTCCATTTCCGTTCTACAGCCTCCATTCTTGAGGCCCACTCCCTCTCGACCTTTTCCTCAAACTCTGCGCGTTTCGTTTTTTCTTTCTCGAGTTCCTCCTTTGTCCTCGCCATTTCACTCTTTAGCTGCTTCTCCAAATTCTCAATCACCTTACACAGCCTGCACACGAAGCCGTTCCCTTCCGCCTCCGCCACGGTTTTGAATGTCGTTTCATCCAAACACCATCGTTCACACCTCTCACACTGGACGAGGTCCCCACCTTCCTCCTTGGCTTTTCTAGCCGGTCATCCCATGAATTCTCTTGTCCTACTGGTATTTAACAGTGTAAAAGCGAGGAAAAAATTAACTATAATAAAGACCACTGGTAATCTCTAGAAGAATAAAGAGAGCTAGTAAAATAACCAAACCAATAACCAGGGGAAAAAAGAAAAAAAAGAAAAAAAAGAAAAAATCACACTTTTAGCCCTAACTATTAAACCTTTAGTCCTAACTGTTATGTGTTGGCCACGACCTACTTTATCGCCTTACTTTGGCTAAGTGTTCTCCTGGCTTCGCAGTGCTCCAATTCTCTGCAACCTACGTTTCTATGCTGGCCCTACCTCCATTCAGATTTCCCGCCGCTGCAATTAGAAATAAACATAGAAATAGAACTTAGCTGTCGGCATCCGCCCGTCTCGGCTCCGTCTCGTGGTGGCCATCCAATGTTCAAGGTGGAATATTTAGCGTGTTTTTGGTCAGGGTACCCAGATGACCCAAACAAAATATCGCCAAATTATCAATCTCAAAATGTAACCCAAAAATGGCCGGCGTTGCGCGCACCCGGTCGTTCGAGCGGCTGTGTTGCGTTCACCGGGTTGCTGTAACCATAGGGTTTCTCACTGTAACACCAAGACAGATGACGATTATTGTTGTGGGACAAGATAAGCCCCAAAGGGTGTAAATATTTCTAAGAGTGATAGAGGGAAATCTGATATGGGAGTTTCCATAGAGTTAATATAAAGCGAAAGAGGCTGGAGGGACATGAGGCGGCGAGAAGGAAAGGCCGGTGAGAGCGGGGTGCCGGAAAGGTATAAAAATGTCGCTACTTTTGAGGGCAGCGTTTCGCCAGTTCAGCGATTGCATGCGGCGAGTGCGCCCAACGATTGTTATATATTGCTGCCAAACCGACTCGAAGCAAAATCCTCTTCTGACCTTGCCCACACATCGGAACCTCATTAAAGTGAACGTGGATGGTGTACCTGTTACGGCTCTGATTGACACTGGCGCGCACGTATCTGTGATGAATGTTCAGCTTCGGAATCGTTTCAAGACAGTCCTCACTCCTGCCCCGTCGCCTGTGGTCCAAGTCGCCGATGGTGGAACACCAGCCGTTATTGGCATGTGTCCGGCTCGCGTAGTGTCGCCGGACATCATACTTATGTTTTATTCTATCTTCTAGAGCACTGGCCCTCACGACCTCATCCTGGGCCTTGACTTTCTGTCTACACATTCCGCTTTGATAGACTGTTCTGCTCGTGTTGTGCTACTCGCTCTACCTGCTGCTATTGACCCTCCCGATAATGCTCCGATACGGCTATGTTCCACAGAGCATATTCGCCTCCCTCATAGTGCCGTGAAACAAAGCGCTGAATTAACGGAAGTCTGTTTGCGATGGCTTCTATGAATCGCGGCCACGCGTCACCCACGTTCTCTTTCTCGCGATCTCACCCACGTTCTCTTTCTCACCCGCCGTGGTTGCTCAGTGGCTATGGTGTTGGGCTACTGAGCACGAGGTCGCGGGATCGAATCCCGGCCACGGCGGCCGCATTTCGATGGGGGCGAAATGCGAAAACACCCGTGTGCTTAGATTTAGGTGCACGTTAAAGAACCCCAGGTGGTCAAAATTTCCGGAGTCCTCCACTACGGCGTGCCTCAAAATCAGAAAGTGGTTTTGGCACGTAAAACCCCAAATATTATTATTATTATTTCTCGCGATCTGCCGATTGATGATGATGATGATGATGATGATGATGATGATGACGATGATGATGATGATGATGATGATGATGATGATGATGACAACTTTATTGTACCGCCGGATAAGGAGGCCCCTACTCCCCGTCCCCGGCACACTGGCCCCGGGGACGGGGGCCTGCCGATTAGCGAGGCAGTAGCGCCACACTTCGCTCCGTATGCAACGTGCCGCGCGAGACAGACTGTACCCGCCGGCCAATATATCGCGAAATAGAAACGCTTATACAGCTGTTCTCTAATTTGGTATTAGGGTGTATCTTAATCGTAGGTGAATTTTTTCTTCTGCGACATTTCCGGGTTGGCGTGCCGAAAAAGACGTATCATCTATCCCGTGAATATGGCGATGATCTCATATTGTGCAGGCGCACTCAGGTTTCTAGTAGAGCTTGGCATCGCTCTTAGCGGACAACGCCCCTGAAGTTATGTAGGAAGCCGCTGCGGAACAGGTCCCATGTCGTTAAGGATGTCATATATATCAAACTTTTCTGGAAACATACCAATTAGCGGCCGTGGCCCGAAGCTAGCGCGTTTTCAATGGAACGAACGAGTCCTTAACAAATAAAGCTCCAGGTCTATTATTGGAAAAGGCAAGTGACATACTTATTCTAGAAGACAATGCACACGAGACAAACGCTGTGATCACGCTGTGGAAAGCTAGAAGCTTGTTCCCATATTGGTTAATGATTCATCAATGGAAGCCTTTGGAAACGACGAAAACTTGTACTCAATTTTCGAGACAGAAATGGTAGCTGTGATGAAACTACGGCTGCTATCGTAATAGCTGCTACAGCATATGTAGTGCCAGGTTTATATTCCAATGGCGGCCTGTCCGGAGAATCACTGGCTCCGGACAGGCCACCATTGGAATATAAACCTGGCAACGTTTAACGCTAGAACGTTATCTAGTGAGGCGAGTCTAGCAGTGCTATTGGAGGAATTAGAGGGCAGTAAATGGGATGTAATAGGGCTCAGTGAAGTTCGGAGGCCAAAAGAAGCATATACAGTGCTAAAAAGCGGGCACGTCCTGTGCTACCGGGGCTTAGCGGAGAGAAGAGAACTAGGAGTCGGATTCCTGATTAATAAGAATATAGCTGGTAACATACAGGAATTCTATAGCATTAACGAGAGGGTGGCAGGTCTTGTTGTGAAACTTATTAAGAGGTACAAAATGAAGATTGTACAGGTCTACGCCCCTACATCCAGTCACGATGACCAGGAAGTCGAAAGCTTCTATGAAGACGTGGAATCGGCGATGGGTAGAGTGAAAACTAAATACACTATACTAATGGGCGACTTTAATGCCAAGGTAGGCAAGAAGCAGGCTGGAGACAAGGCAGTGGGGGAATATGGCATAGGCACTAGGAATAGCAGGGGGGAGTTATTAGTAGAGTTTCCGGAACAGAATAATATGAGGATAATGAATACCTTCTTCCGCAAGCGGGATAGCCGAAAGTGGACGTGGAGGAGCCCGAACGGCGAGACTAGAAATGAAATAGACTTCATACTCTGCGCTAACCCTGGCATCATACAAGATGTGGACGTGCTCGGCAAGGTGCGCGGCAGTGACCACAGGATGGTAAGAACTCGAATTAGCCTAGACCTGAGGAGGGAATGGAAGAAACTGGTACATAAGAAGCCGATTAATGAGTTAGCGGTAAGAGGGAAAATAGAGGGATTCCGGATCAAGCTACAGAACAGGTATTCGGCTTTAACTCAGGAAGAGGACCTTAGTGTTGAAGCAATGAACGACAATCTTGTGGGCATCATTAAGGAGTGTGCAATGGAAGTCGGGGGTAACTCCGTTAGGCAGGATACCAGCAAACTACCGCAGGAGACGAAAGATCTGATCAAGAAACGCCAATGTATGAAAGCATCTAACCCTAGAGCTAGAATAGAACTGGCAGAACTTTCGAAGTTAATCAACAAGCGTAAGACAGCTGACATAAGGAAGTATAATATGGATAGAATAGAACATGCTCTCAGGAACGGAGGAAGCCTAAAAACAATGAAGAAGAAACTAGGAATTGGCAAGAATCAGATGTATGCGTTAAGAGACAAAGCCGGCAATATCATTACTAATATGGATGAGATAGTTCAAGTGGCTGAGGAGTTCTATAGAGATTTATACAGTACCAGTGGCAACCACGACGATAATGGAAGAGAAAATAGTCTAGACGAATTCGAAATCCCAAAGGTAACGCCGGAAGGAGTAAAGAAAGCCTTGGGAGATATGCAAATGGGGGAAGGCAGCTGGGGAGGATCAGGTAACAGCAGATTTGTTGAAGGATGGTGGACAGATTGTTCTAGAGAAACTGGCCACCCTGTATACGCAATGCCTCATGACCTCGAGTGTACCGGAATCTTGGAAGAACGCTAACATAATCCTAATCCATAAGAAAGGGGACGCCAAAGACTTGAAAAATTATAGGCCGATCAGCTTACTGTCCGTTGCGTACAAACTATTTACTAAGGTAATCGCAAATAGAATCAGGAGCACCTTAGACTTCTGTCAAGCAAAGGACCAGGCAGGATTCCGCAAAGGCTACTCAACAATAGATCATATTCACACTATTAATCAGGTGATAGAGAAATGTGCGGAATATAACCAACCCTTATATATAGCTTTCATTGATTACGAAAAAGCGTTTGATTCTGTCGAAACCTCAGCAGTCATGGAGGCATTACGGAATCAGGGTGTAGGCGAACCGTGTGTAAAAATACTGAAAGACATCTATTGCGGCTCCACAGCCACCGTAGTCCTCCATAAAGCAAGCAACAAAATCCCAATAAAGAAAGGCGTCAGGCAGGGAGATACGATATCTCCAAAGCTATTCACAGCGTGTTTACAGGAGGTATTCAGAGACCTGAATTGGGAAGAATTGGGGATAAAAGTTAATGGAGAATACCTTAGTAACTTGCGATTCGCTGATGATATTGCCTTGCTTAGTAACTCAGGGGGCCAATTGCAATGCATGCTCACTGACCTGGAGAGGCAAAGCAGAAGAGTGGGTCTAAACATTATTCTGCAGAAAACTAAAGTAATGCTTAACAGTCTCGGAAGAGAACAGCAATTTACAATAGGCAGCGAGGCACTGGAAGTCGTAAGGGAATATATCTACTTAGGGCAGGTAGTGATGGCAGATCCGGATCATGAGACGGAAATAATCAGAAGAATAAGAATGGGCTGGGGTGCATTTGGCAGGCATTCTCAGATCATGAACAGCCGGTTGCCATTGTCCCTCAAGAGAAAAGTATATAATAGCTGTGTCTTACCAGTACTCACTTACGGGGCAGAAACCTGGAGGCTTACGAAAAGGGTTCTACTAAAATTGAGGACGACGCAACGAGCTATGGAAAGAAGAATGATAGGTGTAACGTTAAGGGATAAGAAAAGAGCAGATTGGGTGAGGGAACAAACGCGAGTTAATGACATCTTAGTTGAAATCAAGAAAAAGAAATGGGCATTGGCAGGACATGTAATGAGGAGGGAAGATAACCGATGGTCATTAAGGGTTACGGACTGGATTCCAAGGGAAGGGAAGCGTAGCAGGGGGCGGCAGAAAGTTAGGTGGGCGGATGAGATTAAGAAGTTTGCAGGCACGGCATGGCCACAATTATTACATGACCGGGGTTGTTGGAGAAGTATGGGAGAGGCCTTTGCCCTGCAGTGGGCTTAACCAGGCTGATGATGATGATGATGAGGCATGGCATGGCCACAATTAGTACATGACCGGGGTTGTTGGAGAAGTATGGGAGAGGCCTTTGCCCTGCAGTGGGCGTAACCAGGCTGATAATGATGATGATGATGATGATGATGATGTAGTCCTGAGACTATGATGACCTGAGACGTAGCTTTTGATTGATGCTTATCGTGACTCTACACATTGCGTGACATTGTTCCCAAAATGATTTTTGAAACACAGTCGTGCAAGTTCACGTGGTATCTACAAAAACCTGAGCGTATCACTCGCGGAAACGTTGGAAGCCGTGGCCGCGTCGTTTAATCGCTCGCGCCTATCGTACGTTCTGCGTCATGCTCGCAGCGGTTCGATGCCATGTTGTTTTTTCCATGTAGGACTGAGTTCGACAGTCTCCCTCCAGATGGCCGAAACTCAAGATTTAGTTTTCTTAGGAGTGCTCTTCAAATATTATGTTTTGTATTTTTACTTCCTTAATTAAACGTAGCAATGAGTCTCTCATTTGTTAATTAAACATCGCGTTTATTATCAGATTTTATTCCTTGGACAACGTAACAGCAAGCGCGCGCATGTCTTTGTGTTACGTCAAAAAATTGGCTGTGGCTTAGCTCAGCTAACAGACTGGTTAAGGGCATATTCACACCGGCGACTTGAGGAGGTCGCGCGACCATTTGCGACTCGCAATCAAAAAGCGACCGAAGGCGACTGATGTTCACACCGGCAAGCCCGGCTGAGCGCGACCCGCAAGTCGCAATCCCGGAGATTATCGTACTCAGCGAGAACTCTCGGAATCTACGCGGAATTTGAATGCGACGCCGGAGGAGGCCGGATGTAGACACACGAAAGATCACTTCCGGTGCGCCGCTGATTGGTTTATCAGTTTTGCGACCACGGTCGCGCGACTGAAAAATCGCGCAGAGAGCGACTCGCCCAAAATGGTCGCTTTTCGAGAAAGGCGACCGTTTGCGACCATTTGCGACTGGTCGCAAAGCGACCAACTTGGTCGCGCGACCTCCTCAAGTCGCCGGTGTGAATGTGCCCTAAGTCTTGGTTTTACTTGGTTGACCTTTGATTTAGCTGTGATATATCATACTTAGGTATACAATCATCGTTAAGCCAGGTGTGACGGCTTTGCCTAGGTCGGTGGCTAGACATCACTGTGATTAGTCCCGGGTAGACACGCATGGTTCTACGGTGCGACGCCTGCTGTGCCACAGGGAAAGTGCGAGTGCTAGACAAGCAAAGAGACGCCGCGAACATGCGCAGCATCGAAGCAGAAACGGACAGGACGCGGTCGCTATATTGACCTTGACGGTGCGACGCCTGTTGCATTCCGGAGGTCCCTCTCCAGTGAAGCAGCGCGCCGGGCGATATCTGCGGGGCGGTCAGATGCCACTTGGCGGCGACGGCTCCCGCTCCTGCGCGATGCTCAGAGAAGAGGGCCCGGCCTTGCTCTCACCCATGGCCAAGCTCGCACTGACTAGGCGAACGCGGCGCTCCTTTTTTAGCCAGGCGAGCGGCGAGTCACGTCGTCAGCCCAGCTGCGGAGAGCGTAAAAACTTTATGAGCGGGGTGGCGGAAAGATTTAAGAATGGCGCTACTTTTGAAAAATTGAGGGGCTTTAGGAGAGCGCATGCGCGCCAAGCCGGTGGCGGCAGAGGAGCTCGGCACAGCGAGTCACGTGATGTGTTGCCAAGGCTATGGCGCATCTGCGGTCAAATGAAGGTCAAATTGCTGGCGACGGCGAAACTCGGCTCGACGCGGTTACTAAAGCTTTTGCTTTGAAAGATAAAAAAAAACCTGTCGTACTTTGTAGCATGGACATATTCAGAAATTCTGGAAATTGCACCTTCATCATTCTGTGGAACTTCACGGCAATGCACATGCGTAACTGAATTGTCAATATTTTAGAAAAGGTTATTTCGATACATCGACGGATCATAAACAAGTGTGAACTGGCTGTGCCGATAGGATAGTCCGTCCTAACACATATGCCCTTACGGCACTTAGTCGGAACATTGGTGGTGCATTAAAGCAGTGTTTTCTCAGGGATGTGCGGTTACGTCACACGACAGGATCAAATGGTTTTGCACACTCTCGGAAGGGGCACATTGACTTGAAGAAGCGTCAAATCGCTGGAGCGATCGCTGGAGTTTGAACGGTAATTGCAGAGCGAGCGTCATTCAGCCTGTTCGCGCGTATGTTTTTGTGAAGCACCAGGGAAGGAGAGGTAGTGTATATGCGTGTGCACACCTTGAGCGTGCGTTCTTGTGTACTTTAATTTGCGTGTGCGCGCGTGTTTGTGTTTCCGCGCTTGAATGTGCGTGCGTACCAGTGCGTCTATGGGCGTGCGAGCATACGCACGTTTGTGTGTTCATGCATGCAGTTCCATCTGAGCGTGCATGGGCATTTTTGTGCGAGTGTGCATGCGAGAGCGCGTGTAAATGTGAATGCGGGTGAAGATATGTCGTATGTCTCTGTGCGTGCTTGTGTATTCATGTGTTCGCGCGAGTGAGCGAGCGAGCGTTTCCCCGCTTATACCTACTCTCGGTGATGAATGGGATACCGAGTTTATTTAAATCCATGCTTAAATCTACGAGACAAGAACGGATGACACTGCATTTATAACATTATCTCTTTCTGAAAGCAAAATCAATGCAAAAAAATAGAACGCCTGAGCTGTCAATATCGCCGCCCCAGATTTCGTCACGAACACAGCCACAAGCGGAAAATACCGCCAGTTTGTGACAATTTATGCTTACATACGTACAGTCACGTGAAATATGAGCTCCGACACAGTGCCCGTAGTGAAACTGGCCCCTGGCCTACAGGGCTACCTGGAACCAGGAAATGCTGGTTTGATAAATACCAGTAATTCGAAAGTGTTTAGCTCTTGAATTTTTGGTATGTCGGCGCCGCTGTGCAGTCTTGGGGACCATTTTTGCCATGAGCACTGTTTCAGTTATTATTTAGAGCAACTGCACACAATTTTCTTTTCTTTTTGGGTGAGCTTTCTTTAGCGTCTAACCACTGTTCCAACGTTATCGGTTAGCTCAAAACGGGCCTGCATGTATTTCTAATATCCAGACTGTTGTCACGTATTCAATAGTGAAAGAGCGTTATCTAATCGCTCGCGCGCAGTGAATACTGGCATACATTCTCGATGCCCCGAGTTGGTACTCAAGCGCCGGAGTTTGCGCTACAATGCACGAGCATTCCAATATGATGAGCCGGTGCCTTGATCCCTAGATTAGGTTCCGAGGAAGAACTACTTTGCTGCCAGCCATCCTTGTGCTTTGAGTGTTATTTTTTTGCAGCGCAAGCTCGACCTTATTATGAGGTAGATTCGTGACTCACTCTTTTGAAACTATATTTTTCTTCACATCACTACAACGTGACAGTATAGACGTGCTACATCTTCATTGAGGGAATCACAACCTACTGACACGTGTACTTGTCTGTCTCTACGAGTTCAAGGTCATGCCATTCGGACTCTGCTCGGCGCCTGCAACATTCCGGTGCGTCATGGACATGGTGTTAGCAGGATTGAAGTGGCAGACCTGTCTTGTTTACTTGGATGACGTCGTCGTCTTCGCCGAAAATTTCGACGATCACCTTAGGCGGCTTGCGACAGTACTAGAGGCCATCAAGTCATCAGGGCTTACTCTGAAGCCAGAAAAGTGCCGCTTCGCTTACGATGAGCTTCTATTCCTAGGCCACGTCATCAGCAAGTCTGGAGTTCGCCCCGACCCACAGAAGACAGCTGCCATTGCAAAGTTCCCGCAGCCCATCGACAAGAAGGCAGTGCGTAGATTTCTTGGCATGTGTGCCTACTACAGGCGATTTGTCAAGGACTTTTCACGTATCGCTGAGCCGCTGACACAGCTAACTAAATCTGACGTCGAGTTCAAGTGGGAAACGCCGCAGGCCGACGCATTTCAAGAACTCAAACGACGCATGCAGTCGCCGCCCGTACTTGCGCACTTCGACGAGCACGCCGATACCGAAATCCACACTGACGCCAGTAGCCTAGGCCTCGGTGCCATGCTAGTCCAGAGAAAAGATGGTCATGAACACGTTATAGCTTACGCTAGCCGGTCGTTGTCAAAAGCGGAAGGCAATTATTCTATAACCGAAAAGGAATGTCTCGCCATCGTTTGGGCTACAGCGAAATTTCGCCCGTACCTATATGGCAGGCCATTCAAAGTCGTCAGCGACCATCACGCTTTGTGTTGGCTAGCGAATTTAAAGGATCCTTCAGGACGGCTGGCGCGGTGGAGCCTAAGACTGCAAGAATATGATATCACTGTAACCTGTAAGTCCAGACGAAAGCACTCTGATGCCGATTGCCTATCACGCGCCCCCATTGACTTGCCGCCGCAAGATGACGAAGATGATGACGCCTTCCTCGGCATTTTAAGCGCAGAAGACTTCGCTGAACAGCAGCGAGCAGACCCGGAGTTGAAAAACCTCATCGAGTATTTGGAAGGGCACACCGACGTTGTCCCTAGGGCATTTAAGCGAGGATTATCTTCGTTCTCGCTTCAAAACAACCTACTCGTAAAGAAGAACTTCTCACCAGTGCGCGCCAACTACCTTCTTGTTGTCCCGTCAGGACTGCGTCCAGAAGTATTGCACGCCATACACGACGATCCAACCGCTGGGCACCTTGGATTCTCTCGGACGCTGTCGAGGATACAGGAAAGGTATTATTGGCCGCGCCTGACCGCCGATGTCGCCCGTTATGTCAGAACATGCCGAGACTGTCAGCGACGCAAGACACCACCGACAAAACCAGCCGGATTACTACAGCCAATCGAGCCTCCTTGCCGACCATTCCAGCAGATCGGGATGGACTTTTTGGGACCCTTTCCGACGTCAACAACCGGAAATAAGTGGATCGTCGTGGCGACGGACTACCTCACCCGCTTCGCTGAAACTAAAGCACTGCCGAAAGGTAGCGCCGCCGAAGTAGCGAAATTCTTTGTCGAAAACATCCTGCTGCGACATGGCGCCCCAGAAGTCCTCATCACCGACAGATGAAGGGCCTTTACAGCGGAGCTCACCCAGGCCATTCTGCAATACAGTCAGACAAGGCACAGGAGGACAACTGCCTACCACCCACAGACGAATGGTCTTACGGAGCGGCTGAATAAGACCCTCGCCGACATGCTGGCAATGTACGTCAACGTCGAACACAAGACCTGGGATGCCGTCCTGCCGTACGTAACATTCGCTTACAACACGGCGGTGCAAGAAACAACACAGATCACGCCGTTCAAGTTGGTTTATGGCAGCAACCCGACGACGACGCTCGACGCCATGCTGCCGCACGTAACGGACGAAGAGAATCTTGACGTCGCTACCTATCTCCAGCGCGCCGAAGAAGCCCGACAGCTCGCCCGCCTGCGAATCAAGAACCAGCAGAGGACCGACAGCCGACACTACAACCTCCGACGACGCTTCGTCGAGTACCAGCCCGGCGACCGTGTTTGGGTATGGACCCCGATACGCCGACGAGGACTGAGTGAGAAACTATTGCGACGCTATTTCGGACCCTACAAGGTCATCCGACGTATTGGCGCACTGGACTATGAGGTCGTGCCAGACGGCATTTCGCATTCACAGCGACGTCGCGCACCACCTGAAGTGGTCCACGTGGTGCGTCTTAAACCATTTTACGGACGCTAACGAACTTTCTTTATTTTGCTTTTTTCTTTGCTATAAGTGCTGACTTATTACTTTCGTTTGTTTGCAGCATCGGGTCTATGCTTTTTAAGAGGGGGGTATTGACACGTGTACTTGTCTTTATCGGGCGACAAGTTTTGCCGCCGAACAAATCGCACAGCGCGGGACGCGCCTGCATGTATCCGAAGTTTCTGGAAAGTTATCGATGCTTCTATCCGCTGTCTGTTGTCGCCGAACGTTGTGTTATCTGATTTCATCGCTTGACACGAATGGTGTAGAACATTTTAGAAGGCATGCGGGTCCCAACGTTTAATCTGGAACATTCGATTTTTGCTGTATAAAAGCCGACGCGCTTGACCCGCTGATCAGATTTTCGACGATCGCCGAGCGTGTTCGCCGCTATCGTTGTGCTATAAGTGTAGCCTGTTTTGTGGGCACAGGTTCGCCCAATAAAAGTTAGTTTTGTCGTTCACAGCACTGCTACTGTGTTATTCAACGTCACGACCACGTGACACTATACTGCTGTGTAGGATGGATGGATGTTATCGCCCCCTTGGGAACGGGGCGGTGGGTTGCGCCACCAAGCTCTTGCTATTATATTGCCTTGTGTCCTACCTAGGTTAAAGAAGAGGGAAAAAAGAAAAAAAATACTACGAACTCCCACAACCGAATCCTCTGGCCCCCTATTGCGAACTTTGCTTTTGTACGTCTCCGTTTCTTTGTCGTTTCCCTACTTTTATTCAACCGATCTTCCAATTGTCTCTTACTAATCTCTATGCTGACATGTTTACTTTTCCCCTGGTCTCCCTGAACCCAAGGGCTTCAAGGAGGCAAGTGGTGCCTAAATCAAGCGCTGGACAGATGTTTTCACATTCTGATAAAACATGCTCCACCGTTTCCCTAGTGTTACGTTTCGCCTCCGACGTGCGGTATAGCGTCTGCAGCCGCCAAGGCGATAGCGACCTCCTCTGCTTGATTTGGATTAGCGGCTCTAAAGGAGAGTCCATCCACTTGAGTTCCCCTATGTATAACCGTCGCCGTGTAATATCCCGTGGGCGATGGTCCGGCTACATCAACATAGTAAATCCTAGAGCGAGAGCCAAGCCGTCTTTCTTGCGCTTTGACACGCGCGTGCCTTCTTCCTTCATGTATTTCTTTCGTCGTTTTACGAGGGAAATGTTAGTCGAAGACCTGTCAAGCAAAAAAAAAAATGTAAGCGGCTTCCTTTGGCTTGTCGACTTTTTATTGTGAGGAAAATTTTATTTTGAATTAATTTTGCTTTGATTTGAAGTCCGTTCCAACCTTATCGAAAAAAGTTCAGCAGACTACTCTCACGATGACTTTCGAAGGTAATGCGATTAGCATTCCAGCAATTCGAGCAAGGCATGACCAAAGCCCATTTCAGCGATACGCCAGCCGTGATACCGGCCTTTTCGCTCGACGCTTCCTCCGGCCTCCCAGCCACATCGACACAGCCATCACCAGGAGAGGCTGATTTAGGCTGCCGATCCACCGACCTACACTTCAGTGGACACGGGAACAGCGCTTGTGGCACCGCGCCTAATCGTCTTGTTTTCACTATGCAGGTGCGTGTAATTGCCTCTCTTCACGCTAAAGAGAGAGAAAGCAAGGACAGGAAAGGCAGAGAGGTCAACCAGAAGAGTATCCGGTTTGCTACCCTACACTGGCGGTGGGGGAAAGGGGAATAGAAAGAAGAAGAAAGGGAGAGAGTAAGCACAGAGTACGTGTGGGAGGGACACTATGCACAGGGACACTATAAACGGTCTCTTAAACCGGTGTACCTCAAGTATTGCAGTAATGCACGATTCGCTTTTCGTGCCAGTGACGGGTGTGGCCACGGTCCGAGTATCTTTGACTCGGTGAAAGGTCGTAAGTCTAGTCGGTGTAAAGTTTCCTGCAGAGAGAGGCGTTGTACATCGTAGCGGAGGCAGGTACACAATAGGTGCTCGATGGTCTCCTCGCACCCACAGGAATCGCACATCGGGCTCTCGGCCATTCCACAACGAAAGGAATATGAGTTTGTGAATGCTACTCCCAGCCACAAGCGGTACAGCAAGGTTGCTTCACCGCGGGAAAGGCTAGATGGCACTTGTAGCCGTAGCGTGGGGTCCAGTTTATATAATCGACAGTTGAAGGCACCTGAACTCCAGAGATCTTGCGACTTTTTGCGTGCATGTAGGCGAAGTTCCCTGGCAGCATCAGACCTCGCCAAAGGTATGGAACGCGTCTGGGTATCTTCGTGGGCACACCGGGCAGCCTTGTCTGCTAGGTTGTTGCCGACAATGCCACAGTGAGCAGGAATCCATTGAAATGTAATGGTGTGCCCTCTTTCCAGAGCATGGTGGTGTACTTTCCTGATGTCAGATATCATCTGCTCGTATACTCTGTGACGTAATGCAGACTTGATGCTGTGAAGGGCTGCCTTAGAGTCACAAAATACGACCCATTTCTCTGTGGGCTCTTCGGTTACGTACATCATAGCGGCATGGAGAGCTGAAAGTTCTACCGATGTCGATGTAGTCGTGTGCGACAATTTGAATTTAACTGTAACCTTCTTGGCTGGAACGACGAATGCGGCAGTTGAGCTGGCACGTGAGGTCGAACCATCGGTATATATATGTATGCGGTCAAGGTACGTCTGGTGTAGTAATAGGAGCGTAAGTTGCTTCAGAGCCGGCGATGGATGATTGGACTTTTTTGTAATTCCAGGAATATCAAAATTCACTTGAGGCTGTCGTAGGCACCACAGGGGAGATGAAGGCTTTGTCACCGGTGTAAAAGATGACGGTATGCACTCTTGATGAGCGCTAATCACTCGTGAAAAGGTCGCTTGAGGTCTTTCGGCTGGTAGGGAGGTCCAATGATGGTCGGGGATCCTTGACAGATGGCGAATGTGCGCTCTGAGAGAGTCGACAACTAAGTGTGTCTGGATCATATGGTCCCCAGCGATGGCAATTGTTGCTGCTGTTGACGTGCACCGAGGCAGCCCTAAACACGTGCGTAGGGCATCACCTTGTATGCTCTCCAAGGCGCGAAAGTTAGTCTTGCATGCATTTGACAACACTGGTAGACTGTAACGTAGGAGTCCGAGAAACAGTACCCTGTAGAGCTGCATCATAGAACGGACTGGTGTACCCCAGTTTTTGCCGCGGAGAAATTTAAAGACCTGAGCAATGGCAACCAATTTCTTCTTTAGATAGACGCAGTGAGGGCTCCACGAGAGGTTGCGGTCAATGATTACACCCAGAAAGCGATGTGTCTTAGAATAGGATACCGCTTGACCATTAATTGAAACAGGATACGATGACATTTGTTTGCGCGTAAAGCCAACCAATGCGCACTTTTCAGTAGACAGGCTGAGGCCTTGTTCTCGTAGATAAGATGCCGTCATGGTTGCCGCCCGCTGAAGCCTGGCTCGTACCTGAGGTCGAGTCACCGCAGAAGCCCAGATGCAAATGTCGTCGGCGTATATTGAGACGTGAACTGACCGCGGTAGGTACTCCGCTAGTCCTACCAAGACGAGGTTGAACAGAATGGGGCTCAACACTCCACCCTGCGGCACACCATGCCTGATGTAATGTTCCGAAGTTGGACCGTCTTCAGTCTGTAAGAAAAAGCACCTCTCAGTTAAATAGTCCCGAATCCATTGATACATCCGGCCACCAACTCCAACAGCCTCAAGCGAGTTCAGTATGGCCTCATGAGCGACGTTGTCGTATGCTCCTTTAATATCTAAGAAAAGTGCCACTGATAGGCTCTTGAGGCTTTTTTGATTTTGGACCCAGGTTACGAGGTCAATGACGTTGTCGATGGACGAGCGACCTCGACGAAAGCCCGTCATGGCGTCCGGATAGATGTTGAATCGCTCTAGGTACCATTCCAAGTGAGCAAGAATCATTCTTTCCATCAGTTTACCGACGCAGCTCGAAAGCGCAATCGGGTGGTATGATGAGAGCTCAAGCAGAGACTTTCCAGGTTTCAGAATGGGGATCAAGCGGCTCGATTTCCATTGTTTCCATGCTAAAGAAATCTGATAACCACTACCTGGTACTGTTCCCGGGTCCACAGGCGTTATTTGACACAGTGTACGACTGTTTTTCTGTTATCCTACACTCGTTCCGAATCTCTGCTTAATATTGAATCGATTCCTTCTGATCCTTCAGAACAAATGAATGTTTTATTCAAACTGCTTAAGGATCTTCACACTCGATCGCTTCGAAATTCCAAAACACAATCCGAACTAGCTGCTGACGTAAAGTCAATAATAAATGGCCAGAAAAACATTGAAACAAAAATTACTGGTCTCCAAAATCGCTTAGATTTATTTGAAAAAAATTTTAAAAACGTCGACCACGTAACCAAAGAAATCTCAGAAGTAAATGACAAGGTAAACAGTACGACTTGTCGCTTGGAAGCGCTTGACTTACGCCTCGTTGACTTTGAAGATAGATCGCACCGTGATAACCTAGTATTTCGCAGTATCCCTGACACAAAAGAATCATGGCAAGAAACCGAGACCAAGATAATATCAATGATTAAATCATTCTGCGATACATTTCCAGATGACGCCCTCCTTCGCGCACATCACCTCGGCCCTTTCGATCCTAACAAGTGTCGCCCCATAGCTGCAAAGTTTTCGCATTCGAAAACCCGGGAGAAAGTGTCCGTGCTGCGCGATCAATTTAAACAAAATAACCTTACAATTAGCGAAGACTTCTCGGTTCCCACCCGCGTCGCTCGCAAAAAGTTAATCGAGTTCGGTACCAGTCACCCCGGTTACCCCAACTTTAAACTCCGCTACAATAAATTGTTTCTGAACAATAAATGTTATATTTACGACGCGTCTACCGATAGCGTCCGTGAAAGAGCGCAGAGTGCATCTGGCCCATTACAGAATCATTCGGTTCCACTACGTGCGTTACAATAGGGAAGCGTAAGGGGCAGTGGCCTAACATCACAAAAAGCTTTAGCTTACTTGCCTATTTTTTTTTACAAGTATAAGAAGTCTTGTGAATAAATTTCATTCATCTTCGGCAATCGACACGTGCGATGCAAAAATTATTGCCTTGACAGAAACTTGGTTTCCTGCACATGTGCGCGATTATGATACTTTCTGTGGCGCCGGCAATATCGCTGTCTGCCGCTGTGACCGATCTGCACGTCGAGTAGGAGGCGTCCTTCTCGCAATTTCTAAAGATATTCCATCATTTCATATAGATATTAACACTGAACTTGAAACCACGTGGGCTTGCCTAACACTCGGTCACACAAAGGTAATCCTCGGCGTTTGCTACCGCTCACCCTCGTCATCTGCCACTTTCACTGAACAGCTACACGATGCTGTTAATCTAATTTTTTCCCGTTTTCCTACAACACCGTTATTCTTACTCGGCGATTTTAATTTTCCATATTTAATATGGAATGCGCATCTACCCACCATAAAGCTTTTTTCCGTTCAGGCTAAAGATTTCTGTGAGCTGTGTTCCCCGTTTTCATTATCCCAACTTGTGACTCAGCCTACCAGATCATCAATCAGAACCGCTAACACGCTTGATTTAATCCTAACTAATCGACCAGAACTTGCTTCCTCTATAACATGCCTACCTGGTATTAGCGACCATACCTTACTGACATTCGGCTTAAAAGTCTGCTATCCCAAAAGGACAAAAGTTAAGAAATTAATACGCGATTACAAGAAAGCCAACTTTGAAGCCATTAACGATGAACTATCGTCATCTATACAAACATTTTTTGTTGATTTTGAGAACCGTACGGTCCAGTCAAAGTGGGATATATTTGTTCACCAAGTGCGCCTATTAGCTGAAAAGTTCATTCCTAATCGCATCATCACTTCTAATCCTCAATCCCCTTGGTACAACTCTTATATAAAGCGCCTATCTAACTGAGAAAAAAAAACGTCTCTATCGCTTAGCTAAATCATCTGCGAGTAAAACAACTTGGAAAACCTATAACGTTGCCATTAATCTGTACTTAACAGCACTAAAAATGCTAAAGACAATTACTTATCCCATACATTACCTGACATGCTTACGACAGATATCCGAAAGTTTTGGCGCGTCATTAACCCGTCTTCTGATAGCTCGATCACCTTGAAAGATGAGTCAGGTGAAGTTATTCCAAGTGAAGCTTTCGCAAACATTCTCAGTGAATCATTTGCAAATAATTTTTCCACTTCATCGAACATTGATCTACCACACAAAGAACACTACAACTATCCCATTATGCAACCCATAGCTCTTGACTTTGCAGGTGTTGCTAGGCTGATTGATGATTTGCCTTTAAACTCAGCTCCCGGTTATGATACCATTAATAGTAAATTTTTGAAAAACACTAACACATAAAGTTCTGTAATACTTGCTAATATTTTCCAGCAATCAATAAGCACTTGTACTCTGCCTGCTGAATGGAAAATAGGGAAGTTTGTTCCGTTGCATAAGTCTGCCAACAAAAGCTCACCCCTGAATTACCGCCCGATTTCGCTTACCAGTACCTGTTGCAAACTTCTTGAACATGTTATATTTACTAATCTCGTTAACTTTCTTGACTCGAACTCATTTTTCACCTCTGCTCAACATGGTTTTCGCAAAACATTCTCATGTGAAACCCAACTAATATCTTTCACTCATAGATTACACTGTATTTTAGATCGCGCCTCTTGTGCCGACTGCGTATTGTTAGACTTTAGCAAAGCATTCGACAAGGTTTGCCACAAACAGCTGCTATTCAAGCTGAGTCTTTTAAACCTTGTCAGTAACCTGCTGATATGGATTGTGTGTTTTCTTACTAACCGTCATCAATTTGTTAGTGCGAATAATTATGATTCATCATTGAGGTTCATTCTGGTGTGCCTCAGGGATCAGTACTAGGGCCCCTACTTTTCCTGATTTATATTAATGACCTACCTTCTTCATTGACATCTCAAATTCACTTGTTTGCAGACGATTGCGTGATATATCGTGAAATAATTACTAACGACGACACTAACGCTCCCCAGTCTGACTTGGACTATGTGATTGATTGGTGTAACACTTGGCTGATGCAACTTAATATTAATAAATGCAAAGTTATGCGCGTGCAGAGGAACAGCAGTACTCTTACTACTTACTATCTAAATAAAATTCCTCTAGAATCCGTTAACTCATACAAATACTTAGGAGTTCATACAACAGCAAAACTTACCTGGAACATTCACATTGAGTACATAATAAGTAAAGCTAACAGCATGCTGGGTTACTTGAGCCACAAGTTTTCCAAAGCACCACCATCCTTAAAATTACTGCTTTACCAGTCATTAGTGCGTCCTAAATTAGAATACGCTGCAGCTGTGTGGGACCCATACCATGGAAACCTTATTTCTTCACTCGAGCTTGTCCAAACTAACTCAGTCCGATTCATATTTTCAAATTATAAGCGTACCGCTAGCGTAACATCAATGAAGTACAATCTCTCTTGCATTACTTGCATCTCGCAGAACAAAAGCACGTTTGACACTGTTTCACAAATTTTATTACCATTCCTCCCTTCACAGTAACTTCATTTCTCAGCCTCATTACCTATCAAGCCGCATCGATCATCTCCATAAGATCGAACTTCAAACAGGCAACACTAACCCTATCAGTCAGTCTTTTTTTCCCAGATCATCACGGCAGTGGAACCACCTTCCCTGTGAAATTGTATCTAGTGTCGACAACAAACTGTTTCGTTAGGTATTAACTAACATTCTATAATTAGTAATTATTAACATGCTATTTCATTTATTTGCCGTACTTACAAGCGACTAAGGACGACACTGGTTAACATTGTACTAACAGGAATTATCAAGATGCTACTTTGTTTACATTGTCTGTCGTACTTACACATATTGGGCAAGATATTACATAGTATTGTACAATTAGGAATTACTAACACGCTGTATTGTTTATTTTCCGTACATTATTGTTATACTTCCCGTTTTCTCACTCGCCTCTGTAATGCCTTCGGGCCTTGAGGGTACCAACACTAAATAAATAAATAAAAATAAATAAATATAGTGACACCGTATTCCCGAGTCACGTTTGTTTACCATCCGCCGTAGTCATTCTGAGACTTCTATTGCTTCAACCACATGTGACGTATTCTGGCATCGTTCCACGTCGCTATCGCACTCAGCTGCCAAAGTCGCCCATAAGCATGGTGGAGAGACGAGGACTGCGATGCCAACGCAGTGACAACGATGGGATGACACAGGAGTGACGTCGATGGAAAGGCATAAACGGCTTGACGACGATTTCTAAATCATGACGATGATATAATGGTGGAAGCGTGACGAAGACGACGTGAGGACATTCGGACGACAACGTGTGTATGGCGACGATGCGTCGACGACAGCGGTATGCCATCAACCGGATGAGGAAGCTACGATGACGGCGATGGCACGACCATGACAGCATGATGACGATGTTACAATGGATGTACGATAACGACTGCCTGGAGACGCAATGACGATGATGGCATGGCAAAGATGGGATAACCGCGTGTATATGACGCCAGCATTAATAGAGTAGGGGAACCAAAAGAAGGATGACAACGAAGGCATGAAGGCAATCGGATGAAGTTAGCGAAGTAATGACGATGGCAAAACGACAGCGAGACGACGACGGAATGGCGACAACGGTATGACGACGATATGACGACAACTGTGTGACGACAATGGTGAAAGACGGCAGCACGAGGATAGTGGGACGTGAAAGTCAGCAAAACGGAGTTGGAACGACCGCGACGGTATCACAATGACGGTATGACGACGCATGCATGACGGCGAAGGAAGGATGACGATGACATAACAGTATGCGGGCAATGGGATGACGACTAGTATAACGACGACAACTGCGTGCAGGCTGCTAAATGACGAAGCCTGTATGACGACGAAAGCATGACGACGATGGCATGACGAAAATGGGGAGACGAAGCTGGAGTGAAGAATCTGACACAACCGCGACATCATTGACGAGGACGATCAGAAAGCGGATGCACAATAGCGACTGTCTGGCGATGACGGCGTGAGAACGGTGGCGTAATCCAGACTGAATGACAACAGCATGCTTACAATATAATGACGACAGGTGATTGACACGGAACCTCGACGGAATGCCGACAATGAGCTGACGGTACTGAAGTAATATCGGTGGTAAAATAACATCATGATGACGGTGCATGACGACAACCATATGACGACGACTGTGCGGCAAGGAAGGCATGATAACGATGGCATGAGAACCGTCGGATGAACAAATTAGAATGACAAAATAGAACGTCCACGACGCTATCGCGCCGACAGCATGACGACGCATACATAACGACGACTGTATGAAGACGAGATAATGACGACGATGCCTGGATAACAGCATAAGGACAATGGCATGGGGATAAGCTTACCACAACAATGACGCGACAATGAATGTGTGGCGAAGCCTGCATAACAACGACGGCGTGATGGTGACGGTATGATGAGAGTCGGATGACGAAGCTGGAGTGGCGACGATGAAACGACCAGAACGGCGTCACGACAACAGTTTGACAACAAATGAGTGACAACTCTATAAGGATGATAACGTGATGAGGGCGGTGCCACGAGAGTCGGTTGACAAAACTGAAATGGCGACGATTCAACAATCACGACGACATCACTTCCACGAGCACATATACGGTGACCTAAGTTGGTAGACAACTTTAGTCGCTGGATCGGCGTCATCATCATCATCAGCAGCCTGGTTACGCCCACTGCAGGGCAAAAACCTCTCCCATACTTCTCCAACAACCCCGGTCATGTACTAATTGTGGCCATGTCGTCTCTGCAAACTTCTTAATCTCATCCGCCCACCTAACTTTCTGCCGCCCCCTGCTACGCTTCCCTTCCCTTGGAATCCAATCCGTAACCCTTAATGACCATCGGTTATCTTTCCTCCTCATTACATGTTCTGCCTATGCCCATTTATTTTTCTTGATTTCAACTAAGATGTCATTAACTTGCGTTTGTTCCCTCACCCAATCTGTTCTTTTCTTATCCCTTAACGTTACACCTATCATTCTTCTTTCCATAGCTAGTAGCGTCGTCCTCAATATGAGTAGAACCCTTTTCGTAAGCTTCCAGGTTTCTGCCCCGTAGGTGAGTACTGGTAAGACACAGCTATTATAAACTATTCTCTTGAGGGATAATGGCAACCTGCTGTTCACGATCTGAGAATGCCTGCCAAACGCACCCCAGCCCATTCTTATTCTTTTGATTATTTCCGTCTCATGATCCGGATCCGCCGTCACTACCTGCCCTAAGTAGATGTATTCCCTTACCACTGCTAGTGCCTCGCTACCTATTGTATATTGCTGTTCTCTTCCGAGACTGTTAAACATTACTTTAGTTTATGCAGATTCATTTTTAGACCCACTCTTCTGCTTTGCCTCTCCAGGTCAGTGAGCATGCATTGCAGTTGGTCTCCTGAGTTACTAAGCAAGGCAATATCATCAGCAAATCGCAAGTTAGTAAGGTATTCTCCATTAACTTTTATCCCCAATTCCTCCCAATCCAGGTCTCTGAATACCTCCTGTAAACACGCTGTGAATAGCATTGGAGAGATCGTATCTCCCTGCCTGACGCCTTTCTTTATTGGGATTTTGTTGCTTTCTTTATGGAGGACTACGGTGGCTGTGGAGCTGCTATAGATATCTTTCAGTATTTTTACATACGGCTCGTCTACAGCCTGGTTCTGTAATGCCTCCATGACTGCTGAGGTTTCGACAGAATCAAACGCTTTCTAAAAATAAATGAAAGCTATATATAAGGGTTGGTTATATTCCGCACATTTCTCTATCACCTGATTGATAGTGTGAATATGGTCTATTGTTGAGTAGCCTTTACGGAATCCTGCCTGGTCCTTTGATTGACAGAAATCTAAGGCGTTCCTGATTCTATTTGCGATTACTTCAGTAAATACTTTGTAGGCAACTGACAGTAAGCTGATCGGTCTATAATTTTTCAAGTCTTTGGTGTCACCTTTCTTATGGATTAGGATTATGTTAGCGTTCTTCCAAGACTTCGGTACGCTCGAGGTCATGAGGCATTGCGTATACAAGGTGGCCAGTTTCTCTAGAACAATCTGTCCACCATCCTTCAACAAATATGCTGTTACCTGATCCTCCCCAGCTGCCTTCCCCCTTTGCATATCTCCCAAGGCTTTCTTTACTTCTTCCGGCATACCTGTGGCATTTCGAATTCCCCTAGACTATTTTCTCTTCCATTATCGTCGTGGGTGCCCCTGGTACTGTATTAGTCTCTATAGAACTCCTCAGTCACTTGAACTTTCTCATTCATATTAGTAATGATATTGCCGGCTTTTTCTCTTAACGCATACATCTGATTCTTGCCAATTCCTAGTTTCTTCTTCACTGCTTTTAGGCTTCTTCCGTTCCTGAGAGCATATTCAATTCTATCCATATTGTACTTCCTTATGTCAGCTGTCTTACGCTTGTTGATTAACTTCGAAAGTTCTGCCAGTTCTATTCTAGCTGTAGGGCTAGAGGCTTTCATACATTGGCGTTTCTTGATAAGATCTTTCGTCTCCTGCGATAGTTTACTGGTATTCTGCCTAACGGAGTTACCACTGACTTCCATTGCACACTCCTTAATGATGCCCACAAGATTGTCGTTCATTGCTTCAACACTAAGGTCCTCTTCCTGAGTTAAAGCCGAACACCTGTTCTGTAGCTTGATCTGGAATTCCTCTATTTTCCCTCTTGCCGCTAACTCATTGATCGGCTTGTTATGTACCAGTTTCTTCCGTTCCTTCCTCAGGTCTACGCTAATTCGAGTTCTTACCATCCTGTGGTCACTGCAGCGCACCTTGCCGAGCACGTCCACATCTTGTATGATGCCAGGGTTAGCGCAGAGTATGAAGTCTATTTCATTTCTAGTCTCCGTTCGGGCTCCGCCACGCCCACTTTCGGCTATCCCGCTTGCGGAAGAAGGTATTCATTATCCGCATAATATTCTCTTCCGCAAACTCTACTAATAACTCTCCCCTGCTATTCCTAGTGCATATGCCATATTCCCCCACTGCCTTGTCTCCAGCCTGCTTCTTGCCTACCTTGTCATTAAAGTTGCCCATTAGTATAGGATCGGCGTGAGATGTTCCAAATGGTTGAAGTAGGCAAAATCGCTATAATACCGCTATGTCCTATATCTAATAATTGCATATGAAAGCTTCCGCATGAAAACCAATATGTTACCACATATCATCACACACTCAAATCATCATCACACACTCAAATCACATATCATCATATCACACTCAAAATTCAGGCAGCTCATATCGGCTCACTTTGCCAAATAATCTCATAATCGGTAAACATTTCCTGCTTTTTTCATGTATCCAACGCGTATTTCACTTTGTGGTTTCTTCCTTAAGATGGGACATAACAAATGTCACATTTTCTGCTTTTACTTGTGTGTATATATGTCTGTATTGAATTGCATTTTTGTATTGAATTGAATATTGTATTGAATTGAATTTTATATTGAATTGTATTGCAACCTTTTTATTCAATTGCAAACATATGCGGAGCTCAACTGCTTGTGTGTTCTTTGCGTCTTTGCCTTCAACCACGGTTCCATAACAATGTATAACGTTACTTTGCCTGTCTGTCTTTTTATTTCGCTTTATAATTATATGACCACGTGAATACTTCTCTTGTTAACCCCCCCCCCCTTATGTAATGCCCAATAGGGCCCTTAAGGGATAATAAATGATGATGATGATATGTAGGCAGAGTCCCGCATGATGCCATTAGAACATAACGAAGTCTCGTTTAAATACATATACCTTCTGTATGAATATATTAATGTAGCCCTATAAACAACCATGATCTGCGTATGCAATAATACCATATGATTTAATGAGGTCGATATAGATAACGTACTTCCCATATATCATATCAAGCAATTACTACAGATGATATTGTTACGTAAGAAGACGCAAATGAAAAGCTATATACAAGTATATTTACAACGTAATACGCCGCACTTGGCCAAGAGGCAACAGCCCGCGCTAGCCTCCAATCGTTGTCGTCGTCTTCGTACTGCTCGCCTCTTCGTCATCGGTAATACTATTCCGTAGCACTACCCCCGGCGGCAAAAGCGCCGTCCCGGAGCGACTAAAGGCTGGACTTGGAAACAGTGTAGTAAGCCTTGAGCCTACTGACGTGCACGACATCACTAGGTGCCACAGTAGATGACGAGGTTGAGCTCACAGGGGCAATTTCGTACGTCACAGGCGTCACCTGGCGCAGCACGCGGTAGGGCCCTGTGTATCGCGAAAGGAGCTTCTCTGAAAGTCCGACGTGACGGGAGGGCGACCAGAGGAGCACGAGCGCACCAAGCGAAAACTGTACGTCACGGTGGCGGGCGTTGTACTGACGCTGCTGAGCGGTTTGCGAGTCCGTCAGTCGAGCACGGGCAAGCTGGCGTGCATGGTCGGCGAGAGCGATGGCGTCGCGCGCATACTCGCTTGTTGAGATCGAAGCAGGAGGAAGTGCCGTGTCAAGGGGCAAGGTCGGTTCGCGACCGTAGAGCAGATAAAAGGGAGAAAATCCGGCGGTGTCGTGCCGGGAAGAATTATAAGCGAATGTGACGTAAGGAAGGGCAATGTCCCAGTCGCGGTGGTCCTTGGAAACGTACTTTGACAGCATATCGGTAAGAGTACGGTTTAACCGCTCTGTCAGGCCATTGGTTTGAGGATGGTATGAGGTAGTCAGCTTGTGTTGAGTGGAGCAGGAACGTACAATGTCGGCGATAACTTTCGAGAGGAAGTTACGACCACGGTCAGTGAGCAGCTGTCGCGGGGCGCCATGAAGTAAGATAATGTCACGCAAGAGGAAGTCCGCGACGTCAGTGGCGCAACTGGTAGGGAGAGCCCGCGTGATAGCGTATCGGGTGGCGTAATGAGTTGCGACGGCTACCCATTTGTTCCCAGAGGATGACGTGGGAAAGGGACCGAGGAGGTCTAATCCAACACGAAAGAACGGTTCCACAGGGACAGTGATCGGCTGGAGATGACCGGCAGGTAGCACCTGAGGTGTTTTCCGACGCTGGCAGGTATCGCAGGCAGCAACATACTGTCGGACGGAGCGAGCGAGACCAGGCCAATAGAAGCGGCGGCGGACGCGGTCGTACGTGCGGGTTACGCCAAGATGTCCTGCAGTAGGTGCGTCATGCATCTCAAAGAGCACAGTCTGTCGTAGATGTTTTGGCACGACAAGAAGAAGATCAGATCCGTCAGGAAGGAAGTTCCTTCGGTACAGAATGCCGCCCTGGAGGACATATCAGCGAACGGATGCGTCGGTAGGTGTAGAGCGCAGACGCTCGATGAGTACTCGCAGCGATAGGTCTCGGTACTGCTCATCGGCGATGTTAGCGAAGGCAGACACAGAGAAAATGCCGTCGGCGGTACTACTGTCGGCGTCGTCGGGCTCGTCTACCGGGTAGCGAGACAGGCAGTCAGCGTCCTTGTGTAGTCGGCCAGATTTGTAGGTGACAGAGAACGAATATTCTTGGAGGCGTAAGGCCCAGCGACCAAGTCTTCCGGAAGGGTCTTTCAATGAGCATAACCAACAAAGCGCGTGATGGTCTGTGATAACGGAAAAGGGTCGGCCATATAAGTATGGGCGGAACTTCGCAACCGCCCAAACAAGGGCCAGACACTCACGCTCAGTGATGGAATAGTTGCGCTCCGCGGGTGAGAGGAGCCTGCTGGCGTAAGCGATAACACGGTCGTTGCCGCGCTGGCGTTGTGCCAGTACTGCGCCAATTCCATGACCGCTGGCATCAGTACGAACTTCGGTAGGCGCAGAAGGATCGAAATGGGCCAGAACGGGAGGCGTTGTGAGAACGTCGATTAGATGCGAGAATGCAGAGGCCTCGTTATCGCCCCAATGGAAAGGGGCGTCTTTTTTCAAAAGCTCGGTTAGTGGTCGTGCGATGGCCGCGAAATTTTTCACGAAACGGCGGAAGTAGGAACAAAGGCCGATGAAGCTGCGCACATCCTTGACACACTTCGGAACAGGAAAGTGCGTAACAGCATGGATCTTGCCTGGGTCCGGTTGCACTCCGTTCGCGTCAACGAGATGCCCAAGGACGGTAATCTGGCGACGGCCGAATTGGCACTTCGATGCGTTCAGTTGCAGACCGGCGCGACGAAAAACGTCCAGGACTGCCGAGAGGCGCTCGAGGTGCGTAGCGAACGTTGGGGAGAATACTATGACGTCGTACAAGTAGCACAGGCACATGGACCATTTGAAACCGTGAAGAAGGGAGTCCATCATGCGTTCAATAGTGGCAGGAGCGTTACAGAGACCAAACGGCATCACTTTGAATTGATAAAGACCGTCCGGAGTTACAAAAGCAGTCTTCTCGCGGTCGAGATCGTCCACAGCAATCTGCCAGTAGCCGGAGCGGAGGTCAATAGAAGAGAAGTAGCGAGCACCATGGAGGCAGTCAAGGGCGTCATCGATCCGAGGTAGGGGATACACGTCCTTTTTGGTAACCCTGTTAAGGTGCCGATAATCCACGCAAAAGCGCCATGAGCCATCCTTCTTTTTTACCAGTACAACCGGTGACGCCCATGGACTACATGCCGGTTCTATGATGTTATTGGCAAGCATTTTGCGAACTTCAGCGTGAATAACTTGACGCTCAACCGGTGACACTCGATACGGGCGGCGATGAATAGGAGGGGCATCGCCGGTATTAATGCGATGTTTAACAGTTGTAGTTTGGGCCAAAGGACGATCGTGAAAGTCAAAAATATCGTTGTAGGAAAACAGAACGCGGTAGAGCTCACGAGCGTGCTCGGACGGCATGTCGGGCGCAATCATTTTCTGTAAGTCGGCGATGGTGCAAGTTGTCGACTGAGATGGTAGAGGAGGATCGGCTGAATGGCTGTCTACCTCAATAGATGCTATTGAGTGATCTTCGAAGGAGCAAAGCTGGGCCAGAGACATCCCGCGTGGCAGCACTTGTGTCGTCAAGCCAAAATTGACCACGGGCAGGCAGACGCAATTAGCCGTAATAGATAAAACGGTATGAGGTACCGTGATCCCGTGTGTAAGGAGGACGTCTTGTATAGGAGCCGCGATATAGTGACCGTCGGGCACTGGTGGGGATGACACTAGGTCAACGTAAGTCAGTGCCGTAGGTGGCAAGCGAACAAAGTCGACGGAACTGAGGCGACTGGGGTGTGGTTCAGCGGGATCCAGAACAGGCAGGTCAAGGCGGAGAGTACTGGCGGAACAATCAATTAGAGCAGAATGTGCGGAGAGGAAGTCTAAGCCGAGGATGATGTCATGGGGACAGTGGGCGATGACCGTGAATAGCACGACTGTTGAGCGATCGGCGAAGGAGACGCGGGCGGCACACATACCAATTACGGGGGCTGTTCCGCCATCGGCGACACGGACAACAAGCGTCGTGGCGGGCGTGATTATTTTTTTCAGGCGGGTACGAAAGTCCGCGCTCATTACCGACAAATGCGCCCCAGTGTCTATAAGAGCAGATACAGGAACACCGTCGACTTGCACGTCAAGAAGGTTCAGATGAGTGGGCAACGTCAGTGGAGGATTTGGCGGCGTAGGGAGCAATGCAGCGTCACCTCGAGGCGCTGCATCATTCAGTTTTCCGGCTGGGAGCGGCGTCCGAAGGGAGTCGGCGAAAAGGAGCGACGGGGCTGGGGAGAGCGAGATTGTCGTCCTTGGGGCGAAGGTGAACGAGAATAGGGGCGGTTCGGCGCAGGAGAGTCAGTGGCGGCATTATCGGAGCGTGCGGCATAAGGGCGAGAAGGGCCACCCGAGGGGCGAGAATAGGCAGTATAAGCAGACCGGGTCGGGGAAGTCCAGCGACTTCGACAGTGCCGAGAAATGTGTCCGATGCGACGGCAGTGAAAACAAATGGGCTTGTCGTCAGCAGTGCGCCATTCAGCTGGGTTGCGGAAACGTGGTGGGTAAGACGATGCGGGACGGGGCGGAATCGAAGAAGCCGGATGGGTATCAGGGTGATGGGCCGAGCAGATGGTATGAAGGCCCATGTTTTCGAACTCCTGGCGGACAACTGCTTGGATCAGGGAAACCGTGACTGCCGGTGCGTTGGTGGGGCTGGAGTCGAAGGCAGCCGGATAGGCGGCCTCAATCTCACGCCGAACGATCTTGGTAATATCGCCGGTGTTGTTGGGACGAGGAGCGTCGGCACAGGAAGAAGTCGCTGGGCAAACTGCTGATCGATACGTCTGCTTTTAGCGAGTTCCAGGCGGCGGCACTCTTTGATAACAGCATCCACCGTCGCGACGTTGTTGAACACGAGCAAGTTGAAGGCGTCATCGGCAATGCCTTTGAGGATGTGGGATACCTTGTCTGACTCAGGCATGTGTGCATCAACTTTGCGGCACAGAGCCAGGACGTCCTGAATGTACGTGACATAGGGCTCTGTTGACGTCTGCACACGGCCGGAAAGCGCCTTCTGCGCGGCAAGTTTGTGACCGTAGGGGTTGCCGAACAAGTCTCGGAGCTTTTGCTTGAACGAATCCCAACTGGTGAGCTCCTCTTCGTGCGTCCGAAACCAAACTCGAAGTGTGCCACCGAGGTAAAAGACTACGTTGGCGAGCATGATAGTAGGGTCCCACCGGTTATTGCGGCTGACGTGTTCGTACAGGCTGATCCAGTCGTCGACGTCGTCCCCATCTTTGCCCGAGAATACGCCAGGATCACGAGGAGCAGGGAGAGAGATGTAGGTCGTCGAAGTGGCAGGAGGGGTCGGAGGCGGCTGAGTCGAATTGTCATCGCCGGGAGCCATGAAGCTAGGCTCGACGTACCGTCCACTGCGAAGCTCCGTGACGAGGTACAGGGAACGTCCACCTCCACCAGATATGTTACGTAAGAAGACGCAAATGAAAAGCTATATACAAGTATATTTACAACGTAATACGCCGCACTTGGCCAAGAGGCAACAGCCCGCGCTAGCCTCCAATCGTTGTCGTCGTCTTCGTACTGCTCGCCTCTTCGTCATCGGTAATACTATTCCGTAGCAATATGAACGTAGCCCTATCAGGAAAGAAAAAAAAGCTCCATATTCAATAATACCATATGGACACATGGGACCTCCATTTGGTCGCATAATATTTTTGGATGTTCAGCTTCTGAGTTTTTTCGATAAGGCTATTGGGACGATAAGGATTGTGAATAGGGTATTGTTCGACCTACAGTGTCAACATTCTCGAAATGTCTTCACGCAATGGACATTCGTGGACACTCGCGATCGGATCGTCATGAAGTGCATACAGAACCTATTGCAGCAATGCTGAAGATTCACGACAATAAAGCAGTTGTCGCAGACCAGAGAGAACTTCATTGCGGGGGTGTCGTTGTGCAGGAAAAATGACGATATTTCATGCCTGAACACCTCAAGAACGAAACACGTCTTGTCTTTCGAGTACATAATCATTATTATTATTATCATCATCATCATCATCAGCCGATTTGATGTCCACTGCCGGACGAAGGCCTCTCTATGCGATCTCCAATTAACCCTGTCCTGCGCAAGCCGATTACAACTAGCGCAAGTGAATTTCATAATTTCAACGTCCCACCTAGCCTTCTGCCGTCCTCGACTGCGCTTCCCTACTTTTGGTACCCATTCTGCAACCCTAATAGTCTACCGGTTATCTAAACTACGCTTAACATGACCTGTCAAGATCCGTTTTTTTTCTCTTAATGGCAATTAGAATATCGGCTATACCCGTTTGTTCGCTAATCCAAACCGCTCTCTTTCTGTTTTTTACCGGTATGCCTAGCATTCTTCGTTCCATCGGTCTTTGCGCGGTCCTTAACTTGTCCTCAGGCTTCTTTGTCAGTCTCCAAGGTTCTTCCCCATATGTCAGCGCCGGTAAAATGCACTGGTTGTACACCTTCCTTTTTGATGATAACGGCAAGTTTCCAGTCAGCAGCTGACAATGTCTGCCGCATGCGATCCAGCCCATTTTTATTCTTCTGTGAATTTCCTTGTCGTGATCAGGGTTCATTGTGAGTAATTGACCTAAGTAAACGTACTTCTTCACAGACTGTAGAGGCTCACTGGCAATCCTGAACTATCGTTTTCTTGCCCGGCCATTGACCATTATCTTTGTCTTCTGAATATTCATCTTCAACCCAACTCTTACACTCCGTGTGTTTAGGTCCTCACTAATTTGTTGTAACTCGTCGCCTGTCTTGCTGAACAGGACAACGTAATCTGCAAACCAAAGGTTGCTGAGATATTCGCCGTTGATCCTACCTCCGAAGTCTTCCCATTTTATTAGCTACAATAGTTTTAATAGCGGTGTTTTAATAGCTTTAATAGCTTGAATAGCAAGCACACTGTGAATATCATTGGAGAAATTGTGTCTCCTTGTCTCACCTCTTTCCTTATAAGTATATCCTCCTGAGTGCCGGCTATGGGGCATTTGTCCAATATATTGGACATCAAATACTCCGTCACTCCCCAGGCGGAAGCATGTTCTAGCCCGTAAAGCCGAATTGTCCAATATTTTAGGCACCTATTAGCACCACCTATAAAGTTTTGTTGAAAATGCATTAGTAGTTTGACCACCAGGGGTGTTTGCAAAGGCGGCATTCAGCAGCACGGCTTTCTACGGCAACCACCGAAAAAGTAAGTTCTATTTCTCATACTTTATCACTCGTTCTTTTTCTGTAATGAAATTTTGATTATTGAACAGATTTTGCGCTTTTGAAGGCATTTGCAATATTAAGTTTGCCCTTTGCTACTGCATAGCCACTACCACAAAAATGACCGGGTAGAGTTCCAGTGTCCAATATATTGGACTAAAGCCCCTACATCCACGCGCCACCGCCGACCAAGCTAAGTACCGCCAACCTACCCTCCTCCTCCACGCTCCTCTCCCACTCACCCCCTCAGCTTCCGGCGCCAAGCGGAACTTACGTAGCTTCAGCTTCCTGTTCCGAGTCGAAGTGACGCTATCTTTTTAGCGTTGTTTACTTTCGCGTCTACGGAGAGGCTTTAATTGCACCAGCTGCGGTTGAAACTGTTATTGCGATTCCATCCAAGAACCACCGCCTATTGTAATCGGCGATCTGCTCGTGTTCGCTGCTTCGCGTCAACCTGCGACGGATTGTGCCTCGAGAGACAACGTACAGTGGAATGCAGTGCCTGGGTGCTTGGAGACCGCTCCCGTTTTTCGTGCATTTGGAAAACAGCGACCGCAAACTACTACTTCAGCGGAATACAACAGCTTGTCCCCTTTGAATTCTTCTTGCTTTGAAGCGTACATCCCCTTCAGCCAGCACGTATGGAGGGACTTTAGTGAAGGAGTTCGCGACGCCAATTTGTACGGCAGACGCATAGAGTTTATGCTGTTGATTCTGAGGTTGAACTTGTCTCGTACGGCAGATCGAAGGTAACGAACGTCCCAAGTGCGTGCACTGCGTGAAGAACTGCAATGACGTGAAGCTATGAAATATAACAAGTTCAAATTTGCGTGGAAGGCATTCAGTGACATGGTGAAAGCAAGTGTGCTTTTCTTGTGGGATATGCGCGGAGGTGTGCAGTGAATTGGTGCGTGCGCGCGTGTTGTAACGCGTGCAAAGGTGTACGGCGAATTGTGTTAGTGTTGTGACGCGAGCAGATGTGTACGGCGAATTATTTTCATGTGTTGTGCCCCAGCCCATGGCTCTCCGCACTTTGTCAGAGAAAGGGGATGACAGGCAAAGCGTGCGGGCGCAGCGTACGCAAACAAGCACGTAGATGCACACGAATGACGCTTGGTGGAATGGCTAGAGCGAGCTACTCAAATTAGCACCGGTTGCTAAGCACGGGCGTCTCACCATCGTCTGCAATCACAGTGGAAATTCTCGCAGCGCAACTTCCCGGTAACTCCGGGAAGCGTAAACGCCGGAACCGGAAATCTTAAAACCGGACATGCCGGAACCGGAAACGCCGGAAGCGGAAATGCCGGAACCGGATTTGGTGTGAGGGGAAAAGGCGGTTGGCGGTACTTAAGAGAGCGGCGGTGGCGCGCGGATGGAGGGGCTTTATATTGGACAACATGCTGTGCTAAAACAGCCGATAATTGTGAAATACTAAAATTCACTTTTTGTCCCTGTAACGTAAACAGCAATTTCTGAAAAGCTCACTAATATCTGTAAACATTAATACACCTCGGAACTCAGGAGGATATTCCTACTTTTCTTGTGTATAATTAAGGTAGCTCTGAAATCTTTCTAGCTATATTCGAAGGCGTTAACGTAAGCGGCCTGCACTCCTTGATTACGTAATGTCTTTCTGACTGCTGGTATTTCTACTGAATCAAATGCCTTTTTGTAATCTATGATAGCCATATAGAGAAGCTGATTGTACTCTGCGGATTTCTCGACTACCTGATTAATAAGATGGATGTGAGGCATTGTAGAGTACGCTTCATGAAGCCAGCCTGTTCCTTTGGTTGACTAAAGTCTAGTGTTGCCCTTATTGTATTGGAAATTTTCTTGGTGAATATTTTACATAATACTGGGAGTAAGCTAATGGGCCTACAATTTTTCAATTCTTTAACGTCTCCCTTTTTGTGGATTAGTGGAATATTTGCATTCTTCCAGTTCTCTAGGACCCTTGAAATTGAGAGAGGCTTCGTATAGAGAGCCGCCAGTTGTTCAAGCATGATGTCTCCTTAATCTTTGATTAAATTGACTGTTATTCCATCTTCTTCTGCCGCTTTTCCCGTTTCATGTTTTGCAAGACCTTTCTAAACTCATCGCTAGTTATGGAAGGAGTTTCTGCAACCTGTTCATTACTGCTTCGAATAGAGGTATCGTGGCTTCTCTGGGTACTGCGCAGGTCAGTGCAGAATTCTTCCGCTGCTTTTACTATACCTTAGAGATTGCTGATGAGTGCATGTATCTTGGTTTGTCCTATGCCAAGTTTCCTTCCAACTGGCTTCAGTCTTTCTCATGTTATAATTTCGAATATGCCTTATTTTCGCATTCTTGAACACTTTCGATAGTTCCGCGAATTCTATCTTATCTCTGCAGTTGAACACTCATTCTTTGCTGTTTCTTTATTAGGTACTTCGTTACTTGGGAGAGCTTGCCTACTGGTTACCTTGACGCCTTACATCCCACTTCAACTGCTGCCTCTGAAGGCAGCCAAGTTACAGTTTCCTTTATAAGCTCTGTGTCATTTTCATCTCTCAATTCTAACGCTGCATATTTGTTTACAAATAGCAGCGTGAATTGGTGTGCTTTCACCCTTACTGCATCTAGGTTAGCCTGTTTCTTCCTGACTAATTTTGCTCTTCCTCTCTTCAAATTGAGGTGAATCCTAGACCTCGCCAAGCTATGATCACTGCACTTTAATCTACCTAACACTTCTACATCCAACAATATGATGAGATCGGCAGAAAGCTTGAAATCTATTCATTTCTTGTTTCACCATAGGACTTTTTCAAGTCCACTTTCTGTTGCTATGCTTCCTGAAGAAGGTGCTCATTATTTGCAGCTTATTGCTTTCCGCGAATTCTACCAGCAGCTCTCTTCTATCGTTTTTTTTTTAGAATCGACGCCGTAGTTGTAAATTGCTCGCTCACCAGCCTGCTTTTTCCCCACTTTTGCATTGAAGTCGCCCATTGCTACAGTATGCCGAGTTTGCACTTTTCTCATCGCTAATTCAACATATTCATAAAACTGGTCTACTTCATCATTATGACTGGATATTGAAACGTAGGCTTGTACTACCTTTAATCTCTACCTCTTCTTAAGTTTGATTACGACTACTCCTACCCTCTCCTTACTGCTGTAGAATTCATTAATGTTGCACGCGGAGTGTTTATGGATTAGGAATCATACCAGGTATTGTTGCTTATCTGGGAGACCTCTATAGCGGAGGACATCGCCGTTAGTTAGCATTGTATAAGCCTCACCAGTTCTTATTTCACTAAGGCCAATGATCAGGCTTTGTTTGGAATATTGTTACGCGAAGGACGAGTCAGTAAGACGATTAACTATTTACAGGTTATATTCAATACAGCGGTTGCAGCGCTGACCGGTTAGATTCACAGCGCAAGCCCAGATCGTTCTTCCTCCTCTTTTCTCGAGTGATATCACCCACGCGCCTCGTTCAAACAATCAAATACCCCACGCGTGTAGCAATATCATTGGCCTTTCCAGTACACGCCGATGCCTGTTAGTTACGAATGTGTTCGCCGCTGCTTGGCGAAGTCTCCTACGCTTGTCTCAAGGAAGTTCTGTTCGACAAGTGAATGACGATTATTAGGGGCCTGTCAGAGGAAGTCGTCGGCTATATTGTAGTTCATACCTGTAGAATACAGTGATGTCATATTCATGCTCTATGATGCTCCACCCAGAGCGGCTCGGGTGATCCGTCAGATAGGCTATTATTACTGGACACTCACATTCAGTATTCAGGCCACCCACCATAAATGAAAGGGCCGTAGAAGTTGAAAGAATAAATGGTGCAGGATATTTTATTTGCTGAGCACCAAACATGTCCTTTACAGAGAAGTCACAGAACTGGACTTCCGTGCTTCCAGCAAAATCTGAAAATAATTTCAGAGCATGCAGTCAAGTTTGAAGATATTACATGCACACGTAATCAAAATAAAAACATTAACATAAACAGCACACACAATGTTTCACGCTAATCCTATTCGTCACGTACGTACTACGTGTCAGAAAATATCAACTGGGGTGTTTATGTCGAAATAAATGCATGGTTTTTGTTATAACATATTCCGTTTTATGCGCTCACACATACAAATTTTCACAGGGGCAACAAGAAGTCTAAACTTGGAAGGTTTCCGCCTATGTGCATATATTTGGTTTTCGCACGTAGAACGTAGGTGTGCTCCTGAAAAGAAAAGTTGAAAATAGGACAAGTTCATCAGACCACATATTTTGGCTAGATTGAACATATACCTAATTGACGGCGTGTCTCACGTAACTACAACAAAATTTTAAATATATTGCTACGAATTGATACGTGAGACTCACAGTAAGTAGTTCGTAGTCGTTTTGTGTAAATGGGACTATCTTTGAAGTATGATTGTTAGCAAATTATACATTATTTGTGGAATATTATAAATATCAAATTCAAAGCATAGGTCGTACTTCAAAAGGTGTAAAACGTGTTTAGAAAGATCTGGTGAAGCTATTTCCATCCCATTATCTTTTACGTGGTTCCTTAATTCGGAGCTTTGAAGAAAGCCAACAATATATCAAAAAGAGAGCGCGCTATGCCATCGCAGAATTGCAGCGCTCTATATCGTGTTTTTAAGGAGTCCTGTCACGTAAAAAAAAAAAAAAAATGTTTCTTTTCGCTACGAAAAAGTCGACAGACCATGGCCGTTTTTACTTTGTTACATTGTTTAAAGAACTGAGTTCATTTCTTTTTATCCAGAGATTTCTAAAAAAAAACGAGGAATAAATGGAATGGCGTATTCAAATCTGTGTGCACTGCCCGGAAGACTGGAGTTACCGGGGTAACTACAGAGTTAGGTTGGAACTATAGGTTTGAGCACTAGGTTAGGTTGCAACTATAGTTAGATTCGAGCACTAGCCAAGCCATGCTTATTTTGCCTATTCTCTAAATTCGAGAAAATTTTTTAGTATCTGTGTTATTGTGCTTTTTTTTATTACACTTACTCACTTCAGTACTGTTAAGTTATGCTCACGAAGGTTAACCTAAAGCGCATTGTTCCAGACAAATTTACCCATTGGGAAACGAGCAAATGCACTAACTCATGGCAGCAGCACCAACATTACGCAGAGCTCCATGAGTTTCTTTCATGCCCTTTTGTTAATTTTTGTGCTGCATATGTGTTCCATTTGCAGGGTGCATTGAACAGCACTAGCGTTGTGCGTGCCACAGTGGCCTATATTTTAATGCCTGCAACTTATTTTCGCAAATGAGATTTTCTTCGCGTAAAACTCGGTGAGAATCCAATCATAAGACCACACGGAACGAACCCGATAGATTAAATTTAACCTTCTTTTCCGGAAGAGTTTAGCGAAACTGTGCACACACATGTGGCCACGAGCTCAATAAATTTTAGAACATATGCTGTGGGAATGCCCAGCACCGTACACGCACATTAAGACCACGACCCTGTCGTCGAGGTTGCGTGAGGCTCTGCAGAGCTCCGCCCTCGACGACAAAACCTGGGCGATCCAGCACGCCCGCAAGGCGGCAGCGAGGCAAGCCCTCGACGTCCCCTCATGAGAGGCTTAGTCCGGGCCATCATAAAGTGCTGGTTCTATAATAAATGTTTATTGCACCTCCACCCTGTGGTTTTTTTGGAACAGAAGGCGCAGTTTCTGAAATAAGGCGTGTTCCACGCCTAATGCCATTTTTTATGCGCAAGGAACTAGTTGAGATCACAGATTTTCTTAGACCAGCTCTCTGTCTTCTTTCGTGCAACGCTGCACATCTCCCTCCGTGCTCCTCACGAACATCTCGACATGACGCGTTTGACCGTCGCTTGCGCAAAGAAGAGAAGGAATGGCAGCAGGTAGGAGCCACTCGCGGATGCTCTGGTCGCGCCGGAGACTGCGACGGTGACGAACGCCGTTCGTGCCTCTCGTAGGTAGCCGTCGACTACGGCCATAGAGGCGCCGTCAGCCTTGCAAGTCTGGAACTCGCCGCGGATGCAGTCCAGCTGGTTCTGGAACAGCCTACGAAAAAAAAAGAAGAAAATGGGCCTTCTATGAGGATTCTAACAACGGACTTCGAAGTGTGTTAATGCTAAGGACGGCATCTTTTTTTTTTTAACCCTCGGGGACCTGGAAAACCAACGACGACTCGTCGCCAGGGCCAAGAGGGCAGTTGAAGCCAGAGGGTTCCTGGACTAAGGAGCCTTCCCACCTTAGGGTGATACCCGTCCTCGCTCGGGACACTGTTTCGTACAATAAACGTTTCTTTCTCTCTCTCTCTCTTGGCGGACGGGTAGCTAAAGAAAGCACCGCTGATTAAAGGTCCGCAAGACGTATTACGTGCAAAAAGTCACAAATGGCTGCAGATTGAGCGTAATCCATAATCCTTCCTTAGGCGCCGCGATAAGTTTCTAAGAAGTAAGAAAAATTAATTTCGCTTTCGCACTAAGTTCTGAAGGTGATGCACTGAGGAAAAAAAATTGGTAGATACACTTAAGACTATTTACATGCGGGAATAGGAAAGCATGCAGTCGCTTTGGTGAAATGTTTTTTCTACGTTCCTTGTCCGCGCAAGCTGTAGCCATCGTTTTAATTGCGCCTCGGTAAGGGCAAATGAAAACGCGCCAAGCGTCTCAACGCGCTCGCTTGCCCGCGAGGCGTTCGTAACTCATAGGATCGCTCAGCGTCATTCCGTTGGACAGTAACATGGACAGCAATGTTTTTTGTAGCGTAAAGCTACATTACGCATGTCGGAGCCGAGTTTCGCGTGCTTCTGCGCCTGCCATACTGCGCATGCGCGAGAGCCGCGTGACGTCACGAGAGGCGCAGCTGCGTCGCCCTAGCCGCCGCCGCGGACGCAGCCAGCGCGCGCTCCTCGCCGCCGCCGACTGCGGCACATGCCAAAGGTGTGACGTCGCAGTCTCCGCAGACGAGCCGGCGCCGTGTGCGCCCGCTGCTGCATTTACGATTGCGGCGTCGCGCGGCACTGCGCATGCGCGAGAAGGGTGCACCGTGCGTGTAAATGCGCGGGAGAGACGGTTGATGCGCGCGCTCGACATAGAGGTAGGGTGGCTAGAATGGGGAGGTGTGAAGACCGGCCTCCGGAAGCTGGCCCCAAAATGCGTTCCTGCCGCGTGATGGCGCTGCCGGCCGGGGCGCCGTTTAGGGCGCTGTAGTTTCTCGCGGCGTCGGCATACCTCCGGGCGGGAAAATGATTTGGTAGCGCTTAGTTTTTGCGTTTGAATGTGTTAGAATCTGACCAGACTTCTTTCTCTACATTGTAGATGCTGAGAGAATTTAATGTTTCGCTGCTCTCATTCCACATGGAAACCGCGAGCACCGACTATGCAGCCGACACAGCAACGGTTTTTGCGACCACCTCTTGCCGAGATTAGCGCGCTTATTCCTTGCCGAAAGTATAGTTCATAGGAATCGCCGCGCAAGACCAGCGCATTGGAATAACCTTGAATGTGTCGCCCGCACATAAGTCACATATCTGGGATTGTAACATAACTTTAAATGGAGGAAGTTCATGCAATATATCAGCATTGTGGTGAAGAAATTCTAGAAAGTACAACGCGCTTGCGATTTAATACATGTTTATTGGAGATAACACAGTTATTGCATAAAATCACATTTTTACAAAACACAGGGCGTAACCTTCTTGGCTTTGTTGTGTATGGCACACTGATTTAAGCCTTTGAGGAAAAAGTGAATACGTGTTATACAATAAAACCTAGACACCGATCCTGTTAGATCAGCGTAATGCTTCCTGCAGCCAATCTGTGGCACATTGGCTGCTAGAAGCAAGAAATTTTTGACAACTTTTGCTTGCAGTCGCGTAGGCTTGAATGCACGGGTGAACCTGTCCTCGAGTGTCTGAATGAGGTTGTATAGACAGACTGAGGGATACAGAAGCCCCCGATGTCCCCATGCACCCCCAGACTGAAATGCATAAGCTTGCATACTTCATTATAATGATGAACTGCGCAGGAGTGGGGTGATCATTGGCTCCGTTAAACTGTCTCACAATACCGAATGAACGCTCCAAGCAGTCCTGACTGAGGCGGGAAGTCATCAAGAACCTGAACCTAACCTTCTCAGTTACATACGTCAAGAGGTCTTTAGTGGAATGTATGGTCACAAGCAGACCTTCTGATGTGTCCTTGCTTAAGAAGCCGAGCCCTTTTGCATGGGCCTCCCACTGATCCAGAAATGCTAGCATGCTGTTAAGTGCAGTTTCTTGAGCACTGCCACGTCTGAGACACAAAAAGCATTTACCACCGGCACACGAAAATGAGCACAGTTGCTGTGGGCATATCTCAGAGCTTCAGTTGGAAACCATGATGTCATGGCTTCAATTGCTTGAGCCATCACGTCGATGAACACCCTTGTTGGCTCCAGATTTGAGTACTGTTGCTCAATATTTCCTTTGTGCAAGTCCATGGCGTGCACAACTGCACTGTTGAAAATATTGAAGGCCAGATTTACCCGCATCTTTTCGAATCCACTAGAATATGTGTGTGAATATTTCAACTTGGGTGCAACTTTCAATGTCAAGGCACCGCTGTCGACCTTCCATGTCGTTGTAACATGTTCACAGGGTGTCAAGGGATAGCGACAGCAGCTCACACCAACTACTTTGAAGAAAAACTGAGGAAACATTAGAAAAACACAGCTGCACTACACCGACCACGAGAGATCACTTTGCAATGCACCGTGGCCTACGAGACTGACAAGCTCACGGCGCCCCCGACGGAAGCGCCAAATTTTCCCCCAGTGGGAGGAACGCGCAGCGGGGCCTCCCTAGGCAATAGCGGCGGCGGCGCGGTCTTCACACCTCCCAATTCTAGCCACCTTAATAGAGGTTAAGGAGAGTTGAGGCGCTGCCAGTCGGTGCAAAAGACTGGAAAACCTAAGTTCTTTAAATCCCGAGGTTGTCGCTTGGCAGTGGCCGTCGAGCGTCGAAAGAACGAGCGTGCCAAGGCAAAACGTGCGGTCGAGACACCGGAGCAACGCGAAGAACGCCTTGCGAAAAGACGTCGCCAAGAAGCTCAACGCCGTGCTATGGCTTCCCAATAACAGCGGCAGGATCAAGGGAGTGTCACAGACGATCCCAAGACTCGTCGGTGCACTGAACATGCTATGAAACTCGGTGAAAGTGCGAGCGCGTCTATACTCTTCCTCTCGGACTTTGTGAACAATCCGTTTGGACACATTTGTGACGTATGTGAAAGACTGTGGCATTTGAATTACGAGGCCAAACAAGGCCATAGCCGGATAAGCTAAGGTTAGCAAGCAAGGCAAGAGATTAACGAAGCATAACCGTACCTTTACGCTGCGTATATCCTGGCGTAGCTGAGCTAAGCCACTGTCAATATTTTTTTCATTCGGTTAACGATTAATCATTCATCGTTTTAGCCCGTAATCAATGGATCGCTTTCGATGAAAGGTTTTTCATCGACCAATTGATTAATCGAAATTTTCGCCGGGAACTTCTAAAAAGGTTGAAATACAGTTATCTATATTTGTAGGACCCTATTTTAATGTTTCATAGCTGGAACCAAGTTTTAAACACAAGTGTATAAACGCTTGATAAAGCGTAATCTGTAACTTGTTCAGACTAATTATAGTTGGAACTAGTGGCTGTTGATAAGATAAAGAATACATGCTATAAGATGGCTAAAGTGAAAGTGAATTCCAACTGAAATCCACACACCCAGCATGCGAGAATAGATGCTCGGACGCTACAGATTTGCTGGAATCCACATGAACTCTCCATTGCTATGTAAAATACACGCTCCAAACTGGCGCGAATGCTTTGCCACGTGTTTAGTGAACTGAGAGCGGCACGACGATCAACGACTGGGTTGCAATAGTATGCCTCGAATCGCGAGGGCATTTCAAGCATCTGGCTTCGAGCGGCTTGGTGATGTGTGCGGTGCGGCGAAAGAGAGGGGAAGCACTCGGCTCTGCATCGCTCGAAGTTTCGGAAAAACCGTCGACAGTCGCTTTACCACAGCAGAACAGTCACTGCTCGTGCGCTGCCATTCCAGATGATTTCGAAATTTTCGCGCTACTGCAAGCTCTCGAAAACGGTTATTCGATTTGGTCGAATAAATGAAACGTGGATATCGATGAAGAATAATCGTTTTGCGGAATGATTAATCGAATAATCATTCATCGACATAACCGACCCTGAGAGTTTACTCGGTCACTACTCTTCTATTCTGCTCTCCTCCTCGTGCTTCCACTGTACCTTCCTCCGCTTTCCTGCTCTCGCTCTATTCACCATCACTGTCAACGCACTCTCCATTGCGCTCCGCTTTCGCTCTCTTTCACCCTCCCCTGTGGCGCTCGTTCGCTCGGTCATGCCGACGACGTTCAACGAACGAGCGGGGGCTAACACACAGAACTGTTCTCTGCCACCGCAATTTAATCACTGCCGTCAATATAGGAGCGCGCGCAATACCCGGCGTCTGCGAGGCAGCTTGCCGGTGAGGCGAGATCACGGAACAGTCCAAGTGAATAAGGGGTGGATTGGCGATAGCTTTAGTTACACTGTATTAAAGAAATAAAAGACTGCATCAATTTTCAACATTTGCAAAACCTGAAGTATGTTCTTATGGTCGTTCTTTTATTTGTTTCCTGGGGGCTTTCTCCACTAAGCGCCCACGCTTTCCCCTAACGACATCAAGTATTCCCGCCCTGTGTTAAGTACTAATGGTGTTAAGTGTGCATCTCATGCGCTACAAATAAGATTAAATCTTCACGCGTGATAATCTATTGCTCAGTCAGTTCACACCGAAAGCAACGCCACAATATATGCAGTCTATGCTGCTCTACCTCAAATAAAACACTAAAATTACTGTTATATAAATAAAATGTTTTGCCCCTTTGGTTTGCCAGCGCCATCAAATAGAAGGTACAGAATTGTATTAGCGAATTCCATGCCCTTTATGATTTACGACGCCACGCTGTATGGTGTCGTGATGCGCGTACCGCTAATGGGTCACAGTAAATTTGGCATCACAAAACGCGAAATGTTTATTTTTTTACAACCTAAACACTCACTTTCAAAAGCAGTGGTAAAGAACAAAAAATGTGTTATGCTTGCGACCTGCGGACGCCATCAAGTAGAGTGCACCGATGAGTGTTACTGGATTTTATTCCCGTGTAGATTTACGACGTTGCTACATGGTAAACTTGAAGCCCTCGGGTGTGCCTAAGGCCTGATCAGCTATAGCCCTTCAAGAACCGACACTTCGACAACACAGCAGAGTTGGCGACGCCAACTTCGTGTAAGCCCCACTTCTTCCAGGGAGATCGGCTTGAGTGGAAGCATACTGTAAGCGTATTCTACAGGAACGCAGGAAGTCACGTGCACGCGCTTGTAGGGTACCTCGGTGTGCGTATGCAATGATGAGGGAAGTTCTTAAATCATGCGTCTGGTATTCCGTAGAACCACAAGAGAGAGAGAGAATGAAAAGGAAAGGCAGGGAGGTTAACCAGATATGAGTCTCCGGTTTGCTACCCTGCACTGGGGATGGGGGATAGGGGTTAGAGAGATGGCAGAGGAAAACGCTCAAAAAAAGGGAGAAAAAAAAAGACACGCACACATGGAGGCGCACACACAAAAGGCGTTCCAGTTAAAGTCGTTCACACAGGCCGGTAGATCGTAAAAAGCGCAATAGCGCTTGCAAGGCCTTCTTCTGTGACGGTAGGTCCTTTCGATGTTGTAGAATTATTTTTTCGGATAGCGGTTGGTCATCCAGTTGGTCAAGTTCATGGCGAAGGCATGCCCTCTGGGAACTGTACTGCGGGCAGGCACACAAGATATGGCCAATTGATTCTTCAAGGCCGCAGTGGTCACAGGTTGGGCTGTCGGTCATCCCTATGCGGAATGCATAGGCTTTAGTAAAGGCAACGCCCAACCAAAGTCGATATAAAAGCGTGGCGTCTCTACGGCGAAGCTGTGATGGCGCTCGAAGACTTAGTGTGGGATCGAGTGAGTACAGTCGCGTGTTTCTTAAATGTGGCTCATTCCATTGCGACGCGGTGCACTGCCGAGCAAGTAGGCGGAGCTTGCGTGCTGCGTCAGTTCAAGAAAGAGGAATTGGGACGTGGCGCTCCTCAGTTCATCCGCCCGTTCATTGCCGATGATCCCGCAATGACTTGGAAGCCACTGAAAGGTTATTTCGTGGCCTGCATCACTTGTATGTTGTAACATTTCTGTAATATGGAATATTAGCTGTTCGTGCGGTCCGCGTCGTAAAGGTTACAGTAGAGACTGCAGTGCCGCCTTCGAATCGCAGAATATTGTCCATTTGTGTGGTGGTTCATCACCAATGTGTTGAAGGGCAGTAAAGAGCGCTGCGAGCTCTGCTGCCGTCGATGTTGTGGCGTGAGTCGTCTTAAATTTGATTGTTGTAGCTTTCGCTGGTATGACGATTGCCGCCGCGGAGCTGCTTGGAAGGACAGATCCATCAGTGTAAATATGAGTAGAATCACGGTAGTTCTCGTACAAATGTAGTAGCGTGAGCTGTCTAAGGGCTGGCGATGATAGATCAGCTTTTTTCGAGATACCAGGTATAGCGAGGTTGATTTTTGGCTGAGCGAGGCACCATGGAGGAATCGAAGGTCTCGCAGCCGGGGTGAAACAAGCTGGCAATGATTCATTATATGCAGTTATCGTCTGGCTGAAAGATGTGTGTGGTCTCTCCGTTGTTAGGGAAGCCAGGTGGTGACGGGGAGTCCTGGCCAGATGCCTTATATGTGTCCTGAGTACTTCAATTTCAATGTGGGTCCTGGCAAGGTGGTCTCCAGCGATTGCTATCGTAGCTACTGTTGAAGCACTCTGAGGCAGGCCAAGACAGATCCGGAGCACTTGACCCTGAAGACTTTGTACTGTGCGTACATTTGTTTTACCTGTGTTGCTTATTGCTGGCAAGCTGTATCGCAGAAATCCTAGAAAAAGCACCCTGTACAGTTGCAACATGGCACTGGGCGACATTCCCCAGGTCTTGCCAGCGAAAAACTTGAGCAGGTGACAGATGCCTGTCAACCTTTTTTTCACGTATGATACGTGTGGGCTCCATGACACGTCCCTGTCGATTATGACACCTAGGAACTTGTGCGATCGGACCCGTCGTATTATTTGGCCATTTATCATTACAGTGTAATTGGCCATGGGTTTGCGCGTAAATGGCACTAGTGCGCATTTCTCTGAGGAAATTTCCAGGCCTCGATTACGGAGGTAGATAACAGTTTGTGTGGCGGCTCTCTGAATTCTCGCTCTCAACTGTAGGCGTGTTACTGCAGACGTCCATATGCAAATGTCATCGGCGTACATTGATAGCCTGACTGTGGTTGGCACGTGCTCAAGGAGAGCAATTAGTGTTAGGGTAAATAACACAGGGCTAAGTACACCGCCCTGGGGGACGCCGCGGTAGCTGTAATGTAGAGAAGTATGGCCTCCCTCGGTGCTTAAAAAGAAGGATCGCATGGATAGATAGCTCCGTATCCATTGAAACATCCGACCACCCACTCCTACCTCTGCGAGAGCAGAGAGGACGGCTTCATGCGTAACGTTGTCATACGCCCCTTTAACGTCGAGGAATAAAGAAGCGCAGAGACGCTTACGGCATTTCTCATGTTGAATGTAGCTGACCAGGTCGATGACGTTATCGATCGATGATCGACCGCGTCGGAAGCCCGCCATGGCATCTGGGTAGGTGTTGTGGTACTCCAGGTACCACTCCAGACGTCCTAGGACCATCCTCTCCATTACTTTGGCCACACAGCTCGCCAAAGCGATCGGGCGATAGGATGAGAGCTCCAACGGCGATTTGCCAGGCTTCAGCAGTGGAACAAGGCGACTTGTCTTCCAGGTTGTTGGTAGCGTGCCATTTCTCCAAGATTCATTGTACACCTGGAGGAGAACTCCTCTCGCTCGCTCCCCCAGGTGACACAGAGTTCGGTAGGAAATTCCGTCAGGTCCTGGCACTGATGTGCGGCTACACAAAGCTAATGCTGCCTTAAGTTCGTGGACTGAGAATGGTAGATCCAACCGGTGATCACGTGGTGGCGGACAGCTGCTCGAAGGTGATAGAATGTTGGTAGCTGTGAGTTGGCCGGATAGTCTGGCGCAGAAATCCTCTGCCACGTCAATCTCCGATCTCTTTTGAGAGAGGGCAAACGCTTTGAATGGGAATCGCTGTACGGGAAGTGTCCGGAGACCGCGCACCGTTCTCCATAGTTGAGATAAAGGCTTGTGTGGATCTAGCGACTCACAGAAGGCAGCCCAACGCTGCGAATCGAACTTGTCTAACCGGCCCTGTATCTTCTTTTGCGTGCGCCTGGCGGTCCGTAGATCGTCCATTGTCTTCGTACGTCGGTATCTTCGTTCAGCACGTCGTCGGATTGCTCGAAGTCGTTCTAGTTCCACATCAAAGTCATTCAGTCTCGAAGAGCATGTGAGAGTACGCATAGTGTCTTGCACCGCGCTCTTGATTGCCTCTTCCAAGTCGAAAGATGGATTGGCGTCGCAGTTTTCTTCCATAATAGACTGAAATTTAGGCCAGTCCACTCTTTGGATCGTATCCCTTATTTTGGAAGGGGACAATCCTCTGATCTTGATGTACGTGGGGATATGGTCACTTCCGTGCGTCTCAATGTCCGCAAACCACCCTGCGCGTCTGACAAGGCTTCGTGAGACGAAAGCCAAGTCAAGACAGCTGCTGTACGTGGAGCCACGTAAGAAGGTAGGACTTCCATCATTCAGCAGCCAAAGTTCATTACTGGAGGCGAAAGATACTAGAGATCTGCCTCTTCCGTTGATCATCGGACTGCCCCAGAGTGTATGGTGGGCGTTAAAATCTCCAATGATGACCCAGGGATTGGAGGTTGAGGAAAGGATGTCTTGTAGTCTTTCGTAATCAAATCGACTTGACGGAGATAGGTATGCGCCCACAAAAGTAAAGGCCAAGTTCTTTTTCCTTACGTTTAGGCATATATATTGGTTATTGTCATTAGGTGGTACAGGCTGATGAGTGTAGGTGAGGTCACGGCGAATACACACCAAAACCTTACTGTTTTCATAAACAGTTGACGACATGAATAATTCATATCCAGAAAGCCTGATTGTGTTCGATAAGTTCGGCTCGCAAATGACGATAATGGGAAACATATTGGCGTACACGAAGCGACGGAAATCCGAAAGGCGCGCTCTGAGTCCGCGCGCATTCCACTGGAAAATAGCTGCTTGTCGGACGTCTTCCCTAAAAGACCGTGGCTGTGGAGCCATGATCTACTCAAGGGTTGCCAGCACCGGACTCAGAGCGTCCAGTACTTGAAGCGCACTTCTGGCAGACGGTGTGTGCATGTTGCTTAGCAACACGCGAATGGCATTCATTAAAGGCCTAATAAGTGCTATCACTTGCTCATCTGTTTTCCGCGACTCTTCGGATACAGCACCTTGCTGTACAGGGGGAGGCTTCTTCTGCGGCTCTTCTGGCGGTCGTGTACGCGGAAGTGGCGGCCATTCCTTTGTGGAGAGAGATCTGGCAGTATTCTCCCTTCCAACATCGGTGTTCGGAGTGCTGGAAACTTCCGTTGATGATGATGCTTGACGCATTGACTTTTCCTGGAAGCTCGACGTTTTCCGTCGTGAAGACCTTCGACGGTGACGTCGTCTTCGCCGTACTTTCACAGCGGCCTCTTTGTGGGTAGAATTGTCTCTCACCATTTGTTTAAGAATGGTGATCTCTTTCTTGATCTGGGGACAGTCTTTGGAAGAGGCGCAATGATCACCCTGACAGTTAGGACACTTCAATGTGGTTGCGCTGCACTTGTCTTCTGAGTGGGGTTCGGCACATCGAGGGCACACGGCCGAATTTCTGCAGACACCCTTCACATGGCCCATCTTCTGACAATGGAAGCATTGCATTGGTCTTGGAATAAATGGTCGAACCTGGTGGCGCAAGTGGCCGACCTTCACGTAGGGTGGAAGGCAGTCGCCTTTGAACGTTAGCCTCACACAACGTGTGTTGCCGAGGCGACAAACATGCACAATGACGTTATGTTCACTTGCTGGTTTTATGAGAACTGGGAGGTCTGCATGAGGAATTTCGTTGTCAATGTCATAGATGACTCCTATTATTGAGGCACCATTCGTTGGCATAATGGGTCGGACCTTGATGTTTCCCAGCTGCGTTACATGTTGTAGTATGGTCAGCGCGCTCGGGTTCATCACATCGATTGCCAGGATGTTTCGCCTAGTGTTTATCCTGACATCCTTGATCTCGTTTGGCACAGTGTTTTCGAGATACAGAGAGAGTGCTTGCCTGTTGAGGACGCGCAGGTTGTCGGTAGCGTTCTGTGGCACAAACAAGATGGAGTGAGGCCATCGTTGAGGCGCTGTTTTCACAGTGTTCGAGCTGGACGCCGAAGATGAGTTGATAATTCTTCGTTTGGCCTTGCGGTATTGGACAAGTCGAAAGCTGTCTTCCGAGGACTCGTCACCTGATGCGGAGTACAGCTCTGTGTCCTCGCTACCACTCGACGTATTCCCTCGCTTCCTCGAACCGATGTCCGCGGGTGAACAGGAACCGGGAGGATCCTCGGGGTGTTGCACATCCATCACCGTGACGGAGGGGGCTGTAGACCCCACATATGCAGTGAGAAGTCCAGAAAAGCACAGAGACGGGCGAGATGTGTTCCACAATAGAAGCACTTCGTCTACTTCCATAGAACCACAAAGTTTACTATGTCACCAATAAGCTAGATTACCATTACGGATAGTTTGCTTTGATATAGTTTTGTGCCTTGCACAGGCGCAAAGCTACATCAGTTACTGAGCAGTCCGCAATAGTGTTCAAAGGCAGACAAACCTGGAGCTCTGCTTCAGTAAATATTCGGTCGGTATAACTGGAGTCGGTAGGCCACGTACGCAAAGGGTTTGAGGTGCTTGGTGCTGTCCTCGACGTGGTACCTTGAAGTCTTCCGCTTCTTTTTTTAAAATTTCACAGTCATAAATATAGAACGCCTCGAGTTTATTCTTAGAGATGGTTACGCTTAGACAATAAAACATCTTAAGCAGTCTTCGTGATACTCACTTGTTTGCCGAGCCAGGAGACAGAGCAGATCCGGATTGGGAAACGTTGTGCACGAAGATGTTGGAGCACTCGCTTATAGCATCATCGTCAGGGTTGCAGCCGTCGGCGCGGAATCGTCCCGCGAATTCTGCAAAGATACATGACTCAATGCTAAAAAAAATCACAGGCCTGCGTGGCACACTCAGCGCAGTCACAGCGTAAGCTGGAGGAGTGCCTCCTTAGGAGCTCCATTTTCGGCACCACGTCGGCTTCGCATCGCATTTTCGGCTCTTGTTTTCACGAGAACGGTCTGAACTGTCCGCCCAAAGTCGATGGTGAGCTGCGGCTTCTGCTGCTCTCTACACTGCGGCATGCTGAGCCTGATGTAGCCTGGTTGGAAGCGCGCGCGTAACTCTATAATCAGCAGCGCTTCCTACCTTCTGAGGAGGCACCATAACCTGTACCGAATCGGAAACGCAGGTATCGAGACTACGTGGCCCACATGTCGCACCCCTTGACCCGTGGCACGGTACGTCGTTTTCGATGATGATTATGATGACGATTTATGGCGTCCCCTTCAAAACGGGGTAGTGACAGCGGCACTTAGTCTGCTTGAGTTAACGAGGTCCAGCTACATGCAGCATTCAATTGGTATATGCAACTGCCACGTGTCTGGACGCCTGGTGCAACATAACGGAACTCCAATGCAAAGTTTCTACGTGTCGACACTAAGCCGGGCGCATGTCGCATCGAATATCAGATGGCTCCATGCGATGCTAATGATGATGAGGATGATTGAAACGGGACGGCGGCAGTCCCCTAGCCTGCTTGAATTAATCAGGTATGTGAAATACCTTTTCCGTTATATCCACATTTGTACATATCCGTAATCTTTTTCTTCCTCAAGACTTTTCTATCTATCTTGCACCGCTAACTATGCAAATGTTACATGTTGTACCACCTGGCGTAATAATATGCGGCTGCAATGCAAACGGCGCAGGTATGGAAGCCACGCCTCTCACATCACACGACAACTGGTGCAATAAGGAGCTAGTGACGGTGATGATGATTTATTGAGATCCCCTTTGAAACGCGCTGGTGATATAGTCACCTAGTCAGTTCGGTTTATTTAGGTACACAATATGTATCATTCGTGGCCCATTCGTTTAAACATCTCCTTATATTTCGTTTTCTACCTGAAACCATCTTTAACTGCCTTGTACCGCTACGTGTGTATCTGCTACATGGCGCTAGCTCTACCTGGTATAATAATATGCAACTGCGATGACAAATGTGTACGTATCGACGCTACGCGGCGTGCACAACACATCGCGTGTCTCCTCGTGCGCAGGGACGCGTTTATAGGACACTTTACCACTGCATGCTAGAAAGTGCTGGCGTGGCTTAGTGGTAGAGCAGCTTACTTCCTCGCAGAGTGTCCGGGTTGAATCCCGACGGGAACTGGGCATTTTTTATTATTTACGGCGATAGCTGCCACGGATAGACGTCAGACCCTGGAGTTTTGCAGCACGCGTAGTGCCACCTGCCAGTGCGAAGAGGCAGTAATTGAGTAGTGGGAAGCCCGACTCCCTTGCTAAGTTGCTTGTGCAGCTAGCGACTGCGAAACAACTATTTAACTAGATTTTGGCCCATATTGCGAGTGTTTTGCGCATTTAGCACCCAGACAGAGAGCTATGAATTTCTCCGATAGTCGGACGCGCCACCGAACTGCCATAAAGCGCTTACTGGCTCACTCGTCAGACTGATGGCGGAAGCGACGGCAACCCCGATAGCTCCGCGCGCTACGAAGAAACGCCGCAATCGGTGCTACTGTTGTGTTGTAAATTGCCATGAACGTGAAGGACTGAATAACAACGTTCAGTTTTACCGATTTCCATCGCGATCGTATGAAGGGGAAAGGCGAGAGCACTGGACACGGGCTGTTGAACCAGTTGGGTAATCGAATTACTTGTATTCGCCACAACACAGCGGTTTGCATGAGAAAGTGCGAAAATTTTCTTCTGCTGTAATTGCGTTCAGTAGCCCTGACGGAGGACCGTGGTAACCAAGCGAAAACTCTAGAATCTGCAGCCGCCACTTTGTTGGTAACAACAACAACAACAACAACAAAAAAAAAACACGTTGCGAACCATTTTGCGTATGTGCCATCGATATTTCCAACTTTTAACAGACGTCCGCCTCCGCTTGAATCAACAAGTGGAACGGAGAGATTCGGCAGGTCAGTTTAACCAAACATTTTCGTTCGTTTATGAATTCAAAGTCCTGTTCTAGAGCATCGTTGTATCGCGAGCTCATTTCTAGTTTCGGTATTTTGTATGTCCTGCGCCAATAAACAAGCACGTTTCCCAATGTGCTGAGCCTGCTCGACTGCGTTTTTCAAATGTGAGCAATAAAGTTGCTGTAGGAGCACTGGATGAGTAATTGCGAAGTAACGCACGTGTGTAAAGAAAAAAAAAATGTCGCGTTTATTTACATTTATTTTAGCGCGCTTGTTGCTTGAAGCGTCTGCGAAAAGTTCAAAGGTACTGAGCAATGGTGTAGCTCCTGCGAGAAAGAAAGATGCGGCACGTATAGCACTGTAGGAAGCTTACTTTCGTCTTGTTCGCACGCTGTTTGCTGCCTTAGAACACGTTTTCAGTTTGCTGCCCTGAAAAAGGCTATGGAAGTATTTACTCTCTGTAAATAATTGCGAGAAAGAAACATTACGATAAAATGCATAAAAATATAGGAGATACTTAAGTCTTGTGTTCAAGACATTTTCAATATAAACCAATTTGGAATGCTTAGATTTTTATACTGATATGCCTATAAACAAGCCCGATGCTCCCTGTACTTGCGAGCTGCAGCGCACCGAAATAACACCTCGGACTTCCTTTATATTGTACACGTACATCGCCCTGCTGAGCTTCCTCCCTTTCCGAAGCGTGGATGGGTGGAAGAAGCTTTCCAGGTCCTTGATATTTAGGAAACCGTGCCTCAACACAACCCAAAGAGGAGGGTCCATTGTGGCCTATGCACCTCCGCTTGCCGGACAGCTCTTCTTGCACTACTCAGTTCGCGCCCAGTCTGCGATGGGGGCGCTGGTGACGGGTTTTTCCGCAGCGCCGCCTGGGCAGAGTCTGAGGTCTATGCCGGACGCCGGCGGCGGAGGCGGCGGACAGCACCGCCAACCGAAACGGCTATTTGAATGAGCCCATAACAGCTTAAGCTGCAAAATAAAGCCATCCTGTCGAGTAGACGAATACACCTTTCAAGGCAATTTCGCTAATCTGTGCTTATTTAATATTCTTTCATCCGAATTAAGCCTTAGTTATGAGTTCAATGCGCGTTGTGACTTGAACTGTCCTTACTGCATCTACCAAAATTGGCTGAATGTACGCGCAAAAGCTACACAAGAGCTTTAAGACAGCTGCCCAAGTTCAGCATAATGTTTACGCACTTATAATTATATACAACATGCATTAGAATTCTCACTTAAGAGCCTCTTTCGCATTTCTCCACCACCAAAATGTGCAACCATGGCCAGGAGTTCACCTCGTGGCACCATACGCCAGGCAGATAGTCCACAATAATTACGTCAGAGAAAACAGCGATTATCAGGAGCATACCACGCAGCTTTTCCCGTTCATTGTCGCACAGCCAGCTACGCGCCGTGTCGAAAGCTTTGATGTTCCGCTCCAGGGCACTGCGGGTAGCCTTGGTGTAACAGTCGCTGGTAAGGATGCTCTTCTTACACTCGATCACGTTCTCGTAGGTCCTGCAAGGGCGTGTAAAAAGTGCCTAGTTTCAAAACAAATAAAAGTTTATTCAGCATCACAGGGTCGTCTAGGGGCGCAGAAAACATTCCGTCAGTCTAAACAGGGAACTATTCCATACAATGGCTCACAAACTGAAGGTTACAAAAGACTTAATCACAATGAAAGGGACTAATATTAGTGCACACAATCTGTGCGGAATTAATATGTATACAATGGATAGATGGAAAATGAGAAGAAACGAACTGTACTCAATAAGAAACTTGAAATGAAAATTCGAAGATCAGGCAAATAATTGCTGAAATTTGAACATACAAACAAGATATAAAAAAGCATGACAAAATATGAACATCAATAAAAACGAATATTTTTCATTAGCGAATGTGTGTTACAATTGGCAAATGTAGCAAATTATATTATCTCTGGCGATCCTATTCAGTGTCAATATTCACTATAGACATGTCAAGTCAATGTCAGTCCGAGGCACATGGTCTTGTTCCCCATTCTGAAAGTAATCAACGTGTAAACTTTGGCTAGTCTACGCTTCACCTCCAAAGCACTGTAGTGTAGTAAGCATATGTTACTGCCAACCTGTATTTCTTGGAAACATACTTCTAGCAGGTTTTATAAGCGTTTTTACTAACACTATCGTGTAGCATGACGCATATGATAAGGGGAATAGCATTCTTGGCATTATCAGAACAGTTTGCATTCCCTCTGCATGGCTAACCTATTGCTATAATAGGCCAGGAAAATCGCAGCGCAAGTACTGACAACAGTTCCAGCTTGCTTTCCTTTCCGAACTAAAAGCCTTCCTCTATTCATTCAACTTCCCTTTACCAAGGCTGACTGAACCATGTTCTACTGAACGTTAGAACTAAGAGTTCTCCCAGCAACAGCGACATAACGTACACCGCATTACGTAGCCTCCCGGAGGACCGGAATGTGAGCCTACTTGACCTCATCAATCATCTTTACAAATCTCACAGTCTGCTTGCCGATTGAAAGGAGTCGTTTGTAATGCCAATTCCAAAACCAGAAAAGCCACCAACATGTGTCGCCAACCTCATATTAACCTCCAACATATTCAGAGGTAGAGAGAAGTTGGCTACAACTGGCCTAAAAGGGGGGAGGGGAGGGGGAATGCCTCAAGACACTCGACATGCTTGGCCGACGCTAAACCGGTTTTCGGGCTCATCTCAACACGCAAGAAATTACTGAGATAGTAACTATACGGACACTCCAGGCATATTTCTGCCATCGGCGTCACCGCGAAGTTCCATATAAAGTCCACGGGCGACAAAATCGTCGCCGTGTGCCATATGCTCTCATGCTATTCTCAGCAGCGGCAGCGGCAAGACAAAGGCATGTCACTACCTTTAGGTTTTATTCAGGGCCCTTAAGGCCGCTGTATCTTGAACGCCATCTGCGACGGATACAGTCCGCGCTCCGCTAGTTTTCAAGGCGTGGTTTGTGTCGATGCGAGAGACTGCACGAAGGTCAATTCGCTTGCTGCTGCTGCCGCGCTTCCTTACTGTAGCTTTTTGAGAGCGAGTTTCCGCGGTGATCGAGTCAGATGTGTTCATGTTGGCTTGTTCGCGCGTGACACCATGCTTGTTAATTTTGGCATACTGTGGTTATGAAGGGAAAGCTACGGAGGCAAAGAGCACACAGTTGAGAGCGCTTCTGAAAAGAGTCCCGTGTTTCAATTCACGTCAGTTTAGGCTGGGAAAGACAAAACCTAAACACCTTATTGGTAACTCTTAAGTAGGGCAGAACACACGACTGAATGTAGATGTTTACTTATTCTTTGGCTTTTCCCTTCCGCGCCTGGGAAACTAAAAACCGCTGCACGTTGAAACCGCGTCGATTCAGCGTCTGTTCGGAACAACCGAAGGCTCCGTCAGACGCTGCCGGTATATCTTAACACATGTGCAGCCGCCACGCGCCCGTAGGTTTCTCTTCATAGCCACAGCAAGTCGTCCGCGAGTATGGTATGCCTATGTGTGTAAGTTGTGTGGCTGGTAAAGCTATTATCCTTACTTAGTATGGTTGCCCACTAATTTACTATCGCAATTGATGCTTCGCCTTTTGGGCGAAACTGCGACTTTGACTGCTCCTCATCAGTGAAGTTATTGCTGCCGCTATTACATCGATAGACTCGAAAATTCTGGTTTCAGTCGACGTAAAGAAAGTGTATGACTCGACACCACATGCAACTGTACGATGACTGTGCTTGTGTAAGCTTTTCTCTCGAACCGATCTTTACGAATCAAAATCAGAGAAAAGATTGATCTGTCCACAAAAAAACAACGTGGGAATCTCTCATGACGCTGTTATCTCACCAGATTCATTGTAGCAGTGGACTAACTTGCATCCCTGCTTCAAGCTATTGAAGGCGTTGACTTTACCATCTATGCTGATGATGCAAACATTTAGACAATGGGTGGCTTTTTTGATCGCCGAGAAGCACTGCTGTAGGCTTCAATGTAGCTTGATTTTTTTCAGAAAGCAGTGTTGGCGTCATCTTCGAGAAAAACGCACGCATTCAACAATAAGAAACAAGAATATTCTGCCCGAAATTTCCCCCAGAATGGCTCATCATATGCTTGTACGGCTGCAAGATTCATCGACAGACTTTGGTTAGGCTTCTCGGCGTTCCCATTCGACTAAGGTGTAAAACCGACGACTTGGCTCAAGCAAGTGTCAGCATCGTCGCGTACGATGGCCTACTTGATTCGCCATAACATTGCAAAGGCTTGAAGCCAAAAGGATTCCACGCTCAATATACTCACACATGCGCTTCTGCCTTTAAAGTCCTCTAAGAGTACCGCTTCAGCTTTCTAAACAGGTGACAGGAGACCATAGCAGAGCGATTAAATCTAGAAACCATCGGATAGTGAGGGGTTACTACGCTACACCAAAGCAGTGGCTTTTACAACAGTCCCAGATAAACATGATCTCCTACAAAGCTGAGCTACAGGAGGTAGCGCATGATACTCCACCACTAAGTAACAAAGGGCACGAGAGCTATCCTTGTGAGACTGCGAAATAGAAATGATAATGCTGACTCTCTTTCCGTAGCTGCACGTCCGTGGAACTAGCCAACGCTCATTGACCACCTACCTATAGCGAGAAATTTGGGCAGGTCACAAGAAAAAAAAGATCGTAGCCCTTGCGTGGCACAGCGCAAACCATAGTGTGACTGGTAATTATAAAGTCACAGGTCGCCTCATGCCACGTGAAGCGTAGCTGCGGGCTACATTTTACCTCCGCTCGATGGCTGCCACTAGTAACGGTAATCTCGAAGTCTTTGGCAGCCTTCAGATTGCTGCCACAGCATCAAGACATGCTAGTAATCACTGAAACAGTACCATCTAAGCTTACGCGGACACTCAGGGTGCGCGGTTCGCATCGAAACTAGAATAAAACAGTCAGAAGAATACGTGATGGTGTAGCCCTTCTAGAAACTCGAAGTGTCTGGTTGAAACAGAGCTGAGTCCCTGGCCATCACGGTATTCCCGGCAAAGAGGACGCCCATAACGCCGCAATGGAAATATCGCATGCACCCCAAGCAAGCGACGTAGAAGGGCGACACCATAAGTTTTGACTATGGCAGTGCTTGCTCCCTGTATGTTCTTACGGCTCCCACTGACGTATTAGGCGAGAGAAACAATGGCGGAAACAGCGAGAAAGCAAGCGAAACAGTTGAGGAGGAAGTCAAAATCCGAGATTAGTGGGAAAGCGCCCTGTTCGCGAAACAAGACCGGAAAGAAGACCTCGGCAGCCTCCTTTCCCAGAGTCGCGTCCTGTCCTGTGAGAATTTGGATGACACGCTATATCCGATCCGTACTTCGCCCTCAGCGTGCAGGCACGGCTTTGACACCGGTCTTATTAGACACGATCTGAGGACCTACGCACGACATGCAACATAAACGATAAGGTTGTCATTGTCCGCGATGCCATAGATACACACCGGCGAAGGTTATATAGACTTGTTATATGAGTGCGAAAGAAGCACCGTGGAAAACCCAGTTTTGTCAACGATGCCGTCACCAACACGTCCGAACATCGATCAACAACATCGACATGTAATCGATGAACCGGACAAAGCTGCCTAACGACTAAAAGATTATCCTTCGGACCCTTGCCGACTTAATAACTTCCGAAATTAGGGCGAGTTTGTGAGGCTGCTTATTTGACTTGAAGTGCAATAAACTCGGAGACAGAGGAAAGGAACACCGGAGAGGTCAAGCGCTAACTCTACCACTCGTCCTGTCTGGTGTTCCTTTCCTCGGTCCCCATGTTTTTTTTTTTTGTTTTTTTTTGCCTGTCATATCAAGTATGCCGACTTTGCTTTCTGTGAGCGGCTAGAGGAGTATATAATAATCTCAGCCCTCCTCAAAGCACTATCCCTTACTTAGCTATCTCTGCTTCTAGATGATAGAAGCAAGAAGGCATGATATTCCATTTTTAGAACTTTATTGAAGACATGTTTTATATCTCTCTCTTACATATTTTGCTCCCTGGTGCATGGGCGCCGACTACAGGGGAGGGGGGCTTCAGGGCCCGAGTTCCTTCCAGAGATATCAGGGGGGGGGGGGAGCGCTCCCCGCAGCCCGCGCAGCGATGCCGAAGCCTCCCTGCCCCCACAACCACCTAAAGTGTAGTGACTACAGCTTTTTCACCCACATCATTTGAGGTTTCTTTTGCCTTGCCTAGACTTCTCACTAAAAATGTTATTGCGGCTAATAGCTTATTACATCATAGTTGGCGCGGACGTGCTTGTCTTTGAATTCCTATTTTCACTTTATTTCTGCAAATCCTGACAATAGGAGGGCAAGCGCCTTTGAAGAACTAGCGGCGGCTGCCATATCCGTATTTTCTCCCTTCAACATCATTTTAAATTTACACTGTAAACACTATAGACAGTCAGAATATATTTAAATGCATAGACAGGACAAATTTTATTATATTTTTGAAAGAGAAGGTGGTAGCCAATTACCCATTATTTCAAAAAGTACGGATAGCTTATGTCTAGAGAACGAATATGTTGCTCTATGTTTACCTCGCTGCAAATTGCTTCGCGTGCTTTTTTGACTCTGAAAAAAAAGAGACATAGACTTCAGTGACCCCTTCGGCAGAGTCCTTTATCAACAGCCTGTGAAATGCACGTGAATGATATGTGTCTCAGTATTACTTTTCTTTCCAGTAAACAATGCTAACAACTCATAAAAATGTTTCTTATAATTTATAACATATATTAGGGATGGAAACACCGTCAGTTGCACGCAGAGGTCATAAATACATACAGGGTGTCCCAATGTACTTTCAGCGAGATTGAAAAACGAGCAATGCATTACCCCCCCCCCCCCCCCCAAAAAAAAAAAATCTAGCGCATATTGTGACCGGTACAGTGGCGTAGCTGTCGGCAATCTTTCGTTACCGAAATTTAATTAGGTCCTTCTAATTAATTATCTAACTCGAGATCTACTATCCCAATTATCAAAGTATTAATCATGAATTCCTAGGCACAGCCAAGGGACGTCTAACTGCAAGATTTTCAGTGACGGGCTAAATGCGTAGAGATTTTTTACGATTGATAAATAAAGCCTGCGAAATATGGAGAATACCGCGTGATTGCGCTCGCAGCCGAATCATAAAGCCGTGCCCTGGAACGTGCTCTGTCCGAGTTAGCCCGAATGAAATAAAGGAGACAAAGTAAAACATCTTGATCGAGCTAGCGCTTTCTCTGCCGCGCCTCGGCCGGAGTAACACGTCGCTTTTGCTGTTAATTGGAAACAAGCTAGAACAGCAGTGATCTTAGCGTATACAGATGAAATGCACAGATGCTTTGTTGTTTGCCACAAGACCTATCACCATAAAAGCGAATTGAAAACGTCAGTGCCAATGCTTAAAGGTAAGCTTTGTTTCGTCCTAGTCGCCCCGTTTTTCTCTAATGAGCAGAAGGAAAACATCATCCTTGCCTTGGGAGCTGCAAATGGCCACAAGAGGAAGGCCGCAAATATATATCAGCCATGGAAGTGTGGTGGTAGACCAAACGCATCAACTATCATCAGAAATTATGAAAACCCGAGACAAACTGGCAGTTTCAAGAAACAGTGGCGGATGATTCCCCCTTTGAGTCCTAGCCTACGCACGGATGTTCTAGCATTTATGGCCTCAAGCCCTCAGGCAAGTGAGCGGGACGTGGCCGCCCAGGTAGCCATTTCCAAGTTGTCAGTTTGCAGGATTCCAAATGACCGGCTTTCACCCGTGCCCCTTCAACCAGCACCAATGCTTGAATGATAGAGACCTGCAGAATCATATAGGTTTCTTGAATTGGGTCCTCACGAAAGTCTAGGAGTCACCAAACTTTTTGAGCAACATCATGAGCACGGATGAAGCCAATTTTCAGGGAAACGCCCAGGTAAATTTGTATTATACACACTATACAATAATAATAATAATAATATATGGGGTTTTACGTGCCAAAACGACTTTCTGATTATGAGGCACGCCGTAGTGGGGGACTCCGGAAATTTTGACCACGTGGGGTTCTTTAACGTGGACCTATATCTAAGTACACGGGTGTTTTCTCATTTCACCCCCATCGAAATGCAGCCGCCATGGCCAGGATTCGATCCCGCGACCTCGTGCTCAGCAGCCTAACGCCATAGCCACTGTGCAACCACGGCGGGTTACACACTATACAAACGACTCCAATTCATAGCGGGTAAAGCGCAATTGGCACCAGTACGAGTGGTCGTTCAATGTGTGGTGCGGGTTTTACGCATGTGCTATAATCGGTCCCATCTTCTACGGTCAGATACTGACTGTAAAGCGTTACGTGGACGAAATCCTTGAAGGAGCGGTTGATGAGTTTCTCAGCTAGGTCACGATTTCACGTCTTCCACTTATGTGGCACCAGCAAGATGGATCACCCACACACAGCAGCAGCCGAGCACGAAACTGGCTGGATGCAACTTTTCATGTGCAATAGACTGGAAGGCACGGGCCTCCAAATTGGTCAGCTAGGTCACCTGACCTCTCTCCACTCGATTTCTTTCTTCGAGGTCATGTGAAAGATCATGGATACAGGATGAAAAAGGACATCAGATTAGCTAAAGGTAAGGATAACGGATGCCTGCTGTAGAGTTCAAGCTTCGGTCATCAAGAGAGCCACTGAAGATGTGATAAAGCAGACTCATGCAGCACTGCTATCTGCAGAAGTAGACCTATTCGAACGTCTTCTAGGCAGCATCTGGTGTTCAACAGGGCTTACAAATAAGGGCACAGTGAAATCTGATGCTTCTTAAACTTTTTTTGTGCATGCATCCCGATTGCCGATGTTGCTAATTTGGAATTGGTTATTTACTTTCTTGAACGTATCTGTTTTGCCTTTTCTCGACAAGTGCGTCGCTTACCAGTCTGTTTATTTCGCTTTTATTTTATGTCATGGACCTGCTTTTGCAGTGCGTATACGTTCTCGTGAAAAATAAAACTGTCGCTTTAATTTGGCTTTGGTCCCAAGCAAGTATCTGGCACGAAATATAGCTGCGCGCGCGATCTTTCGATGCGGTGTGACCAGAACCGGGAGTTTGAAACATTCTATGCCTATTCAATAGCTTTTTGCGTTTTGTGCATGGTCAGACCGGCGTTTCGGCGGCGTTATCAAGAAGCTTTTGTTATGAATGTGATCAGTCGGCCTTGAGAGATGGATAATAAGTGTGCCTTAGAAACGAGAGGAACGAATTACTGCGAAACGCGAGACTTGCTGTAGGTGCTCCTTTCGTACATTATGATGGTGATGCGCTCTCTTCGGGTTTGCGACAGGAAATGAAGTTGCTTTCAATCAGCTTATTTGAGGGCGCCGCTTTATGAGGAGGAGGGATATGGGTGGGAGCGAAGTAACGTGGTATTTTTCATATTGACACGTGAAATTGTTGATATTTTTCGAGTGAGCGCTTTTCACCGTCTAACAAATGTTATCTCTCAGCGCGGGATGCGCTTGCATGTATCAGAAGTTCCTGTAAGGTTATCGATGGTTGGTTCTATCCGCTGTCTGTTCTTACCAAGCAATGTTATCTGATTGGATGTATTCGCGACGCGAACATGGTGTAGAACTTTCCGGAAGACATGCGGGCACCAGCGATTAGTCTGGAACGCTCGATGGCACGTGTTTAAAAGTCGACGCGCTTGACTGGCAGATTTCGACGATCACCGACTGCGTCCGCGGCTAACGCTGTGCTTTAAGTGCAGCTTGTTTTTGTGGGCACAGGTTCGCCCAATAAACGTTACTTTCGTCATTCAAAGTGTCGCTATTATGTTCTTTACCCTCACTACTGCATGACAATATTTCGTGACGTTTCTTTGCCAGTCGGAAAAAAATGCACGCATCTTGTGCGTCGCTGAAAACGTCACAGTTAGAAGTAATTTGGGGGTGCCTACAAATGTCCCGTTCATAATTTCATATTACTTTCATAGTACTTCTCAATTTAGATAATTAATTACAATAAGCGAAATAAATCTCAGTAACAAAAAATTACTGACGGCTTGAGTAACGCTACTGCTCTTTCTTTAGGTCTTGGTGCATGATAGTTAGATGACCCTGTGTAATTCACTCAGAAAGCGAATTGAGGCGAAGGAAGAGCAGGAGGAGGAAAAATCTTTATTCTGGTCCTGTACAAGGTGTTGCCACCTGCCTGGCTAGTCCCATGTTGGGACCGGGAGGTCAAGCCTCCTAGCCCTATCACGGGAGTACTGTAGAGCCAGGACTTGTGGGATATGATCTGGAGATCTGATCATTCCTAAAAACCGATTCTGGGAAATGCCAGGGCCGAGTGACCCACACTCCCAGAGCAGATGTTCAAGCGTGAATATCTCCTTTTCGCATGCTTTGCATATAATATTCCTCTCTGCAATGTCATACCAATCCTTTATTTGTGTAGGTGAATAATAAGACTGTGTTTGTAATGTCCTAACTGTAACTGCTTGGGCTCTGTTTAGCCTATATTTAGGGGATAGAAACTCCCTCCTTTCCATGTAGTAATGTCTTGCAATTTCATTCTATGTAATGAGCGTCTCTCTGTAGGTTCTCCAATCCAGGAGAATCAAAACCATATGTAAAAGCGGCCCGGTCTGTAAGGTCGCGGGCGATGCTCTTGGCCGATTCATTTGGATTGACAGGAATGTCATCAAGTGAACCAAGGGGCACCGCAAACCAATAAATGCAACGTGTAACATTTGTTTGCCTTTGGTTAATTATTCTCGCAGCCTGTGGGGAAATCTTTTCCCTAGTCAAAGCTCTAATAGCTGTTTTAGAGTCACTATATATTTCTGTGAATCTATCGTCTGTTAGTGTCAATGCAATGACAACTTGTTCTGCGACTTCAGGTTTGCTAGCATAGACCATGGCGCAGTTGGTGCATTTGCCCTGATGATCCACTACCGGCGCCTTGAACTTAGTTCGATCCTTGTAGGCAGCCGAATCAACAAAGCAGGCTCCTCTGCCCCCATTATCCATTTTCTTGATTAACGCCATGGCTCGTGCAACTCTCCTGTTGATGTTATGTTTTGGGTGCATATTCCTGGGTAGCAGTGCGATAAATATGTTGTCTGCGAATTCTTGATTAACTTTAGTGTACTGTGCAGGATCCGTAATGGGGTTGATCATGATCTTGTCCAGGATTGATCTTTCCGTGCTGGTTGTAGATAATCTCGCTATTTGTGATGTTTCTTGAGCGTCTACGATCTCGATGGTCGTGTTGTGTATTCCTAAATTGAGCAATTTTTCAGTCCTGGTTCGAATAGGGAGTCCCAATGCGCTTTTAACAACCTTCTTGATCACTGAGTCAAGCTTCTTGAGTTCAACCTGCATCCAGTTGTACATGGCAGCGGCGTATGAAATATGACAATGTACGAAAGAGTTGATTACCCTCATTAGGTTATCTTCTTTCATGGCCTTGTGCCTTCCTGCCAGGCGTCTGATCATCCTGCACGCGTTATCCGTCTTAAGGGTGATTTTCTTGACTTGCGAATGGTTTCCGCTGTTTGCATCAATGAAAAGGCCTAGTACCCTGATCACGTTGACTCTGGGTATATTGACACCATTTTCTGTATGTGGGTGTATATTGCTTTTCGATAGAGGTTTCCAGCCCTTAGGCCTGCCCCCTTTTTCACGTTTTTAATGTAGCTACTGCAATTTATGTGGGGAGCACCTGAGTCCAGTGGGTCTCAGGTATTCCTCCGCCATCTTGATCGCTTCAGTCAGTGCATCCTGTATCTGCCCTTCACTGCCACCAACACACCTTACAGTGAGATGATCAGCATATATGGTATCGTCAATGCCCTTAATGTTGCCCAGCTTTCTGGACAGACCAATCATGCATAGGTTGAAAGGGACGGGAGGATCACCGATCCTTGGGGGGTTCTTCGATCTTCGAGCTGAACCCCTTCCGGGTTTGTGTCGCCGACCTTTATTTTCGCAGTGCGTGCTTCGAGAAAGGATTTGATGTATTTAAACATCCTCAACCCGAGTCCAATGTCTTCTATCGTTTTGAGGATGTACTCATGCTTGATGCTGTCAAACGCTTTTTCCAAGTATGATCCGAGTATGGCTTTATTATTTCTAGAATATCCGTCGAGTATGTGGTGTTTAATTTGCTTCATGGGATCCTGCGTGGAAAGTGCTGACCTAAAACCCAGCATGTTGTGAGTGTAGATATTATTGTCCTCTGTGGTCTTTTAGCCTATTAAGGATTGCGTGTTCAGCGACCTTCCCTACGCCTGATGTAAGGGATATTGGTCTTAAGTTGTCCAAGCCTGGAGGTTTACCCAGTTTTGGTATTACTATAACTTGTGAAGTTTTCCATTCTTCTGAGACTTCGCCTGAAATCCATGCTTCATTGATGACGTCTGTCGGCGATTCAATAGACGGCTCATCGAGATTGCTAAGTGATCTGTTTGTTGCTCCATCAGGACCAGGGGCTGACTTTCGATTTACTTCACTTAACCCCCCTCCGTATTTCGTATGTGGCGAGGGGTTGGTCGAGTTCAAGTATAGACTCACCTGTATTCTGATGGAAGTGGTTGGTCCTGCTCATTTCTAACATGTAGGTATTTGTCAATTAGTTGTTTGGTGACTGTTTCGATGGGCTGATCCTTAAGAGCTACGTGTATACCTCGGGCAAGGCTGTGTCTCTGGTTGGCTTTAGTGCCTTCTTCATCCAGCAGATGCATGATCAATTTCCACGCCTTGCCGTGCCTTATTTGCCCATCGATTGACTCATAAAACTTGTCCCACTGCCACTGTTGCTGGCAGAGGGTCTTACAGTGTTGTTCGATTTGTTTGTTAAGTTCTGCGATTCTTTTTTCTCAGCCTACGATTTAGCCTTTGGGCCCGCCACCTTCGGGTTATGGCTTCCTTGGCTTCTATTAAGTGGGCAAATTTCGAGTCCCCCTTGCCTCTACGTTAGTGTGTTTAACAATCCTTTTGGACGCTGTTTTGACGTCCCTTCTGATGCCCTCACACTAGACTCCGAGATGGAGTTTGGTGGTTTCTTTTCCGCTTTGGGCTCTTAACTTACGAAAAAAGGTCCAAATCTAGGACCTCGCATTCTCGAGTTTGGCCTTTCTCAACTTTCAGTTCGACTTCTATTAGGTAAAGATCGCTGCCAAAATGAGAGCAAGCCGGATTCACTCGAAACCAAAATCAACAGCAGTCATGCACCGCAGCGCTTATACTCGGACTCAAAGAAAAAAAAATCACAAAGAGAGGCTGCAGCTTCGCCGGAAAGGCGAAACAGTATTAGTGACAGCCAAATATACGACAATTAGCCGAAGGAAGATTACACCACCGAGAGACGCCAGATTCTTGGTGCTGTGAGAAGACTCAGGCTGTGAAACTGAATTGTCTCCTACCATGAGGTATTGTAAATCCTCATATTATCCGGCAAGTGAGAAATATATATACATACATGGGGTTTGAAAAAACTGGTCGCCCACCCCCTCGCTCTCCAGAAAAATGAAAACTTTCTGCCTATGCCCCTGCACAGTGTGCCGCATCCCAAGATGGCAGTGGAGAAACGCCGAACTTCAATAAGAAAGCTTGTCTTGGGAACTCCATTGGGCGCATCCACAGCCGCTATATTGAGAATAGACAATGTTCCGGTCCCTCTGCCCCAGGTCATTGTACATACGACCTCAGAGCTACTTCCTGAGGTGAGCCGAGCAACTGATATGAGCAACGAGGGAGAAGAGGACATGCACGACGGGTGGACAAAAGGACCAAGAATTTGCAGCCAACGCTCACGCACTAGCAAGATCACTGCGCGGGGAGCTATCGTCAGCACCATGAGTCAACAAAAGGACTTCGACATTTTACTTTTACATCTCTCCGCCGATTGTCTCGGCTATGCGAAAGGACTTATACAAGGCCGTGAGGTCTAACTATTAAGCAGAAACGCTATAATCTCGCATAGAATAAATATATTCTACATCTCATGCACTCAAACATTAAAAATAACTTTTCTCGTTTTTCATCTTCATGATACTTACCTTCTTCGTCGTCTTCTGATTACGGTAGCGAAGTCCGCCTCACCCGGTTTTGTTCCTGCCACTACTTAGCCGCTTTCCCAGGCCAATCTCGAACATAATGCAGTCCAAACAATGTAGGCCGACCCCGAAAACACTACAGTCCATAACTGCAGGCCGATCTGGAATCTAATGCCAGTCTATAATCCTTTGAAGTTTATCGGGTGCGTGGCGGAATCGAAGTCGTCACGCGGATTTCTCAAACACAGTAGCACGATGTTTCAACGCACTGCGCCTCAAATTTCCGCAGAAAGGCTGGAATAATTCTCACTGCTGGCACACACCAGCGTTCCACGCATCCCTGAGGCCACGCCTATACTTTGCAGGCAGGCTGTTAGGTGGCGCAACGTGTCTAGAATGAAGCGTAAGATAAGGGCTAGGCTGCAGTAGACGACACTCATACGAACCAGCGCAACTCCAATGCAGTCACTCGCGCCACGCAAAGAACTTCGCGGCAGCATGATTTCCTCAGCGTGTCCCGAGGGAAGCACGAGCGAGTAGCCCGGCTGCTGCACAAGCTGCCTCGGTGACGCGTTTCGGCTATTCGCATACTTGGAACGTTATCGTGAATAACTTCTCACACATTTTTTGTTGCGATAGCAAATATATGGACACTCATGGTGAGCTTCCACCATCGTCGTCGGTGTCCACGTCACCGTGAGGTACCGTATACTAAAGGCGAAAACGATAACGTCGCGGCAGCGCACGGTATGCTGTAGGTGCGAGGTGAAGCATGCTAGGGTCAGCCGAGAAAAGTGAAGGCGAGACGCGGCGGTTTCTCCTCGCGTGCGCAAGGGCAGGAGCGGGGTGACATGCGCGAACTAATAGGGGGCAGGGGAAAGGGGGACAGGTTAGTGCGCACCTATTCTTCTACTGCGCAGCTGCGCATTGCGTGGCCGAGCGCGGCCGTACGCGCCCTATCTTGGAGGTAATCTGCGGTGGGTGCAAAACAAGGCGACGCGAGAAGCCTGATGGCCTCGTGCGCGCTTTGTTCTCGCGCGACTAGTTCACGTTGAAGCGAGAGGCAGCACGAAGAGAATTCGTTCGCCACTGCTGACACTCATCGCAGCGAGAGTCGGTCGTCTTCGAGTGAGATGTGTACACGTCGCACGACTTCATGCCTATTAATATAGTTAGTAAGTGAATGTTACCGCGGCCGATAAAACTACTAGCCTCACTTCGTATAGCTGTCTAAGAAATTGGTATTTCAAGGAGTGCTTCGTTTTAAGGGTGAAACTGCAAGTTATTTCTAGAAATACTTTCACAAGAAGAAGTAAAATTTCTCTCAATGCAATATTGCATATTTGCCTGCATTCATACTCGTAACCACTGGCAGAAGCGCAGAAGCTACCATGTGTATCTTCATCCAACGGTCACTAAGCTTTAAGGTATGATGACATCTGAAAAGTTAGGTTAGTTTGCGGGCTAGTCGGGAATATTTATTCATAGCCTTAAGTATCCGCCCACAAATGCTGTTGGCCTACATTGAAGAATTACCGCCAAATAGGGCCTGCCAACAAGCTCGTCCTTCTTGCGTTGCGAACAGATTGAATCCTTGGAAGACTTCTAAACAGCATCAAACGACAGTAAAAAAAAGAACAGAACTTAAGCCGCGAACTAACAACAACGCTTCTGATGGATGATTAATGTTTTATGGCGGAAAGGCATATAAGGCCGCGGGGAGCTAACAACCCTCCTCCAATTTATTGAATTTCGACGTCGAAGTTGTCTCTATCTGAATTTTATTGCTGGTAATTTTCTTTACGCAAAAGTGACAGTAGAAATGTCCATGCATGGTGGAACATTGTCCCTGAATCAATAGAGAAATTATTTATGCTTTGTATCGACGAAGCAAGGATTTCAGATAACCAAACTTTAACCATTGCAAGGCATCGTATTACCATGGTACTTCAATCCGTTTACCTTGATATTAGTTACAAAACTGGTTTCATACAACGAAAGTGATTTTATTTCCTAAGCTGAGCGGTTTTCAGTACTAAGCACCTTCTTATCAATAGTGTCAGCTTCTGCTTATTTTACGTCGACCGCAGATGAAGACGATTGGTGATTTCTGCTTAGCCCTGCGTTGTGTCCGTGATTCGATTCTGCCATATTTCTAATCTCATCACATCACCTAATCCGCGTCCATTTACGCTACCCTGGCACATTACCAGTTAGTTATCTATTGTACCCATTACATGACCTACCCAGCTGGACTTTTCAAAATCTGAACCGGCATGCATGCTATACCAATCTGTGCTCTATTTCTTTATCGCTGTCACCTCTTTGTGATTATCGGCCTAAAATTGGACAGGGAAAGCGGACAACGCTATCAGCTCCCTTTCCAAGCTAACTGCCCTCAGCTCTGAGAAACACCATGAGAGCCAAATTCCAAGAATGTTTCGAGTGAAACTGCTACCAGGAGCAAGGGCACATTCAACTTCGAGATTCTCTGCGCGTAGTCATTGACCCTAACATGAGACGGACTGAGTGTTTCCGTTTCCAGTGATGGCGAGTACGCATGTCGGGCCGATTCTAAATTTGGTGGCTCGAACCTTTGACGCACTGCCATTGTGCGCAACCACAGTGACTGCCGCCTGCGATGCCCTGAGCCAAAAGAAGCGATATGGAGGCGCGGGCCACCGATGTCGCAGACCCAGAATGAGTCACAGTCACTCTTTGGTGACTATGCCTTCGTATCTCGTGACTGATGGTGCCAGCTACGCACGAGGCTGTATTTAAGGCTTTATAGGTCCGAGTGTGAGAGCGGAATGATTCGAGACTCATTCCATGTAAACATCATACGCCTGTAATTTTATTGTCTTTCGTTGTTTTTCAATAAAAGGATCGGCTTGGGCGAAATGCTATGTACGCAATGAACGGCCCAGAGGATGGTCTTCATTTTCATGCAATTACAATTTATTTTTCAACATGGACGCAAGACTTCAATCAAGGCTACCACAATGTTTACCAAGGCCCACGGAGACGCCATATTAGGGACCTCTGCTAAACGTTACACACATGAACAGTCTTATTTCTGGGAATGCCAAAATACAAGTCCATGTTGAGACAACTGCGGCGCCATGACATCTACAGACCCAGCTTACAGAGACAAGGGACGTGTATTTAAAATCAACGTGAAAAAGCTCGACCAAAGCCCCTTGACACTAACACGGATGCTGCCGGTCTTGCCCATCAAAACAGCGCAAAGGCCCTGGACTTCTTGTATATTGAACAATAAGTTTGGTCTCTAAACTATGACCCACAGATGTCATCTCATCAAGACTGTCATTTTATTTTCTTTCCATCGCCTCGGACGCTTATTCTGCTGCCAATAATAACGTAAGGTGGCACATTTGACCACCTTCTTCAAGGGGCATTATACTCCTTCATCCCGTTCCCTGCGGAGGAGCACGCACATGAAAATACGCTGACTAATCTGCCTTTTCAAAAAAGCCTTCGCTCTCTCTCTCCTTTCGTCATCGAAATACCCACCTTCACCATGGTTTCCTGAATCCTGAAGTCAAACACACCACACCTGTTCATGGTCATGTCGCTGTCTATTTGTGTTACTCCTTTCATTTTTTTTGTTCCATCGCTCATTGTGAAGGTTCTGCTTTTCTTCTCAAGCTAATTTTTATGCCCCAAGTTTCAGCGTCTTTTCTCGGGGCGAATGCATTCAAGATATGCTTTCCTTCCAAAGGATACTGGTAAGCTTCCTTTCATTGCTTAAGATATTTTGTTGTATGTGCTCCAACTGATGTTATTCGTCTGAACATATGTGGTTCATGATCAAGGCACCACTTTTGTACTTTTCCTAGATAATTGCACTCGCGCACAGCTTCAAGAGGCTGACTATACTAGTCACAAACTTTTAACGCGAAAGCGCTAAAGGCCCAAAAATCTGGTGTCGGCGTCGCCGCCTGCATTGGCGTCCCGTGAGCGAAGATTGCCATATATATTTAGGCACATGTATATGCCACACCTTGCTATATGACATGCTGTATATGCACGTTATATTGCCACATCGTTCTATCTCTAAAGTTGCTCAAACCATGTCTTACATTCTTGACAAAGTTATTCCTCGGAATTTTGAGAATGACAGCCCGCAAACAAATGTCGTGAAACAAAAGACTGACAGCGCACCGCGTTTAAGTTCAATCTTCTCAGACTGAAATATTAAAAGTGCTAAACAATAGCATAAACCTCAAAATGACGTAAGTTTTCGGCGCGGCTGTGCAATAACCTTGATATCGGCGCACGCAAGAGGCCGCCTTTCTACCTTAAAGCTCGCCTTCGTACATAGCATTCACCGCCGGTGTTTCACGGTAAACATTACGAATACATAAGCTGCAATTTCCAGGAAGCGTGAGAAGCGGTCAGGGATCTTTGGGTGCTAGCGCGTTCCACTCTTAAAGCTGAAGCCTAAGCGTCCTTCAAAGTTTCTTTTTAATTATTTTTTATATGAACGAGGAAATATGGGTTTGTTTGGTTAGAGCAGCTTTCCATTTAACTATAAGTCTATCAGCTTGAACTGAGTATTGCAAAAACAAAATACATAACATTTAAGCTGTAAATCAGGAGTAACTGTAAAGTAAAATTTCGAGACGATAGTGTACATCCAGTTAGCAGCATAAAATTCTTTGGCGTACTTTTTCATGAACCCGTACCTTGGAACGTCTATGTTTATTATTTGTGAGTGGTTGGCCTAGTTAACACTCCTAGGGTTAGTTCTAGTAGTGTGGCATAAGTACCCGAGAAAGTGGATGGTTAGAACGGTGCCACGGTAGCTCAGTCGGTTAGGGCATCGCACGCGTAATGCGAAGACGTGGGATTGTTCGTCACCTGCAGGCAAATTGTTTTTACAGTGAAGCTGTTCAAGGCTAGGATCTGGAAAAAAATGTGTCCCCCCCCACCCGACATGTTGACAAAAACAAATCAACATGTGGGCCGATCCTGGTGATAGTGCATAAAGGCTCCAAGTTCAATGGCACTTAACCCTGTAAGCACAGAATCCTGTAACGCGCCCTCGAACTGCCCTTGTCACACGTGGGGCCCAAAGAGGTCCCAGGCACAAGGGTAAGAACGGATGTTTTGAAAAAAATATTTTGTGGAACTTTTCCAAAAAGGACTGTTAAAGAATTCCCGGTGCCCACCGCGCAAACGCGCTAACGCCACTGCTGGCGCGTTCGCCGTCGCCGTCTTCTTTCCCAGCTAGAAAAAACAATGCGCCGGAGCGATGAAGGCTGTTGCCCAAACGCTAGTCTATGGCGATGCGTGTCGAAACGTCAGTGTAATGTATAAAATAAAAAAAGGAATGAAAAGTAAATTAAAAATATAAATTAAAAATACAATAAAAACAATAAAAATGATCATAAATAACAAACAAAAAAAAGACGATACAGACAACGGAGTTATGTATTTGTACCTTTACTCGACCTATATAGCATGACCGCCATATAGAACCTAACATAGCTATTGAGCAATACAGATTCGCTGGTCTTCCATCTTCCCGTAGCGGAAGGGCTCTGAATTTTTATTTCACTGTCATTTCCATTAATTTATCATTTCTTTAATTCAATCATTAAGTACAAGTAACTTATCCTATGTCGTCCTTGGTATGTGTTTGTTGGCTTCTTACGATATGATTGCTAAACACCGGGCCTTTCGGTTTATCCACTTTCTTCATGTTCATTATTTGAAACTTAAGCGATCAAAGGTTGCAGGTATACAGTAGAAAATTCGTCTTAACATTCCAGATCAATTCAATATCCCAATTTGTTATTCAATTCTCCAGTCATATTTAGAATGTATTTTCCAGTCTTGGGTACCAATCTCCAAAATGTCAGATAATTTGGCTCTATACAAACGAAATTAATTCGCGCTCTTGGGAAGTTGACCTTTAGTGAAGTCAGAATAAATTTTATTTCTCTATATAACTTTCTCAGCACTAACAAACCACACACAAGTAAAATATGAAGGCACACGCATAGTCAAATAAAGCAAGGCTACTACACATTTCAGAAAACATATCTCCACATGTGCAAAACGTTAAATTTAAGAAAGCCTCATTACCGACTACCAAAACGAAGAGTATTTGCGGTTTGCAAAGTTCAGAATATCAGATTCTATATTTTCTAAATAAAGAAACGATGACATACTGAAAGAGGTGATGCAGACAGTGTCGCTAAAAGGTTTCAAAAGCAGCCTTACTATTGTGTTACAATAACAAACACAGGTTTTATCTTATTGTGTGTAAGTGCATCTGTACTATTCGTTTCGTGACGGGTAACGAGGGTGGTGGAGGGGCTTTCCCTTAGTCTTATTTTTTGCTGGATACAAGCCGAAGTATGTGCTTTGTATCTTGTTCAGCATTTACATTTCTTTATTATGGTTTTTGGCTCGTAATAATTCTTCAGCTATGTGGTATATTATAACACTGAGCATTTCGTCTGTCAATTCAGCGTGTTTGCGATGCTGTTCAGACTGCATGTTGCGCTGGGCCAAGCTTCTTGGTCAGGTGCGGGTGGGCAGCTATAGACTTTAGCCCTTAGTTTCCATAGCTCGTGTTGTACAGAAAAGCAGAAAAACGAACAAAGTGGAAAGGAAACGTGATTGCACTCAGTTTACGTTTCCTTGTAACCCGTTCTGCGTTCCGCGTACAGCTGTGCCCACTCTCACCTGCAGAAGGCCTCGTCGTAGTCCATGGGCTGGGTGCGCACCTTCTCGAGGAGCTCGTTGGCGACGGTATTGGGGCTGACGATTTCGCGCAGGCAAGCCGTCACGTGCGTCATCCGGGTCTCGCAGTCGCTGCTGCCCGAGGGTGCCGGCGCTTGGGGCGCGGGAGGCTGGTCGCCTGCACCGTAGCGTTCGGCGGCTTTTGCAAGTGCTCGGAGTAAGCTCCAACAAGAGTATGCATAAAATAAACACATTTGCGAAGAATGTGTGTAGGTATTGCTCGCATCTCGCAACGTGTTCACAAATAAAAGCTTTGCAGATTTTTTACGACAGACAGCATTACAGTGGCCGATAGTCAGGGGAGAAGTGGGGCACCAGCCTCTGCGAAATGTACATCATGATGAAAACCTAATGCTAACCCTTCTCTCAACACATAAAGCCCCATTATATTTAAAAGCGTACACCATCGTTAAGGTGAACGGCTGGTGAAGTACATTCTACTCGTATGTTGAAGAAGGCTAAGGGGTCAGAGAAAGCATAGCAACATGATCGCCAACATCACCAGAAAAACTTCGAGGTCATTTGCAGGAGAAAGGCCTCTGAAACCAATCCCCCAATTTTTCGTTTTGCGTTTGCTGAGCAAAACCTTCAACAGAATACGAACTGCTAACACCTGCCCTCGCAAGTCTTAAAATTTGAGCACTGTTTAAAGAGTCGCAACACTTTACTATACATATATATAAGTGCCCATTTTGTGCACATTATATATTCTCACTTCCGACGTAACAAGACCCTCTAGTCCTTTCCCATCGCTGTGCCATATACTATGTTAATATGATAAGTCGAAAAAAATCTTAGAAGAAACATCACGCTCCTAAGCTTTTGTAGACCTTTGTCAGCAGATTTTCGAAAAACAAAAAGAAAGAATTATGATAACTTGGTATGCATTAGAGAGGCAATATATGGCCCATTCATTATGAAAATAAATAATATTACCTTAATAAACAGCATTCTCGTCGCACTACACCATCTGTGTTTGTTTGTTTGTTTTAAGTCTAACATGGCGCTTCTTTTAATATCTCATGAATAAGTTTTACCGCTTTTTTCAGGTAAACTCCTGGTATACATACCAATTAGTGTATAAGAAATTTCGGTGCCCAGGAAACTATATAGGTTCTCCCAAATATCACGCACGAATACTTAAAGATATGCCAATGCCACGTACCTAGATGGAACCAAGGTAATGTTGTTTACCGCCGCTTGGAGATTATTTTTTTTTTGCGTTCCGTCTAAGTACACAATTTGTTTTAAGTAATTACACAACCTCTAAAATATTATTAGTTGAAAAGTATGCATGAGAAAATTGTAAACCAACATGAAAAAAACTCCCGATGCAGCTTTCAGTTGCTCAACACGTGCTACATAAAAGTGTTTTCTCTGAGAGTAAAAGAAGCCCGCGAAAGCACGCAAAGTGCGTCGAGCGGCTATTCGCGCAGCCATATTGCGTGTATTCGCGGGCTGCTTTCGCCCCCGGGAAAGAAAAGAACACTTTTATGCAGCGCGTGTTGAGCAGCCGAATGCCGTATCGGAGTTTTTCATGTTGCTCTGCAAATTTCTCATTGACACTTTCCATCAAATTATAATATTTGGGATGTAAATAATTGACTAATTATGTAATTAGGCGGAATGCAAGCTCATAATGACGCCATCGATGGGAGAGCACGTGGCAATGGATTGTAGTGCATAAATTTGTGTATGCCTTCGAATAAAGTTAGGTGTGAGTTCAGCGCTGTCCTGTGTGTTTCTGCCTTCGGTCTTCATCTTCTAGCGCCGCCCTTTCAAAATATTCAACCAGTACCAATTCGCCCAAATGTCCATCCTTCTACAGCACAATGTGCCGGTGGCAGAGCGGGAAATGGACGAAAACAAAGATATAAAATCTAATCAATTCAGGTGCTCACACCATTCCTGCACGATGTGTATCACAGTGTGTTACCCCTTGAGAGAAACGCGAACGCACAGACAAGCGACCCAATGCGAAGAAATTGAGGAGAAATGAGACATAAAGGTAGCACGTCCTAGTGGACCCTGACTTTCCGTTACGTCGGCGGCTTGAAGGAAAACGTAATGTGCCTGCCATATAGTATATCAGCGCAATGAAAAAAAAATATTCTGGAATTTTATAAAGCCGTACGCTGCCAGACGTTATGTTGCAGTCATGACAAAGCGCTGCTCATCTTTAGTGCAACTTGCAATGCGCAAAGGTGACACTGTTGCCTCCATTTTAGAAGCGCACAACGACTCGGAATTGTAAATTGCAAGATGAAGCGTGTAGTTAGTTCATGCAATCATACGGAACACCGACCATTATGAGGGCCCTCAGCATCCTTGCTGTCCTGGCAGCCAATGGAGTGAAGCAGGGCGCCTGTCACGTTATTGAGGGCTGTCCGTATGGGTTCCTTCTGGTTGCAGGCCTCGTAGACGCCCGGCGCGCAACTTCGCAGCCCCTTCGAAACAGTACTGCAGACAAAGACAAAAATTCGCCGTATCTTCAACATTACATCATCAGGATTTGTGCGGGCAACCGCTGTAGTATACTTCGCCAGTCTTTATAAAAACTTAATTCAACAAAATAGCAGTCGTCGATCCACGGTGGTGGCAGTTGCATAATATCACTTCATTGAAGAAAATGACCAGAAACTCTACCTTGTACTAGAGATAAACTACTGCGAAAAGAAAGACATGCACCTTGTGTCACAAAGAAAACACTTCCGCCCAAAGTCGAGGCATTTGTAACATATCTTTGATTTGCGTTGTGGAAAAACATTCTTTATAAATATGTTTGTTTAGTAGCAAATACTGCGAGCCAATTCGCCCCATGCAGGAGGGTCAGCGTACGTATTATTACGAGCCACCTCCTTGGGCTAACTAGAAAGACAATGGCCGGGACGTTGCTTGCGGTCAGCCATCTTGGCCTTGCCTGTAAACAGTCTTCTTATATTCATGCTTCGCGTTTTTCTATTTAACGCCGCGTCACACATTCGTGGAGGCACGTGGTACTCTCTCCACACGACGAAGCTTCGAAGCGGTTGGCAGTGCTGGGCCACCACCATCGGACCAGCCGGAATCTGCGTCTGCGCTGAGGACGATTGTTTAAGCCCACTGTCGAGACCGTGGAACGCTCAACGGGACCGATGACGCCGACGTTGAGGAGTGGCCGACACAATGCGAACGGGTGAGCGATCACAATCACTTATACCTGACGGTTATATCGGCCAATGCGGTCTTCTAGCTCAATGGAACGCCGAAGTTGTGGCATGGCAATCATGGGAGCTGGGATAAATTTAAGCAAAAGCCCCGTGACCGGTTAGGTAAGGCCTCCAGTCAGAAAATTGCTTCGAATAAACAGCTGTCAACTTTAGCCACAACGCCCGCGGAGACGCACATGTTGTACATACAGGAGGTGCTGGCGCTGTACCGTAAAGCTCACATCGACATGCCAAAGTCTGATGAGGAGGAGGAGGAGATGAAGAGAGAAAGCAGGGATGTTAACCAGAAATGCATCTGGTTGGCTGCCCTACGCTGAGACACGGTAAAAAGGGAACAGAAAGAATATATAGAGAGAGGGAGGGGAGGGAGAGAAAAGGCACGGTGAGCTCGCGAACGCACGTGAAGGTCCTGAGCGAGTCAAAGGCGTTCACATAGGCCAGTCGCCCTCAAGAAAGACAAAAGTGACTTCCCAGCTTTGTGGCCAAATGAGCTATGGGGACGGTGTTTAAGTAGCACCTGCACAGACAACGGCCGATCGTCGAGTCGTCGCAATGCGATAGATAATGCTTGTCTTTCCTTCTGAAATCGATGTCAGCGGCACCATAAATGTCCGATATTCTCTTCGACGCAGCAGAATGTCACATGTAGCACTGTCGGTCATTCAAATAAATGTAGTGTACGCCTTCGTGAAAGGCACTCTCAACCGCAGGCAGTATAGGAGCGATGCTTCAAGTCGGTGAAGCCCGGGTGGCTGTCGTAGTTGGAATGAAGGGTGAGTTCGCGGAACCAGGGGCGCCATATATTTGGGGTAACTGGCCATGTCCTGAAGGGGATAGCGGAAGACACATTCAATCTGCTCACGTGTAGAAATTATGCTACCGTTGATGCCGTGGTAAGGGAGTGCCAGCGCTTCGAACAGGACAAGAGCCTTCGTCTTGTACGACCATTCGCCCGGCTTCCCAGCAACGGCGCGACGATTTCGTGTGCAGAGTGGCCGCCATCTCACTTTTCACCGCCTTCTGCCGAATTGTCGAGGACCGTCCGCCGCAAAATCGAAGCGATAGCTCAAGCTACCCTCTTTGCTCACTTTAACGCTGATGACTCGAGCGAACTAGTTGTTTCATTCGTCCAAGCCATCGTGCGAAACGAACTAGTGAAGCTGGGACTTTACGCTGCTGGCACCACGGATTGTCATACGTCCACTTCTGGGACCCCAACAATGTTCCCTCGTTATCAAAGGTTCGCTGCACGATCTCAGAACCCTGCTGATCAGAGAACTGACGACGCTTTACCTGCGTCCGTGTCGGGCACGTTGCTCGCTACGGTAACAACCGGAGGTCGTTATCGCAACATACTCCAGCCTTTGCCCATGCTCAGAAGCTCAGAAGGTGCGTGGGATCCACTCGATAGGTGCTGGCTGCGGGATGCGTGCAGCCAGAAGGTGACTCGGTTGACATATTTCAAGGCTGCGACTGACGCATCGCAGAAGCCGCGTCACCTGGAGGGCATCAGTGCGGATGATGGATGATCCGGGCCATGGGTATCATGGAAAAAGCGGCCACAGAGCACAACGCTTCTCGAACAGCAAGGAGCTCAGCAAAAAAGGAGGAAGGAGGCTCTTCGATTTGAAGCTGGGACGTCTTATTAAGGGCAGGTGCGCAAGGGCAATAAAATGCAGTGATTGTTTCACAGTCCTGAATGCTTGCATCAACGTAACGCACGATGGAGCCAAGCGGCAGGTGGGCGTCTTGAGTGATAATTCGGTCCCGAAGTGACGCCGCCGCATGAGTTGATGTCGGGCGACGTATATCAGTTGTCTTGTTATCGCTCAGCTGTACGAACTTCCAGGGAGGAACAACTGGCGATGGTGGTGGTGGAAGAGAGTACGAGAAAGCGTAAGACCTGAGAGCACACGTTGCGTGTGAAAGGCTGGCCTTAAGCCTGCGAGCATCATGTCGCTGCTGCACCAGCTCATCTAGTGTGTTCAGCTGTGCATTCTCTTGGAGAGCCTCGATCGAGGTGATGCGGGGAAGGCAAGTGATGACCCTCATTGCCTCGCCATTAACAGCTTCAAGGTGGTCCCATTGTGCCCTCGTCAAATGCTGGAATGGGGCTTGATAAACAAGGCGTGGTTGCACTACCGCGTTCACCAAATGTCGGGCAACATATGAGCGGGCACCACCAGTTTTAGGAGCAATGCGCCTAATCAGACCCAAAGTTTTGAGTCGCCTGCTTTGTAGCGCTGGAGAGCCACGCAGTTCCGATTCCCGACTCATGGACCGTCAGACCCAGAACCTTTACATTTGAACATTGTAGAAATGGGTTCTGGATAGATGAAGACGAATGGGTGTTGTAGAGAGTTTACGCCGGCCCCAGCGATTGGCGGCTGACATGTAAATAGATTTGCTGACGGAAAGCTTAAGGCCGACCGAAGAAGCGTAAGTCGACGTAATATCTAAAGCTGGTTGAAGGGCAGCGGCTTGAGTCTGCAGGTCACGATGAGTGCTCCAAACCGTGTTGTCATCAGCGCACTAGAATTTTATGTCGGGTACATCGTGTAAGCGGCATGCAAGCGGGACGAAATCAATATTGAATAATGTGGGTGACAATACCGATCTCTGGTGTACACCACGAAGAGGGACAAATGACCCGACTGCATCACCGACGCCACCATGATCACCAGCATCACTATCACCATCATAATCATCATCATCACCCTATTTATGTGCGCTGCAGGATGAAGGCCTCCCCCTGCGATCTCCAATTACCCCTGTCCTGCGCCAATCAATTCCAACTAGCACCCGCAAATTTCTTAATTTCGTCGCACCTTTTGCCGTCCTTTATTACGCTTCCCTTCTCTTGGTAGCCATTCTGTCACCCTAATGGTCCAACGGTTATCTGAAACGAATTGCAAAGTCTCCGTCTTCAAGGAAAGATTTGAGAAAATTCCGTACTCTATGGGGAAAATGCAGCATGTCACTTGAAGCCAAGATGGCAGCGTGACCAATGTATCGTATGCCTTTTTGACGCACATAGTGAGGACAGTACGGACAGTGCGTCTGCGAGTTGACGACAAAACTGAGGATGCCAAGAGAGCCAGCTCATCTACAGTGCCTATGGATGGACTGAAGCCAATTTGAGCAGGCTGGTAGAAACCGTGGTGCTCTAGCTACCACGACACTCGTGTGGCTAGCATTTTCTCAGCAAGCTTGCACAACCTCGACGTTAGGGAAATGGGTCGGAAGTTGCAAAGGTTGGCCAGCGCCTTTCCTGGTTAGGCTCACCTAATGTTAGGACGCCACCCAGCCTTGCCTTTAGGCGGGTTGTTAGCTGCCATCGTACAATGTAGCACAGAGTATGCCCGCGATGCTGTCTATCGAGCCCATATGGCCCGTCAGATCGTTCATGAGCGATTACCCGACTCGCGTATGTTCAAGAAGGACCGCTATGACTGCAACCACCGACACCTCTGCTTTTCTCTGGGATATCTTGCACTTCTCTGGACTCCACCTCGCCGCGTAGTTGTTTCCGAAAAGCTTTTGTCGCGTTACGCTGGACCTTACAAGATCTTGCGGCAACTTGGTGACGTGAACTATGAGATCGCGTCACTGGACAGTTGTTCCCCATCTTCCATCTCGTGACGTCGTACACTTATCCCGGTTGAAGCCAAACTTTTCTGCAGCCTCCTCCTTGTGTAATTAGTCTGCGCAAAGACGGTGCTTCGCCCGCCGAGGAGGCTAGACGTTACGAGGCACCTCCTTGCACTAACGAAGGTAGACGATGGCAGGGGCGTCGCCCGTGTTCAACCACCTGCGTCGTCCTGTAAATAGTATCTGGTTACATTCGTGCTTCACTTTCATCTATTTGACCCCCCGTCACAATATTATACATTGGCAGTAGTTGCGAAACACAGTTAGACAGTTATTACCAGAACAACAACGTGCTTAAACATCATAACAAGGAGAGTTACATATACGAAAAAAAGTTAGTGCCCTTTCACTCTGTTAAGGATAACCAGCGAAGCTGTAGTGGGATGGCTATTGTGATGACTATATTGATTTATATAGTTATTGCTATATTGATTGAAGACACATACATGTAAATTCGTCATTGTTATCGCCTTTTATTAACGGTCAGTCGTTACCACAGCAACCAAAGCTTTGTGGTCGCTGTAGGACACCGACGAAAAAGTACAGAGGGCCCGGCTGGAGCGTCAGCGGTAGCAGCAGCGCGAATATGTGCGGTGATGGCGGTAGAATGCGTACTACAAGGAGCGAACTCTCGGATACCGAGTGCAAGAGTCGTGCCCCTCAGAACGCCGAGTGCACACACTGCCGCAACGCCGCCGCCCCACGTTCACGCTGCCCTTGATCACGCACGCCGCCGATGGTGATCAAGTTCCCTGCAAACCTCAGGGGATCACACACCACACACGTGGCGCCAAACGGATTGCCCAAAAACTCCCGCTCGAACCTCGCCGTCGCCGCAGGTAAGCGTTCCGATCGATTGTAGCCCCGTCGACGCCTCCCGTTTTCGAACTCGCGATACTCGAAGCATTCCAACTCACGAAGCGTTCTGGCCATGAAGGGCAGAGGGCTTGCGCGCTCGGCATCCACGGCCGGCTGCTCGTCGGTCGTATTTTCCCGCCGTTGCCGCACTTCGCAGTTATTAACGCGACAGCGTTAAGGAGCTTGTGTCGCAGAAAAGCCGGTGTCGTCGGCGTCGGTGTTGGCGTCGGCGGCGTTGGCCGTGAGCGATGAATCCCAGCAGGCACTTCATGAATAAAAAACAACTTGCAAGAGGGCTGGGTGGGAATCGAACCAGGGTCTCCGGAGTGTGAGACGAAGGCGCTACCACTGAGCCACAAGTTTTTTTTTTCTTTATTTACCACTGAGCCACAAGTTCGATGCTTCAAAGCGGTACAAAAGCGCCTCTAGTGAATGCGGTGTTGCCTTAGAAACGAGCTGTTTCTAAGGCTCAGGCGTGCGTCGCTTGCTCAGGCGCACATTTCGTTGCCTCGCCGAACGCTGCGTTGCTCGACGCTCACCGCGTCCGATGCGGGGCGCGTAGTCGCTGCGCCGTAGCCCATTGTCTTACACCGCTTGGCGGGTCTACGGGAACGCTGTCGCGTTCAACTCTTGAAGGCGAGGCTTAAGCGTCCTCCAATTTTCTCGCTGCTGCTGCCGCCGACGCTCCAGACGTCCTTACGACGCACTCTGCACTTCGCCAAGAGCAGCTACTCGACGGTCCCCACCCGTAGGCTGCGGCGCGTTCGGCGGCGGCGGTTTCCCGTTGCTTTAGCGCCCGTGCGCACTGTTCGTCAAGTCGGCGCTCTTTAAGGGCACGTTCTTCTTCCGATCTAACTACTGTTGGGCTGCTGAGCATGAGGTCGCGGGATCGAATCCCGGCCACGGCGGCCGCATTTCGATGGAGGAGATATGCGAAAACACCCATGTACTTAGATTCAGATGCACGTCAAAAAAACCCAGGTGGTCGAAATTTCCGGAGTCCTCCACTACGGCGTGCCTCACAATCAGATAGTGGTTGTGGAACGTAAAACCCCATAACTTTTTTAGAGCAAACTACCTGCGTCCTCCCCATAGCAAGTCCAAAGTGCAACTGATGATAACGTCGCTAGGGTGATGACTACGTCAGAACAAGAGGTGGCACTTCGATTGGTGGCTAGACTAGGACGTTTTATTTTCTCTGTCGACGTGACTTGAAAAACGGACGCAAAAATTTTCAGAACCTAGCCACATACAGCTTGGCTGAAAAAAAAAAAACAAATCGCCCGTCGCAGTATAGTGTATCGACGTATGCCACAAGAAGTGAGCGAGAACAAAGTCTTCCAACGCTCTTCACAAAGTGTTAAGTAATTGATTTCCTGGATAGATTACGTGGGAGCAACGCCAAGTCCCCGCAAGGGCAGATAATAGTATTTCAAGTGTCGGGGCTAGACCACAGGAGAAACTCGCTCTCTGATGGCACAGTTTTAGCGTATGAAATATTGATCAGTCGAAAAGCCCTTCAAGTGCACGCGCAAATTTAAGTATCACAGCACCAAGTGCACTAGCATGAAAAGTTCGGCGAGTTGATATGGTAACATACTTTTGTGGCAGTGCGAACGTGTGGAAGGAAATAGTAACCGTCAGAAAAAAAAAAGTTCAACAGTTATACCCATTATCCACCGGCTGTCACACAACCTAAAGAAAACTGCCCTCCAAGATAACACTGATGTGTTTATTTCTGAACCTGTTAAACTAACCATCTTGTGCCGGAAAACAAGACCAGAAATGAAAGAAAGTGCTTCTAGCTGCCAAGTTGAACACCGGAAAAAGCTTAGAGATTGTAAGACTACGATTATATATCGTGCACCCTTATCGTGCGGAAAGTATTACGTCGGACAGTCGGGCAAATGCATTAATGATAGGCTGCGCGAACACAAAAATAAAGTCGACAAAGTTGTACCAGGCGGGTTTTTCTCCCTTCGTTGTAAGCAGCATAAGTGCTCTCTTCTCTTCGAATCCACAGCCATTACTGGCAAGAAGTAGGTGCGAACTGACTAGGCTTTTAATAGAAGCTGAGCACGTTGCTGCCCTGGGGGATTCATGTATCAGTAAACCGTCATTGGCGTTCTCTGAAAAATAACACATGTTTGCGTATGGCTTAAGATATCACTCATAAAAATGTTTCGCTTTGAAAGTTAACCTGTTCGCGTGGCTGTGACTCATGTTGGCTCAGTGTACAAGTACGACCTGGTTTTCGACAATAAACATTGTTCAAAGTCAGCGCTGTGTGTGTCCCTGTGTGTCTTGTTTTGTCCTGTCCTTTAAAGGGCGCTACCGTACACCTATTCAAGATGCGTCACCGACAAGCCCACATTGCGACCCTCGCGAAAGGACCACGACGTAGACGAGAAACACGGGACGTGCACTGCACCTCGGCCTATGCATATCTTCTCCACGTCTTCGTCCTAATTAAATGCTCGACATGCCATACGCTGTGAGTGTTGGACAAGTGTTCAGTACAAAGATATGTACTACTGGAGTGTGATAGACGGCGGGGACCACGTGCCGTAAACGTAAAAAAGCGAAATAATAATAATAATAATAATAATAATAATAATAATAATAATAATAATAATAATAATAATAATAATAATAATAATAATAATAATAATAATAATAATAAAGGCGGCGCATCGAACATTCCAGGAGTCACGTCGCCGATAACATTGCCTTAAGCGTCTTCCGCCTCGCTTCTACTCACACAACGTTATCATTTAGGATTTCTTCATAAGAGGCGTGTGCGAATACTATATTTCAGACCGAATCAAATACAAATCAAACAGTGCCGCAAGGGAATAAATAAAAACTCCAATATTGAATACCTTCGGTATAATTATAGAATTGTGAAAAGCTGGTTTCATCTTTACTATACAATAAGTTTTATATCGTAGTTTTAGTAAGGTTAGCGAATTCCTGTAATTACGCTGCACTCATTGATAGCGAAAAACGGCGCATTGGGAGCAAATACGTAGTATATTAGCACACCTGAAACTCTTCGGAGAGAGGGAATTATTGTGGTTTAACCAGTGAAATGTGGCTCCCTGAGTGATTTAATAATAATAATAAGAATAATAATATCCTTTATTTCATGAAAATATCACACATTCAAAAAACCGGTCAGCTTAAGCCATGAAAGCTTGTCGGGCTGTACCCGCCAGTCAGCGACAATTACTAAAAAAAAAAGTAAAGCAAGGTTAGCAAGCTGTAAACTAAAGTAATTTACAAAACAAAAGCAAACTATAACGCAAAACGAGGCTACAATACAAAAGCAAAGTACTACAAACAAAACGTGAGCTACGAGAAAACGCAACTACAAAAGATATAAAGTGAACCAAACAAGGATACACACCAATCTAGAACAAACGAAACTAATCGAAACTACAGCACGGTCTCTAATGACTACTAAACAGAAGCATAATTGGTTTTGAGGTACAGTTTGAGTGTCCGTTTTGATGAGATAGAGTACAGTTCAGTGGGTAAAGAATTAAAAACGTTAGGAACATAATATTTTCTGTTATAACGATCAGAAAGGGTATAACACCGTGGGGTAGTGAACGTATTGTGGTGTCTCAGTGGTCTGACAGGAATCAACGGAAAAAAAAATCTGTATTCCAAAAATGTTTTATCATCACAGGTTGAAAAATAATAATGCTTCAAATGAGGGTAACTGCAAAAAAGGAAATAGATTATTATTATGTAATTAGGGGGAATGGTCTCATTGTATGCAACATTTCAAAGAACACATTTCAGAATATAATTCAATTTTGCGCGCCATGTAAATGATCAGTAATAAAACATGGTAATTCCGTATCTAAGATAGCTGTACACAAGTGCGTGAACAATGACTTTTCGGACAGAAAACGGGAACAGGTATCTAGAGTTATACAGAAGACAGGATACTGTACGCAGATTTTTGCTAGTACCTGTAAAGTGAGCGTTCCATGTCATATCAGAATCGAACATGATGCCTGAATATTTTACATTAGTTGCGAACTCTAATGGTATGTACAAACTGGGATACATAGCGAAAACATGACACAGGGACAAGCAGGAACAATTGCTGTCCCTGTGTCATTTTTGCCCTATGTACCCCAGTTTGTATGTATTCCACCAACACGTCCGAATTTCTTCCCTGCTAATGGTATGCATTTACAGTTTATACAATTAGAATCGTGAACAAAAAGTGGCACAGGACGGTCAATTTTTGTGGAGATTATGAAAGCAAACTAGTTTAGTCTTTTGTCTACTAATTCCATATCCGTTACTTGTGCACCAATTCATTACAGACGTGACATCTGCTTGAAGGTTATAAACGCATGTATTAAATGGTGCATGCGGTTATAAGTTACAGAAGGACAGCGTCACTTTGATACAAATTGAGGCAGATGATTGATGTACAGGTTAAATAAAAGTCGAGATAAAACAGACCCCTGGGGAACACCTGATTTTAACATTATTTTTGTACTGAAATAGTCAACTATGCGCACCACCTGAGAGCGATTACTAATATAACTAGACAATAATTTTATAAAAGGGCCCCTGAAGCCAATTCTTTCTAGCTTATCAAGAAGTAATGCGTGAATAATGTAATCGGAAGCCTTACTTGCATCTAAAAATAGAGCACATATGAATTATTATCAAAAGCTGAGTAGATAGTGTCCATAAATTATTCTAGTAGAGAAATAGTGGTTTTTCTCTGGATGAAACCAAACTGTGCTTGTGACAGAACATTATTTTTATACAGGAAATTGGTCATCGTTACGAGCTGGTGTTTTTCAATTATTTGACTGATTGCAGGCAGAATGGAAATCGGTCTGTAGTTCTCTACTTTGCTATGGGAACCACTCTTATAGAGCTGCTTAACCACAGCCACTTTTAACTCGTCGGAAATAACGCAATGATCCTTATACCCATTAATAATGAAGAGATGGACGGATTTAAGCACAGAAAAATTACGTTGAATATCATGTATGGAGATACCGTCTATACGAGGTGGTTTCTTAGGTCTAAAGCTAAATAAGATGCTGTGCAAGTCTCCTGCTGTAACCGGTGGCAAGAATGCCGATCGTACAGTATTAGGTACAGCACTAGACGCATCTGGAGCGAAGGCCTGAAGATGTGAAGACACCATAGAAAAAGAGCAATTTTATTTTTGAACGGCTAAGGTGAAGTTGCTGAAACGTTTTGCGAATACATCTTCAAAAGGTTGATTGGTGTTTCGTCCGAATGCTTCGTTAATAGCTTACCATGTCTTTTTGGGGGAGTGCTTGCTTTCATAAAAGGTCTTAGTGTAATACTGACGCCTTGCCGACCGAATCATGACGTTTACCCTGTTCCGGAGCGATCTGTACAGATCTCTAAGGTGTGTATTGCTTGGGGAACGCTTACAACGTGCCCAAAGGGCATCTTTTTCTTTAATAGCCGTCAGTATATCGCACGTTAGCCTTGGAAGTTTGGGGTTGCGTTTTTGCACGGTGATTGTTTTCTGGGCGGTAATTTTTAAAGAACGGATTGCATCAACAAAACGCGTATAAGCGATGGACGTTGTGACATGACGTAAAACTTCAGCTTGCATCATTACAGAACTTCGCATGATTTATGACTACTGTGACCTTGCGGATGAAATTCATTGTACTTTTTTTTTTCATTTTATGTTTGACTAAGCACAGTTGGTGATCCTCCAATACTTAAAAACTATTGAAAAAACGTGATCATCATCATCATCATAATCTTCATCAGCCTGGTTACGCCCACTGCAGGGCAAAGGCCTCTCCCATACTTTTCCAACAACCCCGGTCATGTACTAATTGTGGCCATGTCGTCCCTGCAAACTTCTTAATGTCATCAGCCCACCTAACTTTCTGCCGCCCCCTGCTACGCTTCCCTTCCCTTGGAATCCAGTCCGTAACCCTTAATGACCATAGGTTATCTTCCTCCTCATTAAATGTCCTGCCCATGCCCATGTCCTTTTCTTGATTTCAACAAAGATGTCATTAACTCGCGTTTGTTCCCTCACCCAATCTGCTCATTTCTTATCCCTCAACGTTACACCTATCATTCTTTCCCTAGCTCGTTGCATCGTCCTCAATTTGAGTAGAACCCTTTTCGTAAGCCTCCAGGTTTCTACCCCGTAGTTGAGTACTGGTAAGACACAGCTATTATACACTTTTCTCTTGAGGGGTAATGGCAACCTGGTGTTCATGATCTGAAAATGCCTGCCAAACGCACCCCATCCCATTCTTATTCTTCTGATTATTTCCGTCTCATGATTCGGATCCGCCGTCACTGCCTGCCCTAAGTAGATGTATTCCCTTACCACTTCCAGTGCCTCGCTACCTATTGTAAATTGCTGTTCTCTTCCGAGATTGTTAACCATTACTTTAGTTTTCTGCAGGTTAATTTTTAGACCCACTCTTCCGCTTTGCCTCTCCAGGCCAGTGAGCATGCATTGCAATTGGTCCCCTGAGTTACTAAGCAAGGCAATATCATCAGCGAATCGCAAGTTACTAAGGTATTCTCCATTACCTTTTATCCCCAATTCTTCCCAATCTAGGTCTCTGAATACTTCCTGTAAACACGCTTTGAATAGCATTGGAGAGATCGTATCGCCCTGTCTGATGCCTTTCTTTATTGGGATTTTGTTGCTTTCTTTATGGAGGACTACGGTGGCTGTGGAGCCGCTATAGATATATTTCAGTATTCTTACATACGGCTCGTCTACACCCTGATTCCGTAATGCCTCCATGACTGCTGAGGTTTCGATAAAATCAAACGCTTTCTCGTAATCAATGAAAGCTATATATAAGGGTTGGTTATATTCCGCACATTACTCTATCACCTGATTGATAGTGGGAATATGATCTATTGTTGAGTAGCCTTTACGGGATCCTGCCTGGTCCTTTGCTTGACAGAAGTCTAAGGTGTTCCTGATTCTATTTGCGATTACCTTAGTAAATAGTTTGTAGGCAACGGACAGTAAGCTGATCGGTCTATAATTTTTCAAGTCTTTGGCGTCCCCTTTCTTATGGATTAGGATTATGTTAGCGTTCTTCCAAGATTCCGGTACGCTCGATGTCATGAGGCATTGCGTATACAGGGTGGCCAGTTTCTCTAGAACAATCTGGCCACCATCCTTCAACTAATCTGCTGTTACCTGATCCTCCCCAGCTGCCTTCCCCCTTTGCATATTTCCTAAGGCTTTCTTTACATCCTCCGGCGTTACCGTTGGTATTTCGAATTCCTCGACTATTTTCTCTTCCATTATCGTCGTGGGTGCCACTGGTACTGTATTAATATCTATAGAACTCCTCAGCCACTTGAACTATCTCATCCATATTAGTAGTGATATTGCCGGCTTTGTCTCGTAACGCTTACATCTGATTCTTGCCAATTCCTAGTTCCTTCTTCGCTGTTTTTAGGCTTCTTCCGTTCCTGAGAGCATGTTCAATTCTATCCATATTATACTTCCTTATGTCAGCTGTCTTACACTTGTTGATTAACTTCGAAATTTCTGCCACTTCTATTCTAGCTGTAGGTTTAGAGGGTTTCATACATTGGCGTTTCTTAATCAGATCTTTCGTCTCCTGCGATAGTTTACTGGTATCCTGCCCAACGGACTTACCACCGACTTCCATTGCACACTCCTTAATGATTCCCACAAGATTGTCGTTCATTGCTTCAACACTAAGGTCCTCTTCCTGCGTTAAAGCCGAGTACCTGTTCTGTACCTTGATCTGGAATTCCTTTATTTTCCCTCTTACCGCTAACTCATTGATCGGCTTCTTATGTACCAGTTTCTTCCGTTACTTTCTCAGGTCTAGGTTAATTTGAGTTCTTACCATCCTGTGGTCACTGCAGCGCACCTTGCCGAGCACGTCCACATCTTGTATGATGCCAGGGTTAGCGCAGAGTATGAATTCGATTTCATTTCTAGTCTCACCGTTCGGGCTCCTCCACGTCCACTTTCGGCTATCCCGCTTGCGGAAGAAGGTATTCATGATCCTCATATTATTCTGTTCCGCAAACTCTACTAATAACTCTCCCCTGCTATTCCTAGTGCCTATGCCATATTCCCCCACTGCCTTGTCTCCAGCCTGCTTCTTGCCTACCTTGGCATTAAAGTCGCCCATTAGTATAGTGTATTTAGTTTTCACTCTACCCATCGCCGATTCCACGTCTTTATAGAAGCTTTCAACTTCCTGGTCATCATGACTGGATGTAGGGGCGTAGACCTGTACAATCTTCATTTTGTACCTCTTATTAAGTTTCACAACAAGACCTGCCACCCTTTCGGTAATGCTATAGAGTTCCTGTATGTTACCAGTTATATTCTTATTAATCAGGAATCCGACTCCTAGTTCTCTTCTCTCCGCTAAGCCCCGGTAGCACAGGACATGCCCGCTTTTTAGCACTGTATATGCTTCTTTTGGCCTCCTAACTTCACTGAGCCCTATTATATCCCATTTACTGCCCTCTAATTCCTCCAATAGCACTGCTAGACTCGCCTCACTGGATAACGTTCTAGCGTTAAACGTTGCCAGGTTCATATTGCAATGGCGGCCTGTCCGGAGCCAGTGATTCTTAGCACCCTCTGCTGCGTCGCTGGTCTGACCGCCGCCGTGGTCAGTTGCTGCGCAGCTGCTGAGGACTGACGGCCGGGGTTTGATTGTTGTGTTCATATAGGAGGTTGTGGCCAAGTACTGCACCAGGGTGGCCAATCCTGCTCTGGTGAGGGAGTGCGTTACCGGTTCTGGTCACCGGGATCAGGCAACACTCCAGGCCTGTTTGTGCAATTTTATCAGCACGCGGTTCTTTTCTTTTTTTTATCCGGTGGAAAATTGCCGGCACCGGGATTCGAACTACGGACCTCTTGCACGCGAGGCAGGTGTTCTACCTCTACGCCACCGCTGCACCTTCTCTAGAACAATCTATCCACAATCCTTCAACAAATCTGTTACCAGTACCTCCCCAGCTGCCTTCCCCCTTTGCATAGCTCCTAAGGCTTTCTTTACTTCTTCTGGCGTTACCTGTGGGATTTCGAATTCCTCTAGGCTATTCTCTCTTCCACTATCGTCGTGGGTGCCACTGGTACTCTATAAATCTCTATAGAACTCCTTAGCCACTTGAACTATCTCATCCATATTAGTAGCGATATTGCCGGCTTTGTCTCGTAACGCATACATCTGATTCTTGCCAATTCCTAGTTTCTTCGTCACTGTTTTTAGGCTTCTTCCGTTCCTGAAAGCATGTTCAATTCTATCCATATTATACGTCCTTATGTCAGCTGTCTTACACTTGTTGATTAACTTCGAAAGTTCTGTCAGTTCTATTCTAGCTGTAGGTTTAGAGGGTTTCATACATTGGCGTTTCTTGATCAGATCTTTCGTCTCCTGCGATAGTTTACTGGTATCCTGCCTAAAGGACTTACCACCGACTTCCATTGCACACTCCTTAATGATTCCCACGAGATTGTCGTTCATTGCTTCAACACTAAGGTCCTCTTCCTGCGCTAAATCCGAGTACCTGTTCTGTAGCTTGATCTGGAATTCCTTTATTTTCCCTCTTACCGCTAACTCATTGATCGGCTTCTTATCTACCAGTTTCTTCCGTTCCTTTCTCAGGTCTAGGCTAATTTGAGTTCTTACCATCGTGTGGTCACTGCAGCGCACCTTGCCGAGCACGTCCACATCTTGTATGATGCCAGGGTTAGAGCAGAGTATGAAGTCGATTTCATTTCTAGTCTCACCGTTCGGGCTCCTCCACGTCCACTTTCGGCTATCCCGCTTGCGGAAGAAGGTATTCATGATCCTCATATTATTCTGTTCCGCAAACTCTACTAATAACTCTCCCCTGCTATTCCTAGTGCCTATGCCATATTCCCCCACTGCCCTGTTTCCAGCCTGCTTCTTGCCTACCTTGGCATTAAAGTCGCCCATTAGTATAGTGTTTTTAGTTTTCACTCTACCCATCGCCGATTCCACGTCTTCATAGAAGCTTTCGACTTCCTGGTAATCATGACTGGATGTAGGGGCGTAGACCTGTACAACCTTCATTTTGTACCTGTTACTTAGTTTCACAAGCCCTGCCACCCTCTCATTAATGCTATAGAATTCCTGTATGTTACCAGCTATATTCTTATTAATCAGGAATCCGACTCTTAGTTCTCGTCTCTCCGCTAAGCCCCGGTAGCACAGGACGTGCCCAATTTTAACAATGTATATGCTTCTTTTCGCCTCCGAACTTTACTGAGCCCTATTATATCCCATTTACTGCCCTCTAATTCCTCCAATAGCACTGCTAGACTCGCTTCACTAGATAACGTTCTAGCGTTAAACGTTGCCAGGTTCATATGCTAATGGCGGCCTGTCCGGAGCCAGGGATTCTTAGCACCCTCTGCTGCGCCGCAGGTCTGACCGCCGATGGGTCAGTTGCTTCGCAGCTGCTGGGGACTGAGGGCCGGGGTTTGATTGTTGTATTCATATAAACGTACTCATTTACAGAGAGTGACTAGTCCATTCTAAGACCTCTCACACAGATGTAGCGATCTAAATATTCAAGTGATAAATGCGCAACACTTTCCAGAAAGATGAATTCGCTATCAACTGTCTGTCACTACTGGAACGGTACCTTAATTTTTGCTCAAGGAGAACATAAGACGAACTCTCACCGTTGATGTGATTCGAACGCAATGTCCACTTTTTAATAGAGAAACAGACCTGCCAACTATTGGAACGATACCTTTCATTACTTACCAAAATAAAATATTACAGGATTTGCCAGGCGCTTCGGCTGCAACATACTAACAAAAATAATGATTCAGATGTTAAGCAGCAGACTACAGGTGGCATTGCAGCCTGAGGTTAAAAAAAGTTCTAACGTCCAGCAACAATCTCACTCATTAGTCATCGAACAGTTATCAGTTACTGATACCAGTCTTCCAAGCAATAAACTTCGTAAGAGCATGTTCACAATCTCGTTGCAGATCCAGTGCCAATCTACAGCAGTAAGATCGCCATTCGGTAAAAGCGGCCTTCGGCTAAAGCAGTTTTCAGGAAGCGGTCTGCTTTTTCGAGTATGAATTGAAAGCTTATTTGTGTTTGAGGCGTCCAAATAGACTTATGAAAAAGTGCAGGATGATATGTTTAATGTGATTACTACTGCTTGAAAGGCAGAAAAAAAAGCCCGAACTAGCTACTAATCATGAACCTTTGCGGCCTTGAAATCGCTCTGTCGAGTTATAGTTGTGAACATTCTCAGCAATGAAAAGAAAAGATGTTACTTGGCTGCAAAGCGTGCGCAATAATGCTCCTGAAAGAAAATGTGGCCATTCTCATCCGCATTAATTTAACCAGGGGAAAAAGAACTCACAAACATTGTCTTCACAACAGCTAAATAATACACAAATTACGCCACTGAGTGTTGAATTCGGCTTGATTTCCTGCAGTTCTCTTTCCCGTTGGGGCAAATGCAAAACTGTCGCATGGTGAAGCTATGCTCATTCACTACGTGTTCCACGAAACCAAAAAAAAAAAGCTATCAAACATTGCCAGAATACTTGGTGCAGTAACACGGATGCAAATGCTTTCGCAGCTTTCACTTCATTAGAGAGTTGTTCGTGAGTATTGGTAGATTTGATGTGGTTATTGTTGTGACAGCAATTGTACGGACACTAGACGCGCATTCGCGCTGCCCTACCCCCTTACAGGAAGCAATGAGTCTTCATCGTTTGTCACAGCCAGATATGAGCGGTCATAGAAACTGAACATGTACGACTCTCACCTGCACACGCTCTCGTTGCGCTCTGATCGCAGGAATTCTCTGATGCTCCCGTACTCGCCCAGAGACTTGCCCACGCACTCTACGGCAAAGTTCAGGTGGAAGCATTGGCCGTGGGGCAACTGAGGCGCGGAGAAGATACCTGCGTGAACACGAGGCCATACATCGTTTAAGTCCGGGGAAAAAAATGTTTTGCATACGTAGGCTAATCTAAATGTGATACATCACAGGCAGTGACGTTGGATAAGCGAGTTCTCACACCAGTCGGAAGTACCACGAGCATGTTTGGAAGTGCTATACGTCTCTACATTGGAAGTGCTAGGCTATCCGCCGTGGTTGCTTACTGGTTTTGGCGTTGCTTTGCTAAGCCCGAGGGCGCGGAATCAAATCCCGGCTGCAGCGGCCGCATTCCCATGGAAGTGAAGTGCAAAAAACACCTGCGTAACATGCATTGATCCGCGTTAAGGAAGCCTGTCCAGGTGGTCCAAATTAATCCCAAGTCCCCCACTACGGCGCGGCTCATAATGATATTGCGGTCTTAATTGTGGATGATCGCATCTCTTGGTGTCCTGCCGTTAAATGTGTACTACGCAAATCGCACTCCCTCCGTAAGTATCTGGCCGCCTTGACCGCTCGAGGTGCTGGCTGCGACCAAACAATGGCTCTTCTGGTGTACCAGTCATCTGCACTCTCAGGCATGCTGTACGCATTACCAATTTTGAACATACCACCTAGTTTGATGTCCCAACTGGAGCGAGATCATTGCGTTGCCCTTCGACTAATGCTTTGATTACCTCGTGAGGCGCAATCTATTGCTTTACTCACTGAAGCGCATCAGTTACCCTTGAGGCTGCAAGCAGATCAGATAACTCTATATCATACTGAGTGTCTGCACCGCGCATCGAATGGTCAATCGCTCCTTGATCGTCGCATTCACCGCCCATTATCTCGCATGGGAAAAATGGCGGCATTATTTATGGATATCGCTACCATTTCTGAACATGCTGCTTCAGATACGTCTCCGCCTCCAAAAGGTATCACAAAACACGTATTCCCCATTTACTTCACAATCCCTGACATGCACAAAAAGTCTGATATGGCTGTTTCGGCAATATTCCAACTGGCTCAGGCTCACATGTTAGAAAATTTCCAGATTATCTTCAAGTTTTCACAGATGCATCTGTATACAACGACGGTCAAGGCGCCTCTGCAGCTTTTTTTCTGCCTTTCAACTCAAGTACGACGTCTCTTTCAAATCCCTCATCCAACTTCGTCAACAACTGCGGAACTAGCAGCGATTAATGCTGCACTGAAATACGTGCAAGAGGAGTTAACTACATCGAAGGTTGTCATCTTTACGGACTCCCGTGCTGCCCTTAGCAGGTTACAACGCAGTGAGCTTGATTGTCCACTTGCGCGCAGCATTACTGACTCTGCGAGCAAAATTACATCACGTGGCGTATCTCTCGTTGCTCAATGGATACCTCCACACGTAGGAATCGCCGGAAATGAAGAGACTGATCGGCTCGCTTCAAGTTGCGCTCATAACAACTGTGACTGCCTAGACATTTTGTGCAAGCTTGGTGACGCTCGTCTGCTGATTCGTCGCCACCTACTCAAGCAGCATCCAGATCAGCGCGTCGCAAATGGAACGTTCCCGCCCCGTGTTCGTGGTCGAGGCTTGCCTCGTCGCGCTAGAGCACAACTGCTCAAGCTGAGGGTTGGTTGCGTGAACGTGCGTGAACGTTTATACAGACAAGGGCGTGTGGCAAGTCCATTGTGTACGTCTTGTGGCTGCTACGAGACACTTCAGCACCTTATATTTGCGTGTCCCGCTTTCAGTGCGCAGCGCATGTCGCTAGTGAGAAACTATGATCTCCTTGGCCTGCGGTGTGCGACACTCGAGGAATGTTTATACCCCAGTGATTGTGTATCTAAACGTGATCAGGTCTATCGCACCCTACTAACCTTTCTAGAGTTAACTAACTTAGGTTCGCGTTTGTAGCGTGAGCATTCAATGTTCTGTAGTAGCGTGACCTTTAGTGACCGGCCCTACTGTGTGTGATCAGTACTGTGCCCTAACGCTTCTTCCTTCGAAGATGAGAGGTGGCGGGTTCAAGCACCTTATAGTGGATATTGTGAACCGACTACCGGTGAAACGGTGATTGCGTGCAGCTGTATTTGGCGTCTCATCGTGGGGAGCACAATAAGCCGCATAACGAACTAGCCATGGATGTGGTTGATACTTGTGGAGGCTGTTCGACGCGGCATCACTTTAATTCCGGCTGGAGAGTCGAAACTCGGCATAACAACGTGCGTAGTGTACTGTGTTCTACTTTAGTCTTCAGATATGTCATGTTGCTCTTCTTTTCCTCTTTCCTCCCCTCCTTCCTATCTTCTATTTCTGTGTTGCTGTAACTTCCTTTCAGAAGAGTAGGCAGGCGTTGTGCCCCTTCCGGTGGCAGTTGCCAGCCTGCTCCTCGCTTTCCCTTTCCTGTTTAACACAGGAACACTTTCCTGTACACATATACTGTGTATATGTGTACATGTGTTCAAAAGAAATATAATAATTGTCACGTAAAATACCAGAATCTAATTTTAATGAAGTATTAGGTTCTGTACTTTCGAAATTCTAGGCGTCTGTACTAGACTCACGGTCTGGATTGGAAGCAGCAGTCGTAGCTATAGAACAGCCAGCCATGGCCGGCATCGCATGAAGCAGCGTTCTAGCACAGTGGTGCTGTTGCGGAACTCCCCTTAACAGTTATGTCTTGCAAATACTGTACCTGTACAGAAATTCTGACAAGTGCTAGAATGCGCTACCTTTTCGAATGCGCTGTGGGCGAGCTTTCAAACGTGCGAGTCTAATGCGGAAAACGATTTACTGTGTGCGATTTAGTTACAGGTAACTGAAATTCTTGTTCAAACAGCTCGACAGAAACATCTTCGCTTGAAATTGTGTTGTGATTCTGCAAGGTCGCAAAAGTCTGCCGTGTTTAGTATTTTCTGACACACCGATTAAATTGAGAAACCGTAGTCAGCACAAGCTTTCCGTTTGTGTGTTCTCCATCGTCAGTTATTTGCCGCAGGTGAAACTAAACCCATACGGATTCCCTTGGTTTTCTTGAACTGATAAATATTTATTCTATAGATGTTTCTTTTTCTTGAAGCTTGCAATAGCACGCGCGCCTGCTATGAGTTGTTCTCACCAAGACGATTTTCACACAGCAACGAGAAAATATACGACATATGTCGATTGGACTCGAAGCAATGCATTAGCTAATAAACCACGTAAACAAATTGCACACTCTGGCTTCATTTTCGGCCACCAGGAGGCGTTCACTTACGCAGATTGTCCTTGCTGCAAAGGCTCTCCACAAAGGCATTCGCCGGTCCTGTCCACGGATTGGTGTCGCAGCTATCGTTTCCGTACGCGAGCGCACAGTTCTGGAACCCAGTGTCATTCTTCAGCGCTCTGGAAAAAGGCGGGTAGAGCGTTAGTCCCCATACTTTGTCAAGGCGCATCCGATTTCCCGAAACACCGGTGCGCTCTTTGCAGTTTGAAGTTTCTTTCCTTTTGTAAATGTAAAGAGAACACCGAAGCAAAATGCACAAAAGCGAGCCCCCCTCTTCCCCCTACCCTCGCAGAGAGTCGCACCATACAAATGAAACAAAATGCTTTGTAAGGAACAATGCGGAATAAAATTACTATTTCTGTGCATCTTAACAAAAAATATCTATTCACGTTTACAACCCTGCAGACTCACTTAAACAGCTAGTACATGCATCTTGCAGAGCTACATAAGTGCATCTAATGAGAGAAATTGAGCAAGTGCTTCACTAGACTGAAATTCCTCAGATAATAAATTGAAACCTGAGTAAGATTTTAAAGTTCATAGTGCTAAGTTGAAATTAATCGCAAGATGAAAACGAATAATACTATGGGTTCCGTGCAAAACAGGTGGGCCATAGGGAAGGAATGGGCGTCACGAATAGAAAATCTGAACGGCTAACAGTTTGCAGAAGTCTAACTGTTTTTCTGCTAAAAATGATTGAATACCGTAGGCACAAAATGTTTCAGATTAGGCTTTCTGCAGTTAGTTTAACTTTTTGCTGTTACTCCTTCGCCTCAGAACTGATACTGTCGCAAAAGTCGTGTGTGCAGCAGCACCAAGCGCATTGTGATGCCATTTTAGCGATCAGTAATAATGTATACCTGTCTAGCTTTTGCCATGGCACCTTAAAGAACGGTGACATAGCTGGCAGATATTGGTAAAATAATTTGATCTATTACAGGAACCCTACTTCCTTGACAGCAACCCTACTATGAAAGATCATCACTGATACTTTTTATGCATCACTAATGTCAGTGGCTTCTTGGGCTGCGTTCGCCAAATCTCCTCTGCTTTATGTTAAGCCTTGGGACATGGCGCATACCTACTCACGCACATACACATGCCTACCTTAAGGTTGCATCGTTACAGGTGCAGCTACATCACTAGCGGCACCCGTAACAATGCAACTTTCAAGATAGATGCATGAATTCATAAAGGGTTGGTAAAACAGGCCCGTCGCTAACGCTTTACTGCAAGTGCACCATGGCGCCCAGGCCAGAGCAAATAAAGCCCTGCTTTCAACATCTAGTTGTAGTTCCCGATTTTGGGCAGAGCGTTTGCCTCCGGCAATACATTTCTCGCGCTGCAATGCCGTATTCCCGTTCGTAAGATCTTTCCTAATTCATGGAAGCAGCACTAAAACCTTCATCTTTCTTCAAAACCGCCAGCAAAGGAGCTGCTCAAGGGTTTCTCACTCGCAGAGCGGGACAAGCTGGTCGTGCTTCCCAACAAGCTCGAGAGCCTCCATGGCCGCCGACTCGTAGCAGTGGTCCTGCAGCGTGCAGCCATCGGGGAACACCTGACCTGTGCACAGGACTGAGAGTAAAAGCAAGCGCGGTTACAAAAATATGCCCTTGTAACATGAAACTCAAGAATTTCAGGTCTGACAAGATTGGTCTACAATCCAGGCCGTTATGATAATAAATTTTATATTGAAATTATTGGTGGCCGACAAAAAGCTGCGAGATACGTGCCGAGGCACTGCAGGCTTTACTTGAAATACCCGCAGGTCTCCAGCCCACCTCAACCATCCAATAGCTGAAGCACATCGAGTCTACAGAAAAATGATTTTGACACTCCCTCCGAAAGTCAATCAATATATTCGGTAACAAGTTTTATCCTATCACTGGTAACAGTGGCAGACCTTACAAGAGTCCTGGTAGATGTTTACATAATCAATAAATTATGCTTGTAGATTACACATGTATATTGGAGAACAATATTCCAACATCTACGGCTTCAATGCCTTCAATATTGTTCGACCAAAACCGAGCAACCATAGACACATAGACACCCCATCGCCGACGCTACTAACAACTTTATTCGAAAGGCAGCGAGGTACACTAAACATATTCATGCAATGCTCAGACACACCAGCCACAACGGAAAGACTACAAAGGGCGCATACAAAAGCCAGCAAGCCCATTTGAATGACTACCAAAAAATATATCTCCCGTTTTATGCAATACCTCAGAAGTGTAACTCACACAAGTGTTACTTTTATTTATATTAAATGCTTCCAAAATTTCACTTGCTATTTTGTCTTTGCTTCTACCCGAGATCTTGACATGAAATTTCGGCTAGCAAGAGCAGGATTTACTGCCTCTTTCAAAAATACGCCAAGTCCTTCTGCAAGTCATCAGCATGCTTCCACATTCGATCATTAAAGCAGGGGCCAGTTAGTGCTACGTGGGACTTTCCACAGATCATGAGGGTTTCGCACACCACCGCAGTGGTCATGCTGCACGTAAAACTTTGCGTGATTCACGTGTCTCCGTGTGTCTTACGAGTCTCTGTGCCTGCTTTCTCGTTGTGCCCTGCTTATGTCATTAAATGGGAGCCTGATTTTAGAACGCGAAGTTCAGTGAACACGCCGATATGTCACTTTCGGAGAACGTGAGCGCAGTCAGTCATCCGACCAGCTGCTGTAGCCACTCGTTCCCGCCAGTGAAGCACACTCTAGGCGCGAAGAGTGCAGCGCGCGCTAGCGTCTCGTTGACATCACTTGTCGCTTCTGCCCCGGATGACAGAGCTTTGACAAGCCACAGCCGGCGAGACAGGATGATCGCCGCCAGATAACCGAGATAGCGTGCCGTTGACCGTTACGTCAGCGAGGCGTGTCTCGGCGCGGAAGTTACGCCCTTGCTTCGTGTAGTTTCAGAATTACGAGTGAAACACGCAAGCATTCACCATGACGATATGCGTGGCGATGCCCGAATTCGGGGGCGTCTGTCTACAACATGTTTCAGATTGCAAAGAGTGGCAGCGAAGAGCTCATAGGAGCGCATACAACCTGGAGATTTTTGTTGCCGAACTAACACTGGGTGCATTAAGAATTGTCCCTATCTCTGTCCTAAATACTCGTTATGGAATGTGAACTAGTAAACTTATAGAGCAAAAGGATTAAGACATAAAATTTGGGCTGGTAATGTGCCCCAATGACGTATGCATAACCACATTTGAAAGCTATGATGAAAAGTCAACGCCATCGCGGAAGCAGATGTGCCAACGCTCCACACAGCGTCAAAAATGCTGTCCCTTATTTAGTAACAAGAGCCTCAGTATGCGCCTTTAGCTTAACCTTACGGGGCGTAATAGTTCCGTTTGAATTCCTTATAGCACAGCCGAGCCCTGCCCACCAAGGCTGAAGGGCCAGTGAGCACGGATTTCTAGCACCCTACGTCCGTTTTCTGTCCTTTTATTTCTAATGCTTCTCAAGGGGTGATACCCATAGTTACTAGCCGAAAATTTTTAGTTCAGATTTTCTTCATATTTGGCGCAAACGGTTGAACTTTGGAGCAAGAAGTGATGCTTCAAACCAGTTTCAACGGGTTTATGATCGCTCACGTAAGCTGAGAATAGTTAGGCGTAAAACTCAAATTTATTTTTTACATAAACGAGACTGTGCTCTCGAGCTTCACAAAAAGATTTTTAAAAATAACAAAAAGGCGCACGACCTGTTCTTCAGGCCACAAGTAGCTACGAAAAATAGAACTACGCAAGTCCCCTATGAACCAAGATGTGAGAAGCAATGCGTCATCTTATTCGTATCTATACTTGAGTAAACGTATCCGTGTGATCAAAAGTGACTGCTCTGCTAAGAGGGGCTTCTTCAACTTAGCGTTTCTATATGCCTCTAACCGCTGGAGGCCATCCCTTTCAGATGATCATGAGTGTTTGACTAACGCGCCTGCCTACCAACTTGCAATTTCGAAAACTGGAATAACAGTGCTGCCATTCCTGAAACGGCCGCAAAGTCATTTTGCATTTACGAAGTGCGTTTATTTTACATTTGCATTTTGCCTTTATTTTCTTATCCTTATTGTTAATTATTCGCACGGCACTTCTCCTTCAGCCAAATATGTTCATCTAGATAGTATATTGTCGCCTGAGTTTCGATTCATCTGGAATAAAACTGCTACAGAGAACGCAAAGAGAATGGCGCTCAGGTGCAGCGTTGTGTGCGGTGCATGCAACCGTTTTGCATAACTGCCATTCAACTCTCTGGGTGACTTTGAAACTTGGAAGTGTGTTTCTGTCATTACAAGCTAGCACCAGAAATAGCTGTATTGAGGTCTGGCAGTAGATGTATGTTACGCACAATAGAAAGATCTGTGTTCACGCTGTCTGGAAATGGAACTAACTTCATTCGCGAAGAATTTTCAGTTTAGTTCTCGAACACATTGAAACTTCTATATTACGAACTGAAAAGTAAAATTATGCGTTTCCAGCGGTAATTGTGAAGCAGTACATGTGAATAAAATCTTTGTGGTGTATTTTTACACCATCGGCCATATAACGTAAACCTATTCGAATATGTTTTTATTTCGATCTCCTGACGTGAAATTTGTGTAACCGCAGACGCAAGCATCGGGCGTTCACCCGCAGGGTTGTCTGAACAAACCAATCAAATGCTCCCCTCGTTCATAGGAGGTCACTTTTGTTTTCTTCAAAAGCGAATAACATTGCCTGCACTGAGCGGCTTGTCTTACCTAATTGGCTCACAAGAGGCGAGGAACATGCTCAAGTGGAGAGTGATTTGATGGGGCCGAGCTGCGGCACTGAATATCGATAACCGGATGAAGAGGGTAGTGCCGGCGTCTGCCGCTGGTCCGCTTTGTCTTAGTTAGCATGCGATGGCTCGTCGACAATCGCGGCGGCATGCAAGGGAAGCTTAAGAATGATGCTAAAACGGATCCTCAGCAAAGAAGAGTTAGCAGAACAAGGTCGTGAACGTGCCGCAAGTGCTCGAAAACGTTACACAGCCACGCAAAAAGTTTAGTTATACGCAAATAAACCCATGCTCTCCGGCAGGGGCAAGTAGCTTGTGCCGGTATGATCGTCGGCAGCCATCTTTTATTCCTTTCGGAACGGGGCAGCCGGTGGTTATTCAGAAGAAAATGCAGTTTTGTTCGGCATATTAATGCATCTTTAACGCGTACGCGTCACTTTGACGCGGTGAGTTTTTGCGGTTTTGTGACGTCGCGTGACAGGCAGATGAAAGTGGGTGCAGCCCGAAAACGTTTGACCAATAGCCGAGGGCTACTGGCGAAAAGGTGTCGAATCAGAAATAACTATTTTTGTTTGTTCGGTCAAATTATGCATAATCAAAATGTACACGTCATATCAGATAGGGAGCTATCGCGGTTTTTGTGACATCGCGTGACAGACAGGTGAAGTCGGGGTGGTCCAAAAAAGTTTTTGACCAATCGCGATGGGCTGACTGCAGAATTGTAATAGAAAAGTTTGGAATAGTTTTACGTTATAGCGCCCCATCACTTGTGCCCATCGTCTTTGTATGCGAACAGCTATAGCCTGCCGGCTGGTCTTATTGGTGACGGCCATCATGCAGATCACAAACGCGTCTTCATGGTGGAGTTTTTCTCGGTTAAATGTAGCACTGAGAAAGGAAAATTTATTTTAAAACTAATTGTGGTGTCTTACGAGCCGACAGGCGAATATAAGGCACGTGCAGTGGGGGACTCGGGCTTAATTTTGACCATGTAGATGTTCTTTATTTCATTGTGCGTAAAACTAAGTGCATGGACGTTTTTATATTTCACTCCCATCGAAATGGAGCCGCCGTGTCCGCGAATCGAACCCATGACCACGTGCTCAGCAGCACATACCTTCAGCCATAAGCCACCACGGCGGCGGGGAAAAGGGGAGGGGAGATAAATAAAAATATTTAGTCTCCTTTCAGGTACAAAGTCGTCGCTTTTTCGTTGCGAATGTCAAATGTTCCAAGCACTGCACCACAACAGTTACAATGAGGTGAACAACCCTTTCCTTATACAATAAATGTTTCTCAAGCGAAAAAATATCAGCACGCTATGCAGTTGGAAGCGAATGAGGCAGCGCCATGAAACGTGCCAGTTTGGGCATACACAATAGTCTGGCATTGTAAACATTACAGTACTACGGCTCTACCGCAAACGCTGGGTGAAAAGGCACGCACTTCGATACGTCATCGCCTGAGTGGCATTCTGTCACCTGCTCTGAGAGCACGAACACACAGGGGAACCGAAACAGGTAGTCGCAGTCGGGTGCCCTATATCAACGAACGTATCTGAAGCATCCGCAGTTGTGCATGCGATGCCCGCTTTCTTCGCGTTTTGCGGCTTTGACTAGTTCTATAAAGAGACACGCAGTGGACGTTGTCCGGCGACCACGTAGCACGAACAAATCGCCAGGAACCACTGTGGCCAGGAGTGATATTCTTTAGCCTGATTCTGTGACCAAGTGATAAAGCAAGAAGACTATATGTCGATTTAGGAGACATTTTTCATTGCAACAATTAGAGAATCACAGTCAAATACTAATGGAGACTACCCATAGGCAACGTAAATGTTACGTTTTAAAGCGAAGCTTTCGATGTCTCACTGATTCGTCCGGAGCGCCGAAAACGCACTGTAGTAAAACAAACTTACACGTCTGCGTAGAACACTACAGTTTACATTCGCAGTACAACACCAGCGTCGATTGGCAGGCCGGTCAGTGCCTGATAACGGCGTGAAGCGATGAGCTCAGCAAGAGTAGCGCATGAACACAATGAAGCGAAAGTTGCGTCTGCCAGGCATGGACACTCTCGCTATCGCAATTAACTGATCTTCCCTGCTTATCGCTGACAGCAAGTGCGCGTGAACACGGGCTCGTTTCAGGATCTGTAAAAAAAAATCAAAGCCCCTTTCTTAAAGAAGGTTCAACGCCACGCTACCCACACGAACTGTATACATCTGCATTGCATTACGCCCGTCACACGATGCAATCCCGGCAGTTACCATGGGTAGGCCGTGGGTGCAGAGCATGGCAGAAGAAGCTGCCGTACGCGAACGTAGGCGTGACCGCGATCGTGCCCGTATTGCCGATCCCGTGTATTGGCAGCGGCGCGCAGAGGCCATGTGGGAGACGCTTGTCCAGTCGAGATGTCTACTGGTCTTGTGATCGTCATCGTGTGCATCAGACCACACATGTCTCGTGGTGACGCGGAAACGTTCCTGGCAGAAACGATGAAGACCTTAAAATCACAAAACGCCGATCCTCGTCTGTGGTGACTTTAACATCGATGCGGCGAAAGGGCACGGTAAATGGATCAAAAGTTCCATGCTATATCGCTACTCGTTGAAACTGATGACGTTACAGAGACCCACGATGCAACACCGTTCCTGCATTGATCTCATGTTTACCAGCCAGCTGTGCCACGTTACGATCGCAGTGCCTCTGACCGTCTGCCGCAGCAATTACAAGGCAATACTGCGCGAGTGTAGAATCGTCCGTGAACGCGTAAGCGCTAGCGTGATCGTGGCCGTGTTGCCGATCCCCTGTATTGGCAGCGGCATACAGAAGCCATGTGGAAGACGCTTGTCCACTCGAGATGCCTACTGGTCTTGTGATCGCCAGCGTGTGCACCGCCACACGCCGATCCTCGTGTGTGGTGACTTTAACATCGATGTCGCGAAAGAGCACGGCAAATGGATCAAAGTTTCATGATAGATTGCAACTCGTTGAAGCTGATGACGCTACAGAGACCGACGACGCAACACTGTTCCTGCATTGATGTCATGTTTGCCAGCCAGCTGTGTCACATCACGATCGCAGAGCCTCTGACCGTCTACTGCAGCAACCACAAGGCAATACTGCGCAAGTGTAGAGTCGTCCGTGAAAGTGTGAGTGTGTGCGTGTAATCAACAGCTACATGATCCAAAATAAAGGCTATGCAACTTAACGAAATGTGTCTTCATTCAACTTCAACATGCAAAAATACAATCCTAAACAAGCAAACAAATCACATATGCATAGCGTCGGGTCGCTCAGGATTTCTTGGGTTCGTTGCGTCGTTATTCACTTTGGAATTTGACTTTAATTCAGTTTGCATTGGGGGAAAGCTTCGAAATCAACCATTGTTGTTTAAGAAAGGGGCTTTGATTTGTATACTCACATAAGCGGCAAAACCTGAAGCCACTGGCAAGCGACCTTGTGTATTGTAGCAGAGAAGAAGTTTGGGCGTGTTGGTGGGATGCATTCAGACTGGGATACATAGCGCAAAAAATTACACAGGGACAAGCAGAACACAGGACGAGCAGAACACAGGACGAGCGCTCGTCCTGTGTTCTGCTTGTCCCTGTGTAATTTTTTGCGCTATGTATCCCAGTCTTGTGTATTGGTTGGAAAATATGGCATATTCGACGCACTTGCTGGAACGAACGTTAGGCAAAGCTTTCTTTAGTTGCTTTATATAGATCCTACGCCAAACCATACCTGCAACTGTATTTTACTTTAACCTTATACCTAAATGTTAACCCACGCCGCACCTCGGTGCAGGACCCCCACCCAAGCCTACTCGGCTAGACGCCAACACCAAACCTGGTGAAGCAGGTAAGCAAGCTAGGTTGAGTTGAGTTGAGTTGAGTGGTTGTAGGCTACTGGTGGGATTAGCCTTGCAGCTGCTGCCGGCAGTTCATCCACCGTATCGACAAATAAAATAAACAAATCACGTAAATCAGACGCAGACTTCGCAATTACAAATAGTCACTCATAATATCACCATGTGGAGGCCGAATGTATGTCCTGCAGGTAATTTAAAAGGAGGCGAGTAAACTCCTCCCTGCACAACTGGTTCCCGCGCGGGAAAACAATGTCCTGAAGGTAACTGTGAGGAACTCATGTTTTCTTGAAGGTACACATGCTGCTGCAGAGTGACTGTAATGCGTCAGCATTATCAGCATGATCAGGATTTCACAGCGTCCAAGATAGGTTCGCGTTAAACCAGAGCGAAAGACTTTCGAGGATACACATCCGGCACTGCCATCATAATCGGTCCACCAAGACATCACCGTTGATTACGCCTTCTCTCTGATAGCAGGTGTTTTGATTACACCCCCAGCTATATGCGCCAACTTTACTGCTGCCTAGTTTCCGGGATAAGCCCCGTTTATTCGGTGAGAAACCGAACAGTACAGTTGCCAGACCCCGGGGAGGTTGCTAAAGAAAGTTTAAGTTTAAAACTACTACTGCCCCCAAGCAAGCGCCCTTCTAATATTGTCTAACTGCATTCGGTATGTTTAACACTCGAGTGCTCCGTTGTAGCATAGCCTTCAATATCCGATGGCACAAGTAGTGAATTACGGAGGCAGTGGTTACAGAAATTGATCATGGGAGATTCCACCGGCACCTCCTCTGCATCGGTTTGGCGACGAACAATAATGCATCCTGTGCGCGCCCTAAGGGGGAAGGGCGTGGGACAGGACAGGGTAGCGCGCATGTCTGCTTCTACAACGGCCGCGGCTGCGCATGGAACGGCTGAGCGCGGCCACACGCGCCTATCTTGGAATTAATAGCTGTTGGAAAGAGATAGCTGTTGGCTTCGTGTGCGCTGTGCTCTAGCGCACGTGTTTGCATCGAAGCGAGAGGCAGCACGAAGGGGAATTTGCTCGCCGCTGCTGCCAATCTCCATCACGCCAGCGTTTTGACAGATAGCGTACGCGGTCATCAAGTGAATTGTTTCCTTGTGTGCCTGAGCGCGTGTGGTACCGTGCTTGTTGATTCGATTAGTAAGTAGAGTGAGACAAAAAGGGAAGGAAAGATACGGATGTTAGCCATAGTAAATACCCCCTGGCTACACTCTGCTGGGGAAAGGGGTAAAGGAATAAAAGGAGAAAAGAGAGAAAGAATTCACAAGCCCTTAAAAACTTCAGCAAAGGCCTTGAGTGCCGAAACCCGTCTGGACCAGTGTCCCAGGACTTTCTCTTCTTTGAAGGAGCGATTGTTCAGTCTTTCGAGCGCGGTCACGAACACTTTTCTTGGCACATTGTAACGTGGACAATCACAGAGCGGGGGCGCGATCGTCTCCTCGCAGCCGCAGGCGTCGCAAGCAGGGCTGTCGGCCATTCCAATTCGGAAGGAATAGGAGTTCGTGAATGTCACGCCGAGCCATAGGCGACACAGAAGTGTTGGTTCCGCTCGTGGTAACCCTGGTGGAAGACGGAGTTGCAAACGTGGATCTAATCTGTGAACACGTACGTTCGTGAATTCATTGGTGCTCCACAGAGTTAGCGTAAGCTTGCGTGCGAGGGAGCGAAGACTTGCGGCTGCAACTGTTCTTGACAGTGGTATGGGTATACTATGGGAATCATCGTGGGTTGACCAGGCAGCGTCATCCGCACTTTGATTTTCCGAAATTCCGAAGTGACCCGGTATCCACTGGTAGACGGTGCTATGGCCCTTGTCGATGGCGTGATGGTGGGGTAGGCGGATGTCTGCGACTAAGTACACATTAGGTCCGTGGTTGAAGGGGACAGCGGACACTAGAAAGCTGCCTTTGAATCACAAAAGATGGACTACGAATGTGGTGATTTGGGACCAATAAACTCCAGAGCAGCACTGATAGCTGCGAGTTCTGCAGCCGTCAATGGTGTAACGTGAGACATATTGCATTTGATGGTGACAGATTGAGCGGGAACTCCACTGCTCCAGCTGAACATTTAGAGGAGACAGAACCGTCCGTGTAAACGTGGGTGCGTTCGATGTACAACAGTCTCCTTAGGCTTTTTCCGTGCTTTCATTCCATAAAGGAATGAAAGCATGGTTTGTTTGAGGGCGAAAGATGACATCTCCGTTTTCCTTTTGATGCCGCGAATGACAAGAAGAGCCTGGAGTGGATGCGGGCACCACAGCGGTAGAGATGGTTGTGCTGCAGGGGTCAATTTTGGCTGTAAAGTTCCGTGGTTGGCGGCAATAATTCTGTTAAACGCTGAACGAGGTCAACTGGCAGGACGGGACGCGAGATGATGCTATGGAAGTCGGGCAAATGCCTGATGTGCATCCTTAAAGAGTCGACATGAATATACGTATTGATGGGGTGATCATGCGGGATGGCTATTGTTGCTGCCGTGGATGCAAACCTGGGAAGGCCAAGACAAATTCGCAGAGCTTGAGTTTGCACAGACTGGAGGGCTCGGAGGTTGGTCTTACCGGTCCCTCCCAGTCCAGGTAATCTGTAGCGTAGGAGACCCAGACACAGTGCGTTATAGAGTAGGAGAATCGCACTCACAGACGCACCCCATGACTTTGCTGCAAGAAATCTGAGCACGTGTGTTATCATTACTTTCCTTGTTAGGTAGGAGACATGAGGACTTCAGGAGAGGCCTCGATCTATTATCACTCCTAGGAAAGGGTGCGTCTTCTCGTAGGCAATAGGGTGTCACAGAATTGCATGCCCGCGCTCCTCTCAAGATGGCCGCCACTGCCGCAGCAGCAGCAACGCCGCTTGAACAGCGATGAGGGAGAGCGCTCCCCATTGTCCCGAGCTCGCCAGACCGGTTTGGTCACGCGTGTCGGCTGAGCGCGGCGGAGGGACGACGCGGCTCGGCGAGCGGCAGAGCAGTTTGGAGAACGAAGGAGTGGGGTCGTGCACCGGGGACAGCTGAAGATGTGGTCGACATGCTGAGATCTCCAGGCCGAAGCCTTCGCCGGTCGAGCGACAGACGGTGCAAGTTCGTCAGGATCTTCGGCAGCGAAGTTGCAGCAGCCCGACGCTCTTCAGACCGGGACCTCGGCAAGCACGCCCCAGATAAGCCTCGTGTTCCAGGCCGCTCTCAAACTTTCCGCCGGACTCTCTTTTCCAATCGCGTTTAATCTTTCATTTGTTTATCCATCGCGTGTTAATTATTTTATGTTCTGTTAGTGTAAGGTTTTCCGTATTTATTGTCGCGTGTATTTCTCATTTTTGTCGCGTATTTTGTTTGTTATTTCGCGAGTGTTAGTGGTTCCCACGTGGTAGGCTTAGTGTCGCGCGAGTGGCGTCAGGGCGTGTGCTGTGTGACCCGCACGCTCTCCGCGAACTAGGCCCCGCTACTGGTAATTTGTATGTTTTTCGAGTATGTCTCGGACATGATTTTATTTTATTAAATTGAATGTGTGTGTCGAACGTCGCCTCCCGTCTCATGCCTCTGGTTCACGGTCGATCAGGCGTGGACCCTATCGCCGGTCAGCAGTCGAACCCTCACTAAACGCACGCGGGGTGGGTTTGTTGTCGCCCCATCCCCTCCGGTTCGGAGAGTGCGAATTAACCCCACCACCAATCTTTGACAACTGGCGTCCGCACGACAGGACTTGCTGACCACGATCTTCCGTGACCACGAGGCATAGCGGGCGGAACAGACGCGTATCGCGGAGAGCGGGAGAAGGCCAAGATATGGCTGATGGACTCCTCGAGGAGTTGGAGCGCATCGTGGCCGTCGGGAGGCAGATGGGTCTTGAGGGGCCAGCGCTCCGGGAGTTTGTGCGCGACATGCGCTCCAAAGAGGAGGCGGCTCATCGCGAGCGCAAGAAAGCGCGAGAGCTGCGTCAACGCGAGGCGGAGGAGTGCGATGCGGCACGGTCTTCCCAGCGCATCCTCGAGTTAGAGAGGGAAATTGCGCTGTTGCGCGCGAGGGAGGGCCGTGTCGAGAGCATTCGCAACACAGAGTGCATGCCGGGCTCGACCGTCGCCGCTGACCAACCTCATCCCTCTGGAGTGAGCCTTGCGCAGGTTCGTGCCCAGCCCGAATCCTACCTCGTGCCTCAGCCCTTGGGCGCCGGGGCCTTCGAAGCGAACGTGAGGCCGGTGCTCCGAGAATCAGGCGGTGTGGCGGGTAACGATGGTCAGAAGCCGACCACGAAAAACGTCAGCCGCCACGCAGGCAAATTGTGCTATCGCAGGCCGAGAGAGGCGGCGAAGTGTGTGGCGCGGCGGAGGCTGGCGGGTTACCGCACACCGTGGAGGTACGAGGTACGGACCGCTAGCAGATTGCAGAGGGTGAGGAAGAGGCCGCGCAAAATGGCGCAGAGGTCACGGAGGCGTCGACAGAGCTCGGGGGTCGCGGAGCGTTGCTCGTCGCCGCGAAAGAGAGCGCGAGCGATATATTCGCCGCGGCAGGTGCCGCTAAGCCGTGCACTTCGTGACACCCGGTTGGTCAGGCGCTGCGAGTGGGTGAGGACCCGGCAAGGTTCGGTGTACCCCAATCACCGAGCCAAAAGCAGGCAACCGGGGCGCGAGGTGATATGTCGCGGTGGAGCGGCTAGTGCGTCTCCCCACCTATGTGTCGGGAAAGCTCGGGGGACGGCAGGAATGCGACCCCAGCGAGTCCGCTTGAAGAGCAGGGGGTAGTGAGCAGGGCAGTCGGCACTATGTTGACATTTTAGATTTGTTGATAGTGTCACGTAACTTTTTTTGTTTGATTGCATTTATTAGTTCATTTTCCGGCGCTTCCATTCACCGATCTGTTATTTTGTATGTTTTGTTTTGTGTGTGTGTGATAAGTGTTGCGTGTAGACTGCGCGTACCGGCTCTGCCGTGGTTTGCGCCAGTCCCACGACCCAAGGGGAACAATACAGTATCACATCAATTTTTTAGCAGCTGTTTTGACTCATTTTGTTTTATTAGTGTAGTTGTGTTGCGTACTGCACTGACTGGCCGAGAGCGAGGCGGCGATGTGCGCGGCGAAGTGCCTTGTGCGAAATGCCGTGACCCACACGACGACGTGATTGTGCGCGTGACCTTCGAGTGCGTGGGGACTGCGGTCTGCTTAAGGTGCGCGTGCATGACTCTGTGTTAGTTTGAATGTTATTAGTATAACATTCTTGTCGTCGGGGTGGTGTCACAGAATTGCATGCCCGCGCTCCTCTCAAGATGGCCGCCACTGCCGCAGCAGCAGCAACGCCGCTTGAACAGCGATGAGGGAGAGCGCTCCCCATTGTCCCGAGCTCGCCAGACCGGTTTGGTCACGCGTGTCGGCTGAGCGCGGCGGAGGGACGACGCGGCTCGGCGAGCGGCAGAGCAGTTTGGAGAACGAAGGAGTGGGGTCGTGCACCGGGGACAGCTGAAGATGTGGTCGGCATGCTGAGATCTCCAGGCCGAAGCCTTCGCCGGTCGAGCGACAGACGGTGCAAGTTCGTCAGGATCTTCGGCAGCGAAGTTGCAGCAGCCCGACGCTCTTCAGACCGGGACCTCGGCAAGCACGCCCCAGATAAGCCTCGTGTTCCAGGCCGCTCTCAAACTTTCCGCCGGACTCTCTTTTCCAATCGCGTTTAATCTTTCATTTGTTTATCCATCGCGTGTTAATTATTTTATGTTCTGTTAGTGTAAGGTTTTCCGTATTTATTGTCGCGTGTATTTCTCATTTTTGTCGCGTATTTTGTTTGTTATTTCGCGAGTGTTAGTGGTTCCCACGTGGTGGGCTTAGTGTCGCGCGAGTGGCGTCAGGGCGTGTGCTGTGTGACCCGCACGCTCTCCGCGAACTAGGCCCCGCTACTGGTAATTTGTATGTTTTTCGAGTATGTCTCGGACATGATTTTATTTTATTAAATTGAATGTGTGTGTCGAACGTCGCCTCCCGTCTCATGCCTCTGGTTCACGGTCGATCAGGCGTGGACCCTATCGCCGGTCAGCAGTCAAACCCTCACTAAACGCACGCGGGGTGGGTTTGTTGTCGCCCCATCCCCTCCGGTTCGGAGAGTGCGAATTAACCCCACCACCAATCTTTGACAACTGGCGTCCGCACGACAGGACTTGCTGACCACGATCTTCCGTGACCACGAGGCATAGCGGGCGGAACAGACGCGTATCGCGGAGAGCGGGAGAAGGCCAAGATATGGCTGATGGACTCCTCGAGGAGTTGGAGCGCATCGTGGCCGTCGGGAGGCAGATGAGTCTTGAGGGGCCAGCGCTCCGGGAGTTTGTGCGTGACATGCGCTCCAAAGAGGAGGCGGCTCATCGCGAGCGCAAGAAAGCGCGAGAGCTGCGTCAACGCGAGGCGGAGGAGTGCGATGCGGCACGGTCTTCCCAGCGCATCCTCGAGTTAGAGAGGGAAATTGCGCTGTTGCGCGCGAGGGAGGGCCGTGTCGAGAGCATTCGCAACACAGAGTGCATGCCGGGCTCGACCGTCGCCGCTGACCAACCTCATCCCTCTGGAGTGAGCCTTGCGCAGGTTCGTGCCCAGCCCGAATCCTACCTCGTGCCTCAGCCCTTGGGCGCCGGGGCCTTCGAAGCGAACGTGAGGCCGGTGCTCCGAGAATCAGGCGGTGTGGCGGGTAACGATGGTCAGAAGCCGACCACGAAAAACGTCAGCCGCCACGCAGGCAAATTGTGCTATCGCAGGCCGAGAGAGGCGGCGAAGTGTGTGGCGCGGCGGAGGCTGGCGGGTTACCGCACACCGTGGAGGTACGAGGTACGGACCGCTAGCAGATTGCAGAGGGTGAGGAAGAGGCCGCGCAAAATGGCGCAGAGGTCACGGAGGCGTCGACAGAGCTCGGGGGTCGCGGAGCGTTGCTCGTCGCCGCGAAAGAGAGCGCGAGCGATATATTCGCCGCGGCAGGTGCCGCTAAGCCGTGCACTTCGTGACACCCGGTTGGTCAGGCGCTGCGAGTGGGTGAGGACCCGGCAAGGTTCGGTGTACCCCAATCACCGAGCCAAAAGCAGGCAACCGGGGCGCGAGGTGATATGTCGCGGTGGAGCGGCTAGTGCGTCTCCCCACCTATGTGTCGGGAAAGCTCGGGGGACGGCAGGAATGCGACCCCAGCGAGTCCGCTTGAAGAGCAGGGGGTAGTGAGCAGGGCAGTCGGCACTATGTTGACATTTTAGATTTGTTGATAGTGTCACGTAACTTTTTTTGTTTGATTGCATTTATTAGTTCATTTTCCGGCGCTTCCATTCACCGATCTGTTATTTTGTATGTTTTGTTTTGTGTGTGTGTGATAAGTGTTGCGTGTAGACTGCGCGTACCGGCTCTGCCGTCGTTTGCGCCAGTCCCACGACCCAAGGGGAACAATACAGTATCACATCAATTTTTTAGCAGCTGTTTTGACTCATTTTGTTTTATTAGTGTAGTTGTGTTGCGTACTGCACTGACTGGCCGAGAGCGAGGCGGCGATGTGCGCGGCGAAGTGCCTTGTGCGAAATGCCGTGACCCACACGACGACGTGATTGTGCGCGTGACCTTCGAGTGCGTGGGGACTGCGGTCTGCTTAAGGTGCGCGTGCATGACTCTGTGTTAGTTTGAATGTTATTAGTATAACATTCTTGTCGTCGGGGTGGTGTCACAGAATTGCATGCCCGCGCTCCTCTCAAGATGGCCGCCACTGCCGCAGCAGCAGCAACGCCGCTTGAACAGCGATGAGGGAGAGCGCTCCCCATTGTCCCGAGCTCGCCAGACCGGTTTGGTCACGCGTGTCGGCTGAGCGCGGCGGAGGGACGACGCGGCTCGGCGAGCGGCAGAGCAGTTTGGAGAACGAAGGAGTGGGGTCGTGCGCCGGGGAACAGCTGAAGATGTGGTCGGCATGCTGAGATCTCCAGGCCGAAGCCTTCGCCGGTCGAGCGACAGACGGTGCAAGTTCGTCAGGATCTTCGGCAGCGAGGTTGCAGCAGCCCGACGCTCTTCAGACCGGGACCTCGGCAAGCACGCCCCAGATAAGCCTCGTGTTCCAGGCCGCTCTCAAACTTTCCGCCGGACTCTCTTTTCCAATCGCGTTTAATCTTTCATTTGTTTATCCATCGCGTGTTAATTATTTTATGTTCTGTTAGTGTAAGGTTTTCCGTATTTATTGTCGCGTGTATTTCTCATTTTTGTCGCGTATTTTGTTTGTTATTTCGCGAGTGTTAGTGGTTCCCACCTGGTGGGCTTAGTGTCGCGCGAGTGGCGTCAGGGCGTGTGCTGTGTGACCCGCACGCTCTCCGCGAACTAGGCCCCGCTACTGGTAATTTGTATGTTTTTCGAGTATGTCTCGGACATGATTTTATTTTATTAAATTGAATGTGTGTGTCGAACGTCGCCTCCCGTCTCATGCCTCTGGTTCACGGTCGATCAGGCGTGGACCCTATCGCCGGTCAGCAGTCGAACCCTCACTAAACGCACGCGGGGTGGGTTTGTTGTCGCCCCATCCCCTCCGGTTCGGAGAGTGCGAACTACCCCACCATCAATCCTTGACATATGGTGTCCATTAATTCTAACAATGTAAGGTCTCATTGCTTTGCGCGTGAAAGCGACCATCGATCCCTTATCGGAGGACACCTCCTGACTTCGTGCTCGAAGATAACCTGATGGTAGTGTGGTGGCTTTTTGGAGTCTGGCGCGCACCTGTGGACGCGTCGCTCCTTATGACCAGATGTATATATCCTTTGCACATATCGATACATGGATGGATTGTGGAGAGGTATGAACCAGCTCGATGATCACGAGGGTAAACAGAGTGAGGCTCAAGACTCTGCCATGTGGTACTCCACGGTAGGCGTTGTGCTGTCATGACGCATCATCATCAGTTTGCACAAAGAATTACCTTTCCTTCAAGTAGCTGAATATCCATCGAAACACAAGGGCACCTAGGCCGACATCGCCCAAGGCATCCAGGATGGCTCGATGGGTTACGTTGTCATAAGCAACTTTAATGGTCCAGGAACATCGCCGCTGACAGTCTCCTTAGGCTTTTTTTCGTGCTGAACAGACGAAACAAGATCTATGACGTTGTCTACAGAAGAGCGTCCTCATCGGAAGCCTGCCATACGCTGAGGGTATATCTTGTAGTTTTCTAGATACCACTCTAGACGCGTCAGCACAATCGTCTCCATCACCTTTCCTAGACAACTGGCCAGATCAATGGGAAGATAAGACGCCACGTCTAGGGGTGATTTACCTAGTTTGAGCAGAGGCTTAAGGTGGCTGGACTCCTTCACGCCATGGATGGTTCTGCACCTCTAGAAGAGCATGCTGGTCTGTTTGACCAAAGTTGCCAAGAGATGCGTATGTCAACCCGTCAGGTCCCAGGCGATGAAGAACGTCTGCACGCTGCCAACGGCGCTTGCAACTCCTCGATGGAAAACAGATTGTCTATACGAGAATCCCGCAAGATTGGAACGTCAAGAGGGTCATGTACGAGGAACGAGGACGGTAGACCCGCAACCTTCAATCAGAAATCCTCCACTACGTCGATCTCTCGGCCACCTTCACAGATAGCCAGGCATTTGAAGGGGTAGCATTGTTGTGGTGATGTTCGAAGACTGCGCACCGTTCTCCATATATAGGATAGGCGATTGTGTGGATCAAGGGAATCACAAAAAATATTCCATCTTAGAGACTGCACGGAGTTGATCTGACGCTGGATCTTCTTCTCTATGCGTCTCGCCTCCCTTAAGTGTTAGATGGACTTGGTGCGCCTGTACCTTCGTTCCGCGTGACAGCGAATTGCTCGAAGCCGCCCCAATTCTGTTTAGAATTCAAAAAACAGGAATAGGCCTAAAAACTATTGTGGCTTCTCGAGCAGCATCGTTAATGAGCTCCTCAATGTTGCCAGGCAGACAGTACTGGATCTTTTGGCAGTTCTTCTCCATGAGCAACATGTATTTAGGCCAGTCGATGCTTTGAAGAACTGTGGTAGAGTGTGACTTGCGTATGCCGTCCATTTTACCCTATGTTGGAACGGGGTCACTACCATGTATTTCGTCGTCCGGAAATCACTTCAGAATGGTACTGAGGCATGTTGAAACAAAAGTTCAGTCCAGACAGTTGCTGTATGTCAATTCCCGCAGAAAGGTGGGACTGCCATTATTTAGGCAGCAGAGTTCAAGGTCCGACGGGAAGGATAGTGCACGTCTTCCTCGACAATCCATCTTCCAGCTTCCTCATAGCGGGTGATGCGCATTGAAATCGCCGGTAAGAAACCGTGATCCCGGTGTCGCGGTTAAAACTGCAGTTAGTCTTGCGTTGTCATATTGACTCGAAGGTGAAATGTGTGCACCTACGAGCATGAGTGAAACGTTCTTGCATTTTATAGTCAAACATACGTACTGATTGTCGGCATCAGGTGCCACTGGGTGTGAAACATAAGTGAAATCGCATCTGACGGAAACGATGACTGCTGCGGTCGCTACAGGTGGCAGCCATGAAAGCTTCATATCCTGATAGGAGGATGACGCTCTCATTGTTTGGCTCACAAATGACAATGATTGGAAAGTTGTGCTCAAAAACAAACGGACGAAAGTCCGAAATGCGGGGTTTAAGGCTTTTGGCATTCCACTGGAAGATCGACGCTTCCTTGACTTCCTTAAGGAACGAGTGCTGAGGAGCAGCCATGGTGCTTCTCAAGACCGGACAGTACCGGATTCGGGGCATTCAGTGTATGAACTCCATCTCGAGCCGTCGGAGTGTGTATGGCAGTCGGTAGTACTCGTAGCGTGTTCATAAGGGCCCGCATCATGATGACGACTTGTTTGTCGTCTTCTAGGCTGCTGTCAGTAGGTGAAGTATAATTCGGCGAGCGTGCTACATCTTGCTGCTCCGCTGGTTGGTCTAGTCGTGGCAACGGCGGCTACTCATCGCACGAGGTAGTGATATTGGATATCTTCTGGTTAGGAACCTCGTTGCTAGTATTGCTATTTGTCTGTGGAAGTTTGTGGTATGTCAGTGGACGCGGTGCATCCTTAGCAATAGCAGTGGGTTTTGTAGACCTCCGGCGATGTGAACGCCGACGTCGCACTGTGCGGCAGCCTCCCTGTGTGACGAACCATCCATGACCATTTGCCTCAAGTCTTTAAGCTAATATTCACATGTGGGCAATTCTTTGAAGATGCATCGTGAGAGCCATGACAATCGGCGCACTTTTGGATTTCTGCACGACAGGCGTCGGGGCTGTGCGACCCAGAGCATCGTGAGCACACGGAAGCATTTGTGCAAACCGCACTAAAGTGCCCTATTTTTTGACACTTTCGGCACTGAAGCCGCTTTGTCACAAAAGGCCGTTCAACGTGACGGAAGTGCCCGACCTAGACATATGACGGTAGGGTGTCTCCTTTAAAAGTTAGCTTCACAGAGGACGAATTCCCCAGGCGACGAGATTGCAATATAGCAATTTCCTCTGTCGCTGGCTTGATGAGTATATGCGCGTCAGCATCGCTTATGAAATTATCTACGTCATACACCACACCGGCCGTAAAGTCATGATCGTTTTGCTTATAGCAGCGTACTTTGGCGCTATCCAGCACATTAACGTTACTAAGAACGTCCTGCGCGCTGCGGTTTGTGACATTTAGAGCGAGAATGTTCGTTCGGGCGTTCATCCTTCCATCTTTGATTTGACCCGGAGCAAGGGTCTCGAACGACACAGATGTAGCTTGGCGGTTGCGCCGGTTTAGATTGTCACTAGCAGCAACCGGCACAAATAAAATTGTGTGGTCCGATGACTTTTGCGTCGGGACCACAGTTGTCTTGTGGAAGGAGATGTCCTGACGAGTCTCTTTTTACTTTGCGATTTGCTACCGGCACGAATTCACTGTCACGCGAGGTTTCATCACTGGTCGCTGAATAGATCAGAGTGTCCTCGCTGTTGGTGTCACTCGGGCGACTAGACCGCTTTCCCGGAGCAGCCGCTGTTGACGTGGAAGAATCCGGCACACCCTCCAGGTGACTTCACGTCCAGCGCCGTAGCTAAGGGAGCAGCGTCTTCTACAAAGTAGCTTGAAATTCGCAGAGACAAAAAAAAAGCAGCGTACCACACAACACACACTTCATCGTCCTCCTGATTAGTCAGTAAATGTTTAGAGCAGCTTATACAGCTAGTAAATCTACTAACCTTACCGCGTATAGCTTTGTCAAAATTTGCTATCGCAACCAATGCATTGTCTTTAGTGCGAAACCGGCTTTTTTAAACTGGGAGCTTTGGCAGCTGTTAAGAGGCAGATTGTAAACAATACTTCCTAAGAACAGCATCAATCATAAATTTATTATATGTGGTTTTCTAATTGCAAGTAATATTTCTGAGAAAGAAATTATTTTCTTCCGCTGGATAGTGTTTGCAAGATCTTTACAGATTCCCACCTCTGACAAGAGAAACTACGACGAAGCCTGTTATAATTAATGTTCCTTTGCAAGCGCTTTCTCAGGTGCACGCACAAATGCTGAAAAAAAGATACGCAGATTAAACCCACTGTGGAAATCGATGTAAGCGAAGCTTTCGGTGCTGTTTGCTTTGACGAACGATAATTTTTTAGTGGGGATGTTAACAGGGAATGTTAAACTTAGTCGTTGCTTAGTCCAAGACGAGAGTTCATGTTAAACGCTACTTTGAGTGCATCACTGCTGTTTACTGCGTAGTACACAGAACACACAAGGAGACGTGTTTGCTTGAGGCATTGTTGTGCGCCATAATTTGTCATCTCTGAGAGGGTTGAGCATTATGATTGCTCCACATGGCAGATCACACCATCTCAGAAGCACTAAACTTTAATGGAATCATGGGGATGTACGTTCCAAAACCCACAATCGGATTAAGTGGCAGGCCGTAGAGGCGGGCTCAGGATTAGTTTTTACACCCTGGTGTTCTTTAACGTGCACCTAAATCTAAGTGCACTCGCTTCTTCGTATTTCGCTCCTGTAGAAATGTGGCTCCCGTGGTTGCGATCAAACCCGCAACCTCGAGATATGCCATAGCCGCAAAGCTACCGCAGCGCACACTGAAGTGTAGATTTGACGAGTGACCGCTTTTAAGGGGATGTCACCTAGACCCTACGGCGCTTTAATTTTGCCTTGAGTTTGCACGCCCTACTTCCCTTGTGCGCTTGACAAACTTACATGATGTTTATTTTTCTGAAATAGCAGAAACGTACCATACCACACTTCAGTTCACCAGCAACCGTTGTCGTCAATATAGTAGTAGCATTTCCTAACCTTCTCGCTTCACCTTTTCCCTGCCACCTCCCCCCACCTCCCCTATTTGTATTGCAACCGCGAGCGAAGAATGACGAGGCTGTTATTCACTCGTTTCGCGACTACGTAGGCTCTACCCATTTTATACCTCCTCTCTCCAGTTCTGTCTGCGTCCCTTCTGGGCTAGCACTTTAGCAGAAAGGTGAGCGCTGCAGTTTCTGCAGTGCTCTTCCTGTGGGTCTCGCATAATTACAGCTTCCAAGAGGGTGTTGCGTGCCCAGGAAGCTCCACAGGGCATTGTTCACATTCGAAGCGGTGCAAAGGTCCACACGTGTTTGTGACATCGCCTTCTTTCTCTGTCGCGCTCATATATATATATATATATATATATATATATATATATATATATATATATATATATATATATATATATATATATATATATATATATATATATATATATATATATACATGCTCTGAACCAGTCCCCGACGCGGCGTGCAAGCCAATCATAGCAGCAGCAGCAGCGGAAAAGTCGCCGGGAGAGGAAAAGAAAGCTTCGCTTTAAAAATTTTTGGTTGCACCCGAAGGCGAAGCTTTGAAAGCTATAGCAAACTTTAGCGTTGCGCTGAAGGGGCCTTATAACGCCAACGTAATGAGGAGCATGCCAGTGTCGTTGCAGTTGTCGCAGCGGCGGTGAACGGCGCAGGAGGTGAGACTGTAGTGAAACTTCAAGCGCTCAGTAGTGTGCAAATAAAGGTTTGCATAAATTTAGCATGATGTACGAACCGTCTAGAATGCATACAGATGCTCAGCAAAACGGCTAATCTCTGTGTGCGCAACGCTCATGCCATTAGTTGAAGCCGCAATGCTGCGCCCTGGCACCGCCAGTGTTAACTGAGCGGAGCAGAATGGTGCGTCCACTTGCCTTCGTCTATTTTCGTACCAAACGCACTTCTGGTCCCTGGAGGCCTTTTAATCTACCCTCCATACACGGGCCGCACATGCATCGTCGATGTTAGGAGAGCACGACAACAGATTTGCGCTTGAGTGTACAGGCAGCTCCAACAACGGGATAGAAAGACGCCCACTGTTACGTTCAAGTTCTTACTGAACTCTTCGTGGGCATGAACCATGCAGAGTTTCCACCATTGATGTCGTGATGTCCCATTCGCAACGTACGTAGCATTCAGCCAAACTGTGGCGACTGAATTTGTGGCGATCGCTTCACAACGACCAAAGCCGCTGATATCCGCAGTTCCTTTCTGCGTCTCGACTGTCGCTTTGTGTAATCGCTCCAAATGTTTTGCTTTCCAGATTTCACGACGGTGACGTTGTTTGCGGATGATTGCATGTTTTAGCAGCAAATTTCATCGCTCGTGAACCACGACGGTACAGAGGGAGCAGTTTCAGCTAATTTTGCTTGGTGTGACCTTGAGAGGACGTAACAAATTGCAGGAAGAAACTGTACTCATCGTGTGATACGAAAAGCAACTACCGACGTTTTCTTTTCTATTTACTTGGAAACGTTACAGTCACGGTGGTTGAGAGGAATAAGTACCTTGACGTCACTCTCTCCAATAAGCTTTATTGAACAGCACACATATCTAATATCTGTGCGTCGCCTTACGTAAACTAGGTTTCCTAAACCGGAAAGTCCAAAAGGATCTAGTGCGTGCTAAATTGATGACTTACACCACTTGAACAAGAGGCAAGGAGGTAGACTGTGCTGCTATTGCTCTGAATGTTATGTAGCAGGAGCGTATTTAAAACAAAACAGTAAGACTAATATTCCGTAAATATAGAGAGGAAGATTCACCCTCCGTATCGACGAACGAAAATGAAATACCAGAACTGGAAACCCGAAGAAAATACTTAGCCTGATGTTTCTTCATACCAGCTCGTCACGAAAACAAATTCAACCTAACTGAATCTGTCACCCCATCACGACTCAAAAGACTTGTCACAGTCATTAGCATACACTAACCCCTATATTTGCGCGGAGAAACAACTTTGAAGCACCACTCTGAGCATTACTCACTCCCTGAGTGTCGTCGAGTTTAGGGATTGTGATTGAGATATTAAGCGAATTTCTTTTCTTTTTAAAACAGTATCTTGCTTGAAATGTTTGTAACAATACTGTTCACGTTTTGTTTGTTGTACTTATCTACATTTTTCTCATTTGACATTTGCTTTATTAGGTGTTATTGTAACTCCTCCTACTTAGGCAGACCCTTGGCTCACAGTACATTTAAAGAAATAAAGTACAGAAATGATAGCACACTTGATCAACAAACTCTGCCTCCGTCCTTTGTTGTGCCATGCACAGCGACAGTCAAAGCTATTTCTTCACTAAGTTTTTTGTGCAGCATTAGAACGTTTCTAAAGGATACAGATAAGATGGTTCCTAAACATTACGTTAGAGGTCATTCGATGGCACTGAAAGTCTCATTTAAATTAAATTAAATCTCAAGGGGCCCAGTCATCGGACCTTTCAGCCCGGCAGCACGAAATTGAGCCCTGCTGCAGTGCCAGTGATCTCGGTCCCAGCTGTGACCCACACCCATCGAGTATCTCTTTGTTAAAACACCTGACCATAACGCAAACTTTCCATCACTGAATGTATCACACCGCATAACCGACGCAATATCATACGCCGCAGTGAAGCCTTTTCTTGCCATTAAGATGTCATAGGGACTGAACCACATTTTTCGTACTTTCTTTGGCGTGCTATGAAGGTTGAGTGGGCATCACCAACGGCCCGGGGCCCTCGACCTCTGTCTGGGCAATTCTGCTCCAACACAACATGTCTCTGTCGCCCATCGCATAAACTGAAACTCCTGTAACGTCTACTGAAATCAAAGCTGAGGTGCCTTGTACTCACCAAGCATGCTTGCGAATACCAAGACGTCGAATGACACGGGCCTAAACATGGTCGGTTACGAAGTCCTTACGGTGATGGAGTTGGAGGGCTACGGAATGACTTCGACGAGACAGATTCCTTTTCGCGAGACGCCAGGCAGTATAGGTACAGCAGTCGACGACGACGGTTGCCGGAAACGGAAGGGAAGGCCGGGGGCGATATAATGGGGGAGGAGCCGCCATCCTCCTGGGTTCGGCAGCGCGCGGCTGGGCCTCGGCGGAAGTCTGCGCCGTGACGCACGCATTCCTGCTGGGCGCAGCGCTGGCACCCGCACCACAGGCCTTGGCTGCTGAAGCAGGATCTTCTGTCACTCCTCCAATGGGGTTCGCTTATTTTGTGCGTTTTGCCTTTATCATGTTCCAGTGGTCGGAAGGAAAATAACAAACGAAGGTTCCGTGTTGCTCTCTGAGCCATGTCTCCCCGGCTGCTGGTGGCGGGGACTCTGGTGGGGCTGATTCAAATAACTCTCATTTAAGAAGTGTATGCGCGTACACTTCGGGTACGGTGAAGTGGCACAAAGGGTGTGGCTGAACATGAAGGCGACTAGATAGAGCACTTGTAGCTGCGAGGTCCTATTACGAAATGGAGCGGAGGTATTTTGCACTTTGTACGGGGTTCCATTGTCTTTGATTAGTTGAGTCCCAAGGTGCTGTCCACAATAATTACGAGGTGGTCAGGTATGAAAAAATTTCTCATATCATCTCATCATCACCATCACCATCAAACCATCTCACGATACACGTCGACGTTAATGCGATTATCAGTAGAGCAACGCACCGACACCCCGCATTGCCTACACTGAAACGCGTCATGAATGAGGCTTGTGCAGCCGGCCTTTTCTCTCGGGTGTCGATGATGATGATGATCATTTATTGGCATCCCCTTTGAAACGGGGCGGACAAATGGTCAAGTGGCCTGCTTGAATTAATCAGGTAGGCTGTATATGCTGTATAGACTGTATATCGCCAGAATTTTTTTTCTCCTCCTCAAAACTTCGCTATCAATGTTGTGCTGCTACCTGTGCCTCTGACAGATACGGTCGTGTCAATCTCCTCCCTAGTTTTTCCCCCAATGCTCTAAAGGACTATTTACCTCTACTGCTAATCAACTGATGCTTTCATCCAATTTAAATCCAAGCGCTTCTTGGAGGTGTGTTTTACCTACAGATCTCACTGAGGTGAATCGCTTCGCATTCTATCAGAATGTGCTGAGTGGTCTCCAGATTTTTTCCCCAGCATACACATGCCTCATCTTGTTGCAAGTATTAGCTCCAGTATATACTGTCCTCCGGTTGTCCTTAGGTAACCAGCTCGAGCCTCAAATAGAAGGCTCTTCATTTCGTGTTATTGTTCAGACTTCGCGTTCTAATTCATTTCTTCTCATTCTTGTAAATCTCCATGGACCTTTTTGTATCCATTGTTTGCATGAAATTCACTATCTCTGTTTCTCTCACTTTCTTTTCAGTGACTTGTGGTTGTCTACTTACACTTCAATTACCTTGCACTTCGTTGTCAACTTTCTTGACCTCTTCCTCCATTCTGTGTCCCCGCTCTTCAGGCACACATACATTTGCACTTTAGCCGCTGATTCATTCTGATCCATCTTCCTGTGTCTTTATTCAAAACTAATAATGCTATGCCATTCGAATTTCAATAAAGCTCATGTCGCCCTGCACTGCCTCATACGTGGTTTTACCGCGAACTCCCAAAGCAAACCGGCCCATAGATCTTTTGTTAAATTCTAACCCCGACAAAATGTCCAATTTTAAGCACAGCATGGCTTTTCCGAACGATAGCGCTGGCACCATTCCTCATTTACAGATTGCGCGCACCACTTCATATTTATTGGGGCCCTAAAGCGCTCTATGTTTCAGTATTGCTGCATTCCGCTCCCCCTTTATTGTCAGTTTATCTTGGTGGGTGCTTGAGTAAATCTTTCCTTGGTTTATGTATACACCAAGGTACTTATATTGCTTGACTATGGGTCTCTTCTTTTCATTAAAGATCCTAATTCCAGATTTCTCTGTGCTAAACTTACGGCCTAGATTTGTCGCTGCATTGCCACACATATTTGAAAGTGTCTTTATATGTGTTTAATTGTCCGCTAGTCGCACTATGTGGCCAGCATACATCAGTCAGAGTACCTTCTGTTGCGCGATTTCTCCATTAGGCATTTAAGATTCACTGCTTGCAGCCGTTTTTCTATGCGCTTAACATAAAGCGTTAGCTGAAATGGAGACGGGATATCTTTGCTTCAGTTGTTGGTGAATTTCGACCACTTCCGAGCATTTCCGATCTTACCATAGAACTTGTACACTTGCACTCCGTTGTTTATATATATATACATACATATATATATATATATATATATATATATATATATATATATATATATATATATATATATATATATATATAAACGAGAAGGGAGGGGGTTAACCGAGGGTCCCGATTTTTATTAGTCATATTATAAGAAGCCAACAAACACTGACACCAAGGACAACATAGGGCAAATTACTTGTGCTTAATAAATGAAATAAAGAAACGATAAATTAATGGAAATTAAAGTGGATGAAAAAAAATGGCTGTGGCTTAGGTAAGGTTAAGCCCAGGATGCGAAGCATACTAGCCTTTATTTTAGTTGTTGAACCACTGTTTAGCCTGGTGAACTGCTGTTGCTTGGCTATATTTGGTTCGGCTAGACGAAGAAACAACTCATGCATTACTGCTTCGCCTTCAAGAGTGGAACGCGACAGCGTTCCCGTCGACCCGCCAAGGGGTGTAAGACAATGGGCTACAGGGCAGCGACTACGCGCCCCGCATTGGACGCGGTGAGCGTCGAGCAAAGCAGCGTTCGGCGCGGCAACGAAATGTGCGCCTGAGCAAGAGACGGACGCCTTAGAAACAGCTCGTTTCTAAGGCAACACCGCATTCACTAGAGGCGCTTTTGTACCGCTTTGAAGCATCGTACTCGTGGCTCAGTGGTAGCGTCTCCGTCCCACACTCCGGAGACCCTGGTTCGATTCCCACCCAGCCCGTCTTGCAAGAGTTGAGCCAAAGCCACTTCTCCTCTGTCGTGACGTCACGGTGTCACGTGGTTTCAAGGCGACACCGCCGCGCCTGAGGAGCTGGGTTGAGCTCTCGTAATATGCTTCGCATAAAACAACTTGCCGCAGGTGGGAACCGATCCCACAACCTTCGCATTTCGCGTGCGATGCTCTACCAATAGAGCTACCGCGGCGCTGTTTCCCCATCCACTTTGTTGGGTATTTATGTGTACTAGTAGAACCAGCGCCACCACTCACAGACCTTGGCGGCGGACGTGGAACGCCCTTTTTTGCCGCAGGCGTCACGAGAACGTGATCTTTTTGGGTGAAGGCAACTGGTCAATAAACCCACACATGCTACCTGAAGGCATCAATGTTGCCGGATTCGAGACTTTCGTTATGTAATAAACGAGAAGGGAGGGGGTTAACCGAGGGTCCCGATTTTTATTAGTCATGTCATAATTATATAGTCATATCATAATTTATATTAATTTATCGTTTCTTTATGTCATTTATTAAGCACAAGTAATTTCCCTTATGTTGTCCTTGGTGTCAGTGTTTGTTAGCTTCTCATGATATGACTATATATATATATATATATATATATATATATATATATATATATATATATATATATATATATATATATATATATATATATATATATCGCTCAGCAGCTTTCCGCAATTCCTGTTCTCGTAGATGATGATGATGATGATTGAAGTTTCTTGGTGCAAGTGCCAGAAGTGGCCAGACAGTGCCAAGGCTATGATGATAGACTGCCATTGGTAAATGAATAATGATCATCAAGACGTGGACGAAACACGGCTATATAGAGGCTTGAAACATATTCGTCTGAAAGTGCGCAAATATATGCGTAATACAACTAGACAATGATACATTACATATGCTATGGAAAAACGATGCGCTACGAAGAGTTGACATCATCATCATCAGCCTGGTCACGCCCGCTGCAGGGCAAAGGCCTCTCCCATATTTCTCCAACAACCCCGGTCATGTACTAATTGTGGCCATGCCGTCCCTGCAAACTTCTTAATCTCATCCGCCCACCTAACTTTCTGCCGCCCCCTGCTACGCTTCCCTTCCCTTGGAATCCAGTCCGTAACCCTTAATGACCATCGGTTATCTTCCCTCCTCATTACATGTCCTGCCCATGCGCATTTCTTTTTCTTGATTTCAACTAAGATGTCATTAACTCGCGTTTGTTCCCTCACCCAATCTGCTCTTTTCTTATCCCTTAACGTTACGCCTATCATTCTTCTTTCCATAGCTCGTTGCGTCGTCCTCAATTTGAGTAGAACCCTTTTCGTAAGCCTCCAGGTTTCTGCCCCGTAGGTGAGTACTGGTAAGACGAAGAGTTGACATACCAAAATATTTCGCTACAAGTAGCACTACTGCCTCAGACGAACCTTAGGCACAAGGGCCTTCAGGCATGTGTGAAACATGTCACTATTATTCCAGCATCAGCCTCTCGTGAGTGCTTGTGCCACGAATATCATGGGCTTATAACGCGCAATAAAGCGACATCTTGTAAAAAGAAAGTACACTGATTTATGATGAAAAATTGGTTCCGCTATAAGAAAGAGTACCGGATGAAGGGGTATGTGGCATCGGTATGCTGGAGGAATGTACTTTTTTCGTTCAGCTTCTGCTTCCCCACACTCCACCTAGAGGTGGAGAACGGTCAGCATCTCAGCGCATCTACCACAGTGGGGAGGCTCTCCACGAGTCAGCAGGTAAGGATAAGTACCCTATGCGCGTCCTATTCTCACTCGACTTAACATGACTTCAATGTGTCGCGCTTTTGTTACCGAAGGCAAATTTCGTACGTGCGGCTTAATTAAGTGAAATTTATCAGAGGTTTCACGGTGCCAGATGGATTGCCAAATGTTTGTCAGTATTCTGCGCAAGAAAGACTTTAAGTCTGTGGGAGGAATAGCTATGGTAGCGTTGCAGGATCTCGTTGTTATAGATGTAGCAAGTTCGTCTGCAAGCATATTGCCCACAGGCACCCAACAAACTACTATATGCTGGTTAGGTGCACACATAGTACCCAGACATGAGTAGAGGTCGCTGAAAACTGGATGCTTACGTTTCCGCAAAGACACTGAAGCTCTTACTACACTTTGAGAGTGTGTAAATATGACAGCGTTTTGTAGATTTAATGCCTTTATGTATCTTTATGTATCTCTTAGGTATCTCAGGCAATTTGTTCGGGACGAGTGGCTGTACAGCCGCAAAAAGCTGAGGGAAAAGAAATCCAAGGTGTTCTTTCAGGAAAGCATGACCAGATACAACCAGCAACTGCTTCGAGTGGCTAATGACTGGGCTAAAGTGAATGGTTACATATTCGCGTGGCACAGGAATGGAAAGATCTTGCTGCGAAAGACCGAGGGCGACTCTGTGATCGTAGTGCGTCACAGATCAGACTATCCTTCCTGAGCCTGCTCTCTTGTGAGCGTACTTCTTTCCCGCTTAAAGATGGCTACTGATAGTCCCTTCTTTCCGCATGAGGTAGATAATCTTGTCTCAAATCAACATGCTGGTTCATTGAAGTGTCTTCTCCTTAATGTTCGTTCGCTCTATAACAAAGAAACAGATATCGATGACTTTATCGATGGTTTTAATTTTTTGTTTGATGCTGTAATGCTCAGTGAAACTTGGTGCAGAGATGGTCGTGACGTGCCTAAGTTTAGACATTATGAATCGTTTTGTGTGAACCGAACAAACCGCCGTGGCGGCGGTGTTTTGCTGTTGTTTAAAGAACATGTAATTGTGAATTGCTTCCCGACTTTTGTGTTTGTTGCGAAGATGTTGAAATGGTAACAGTTCGTGTGAATGAGTACATATTTTCTGTTTGCTACAGGCCTCCTGATGGAAATGTTCTTCAGTCCCCTTTTTTTATGAACACCTGCTGTCTTTTACTACAGAAAACAGCCATTACCTGGTGTCAGCTGGTGATTTTAATATCGACATGCTGACAACTTCTCTACCACAAAAGATTATGTTAAATATTTTAGCTCCAAATTGTTACGGAAATTGAATCCGTACACCAACAAGGATTACATCCGAAAGTGAAATATTGTTGGACTTGCCCATTGCAAATGCTGACACTGAAGATGCTACTGCCGGGGTGATGTCACACGATCTTAGTGATCACCTTCCAGTATTTCTTTTTATAAGAAAACACGTACAACTTTAGAATGAACAGGAAGCATGAGTATATCCTATGTCAAAACATTACTCAAACACGTCTATATAGCTTCAGAGACGAACTTGTATGGTGCGACCTTAAACAAATTTTAGAAATAGATAATGTTGCAATCGCGTATGGTAAGCTTATTGATAAAGTCTGTGGAATATATAAGAACCATTTTCCACAAAAAGAGCTCAGGCTCGGTAAAAAATTACGGAAGCCGTGGATAACCCCCGAATTGCTAAAACGAATTAATTATAATAATGCGCTCTATCACAAGTTCTTCAAGACTAATGATCCAAGTATGTTAAAGGAATACAAGTCGTATAGAAACAAGCTAAATAAGGAAATAAAATTGCGTAGGAAGACCTATTTTCATGCAGAATTCGAGGGTTATTTGAACAAACCTGAAACCTTATGGAAAACGTTAAATGATGTCTTAAATCGTCGAAAATCAGTTCCGCGAATACAAACTCTAATACTTGGTGGAAACAAAGTGTCGGGAAGCGCTCTTGCTAATGTTTTTAATGATTACCTTGTAAACTTTTCTGGTGGTAGTGCGTCGTCTGATATTAGTGAATCTATGCCAAACAGAAATTCATCTTCGCTCTTTCTTCATTCCTTTACTGAGGACGAGGTGGCATCAGTTTTCCTTTCACTAAAATATAGCTCAAGTTGCAATGCAGCAGGGATGCAGGTTCGCCCTATCAAGTATGTGCTTCATATCATTTCCCCGTACATTACCCATATTTTTAATTTGTCTTTGTCAAGCGCTATCTTTCCTAAACGGATGCAAATAGCCAGAGTGTCGGTATTGTTGAAGAAAGGTGACGGTAATGATGCTAAATATTACAGACCGATTTCTATATTACCTGTTTTTTCGAAGGGCCTAGAAAAACTAATACTAATGCAGGTTTCGAAGTTTTTTTTACAAGCACAGCCTAATTTCTCCAGCCCAGTTTGGATTTAGAAAACAACGGTCTACAGAATAAGCACTACTCCTTCAAAAAGAAATTATTTTATCGCAATTTGAAATTAAGAGCATTGTCCTTGGTATTTATATTCATTTTACTAAAGCATTTGATTGCATCCTTAACTCGGTTCTACTTGATAAGCTTGAAATTTACGGTATTCGAGGGCACTGTGAAAGCCTTATAAAATCTTATCTTGACAATCGCTATCATTATGTTGAAATAAATAATAGCCGCTCAAATTTGAAACATATCACCAGAGGTGTTCCTCAGGGTAGTATTCTTGGCCCGTACCTGTTTATCGTATATATAAATGACTTAGTAAATATCTATAAAGATGCAAAATGCGTAATGTGCGCAGTCGATGCCAGTATATTTTTTTCATCACCTGACTCTAGCAGCGTTGAGAATAAAGCTAACACTGCTCTGAAAATTCTTCATGTATGGTAAAACAAAACTATCTACAAATTAATATAAACAAAACAAAAAGCAACAATCTTTAGGCCCAAATCTAAGCAAATAATCAGTTCCGTCAGCCTTGTTCATGACGATGTAAACATAGAAATTGTAGACAGTTTTAAGATACTTGAAGTTGTTTTCACCCAAAATATGCTTTGGGACATGCACATAGGATCGATATTGGGCAAATTATCTCGTGTAATTGGCATGATAGTGCGGCTGAGACCTCTTTTACCTTACAGAATCAAGGTTCTTGTTTATAAGACCCTATTTTTTTCTACACTTTATTGCTGTCTGCTCGTGTGGGGTACCACATCACGTACGAATCTAGAAAAGATACATATACTTCAGAAAAAGTTTTGCGAGTACTATTTACCCTGCCTTACAATGCCCACCCATCAGACTTATTTCCGAAAGCAAATATAATACCCGTGTTTTACCTTTATAATTACAAGTTAGGTCAATGTTTCAAACGGGCGGTAAAAGAGAACTTAAAGTTTCTTCATGAGTTATCTAATCTCACCAGGAGCACACATTCTTACATCAGAAGGTGTACGGAACAGTGGAAAGTAGTCACTCCGCGTGCCAATTATTCTACACAAAAGATATCATATACACTACCAACACTTTTAAATTTGTTTCTGAAATGAAGCCTTGATATTTATATAACTGATGTACGAGCTTTACGTGAATATTTTGTCACTCAATATTTCTTCAATAATTGAAGAGCGTTTTTCAGGTAATTTGTGTTGTTGCGTTTATTTTTTTGCATATTTCACATGTAGTCAATTGCTATGTATATATATCCCCTTTTCAGTCGCTGTTTGCCTTGTAAAGGAGGCTGCGGGCTCTAGTCAAGTCGCTTGCCTCTAAAGCGACTTTTACCCGCAGTCTCCTCCATCACTGATGGAAATAAAGAAGTTATTATTATTATTATTATTATTATTATTATTATTATTATTATTATTATATTACAGCCGAGGGTAGTGCATACGTCTCTGCCGTAAGGATGCTCGTTTCTACGTGCACAGTATTGCATTCCGAGAAGGACGGCCAGACTGCCGCGTAGGATGCGCCATTAGGTGATTTGAATGCTTCAGTATAAAATCCTGCACTGGAGGACTTCAACTGGGGTTCCAGAAAGTGGATACGGGTGTGCATCTCTGAAACATGCTTTGTAACTTCGACAAAGGACGTGTCGCCTTCTATCAGTTGCCCCAGCTAGAGTGGCAACAGCCTTGTTGGAGCCATCAGTTGATGCACATGTAGTGGGACATTCATTATTTATCTCAGCTACCTCACGTGTAGTGAGTAAGATTTTCTGAATGAAAGTTGGTTTTGAAATACTGTGGCAGACGTCAAGTCATTAACACTTTTATAACAAGGGTGTTCAGGATCAGATTGCCCTTTGAATGAGTATATGAAGCTTATGTATGTTCTTTGCAGTTAGATGAACAACTCATTGGATTCTACATATAGACCTTCTATAAGACATGTTCTAAAGGCGCCTGTGGCCAGGTGAATACTTAGATGGTGAAAGGGAAGCACATTATTTAATTCTCTTGGAGTGGCAGTTTGATACAGCGTGGAACCATTGTCCAGATATGACCATATGAGGCACCTGTACAGGTTCATTCAGCAGCCCCTGTCACTGCCTTATGTTGTGTCCGCAAAAATTTTAGGAATGCTCGTTGTTTTCGAAAATTTGCTTTCAAATGTTTTATATATGAAATGAATGTAAGTTTAAAGTTAAGTATGGCACCAAGAAATTTGTGCTGTGTATTAAAAGGTAAGCGTTCACCATGTAGCTGGATATTGGGCTCTGGGATAAGGTCCCTCTTCCTTGTAAAAAGGATGCAGGAGCTTTTCGGGGGATTCAGCTCAAAGCCGTGCTGATTTGACCGTGCAGAGCTTTGCTCAGCGCAAACAGAACGTGTCGCTCGCAGACTGCGATGTTACACGGTTTAAATCCAATCTGCACATCACCGACATTTGCTGAAGGAAACATACTTTGCGGAATACATGAACATACAGAATTCATTTTAACAATAAAAAGGGTACAGCTAAGTACGCTGCTCTGCGATACCTCAGTTTCTTGTGTAATTGACCCAGAAAGAGCATTACTGATTCTAACACGAAAAGTACAGTTAGAGTTCAATTATGCTGAGCATGTAGCCACGGATACCTATTCCCGTTAGTCCTCTGATAATACCATAGCGCCATCTGGTGTCATAGGCCCTTTCCATGTCTAGAAAAACTGAGAGGAAGTATCATTTACAGACAAATGTATCGCGCATGTTTGCCTCGATGGGTGCAAGATGGTCGGTTGTGGACCTGCCTTCTCAAAAACATTGGTATGGATTAAGCACGTTCTTTGATTCTAGATAATGCTAACGACGCTGATTTATCATTTTTTCGAAAAGCTTACACGGGCAGCTTGTAAGTGCTATGGGCTGGTAGCTTGTTACCAAGGATGGGTCTTAACCCTGTTTCCGAACTCGGAAAACGACAGCTTCTTTCCATGCCGCTGGAAGGTGTCCGGCTGCCCTAGTGTTATTAAGTGCGAGAAATGCAATTTGTGTATCCGTGTGCATTTTCTTGGTCATGTCATACATGGTCCTGTCTGCTCCCAGCGCACAGCTTTTGCAGACGTTCAATGCTGCTCTAAACTCAGGAATGTTCAAAGTATGCTTATATAAATCGGTTTTTATACATTTGCGGTCCAGTGTGTTGCGTTCTTCTATTTCTTTGTGTTTAATGAATGTCTCTGGATAGTGCGCGGAACTATATACACAATGAAAATGTGTTCCAAGATCGTCTGCCTGGTCTTCTAACCTGTTAACTTGGTTATTTACCGAGGGCAGCGGATGCAGTTCCTGCCCCTTTAGCCTTCTCACCACGCTCCACACTTTTGTTTCTTGGGTATACAAATTTATATCCGACAGGAACCTCTCCCAGCTAGCTCTCCTAGCCTTCCGTCACGTGCGCCTTCCGTGTGATTTAGACTACTTGAATTCAACAAGGTTTTCTGCAGTTCTGTAACGTCGCAGGATGCCCAATGCTTTGCTTCTTCCGAGTTTGTTTGCAGTCATCGTTCCACCAGGGAACTCGTCTTCCATCTGGATGACCTTTTGTTTGAGGTATGAGCTTTACTGCTTCGTCAATGATAAAAGTGGAAAAATATTATGCAGCCAGATCTATATTAGGATTACTTAGAAAATCTCGTCATATGTGGGTGGATTCCTTAAAACATTTCCACTTAGCGTCGGCCATAGTTTCCTACGAGGGACATGCGGAGTGAAATCGTGTTGTGTTACTAGGTTTACAGTTAAGGGAAAATGGTCACTTCCAAATGGATTTTTTGTTATGTTCCAATCTAAATCAGGGAATTAAGAGGCAGAGCCCATCGACCGGTCTGTTTATAAATATGAATTATGATAAAGATTGTAATATATTGGTTACTTGCTGTTGGAAGAGGCACGCACCAGAGTTCAGTAATAGAGAGGCAGAGCCCATCGACTATTCTATTGATGAATATGAATTATGAGAAAGATCGTAATACGTTGGTTTTGTTTTCTTCCTATTGAACAGGTTGAAGGTTCGTATTGAAGAGTTCGGAAGAAAGTTTTGTATAAGTCGACCTCTCGGGTGTTACCGCGGGTCTCCCCACAACGTGTTGTGAGCATTCGAATCACCCACGAGTATGTAGCATTACTGAAGCTGCTCACTGAGACTATAAAAATAAGTTTTTTCCGATGTGATAGTTTGGGGTCGGCGTATAGAATATACAGCGACCAATTTATTTAAAATACTTGCACATATTAAGGCTGCCTCAAGAGCCGTCTGAAGGGAAACATGTTGGCAAGCTACAGACTTGTCTACAACTATGGCTACACCACCGGACGACGCGATAGCATCGCCTCCGTCTTTCTGGAAAAAGGTGTATGCGGGAGAAGGATGGATTGTGTAAATTTGAGTTGTGTCTATTGAACACACAGCAACTTAGGATTAAACCTGCGTAGGATGGTTTTTAAATCATCGAACTTGTAGAGGAGTCCTCTGACGTTCCGCTGCGTTATTTGTGTATCCATGTGGAAAGTGTTTTTTGTGCTGTGTGGCCCTTTTCAGACACCACGACGCGAGGTTTGCCGTTTTTGGATTGATCGCGAGAATGTCGTCGCTCCTTACGCGCTGGTGGCGCCGTCTGCCTAGTGGTTGTATTTATCGCCCCTTGCAGCGCTGTGTTTGACGTGTAGGCCTCGGCACGTCGGACGAGACTATTGAGGCCGCCAGGCTAGATGGCGATGGCCCCTTTTGCTGGGGCGGCGGAGCAGTGCTAGCTGCAGCCACCAAGGCGACGGGTTGCGTCACTGGCCGCTCACTGCGTGTGGGCCGGATAGTCGCCGGACGCTGTTGTGTCGCTGCCCCCGGGCGCATCACATCGGCAAAGCTGTCATTTGTCAGGTACGGCACTCGCCTGTTTGCCTCCTTGAGTGAGATGTTTTCTTTTACGTTGATATTCACAATTTCTTTTCTTTTTTCAATAACGGGCACCACCGCCAGTATGGGGCATGCTCGCCATCACTGTTTACGCAGTTTGGAGAGCTTTCGCAAGTTTTGGCGGCATGGTCACCGGCACTACATTTAGCAAACGCCCGTCGGCTCTGGCAGTCCTAGGAACTATGACCGAAATGCTAGCATTTTAAGCATCGAAGAGGGTTCGGAACGCACGGTCTGACGCGTGGCTTTACGTAGCTTGACTGGAATGTCTCGGGCAGGGTGCTCGGGCAGGGGCACGGGGCTTGAGATAAAAGCACTAGATGCTTTGTTTTCATGTGCGTGCCCTCACACCCTTGCACAATTCGCTGATCATTGATCGCATTTTGCTCACTCCAGCCTTCCAGCAGTTCAGCTTCTGTCAGCTCCATTAGGTCCCCATGGGAGACAACACCACGGCTGGTGTTCGTAGTTTGGTGCCGGGATATTGTCACTGGTAATTCCCCGAATGAGGCTAGGTTTGAAGCTTTTCGTGTTGTTCCGCAACGCGGAGTTCCACAAGGAGATCTCCACTAGCCGTATTCGATGCCTTGAAGCCTGCGCCAAGAGCTTCGGTGAGACATTTCAACACGAGGAAAGGTGAAATCATTCTCATGGTCTTTTCAGGTTTGTCAGAACAGATGGCATGGAATCGGGGCAAGTTTTGTAAGCTGTTGCGAAAAAGTTAAGAAACGTCTTACATGCGCCCTCGTTTCTAAAGGTGATCAGGGAGTGGAGGGAGGAGGCGAAGGGATTGCCATTACTAACAGGGAGTTTTCGGCAGCGGTACCAGCCGCCTACCATAGAGCCGAACAAGGGGACGTGACAGGAGTTGTGTTTAAACGGGCCTGGCAACGGCAGCTGTACACAAACACTATAGGCTCCATAGTTATATCTACCGTGGAGGGGGAGGGGAGTATGTCATTTACCCCCTCCCCCACTTTTGAAAGCGGGCACTTTCGCCTGAGCGCTGGAACGCGGCGTGCTGCTGTTTCTGGTGCTCTTTCTCTCCCCCTACTTTCATTCCCTACCCCCTGTGCAGCGCGGTTGAGGTGTCCTCTGCTGAGAGACAGTTACTGCGCTGCACTTTACCCCAACCTTTCCTTCCCATCATCAAGAATCTCCTTCTCTGAGCGCTGGAAAGTCGAACAAAACTACAGCTTGTAATGAAGAAAGGAGGAGAATGGCATACCGATCATCATCAAGAACAGAGGGCACGAGACCGGCGTTCGAAGACCACCATCTTGCTCTCCGCGCTCACTGTTCCGAGCTACCGCCCGTTTGTTGGACTCGCTCAATAAACATCTTTACATTTGGTGGATCGTGCTGGGTACGCACATCGTCGGCACCCTGGAACTCCGATCCCGCACGTTGCACTCGACCATGCAAGCTGACGCAGCCCAACAGCCGCCACCTCTCCCGGCCGCCGTTTGTCCCGGCCCCGTTCGCCAGCGAGACCCCCCGGTATTTTCGGGTACGGAAGACCAGGACGTCGAGGACTGGCTGTCGTCCTACGAAAAAGTTAGTGGACCCAACAAGTGGGATGACGCTACTAAGTTGAGTACCGCGAACTTTTACTTGGCTGGCGTGGCGAAGCTGTGGTATACGAACCACGAATCGGAATTTGAAAACTGGTCTGCTTTCAAGGAGGCAATATCTGCCGTTTTCGGTCGCCCTGCCGTGCGGAAGTTACGCGCCGAGCAACGGCTGCGCACACGGGCACAGGAACCGAATGAAACATTTACCGCCTATATTGAGGACGTACTCGATCTCTGCAGGCGCGCCGATGCCTCAATGAGCGAAAGTGCCAAAATACAGCACATCATGAAGGGCGTCGACGACGATGTCTTTCAGATGCTTCTTGCGAAGCCTCCTGGCACAGTGTCTGAAGTGGTAACTCTGTGCCACAGCTACGACGAGTTGAGAAGGCAGCGGGCTCTCACCCGACGTTCATCTCAGACGTACAATCAACCGCTCGCTGCACTGGACATCATGCCTGCCCAGCCATACCTTATCGCACAAATGAAAGAATTTGTGCGTGAGGAGGTGGCCCGTCAGTTGTCTCTCCTGCCGTTTGCTCAGCGTCAGGAGCTCCCACAACAGCAGCAACTGCAGCGACCAATCCCGTTGGCTCCCGTGCTTCGACACGTCATTCAAGAGCAGATTTCCGAGGCCATGCCGGTGCCCATTCAGCAGCAACCTGTCGCCGCGCCTCTTAGTTACGCTGAGGTAGTAAAGCGGCAGCAGCTTCAACAGCCCTCACCACCCCATGGTGTGTCGTATGCTGCAGCCCCGATTCAGCCGTCCGTGACATGGTCTGCTCCCATCCCTGCAAATCCCTGGCGAACGCGCGACAACCGGCCGATCTGTTTTGCGTGCGGTGGCCCTGGTCATATCGCCCGATTCTGCCGTCGTCGCGCGCCAGGATATTCAGACGCCCGTTCACCAAACTACATAGATCGTCCCCGCTCTCGTTATGAAGATCCGGGTCCCCAACCAAGCACGTCTTCACGTGACTATCCGCAACCCACGTCTCGTCGCTCACCTTCACCCCGTCGCCGCTCCTTGTCGCCCATGCGTCGTCGACCAGCCCCTGAAAATGAGGGAAACTAGCCTCCGCAGTTCGTGAGGCAAGAACTGCGCTGTCGAAATGCTCAAGTCCTCGAACTTTGCCGTCGAATATTGTCGAAGTTTTCGTAGAAGGCATCCGTGCATATGCTCTTGTCGATACCGGTGCTGCCGTTTCTGTTATAGACGCCACACTTTGCCGCAAGCTTCGGAAGGTGACCACGCCTCTTGAGATGATGCCCTTACGTACAGCGAATGGAGACCCTGTTCGGCCTATAGCTACCTGCACTGCTCGACTTATTATAGCTAAAGAACACTACATTGTCGAGCTTATCGTCCTTTCCTCTTGCTCGCACGACATTATACTTGGCTGGGACTTTCTATCGTATAATCACGCCGTTATTGATTGTGCCAGATCTGAACTTGAGCTCTTCCCCTTGTGTGACGAGTCCTACTACCCCGCTCATCAAGCCGCACACAAAATAGTCGTCACAGAAGACACAGAAATTCCGCCGACAGCAGCTGTTTTGCTCCCCGTATTCTGCAACAGCATATGTGATGAAGCTGCATTCTTTGAACCATCATGCCTTCTTCTAAATCGGAAGCCACTTCTTTTGCCTTATTCGACCCTCTCTATTTCGAATGGAACAAGCGCTCTCTGCCTCACAAATCCTCTTCCATATCCCATCAGACTGCTTAAAGGTGAATCCCTTGGATGCGTGCAACCCATTGATGTCGGCCAAATTTTTTCCGTGCAGCAAGATTCAGCTCGACGCGACCTCGACGTCATCAGTGCTCTTACCCCTTCTGATGTTCCACCTGCTGACCTATTCGATTCGTCCATCGCAGACGGACTGTCCCCATTTGAACGCACTGCTCTTCTCCAGCTGCTCTACCAGTTCCGCGACTCCTTCGATGTTGCCCAACGTGCCCTTGGCCGAACTTCTACCATTGTTCACAACATCGACACCGGCTCCAACTCGCCAGTGCGACAACGCCCTTACCGCGTCTCCACCGCGGAACGTCAAGTTATTACCGACCAGGTTGACGATATGCTTAAACGCGACGTTATTCGCCCTTCACAAAGCCCGTGGGCATCCCCTGTGGTTCTCGTTAAAAAAAAGGATGGATCGATTCGCTTCTGCGTGGATTACCGGCGCCTAAACAAGGTCACTCGAAAAGACGTGTACCCTTTACCCAGAATTGACGATGCCCTTGATTGCCTACAAGGTGCCGAGTTTTTTTCGTGGTTAGATTTGCGTTCCGGGTATTGGCAGGTACCTTTAGCAGAGGCCGACCGTTCAAAGACAGCCTTCGTCACCCCTGACGGTCTATATGAACTCAATGTCATGCCCTTCGGCCTCTGCAATGCGCCTGCCACCTTCGAACGCATGATGGACTCGGTTCTGCGGGGTTTGAAGTGGCACATGTGTCTCTGCTATCTCGACGACATTGTTGTCTTTGCGCCAGATTTCGCAACCCATCTAGAACGCCTCAACCATGTCCTGACGTGTCTGAAAACCGCTCAGCTGCAACTAAATCTCAAGAAGTGCCGTTTTGCTGCGCGAAAACTTACAATTCTTGGTCACGTTGTATCAAAGGATGGTGTGCTTCCGGACCCAGCTAAATTACGTGCCGTGACTGACTTCCCCAAACCGACGACTCTAAAGCAGTTACGAAGCTTCATAGGGTTATGTTCCTACTTTCGTCGGTTTGTGCGCAACTTCGCCTCTATAATTGCGCCTTTGACCCAACTACTAAGCAGCGCCTCCAATATCTCGTCATGGTCTTCTGAGTGTGACCAAGCCTTCTCCACCCTTCGCCGTCTCCTGACGTCACCACCTATACTGCGCCACTACGATCCTACGGCCGCAACTGAGGTGCACACAGACGCCAGCGGTGTCGGCCTCGGTGCTGTTCTCGCGCAACGAAAGCCTGGGTTCGCAGAGTATGTCGTCGCATACGCCAGCAGAACGCTCACCAAGGCTGAATGAAACTATAGCGTCACCGAGAAAGAATGCTTGGCAATAGTCTGGGCGCTTGTCAAGTTCCGCCCTTACTTATATGGCCGCACGTTTGATGTAGTTACGGACCATCATGCATTATGTTGGTTGTCTTCGTTGAAGGATCCGTCAGGTCGCCTTGCCCGCTGGGCTCTTCGACTTCAAGAGTTTGACATCCGCGTTATATATCGTTCCGGACGCAAGCATGCCGATGCTGATGCACTGTCGCGGTCACCACTATCCACCGAAACTGCGTCCATATCCACTATAGACCTTCCATTGTCAGCTCTTGACGTCGCCACCGTCTCCTCTGCACAGCGCCACGATCCCTGGATCGCTTCGCTTCTTGACATTTTATCCGGGGCACCCACTCTTTCGACCACTCGAACTCTGCGACGCCAAGCTTCGCACTTCAGCATCCGTGATGGCCTCTTGTACCGGCGCAACTACTCGCCAGATGGTAGGAAGTGGCTCCTAGTTATCCCTCGAACGCTTCGCTCTACAATCTGCGCTTCCTTTCACTCCGACCCGCAGTGTGCTCACGGTGGTGTCTTCAAGACCTATGAACGCTTACGGAAAAGGTACTACTGGCGCGGAATGTTTCGCTTTGTCCGCAAGTTCATTCGCGGCTGCCACGAGTGTCAGCGACGAAAAAAACCACCGCATCCTACCGCAGGTTCATTGCAGCCCCTTCCATGCCCAGAACGCCCATTCGACCGCGTTGGAATTGACCTTTATGGACCTTTACCTTTGACCACGGCCGGAAACCGATGGGCTATCATTGCTGTCGACCACCTTACACGATACGCCGAAACCGCTGCTCTTCCCACGGCGACAGCACAGGACGTCGCCTCTTTCATCCTGAGGCGTTTTGTGCTTCGGCATGGTCCTCCTCGCGAACTCCTCAGTGACCGTGGCCGCGTATTTCTCTCCGATGCAATTCAAGCACTTCTCCACCAGTGCAAAATTGTACATCGGACGTGTACTGCCTACCACCCTCAGACGAACGGTCTCACTGAGCGGTTTAATCGGACTCTGGGCGACATGCTTGCGACACATGTTGCATCTGATCAGTCAAACTGGGACCTGGTTCTCCCATTTGCGACATACGCGTATAACACCGCTACGCAAGTCACAACCGGGTTTTCCCCCTTCTTCCTTTTGTACGGTCGCCAGCCGACGCACACTATCGACACGTTGCTGCCATACGCACCAGATACCTCAGAGTGCACGCCCGTGTCAGCAGCGGCCCGTTACGCTGAAGATTGCCGACAACTAGCCAAGCGCTTTACTACAGCCGACCAACAACGCCAGAAAAACGCCCGCGATGATGATCACTCTCCGGCCGCAACATTCGCTCCTGGAGCACTTGTGTGGCTGCTTGTACCACCCTGCGCCCCTGGCTTGTCGTCCAAACTGCGCCCAAATTATCATGGTCCCTACCGCATCGTCGAGCGTACTTCCCCCGTAAACTATGTCATTGAGCCTCTTACGCTGCAAGGCGACCGTCGTCGACGTGGACGTGATGTTGTTCACGTAAACCGCCTCAAGCCGTACTTCGACCCTCTTGTACCCACCTGTTAGATCGCCAGGATGGCTCCACCTTTCTCGACGGGGGCAATTGTAATAAAGAAAGGAGGAGAATGGCATACCGATCATCATCAAGAACAGAGGGCACGAGACCGGCGTTCGAAGACCACCATCTTGCTCTCCGCGCTCACTGTTCCGAGCTACCGCCCGTTTGTTGGACTCGCTCAATAAACATCTTTACAAGCTGAAGCTAAATTTTCTTTCTTAATAGAGTGACCACAGAAATAATGCTTTTATTTTCTGTGCATCCCCTGCTTGGACAGCGAGCATTGTCTTTTGGGCCTTCTCAGGACGCCCTATATAGCGGATGACGCGCGGGATTGGCCATACACACTGGCATTGCGAAGAACGCCTGACGCTGGGCAGTTTCCGCCCTAACAAACGTCAGCTTGCGCAACTTACATCACGTCCAGGTTTTTGGGACTGCTTTTACCGTATTCGAAAGCACAATAAGCTTGGACATTTAACCTGCGGGCGAGGGGGAGGTCCAAATAAAGCATTAGAATCAGCCGCTCCCAATGACTGGAGTGCCTTACGGCATGAAATCGTTGGTTTATCAAATGCTGCAACTAGTTAATCTCTATTTAGAGATAGCCTACGTAGCCTTGCAGTCTCAGTATGTTGACACTGTTAAGGTGTTTATTTGATCTGACAAGGAGCAGCGCAGCGGAGACAGTCTAGGCAGACCACGGACTCCGAGCGCGAGCGGCATTCACGCGCGAAAGCGTTGGAGAGGACGACCCACTATATCGTTCCCCAGTCCTTCTCTACAATTACTTCCGGGAACGAAAAGGGAGCCACAGGCGACCTAACGGCTTCTCACTATGAGTGAGTCATAGTAGGTCTTGAGGCAGTCGACCTTGACTATGTCTCGTCCACGATGGCGTATAGACCGTTTTTTTTCCATAGAGTTACTATACTGACTCTAGAGGACAAGCTACCCATAGGGCCCATGCATTAAAATCGGGAACCGCAAGAGCGCCGCCATGTTGCTACGCGCCGAGGTTGCCAGCTCCCGAGACGCTTGCTAGACTTGGTGACAGTAGTCAGTTTTAATCCGGCAACAGTAGCAGCATGGCAGTATGGCGTCTCGCTTGTAGTGTTGTGATGTGTGTGTGCAGCCGTGTGTTTGGGCTTTATAAGTCGGTTCTTTATTCTATGTTGCGGGATGGTGTGGGTGTGGTCCATGTTGGCCGTACAGCTGGCAGTTATGCAACCGAGGGATGATCCTGTTCAAGTTTCCGGCGGTATGCGGTTTTCAGCGGTCACGCCTGTTTCAGGAGTGTCACTCGACGACATTACGAGCTCGAAGCTGTGCTCAGATTCCTCGTTGGCGTTCCGTAATTCTCTTCGCACGGGCGCGGTATGTTGAAAAAGCCGCTTTCGCGACCTATCGTCACGACGATAGATCGGGATTTTTATTATTATAAGTAATGATCCAGCCGTAGGGCACATGTAACGGACAAACGGAAGTCTCAGGAGATCACCTGAGATTATAGTAGAGCAGGCGGGGCAGGAACTCCAGGGCACCCGAGGGACAGTGGGGGGATCAAAGCTCGAAGCAGAACGGTACGTAGGTTGGGGCCGCCGAGGCAGGTGTGTGCCAGGGAGTGTTCGCACGGACAGCTCCCCTGGCACGCGCGGCCGTGCCTCGCAAGGTCGAGATACTTTAAAGGCACCTGCGCCCATGATCTTTCTTTTGCCTCGGCGCAGTGAGCACGATTAACGAGAATAATGTGGAGGGCATCCGGTGCAGTCGCGAATGCATCATGACAAATGTAGCTCGCGTCGCCTGGCGTCTGTAGTAATATCAGAGTTGGTTGTATGAACTTTATGCATAATACGCTTTGTTACGGTACCTGAACGGAATGGGTCTAGAGGACGGCGTTGGAACATTTTATCGTACCGCCCTGATCCTATACCCCCACTACAAACACACACATACCCCCCTTTTTTATGTATACATACAATTCCTTGCCATGACGGATCATAGCCTTCTTTATTTTTGAAAAATAGAGGAGGCTATGGACCGATTGACCAGTTCAAGTTGTCAACTTGTCAGTAACTGTCGTAGGAATCACTGTATTAAACACCATTCCACGATCGGATTGTTTACTTTCATTTTTTGTTGTAACACTGAGGACTACATAGAACTTTATTTTGTATATGTGAGAGAAGTATGTGGATATCACGAGCTTAAGCCAATGTGCGATACACAGACAAAGCAGCTGCTACAACATGAACTGCATTGAGGGCCACACAACACATACGTAATTAAAGGTGCAAAATATAGGGGGAAGCTTCAAAATACGCTCTGTAGCACTGCAAAGTATAGCATATATTGTATGTGTACAATAAATGTTCAAAAATACGGTGCATCAATTTCCCATTTGCCTTCAAGTTTATTATGAAGTTCAAGTTCACTGAAGTTTATTATGAGCATATGTACAACAGAAATTTACTAACACACCCGCAGTCAAGGTGGCTGTTCGAGGTGTGCTGGCTGCCTCAGTGTAAGAAAAAGAAATTAGGTAAATGGGGACACCAGTGCCACTGCTTCTTGCCACTGACCTGCACGTGCCTCTGCGGCATCTTTGTGCACAAGTGTGCTGGCGTGGCGTAGGAGTCATCCGAGAGAAAGAGTATTGTTTACATGGAGAAGTGGCTGTTCACATTGCCTGTCACTTTCCCTCAAATGTTTCCTTGGCGACTAGGGTGACACACCCGCAGTCAAGGTGGCTGTTCGAGGTGTGCTGGCTGCCTAAACGAAATAAAAAGAAATTAGATGGATGTCAATACCAGTGCTATTGCTTATTGCCTCTTACCTGCATTTGCCTCCACGGCCTCTTGGCTTGCGGAGTCTGTATGAGGGAGTTGCTGTGGCTAGGCGTAGGCATTGTCTCAGCTAAAAGAAAAGGTCATTTAAATGGGGAATTATGGAAATAAATGCAGTTGTTATGTCTGCTTCTTGCACTCTTCTTGCCTAAATGTTTTCAAACATAGTGTCCAGAACACACCAGCTTCTGCTTTTTGCCTGCAGGTGTTGCTGCGAGATCCTTAGTATGGCTGCGTGCAGCATTGTAACACTTGGTGGAGGCATTTGAAGTGGTAGCCAAAAATATAAAGAATCATCCTTGTCTGCACGAATGCTTTCAATTTCTAAATGCAGTGGTAACTGTCACTATTGGAGCAAGGCCCCCCACATCTATGCGGCAAGTGCCATAGCTCGAAACTGAATTGTTCCTTTAGTGTTTCACAAGGCATCTGATATGTCCACATTAGATGTGATGTGTTTGTTTTTATTTATCCCAGTGCGGAGAGAGCATTATTAAATGGCTGAAGTACTATAGCGCCAAATAGACGACACAAGAAGAAGAGACACGGACGAGCGCTTATGTCCATGTCTCTTCTTCTTGTGTCGTCTGTTTGGTGCTATAGTACTTCAGTAATATGCACCAACTAGCCCAACAAAAAGTTCCGCTGGAATATCATTAAATGATTTTTTTTATTCTTGCGTGTCTTGTTTTTTGGTTTATTTCTGAATTTATCATGATGCTAAAGTGACTTATGTAATGGCAATCAGCTTTTGTTTTGCAGAAAAACAATGCATTTCTTGACCCATTGTTTGACATCCCCTCACTCGCATAATTTTGCAGAATATTCTACCTATATTGACTTGCTTGACCTCCACTAAAGAGTCTTGCATTTTCAAATATGACTCTTTCCTTAAAATCATTCGACACGTCTCATCATTTCTGTACCTTGGGCTTCTGATACTCTGGAGTCACCATTTTTGCTTGTTTCTGACTAGAAATATCTTCTTTAATTTAGAGCTTAAATTTTACTTTTGGAGCACATGGAAGGGCTTGCCATTGCATATCTGCATAAAAGGGAAACATGTTTCATTAAACATTTGCAAAATCCAATTGAAGATTGATGAATGCAGCTTGCAGTGTGATATGACTGAATGAGCCATAAAAGTAACTCATCTCATTTGGTAAATGAAAGCACATATTAGTGTGATGCACAAGATACGTTACACTAACATGGTGGGTTCCCTTGCTTATACAGCAAAATAATCAGTGCGCGAGAAAAAAATTATTTTTGCATAACCCTTGTACACACTGACTTAAGGAAAATGAGCTGGAGCTGTCCACATGATGTACAGTCACCCAAATCTTTAACTGGTGTGCGGGAGCGGCGACTTTTCCGGGCGTCAGCGCCGTATGACGCGGCGAGGCTGGAAACAGCCTAGTAGACGATGGGCCCAGCTGAGCGCGCTTTGTCCGCATGCGTTTAGCCTCAGACTGTTTCCAGCCTCGCCCCGTCAAACGGCGCTGACGCACGGAAAAGTCGCCGCTCCCGCACACCAGTTAAAGATTTGGGCGACTGTACTTATTTTACCTGCGAGTATGGTCAACAAAAATGTGTCCAAGCTGCTTAGTGGTATTCGGGATTATGTCAGTATTGCATATGTGCCTGTTGTCGAAAATAATTGAATTTTGAAAATGTTCGCAGGGATCTGATGTGCATATCTGCAGTTTATGGATACATGTAAAAGACTCAGCATCAAGTGCAAGTGAACGGTCCCACAGGCCCGGAGTCGATCATGCAAATAGATTCGCTGCACAAATTTGTGACCAGAAAAGATATTCTACATGAAATGGCATGCAAGGAAGTGTTGAAAATATTGTACAGTTAATAAACGCCTAAGCTATTAATATGTGGATTGATGCACTCGTTATGCAAAACGGAGGTAAGGCGTGCAGACAGGACACAAGAGTAGAGTATTTATAAGTAAACAACACGAGCGCCGCCCACTTCTCTACTCTTGTGTCCTGTCTGCACGCCTCACCTCTGTTTTGCATAATGAATCCTCACGAAAAAGCTCAGCTTTCTGTCGTTCTAAGTCTCGATTCACTCGATTTCGTCCACATTAGGCACTCACCTCTTGATTACTTCGTGGCACAGAAATACTCGGCACCAGGCTGTTTTTTTGCTGTGGCCTTTGTAGAAGCATGATTGTTCAAAGTGCAATATTTAAACAGATTCTTTGAGTTGCTTGTGGCTTCGCCAGTACAATTCCGGTGCGCTGGTCCGCCTGTCCAGCAATTTCTTACTGAAGGGAAACCTGCAAATAAAAACACCGCTCCGCATGCAGAAAAATGCTCTACTGTGACGCTTCTCAAACTATTGTGATGTACCACAAGAGCTGCCTACTCGCGTGATATTCTCAACAAGGAGATACATTCGTTTACTTACATGTGAAGGTATATGCCAGACCACTTCGGGGCTTCGGTGGCACATGAGGCACGAGTGTGCCATAGCGTCCGATGTCGACGCGCGATCGCATGTCAAACCTAAACGAAACTACTACGCATCCAAAAAACAGATTCGAAACCGAAATTCGCGTCATCCTTTATTGCATGAATGCGTACATCGTGATTTACTTAAGTCACGGAGTTAGCGATCGCTTTCTGTAAACTTAATATTAACGTACCACCTTCATAAAGCCATCAGGTATGCGTTTGTAGATGACAAAGCATAAGGTGACCTGTACTTGTTCTCAGCTCTTTCAATAGTAATTGCGCTGGCCACATTGACCAGTAGCAACAGGGCGGCGCCCTAGAGGTTCCCGCTTTTCCGGCCCAGCTTTTCCTCTAGAGTTGTTCTACTAACTCTATGGTTTTTTCGTAGGCGCCGCCATATTGTGAACGCAGTGGCGCCGCCTATGAGCAGCGCCATGCTGGCTTGGGTGAAAGCGGTCTTTTGCACGGCAGGTATACGCTCGGCGGTAGGTTCTGGCGTTCATTTTCGCGGTCGTGTGGTCTGTTTAGAATGACGTGCGCCTTCTACGTGGTAAACGGTTCTATGAGACGTGCTGAAGTGGTTAAGGTGTCATGGCCGGAATTTCTGCTGGCGTTGAGGTGGACGGAACACGCAGCGCGATGTGTCCGCGCATATTTCAGCCTACAATCAGCCTCGGAGGTCAATTATGTATTTCTGAATGTTCCAATCACTAATGTGACCTTATTTCAGTATTATCATCTATTTCTAAGCTGTGGTTTAGGAGCCATGAAACATACGCGACGATCGTAACAGCGTGGGTACCGTTCTGCTACGATAGGAGCTGTACTGTTATACTTTGACAAGCGTTCAAACTGTTCGCTGCAGGTTAGATTGTGTGCCTACGTGGTTGGATGGATGAGGTTTCCACCCATGAATAAAGTAGATTTGGCTAGTAATAGCAGCATACCTTACAGTCTGAATTAAGCTTGTCCAGCAAAGCGACCGTTTACGAACTGCGCGCGAGCGTCCTAAGCAGTAGTAGGTGCTGGATTAGATATATTTGTTCTATATAGCGCATGAGCCAAGCATACGGCATCAGCGGTTATATATTTATAAACGTTGTGCGGCGTTAGCCCGTTTTCTCTTGCTTTTTAGAGAAAGAGGATGATAACCAAATTTATTTTTTTGGTTGTGTTCGTTCCGTTCTCTACGACGCACTCACACGTATTACGGAAATTTTGCGCTCAAAAATAGCCATCGAATTCTTTTTATGCGAACCCTCTCATATATTATGGCTGTATACAGGCCAAAAAGGCAACGCCGAAGCACACAGCTTATATATGTATCGTGCTGGCTCACCAAAAGCTTTTCAGAAGAAAAGCTTTTGGGCGCGTGGAGAAGTGTTGACTGTGCCCAACGTGCCATAAAAGCACTTGTGAACTTTTTAAGTGAGACTGGTTTAGACGATCGCCTCTAGATGCTGTGAGACGTGTAGTCAGTGCGAAATGTGTTTGCGCAAAAACTTTCTGTGGCAAGATTACTTTTTGTATGGACAAGATTAGTCTTAGTGTACTGCGTCTCCAGTGCGCATCCGCATATTGGACAACGTGTATATAGTATCTCATTAGAACTTGAGACTGACTCCAACCAAATAACCATATCATAATCATCCGCCACCTACCTTTCCCTGTATTTCCCACTTCCCCATTCCCCAGTGAGGAGTAGCAGGCTAGAGACACGCTCTCCAGGCCGACCTCTCCTCCTCTCTCTTCATTAAACTCGACTCCTCCTCCTGGCTCACCAACCGCAGTGATCGGTGTGTTGAGCAGCGCCATGGGCCTCATGCAGGAAGGCTAGCGTAGACATATGGTAATTTCAAGCATACTAGACTTAAAATGCGTGAGAACGATGCCAGTGTATCACAAATATTTGATAGCGACTGCCGCTCGGATGTTTCGTGGTTGCCTTAGGTTGGCCGTGCACGAGCATGTGCTCTTATGTTTTATGTTTGACTTCCTATACGCCAATCGATCAGACAGGGAGCTGATTTACCATTTATTGCTGGTAATACAGAGACGCCGGTTTTCTTTGTTGAATTAAAAATTGGAGGACGCTTAAGCTTCGCCTTCAAGAGTGGAACACGACAGCGTTCCCGTCGACCCGCCAAGGGGTGTAAGAAAGTGGGCTACGGCGCAGCGACTACGCGCCCCGCATCGGAAGCGGTGAGCGTCGAGCAGCGCCGCGTTCGGCGCGGCAACGAAATGTGCGCCTGAGCAAGCGACGCACGCCTGAGCCTTACCCCCGTATGCAGAAATGCAACTTAAGTCGAACACATGCTTGACTTGATTTAGATGACGCCTGGCGTTAACGTGCCCAAAGACGCTCACTGCGTTTCCTCCGGCGCGTTCCCGATAGGCGTCACTCGGATCAAGTCAAGCATGGGCTTCAACTTAAGTTGCATTTCTGCATACGGGGGTTAGAAACAGCTCGTTTCTAAGGCAACACCGCATTCACTAGAGACGCTTTTGTACCGCTTTGAAGCATCGAACTCGTGAATCAGTGGTAGCGTCTCCGTTTCACACCCCGGAGACCCTGGTTCGATTCCCAGCCAGCCCATCTTGCAAGTTGTTTTTTATTCATGAAGTGCCTGCTGGGATTTATCGCTCACGGCCAACGCCGACGCCGCCGACACCGACGCCAACGACACCGGCTTTTCTGCGACACGAGCTCCTTAACGCTATCGCGTTAAAATCGATATAAGCAAAATAGTAAACAACGCATACACGCACCGCGACTGATAATGCGCGCACACCGCGGCTGATTATGCGCGTCCCATTTTTGCGCCCCCAAGACATATTTCTGCCTACAGTAGTTACCGATGCAACGAAAGGCTTCCCTGACGACCTTATATGAACGAACATCACGTAAATTTCACAAAGTACGATCTAAAACATTTCGAAATCGATCCGCAGCACGCGACAGCATTACTTTCAAGCAGCGCCGCACCGGATCGCCCAAGCCAGAGAGGAGGAAAGACTCTCCGCGCGCCTTATCCTCCTCGCCCGATGAAACTGTCTATAGAACGTCGGAAATGACAACAGGAGCGGTGCATGCCGCTATGGGGTTATACGCTCGGCGCTGGCTATACATCAACAATCTAATCAAACGTCTTTCAGATATAACTGTCCAACTTATCTTGTAATCACGACTTATCGTAGCTATATGGTAGTGAAAATGACCTTGGTCGAACGTACAGGGCCATTTTAATACCAACAGAACACTGCCTTGAAATTTTTATAAAGCAATGTGTCACTTCTGACTATGACGATTTCATTTTCGGGTTGTTTTTAATTAAGAGCTTCCCTATTACTTGTTTCACGGCAGGAGAAAAACAGCAGATATTCCGTAATTTGAAAAACGAGGGCCACTTTTTTGCGACGTGTACCGAAAATTCGTACTGTGTAGGTTGCTTATGTGATCGGTAAACAGTTACTAAATGGTCCCTTTCTCCCTATTTTTATGGTTTAAACATGGCATTTACTTGTTTCCTCCAGTGTCCTCGGTAAAATATGTGGTGCACGGTGTTCATATTTACTTGAAGTACGAAGTAATGTTCCAAGTGACGATGCGACATATGCTTATTATGTGTTGGTGCATTACATCCGTTGTAGAAAGTTGCTCATTGAAGTTTTCCAGAGTGCCATACTGCCGCTAATGTAAATGTTTCCCAGTCTACTAAAATAAAAGCACAAGAGACGGTTGGAATTCCGTGAAAATAAAGGATTTTACACGCAATGCATTCCGAAACGTTCCCTTTCGTGCTTTAAATGGAAGTGTTGCAGATAATTACTAAATCCCCGTTTTTCGATGAGTTTTCGTGCATCATACGAAATTCGTAGTTTGTTTCTCCGTTGTCCACGGTGAACTAAACAAGGCATCTTGTCTATATCGGGGGAAAATTATGGGCATGGGGTATGGCCAATGCGTAGGCAATGTTCCGAGTGGATGGATAAAAAGCGCATTTTCCAGTATATTACATATACAAGTGCTCCATAGCGTTATTAGTCTGTTTTACGAGCGATGTATACATGATTACAACTGACATGATTACGCTGACATAATTACAATTTTACGAACATAAGGGGAACAATGCGCAAGTTTATGTGCGATGGTAAATGCGTGTTGATCAAATACATCATTAAAAATTGTAAAAAAGTGTTCGAAAGTATCACACTGCTGCTATTAGCTAGGTTTCTCAATGCTCCAAGAGAACTATGTGTTTCACATATTTTATACTTTCCAGTAATATTCAGCATTTCAAGTGTTAAGGTTTCTGGATTATTCAGAAGCGTTAAGAATAATTATTGAACCCACGTTTTTATTTTATTTTTTCATGCGTGATATATTAGTTTCTCCTGGTACCTTCACTGAAAGAAAAGAGACCGATTCGTTTTGTTTGGTGACTGCAAGGACAAGTTATCGGTACAGGTTAATGGTACGTTTAATGGGAACATGGACTTTCGCAATAAATTACACATGCGAGCACTCTAGATTGTTATGAGTGTGCCTAACTAGCGGGAGAGAATTGATCGTGCTGTCCTGGCAGAATTACAAAGGCCGCCAAGACCAAATTTCGCAAAAAATAGTGGCACGCTATGGAAACTCTCTGTGCGAAATATTAATTTTATTAGGTGGTAGTTGAATGATGTAAGTCACATCGGAAAGCATACAGGATAAAGCATACGCATACAAGGCAACAAAGTAAATCTTTAAATATAGACAAAAGAGAAAACAATAGAATTAGTGTTTTCTGGCTAATTAAATTGTCGACAGGTGAGCCTTCAGGGCCGACAAGAAAGCACCCAAAGACGAGCGTTCCACAACGCCGGCTGGAAGCATGTTCCATTCTCGCACCGTTCGTGGAAAGAACGAATTTTTAAAGATATTGGTTCGGCAATGAAATTCTCGCAGTTTTTTGGAGCGGTGAGAGCGTGTGGTTCGTTTAGTGACAAACTCAATAAAATCATCCTTTATTATTCCCATTTTATAGTGATAGAATAGATACTGGTATCGCAACCAATCAGCATGGCGCCGGCAGTGTAACGAATCCAGTTGAGCCTTTTTCCCCAAAGCGCTAGCAGATGCGCGCCAGCTGTATGTATTGTAAACAAATCTGACCAATTTTCTTTGAATACTTCCTAACTGCCCGATATTTTCATTCGTGTACGGGTCCCACATTATTGAACATATTCTATGATTGGTCGGATAAACTTTTTATACGTCATCAGTTTATTGTCTTGTGGCGCCTGTCCCAGTGTTCGTCTTAGGTACCCTAGTTTTTCTTGTAAGAATTATGCTCGCTCCACCGGAGATACGAGGTAAATATGATGCCTAAATACTAATAATGTTTTACTTCAGATAATAAATTTCCATTTAAAAAGTAGTTAAATTGTAATGGTAAGCGCTTTCTAGTGATTCTCATGAGTACTGTTTTTCCTTGGTTAACTTTCATTTGCCAGGTCTCGCACCATTTCCCTATGTGATGAAGAGCTAGATTGAATTGGACCTCGTCGTGAGGGTTATCAATCCTGTGGTAAATTATCCAGTCATACTCAAATAGCTTAATTTTGACGGATACTTGATTAACAATATCATTTAAAGATAAAAAGTAAAATAGCAGTCCCAGGACCGACCCTTGTGGAGCGCCCGACCCTGCCGTAACAAGTGTCGAGCAGACATCTATTGATACACACTGTTGCCGTCAGTTCAAGTGGTCCTCCATTCAAGACACTAACGTATCATATCTTTAATATAGCCTTGAGCTTCGACAAAAGTTTAGAATGCGAAACACAGTCAAACGCTTTTTGAAAGTATAAAAAAATGGCATCTATTTGGGATTGAGCATCAAAAACAGACGCGAAATCGTGAACCGTTTCGAGGAGTGCTGTCACTGTCGATTTCCCTTTGCGGAAACCGTGTTGCCTATAGTCAGTTAGGTTGTTCTTTTCAAGAAATTACGATATATGCTTGAATATTACATGCTTTAGAATTTTGAACATCAGCATAGCATGAGATCCGCCTGTACGAGGTTATTTAACGGGAGTCACCACCTTTAGGTATAGAAATTATTTTACTGTACTTCCACTCGAATGGTAATTGAGCTGGTGATAATGACTTTTTAAATATCATGCATAGGTACTTCGAACACGATTCAGCGTACTTAATAAGAAAAGTGTTGAGTATGCCGTCAACTCCGGGGCTTTTTTTTTTAAGTCCAAGTTTAGCAACAGTGACAGCACACCTTGATCAAATACGGAAATGTCATTAATATGTGGAACATCAGTTAAAGGGAAAAAGTGCGGTTGGCTGCCATTGTCCAGAGTAAAGACTCAGCAGAAGAGTCAATTAAACGCCGATGCAAGATGTGTTTTGTCAGTCTAATTTTTACCATTAATAGAAAGATTGTGCTGCGACTGTGGCCCAGAAGAAAAATGGCTGCTAGAGCTTAGCCGGAGCTGAACAAAAAACCTTTTTCATGGTTACATTGAAGCAGTGTTCTTTTGCTGTTGAAATACTGCCATTAAGAGCCAGGCGTACGTCACAAAGCTTAGATACGTTGGCTTGGGAAGGGCGTTGCTAGCACGTTTTTCTTATTCATTTCGCCTTGCGTTCAAAGAGAACAACCTCCTATTAGGCCACGGTTTTGTATTTTGAATTATTTTTGTTCTGTGAGGTACGACATATTTGATGTACTTGAGAACGAGACTTATGAGAAAGTGCCAGAGCTGATCGATACTGCAACGGTTCGCTTGATATAATGAAAGAAAATCCAAAAGTGAATCGCTCAGCGCATCCAGAACACCTACGTCCTTCGCACGTGTGAAAATAGGAACGATTCGCACTTCTTTCTTTTTTGGTATATGGCCCAGGTTAGGCATTGAAGTTAATGGCTTATGATCTGATATATCCTCGAGAATGTGAACTACGGGATCATTCCCGAGTATACCTCTCCTGACAAGAAGAAGATCAAGAATGAAATTAACGTTTTTATGAACACGAGTCGGTTCTATAATTAATTGTGCGAGCTCATGGAAGGTAACTAAATAAGTTAACTGTTCAGCAATAGCAGCGAGAGGCTCTGGAATATCACTGCTCTAATCAATGGTTGGTACTATGAAATCACCAGCAATGAAAAGGTTATTGGTGACGGCGCCAAGGTCATATAAAAATTCACTTAGCACTTTGAAGAAAGCACTTTTGTCATATTGTCTTTGCGTCTCGCCCATGTTATGTTATGTTATGTTATGCTAGGTTAAGGTTAGCTTAGGTTGTGTTGGGTTAGATTAAAGGGTCCCTGAACCTCGGGCTTGGTGAAATAACATAGTCCGCGGGTAGCATGCGCTGTTGTGAAAATCTCAGCCAAGTTCTGCTGTCGTAGGCGGTCCGTGGAGCTCGCAAGCGGAGCGCGAAGTCACCTTTTTTTCTCAAAAGCTCTCGTTTCAAAAACCCCATATTCCTCGCTCTCTTCTGTGTGCATTATTTCGTCATAAAGCGCACCAATACGCGACTGCTATTGGTCGCTGCGCTCGGCTACATCGTGGCGGCCGCGAGGTGCCGCCACGATTCCAGTGGCTAAGCGCACTGCGGCTCTCTGAGGACAGCCGCGCTTGGATTACGTTTAACGTGGCGCCAAATCGGAAATTTGAACTGCGCGCCACGGTGACGTCTCCGCCGTAGCCTTCGCAGTGCAAGGCATAGGAGGAGGAAGGGGAGCACAACTGAGGCCGCGTTTGATTGCCGATAACTCCGCTTCTGCTGAACGCATTGAAGTACTTTTTGCGGCAAAGTGGTTCTGAAATAGCCTATCTTCACTTCGAGTGTCTTTCTCCACTTCGATAAAACATGGTTCAGGGCCCCTTTAGCGTTTTGTTTCGCTATGTTAGCGTGAAAGCCGTTTGGGTGGCGCGGGTATTCTCTCAACGGTTATGTCGTGAGCACTATTACCACTCTGTCTCGGCCTCGTTAGGTTAGGTCAACGTTAGGTTACGTTAGCGTAAAACGCCTTAGGGGCGCGCGGCGTATTCTCATAACGGTTGCAGGGGCGTCGAGCGTCGCCGGCGCACTTTCAGCCACTCGCGATCCTGAGGCTCTGCCTTCTAGATTTTCAATATATGTGGACCGGCCTCTTCCACGGTCGCTACCGCTTCCACGAAGGCATCTGCAATGCTATCACCTGTTGCACCGTGCCGTCAGCCAGCGTCCGAGCGTAAACAAACCCGACCCCACTCCGCATTGCCGGCACGCCTAGTGACAAACGCAAACAGCACGCGCTAAAAACTTCTCCGTGATGCCTAAGCAGAGTTATATATTCAAGGAACAAAAGCCCGCCGCACCCGCTCTTACTCGCGCATGCGCGCAAACATGTGGCGCCTCTGCAAGTGCCACGGCTCGCTTTACGTAATGGCAATTGTGCGGTCGCGACCCGGCTGCACAGGCGACATCGCGAGAAGGGATATTTGATGACGAGTGCCCAATTCGGTCGGTTCAATAAGCGTCAGCGTGCGCTCGGCCTTCTTCCTTTGTAACGCGCGCATGCCGCTCAAACTGAGCGTTTGCGCTGTGGCGTTCTTCGAATGAGTTCAGGGTAATGTCACCGCCAGGACTGTCCACAAATCGCTATCGCGATACAAAATTCTGGGTGTACCTGCAAAAAAATTATATGATTGTCAAGCACGCCGTAGCGCATAGCTCCGAAATAACTTGGACCACTCAGGGCTCTCTCACATGCCCATCAATCTAAGTACACAGGCGATTGCGGCAGGTTTCTGTAGGCAGGTCGCGCTACCTCTTGCGTCACGCTATGTCACAACGGCGGAATGCACCGACGAAAGCAAGCGCCGATACCAGCTGGCGAAACTTTGAAGCTGCGTGCTTTCGTGAGCCAGCTTTAAAAGTGACTCACCAAAGTATAAACATATATACATAACCAGCAAATCTCGAAGTATAGTGCGAAGTATGGGCGTTTGAGAAAATAGGCTTCGTCATACACTTTGACCGTCATACACCTTGAGCCGTCATTTTAAAATCAGCAAAAATTATAAAACAGCGAAAGAACATTCTTTTCTGGCTTCATCCAAGCCTTGACAACAGTACCACAGCGCCCGAACGCCTCCCCCACGCCTCGGTTGCGGGCGTCTCGGCGCTCCTTTCATCCCGTCCCTCCCCCTCTGCAGCGCAGTTGAGGTGTCCTCTACCGAGAGGCAGTTACTGCGCTGCACTTTACCCCATTTTCACCTCCCTTATTTAAGAACCTCTTTTAATGGGACACAGAAGGGAAATACTGAGTCGACGTGAACTGTCTGAATACCATTCCGGAAACCTCGCAAGGCTGGTCTCGTGCCTAGAAAGGACTCATTTTCCGAGAAAAGTGCATCTGAAGGGTCCGAATCCCTTTTCCGAAATTCGAATCTCCCGCCACGCAACCGGGGAAGTGGTGACGTTGCATACACAATCACCATTTGCTGCCATCGGTGAGTAAAACGGCGTACGACCGACTGCGGCCCCGAGCCAAAAGAGAGCGGTGTGTTCGCCGCTGCAGCTGCCTGGGTCAACTGGCGTACACTGTTCGGGCATCGCGCGTCATATCACGGAAGCTGAATTCTCTGATACTTGCAGTTTGTGCGAATTTTGCGAGCCAGCAATACCAGCGCAGCTCTACGCGAACGAAGCTGCTGAAATGCGAAAGCGTGGCAGGCGCAGAGTAGAGCGAAAACAAAAACTTTCAACAGCCCGCGCCTTGCCAAGGGTAATTTCCATGAGTTCTTTTTTAAAAATGAAATAGAACTGAATAGGTAACATTTTATTTCGTCTTCTAATACAACATAATGATGTGTTTTGTAACGAGTGGTTGAGTAATAATGACAGAATTTACCTGAGGAGTGCCCTCGTCATCGGGTAAGCGCTTGAATTCCCCGGGGGAGTGTCTAACCACGTCCTGCATTTACCTCAGTTTCTCAATTATTAAGACCATGCTCGCGATAATATTGACGCCTTAGAGATTCTCAAGGACTAATCTATCACTTTTGCTTGACCTAATGTTTGCCGTTAGTGTCAATTCAAGGGGAGCCGGCCACGCCCACCTCTGAAATTACGCTGTCTTCGTGCGATTGGAACGGCCCGAGAAAAACCAGCTGGCGCACGCGATTCTCGGAGGCAATGGTCGTGCGTGGCACTACGCTTTTCTGCTGAAGGCCCAGCTACACGCATACGCGTGCCGACGCGCGAAAGTTCGCGCCTGCGCATCTCCCACATGGACATATGGTGCACGACAGATCGCGCGCGTCGAAGCGCGGCGCGAGCACAGATATACGACTGTCCACGTCCTTCCAAATGAAGATGTAACTCCCAATTTCGCTTCCCAAGATGCTCAAACTGTAGGCCGAGCCGTCTATACAAATCAGAGAGAGAGCGAGACAGAGAGAAACAAGCTTTGATGGTATGTTTGAGTCAATGTGAATGCATCAGTGATAACACACAGGGCTCAGATGAAATGGACATGGATCCTCAATTGCTGAAACAATGTAGATCTGCTTTTTCAAAAAAATAAAAAAGAAGAGCTACGACACTAACTGACTCACATACCAAAAATACCTGAAATACAGCCTTACAAAAGTTTGCGTAAGGAAAGCATTTAAAGTAAGGCAGTTAGATTCTTTCGCAACCATAGCGTTCGTCAAAATTCTTCATTGGAATTGCCGATCAATTCACTCTGCAGTAGCAGATCTATTGTATTTAACATCAAAATTCTCCCTGGGTACTGCTTTGCTAGAAGCATGGCTTTCAGGACATCAATCTTTTCAATTAAATAACTATCAATCTTGCCGACTAGACCGTCCATCGAAGGGGAGAATTTAGCTTTCTTTATCACTAATATAATTATTCTTAAGGCAAAGACTTCATCTGAAGATATGTCTCCCATAAGTACCCGCCGTGGTTGTTCAGTGGCTATGGTATTGGGCTGCTGAGCACGAAGTCGCGGGATCGAATCCCGGCCGTGGCGGCCGCATTTCGAAGGGGGCGAAATGCCAAAACATCCGTGTACTTAGATTTAGGCGCACGTTAAGGATCCTCAGGTGGTCGAAATTTCCGGAGTCCTCGACTACGGCGTGCCTCATAATCAGAAACTTGTTTTGGCACGTAAAACCCCGTAATTTAATTTTTTTCTCCCATAAGTGAAATATACACCCATGGAGAGGGTGTTACATTGTAGAATTACTATATGGATGACGAATAATTTAATATTAAGTCCAAATCAAATAGGCTTCAATGCCGATTTCTCAATATGGTGGGCCCATGCTGATTTAGAGAGCTGATATGTTCGGAAAAGGAGACAATATTCTGCTTTAGTAACATTAGATATAGCTAAAGCATATGACAGCGTTGAGCGTTCAATTTTACAGGATATTCTGCAGAGTCGTAATTTCCGAAAATATATTATCGTGTAGTTGGCAGAATTTTTGCGATTAAAAGAATTTTATTGCTTTAAGGACAGCTGTTCCTTGCCTAAATTCAGAGAGACCCGCGGTGTTCCCTAAGGAGCAGTCCTGTCTCCAATACTATTCAATATTTTACTGAGCTCCATCCCCACTTGCCAGGACGTGCAAGTTTATGTGTATGCAGTTGACATTGTATTCTTCGCGGCTGACAGTGACATTTACGCTCTATAACAAAAATTACGAAGGTGAGTATAATTGAGGTATGGCTTCAGACAAACTGCATGTCATTAAATGTAAGTAAAGGCGCATTTCTATTTTTCTATATTTTATACGCAATAACCCATTCAACACGTTGACTCTAATTATCTATGATAGACAACTCAACTGGAGTCCACACATAGAAAGTGTAGCGTATAAGGCACAACTTACTTTAGGTACACTGTGGAGAATGAGTAAACGACAATAACGACTGCGCAGGGATTCCCTGCTAATGATGCACAATATGTATATGCAGGCAATATTGGAATTTGGGTGTGCATTGTTCACAGGCGGTCCTGCTTATAAAACAAAGCCTCTGGTTCTTTTGGAGCGTGAAGCCCTGCGCCTTTGTCTAAGACTCCCCGGGTTTGTGACTATCAATGTTATATACGAAGAAGCGCGACTACCAACACTGCCCTGCAAACATTGCATTTTAACAATTTAAACATTTCTGAAATTTTACAGCTTGCCGCTTAGACGATCTGAATACGCCTTTATTAGTGATCCAAATTCCTTTTTTCTAGCTGAATGGCCTGGTTTTCACACTACACAGATAGTAAATGTACAAAAATAATTAGAAAGTGTAAATGTCAACATTCGAGAGGTAAGTTCATCAACTGAATCAAATCAAAATATTAAGATTTAATTTGATGACATTTTCCCCCGACACCATAAACTTCAATCAGTAACGTTCGAAAATAACTTGTTGCAAGATTACCTTGCACACGTCGAAACAAATAACATAATAGCTACAGATGCTTCAGTGAAGAACGCAAAGGCGCGCGTAGGCACTTTCTCGCTTTCGCTTTTCTCGTCATTCTCTTTGAGACTGCCAGATTACACTCCCGTTTTTGAAGCGTAGCTTTGAGCAATAATTTGACCGCTTCAAAAACTCCCTTCGAAAGCCACAAGTGTGGTTACTATAACAGATTCCCTTTCTGTCTGTACTTCGCTTACAATTTCATCCAATTCACCAACTCTAAAGACGTTTCTAACATTAGTTCCTCCACACTTTAATGTTTTTAAAACTAATATTTGTACCAGGTCACTGTGAATTACATTTAAACGAAATGACAGACTCACTAGCGCGAGCATACCTGAGTGGACCGATAATGCCGTTTCTTCCAGTCGTGGCACATATAACAGCAATTAGATATCAAAACCATTCATTTCATCGAGATTTCATTTATTCAATAATACCACGGACAAAATTTCAGCACCTAAAATTTCCATGAAAATTCAGTGGTGTACATCGAAACAATGAGAAGTAGTCATCACCAGATTACGCTACCGAGTCCCTCCGTTAAACCGATCTTTATAAAGGATTGGTCTGACGCTATCGCCTCTGTGTCCACCCTAGATCACTAGTTTTCATGTCGCCGACACAAACTGTTCAGGAGATTTCCATAAGTTTCGCTTGCTAATGCATTAGAGTTAATCTTATCATCAGAAATAATACTATCTTTCGGTACGTCAAGTATAGGTTTCAGCCACAGGGACGTATATGATGCCGTTTGTGGTAACACAGAATCAAGTAAACAAATCAGTTTTTCAATGTTCTTTCGTTGTTAGTTTATTTTTGTATGTTTTTTTATTTTAATCGACTAGATAACACTACAAAAGTATAAGTAAATGTTTCGGCGCACAATTCCCCAATGTGGGTATGAGCCATACTATGAGGCCATCATCATGATCATTTCTGCGTTGTGGTGCGCGCGCAAAGAAGAAGAAACGTTCCTGTGAATTCAAGCGGCTGGGTTTCTCTACCGCCGACAACGTCAGCTGGTCCGGCTACTTCCCGAAGACTAGATATCGGTGAGTGCGGTGAGTGCGTTACCAAAATTCTTGCGCAGAATATAGGTCAACGTCAATCATAGCGTGAGTTTAGCGTGGACCGACGTCACAGCATCCACTTTGCACCACGCAAACTCTATTGTCACTCAACGGAAATGAGTGCCCTTGGCTATTGCTTTTCTGCCGTAACAATACGGGACACAGCTCCGCTGAAACATTGAAACACGGTCACTATGCATCATTAAGCACGCGCGCCAACCGTAAGCGACATTATGGCAAAAGTGCGTCAAAGCTACCGATTCATTAGGTAACACTGCCTATAAGAGCCTATCAGGGGCTCCTTTGCGCCATTGATTGCAATTTTCTGGTTAAAATTTCGATGACAATACCGCAAATGGGGTTGCTTTCATATTTGGGAAGGATTGCCCCACATTAAGTCCCGCGAGCGTATAGCTTGTCACCAGCTACACTCTAAAAACACAGTTCCGGAAACTCTCTGTGAGGGAGTATCTGCTTGCCCCTTATTTCAGTCCCTTTTCTAGAGTAGATCGACCTGTTTAATTACTCCCCCACAAGGGAGTGCTAGTACTCTTCCACAAAGTGCTAATAGTCTCTCCCAGCAAGGGCAATAGTACTCCGGCAGACCGAGTTCAGGCATCCCGCGACATCACATGGAAGCGGATTTCTCTGCTACTTCCAGTTTGTGTGAGTTTCGGGAGCCAGCAAAACCAGCTCAGCAGTAGGCGATAACGAAACTATACTCAAACTCGAATGCGTGGGCGGCGCAGAGTGCCTGCGCTTCGCAGAGTCTGCGAAACGCAGGCATTTTCAGATCATGAACAGCAGGTTGCCAGTAGCCCTCAAAAGAAAATTGTATAACAGCTGTGTCTTACCGGTAGTCACCTACGGTGCAGAAACGTGGAGGCTTACGAAAAGGGTTCTACTTAGAGGACGACACAACGGGCTGTGGAAAGAAGAATGGTGGGTGTAACGTTAAGGGATAAGAGAGCAGATTGGGTGAGGGAACAAAGGCGAGGTAATGACGTCTTAGTTGAAATCAAGAAAAAGAAATGGGGCATGGGCAGGGCATGTAATGATGAGGGAAGATAACTGATGGTCATTAAGGGTTGCGGACTGGATTCCAAGAGAAAAGAAGCGTAACAGAGGATGGTAGAAAGTTAGGTGGGCGAATGAGATTAAGAAGTTTGCAGGAACAACATGGCCACGATTAGCACATGGCCGGGGTAGTTGCAGAAGTATGGCAGACGCCTTTGTCCTGCAGTGGGCGTAGCCAGGCTGTTGATGATGATTATGACTATTTGCCTTTAGTGTTCCTTTAAGACAGTGATCTCCGCGGTCAAGCGCGATCAAAAGGGCTTCTATCTGCGGCGCAAAAGCGTCAAGAAAACACACTGTGCATGCAGCGTGCGGGCTGACGTGATTATCGCCGCACGTGCACTTTAATATGCCTGGTGCTTGCGTTCCTCGCATTTTACGTAAACATATTTATATCCATAGAGAAAATTAGGCTCATATTATATTGAGCCTCACGTTATCTCGTGTCCTACAGTACATTCGAATAATTGAAGCCATATCCTCCTGAGTTCCGAAGTGTATTAAAGTTCACAGACTTTTGTGAGCTTTGTGAAATTGATGTTCACGCTACAGTGACGAAAAGTGAATTTTAGTACTTCACAATTATCGGCTTTTTGCACAGCATGATGTCAAATATATTGGAAACTGGAACTCCACCCGGTCATTTTTAGGGTATTGGATATTGGGTATACAAAGGGCAAATTTAGTTTAAAAAATGGCTTCAAAAATGCAAAATCTGTTTATTAATCAAAATTTCATCACAGAAAAAGAACGAGCGATAAAGTATGAGAAATATAACTTAGTTTTTCGGCGGTCGCCGTAGAAAGCCGTGCTGCTGAGTGCCGCCATGGCAAACACCCTTGGTGGCCAAACTACTAATGCATTTTCAACAAAACTACCTAGGTGGCGCTAGTAGGTGTCTAAAATATTGGACAATTAGGTTTTACGGGCTAAAACACGCTGCGGCCTGCGTAGTGGCTGAGTATTTGATATCCAGTATATTGGACAAATGCCCCATAGCCGGAACTCAGGAGGATACAGTAGCCCACTTGGCATGCATCCGTCCGTCCGTTGGTCTTCCATCCATCCATCCATCCATCCATCCATCCATCCATCCATCCATCCATCCATCCATCCATCCATCCATCCATCCATCCATCCATCCATCCATCCATCCATCCATCCGTCCATCCGTCCATCCGTCCGTCCATTCGTCCGTCCGTCCGTCCATTCGTCCGTCCGTCCATTCGTCCGTCCGCCCGTCCGTCCGTCCGTCCGTCCGTCCGTCCGTCCGTCCGTCCGTCCGTCCGTCCGTCCGTCCGTCCGTCCGTCCGTCCATCCATCCATCCATCCATCCATCCATCCATCCATCCATCCATCCATCCATCCATCCATCCATCCATCCATCCATCCATCCATCCATCCATCCCTTCGACCATTGATTTCTCGAATTACTGAATGATCGGCTATTCTGAATCATCCTCAATATTTACTCGAAACTGTTGCTAGAGCTATGCTGCTAAGCACGTGATCATGCATTCAACCGCATTTCACTGTGGACGGCCGTGGAATCTCTTGTGTTTCGCGATCGTTTTACCCAATGTGAAGTACCACAAATAAATTTAGAGCAATGACGCTCAAACAGACATATATAGAGAAATGCATGTGAAGTAGTTAGATGTTTTTATGACAGCAAAATGCCGCTTATATTTGTAAGATACGTTGCATTTAGAGGTAGCGTCTATATCTATGACTAATCGTCGTTCAAGTTACATTTAGGCAATAATCTCTTACGTAATAATTGACGATATTTGTACTATATTCAGCGATGTCTGGCGGTAATCTTTCTATTTCCACCTTGTAACAAAAACATTGTCGCATTGTCGAAGAGAAGCAGCACGTGTAAGCCTTGTGGCTAGCAGACTTCCAATCGCAATAAAACTCGCAGTGCTTTGCATGACGTCACTGTAGTCCATAAATGGAATTTTGCCGCGGCACGCGATTAATGTGCACATCACTGTCGGGCTGAAGCTGAGCGAAAATCGGGTTTAATAATAAGACTTGAGCGCTGGAGTTCGGACTTCCCAGGAGAACGAAAGGACTATATTTAGGTTGTCTCGCGCGCGCGATAACAGGAGTGAGTCTGCAACCCCGACAAACATCCGGTCACCTGCCTTGCATGGCAGCCTACTACGCCGAAACAAAAAGCGTGTTCTTAAATTGATTCATTGTGTCGAAAGTCTTCTTTTATGTTTTTGTATCAAAGAACTGCGTATAATGGGTCAATACTACTAGGTATAATTTTGTATAATTTATGGCACTCTTGATTTCCAAAATTGTATAAGATACACGAGAAAGGTTGAACATCATGGGGCTTCTGCTTTACCAAACTCCAGTTTCTCACCCTTGCTTTTTTTGCCCACTGCCTTTGGCGGGCTATGCCAGAAAACAAGACTGGAACAGTCATGGGACAAGCATAATGTCGACAGCCATTTACTGCAGTCAGGCTACGCTGCCTTTCGGCCGCCATTGTGAGGAATAGACACGGGTAGCCTCTAGTAGGGTGGTCACTCGCCCCAACGCGCTCTTTAACATTTTGTGCGGTTTCGCCAACGTTGCTTAAGTGAAATTTGAGGTGCCGACCTATAGCTGTAGGCCGCTACGCAGTCACTGAGTCTACGTGTGTTGTTCCAGCCGTAAAGTACAGTCGAGTGCAAAAATTTAAGGACCACAGTTGCCGCTAACATTATTTTGTCTTCTCAGCCTAGGCATAAACTCTGAAGTTAAGTTTACCGGCCATGTCCGCCTGCTTGACCAGGACAGCTTTCATACAATTTCACGTTACACGGCTATGCTAGAAGAAATTGTTTTTTTTTTGCCATATGCCATGGTCTCTAGACTTTTGCACTCGGCTGTACGCAAGTGGGCAAAATTCAGTACGGCGTTCAAATCACTGGCATTTCTGTGAACTCGGCCGCTGCTTGTCGCCGTGCCAATGGCTCGCCCATATTTTGCACTAATTGTTACACTTAAATGCAGCAGCTTTCCTTCGTCAATCACTTAATGAGTATAGTTTTTTTGGGAAATCATGTAGCATGGCTAATGGCTAATTATCGGCTATTCACAGTCGAGCTACGGCTCTGGTAATGATCTGCGTCACCCGCCTGAAGCCGTGTACGTAGGCTTCGGCAGTCACGTTCCTTGAGCATAGAATTAGGTGCCGACCAGTGATGGTTGCGGCAAGCTGACTCGATTGCCGGGCCGAACACTCCGAACGTTTACCCGCCGTGGGGGCCAGTGGCTGTGGCCTTGCGCTGTAGAGCTTAAGTCCGCGGCTACAATCACGAGAACTGCATTCCGATGAGGCCAGAATAGAAAAACGCTCCTGTACTGTCCGTTGGGCGTGCTTTCAAGAAATCAAAGTGGGCAAAAGTGTTCCGGAGTCCCCTACAACGGCGTAGCTCACAACCAGAGACTGGTTTTGTCACGCAACACCCCGGATAATATATCTTTTAAATAATCTCTGCATTTGAAAGGCCGCATCATTAGCCATGCTAAATTTGACCGCGTGGGACCCCTACAGGAGGCATCGCAGCACATGGTGCTTCGCGATTTACTTTCCTCTATTTCGTGCACTACTGAGCTGATGAAAACGTGAATAAGGCAAAATTCGACAAATGCTGTAACTCCTACATTCACGGCTGTTGACTCATTTTATAATGCCTTGGGCCCCCCGCAATAACGCCAACAACGATGCTGCAAGCAAAAAAAAAAAAAATCTGTGATTGATTCTTCTTTCATAGGTATCAGTAGAACACGAATGTGAAGCGTGTGTTCACAGAAGCTGTTGCATGTTTATTGTGCGTGAAGAATGGATTTTTTTTTGCTATCCCGGTCAAGTATGATGACTTATGTATCATGTGCCGCTTGGAGTGCACATTCATGGCATGGTTATCGTTCAAGTGTCTCGATAGCGGTTTTACTTCATTAACGCGAAGCGGCACGTTGACAACCTGGCCCACGACACCGAAGTTGCCAACAGCCTTTCGAAGGCGTTTTATCCGCATGAACGGCAATATGGGCGATATGAGGTTCTCGGCGATACAATAGAGAGGCGGGAGACGGGTCTAGCGCTGCGGGTACGTGCAACCGTTGGGCAAGTAGCCACCAGCGGCACCTCACAACTGCACACGGATGCTCGAAAACTGCCGCGCAAGCTAAAGTTGTCGAATGACTCGCGACCGGCGAACATCCCCCGGAGATATTGCATCGAACGCGCCGGAGCACTGCGCAAATCCGCCATCAACTGCAGGGGTTCGAAAACCGCACACGCGAAAGCGAACGGGTTGCTAATAAACCACTTCTTGAACTCACGGTCCACTGCAGCGAAAGAGACACGATTTGCGGGTCGGAGACCGTGTTGCAGGTTTTCTTGGCGTGCGGCGTCATGCTGGCGAGTCACTTCTGTGAAGCTATGATCATTCAGGTCCTGCTCCGTAGTGTCTTGGGCAGCCAGCTGAGTTGCGACGCGCTTAGTTCCAGGAATGCGGGTGGCAGAGTTCGCAGGTGCGCAGCGAACGCGTGAAGGCATCCTGGTTCACGCCTGGCGTGTCTCTCTCCGGACCAAAATGACATTCGTCCGCCGACGTCATTGCATTCCGCGCCGCTTACCGCAGCAGTTTTCTTAGTAGGTGCTATCGCAAGCGAAGCAGTATAGGCAACGTGTAAGCCCTGCCGATGCATGTCGAAGCTGCACTTCCCAGGCGACGAGGCCTCACAGGCTACGTCGACGCAAATGGAAATTATTTGCCGAAAGTGGGCTTCGTCCCCTCAGCCGAGTGCCCGCACCAGGCGACTGCGCGTTGGGGCCTCCGCTGCGCCGAGACTACCGAAGCGCTCACCGTCGGCGCTCGTTAGTGTCGTGATGCAGTATGCAAAAGCTGAAATTCGGGCGAGTTTGCGAGAATGCATACTTGAACCGCAAGAAAAAAAATACGTGGACGGAATAATGGGAGACTGGGCAGGACGAGCGTTAACTTCAAACTAAAGTTTATTCTCTGAAAACCGCGCCATCTTATCTGGTGACACTATTCAGAAGCGCAATAAATCATTGCGCAAGTGCGCTCCAAACCCCCCCAAAAGTTTAATATACTTGCAAAATTCAAACGCTCTACAGCTATGCGCATGAAAACACAAAGAATAATGAAAAGCTCCGAGAGCGTAAGATAAAACGCAGTCAAAGAAGCTAAACGTGTTTTCTTTTACAGTGCACTTTCATCTCTGCTGACTGAAGATACAAAATAATTTTGTAAAACTGTCAAGGCTTCCGAATGTAACACAATATCGTTAACTGATGTAGACAGTGATGTTGTTCCACAAGAAGGTTGTTGTTCTCTACTCAATAAAGTATTTTCTAAATCATTTTTAAATAACGTGTTGCCCTGTACTTCTCTACCGCAAGCTCTTCGGTTGAATTTTTCTCAGATGGAAGGAGCCCTTGTTAATTCATTACGATTGTGTCAGGAACTTGAGTCGTAAGTTAAAATTTTGACATAGTCAGGAAAAGACGATATTAATTATAAGTTTTCGAAAAATACCGAAGTGTACTCATCCATAATATTGTGCAACATCCTTTCTCAATGTATTCTGTCGTGCTCATTACCAAAGGATTTTAAAGTCCGCAGGATGGTTCCATTATTTAAGTCTGGCGACGTGCATTCACCTTTAAATTATAGGCCGATTTCTCTAACAAGTGTGCCATGCAAAATTCTAGAGCATATAATATGCTCTAATCTCATCAACTTCCTAGAAACAATTCATTTTTTTCATCTCGTCAGCATGGGTTCCGTAAATCGTTTTCCTGTGATACTCAACTTATTTCATTTACGCATGACATCTGTGCCGCGTTGGATAATTGATTTGACATTGACACAATCTTCTTATACTTTTCTAAAGCATTTGATCTCGTCTCTCACCAATTACATTGTCTAAAATTAAATACACTCAACATTAACCGTAATTAATCTCATGGATTGACCACTTTTTATCCAATAGAAGACAATTTGTCTCAGCTAACAAGTTTGACTCTTCGCGTTGTCCTGTCAGTTCCGGAGTGCCACCAGGTTCTGTTCTTGGACCCTTGCTTTTTCTCATTTATATTAATGATTTGCCTAACTGTGTAGCGTCCTCCATAAGGTTATTTGCAGACGATTGTGTCATTTACAGAGTAATATCATCAAATTCTGGCACTCTAAAACTAGAATCTGATCTAGACAAGGTAACTAACTGGTGCGACACTTGGAAAATGCGACCTCACAGCCAAAAGCGCGAACTAATGAGGATTTCCCGCAATACTCCTTCGTCTAACATATCCAACTATCACTTGAAGAACTGTGTACTCGAAAAAGTCAGTTCTTATAAATACTTAGGCGTCCACATAGCATGTAATTTTTCCTGGCAAACACACATAAACCACATCACAAACAATGCTAACCGTACGCTTGGTTACCTCCGTCGCAATTTCTTTATGGCACCCGCTAACTTAAAGCTACTTCTATACAAAACACTACTACGTCCGAAGCTTGAATATGCCTCTTCTGTATGGGACCCTGGCTTGGATTACTTAACAAATGCAATATAATCTATACAAAATCGTAGCGCACGTTTCATTCTGACTAACTATACTCGGACATCAAGGGCAACATCTATGAAGGCCACTTTAAACCTCCCTCCCCTCTCATCCCATAGGAAGTTAGCACGCTTATCACTGCTGCTCAAAATTTATTATTACAAGGGAATTAAAAAGTGAACTTTTGTCCGAACCTGTATACATCTCATCTCGTACTAACCATCGGCATAAATTGAGCGTTCCACACTGTCGCACGAACCTATTTTTTTTATTCATTCACTCCTAAAACTACCAATGAATGGAATCATCTGCCGGCCTCAATTGTTAACATAACCGATACATCTGCTTTTAGAACTGCTATTGAAGAATTCTTTTGTTAATCCGCACTTTCAAGTTTTTTATTATTATACGCTGTTATCTGCACATGCTCTGCATTTCGTTCCACTCCCTCCTGTAACGCCTTCGGGCCTTGAAGGTGCAATGAATGAATGAATGAATGAATGAATGAATGAATAAATAAATAAATAAATAAATAAATAAATAAATAAATAAATAAATAAATAAATAAATAAATAAATAAATAAAAGGAGTAAGCTCTGAGTCAGGCCCTTGTCCTGTGGGCACTGATATTGTTGGATTCGCGAGCGAATAAACACTTTATCGCGATATGTTGTTTCACTTGTTTGAAGGTTAATGGAGGGATGGTAACACACATGGAACAGTTTTCTTTAATGAACAAAGCCTCTACAACCTCCATAAGTGTCATACCTCGGTGCCGAAAGAGGACCGGTGTGTCGTGCAGAACGGGTTTACATCCGCATCTTGCCATACGCTGCCGACAATGCGGATGTAAACCCGTTCTACACAAACGTCAGTCCTCTTTCGGCATCTAGACAGGATAACTAGGGAGAGTTGTAAATGCTTTCTGTATTAACAAAAAGAAAGCGTTCCATGTGTGCCAACCAGCGCTCCATTAACCTTCACGCTAGTGAAACAGCGCACCGCGACAAAGCGTTTATTCGCTGCTAATCCAACACTACCGCTGCCCAAATGACGAGGGCCTAATTGAGAGCTTGCTTCTTTGTCTTAGGCTCCCGGAACTTTTGGGCATTTTCGTGTCTGTTTTTATGTACATGGCCGTGTCGCTTTGAATTTTTCAAATATGCTAAAGATTTTAGGGGTTTGGAGCGCGCTTGCGCAAAGGTGTATTGTGCTTCTAATCAGTGTCGACAAATAAAATCGTGTGGATTTCTGAGAATAAACTTTAGTTGAAAGTTTGCGCTCGTCGTGTCGGGTCTCCTTGTCTTCTGTCCCCGTTTCTTCTTTCGTTTCAAGTCAGGTATGCATGATGCAGTACTTCGCTTCACTGCTCCTAATAGCAGCGCGATCACTGTCAACCAAGGGTATATTTTACACGATCGCGCGGATGTCACATCCGTTACAGGAGGTTCGTGGTGAACCGTGCATCAAACACTTTCGTGATAAAAATAAGGGCCTCTCCCCGTTGACGCTGCCTATTTTTGGTAGTGAACAACGCCTTCGTGGTGAAAGCGCGGGGGCGTATGCAGGTATATTCTACCGATTCCACTGCGGAGATCCAAGCTCCCGTTCGCAGAGCACCACAGCACAGTTGATGTACGAACCAGCACCTTTCTACGCGTGTCCTTCACGATTGTGGCAGAAACCCAATGTGCTGGCTGGGTTGCAGAACTTTCAAAAAGGTCTATCAGAGACCTAAAGTTGCGAATAAAAGGCGTTCACAGATAGTTTTATTGAGCACCAAGCTTTCGTTGCACATATTTTTTTTTGCATAGCACCCGAACTTTAGGTCGATTGCCAGAGCGCCCAGATAGAGAGCTTCTGCTCGCCAGCAGAATGGACCTGTGCAGGAAAACGAGGGCAAACAAAAAGATAAAGAACCAGAATTTAGTAGGTGCTGCGTGAAATATGGCGACCACGCCGTCTTTTCAGCTCCGCAATCACTTCCAACCCACGCAGCCCGCAAAAGCGTAGCCTTCAAGATTTGGTTCTGTTACTTTCGGGGCAAGCATAGCTGGGTCGTGAATTAAGGCACCACTAATACACTGCATCCTTCCTGTGTTTCGTTCTTTCTCACTTTGGTTCTGTCACGCATTCAGGGATTATAGAAGTTCTCAATAAGGCTGCTAATTTTGTAATAGCATCAGAATGCCATGGACGATTGGAGGGTTTCCAATTGTATTTTATGGACGTGCTCCTCACGACGACACCTTCGTCAGGGCTAATTCAAAGGTATGAACTGTACGGCCCTTATGAACAATACGTCGGCACATACGCTTCGGTGGTCGGGCCGGAACACGAACTCTAGGATAAGCCTGAGCCCAGCTGCACAACTTAATTGATGTGCTAGCTCGATGCCTTGATTCAGCATATGTTAATCACAGCCAGAAAGCTACCGCGCATGGAACATTTCTGCTGAACATATATTTGCAAATCCACAACTTTTATTTTGTTTCTGCATGTAGCCGCGCCGTGCTGCACAGGACCTGAAGCACTTTGGTTCCACCCAGCTGCTCGCTGCTACTGGGTTTGGTTGCCGCATCCCTGCCGCCTTCCTACAAGTGTCCAGCCCTGGTGCTGGATTTCGTGCTGCCTTTTGAAACTCAAAGAAAGTAAGTAGCGCGACACCTAGTGCTGAGAGGATGTTCCGCGTCCAGCGCCATGGTAGCCAGGGGTGCTGGCTAACAATCCCGGAGCTAGATCTTGTAGACAAGCACAGATACACAAGGAAGTGGACGGGGAGACAGCCGTCACTGTAGCTCATTTCGTCGAGGATCGCATGCGTAATGAGCAAGTCATGGATTTCGCTTTGGCTTCTACCAGCGACAAGTTGTCTAATAGTCCAATGTAACTTATCTTTTTCCTAATTATCTTCTACGAATCAATTAAAATAACACTTAGTTTCACCTACGCTTTCTTGATCTCATTCCTTTTTCGCTTCATGCGGTTCTAACAATGTTCGTTCAGCTAGGTTCCCTATATTCTTCACGCTTATAGATGCGTACTATACGCACCAACAAGATATACTAGTCATAACTGCTCCAATATTTCAATAATTCCAATGAACGTGGAATGAAACAAGCTTCTGTACCCTGCCCTTGCTGCACTTTAAAGAACCCCAGGCTTTCCGATTTACACCGTACGCTGCCCCTCATAATCCCCTGCGCAGTTTAGGGCCTTAAGCCCTCTTATTAAATTTAAATTACTTTAACCTCTCGCTGAGCTCGATATTCACCTCGTGCACTTCCGTAAAACATGTAAAGCCATATTCACTGCAATTCCAGTTCTTTTTTCTTTTTTCGTTCCATTCCAACACACTCGTAAATATTCCGTGAGGATATTTCATATAAAAAAAGCTCTCGCACAACGTCCTCTAGTAGTTGTCTAAGTATGCGTGAGCACTGTGCCACTTGCTCGTCTCCCCACAGCCCGGTGTCATTGTCGATGCCATGAAACTCTTTCAGGCCAGTACAAACGACAGGGCTGCGCCGACACGAACTTGTGCCGAAGGCGGTGCGAGCTACATTGATAACTCAAGCAAAGTACGGCAGGTGGCGGCGCGAGGTTCGCTCCTCCAGCCACGGAACTGACTGCTTATAAAGTGCTCGTGCGCCCAATATTAGAATATGCATGTGAAGTGTGGCATCCATATTTGAAAGATTCACTGCCAAAATTGGAGCAAGTTCAAATACGTGCATTGCGGTTTATTTATTCCCGATACCGCCGCAAGACGCCGTAGCACCACTTTACGCGAGGGCGAACCCACTCCTACTTAACGCCAGGAGGAAGGAAAAACGACTTCGCCTTTTCTATTTACTCCTTAATGAGCTGCTACTTGCTGATAAGTCTCGCTACATAAATGAATCTAAGACCCGCATATTGCGAAATAAACATAGCAGACACGTTAAGGAAAATCGATTTCACAAGCATTGCTACAAATACTCATTCTTCCTTTCGAGAGCACGTGACTGGAATCGTCTCCCTGCAAACATTGTAAACGCAATGACCCGTGAGCAGTTTCCGAACTTCTGTCCTAATATTTTCAACAATAGGGCATATATTGCTGTATCGCTGTATTCTATTGTTCCGTTCACTGCTTGCTCTATGTTGATAAATTATTACCTTTCCTGTCTTGGTCCTGATGTGGACCGACAGTATCTGTAAATAAAAAGGGGCACTGAAGACGTTCCGATCCTTATAAGCTGCTATCGCTCTTTAGCGCCTTATCCATCCGCGTAGAATCATCATGACCCCTGATCAAGCGTCTTCCGGCGACGGCTCTGTATATGGCATGGCCACGCGGACCGTATCTTGAAGACGATCTCCAGCGCGAAGAGACAGTGCCGACTCCTGATAACCCACGCGCTGCACTGTCACGCGGTCGGGTTGGAGTTGCCCGAACCCTTATCTTGAAAACTATATGTGAAAGGGCTGGGGGGGGGGGGGTGCGGCCTGTTCGGAGAGCTTCGTGAGCATCGTGTTCTTTCAAGCTTCATTCGCGTTGAAGCCCCAAGCTACATCATAAAGGTGAATTAGGTGAATTCGCTCGCTGCTGCGGCCCTTATCTTGAAAGTGACCGTTTTACGGGAGGGACGCACAGATTCACGGATGTTTCTTTTGTTGGGTAAGCATAAAAATGCTTACGCATTTAGAACGTATCGGAATGTTGCGTGTTTTCAATACATAAAGGTGGGCTCGGAACTAACCCGTGGCTTATACTCCGTTTCTTATTTGCATGGAATTTTCATTCAGGCGCTGCTTTGTGACCTAAACCCAATTCCCTCGCCTTTGCATCGTTATAATCCAAGATTTTCTATGCTCTAGTGTAGGGTAGCAGCTGGACACTCCGGTCACCATTCTCACCCTTTTTTTTAATATCCGCTGTAAACCCATCTCCATTTGTTAAGTCTAAAACCTTGCAGGCGGCACACAGACGCTTTTGTATGGCTTGCGTACTTTTGTTGAGATGGTGAGGATGGCAGTTCTCCTCTTGTTTTCTAATACTATTCTTTGTTTTTACGAGGGAAAACCACGATCTGGTCATGAGACACACCGTAGCGGGGACTCCAGATTAAATTTTCCACCTGGGGTTCTTTAGCATCCACCTAATTCAAAAAACACGACCGTTAAAATTTTTCAATTTCGCCCCGTTTAAGAGCGGTATATGGGGCAAAGATTGACCCGATCCCCTCGAGCATAGCAGCGCCGAACGATTGAGTCCAAGCCACCGCGGCGAGTTCCTTAATCTAATTAAATTCATGAACCAGGTTACAAGGCTGACGAGGTCGGGAGGGGGGGGGGGAGGCGAGGAAGGGAGGGTTACTGGGGCACTGGTATTTCTTTAACCTTTAAGATAGACGTTATTCTCTCCACCTTGTCTTCCGTCACACCATTATAGTGCATGTTCTATTCACCATGTGCACCTTGACTCTGGCATTGTCTGCGCATAAAGAAACCGCCACATTCCTTTCATGCAATGCACGCGAACGGGTCGTTTTACTATTAATTCATTTCATCTCCCTTAGATATATTTGCATTTTATGGTATAAACCAAGTGAAGAAGATCTCTTTACTGTGCTCTACGCGCAATATATTTAAAGGCATAATACACTTTATCCGCTATTTCGGTCCATTCACGCTCTAGAGGAGCGCCCTTAACTTTGTACTAATTCTATCAGAGCGACCGCATCATGATCTACAGCTTATACTTAGAATATATATCATCGCTTTATCACATTCTTTGTAGCCTCGTATCTCTCACAACTATGGTTATATACCTGGGCGTTCACTTTTCCTCCAATCTCACTTGGTTCAAACATATTATGCAAATCACTTTTTTTCAAATCACACCCTTGGCTATTACAACGGAATATAGCCTTCGCTACACGTTTTGTAAGCCTACTCTTATTCGAGCAAAGCTTGAGCAAGCAAGTTCCATTTTCACTCCTCATCAAGGCAACCGAGTAAACCTGCTAGATTCAATCCCAAGCCATGTCGCGAAGATAACTCTTTCTAACTGCTGCTATTATACCAGTACGTGCCACCGCAGTTGCGACCTGGGGCCGAAGATTTCGTAAGGTCATTCCCCGGGGTTGGGTGAGGAAACGTGGGAATCGGCCCGACATCCAGGAAACTTAAAACACATGCTTGTATTTACATGATGAACAAGCAATGAGAAAGAATGCTGAGGATACAATGATCTCGTTCAAGTAGCAGCAACCGATTTCCTCCCCAAGTATACGTTTCCTGTTAACCCTCCGTCCGGATCCCGTCGCCTTCCCCAATCCGGTGTCACTAGATTGATGACGTCATCGCCCACCAACTCGGCGCCGACGTCGCAGTTTGGGCGGATGACAGGTGATGTGAAGGAATGCCCCTCTGCACCTATCCAGGCAGAGTCCAACCGACAGAGCCCTTCCTGACAGAGCATTAGTAAGTGATTTTTGGAATGAGAAAAGAAGAGATAAGTGCAGTACCGTAACTGTCTCTCGCTTAGGAGGTCACCTCAACAGTACTGCATGGGGGAAGGGTAATGGGAATAAAAGAATGTCGAGAGATAAAGATGGAAGAGCCCGAGCGTAAGTCTGCGAAGGGGACAAAATAAAGAAGAAGCGAAAAGCGCGGCCTATGGCCACGTGTATAGGTTTGAGGCCTCGAACTCTACGAGAGCCGGGAAGGCTCTTTTGAGTAAACCAGTAAAACCCCTGGGAAACAGGAAGTCCTCTGGACGGGCTGTGGGGAGACCAAGGCGTTTATAGGCGGCGATTAGGTCTTCACGAGCGGAGCTATATGCCGCGCAATCGAGAAGGATGTGGCTCAGAGTTTCGTTCACGCCAGCAGAGCAATTCTGGCAAACAGCACTAATTGCGCCTGAATGGCGGGAGATCCGCTCTGCTGTGTTAAAACAACCAACGCGGAGGCGGAGCAAAAGGGCCCCATCGGCGCGAGGAAGTCCGAGTTTCGGTAGCGGCCGGGGTGGATCGCCGGCGGCGAAGACAGAGCACCTGCTGGTAGAGCTTAACTGTGTGCCATAAATCATCGCGATGGCTCTCACGAGGTCATCAGCATCGTCACCGTTGTCAAGTCCTCCGTGAGTGAGTGACTCCGTGAGGGGTAGTTTCGGGGGTTGAGCGGCCGATGAAGAACACCGCCTTCCGATCGCAGCTTCATCTTCCCGTTCTCCCCTGTTGTCGTACACTCTGAAAAAAAAAAAGAGTGACCCTTGCTCCATTAAAGGGAGGAACGGCGATGTCCCCTATGTTCGTCTTTAAATTGAGCGAATTTCCTCCCTCATGCATCGAAGGAACGGTTTCTCCCTCTCCAAAACCAAAATGGGTGACTCCAGATGGTTGTGACTAGGCCTACCAACTGTGCTAGTTCGCAACTGGAAAAAAACGTACGAATCATAAGCATAGTGTACGTTACTGACGTTAGGAAAAAAAGAAAACAATTTCGATAAGCCTTCTTTGGCGCATACAAGTAAACAGGTGCAAGTACGACACGATTTTGTAGCGATGCATTCCGCTCGACTGCCACGTTTATCACCCACCCACCGTTGACGGCCGGCTGATCAAATTAATAACGCGGGTGGAGCGTCGCTTTAACCACTGTCGAAGCGCTGAAATGAATGGCATCGCTAGAACATCGTGGCGTCGAACTTACGTAAACATAGGGATTTGCAAGCATCGATTCGTCGCACACACACAGGCACGCTTATGTAAACAACGCCTTTAGCGCCACCTGGAGAGGCTTTAAATTACTAAACCGTACAGTCACCGCGCGGCCCAATAGATCGGCCTTTTTAAAAGCTATTGTTCCATTTTGCACTTTCCGTTCAGCAGTTTCTCACACATACTAGGCGCAACAGAGCAACACGGAGCACTTACACACATACTGCGCCGAACAGAGCTACCACAACACACAACGCATGGCACATACACGAACATTGCTCTAGTTGCCTACATCCATATGCCTTGGAATTTCTTGTGTAGCCATGATGTTTCGCCCTGCATTGTGTACCAGTTAGTGACTCTCTGTTATACGTAATTCAGCAATATATTTCGATGGTATACATGTTTGGGTATAGTCACATGATAAGCACGGCAAGTCCACAAAGATATGTTAATACAAAGCAGCACTATAATGAATGTTTTTCACTAGCAATTTTCAATTATTAACACGGTGGTGACGGCGATCCTAGCCTTTCACGAAGCCTTAGCGGATGCCGCTTCAAGAACCGCTGACATTTACAAGAGACATTCTGTTCAGACCGCTTCAACGTTTTCTCGCCTAATTTCATACAGAAATGGCGAACAATCTGCTATCCGCGTCCTCCTTACGCCGCTGCAAATCGGGTACGTGCGAGCCGGCGGCCAACACTGAGAGGCCGGGCGCATAGTTTAGGGATAAATCGGGACGATGAAGACACCACTTTCGAGGAAACCTTCGAAATGATGTTTTGCCTTCCTGTCCGCAGACTAAAGATATACGGCTACGTCGAAGACATCGTTTGCTGCAACACACTGTGCAGCTGCCTCCGATTGTAAGGATATTGGAGGATAACGGGCGTAAATACTAGCATAGCATCCACGGACACTATGATACAAGTTGCTCGCCGTGATGTCAGGATAATACTATATATTAGAACCAAGGATTACTCACAGCGGTTGGCGTGACTGGCCCCGCTCACCATTGACGATATCAAAAGGCTAACTTCTGGTGTCAGGTATATCCATCTCCAGGAAAGTCGTGGTAACGAATAGTCTTGCGATACAGTCTACTAGACTACAACTACTATCACAATAGCGTGAATACAGTGGATGGAGCGCACCCGACGCGACAAGTGACCGGGAAGGATAGCTCCGACTTTAGAGTATGCCGTATCCCTCCGAGCGCCTTTACTGCAGAGCTGTGTCTGCGGCGTGCTAGCCGTGCTTTCTGCTAGTGAGAAGGTGGTTTCGCTTCGTACCGACGTTCCAGTTCGACATTGCCCTGCAGCTTTCCAGAATTCCAGCACTCGAAACAGTGCACAACGCTGCCGTACCCATGTGTGTCCAATTAGCTTGGCCTCCCGTTCACGTTTGGGCATATTCGTTTGCCCCGTACTCTTGTGCCTTCCATTACGCTTTTCGTACTTTGTAGTTTTAATTGCCCTCTGCATGTTATCTTCGACGCTGTCTCCTTTTCTTCACAGGCACCGACAGCCGCACGTAGAAAACTGCAACGCGAAAGTCAGCAATTTGTAAAAGCCTTTTTGAAATTCATTTTCTTGATACCTTTTTTGTACGTTTGCTTGTACCCCGCCTTTTAGGAAATACGTCTTCTATTGCTTGTCTGTGCTTCCTGTCTCTGTACATTCGTGCGTGGTATACGACACATCACGGAGAAGCCGCCACAGGCGGGCGGAGACGCTGCCGTACCGGCACGCCAGTGACGATGTAAAGCGCCACTTTATTATGGCGGCAGGGTTTGTGTTTCAGCTGGGAATTTGATTGCGTCGCTTTCGGCAGTGATGCGCTCACACCACCCAGCTACTTGTCGACGGCACAGGCAAACGTATTTTGCTTTCGTTTCGAAGCCGTCGCTGATGGCGCTTCAAAACAGCCACAATTGCATACAATTGAGATAGCTTAACCGTCTCGTCATCCTAAATTCACCCATCAAAACGAGAAAGTTTGTCTGATATCTGCGGTGTCAAGGCCGAGGTGCCCGAGTACGGGCTTGTCTCGCTTTGCGTCAGCAACCAGGCGCTGCTTTGAGTTGAACTATTCTCGTATCGTAGCTCCTGTTCGAGCTAGAGGTTTGACATTGGTGTTCGCTCGTCATGAGAGCTTTAGACCTCAGGTTAGGCTTCTTAGCATTACTTTCCCTCAAAAAGAAGTGATTGTAGCCGATGATCGGGTCACGGGCGGCGGCGACGTCAGATACGCACGCAAGGGAGAAACTTTCCTCCCCTTTTGATTGCCTCAAGAAGGAGCAACATGCGTAGTGCGTGTGAAGGAGGAACTCACCGGCCTGAAGGTGGGAAACGGCTAGTTCCTCTTTCTCGCTCCTTATTTTTTAATGGCGGGAGGAAAGAGAAAAGCTGAAGGACGGAGTTTAACCAGAATAACGTCCGGTTGGCTTCCTTACCTTCTGCCTCCCTTACACCGGGGGAATGAGAAAGGGGAAAACAAAGATGACACGAAGAGACAGCAGGGAAGGAAAGAAGGAAATTAGCGGTGAGTTCTCTGGCTCGTGTGGTGTAATAGTTATTTTACTAATAGTCCGTATTTTTTAAGAGTTTATAGTACAGCACGCCGCTGCCTTTTACGCAAGTTCTTTTATTCTTTAACACCAGACCAATAGTTCATTCGTCCTGCACTTCGCACATCACGCAGCAGTCATCAAAACGCCGTTTATCCACCACGAGTAAGCACAACGACCTATCGAAAGTCACATTTCTTGCCCACTGCCCATGACTGGAACAGCCTTACTGCCCACATCGTCTGATAACGGATCACGTGCAATTCAAATCCACCGTCGAAGAACGTTTTTTTGAATTAACCTACTTTTCCTATAATCATCCTCACATCTCACGTAATGGCTCACATTGAGGCTTACGAAGTTTAATAAATAAACAAACTAACAAAAGAGAGTAGTACCTCTTGTGCGTCACCCGGTACGAATGCACTTTTAACTTATAGTGAGTCTTAGTGAGACATTTTACTTTGCATGTGGTGTGTATTGTCTGGTATGGGTCCGGCATATGTCCTATATGCATTACTTCAGTTTTCATAGTATTCATCTGGAATAGCACGCAGGGTAGGCCACAAAGCGGACCTCTCGAGTTTACATTAAAGTGGTTCTCTATCTGTGCGTTCTGCTCCATCTACATAGGTCATTCACAGCATTACTTATTTCCTGTTACGTCTTCCGAGTCCTCGGTGTAGTGCGAAGCAACTGTGTGCCTAGAAAGCTTTTATTCTGAGCTGCACCACAGGTGATTAAAATTGTAGCTTTAGCACAAGTACACAAAAAATCCTGTATGCAAGCTTGCGCAAGCGCTAACGCGTCCTTTATACTGCTCTCAATAAAGTTGCACTTCGGAACGATGTCATAATTCAACTGAGTACAACATACTGCATAGAGAAAGCTGCATGTTAACGTGTTCTGCGCAAGGCACTTGTGGCTTGTGTATGTGCAGTGCAACAAAAATTAAGCAACCATGATTTAATTTAGTGCTAGAGTGAGCCTTTTCCAGGTGCGGATACGCTTAGTTGCCTTGTCGAAAGAATCAAGTTTTTGTGGCTGTTTCGCTCGCAGGGGTCTGTGAAAGATTCTCCGTCCTTAAGCCACCATGTCTGAGCAGGATCACACCGCCACCAATAAAAAACGTGCGCGCGACAATGTCCGCCGCGCTTCCACGGCCAGCAAGCAGCCTTCGAAGTCATCAAGAAAAAAATCCGTGGCCAGCGCGCGTGACTCCGAGGCAGCACAAGACGAACAATCGAGAGAGCCAACGGCAGCGAACGTTGAAATGACCCCGAAAAAAATGTCAAAGAACAAACGACGAAAGTCATCAGTAGCTCCCGCTGATAGCCGTCGCGGACAATCGTCCGACACCATCGGTGCAAGCAAACGCAAGAGTTCCGCCATCAAACAGAAACAGCCCGCATTGTCCGCGGATGTCCCCTCACAACCTTCTTTTTCGATCCCCATAGCCAAGACCGAGGATTCGGGGTCCGCCGTGCCCACTTGGGACACAGAGAAATCGGCCCTCCCGGCAGCCTCCCACGTCCCGCTTGTTCCAGCACTAGAGGAGCAGTCATCTGCTGCCGGTCTGGCTAAGCAGCAGGCTACCGCGGACAAGCCAAAAACAGTGAGCTCCCAAGTATTGCTCGCAAAGTTTGCGAGGCACGCAGACAAGCAAGCTACATCCAAGCCACCCGAAGACGTCAAGGCCGAAAGTGAGGTGTCAGGAGTCGCGGCAGATGGCTCGGGCTCGACGCCTGCTGCTCCGATTCCGTCCGTGGCGAGTGGCTGTGCCTCGAAAGAAGATGCGCGACCGGCCTCCGCCGCTGCAGCCCGCGTCTCGTCGGCCGCCGGTGTAGAGGTGACGGTGCTCTCTCCCCCGCCTACGAAAGACGTTCTCGGCGCTGGCGTGACCTCTCCGCAGGACACCGTGCTCGCCAGCGGCACTCAAGCTGTCCCGTCGCCTGCCGTACCTCATTTTAAGCGGGCAATGAGCTTGCGAGAAAAGCTGAAGGCGAGCAGTAACTTGAGTCCCATCTCACTCCACCTGACATCTTTCGACGTGGCCGCCATGGTAAGAGCCTAGCGCAATGATCCTCTCTGAAGCGCCATATCGAAGACGGTCTAGCGGGTCGAAGTCTTCAGCACCATAGCCGCGAATGCGTCGCATTATGCGATAAAAGCTAAGAATGCAGTTCGCAGATTTAGGGCCTTACTTGGCACGCTATTAAGCCCGGCGTGCACCACTCTGTTTGGGGCGAGTGTGGGCGATTGCACACCAAGTACTCCTCTAAAAAGTTCTAAAAATAACACGTTTCTAGTTGCTTCAAAATTTAGATTTCTTGAGCGCCTGTGTAATGAAGCTCTTTACCAATATTCGTTTGTCTGTGCTATAGAATAAACATGATTGGGAACTGACTGGTTTCCTTCCGCAAACTTTCGCGCTGACCTGTCACTTAGCGGGAATGCTCTTCTACAGTAATACTTATTGGTTTACCTGTTTGGCTGCCACAGGACGCCAACCTAGAGACCATCTTTCCAACGCATTTTAAACATTATTCATACTGAAGTTACAGTGATGTTGGCGTAACAGTTAATTACAGGCTTGTGAAATCGTCGTCCTAAATAAGATTACGCAGTTGGCGTACCTAATTTGACCACACTAAGCCCGGTACAACACAGCTGTTTTCGCTAGACCTATTTAATGAGGCCCCGCACATACTAGATGCTGCGCATGGTGGAATGCGAAGCATGGACAGTTGTTAGTTTCGTGTTGTTACGCTTCCAAAAATAAACTTATCATAAGCCGCCATGGTTCATTGGTGTTTTTGGCGTTGTGCTACTAAGCACGAGGTCGCGGGATTGAATCCCGGCAATCGAGGCCGCCTTTTGATGGAGGAGAAAGGCACAAACGCATGCGTACAATGACTTGGGTGCTCGTTAAAGAACCCCAGGTGGTCAAAATTATTCCAGAGTCACCCACAGCAGCGTGCCTCATAGTCACAACAGGGTTTTGGCACCATAACCCAAGGGGCCCCATAACGGAAAGCTATTCGTCTGTGTTTACTCCTATCTCCTGACGTCAAAATTACGTAACCACCTACCGAAGCATCGGGTGGTGACTCGCAGCGTTGCTTGAACAGGCCAATGAAGCGCCGTCCTCGCTTGTAGGAAGTCATGGTTGTTTGCTTCCAAACAAATAGCATTGCCTTACTTGACATGTTATATTATATATTTGGCTTACCAGAGGTGAGGAGCATGCAGATGTGGAGCGGATCTCTGTAGGCCCGGGCTAGCGCATTTAGAGTAGACAACTTGATGAGGCTAGTGCCAGGGCCTGCGATTGGCCCGCTTTTATTAACGCGAGCGCGTCAAAGGCCCCGTGTTGGTGTCGGCTGGTGTTGGCTTCGGCTGCGTTGTCCGTCAGAAAAAAATAATCCCGAACCACACTAACGCTCGCCCTCTGCGCGATGCACAGGCTTTGGTGAACTAATTAAATTTTTCAAAGTAAATTGCGTCAGAAAATTAATAAGGTACAGCGTCCTCACAACGTACACACATAAAAGCGTAGGATCGCAATTTTAATATACAAGAAAACATAATTCTGTTACGCGGAAACTCCCATACAAGCCACTTTTGGTTTGCAATGAGTCGCAGCAAAAGTTCAGACCACTTTAGGGAAGTACGAGCCATTGGTCTGCCTTGCACTGCCGCCGGGATCGGGACCCCATTGTTTACTGGCGACATAAGGCCACGAATAAACTTCGGGATCCCGCCATAGAAAGCTGCGCTGTAAAAAAAAAGAAAAAGTAGAGCTGATCATCTAATGCGTAGGGCAGATAACCGGTAGCCGGAGGCGCTCCTCTGAACCACTTTTTCGTTGGCGTCTGCGCTACGCAGTGTAATAGACGACGCTACCACGATACGCGAAGGAGGCGTTCTCACACTCGCGGCGCGAGATGTGCGGGGGGCGCATTTCTGGAGGGTACAAACGCTGCACTGGTCTCGAAACTATGGCCGTTCGACAATCTCAAGTGGCAGGCACGCACCACCCCGTCGGCACCAGGAAATGTCTCCATTACGTTTCACAGCTTCCAGGGATATCTTGTCATATTTCCGTCTTGCATATTATTACGTCATTTGTCCTTATCTGTGTTAGAGCCCCAGCGTGTCTATGATAGCGCGTTTCTGAGCAAAGCGAGATACTCTTTATACCAACGCTTTCAGTAGCTTTCTTGCATTTTTCGCCGCTTAATCCACGCGTCAAGCAGCTCAGTGTGCGTCGCGGGTTGAACCTCGAGTGTTCTTAAATTGGTAAGGACAGCGATCCTCTGACCGCACAAGAAATGAGCGTGAGTCAACACTTCTAGTTCATCTGGTGTAGCATACAGATATGGTAACGGCGTCGGTTTGTGGTGGCATCGAATTTGGTTAAAACGGTGGCTACTTGCTCGAAATTGATGAATCTGCAAAATGTGTTTGTGAAACTGTCCTTGAAAGATCCAACCACGCGCTCCCCGAACCCCCCCCCCCCCCCCCCCTCTCCCCCACCAAGGAGCGCGTTCTGCCGAAAAGTTTATACAAAATGCCATGCACGCAAAAGATAGTCTCGAAATGCACTGCCTCGTAATAGTTCATGTAAGGCACGAGGCTCTCACGAATCGTGCTTTCAACATAAAGCATTGTCAAAGTAAACAACGCCAGAGTAGCCGCAGTGAGAATTGAATGGACGAAAAGCTTCCAAAAAGCATTCAGTGTTAGCACGTGTGAAAAGCTCCAAATGAATGGCTCGTACTACGGCACACGTAAACATGACATCATGGGCTTTCACAACAGATACATTTTTCTTGCATATGAACCCTGAAAAATGAAATTCTACTGTGTCAAAAGGCTGAGCCTAGCAGGCAGAGCTGGCACTGCGACATAGGCGGGTGTCGTGCGGAAACGAGCACACTACGAGCACTGCGCGATCACTTTCTTCACGCACTCTCCGGCGGTCACAATCCAGAATCTGTCCCATAGGTCTGCCACTGTAACTGCAATTCCACCATGAAAGAGGTGCTTGTGGGCACTGCGGGTGACCAGATGCGTCACTCGATGACTGCTAGTAAGCAGTAGAGGGTGTTGACCCTAGGCTGAGTTACTGCGTCCTGTAGTCGTTTTGTGATGCGTAGAAGTCCGTCATCATCCCCAACAAATGGGTGCAGATCATTAATCCGTGATGATACCATGATGGTGCGCTCAGCTTTCAGTGTTGCTATTCCGTAAAGAAAGCTTGGGTTTGGTTGTACAAGAACCAGTAAACTTCCGCGTGGGCGATTTCTTCGGTCTGTAGTGCATTTTTCTTTACACCTGTTAGTCATCTGGAAACACCGGCACACCTTAGGATCCAGATGGTCCCTCTAGTGCCTGTAGTCCAGGAGCTATATATGCTCAAGTCGAAGAGTACAGGGCGGGGCTTTCGTGACGTATGTAGCCCGACGGTATCGGGCGCACAGTGTTTTATCACAAGTTGAGGGCAGCCCCCTGCAGTTGTAGTCGGAGTCCATTCAGTCCGCGTCGCTAACTAAACTGGCCCTCTCCACCAGGGGTCGTTGCTACCGAGTGAAGGCGCTGAAGTTCCCCTGTGAAGCAACTCTGCAAGGACTTCTATTTCCGCGGCTCGATTACGGACGAATGGCTTCCATTTTGTGACAGACCCTATTATCCAACTTACAGCAACCATGGAGTCCGTGTAACAAAAATATTGAAGGGCGGGAATATCTAATGTTCTCCTGATGAACCTTCAATGTCTTCGCCCGGCTAAACCTGCTGTGATCTCGAGTTTTGGCAGTGAAAATATTTTAAGTTGAGCAACTGGAGCTTTATACTATGGGAAGCACAAATAGGTAAATCGTTCGTAAGCTGCATTACTCGCATCAGGGGAAACATACAGCTGTTTCTCTGGCAAAGAGCTCGAGGGCGGGAACATCTTGAAGAGCCAACGTTGGAATATCAGGCACGTCACGCAGCCAGTGTTTGCAGTGTTGTGCTAGTTCGTCTGTAATTCCATGATGCTATGGTGTCCCTATTTGCCAGATGGGTTGAAAGGGTATTGACTCAAAACAGACACGGGGCTACAAAGCCACGTGGGCTATACATTCAAGCTGAAGTCTGCAAAATTGATCGTTTCGTGCTCTCCGCTTTTTTCAGCCACTCCAATAGCATTTATCAAAAGCGGTTATCAATAGCCGCTGTCAAGAATGCCTCGAACGCAGAGGCCAAGGTTGCTGCCCTGCATACACGTTCTGAACGTCTGAAGTAGAATATCAGGGTCTACTCTGCATTGGATCTTGCAGCCTACGTGGTAGCAGGCATCGACACACTGCTGAGAAACTGCTTTGGTTCAGGCGTAACCACCTGCGATCTATTCTTACAGCACACAGATGAAGCATGTCTGTCAGCGCAGTGGGTGCAACTAACCTTGCGCCTGCAGTTTTTGGCCCAATATTGTTAGTAGTACGCCGGAAGCAGCTGCCGCTTGCCGTGAGCAGACGCCTTTTCCCGTTGTCGTCCAAGGAGAAGCTACACTTTGATGTTCCATGATGCTTCTCGCAAAGGCGCACGTTTCATTGGCACTGTTCTTAACCACTGTTGGCGTTCAAGCTGGTGTGTTTCGGCGACCGGATCCGGACAGCAGGTATTGTCCGCTGGAGAGCTCTTGTGAACCGTGTGCTCTTCTGTCCCTGCAGTCAACTTCGTTCGATGCGAAAATACAGCAGGGGATCTTAAGCGTCTTCCTCCGCTGTTGGCCTTAGGTTCCAATTGTTTGCTTTAAGGCTTCTGTGTCTACTATAATTTACCACGCCACCCCGAGGGATGGCATTCGTTAACATTTCGCCGAGAATTGCTGCATATGATGATTCGCGAACTCTGAGAACTCACAGTCGTCTTATATTCACCTATACTAAATCGTGCAGGTTCCGCAATCCCATGACATGGGTAGAAAAGCTAACCGGACTGAGGGTGCGCAGGCTCTCAAGGCAGTTTGCCTCGATGATCTTGGCGTTTCCTAAACGTGCTTGAGTATCTCAATGGCATCAATGTAACGGTTGTCGGCAGTAAGGATCCATGTGATGGCTTTGGCTGCCAAGCCCCCAGAAGAGCCCTGAGATATTGGAACTTGTTGATGTCACCGAGACGGGAGTTCTTATGCAAGTTGTGTTGGAACATGTCCCAAAACGGCTGCCACATCATTCTTCATCACTCGAACCACAGCACGTTCAGTATGAGCAGTTTTCTTTCAAGTGCGGCAGTGACAATCACTTGGGCACCGTTCGCGCAAGAAGACATTCTGCTGGTAGGCTTTCTTGGCGGCGGCCCTACATGAATAAATTTACCGGTGGTGGGAGAACTATAGAAAGCCCCAAAACATGGTTTTGTAGCACCCCATGGCGCATACCGCCTGGTCTTCTTATTACAGTTCGTAATCGTGGTCAGCTGCGACCTCATTGTCGGACATCTCGGCCTGAAGCTCACCGTTAGTCTTCTTGAGCTCATTTGCGCTCTTCTCGAGACGCTGAAGGATGATAGTCCGGAGAGATGCAAGGTTGAATTTGCTGGATTCAATGCGGCCGCTGATCGCTTTTGCAAGTCTCGTAGACAGAGCTCTTCGGCCTGCGAAGAGCTCTGTCTACGACCGGCTGCGTAAGCTACCGTCGCCGCGGCAGCTTACGCAGCAGTAAAGTTCCAACCAAGCGCACGCGTTGTAACGCTTCTGCACGCGCCGGGATTACTTGACGTGGCGTCGCGCCCGAGGGAGCAGGAGGGCTCACACCCAAACTCGGCTCGCGGCACGAGCTGCCGCGAGCCGCCGCGCGTTTCGTCGCTGCGGCGCATTGTTGCTAGCATGCCATGTTCAAGGCTACCTAGCCTTCGCTTAACCGTCCCGTTAAATAATGTGTTGAAGATGGCAATAAGCCAGAATACGTTTTAGCTTGTTTTTTTTTAAATTTAAAAATACATTGCAGGACTCCTAGTGGTTCAGTGAGCTCAAGTGCGACTTAATACCGGTATTGTGAACCCCGCAAAACCTGCAGTAGCATCGGCATATCATCACTCGCGGGCTACGTTTCCTACGCGTGCTACATGCTGTGTCATGTCTCGAACTATTAATGCAGCCGTTACGGCTGAAGACTCAACTGCTCGCATCATCAACTACCAAAACACACGCGGAACGTTGATTACAACGCACGCAGCTTGCGCGGGTTTGTCTGCACGCCGCGCAAAGGGTCGTCCCAGAAGCGACGTTGGTTCGCCGTGGTCACGTCAGGCACGTCGGGCGGGTGACGCGGGCGGCAGCTTCCGGCGCAAGCGCCAAAATGCTAGCAATGCAAGGCCTCCACGCCAACCCGTGCCGACACACGACGCAACCTCTGCGCCTGACGCAACAGGCGCCCACACTCGGGGCGGCGCATGCGGCCGCGCTCCAACGCGTACGTCTGGTTGGGGCTTAACTTTTACCGGGGAGCGTATGCGGGGAGCGCTACGTGCTTCACGTTGTTACCAGGAGCGCCCTATAATCAAATATGTGGCTCGGATGCTTGTTTTGTGTTTGTTCTTTATTGAAGCGAATGCTGTTCTGTATGGTGTATGTGGGATCTTGAACCCTCTGGCTTACAGAGGTACGAGTCACTGTTCCTGCCATGCAATGCCGCCGGCATCAGCCTAGACTTTCGCTAACGGGCGCGGACACGAAAAATGTCGACCACCGAGACGCTTTCAGCTTCGCTGTAAGGAAAGCGCTTCGCCACGTTAGCATAAGTGTATAGATGGAGCATTTATTAGTACGGTTTATTCCTCATACCCTGGAATTTTAGACAATGTCCTTTCAAAAATCTGTTACTTCACCGCAATGCACCAGCCTCATTCAATTGGCAACACTAAACATAGTTATATTTCAAAGGATTGGCGGAGTTTCAACAACTTTTAATTAGCAATGCGAGAGGGTACTACCTTCAAATACCATGCGCATTTGTGATACTGATGCCGCACTTAGGGCTGCGTTATATTAATGTTTTTGTCCTTACCAAAACATTGCTATAAAGCCGCATCAAAATCAGAATTTGAAGCAATTTGAAGGAGGTACCCTTTCGACGTTGCTAATAAAAACTTGTTGAAACTCGGCCAATCTGTTGAAATATAAGTATTTTTAATCTTGCCTATTGTGTTACGTTGGCGCGTTGCGGTCAATTTCAAAAAAATTTCGAAGGGGCAATGTCCAACATTTCTGGACCTGTGAAAAGTCCAGACTGCTCAGCAGGGATCATCGAAGCAGGTTTTTTGCTGCGGGAAAAAAGTCAAGGATCAGGTTCTATGTAGGGGCACTCTTTAGAACTGATGGTAGCGCTAAAAAGGAACGGACACACGAAGAAAAGACGACACGACGACGAAGAAACGTTGTGATTCTTTTAAATACAGAATTTTTTCGAAAAATAAACCAGTTGTCAGTAGCGTTTCTTTGTCGTCGTGTCGTCTTTTCTTCGTGTGTCCGTTCCTTTCTAGCGCTACCATCAGTTTTAAAGAATGCATCACCAACTAGCCCAACACCAAGTTTTATTGATGTAGGGGCACATCGCCCTACACATCACAGCAGCTCGCCAGATCGACAAGAGGTCCAGGCTACCGATCGTCAACTTCGCCGAGCTGCATCACGCGGCACTCTGTCTGGTTGCATCTGTGGTCTTCCCACGTGCTTGCATTTCGCATTTAAGTACCGCGTGTTCCTCCAGTTTCGGCTGTCATATCGAGAGGCCGCGCTCTGACTAGTCCACCCAACTGGGCGTTTGCAAACTGCTCATGTTTGGATGCGTTAGCATTTGGATATATATATATGTATATATATGTATATATATATATATATATATATATATATATATATATATATATATATATATATATATATATATATATATACATATATATATATATATATATATATATGTATATATATATATTAGTCGTATCATAAGAAGCTAACAAATGCTGACACCAAGGACAACATAGGGGAAATTACTTGTGCTTAATAAATCAAATTAAGAAACGATAACTTACTGGAAATTAATGTGGATGAAAAACAACTTGCCGCAGGTGTGAACCGAACCCACAGCCTTCGCATTTCGCGTGCGATGCTCTACCAGGTTGTGAGTTCGGTTCCCACCTGCGGCAAGTTGTGTTTTTCATCCACTTTAATTTCCATTAAGTTATCGTTTCTTAGTTTCATTTATTAAGCACAAGTAATTTCCCCTATGTTGTCCTTGGTGTCAGTGTTTGTTGGCTTCTTATGATATGACTAATTAAAATCGGGCCCTTCGGTGAACCCCCTTTCTTCTCGTTTATATATATATATATATATATATATATATATATATATATATATATATATATATATATATATATATATATATATATATATATATATATATATATCGCTCGTACATCGTCATACGATAACATGACTAATAAAAATCGGGACCCTCAGTTCACTTTATTCTCGTTCATATATCACTATATACCTCCTCCGGCCCAGTTAGTCGCACTTCGCTCGGTACACGCACTTTCACTCATGAAACCGGAAACTCAAGTGTGCGACGCAATGCTAAAGCATTTCTCCCACTTTTACCCCTAAATCGCAGCTGAAGTTTGTGCTTTAAAAAGTAAAGTCCTTAACTTGCTAAAGCCCGAAATGTAAAAGCATAGCGAGAATTGGGCGCTGCACGGAACGCGGCGAGAGAAAATGCGCACGACCTTGTTGAGTTCATCCATGCTAAGGGAAATGGCGGAAAACAATGCAGCGAACAAATTAAATCCCAGTGCTCAACATTCCGACTAAGTTTTATCTTCGTGTTCCCAAGACATGCATGTGCGACCTGAATTGCACACTTCCGGTTAGAGCGCTGTACGGGTAGTTTTTTTCAGACCCGGGCCCGGCCCGAGCTCTAAAGTGCGTGTGGATCCTCGTCCACCCCGACCTGGTGGTTTCAAACTTGATGCCTAATCAGCCCAGTCCCGAAAGATTTGGGCCGAGTCTGAACCGCCCCAGCACTGTTGACCCCGTTAGCCTTTAAGAGTAAGCGAAGCATGGTCCAATTCTGGGTAATTGTGAAAATACGATCCGCGGCACAAGACATTTTCTGGAGATAGTTTTGACTGTGTCCAAGTGGCTGAGTCCTCCCTGTAGGTTCTGTGGGGAACTAGCAACACTGAATCACATATGGGACTGCGAGGAAGGCAAGCTTGTTCCTAACCTGATATTCTCTCCCTTACCATAGGAGGTGGTGCTGCGCAGTTCTACCATGGACATCGAACTCCAGGCCATAAAACGAGCTGAATAGGTCGCCATTAAACATGATTGATGGCCCTCTGGCCCGCCTGAACAAACCACGCCCAAATCACCCCACCTAATGCTGAAAAATAAACCTTTTCCTACCCGTAGCAGGTAGTTCTCAAGAGTCACCAATATAATACCTGGCCTATAACGGGCTTGACGGAGAACCGGGCCGATTGTAGGGAAGACCGAGTGTGGGACTCGACCTGAGTCCGAAGCTCTTTGGTCCGAGCCCCGCCCGGACCAGCAATAGAGATAGCTTACCCGACCCCAGCCAGGACCACGGGCCGGGCTGGGCCTGGGCTTTCGGGCTGCCCCAGACTCGTGCAGTGCTCTATTTCCGTTTAACACGATTGAAACAAAAAGCGAACGTGATTGGAGCAACCACAGCACTCTATAGTTTCGGGCAGGGAACTCTGTCACCTTCGAAGAGCAGCGCTAACACCAAAACTTCGATTTTTCACATGAAGCAGAGTATCGAATGGAGCCGGAGCTGAACGGGAAACCGGGCTGATTTATTTCTAGCCGAACCGCGGAACCGAAATAGAACTTATTGGAGGAACTTTTACAAACCGGTTCTACAAGCGCCCCGGAAGGCCCTGTGGAGGCTTTGCTTAAACAAGTCGAAGAAACATTGGACGAAGGCGCAAAGCGTATCCTAGTCGGCAAGCGATTCCGGCGCTACAGGCAAAACTCAAATACCTTCAATAATGTCAATTCGGCTCCGTGCCTCACTTGGTTGTTACTTCTGGAGCAACTTCCGATTCCTTTCATGCGGCGAAGAAGCGAGCGCTTGCGCGGGCCCATTGGTAAATTGCACGATGCTTTGTTTGTCTTGGGTCTTGAATCATAAGTATAGCGGTCTAAACGAATTAGCCTCAATTAGGCAACGCAACCATGGAAAGTCGGATGCCTGGCTGGGGGGATGCTTGTACCCGTCTTATAAACCGGTGGGCGTCCAGCAGTGAGTATCGAACCATGCACGTCCGGCAGCTGGTCCGGGCACAGTCATGTTCACTCTTCAATAATCGCTGGGTGATGGAGGTGGCTGTCACGTTTTGCATGGAGTTCTGTATCACTACACTACGTCGATCCCCGAGCCTCGGAAGATGGCGGAAGCGGTTGGTGTGGCCAGATGACTGTGCATTTGGATTATTCTCCTTACTGCTTATATGTTTTCAAAGAAAACAGTAAGAAAAAGGGCAAAAGAAAAATGAAGCTTCCTTTCGCCCACTCTTGAATTTGTGGGCAATTTTAAAACGAGCAGATTTCAGGATTCCTTCTAAGAGCGCAAGCGTCAATTCTGCAACAGGAAGTAATATTTAGCCGTTTAGTTCGTCAGTATTGTGGCACACTTAGGACCGCCACCACTATTAGTAACCCATTAAATCTATAGCAGTGAGTTTGAAAAATTCTACTCTGCCCATTTGAAGTAGTTTGTAGACATCCAAGTGAGAGCGACAAACCAACACATCTCTGTGTCATGAATATTCACTCTCAAAGGTTTGTGCCCTTTGGGTTGTATCTTAACCCACAGCGTTTATCGTTATCTGCCTTGCTTGAGTTTCCTTTCTTAAAAACTTAGCGCTCGGTATATTCCTGTCGAGAATGCTGCGTTAACCTATTAACGCGCAAGCCGTTCGTGACTTGGAAGTACCGTGCTCAAAGCGTTCACGAAAGGAAATGTGGGCAAGACAGACAACGCATAATGTTACTGCTATTGTTTTTGATACGACCCAAAAGGCATAAACTTTTTTAAAGAGTGTAACATATTATTGGTGTCAGACGAAGGAACGGCGCCTGAGCTATGGAGCTACGGATGCGCAGGAGGGGCCATCCAGTTCGCACACCCATCTACACCGTCATGAGGGAAACATTTCATGAGCAATCTTTGCACATCAGAACTAAAATGCCAGAGGCAAAATATTATTGCTCGTTGATGCGTCGGAGTGAGGAGCGCCTACCTTTCTCTGCGCTGTGACAAATGACATTTACATCTGCGTTGCTCTAGCAGTATTATTTGCTCAGTGCGAGCTTAGGAGAAAAGGCTTAGCTCGGGCCCAACACCAACGCCACCTATTCAAGTACATGTAAAATGCAGAAATGCATTTCTGAGATAACCAATGCACCGAATTTAATGAAGTTTGTTGTATTTGAGAGAGAAGGATAAATTATAGTGACTGGTAGAAGCGAAATTTTGATTTAATGCTTCAGCTCTTTAAAGGGAATTTGAAAAAAGTGGCAAGTTCGTAAAAAATAGAAGCACGAAGTTTACAATTTCGTAGCTCTTCACCTAGAACAGATATGGAAATTCTGTAAACTGAATCCATTAGGGCATTGGAAGCGGACAAGTTTGGTATGTCAGTTGATGTTCTACATAAATTGGTTACATTGTCTACAAGGGTTTTGCAATAGTCCTACTCACAATATAGTGATACATTCTAGAGGTACGCGTAATAAATCAGTTTTGTCCGCTTTAGCTGTACTATTAGATGCAATTCATAGAAATAGTATTTAATTTTGCTTTTCTGAGTTAGTGTCGTAACGTTTCTAGAAACGTTTTCTGAAAACTTGAGATTTTGTAACAATTTTTTTTAGAAAAATATGACGGACTAAATAAGATATTTGCTACGACAGCCATTACATACTAGCTTTTTCTTTAAATTGAACGAACGTCATAAAATTTGGTGCGGTGGTTGTCGAGAAAATAAAGATTTCTCCTTTTCCATGTATTTAGGTAGAAGCCCCCGAGCTAAAAGTTCCTCCTAAAGAGACTGACAACCTATTTTCGTGGTACTTATTTTTTATGCAATGAAAAGCTTACCGGCTAGTATGTATAATCATGAACTGCTAATGCGGAAAACACCATTTAACCTTTTTAATCAGAATTGTTCGATCTGCGATGAGCATGTAGTCATTCATTAAAGCATGCTCAAAACTGTGATAGGTGAACGCGATATCGATTTTGCGCCAGCATGAGTAGGAGGAGTAGTACTCACATACGGGGAAGAAAGCTGGAGGCTTACGAAAAGGGTTCTACTTAAGTTGAGGACGACGAAACGAGCTATGGAAAGAAGAATGATGGGTGTAACGTTAAGGGATAAGAAAAGAGCAGATTGGGTGAGGGAACAAACTCGAGTTAATGACATCTTAGTTGAAATCAAGAAAAAGAAAAGGGCATGGGCAGGACATGTAATGAGGAGGTAATACAACCGACGGTCAATGGTTACGGACTGGATTCCAAGGGACGGGAAGCGTAGCAGGGGACGGCAGATGGTTAGGTGGGCGGTTGAGATTAAGAAGTTTGCAGGGATGACATGGCCACAATTAGTACATGACCGGGGTAGTTGGAGAAGTATGGGAGAGGCCTTTGCCCTGGAGTGGGCGTAACCAGGCTGATGATGATGATGAGTAGGAGGCAAAAGACAAATGCAGCCGTAACTTCGAGAAAGTATTATTTTCTTTATCAAGCCGATGGTCCTGCATTCAGCTTTACCGAAGTGTTAAAGTATTTAAGTGATTATAGCTACGTGTTTCCGTGATGTCCTGCCCAACTGCTCTGGTATGTAACCAGTCACGAGGAAACCAACCCAACCGAAAACAAAACGACGCTTTTACACTTGATATGCTGTTCAACGTGTTGCCGTAGCCATGCGTGCGCTTTTGATTACCAAAGAATAGAAGAAAGCGCATGTCTCTAATAATACAGCAACTGAAATTTGTAGCAATAATTATGTAGTACTTATTAGCAGCCTGTTTACGTAACGACATCTCATAGTAGACTACATCCGAAGTACCAGAATTTGCAAGCGCTTCGCATTAACTCTCGAAACCATTCGAATTTATTCGCAGGCAAAGACTCCCAAGGAATTCCTTAGTGGAACGGTACAGTTCTTCACGAAGAGGCATGCTATTATAAGCATCGTGGTGGTCGCCACGGTCTTCTTGGCGGTGACGGCCTTTCTTCTCACCCGCGCGTCGAACAGACCGAGGCACAAGGAAAAACTGTGCGTCACAGACGACTGTCTCCTCCACGCAAGCCTCCTCATGCGCGCTGCTGAGCCAAACATTGACGCCTGCGACGATTTCCGGGCCCACGTCTGCTCCAACTGGTCGCCGCAGACACAGCGCAAACACTTGAAGGAATTCGACGGGTCAACGATGGAAGACATGGTCTACTCCTGGTTTGCAGGCTTAAGTGCAACTTTAGAGCAAGGCTCTCAGGTTTTCCCTGTTGGCAAAAAGCCACTGGCCATGCTAGAGTCTTGCTTGAGCAACTCCTCAATGTACGGGTCCAGAATACAGCAGTTACAGACGTTTATGACGCAATACCTGGAACTTTACTGGCCTAAGCCACCTCACGAAAATGTCGACGCCCTTCGCGTACTGATTACGCTCGCCTACTTCTTCCAGGCCCCACTTTGGTTTGTAGTGCGACCGACCATGGCACGCCGACGAACAGAGGAAGGCCGGTGGACAATCGTGCTCAAACCAGCGCCTCTGATCAACCGCTACTTTCGTCAGCACAATGTTGTGAAAGGCAGTGGGCCGACCGCCTATATGAAATACTGGATGGAGTTCTACCATGCTTTCTCCAACGACAGCACAGCAGCAAGCGAGGAGCGTGCAATCCAAGCAGAGCAGCTCGAAGGAAAAATTCTCAAAGTGCTCAGTGACGCCGTCAAGGCGTTACCAAAACACCCCGCGGTACTTCCCATCGGCCAACTGGAGACATACACGCCGACTGTGAGTTCGTCACGATGGTTGGCGCACCTCCAGAGCACCGTCTACGACATGCAGAGCACCGTCGACGTCTCGCTAAGTTCGCGAGACGCTGCACTCATCACCGACAGAGCTTTCTTCGTTACTGTCGGCGAGTTGTTCAAGAACTACACCAACAAGCAGATCTTGGAGTTCCTAGAGTGGCAGTTTGTCCAGCATTACACGCCAGTGGTGGACAGCAGATTCCTGATATCTATGTATGGCGACAATAGCACAGCCATAAACCTTCGAACAGCCTTCTGCAGCTACCACGTCGAGGTGCCGTACAAGGCGCTCATTCCGTCTCTGCACTTTGCTTCCCAGATAACAAACAGCGTTCAGCAAATGATCGACCACGGCTACAAGCGCCTCGTGTCGACGGCAGTTAGGCTTGTCAATGAGTCCGCGTGGCTCGACTCTGAAAGCAGAGTGGTGGCTGCCGAAAAGCTCGCATCTGCCAATTTGCGACTCTGGCCTCCCGCCGCCTTCCTGGATAAGGAAAATTTGGCAAAGATATTTCGTGCTTTTCCTGATGCTCTTCCATCTTTTGGGGAATACTGGCTCGCGTCCACTCTAAACTTGATTAATCTAAATAGGACGCCAGAATACGAAGAAATGCTCGACATGCCGCTAAACTATGCGCTTCCCTACTTTGACTATGACTACGTGGAGAACTCCGTGGGTGTCGCTGTCGGAGCAGTCAACATTCCTCTGTACTACAGGAGAGGCACCAAGGCCATGTTCTACGGAGGATTCGGGTTCTCGGTGGCATTCCAACTTGCGAAGGCCCTCGATGAGGAGGGCATTCGGTGGCATCCAAAGGGGCTACCTGTCAAGTCAATTCTGAGCGCCTCCTCGCAGGAAGCCTTCGACGACAGGTACAGTTGCGTCGCCCGAACCACAGCAGAAAACGAAACGCTGTTTCCGGAGATACCCGCGCTGGAGATTGCTTACACTGCGTTCCTCGATGAGGTCGGTGATCCTGAAAGCACGACGCACATCAGCAAGAACTTGAGCGAGTTGAAAGTGTTCTTTATGACCATCTGCCACATGACTTGCACGCGAAGCGGCATCACCGAACCTTTCTCGGCAGACTGCAACAAACTCGTGCGACACTCGTCGGCTTTTGCCAAAGCGTTCCGTTGTCCAGTGGGATCCAAAATGAACCCGAAGAATAGATGTACCTTTTTTTACTGAGCAGCGCCACGTTTTGTGGGGTCAGCGTTTTATTTTGGCTCCAAACTATGATATTTTTGAACCTAGTAATGTTTTATGAAACATTAATAATTATATTATTTTACATCATCTTACAAGATCTACTTTTAGCTTAATGATGGAAATTTATAACACGCACATTTCTGTCTTTGTTAGACCTCTTGGGTCATGTAACATAGATAACACTTTCACCTTTTTTAGATAATTGTGGGGGATCCTCCCTTGTATCTAAAGTGGAACTTTGCAGTAGCTCTTGTTTCACAACGCAGATTCACCGTTCTTGAACAATATATAACCAATATAACGTTTCTACAGCCTCACTCAAATAAGATCGCTTGCATCGTAGCTAGTACCATAGCAGTGCTGAGGTTGTGCCTAAGAGACATAAAGCCAAGATCAGGCTCTCTAAACGGGGCAATCAGTGTGCCTCAACCACGACGGCTACGAGGGGAAATCAGAAAGTCTTTGCCCCTATTTTTTATTAGCCAAAATAAGGTACATACAGGTAATCACAAATATAACGTACCATTAAACGTGACTTACACTATTTTTGCACATAGTCCCCGCACTGGTTGAGAGATTTGCCCCATCGCAGCACTAAAGTTGAGAGCCCCAATCGGAAATCTTTTCGTTAGTCAGCGAAGTACGCGGCCTCCCCGAACACTCATATTCATGCAAGTCTTCACGGCCTTTTGTGAACTCGCGACACCACCACCACCTCGCACTTCTCAATGCAAGACACCGTTCCCCAACATGCGCAGCATTTCCCTATGGATTTTGATGAGCGTTCGCCCCTTGCTCCATAGAAAACTTCGTTGCTCGTACACCGTGGAAGCGTGAAGCACAACCGCCATCTTCAACAACTGACAGCAGCTCCGTGCCGCAGAGCTACCGGCATGTAACGCCGGACCGGTCCAAGAAAGGTCCGTCGCTGGGAGTGTACTTCGCATTTACAGCCGTAGTTTGGCTTCGAAAATAGGGGCAACGATTTTCTGATTCGTCTTCGCATTTTGGTGTCGTTGACTGAGAAACGTTCGAGAAACAGTGTTATCTGTATGTGTCCGTGCGTGTGTGTGTGTGTTTCTAGTTTTGATATTTGATACATGTTTTAAGCCATACTAGGAATAATTGCAGTAAATATTCAGCTGCTACGTTATAGAAACACTTCCGGCAATGAGTCCCTGTAAAGATATGATGTACCAAAAGCGATAAATCCGAATCACTGTTTGGCTAGTACCCGCGTCATCAGTTTGAATAGCTTGTCAATTTGATTTGGCAGTGTTTGCGGTGAATTGTCAGCTTCTGGCGCTCATTGAAAGAGATGCTATCGAAGCCTGTCATTCCACTTACTAGGTTCCCTCCACTCCCGCCTTGCTTATCCTTGCCTACAAATCTAGTGTTACAAGCGCCAGCAGTTGAATTAAAATTCGCGTACTCGTACCACGATGACCCAGCTGCACCATGAGCACCAGGTTTTTTTCTGAATTCAGGCTTTTGTAAAAAAGCCAGCGGCCCACATTGCTCGGACTTTTGCTCAAAGTTATGGCCGACTGATTAATGAAAATCGGCTGCATCCAGGGGTTTGAAATATTAGACACCTTAAATATGAATCGAAAACTACTTGTTATTCTATTCTTGTACGATTCAAGAATTCAATATTCGTAGTTGTCGAATATTTGTTCAGCTACCAGATAGGTGGACATCAACAGGCAGAAATATTGGTACAAGGCACTACTCTTGGGAATGATTCGGGTGCAGAAAATTCATGGGCCGTAATTCTATAGCGATGCCTTCCACTGGATTTTACGTGGTTCTTATCATCCACTGTTTCCGACCAGCTGACCCCATTGATAAAGCGGACACAGCGTCAATCAGACCACTGCAAGAGCGTGAAAAGCGCGAAAATAGAAATAGCATCACAATAGGCATCGATATAACATCGCGGGCAACGTTGCTGCGAAGAACACCACACATATTATATCGATACACATATTACACACATATTACATCGTATACACCACACATATTACACCGGATACACCCCACAGCCACATATTACATCGGATACACCACACATATTGCATCGGATACACCCCACAGCCTACAGGGACGAATGCCCATGGTGTGGGGCCACACCAACCCTATACCATATTACGTGGGAGTGCACACTACACAACATAGAACCCCCAGACACGGACACCACGAGGGAACAATGGGAGGCACTGCTGTCCAGCTCGGCCCTCGACGACCAGCTCCAGCTGATACAGAGAGCTGAGAAGATGGCAGGAGCCAGCGGATCCCTGCACTAAGGGCCCCGACCATTAGCGGTTTTTCTCATTATTCTTTGAATAAAGTTTATCTATCTATCTATCTATCTATCTATCTATCTATCTATCTATCTATCTATCTATCTATCTATCTATCTATCTATCTATCTATCTATCTATCTATCTATCTATCTATCTATCTATCTATCTATCTATCTATCTATCTATCTATCTATCTATCTATCTATCTATCTATCTATCTATCTATCTATCTGTCTGTCTGTCTGTCTGTCTGTCTGTCTGTCTGTCTGTCTGTCTGTCTGTCTGTCTGTCTGTCTGTCTGTCTGTCTATCTATCTATCTATCTATCTATCTATCTATCTATCTATCTATCTATCTATCTATCTATCTATCTATCTATCTATCTATCTATCTATCTATCTATCTATCTATCTGTCTGTCTGTCTGTCTGTCTGTCTGTCTGTCTGTCTGTCTGTCTGTCTGCCTGTCTGTCTGTCTGTCTGTCTGTCTGTCTGTCTGTCTGTCTGTCTGTCTGTCTGTCTATCTATCTATCTATCTATCTATCTATCTATCTATCTATCTATCTATCTATCTATCTATCTATCTATCTATCTATCTATCTATCTATCTATCTATCTATCTATCTATCTATCTATCTATCTATCTATCTATCTATCTATCTATCTATCTATCTGCGAAGACGAACCAGTTCCTTAGCAATTGCATGGCGATCTCATTTTGACGACCATTTTCAATCGTAAATTAAGCATTTTTCGCAGTTGGCAGCCAATGATTTTCGGGCTTCGATTCAAGTAAGACATTCCATTAGATGTTCGACTGCGCAACATTTTGACGATAGGCACAGAAGAGAAACGCACACAACAGAGTGCTCAACTAATTTATTATTTAGACATACTAATTTTTGATCAATATGGCCATGGTATGAAATTCCTTGAAAGTGGAGTTCTGTACTGTGTATTGTCTGGTTCTGGAGACGGTGAAGAACGACTCAGTGTCAAAGCTGCATTCAAGCTGCGAACTTGTGCCCAGCAAAACAACACTCGAGCACAACAAAGCGGCTGGGAAAGTCGGTGGTTGTCGAATATAATACTTACGAATCAGCCGCGTCGGCTGCTTATACATGGCTCAACGAACTTTCCAGCGTAAGTGATAGTATGAAGACCAGTATTCTCGTCCGCACAGAATTTGTTTACACGAATCTCGGCGAAAACAGACAACAGATAGAAGAATCGATAACATGCGAGAAACTTCCGATACAGGAAGGCGCGCCTAGAGCTGAGATATAACATTTACCATTTGTTAGTTGAGGGCCGCGTTCGCTGCAGTTACTCGATGGTATGCATTCCTAATTCGTTAGCTACTATAGGTCTGAGAAAGGATTCTTTGGTGCCTGTGGCAGCTAGATGCGCCAGTTAGCAGCTGGATGAGGCCGCGCGCGTACGTGGCTCGCGACCTTGCGGTGAGCCCGGAGATTCTATATATCACTTCCCTTATCGTTCAGCTGCTGTTCAAGCTTGTTGAAAATGGCTAGTGCAGGTAGCCGACTTCATTGTTGCCTACTTACATGCGGTTCAGAATTACAATGTTCGAACCATTTGTACAGCTTTTTCCCCTTTTCTCCCCTTTTGTTTTTTTCCTTCTCTCGCGCACGCAGCAATATAATGCATAAACAAGAAAGTGCAGCATATCCTAAACTAGCGTTACCTATTTAAAAAAACGCGTTTAATGCGGATAATCTAAGTGTGTCTTTGACATTTAGGTTTCTCTACGCTTTTCTTCTGCTCCTTAAGGTACCATCGCCGCCTTCTGAGTTATGCGACTGGGCTATCTAGGATGCTCAGTTTCTATAGTCAGAAGTTCAAATCCTGATTTTTAAAATATTTTTTAACTTCAGCCACCGGTCGAAATAAGCATTTCCCTAGCACGGGGACGCTTTAACTTTTGCTGGTTGCCTTTCATAACTTTTTCTTGGTGTGTCATGGCCAGTAATGCACATGTCACTCAGCACCTAGCTGCCTGAATTGTCAGTTATGCGGCTCTTCGGAGCGCGGATTAGTGGGGTTTGAGCATCTATGGTAGAGTGTATAAGTGCTTCTGTTGGTGATTCTTTGATAGAACGCCTGTGCTTCTGTCTCCGCTTTTTCGCTTTCTTTCCTTGCATTTCTGGGAGCTGCCGCTCCCTCCTTGCGGCAATGGATGGAGAGATCTCCGAGGACTTTCCTGATGTGCAGTCGTCAGGTCGAATAGAGTCCAGGAAACGTGGAAGTGCGTCAAGCGATACAGACAGCGAGGCCACTGAGTTATGTTCGAACAGCTACGACTCGTAAGATGATTACTTCCAGGTAGTGATGTGTAGTTCAGCGAAAAGAAGACTACTGCGGGTATCTTCGTCGCCAAGTGCTTCTACCCTGAAGAGTGCACCGCTGCGCTGGCCGCACACCATGCTCTTTAAGCCGGCTAATTTGCGGCTCCTTAACAGGCAAGTCCATTCTCCGTTATTCGAGAGAATCGCACCAAATAAGATTAAAGACATGCGAATAAACTCGCGGAACAATGTCTTGGCAGTTGGTGCCTTACATCGCAGCGCCCTACAAGACCTACGTAACACAACTGAGATCGGCGACGTAAAGGTGCGATAAATGGTCCCTACAGGCGACGATGGTACCGCGGGCGTCATTTATGACGTCGACGTTGCTATCCGGAATGACGACTTGCCAATAATGATCAAGCCAACGACAGAAGGCACTTTCATTACGAGGATTTTCAGACTGGGAAACACACGATGTGTGAAGATTTTGTTTGAAGGCGACAACATTCCTTCACACGTCAGAGTACGCCATGTCCGCCATCCAGTACGACCATTTATACCGAGGCCCCTCCAGTGTTTCAAGTGTTGCAAGATTGGCCACGTAAAAGGTGTCTGCGTGAACAACGTCGTGTGCCCGCGGTGCTCTGAGTCCCATTCAGAAGACGCCTGCAGCACAGATGTTCTAAAGTGCCCTAACTGCAATGGTCCTCACAAGGCCTCATCAAAGGATTGCCCGCGAGTGCGGAAGGAATTCGCAATCCTAAAGCGAATGGTGCGAGACAATTCAATGCATCAAGAGGCTGCAGCTGCTGTTCGGCGACGTCGGCATCGACACCGAAAACGTTCACGACATTCCGCAACTGCAGATAGGAACACGCCATCTTCCATCAGAAGGACTGCCGAGTCAACGCACAGTGCCACGAAGACAGATACAATGAAAGCAAACAAAGCGGAGAGGCTCGCCCATGCGGTAGAATGGCCTCAGCTACCGAGGGCACAACTCCCTGCTATGTTGCCGCAAAAGCCACCAACTTCGACTGCTTCGGTAACTGTTGAAGTGACGCTGGCTGATGATCTCCAGGTCATCAACATTCTGCGGTCGCTCATGAATGCCATTCGCGTTATACTTACCAACATGAAGTCATCGTCTGCACAAAGCGCGCTACAGGTGCTGGACACTTTGAGCCCAGGACTTGCAGCTCTTGGTTGAAATCATGGCTCTCCAGAAGCCGTCGTTTAGTGACGAAGTCCGGAACGCATCAATATTTCAGTCGAACGCCAGAGGACTTAAGTGACGCATGTCGGGCTTTCGACTGTTTGTGTTCACGAATAAGTTCCCAATTACGAATGTCCATCATCCAGTGCCACCTGACCAAGAAAACCAGTATGCATGTCTCACAGTGAAGAAAGGCAAGCTCACTTTCAAAGTAGTCGGAACCTACACATCGCCCTCAAGTCGGCTAAGCTGCGAGCGGTTACGGCGAATAACGACACCGACTCCGCAGCCTTTGGTGATGACTGGAGAATTTAATGCCTACTACCACCTCTGGGGAAGATCTAAGATAAACTCGAGAGGCAGAAGATTAGTGTCATTTGCCTCCGAACAAGAACTGTGCTAGGTAAATGGTGGAAGCCCCACCTTTCTGCGTGAAACTGCCTACTGTAGCTGCCGGGACCTCACCTTTGTTTCACGCTTCTTTACGGGAGATATCAGGTGGTTTTCGGATATTGAAACATGGGGAAGTGACCACCTACCCACTTACCTTAGGATTGAAGAGCTGACGCACTCCAAGTTAGCCGGCATCGACTGGCCGATGTTCAAATCAATTGTCGAAGACAGCTGTAGTGATGACTTGTCCTCTAGCCTAGAGGACATCATAAAGGGTGCCCTAGAAGATGCCACACATTCGCTTCCAAGAATATATACGCGCACCGAATACGACATTGAGCTGGAGAAGCTTCGTGCACTTCATCACCGTGCAGAGCGAAGATGCAGGCGCACGAAGTCTGTAGATGACTTGAGGTCGGCCAGAAGAACTGAAAAGAAAATTCAGTATCCCATGGACCAACTTGCATCGCAAAGATGGAAGTCATTTTGCGAGTCTTTGGATCCACGAAAACCACTGTCGCACATATGAAGAACTGTTCGCGGTCTCCGTGGAACCCCTCAGCAGTGCCACCATTTTAAGAATTTGGCCCTTCAGCAACAATGCAGCGAGATTGACGTCGCCGAAGCTTTCTGCAGGAGGATTGCTGGCGAAACTAGTTCCACCGGAACATTGACGCTTCACCACCCACCGATTTCATGCGACTCCTGCATGGGCAGTCCTTTCTCCATGAACGAACTCAAAGCTGCACTGGCCTTGTGCAAGCGTTCATCTTCACCAGGACACGACGGTATAACCTACCGCGCCCTATGTAATCTTGACGAAGAGGCTCGGAAAGTGCTCCTGCTCTTGTTCAACAACTCCTAGCAGACAGGTATGGTTCCCCTGGAATGGAAGACCAGTCGCCTAATTCCACTGCTCAAGCCTGGCAAGTCACCTGTAGACATTGCATCATTACCGACCAATTGCGCTTGCCAGTTGCATCGGAAAACTAACGGAGAGGATGGTTCTAGCACGGCTGGAATGGTACCTCGAACTTTACCAGGTATATCCAGATGCAGTGGCCGGTTTTAGGCGAGGCCGTTCTTCCATTGACAACGTTATCGGCTTGGTGACTTACGTCGAGCACCAGAAGTCCTTCAAAAGACTGTCTACTGCCCTGTTACTAGATGTTGAAGGAGCGTACGATAACGTAACGCACGAAGCGATTTTCAACGCGTTAGAGGCAGTAGGACTTGGTGGCAAGGTCTATTTCTGGATAAGTACCTATCTACATAAGAGATCCTTTTCCGTACTTACCGAGGATGGCCCGACCTCTCAGCATTACCGTAACCGTGAGGTGCTTCAAGGCAGAGTACTGAGCCCAACGCTCTTCAGTCTAACACTCATTGGGCTAGCCGACATCCTGCCAGGCACCGTTAGGCTCTCCATCTATGCCGACGACATTTGCATTTGGACGTCAGCTGTGACGTGACAGCAGCTTCGCGCGCGGCTATAGCTACTTTAACATCATCCTACCTTCGAGTACAAGGGCTTCATATATATGAAAATGTGCAGCGGTGGCGTTTACCAGGAAAACAATTTCTCCATACGTGATATTCGTCGACGGACAATTGATCTCGTACAGCATGAGTGACAGATTCCTGGGGGTGGTCATTGACAGAAATCTCTCCTGTACCCCTCATTTGAGTTATGTGAGAAAACGCCTGACAGGAATTGGCCATATGTTTAAGTTCCTAGCAGGAAAGACCTAGGGAGTGCCAATACAATCTATGGTGCAACTGTACAGGATCCTCTTTATTGGATTCCTGCGGTACAGCCTACCGGTCATGTCCAACACCTGCAAACTAACCTGAATATAATCCAAAGCATCCAATGCCAAGCCCTCAGGATATGCCTTGGCCTACCGCGGAGTGCGTCAACGACGGAAGTTATTGCAGTCGCTCAAGATTCCACTCTTAGAACGCACATTAGCATTGCAACAATGCGTGTGCACACAAGACACTTCGCCCGGATCCTTACCAACCACCTCGCAAGTCTCCCAGTAGATAGGCCCACACGACATTTAGTGCGGCTGTCTTCGCGCATCGTGCTTCTCTCAGGTCAGGCTACACACCTACGGCAAGACCTTCCATTCATCCATGGTGTGTGCGCCATACTCAAGTAAATCTTAGAATCCCAGGACTTCAGAAAAAGTCGGACTTGCCATCATCAGAACTAAAGCAACTAACATTACTTCTTTTGTACGAGAAATACAGTGACTGCACACATATCTGTACTGATGGATCAACTACCTCAACCAGTTCCGGTGGCGTGTAGTTATACCAACAATGAGAAATACCCAGCGGTTCAAGACTTCCCATGTCACTACGTCTACAGCTGCAGAGCTCGCAGCTCTCTGCGACGCGCTTCATGTGGTAAGTGCTGAAAGGGCTAGGAAGTGGGCAGTCTTCTGCGATTCAAGGCCGGCCTTGCAATGTGTGCAGTCGTTTCTCACGTGCGAAATAGTGGAACTTGTCCATCATTTAGGAGAAAAAGGCCATGATTTAATATTTTCAGTGGATGCCAGGTTATTGCGGTATCATAGGAAATAATGAGGCAGAGAAGGCTGCTCGGATTTCAAGCCAAGAAGACCGCTTCGTCCCCATTCCTCTCTCAAGGACCGACACCGCGAGACAACTTCACAGTAGAGCTCGCAAGATCTCCTTCGCAGAGTGGAATACCGCACATGCAAGGCGCACAAGACTGTACAGACTAAACCCGTCACTTCAACTCAGACCTCCGGCCAGTCTGCACCGAAGCGAAGCATCTCCTCTGTGTTGGTTGGGGCTTGGAGTTGCCTTCACGAATGCCTACTCAATACTAATTAGAATGACTGATAGTCCGACGTGTGATGTTTGCGGATGCGAGGAGAACATTGTCCACTTATTGTGCCATTGTCCTCAATTTCAAACACAAAGGCAATCTTTGTCCAACGCATTCAAGAAATTTGATGATTGTCCTCTGAGTGAACAGACATTACTAGAGCACCATCCCCACCGACCATCGGCTCAGAAGGCACTGAAGGCACCTTCGTGCTTTCCCAGAAAATCTGGTTTGCGAGAGATAGTGAATTGACCCACACGTATCTACACCTTCTCTCTCCCTTCTCTCTCTTCCCCTTTTCCCTTCCCCTCAGCGTAGGGTAGGCAACGAGACCCTCGGCTAGCTAACATCCCTACCTTCCTATATTCCTCTCTCTCCCTCTTTCTCTCTCTGTAGAAGGACGTAGGAAGAAACAGATACAGACACAGCGCTGTGTCTGTGTATCCGCAGCATATGGTTTTCCGTTGTGTGGTTCCTACTGTATCTTTTCTATGCCCGTGGGCTGGGGTAATTTGGTTTTCATCTTTCTTTTAACCCCAACATAATATATGTGTAAAGAGGAAAGGAACCGCGACTTCAGACGGGACGTGGCGAAGGGGTCGACAGGACGACCGGTCACGTCCCGTCTGAAGTCACGTTTCTATTCCTCTTCAAACGTGTCGGACTAATTGGCCCTAGGTTTTCCCCTCCTGAACATAATATATTTATTTTCTACATAATGTATGGGGTGATAATTTTTCAATTTTACGTAATTGTTAAAAGTGGCCTGTGGCAGATAGAATAATTCTTTTCGTTCATCTTGATTACTTAAAGAGATAAGCATTTCTAGCACGAGAAATCGAAACACACCAACTAATCAAGAAGCATGCACTAATTAACTTGATATTTAATTTACTGCACATATTGCAATTTAGAAATCCTAACCGTTGAGCCAGCAAGACTAGTATCCACTTGATATGAACTGTCAGGACGACACCAGTTTTGAGATGTGTTTCCCAAATTTTGGGACGGAAATCATTGGCGTTCCAGTTATGTTTGTGCTTCAATGCATAAGAATGTGCTTTGTTGAAGGAGTAAGCAGAACACTGAACTATTGCAGCGAGTTCAATTATACATGTCTCGGAACTAATGTATTTCTGGAAATTATATCTAAGTGGATAAGCCTTGTACGCACACCAACTGCAATTTGTAAATTGCAATGTGTGCTAGAAAGTAATTAATTGCAAAGGTAATTAGACAAACTTACAAATAAGTTGAATATGTATTTTTTTTTTGTAGTAGATGTCCGCCTCTCTGACAAATCACGTTAAAGCGCTAGAATTATGTTATCTGCAACAATGTACTCTTAAAAAATCTATAAAATTTATTACTTATCACTTCGTGTACAAACGCCAATCGAAATACCGTAAAAATATAACGATGTCATCGACCCAAGCTCCACAATGCCCCCAATAATATACAGCTGTATGTACTTATTGGGTCTTCCAGGCTTGACATCACAAAGTCCCTCTGTTTTGTGTCCCATCAAAAACTGTATGGACAACTGTCTATCTGTGCCCAATTATAGATGGAATAATAGTAGAGATCTCACGGAGCTAGTGAAATATGCTCAATAAAGCTTCCTATCAGTAATGTTCACCGAATGCAGTCGTCTTTTTTCATTGATTTCAGGGTGACTGAATGCGTGTCGCGCAAGTAGTGCTCTCATTTCACGCTCATGAAACCGACTTGTTGCTCGCTCTACCAATACGCGCGTAGGCGACGTCGGCGTAGGCGAAGTGCGCGACGTCGGTATACCTTAAGCTGGCATACGTACAACATTTAGGTTCTTATGAACTTTGGTAATCACGGCTTCTATTCCTCTTCGCGCACACCACAATCTGCATTGCTATGGTTTGTATTTCCTGCCAATGTGCTATGAGATGCACACGAAGCGCGAACCTAAATATTGCGATCGTGAGGCTCAAACAATTTTTTTTCCTCTCTGAAAACGCAAATTACTTCAAGTGAAAGTTCCGTGCTGAAAGTGGTTATGCTTATCAGTTATATGCGCTTTTCTCTGTATTGTTCTACTAACCACTTTAGAGTATTACCGACGTCATAACATAGGAAACCATATAAATTTTGGTAAAGTCAGGCTATTATTTGCGATCATGTGCGTCGCATAACGGAGAAAGCAAGATTTGTACGTTTTGGGGACAGTTTTATGAAAGGAATTCAACGTTTTGTTTCTTAACCGTCTTCTGTGGAAAATTTTTCCAAATACGCGTACGTGAAGATTTCCACATTTTTACAATGCTCACGTAGCCTGCTTGACTTACTCAAGTATCCTATATATCTTTTTAATTCCAGCGTTTTGTTTTGTCAATCTCCTTAACCTTTTTTTGTGCTTCCTCAAAACTTCTCTATGTACGTACCTTCTACCTCTAGCTATGCCTGTAACGGATCCGATCGTTTCACTCTCTTACCTCCTTTGTTTTTCACAAATAAACAGAACGTCTCTTACTTATCTCGACTGCTGACCTGTTGGTGCTTCCGTCCACTTTAAATCCAAGTGCCTCTGGATGGTGTAACCTTCCCTACCGGTCTCACTATGTGAACCCCTTAGCACGCCATTAGGATGCGCTGAGTGGGCCGCAATTTTGCTGCAGCGTACGGATGCATCATCTGATTGCGTATATTTGCTCTGGTTTGTTTTTCTCCTTAGGCAACAAATCGTGCCTCATATCGCAAGGCACTTCCCTTCGTGCTATGATTTCTTTCTTCTATTCTTTTCAATCTCCATGGCCCATTCTTTTCACCCAATTCACTATCTCTGTTTCTCTCAGTTCATTTTGATGACTTGTGGTTGTTTATTTACATTTTCAATTACCCTGTACTTGGTTGCCAACTTTCTTGACCTATTCTTCCATATTGTGTCCACGCTTTTCAGGTAGAAATACTTGTGCACTTTAGCCTCCCATTAATTTTCATTCATTTGCTGAGTTTTTCTTGAAGAGTAATTTTGCTCTGTGTTTACCGATTTGAGACAAGGCCCAACCCTTGTCACTTCGCACTGCCTCATTTATGGTCTTGCCCCGGACTCCCAAAGCCAACCAGCTTACCGATCTTTGGTTAATTTGGAACCAGGACAAGATATCTGATTTTTAAGGATATAATTACATTTACGAACGTTAGCACTGCCACCAATACTCCTTCCGATATTCCATGCACAACCTCATATTTATTGTGGCCCCAAAGTGCTCTATGATTCATCATTGCTCCATTTAGCTCCTACTTTTTTTTCAGATTATCTTGTTGGGTGTTTCTTTCCTTACATTGTGAATACGCCGATATATCTATACTGCTTGACTGTGTTATATCTTGCTGTTAAATTGACACCACTTAATTACTCATGTCTTGATTAAAGAATATAATTCTAGGTTTCTCTGTGCTGAGCTTAAGGCCTAGAGTTGTCGCTGCGTTGAGAGAAATGTTCGCAAGTCTCTGCAAAATTTCATGCATTGTCCGCAAATAGCACTATGTCGTCCTTATGTCCGGGGACCTTATGTTGCGCAATGTGCCTATTACACATATAGGATAAACGGAACCCTCTTTCCTTTTCTCTGGACATGCAACGCCCTCAAGCGCCACCAGCACCAAGTTCGCGGGTTACGCATGTCAGTCAGACACGATTGTCTGAATATAAGGCATCCGTTCGATTCCTCCCAGCACCTGGGAAATGTAAAATGTTTATTTTGTGTGATTCAGGAGCACCACATACCAATTAATTTTAGTCGTCATCAAAGAGGTTCGTTGAAATGTGGTACACACGCAGTCGCACATGCCCAGTGACCCAGGTTGGTCGAACGGTTGGTTTCAAACACGGTCCCTTCAGCACGGCATCCCGATGCTCTGCACATAAGGCCATCGACTATGCAGTGATCTAAGTTACCTGGACCGTTTTGGAATGCACCCTTTAACACAATCCGAATAGACGTCTTCTCGCACACATAAATGCGTAGGGCTGGGAGGGAAATGAGTTGACGCCGAGAACGAAACTGTGACGAGGCGTGAATCGTTGTCCGTGTCCATATATGCTTTGTAACAGCCTGCGACATTTATTAAGGCGGGAGCTTTAGATGGCTCAGGGGTCGAAAAATTTGCCGTTTGGTGCTATGGCGTCCTACTTCAATGGCAACAAAATCGAAGGTCGAACCCTCGAACTTTGGTCGGAGTCAAACCCACGACTTTTGGAGTTATTTAGGGGACATCCAATTAGGACACAGGTAATTCACATCTAGTTGATTAAATCCCTTATGGATGACCGTTAGCGTAAATTAAGACGAAGTTAGTTAACACACAGTTCATTAATGTAAAGTTAATTAAGGCATTTGAACTCACGACCATTGGTGGGAGTGGTGCCCATGACCGTTAGTGTAAACAAGTAACGAGACAACAAATGAAAGGAAGCAACAGTGCATTCGTATGAGAATGTCAAGTAATTTAATGAACATCTCGTGAGTGCGCACGCTTTCGCCTTCTTCCTCCTTTGCGCAGGCTGAAGTTACTCATTTTTTTTCTTATATGCCCGCCTGAGACGACCAGCTTCTTTCTTCTCTACCAAAGACGCCAATGCGCGCTCAGCAGCAGAGAAAAACATAGGCGAGTGATGCGGGGATGCACTTTGTTCTAATCAGTGACAATGCTTAATAAAAGGCGTGGTAATTGCGGATCACGTGATTTAAATGCGTAATCGGTGTAAGACGTACTTAAGACGCGCGCGCGTACATGAAGTGGAGAGAAGGAAATCAGATACCTATACTCTTCAAAGGAGTGCGGTCGACCTCAAGTGGACTCGCCTAGCCCTACTCTGAATACTGTAAGACAGGGAAAGAGAGAACAGGAGGGCTAGGAAGGTTACTATGAGACCAGACATCATGGAGCGAGTGAGTGATTGACTGACACGAAGAGCTGTCTTTGCATATTTGATCTATCCGCAGAGCATCGTGCATCACGTGATGCTTGTGTAACGGACTATAAAAACGAAACAATGTTGATGAAAAACTGAGGAAAATAGTTGAACTTTATATACAAAGGGGCCCTTGGCAGAGCCATCTGCACTAGTATCATGTTACATGTATCTTTTTTATCAAACGGTCACGGTATTTAGGATCTGCTGTAGATCCAAAGAACTTCGTGAGAAACTTTCCGTGTTTCACATCTTATGTGGATCCAAAGGTGTACCATTTTTCTTTACTCATTTCTTGTTCTTCTACCCTCGTGAAATGGCGCAGCCCACCCTGGGATATCGGTCATCAATCGGGCGGTGAAAGAGCTGTTGACAATTTTTTCAATAGGGTGAAATAAAATATGTCTCTTGCAGAGGAGATTTCAGCCACATAGACCTTCTGCGCCTTTCACCTCTTCTTCGGAATACTTCAGTTTCGTAAGGTAGCGCTAATTGTCTCACCTTTATGCAAACTGATCCTTCCAACGTGGCAAGTTCTGGCATAGGAGCTCTGGAAAACACCTTTTTTTGCGTTCGATCAGATCAACGTGCATTCCGCTGGTTTAGTATCATTAGCGAGTAGGAAAAAACGCAGCACTACTTCTGCGCTGTGACGCGCGTGCAAGAAAGAAGAAGCGTCCTTTTCGAATTCACGCGACTGGGATTTTTCGACCATCGTCAGCTTCAGCTGGCTCAGCTGTTTCTCTACAACGCACAGGTGAGTGCGCCACCAATTTTTTTTCGAGTTTTAATTACCTAGAATATAGATCCAAGCAACTCACGATGTGAGTTGCGTGGATCAACGTCAGAGCACCGACTTTGCGCCACGCAACCTCTAATGTCCCTCTACGGGAACGAGTGCCTTTGGCAATCGCCTTTCTGCCCCAACAATACGGTACGCATTTCGGCTGCAATTAAAACATTGTCGCCGTGTGTTATTAAGCACGCGCGCCAACCATAGGCGACACTATGCCGAAAGTATTTCAAGTCTCCCGATGTATTAGGTGACACGGCCTATATGCGAGTATCAGGTGCTCCTTCGCGTCAGTGATTGCCATTTGGTTGTCGCAGTTTTAACGCGATAGCGTTAAGGAGCTCGTGTCGCAGAAAAGCCGGTGTCGTCGGCGTCGGGTGTCGGCGTCGGCGGCGTTGACCGTGAGCGATAAATCACGGCAGGCGCTTCATAAATAAAAAGCAACTTCCAAGATTGGCCCGGTGGGAATCGAACCCAGGTCTCCGGAGTGTGAGACGGAGACGCTACCACTCAGCCACGAGTTCGATGCTTCCAAGCGGTGCAAACGCGCCTCTAGTGAATGCGGTGTTGCCTTCGAAACGAGCCGTGGAAAGTTATACTGCGGTGTATATCGGTAATTATGAACATGTAACGTACAGAAGTCACAATTACACGAGTTGCGAAGTGCGTTTCCGCTGCATTTCTTCTGCGCTTTCCGCACACGCAGAGCCATCTTGCGGCAAACACAGAAGACCCCCTCCTCTCAATGTACGGCGCTGCCCCGACAGGAGGCGCGCCGCGCGCGCATTGGGACCGCTGCCAGGCGCGTCGCGGGACTCCCTCTCCCCTGACGACGCTTCGCCGTGCTTCCGGTTTAGATTACTATCTATCTCTCTGCCCGTGCCGATCACGACGTTTGGCTGGCGTAGATCGTTTCCCCTCCGAGACACCGAGTTCTTTGGTTCGTTTCGTTCGCTCAGGCGCACGTTTCGTTGCCGCGCCCAACGCTGCGTTGCTCGACGCTCACCGCGTGATAGGTGGGCGCTAAGTCCGATGCGGGGCGCATCGTAAGTGACTGCTGTGCCGTAGCGCATTGTCTTATACCCCTTGGCGGGTCGACGGGAACGCTGTCGCGTCCCACTCTTGAAGGCGAAGCTTAAGCGTCCTCCAATTTTTGATGGGGAAATCAGAAACGCGGTTGCTTTTACATTCCGGAAGGGATCGCGACTCATAGCAGCTCCGAAGGCAATTAGAAATAATACGTTATTCCGCGTCCGTATTCACGGATGTTTTCTTAATGCAGACAAGTTCTTAAGACCAACAAACAGCTGATAACGATAATGAAGATATCACAAGCGGGTGGCCAACTACAAGCAGCTGTCCTTACGAAACAAAAAGCTTCGAGAATTCGGTCCCGATTATTGGAACGCATTTGCTGCAGTTCTTGCGCCATTTAACGCCATAAATATTGTTTTTAGCCTCTACAAGCGCTTTTCCTGTATTGCTATCAGGAGAACATTTGCCAGTTTAGCAACAATAATTGGAACCGAGGGTCTCAGTCAGTTTCCTGACACGTGAAGCCAACAGGCAATTAAGCCTAGGCAATGACATGGCAAACTAACTGTGGTTCCAACTGAAATACATAAACATTCGTGAAATAAACTAAGAAAGCAAACGAAAAAAAAACCTACTTGCAAACGATGTGACCCGTAACCATATCTTCCGCTCAAACCTGCGATGCTCTAGCAATCGAGCTATAGCAACAGCTATCTGGTACATCTGGTTTCTACTGTTCATCTGTGCGCAATCTAGGATGGCTATGTGCTCCGCGAGAAGCCTCGAAACTGCCGTCGGTCATGCCGTGTAAGACGCAAAACGTTTTAGGCTTAGATGTGAAACGAGTACATCTTCAAAGTAAGGTGGTACGCACGAAACATTTATTTGTCAGTCTCTACATTTCGCAACCTTTCGTTTATTTTTACCACTTTTATTCACCGCGCCGAGTGGCCGACTCTCGCAGTCACGGCAGCGTAGCGGCGTCCTAACAATCACGTACGGCCGAATTAATGATAAATGCGGCAAGAGCAATTTACCGCCAGTAAATTGCAAGCACCCGTTTCCACTTCGGTCTCGTCATAGCACGTGAATTTAGCTTTTATAGGGCTTAGGCCTTATTGAGACCAATGACAGACCAACGGTATCCGAACGAGAAATGAGGCTCCGCGCAAAAATCAGTCGAGCCACTAAATTACGAGTCGTGTCAGGTAATATCGGGGCCAGTTAACTTTCACTTAATTTCTGCAGCACAACAAAGGACTTCATTTTCTATCCTTAATTACTACTTCAAGAACATAGCATAACTCTCTTTATGTATCCCCATTTCGTAGGGCGTTGACATTAAAGGTCGTTTACTGATCGGAAAAGCTGCTCTCGCATTGACGGTTATATCGGCAACGTGCTTCCCCCTTTTCAAAGGTTTCCACAGCCAGCACACGCGTGAGCATTGAAGCTGCTGATATCAGCAAAAACATTTTGCAAGAATGTAATAGCGTGTATTCCTATCTACGCTTCTGGTCAGCCTTTCTGTGTCGTTTGAATCTTAGGATGGCAGAATGCGACCAAAGTTGGTTTTATCTATGGCGCAAAAGTGTGCAGACAACACCATGTGGCGTGCGGGCTGACGTAATTTTTGCCGCAGGTTTACTGCAAAGAATATGTCTGACGGTTAGTTTCCCCTAATTTTAAGCAAACATATTTATATCCACACAGAACGTGAACCTCGTGCTATATTGAGCCTCATAGTAAATTCGATGCATTGATGGATGCAATGGGATAGCCCCATTGGCATCCATCCATCCATCCATCCATCCATCCATCCATCCATCCATCCATCCATCCATCCATCCATCCATCCATCCATCCATCCGTCCATCCATCCGTCCGTCCGTCCGTCCGTCCGTCCGTCCGTCCGTCCGTCCGTCCGTCCATCCATCCATCCATCCATCCATCCATCCATCCATCCATCCATCCATCCATCCATCCATCCATCCATCCATTCATCCGTCCGTTCGTCCGTCCGTCCGTCCGTCCGTCCGTCAAATCTACCGAAGGAGCGGCTCATGCAAGTCATCCTCAGTGTTTATAATACTGTTACAATAGCTACGCTTCTATGCCTTTAAACATCTGATCACGCCACCTGATTACTGAGTGAAGCAGCCGTATTCGACTGTAGACAGAAGTGAAATCTCCATCGTGTTTTGCGATCGTGGTACACTTAGTGGAGCACCACAAACAAATTTAGAGAAATGAAGCTCAGTCAGAGATATACCGGGTGTTTTAGCGAACACCTTCAAAAAATTTGAAAAGTTGCTTGCGCCCAATAGCGCTAATGTAGTCCATGAACAGGTCTACCTGAAAAGGCGGGCACTACTTTCACGCAAATGAAGGGGTTATAATCCACGCTGTAAAGGTGGTTGACCAGCGAATCTGTGACCCATCACCTGATCCGAAAGACCAATGTGACGTGGCCTCTACAGACTGAGCAATGTAGAACATGAAATCATCGGTAGAAAGGGAATTCAATGCTCCGTACAAAATCTTTATTTCGGCGTCCCAAGTGCGCGTGACTTGCTTGGGGCAGGAACCACTGCGTCTCGCCTTGCCTGAGCACGGCGCCGTTGTGTATACCGACGCAGCTGTTCCCGTCGCCGCTCGTCGTGTTCACGATGCTCGAGAGTCCTAATTATGCGTGGCCTTCCTATAGCGCTATCACAACACACATGAAATCAGTTACTGAGCCGCTTCTTTTTTACGCATGAATGTGTAGTGACGTCGCTCCGTTCTTCGTATTTCACAGTTGCCGCTTCCCGGCAACTGCAGCTTCTGTAACCGTAGCCATTGCCGCTAAACGCGTACGGTGAACGCTATGGGATTCGCATTGTTCGAACGTGCCTTATCATCTGTCATGTGGCTTTGACAGTGGCTTTGTGCTTTTCCGTATTGAAACAAATAATGGGGCATCTCTTGCACGCGTAATTCTAATCCATATAGGCACTTGGCACTTCAATTCGTGGAATGGTTTTCTGTTCATTGTTCTCTCGACCGAGACGAAGAAATTTTTGAGATACGAGTCACATACAGCATCGCCGTAAGAATTGAAATGCATAATCGGCAAATTAGCAATAATGACTAACTAAGTTCCCGAAAATTACCTTATGGCACATATTGCAATTCACCAATTCTAATCGGGAAGTTCCCGAGGCGAATCCACATGAGACGAATTCTCAGGATGACATAGATAATTCCCCGCCATTGTGCAGAAATCCATTGGCGCTCCAATCACTGTGGCGCATCCTTGTACAAAACGAGGTTTTGTTAAGAAATAAGTGAAACAGCAGTGCATTTTACCGCAGATTTTACGGAGCACAGTTTATAAATGGTATCACACAACTACATTTAGGTGCATATGACTTGCAATCTCATCAGCTAGAATATAAATTGCTATGTGCACCCTTTAAAACTAACACGCCGAGGATGACGAGGCCGCCTTTGACGAAGATAGGTCCACCTATCGAAACGTTGGCCAGCCTGTCTGAGGTACTTCAACCCTGTTTTAAAAAAGTTTATACCACCTATGTGCCATAAAGTGATTACTTCGAACTTAATTAGCGTATTTTGGTAATGAGTCGATAATGCTTTTCACATTCCTGTGAATGTCCGCATCTCCCGGTAGACCTGCTCATGGACTGTAATTGTGCTATCTTCCGCACACAATTCTAAAACTACAACGTTTGTTGTGTTCGCTGAAACACCCTGTCTACAAAGATCCATCTGAAGTGATTACATATTTTTATGATAATACAATGCAGCAAATATTTGTGAGATGCATTGCACTTACATGCGATGTCAATTTCTACGACTAATGGCCGTTCAGGTTAGATTTAGTCCACCAACTCTTCCATAACCACTGCCAATATGTGTCGTATATTCAGCGATTTTAGACACTAAGCTTACTGTGTTAATCTTGGAACAAAAAGACGAAGACTACCACATTGTTGAAACACGCAGCATGTGAAAGCCCTCATGCTAGCAGAGTTTCAGTCGCAACACAACTCGCAGTGCTTTACATAACGTCACTATAGTCTATAAATGGACATTCGCAGTGGCATGCAAGCAATGTACACGTCACTGTCGGGCTGAAGTTGAGCGTCTGCGCGTATAGCCGTCTATTGATACTTGATCGCTTGAGTTCTGACTTCCCAGGCGAACGCAAGGGCTATATTTAGGTTGTCTCGCGCGCGCGATAACACGAGTGAGTCTGCGGCCCCGACAGAAATCCGGTCATGGGCCTTGCTTGGCAGCCTTCTACGCCTGAACAAAACGCGTGTTTTTCACGCGTGTTTTTCAATTGATGCAATTCGTTGAATGCCTTCTTTTATGTTTTTGTACCAAACAAACGTGCGTAATGCCTCAAAACTAATAGTTAAAATTTTTGTATAACTTATAGCACACTCGACTCTTAAAATTGTGTAATATTATGAGGACGCTGCCTTCCGGCCGCCATTGTGAGGAATAGACACGCGTAGCCTGTAGTACAGGCTGGTCACTTGCCCCAACGCGCTCTTTACCAATTTTTACGGTTTCTGCATCGTTCCTCAAATGAAATTTGACGTGCCGACCTATAGCTGTGTGGGCGCTATGCAATCAGCGCATATGCGTCTGTTCTTCCGGCCGTAAGGTAGTACACAAGTGGGTAAAATTCAAGACGCACTTCAGACCACCTACCTTTCTGTGAGCTCGGCCTCTGCTCGCCGCCGTGCCAATGGCTCGCCCATATTTTGCAATAACTGTTACACCTGAATGGAGTATCTTTCATTCGCGTGTGTATATATGTATACACACACACACACACATATATATATATATATATATATATATATATATATATATATGTAATGTCTGATAGAAATTTTGCATAATGCCGTAATCTTGAGCACACATTTAGTTTCTGCCGCAAACCAGTGACGGACAAGTATAGAAATCTTGCGGTTCATATATCAAGGTTCCTGCGGTGTTCTGTTGACGTACACTTGGTGTGTTCACCACATAACATGGCCTTGAGAACGCGAGCTTGGAAATCGCAACGGGATAGGCATCAATTACTTCCATACGCTGCCAGGCTTTCACCACGAACGCGTTGTTTGCGTTGTTGCCAAAAAGCGAAAGCGTCCGCCGGCGGGGACAGGCTTTTTTTTTAAATATTTTGCGCAGTGCCCTTGTCGGCATTATTGCGGGGCACAAATTATTATGAAATAAATCAACAGTTTTGCTTATTCATATGCCTTGACTGTAAGAGGTACAACTTTTGTCGAGATGTGCGCCATTGAGGTTTTCATCCCAGGAAAGTGCTCGAATAGAAGGAAGAAAGTCAAGTAGCGCGGCATGGCTGCCATGTTTCCTGTTCTGGAGCACGGCCAAACACGTTTAGCACGGCCAAATTGTGGCCTTGCAAATGCTTAGAGAGTTTTCAAAAAAAATTCAGGGTTGTTTCGGGACAAGGCTACTCTGATTGCGACGCACGTCGTTTTAAGGGACTCCGGATCAGTTTCGACCACTTTGGTCTCTCTACCGCGCACCCCACGCACGGTGTATGGGCGCTTTTCTATTCCGGCCTCGTCGGAATGCAGTTGTGGTGACTGTAGCCGTGACCTTGAGCTCTACAGCGCAACGCCACAGCCACTGGCCCACCACGGCCGGTACACGCGCCTAGCGTTCGGCCCTGCAATCGGGTCAGGCTGCCTTAGCCACCACTGGCCGGCATCTAATTCTTGGCTCATGCTACGTTGCGGCATTATACAAAATGTCTATCAGAGACTCAAGGTTCCAGATGAAATGTGTTAACCCTTTAAATTTAATTCACGCCAAGCGTACTTCCCACGAGTGTCCAAAAAGCGTGAACATTTCTAAGCCTACCCAGTGAGGAAACCCGCCCGTCCGTCCGTCCGTCCATCCGTCCGTCCGTCCATCACGTCAGACGACATAGCATTCAGGATAGGGCCCGCAGGAGCGAGCGAAATGGCCTTCCTGCTGCCTCTCGCTTCAGCGCACGCTAATCGGCGAGGATGCAGTGGACTCGAAGCTATCAGCGCTCGTTATACTCTGTCCCCATCGGCGATCGCTTTGAAGATGGTGCATGCCACGTAATGATGACTCGAGCCCTAGACCAAGCACTCCATCTTTTCATTCTATTGCTCGTGCCGTTCCTCTTCTCCCTTTCCTTCTGTTGTCCTCTCCGTTGCCGCCTTTTGGCAATGATCTTCGACAAAGCTCTCGCGGCCGCGCAATACGCAGCCGCCACTGGAGTACGATTGATCACGTGTGATAATGGTCCGCATCGAGAGGAGGTAGCGTCATCGACCCCGTCTACGCACGAGGTCTGCCAAACGTGACGCTATTCAATTACCTCGCGTACTACTGCACTCATTGGCCAGTGCTCATGTTCCACGAAGCAGCAGCAGCATCCGAGTGCACCATCGTATAACATGGGTGAACATTGATGCTCCTCGCCTCTTCGTCGTCTCATGCTCGTCTCGGCTAACGCTCCGGTTTTCAAGCCGCGCTTCTCCGTTTAGCGATTCTTTCGCGGTGTTTCCCTTGCACTTATACCATACACAGCAACATACGACGACGAAACTCAATGTGATTCTTAGCATATGCTTACACATCATTTAGAGAACTGCTGCAGGAGATTCCGCATGTGCATCTTATTGGTTCTTTCTATTCTACCCCGATCGTAACGCAATTGCCAGCGAATCCAACTAGAGAGATTCTGCCTGCTATCAGAATGCACCAGTGTAGGAAAACAAGGGGGAAAAAACGCGAAATAAGTGCGAACGAAACAAAGGAAGAGCGAGAATTTAATGAGTACTTTGTAAAGTGAACACGACCGTGCCGTCTTTGCGGTTGCGCAATCAATTCCGCCTCATGCAGCCCGCAAACGCATAGACTTCGAGATCAAGGCCTTTATAACGTAAACCTATTCCAATCTTACGAGCAGAAAATAGTGCTAAAAGACAGGGCCAAGAGACGGAGGCGCGGTTTAGCGCTTTTTTCTCCTTGTCATCATGTCCAAATTGGCAGAGCCTGAGCTGTTTTGACCTTTTACGGAGGGCTAATGGCTGATTTGGAATAAAAACAGATCGAAATAGTTTTACGTTATACCGGCCTTCTTTCTGTTACTTTCGGGCGAACCATAGCTGGGGCGGGGATTATGACACCACTTATACACAGCATCCTTCCTCCGTTTCGTTCTTTCTCACTTCGCTTCTGTCATGCATTCAGAAGCAATATAACTTTTCAATACGGCTGCTAATTTTGTAAGAACATGAGAATGCCATGTACGGTGGGAGGATTTCCAATTGTTTTTAACGGACGCACTTCTCAGAACGATGCCGTCGTCAGGGCTAATTCAAAGGTATTAGCTGTACGGTCCTTATCAACAATACGTCGGCAAAGACGCTTTGGTGGTCGGGTCGGAATACGAACTCTAAGATAAACCTTAGCCCAGCTGCGCAGCTTAATTCGTGCGCTAGCTCGATGCCTTGACTCAGCATATCTTAACCACAGTCAGAAAGCTACCACGCATGAAATATTTCTGCTGAAAATATATTTGCGAATCCACAACTTTTGTTTCTGCATGTAGCCGCGCCGTGCTACACAGGACCTCAATCACTTTGGTTCCACCCAGCTGCTCGTTGCTACTCGGTTTGGTTGCCGCATCCCTGCCGTCTTTCTGCAACGTGTCCAGTAGCGCGACACCTAGTGCTAAGAGGCTGTTCCGCGTCCAGCACCACGGTAGCCAGTGGTGCTGGTTAACACCCCCTTGCTACATCTTGCAGACAAGCACGAATACACAAGGAAGTGGACGGGGAGACAGCCGTCACTATAGCTCAATTCGTAGAGAATCGCTTGCGTAATGACCAAGTCGTGGATTTGCCTTTTGCGTCCACCAGCGACAAATTGTCTTATAGTCAAATGTAATTTATTTTTTCCTAATTATCTTCTACGTATCAATTAAAAGATATATTCGTCACGCCTATATTCGTCACGCTTATAGAAGCATACTATATGCACAACATACAAGTTATACTGGTCACAGTTGCTCCATTATGCCGATTCGAATGGGCGTGGAATGAAAAGAGCTTCTGTACCCTGCCTTGGTGCACTTTAAAGAACCCCAGGCGTTCCGAATTACACCCGGATGTCTCTATTCTACGCTGTCCCTCGTAACCCACTGTGCAGTTTAGGGCCGTTAAACCCGGTTATTTAATTTAAATTTAGCATCTCGCTGAGCTCACGATATTCACCCGGTGCACTTAAGCAAAACATGTGAAGCCATCCCTCAAAGTTGTGCAGCCATCGACTACAATTTCAGTTTTTTTCATTCCAACACATTTTTAAGATTCTGTACGAATATTTCATATTATTACGATATCACCGAGCGATGTTTAAGAGACGAGCCGCCGCGAGAACGTCGAAGAAGTTGGTCGGTGCCCTTGGCACGAGCGACTGTCAGACTGGCTGCCTGGCTCCAGTGTAAATAGTATCTTTCGTCTGTATATTTCCACACGTAACATTTCTGGTGGAGGTCAGTGATCCACGTCCTAACCACGGAACTCCGAAGTGGTCGGCCCACCGAGCTTGTCACCATGCTTCCCGGTGACGAGCCCACCTCAGCAATGGCTTCGGCTTGTCCGAACGCTCCAATCGTCACGGTTGCCCCACATCGTGCCCCAGGTGTGTTCTCTGACCTGGAGGGACAGGATGTCGATGACTGGATCAAGCTCTATGAACACGCAAGTGCTAACAACAGGTGGGACCCAACGATTATGCTCGCCAATGTCATCTTTTATCTCGGCGGAACTCTACGCGTGCGGCACCAAACGCATGATGACGAAATAACGAGTTGGGACAGTTTCAAGGAAAAGCTACAGGAACTGTTCGGCGACCCCATTGGGCGCAAGGCTGCCGCGAGAAAGGCTCTTGCGTCTCGTGTTCAGTCATCTACAGAGCCATACGTTTCCTACATCCTTGACGTCTTGGCTCTATGCCGTAAAGCTGACGATAATATGTCCGCAGCAGATAAAGTGGCACATAGGCTAAAAGGCATCGCCGACGACGCTTTCAATTTGCTTGTTTTCGGCAACGTCTCGACTATCGACACCATTATAAAAGAATGCCGTCGCCTTGACAGGCTAAGAGCCGCCGTATCTAACACCCTATTGCGCGGCTACCCAACACTGCTACTACGTCGACATGTGAGGGTCGACCGCGTCAGACCACCGCCTGTGAAGACGTCACCCGTATTGTTCGCCGCGAACTCGAGGACGCCTGTTCGCCAGCCTTCTCCACGACGCCTCCCGATCCACCAGCAACCACCATTGCGATGATTCAGGCCGTCGTCTGACAGGAATTTGAAAACATGTGTCTGAACACCGTGTCTTCCACGTCTCGACCCAGCGTTCCCCAGTTATCTAGCGGCCCTCCTCGTCCCCGGCAGTCCTTTTCTGACACATCTCGCTGCAACCCGTCCGAATGGCGTCCCCTTGATGACAGGCCGATCTGCTTCGACTGCTGTCGCATCGGTCACGTCGCCCGTCACTGCCGCAACCGATGGCCACCACCTCCTCGGACTTACGCCGCCACTTATTCCCGCACTTTTGGCCATTCTGTACCCTATACCACCCGCCATGAACCCACTACCGCTGATGCCCCTGCTCCCAACCTTCGCTACAGCCGCTCGCCCTCAACTCGACGCCACGAGTCTCGTTCGCCCCAACCCCACCGCTTCTCTTCGCCGCCTATCGCCTCCCGGACCAAGCCGGAAAACTAGGCACTGCAGCTTCTGGAGGTGAAGTGCGCTGTCGACCCTGCCCTTAAATCCTCTGCTCACGTTACCTACTAACCGAAGCCTTCTTGACGTTGACGTTGACGGCTATCCTGTCACCGCACTCATCGATACAGGAGCACATCTTTCAATTATGGGTGCTGCCTTCCGCCGAGGACTGAACAAGCTCCTCACCCCAGCGTCGGGACGCGTCGTCCGCGTTGCGGATGGTGGCACTGTGCCTATCATCGGCATGTGTACGGCACGTGTCAGCATCGCCGGCCGCCACACTCCTGTCCTCTTCATCGTAATTGCTCATTGCCCCCACGACCTCATTCTCAGCCTCGATTTTCTCTCCGTCCATTCTGCTCTTATTGACTGCTCTTCCTGTACCCTTCGCCTTGAGTTGCCGATGCTGGCAGAACCTTCTGACGCACCCCACCACCGCTTACGCTCCACCGGCTTTCTTCGGCTGCTGCCAAAGTCAATAGCCTACATTGAACTGTTGTCTTTCCCACCAGTTACTGATGGCGAGTACCTTTGCCCGACATCGCAATACAGTATGACGTCACGGTGCCTCACAGTATACTTACTATTACTGCGAACCACACTCGCATGCCTGTCTGTAACTTTGGATTGGCAAAGCAAATTCTACCGCAAGGTATTTGCCTTGTCACCATTGAATGTCTCGGCGACCAATACGTGGCAGCGTTATCGACCGATGGTTCTCGCGAGCTTCGCATGCCCCTCGCGCCAGCCTCGGGCGTCAATCCCAACATAAAGAAAATGGTTGCGACGGATATGTCCTCTACGCAGGCTGAAGACCTTTGCGAAGTATTATGGTCCTACAGCGATATTTTCGACTTCGACGATCGCCCTTTAGGCCAGACGCTCGCGGTGAAGCATCGGATTCTTACTGGCGATGCTGCGCCTATTCACCTACGATCGTATCGAGTTTCTGTTTCGGAACGCCGAGTAATTCAAGATTCACGCACTAATTTCTCTGGGGGCTGTGTAAGTATGCATAAGCATTGGGCCAATTGCTCGTCTCTACGTGCCCTGGTATCATTGTCAATGCCATGAAACAGCAGGCCAGTACAAACGACAGCGCTGCAGTGACATGAACTCGTGTCGACGGTGGGACAAGGTGCATTAATAACACAAGTAAAGTACTGCAGGTGGCAGCGCCAGGTGCGCTGATGACGTTCCGATCATTATAAGCTGTTATCGCTCTTTAGCGCCTTATCCATCCACGTTGAACCATTATGACCCGGGATCGAGCGTGTTCCGGCGGCGGCTCTGTATATGGCATGGCCACGCGGACAGGTATCTTGAAAACGATCTCCGACGCGAACACACAGTTCGAACAGACAGAACAACACAGACTGAACAGACAGAATGAACAGGCGTCGGGTTGGAGGTGCCCGCGTCCTTATCTTGAAAACGATCGCCAAAGAGGGGCTGCGGCGTGTCCTGAGAGTTTCGTGAGCGTTGGGTTCATGCCGCTTCATTGGCGTAGAAGCTACAGGCAGCACGAAGGTTAATTAGGTGAATTTCCTCGCTGCCGCGGGCCCTATCTCGAAAGCGACCGCCTTACGGGACGGATGCTATGCTTTCTATGCTTACCTTTGGTAAGCATAAAAATGCGTCCGCATTTAAAACGTATTGAAATGGTGTTTAGAATACCAAAAGTAAAGGTGGGCACGCAATGGACCTTTGGCTTATTGTCCATCTCTTATTGAGAGTTGGGGCGCTGCTTTGCGACCTAAATCCAGTGCCCCAGCCTTCTAATCGTTCTAATCCCATATTTTCTTTTCTCCGGTGTAGCGTAGCCAGCTGGACAGACCAGTCACCATTGTCACTTAACCTGACTTTTTTTTTTTTAGTTCTGCTCTTCAAACCACTTCCATCGCTTTAGTCTGAAAGCTTGTAGGTGGTGCAGGAGCGCTTCTGTACAGCCTGCGTACTTAAGTTAAGAGGAGGAAGACCGCAGTTGTTCTTTTTAAATCATAATTCTTGTATTATTCTTTCTTTTTACGTGCCGTAACCACGATCTGATTACGAGACATGCCGTAGCCGTGGACTCCAGATTAATTTACTCCATCTAATGTTATTACGCGCAGCGAATTCAAAGTACACGAGCATTTTTTTTTTTAAATTTCGCGCCAATAAATTGTGGTCACCGCGGTCCGATAGAAACATGACCTCGAGCACAACAGCGCAGCGCACTCGCCTCTAAGCCACCGCGGTGGGTCCCTTAATCTAATTCGATTCGTAAATCAGGCTTCAGAAGCTTGAGGGGTAGGGCTAATGCCGCTGAAACGTTCGGTCAAAACGACGAAAAGCGAAGCACTTCCCCCTGAGAAAGACCCGATTGCTTCGAGTCCGGGTGACCAAAATAAAGTGAAATATCTGCAGGACGTGAATGAACCTGCGGTGGCCGTTGTCACCGCATGCGATGCATACACAGAATAGGGTAGGGTAGCGACCCACTCGAAAAGCGGGGTGTACTGTGATCCTTGGCCGGACAGTGTGACTATACGCGCAGGGCAGAGCCGTTGTTTAATGACGCACACAAACGGCTTGTGCATGCATACATTACAAGCTTGCAACATCACACACTTAAGACGTGATAACGACCGAGTGTGTGTCGTGCGCTCGTATAATTATCTTAAAGGTTACCACTTGGCAATGCGCACTTGGATTGCGCTTCATAGCGCAATCCACGAAACTGGAGCTTGTCGAATGTGCATGTTGTAATCAACATTTACACCTTCACCCTGACACGGTCTGCACATCGAGAAACAGCGACTTTTCTTTGACGTAATCCAGGTGAAAGTTAGCTCGTCGCCTTGCTGTTCATTAATTTCGTGTCTCTTAGATGCATATGCGTTTGCTGGTATAAAACACAGTGGATGGTATCTTTATACTGTGCTCTGCGTGAAATGTATGGGAGGACATAATGCAGATAATCTGGTATTGCAGTTTCTTCAAGCTCTAAAGGACCGTCCTAAAGTTCCCACTAATTCTACCTCTGCCATCACATATTGTGCTACAAGTTATACTTGGAACATGTATCATACGTTTCTTGCAATCTGAGTAGCCATATAGCTCTCTCTGTTACAGTTAAATACCTTGGCTTTCACCTTTTTTCCGATCTCGCTTGGTCCGAACATATTATCCAAATCACTCTTCAAATCACGCAATCGGCATATATGCCGGAATCTAGCATTACTTCCACCTTCTGTAAACGTACTCGTATATATAAGAGGTATTCGCGCAAAGCTTGGGTATGCAACTTCCATTTTTTATCCTCAGCCAACTAACCTAATTAACCTGCTTGATTCAGTGCAAAGCATACCTCCATGTTCATTCTCTCTAACTACTACTATCAAAGCCGCGCTACCGCCCCCAAACCGATGCTTCACGTTCCCGCGCCCCCTCTCACCGCATGCCTCTGACATTTTCACCAGTTCTTTTATTTCTTAACACCATTCGTCCTGCGCTTCGCACGCCACTCAGCAGCCATCAAAACGCCGTTTACCGGCCACGAGTGAGCACAACGACTTATGGAAAATCCTTTTTCTTGCGCACTGCCCCATACTGTAACGGCATTCCTGCCCGCATCATTTGATAATGGATCACCAGCAAATCAAATCCTCCATCGAAGAACATTTTTTCATGTAATCCATTTTTTCTGTACCAATGATCACCCATTAGAATTCCCATCGACAACCTTTGTAGTATAATAACTAAACATTCAAGCAAACAAACAAACCAACAAATACACTAGTACCCCGTGTGCGTCACCCATTACGAAGGCACCAATAAATTTATTGCGAGACACTGGTCTCAGCGACATATTTTATTTTGCATGGTGTGTGTATTGTGTCTGGTGTGTGACCGTTGTATGTCCTATGTGTATCATTTCAGTTATCGTTGTATTCACCTGGAATAGCGTCCCTGATACGTCGCAAAGCGAACCTCTGTAATTTTCATTAAAGAGCTTCGCTATCGCTATGTTTTGCATCCTCTAGTAACGACATTCACATCGCTAGTTATTCTGCGTTAACTCATCCGAGTCCTCGGCCTACTGCGACGCAAGTGTGTACCTAGAAAGCCTCTATTCTGAGCTGCACCAAAGGTGATGAAGATTAAACGGGTTGTAGGTTCAACAACACTACAGAAAACATGTTGTGTGCGGGCTTGCACAAGTATTCCGGCATCTGATTTACTACCACAAATAAAGTTACACTTCGGAACAATGTTATAAGTCAACTGAATACAACATACTACATACAGAAAGCTGCATGTTGCACGTGTTCTGCGCAAGGCACGTGTTTGTCTGTTGGTCTCCAGTGGCTTGTGCATGTAAAGTGCAACAAAAATTAAGCAACCATGATTTAATTTAGTGCTGGGGTCAGCCTTTTCCAGGTGCGGATACGCTTAGTTGCCTCGTCGAAAGAATCAAGTCTTTGTCGCTATTTCACTCGCAGGTGTCTGTGAAAGATTCTCCGTCCTTAAGCAACCATGTCTGAGCAGGATCAGACCGCCACCAATAAAGAACGTGCGCGCGACAATGTCCGCCGTGCTTCCACGGCCAGCAAGCAGCCTTCGAAGTTATCGAGAAGGAAATCGGTGGCCAGCGCGCGTGACACCGACGCAGCCCAAGACGAACAATCGAGAGGGGCCATGGCGGCGGACGTAGAAATTACCTCGAAGGGCTTTCCAAAGAAGAAACGACGAAAGTCATCCGCAGCTCCCAACGAGAGTCGTCGCCGTCAATCGTCCGACACCATCGATGTAAGCAAACTCAAGAGTTCCGCCATCAAACAGAAACAGCCCGCATTGTCCGCCGATGTCCCCTCGCAGCCTACTGCTTCGATGCCCGTAGCCACGACCGAGCATTCGGCGCCCGCCGCACCCGCTCAATACGCAGAGGTAGCGGCCCTCACGGAAGCCTCCCACGTCCCGCTTGTTCCAGCCCTAGAGCAGCAGTCATCTTCTGCCGGTCCGGCCAAGCAGCAGGCCACCGCGGACAAGCCAACAACAGCGAGCTCCCAAGTATTGCTCGCCAAGTTTGCGAGGCACGCAGACAAGCAAGCCACATCCAAGCCACCCGAACACGTCAAGGCCGAAAGTGAGGTGTCAGGAGTCGCGGCAGATGGCTCGGGCTCGACGCCTGCTGCTCCGATTCCGTCCGAGGCGGGTGGCTGTGCCTCGAAAGAAGATGCGCTAGCGGCCTCCGCCGCTGCAGCCCACGTCTCGTCGGCCCCCGGTGCAGAGGCGACGGTGCTCTCTCCGCCGCCTGCGAAAGACGTTCTCGGCGCTGGCGTGACCTCTCCGCAGGACACTGTGCTCGCCAGCGGCACTCAAGCCGCCACGTCGCCTTCCGTGCCTCCTCTTACGCGGGCAATGAGCTTGCGAGAAAGGCTCAAGGGGAGCAATATCTTGAGTCCGATCTCACTGCGCTTGGAATCCTATGACCTGGCCGGCCTGGTAAGAGCCTAGCGCAATGATCCTCTCTGAAGTGTCATATCGAAGATGGTCTAACGGGTGGGTGTCGTGAACGTCATATTCGCGAATGGACTGCATCGTGCAATCATACGCAAGGACTGTAGCGCGCAGATTTGGAGCCTTTACTTGGCCCGCATAATACCTCGTGCGCAAGATGCTATTTGTGTGGAGTATTGATAAGTAAGTGCGTTTCGATTACTAGTGCAAGAGGTTCTTGAAATAATACATTTTTCGTTGCCTCAAACATTACCTTTGCTTAGCCACTGTATATTGAAGCGCTTTATCAAGATTTGTTTGTTCGTGCTATAAAATAAACTCCGCAAACATTTGCGGCGAGGTGCCTGTTAGCGGAAATGCACTTGTACAGTAATATTTATAGGTTTAACAGGTTTGGCTGTCACAGGACGCCAACCCAGCGACAATATTTTCAATGCGCGTTTTGAACAATATAGATAACTGAAGTTGCAGTGATGTTGACGTAACAGTTAATTAGCGGCTTGTGAAGTCGTCGTGCTCACTAAAATTGTACATTTGGCCTAACTAATTCGATAAGGGTAAGAGCGGTACAACCAAGCTGTTTTCACCAGATATATTTGCTGGAATGCGTAGCGTGAGCCGATTTTATAGTCTCATGTTGTCGCGCCCACGGCAATGAACGTTTGGTGACCCGCCGTGGTTGCTTAGTAGATTTCGCGTTGTGCTGGCTGTATATTGATGGGTGTGAAATGCAAGAACTCTGGTGTACCGTGAATTGGGTGTGTGTTCAAGAACCTTGGGTGAGCAAATAAACCCACAGTCCCCCACTTCGGCATGCGTCACTAGCAGATCATAGTTTTGACGCGCGCAACTCCACACGCGCTGACACGCTTAGTCCTATAACTTAAGGCTCCATGTAATTGCAACAATTACATGGACACCCCAGGCGAATTTCTGCCGTCGGCGTAGCCGGGAGCTTCCGTATGAGTGAAAGCGTATGCGTGTTATTCGGCGAACGCGGTTCAACCTCGCGTGCCCGAGCGACGAACGCGGCGCCGTTGCGTGCCCTCTCCTGTCGAGAGCGAGCCCGGGGGGTCAGGCGAAGGAGGAGGGGCGTTCTTTTCCGGCGGCTGCTACGTTCAACTGATAACTCAAAGAAACAGACTTGCACAAACGACCACGGGTAGGAAACGCCTTGGCAGACTCAGGTATCACGAGTTCCTAGAAAAACACAACCAAGCTAAACCCATCCCCACAATAATCAGAAACAGCATCAAAGTGGCGTCAATACCCAGAAATATGGACCCAACTCTATATGCAGGCAGAAGAGAAGCCAGAGCTGCATACATTGAGAAAACGCACGGCGACAAACCAAACTCCCGCTTGGTGGTGGTGGTGGTGAAAACGTTTATTTCCTCTGAAAAGAGGGAGTTACATGGAGGGTGCTCTGGAGTCAGGCTTAGTGCCTTTCCCCTCACAAACACTAGGTGGAGTCCCTAGTACGGGACCCCAGTGGCTTCCGCTGCCGCCATAGCTCGTTCGACCATCGCCTTTTGGGCTTTCAGGTCGCAACAGGCGAGTAGGGTCGCCTCCCAGTCCTCCCGGGTGGGGTTTGGGTGTGGAGTAAAAGCAGGGTTGGAGGGGCACGCCCACACCATGTGGTAGAGGTCCGAGGACCTCTCCCCACAGTGCGGGCACTCCCCGGAGAAGGCAGGGTCAAAGTGCTTCAGCGAGGCCGGGCACATCATGGTGTTCGTGACAAGGCGGAGGAACAGGCGTTCCTCCGCTCTCGTTAATCCTTTACACGGGTAGGGGTACAGTTTATGTCTATCTTTGTATAATTGTGTTATTTCCTTGTAAGTGTAGGTCGGCGTGGCTTCCGCTGCTTCTTCAGAGGTGGCGGGGGACGAGGTTGCCCGGTTAGAGAGCGCGCGGGCGGCTGCATCTGCTGCCTCGTTTCCTCCTAGCCCCGAGTGGGCCGGAGCCCAGACTATGAAGCGGTGGGATGGACCTCCTACGTACGAGCTATTTTGCAGTAGCCGGTAGGCCAGGTACGGGACCCAGCCCTGTTGGACGTTCCGACACGCCCCTCGCGAGTCGGTTATGATTGTCTTGGAATCGGAGTGTGTTGCCGCTAAAGCGATGGCGACTTCCTCTGCTTGAGTGACGCTTCGGGCTTTGAAGGTGAGCCCGTTCACCGTTTTGGACTCGTGGATCACTGCCGCCGTGTACCACCCGCCATGGTGCGGGCCGGATGCGTCCACGTAGTATACCCCGGGTTTCCTTCCGTAGTGGTGAGCTAAGGCCTCTGCCCTGGCCCTGCGTCTACCCTCGTGGTCGTCCCTGGACATCTTAATTGGGAGTGGTCTTACGTGCAGGGCGTAACGCCATTCCTGAGAGAGTCTTACTCTCTCCTCGGTTAGAGTCGTGTGTTCTATGTGCAGACGGGCCAAAAGGCGGCGTCCTGACGGCGTCTGCGATAATCGCGTGTATTGACCTGTGAGGTGGGCTTCTCTAAGTTCATCGAAGGAGTTCGTCATACCCAGACCTTGGAGTCTCAGGTTAGACGTGGTTATCGGGAGGTCGAGGGCCTTCTTCGCCATTTTGCGTATTATCACCTCGATGATGTTCTGGTCGTGTTTGTTGAGGCGGAGATAGGGGGTCGAGTACAGGATTCTGCTTGTTACAAAGGCATTGGCCAGCCGCAAGGCGTCTTTGCTTCGCAGTCCCCCTTTCTTGTTCGAGACTCTGCGGACCATTCGGCCCACCTGATCTCCCACTTTCTTTAGTTTGTCGAGCGTGGTCGTCGCCAGCCGACGCTGGTGGATGAAAAGACCTAGGACTCTAATTTCTTTTCTTTCGGGTATCGGTTCCGATCCAAGTCTCAATTCTATCTTGTTTGTGCATTTTTTGTTGGGGCGAATGTGCACGAATTCGGATTTTTGAGGGGAGCAATGAAGGCCACATCTTTTCGCGTACTCGTTCGCCGCGGTGGCCGCCTCCTGCAGGCTGGCCTCCATTTCACCGAGAGAGCCCTGCGTGGCCCAAATGGAGATGTCGTCCGCGTACAGCGCGTGTTGCACACCCGGGACTTTCTCCAAGTGGACCGGCAGGTTCTTCATTGCCAAGTTGAAAAGCAAGGGGGATAGCACCGCTCCCTGTGGCGTCCCTCTCGTGCCTAATAGAAAGGGGCCGTGTTCCGCGTTCTGGATCCTCACGTAGGCCTGTCTGTCCGTGAGGAAGCGTTTTATATACTCGAAAGCGTTCCTGCCGCATCCCGTCTCTGATAGGTGTGTGAGGATCGCCTCGTGTGTCACATTATCGAAGGCTCCCTTTAGATCTAGGGCCAGCACTATCTTATCCCCGTTCGGATGTTCGATCGGGTTTAGTACCTCCCTGCTGAGCTGCAGCAGGATGTCCTGAGCCGATTTATTTGGCCTGAAGCCGTACATCGAGTCGGCGAAGACTCGCTTGTTTTCTAGGTACTCAGATAGTCTGTCTCTGACCATAGCTTCCATCAGTTTGCCCACGCACGAGGTGAGAGAAATAGGTCTTAGGTTATCCGTATCTATGGCCTTGCCCGCCTTGGGGATGAAAGTTATCAGCGCCGTCTTCCACTCCGTGGGAAATGGAGCTTCGCCCACCCAAATCGAATTAAAGTGTTCTAGGAGGGATTCGTATGCGCGGTCCGGCAGATTGGCTAGGAGTTTTACCGAGATCCCGTCCCTTCCTGGCGCGGTCCCGCGTTTCATCCTCGCTAGAGCGGCCTTGAGTTCGTATATTTTGAAAGGTTCGTCCAGCTCAGCATTTTGGGCTCCATTGTATCTGTAAGCGTCTCCCCTTGGATCTTGGGTTGTGGTCAGGTACTGGTCCCGAAGCTTCAGTGCAAGCTGGGCCGTATTTCCTTGAAATGCATGTACCGCTCTCTGCAGGTGCTTGTGCGTCTCGGTGCGCGTCTGGTTGGGATCTATGAGTGCCCGGAAGAGGCGCCATGTGTTCTTGCTAGACATCTGCCCAGCGGCCGCGTTGCACCTATCTACCCAGTTCGCGTCCGCGAGTTGCGCCGCGTACTCCGCCGCTTCTTTAGTGATTGCCGCGATCCGAGCTCTTAGCTTTCGGTTATGCTTCTGTCTACGCCATCTTTTGACCATGCTGCGTCTGGCTGCCCAGAGGTGGAGGAGGTGGGTGTCCACGTCCGTCACCGCCTCTGAGAGCTTTACCTGCGTTTCCGTCGAACGCAGGTTGATCAGCAGCTGTTTTGTCCAGGCTTGATATCCCCGCTCCTGGATGGAGCTTACCTCGTATTCCTTTCTAAATTTCGTCCAGTCCGGCAGCATAGTGTGCCCCGTAGGCCTGGTAAGGGGTTTCGTACGGATCGTTATGGTGATCAGGCAGTGGTCACTACCGAGAGTTTCCTCCGTATTCGTCCACTCCACTTGCCTCGCGTTTTTCGTGAAGGTTAAGTCGGGACACGTGTCCCTCTGCACCGAGTTCCCTATCCGCGTGGGGCACGCCGGGTCAGTGTGTAGGGTTAGACCTAACGCGGACGCCGCCTCCGCTAGCTTCCGTCCTCGTGTGTCTTCTCGATGATAGCCCCATGAGGGACTCTGCGCGTTGAAATCTCCCATTACTAGTAACGGGTCTCGTCCTGCTTCCCTGATAGCTCTGCTCAGGAGTGTGGAGAAGGTTACGTTTTTTGCTTTAGGTGGGCAGTACACGTTCAGGATGTGTAGCGGCGAATCCTCCTTTTTCAGTGGCAGAAGAGTCACCATCACGTGCGAAAAGCTGGTTTGTAATTCCAGATCTACCAAATTTGCAGTGTAGTTTTTGTGCACAAAGATGCACGTTAGGGGGTCGAGTTGGAACGTTTTGTAGTTTGTGAGGCTCACGTTCCCGCCAGGTTCCTGTACGGCCACCACTGCCGGAGTATGCTCGTACGTAGACAGGTGCATCCTAAGATCCGCTCTCTTAGTCCTCGATTTCAAGCCTCGACTATTCCACTGCGTTAATGTTATGGGACTCTTTTTAGTTTGTCTCGCCATGTTGTATCTGGAGATTGTTGTTATTCTGGAGGGGAAATTGCTCCTGGTGGTCTTCCTCCTCGTCCTCGCTTATCACCCTACGCATCCTGTAGGCTCGGGGAGTCTGGAGTCTCCTCGTATTAGCGTATTTGCGAACCGTCATCGCTTTCGCTATCTGTTGTGAGACTATGGTGGGAATGGATTCCTGGACCCTTCTCATCATAGCTTCTAGTTTATTTTCAAGACTAGGTTCTGTGTCGCTTTCCATCGCCTCCTCTTGCTGAGGTGGCTGGGGTTTAGCTAGCGCACTTTCTAGTTTGCTCGTTAGCACCGCGACCTGCGCTTTTAGGGCTGCTATCTGGTTTCGTAACTCGGTTTCTACTGGGTTGGGTGTGGGTGGAGAGGAAGGTTTGGGAGGAGGAGGAGGAGAGGCGGTCCCACTCACCTGCCGCATCCCGTTCTGGACTATGCTGGCCCAGGTCTTCTTTTGCTTGGGTTGATCAGAAGTCGACTCCCTGCTAGGTGGAGGGGGCGGGAGATTCCCGCTTCCTCCCTTCTTCTTCTTCTTGTTTTTTTTCTTCTTTTTCCTCCCCCTTTTCTCCTGATTGCTGGGTTGTTGCTGCGCGTTCGTGCGAAATTTCGCCGTGCAGTCTCTGGAGTTCGTGGCGTGTTCGCCGCCACACACCGCACATTTTGGGTTGCACAGGTGAGGGGACCGCACTCCCTCCACAAACGGGGCTAGCGTTCCGCAGAGTCCGCAGTTTTCTTGTCTCGGTGTCGGGCAGGTATCTGGCCTATGCCCCACTGTGCCGCACAAGTTACACGCTGGTATGGTGCGGCGGTACCTTGCTACCGGTATGACTTGCGCGTTGTACAGTACAGCTCTGGGCTTGTACTTGCCTTCGAAGGTGATTCTGGCTTTGTTAGAAGTTCCGAACTTTCGGATCTCCAGGATGGTGCTTTCTCCGTGAAAGCTTTTCACCTTCCCTCGCAGGGACTCGGTGGTTTCCAGATTGGCCACTGTGATGACTCCGTGAATCACGTTGTCTTCGCTCTGTTTTACGTGCCCGTGCAAATGGAGGTCTGTTCCTTCTTGGATTTTTATCGCAAAGTCCCCGACCAGTTTGTCTGCCGCGTGGATGCTCGACGTGCCCACGATGATCAGGTTTTGGTCCGGGGATATTGTGAAGTAAAAGTTGTCCGCTTCGGCCTCCCCGACTCGCTGTCGTAGGGCTAGGCCTAGCTCACCGTGTTGTAAGTTCTTCAAGCTTGTCGCCGTTAATGGTTTGATGATTAACACCACATCGTCTGGTCTAAATCTGCAGAGAAACTTGGGTTTCCATGCAGCTTTGACTTGCCTTGGGCCTCCGGCTGCGCGCTCATCGGGTGCCTTGTCGGGTTGCGCATGGTGGCCTCCGTGAGCTGACGTGGCCTTCCCTTGTGCGCAGGCTTGGAGTTTCTGGGCTCTTGTTTCAAAGGCCCGGATCACATTAGCGTTGCAGGCTTGGTCCCGACTGGTCTGCGGCACAGTTGTCCATGCCATGCCTTCCGGGTCGTAGCCGCGTTGCTGGTTTGCGCTTGCCATGTTGGCTTGGAGCGGCCTCCCCGCCGCCGAACGCCGGCGTTCAGCCTTGAGGCTGCGTCGCGGCGCTATGGCGGATGGGAGGAAAAACGCTTAAAAAGGTCAACAAATCGGCCCACCGGATTGGGAGTGGTCTCCCTGCGTGCCGGCTGACTTGCTGGTCCTGTCAAGTCCAAAATTGTCGGGATCAAACGCGTTGGGCCGCCGCCACGGTCGAAAATCGCGTAGCGCGCGTAGCGAGCGGACGCTTGGTGGACGCGGCAAGATACCCAGGCAAGCAGAAAAGAACGGTAGCGGCTGTCACTGACTATTTGGGCAGAGATATCATTAGCGCCTCCACTCGCAACACCACTATCGTGGAAGCAGAAGAAATCGCAATAGCCCTTGCTATCAAAGCGCCGGAACCAAACCAACAGCAAATAATCATCCTATCAGACTCTCAAGCGGCATGCAGAAGCTACCTCAGGGGACGAGTATGCACCGCAGCCTATAGGATTATACGAGATATAAAACCCCGAGCGAGATTTCACCTTATATGGGTGCCCAGTCATGAGGGAATCAAGGGAAACGAAGAGGCTGACAGAGTAGCTCGTGCGCATGCTACACACCACGGGTGCTCACAGGACGCCTCTGAAGACGTGATCCCGATTGACCAGAATTACTCTGCAATGTTAAACTACCACAAAGGAAATAGAATGAAACTACCACCCCCAGATAAGAACCTCAGTAAGGAAGAACGGGTTATATGGAGAAAGCTGCAAACGTATACATATAAAAACCTGCACATTCTCCGTAAAATTCACCCCGAAAGATATGCGGATACATGCCCATGGTGCGGAGCCACGCCAACCTTAGACCACATCTCATGGGCATGCACGGCATATACACAAAAGACAAACACAGAAATTACGGATCATCCACAATGGGAGGCGGTGCTGTCCAGCTCGCAGGAATAAGTCCAAAGGGCCATCATCCGACAAGGAAGACGGCGTGCGGAAACCAGTGGGGTCAGGGGCCAGTGGTCTAGGGGCTCCAACCATTGAGCGTTTTATTTTTCAATAAAGTTGTTCTATCTATCTATCTCTCAATGTCCTCCTAGCCCGCCCCTCTGTGCAGAGCGGAGACAACTGCGGCGTATTCTACGGCGTTGGTCACGCCAATTGCGGACGCCATAGTAATCATTTTGGCGGATGCCATAGGGAAGCATTGCCGGCGCTCGAGTGTCTTGAAAGCTGTCTGCCACGTGGCTAAAGTTGCGGACACAACAAAAAAGCGACCTGCAATGTTTGCATAGTGACGTCGCGTAGTGCCGGTAGCTTCGTATGCGTTGTGCTTCCGACGTTTCGTTCGCGTTGAAGCGACAGATGCGCAGAGGTTAATTGGCTTGCGGCTGCTACCGCGATTCCCAAATCCAGCGTTTTCAGACAGCGTATCCGCTGGTGTCCTGGTGGGAGGATTCATATGCGAACGTCACGTATGGCACTGCAAGGTCCCAACATGGAAGTCAACCGACACCCACTTAGAAGAAAGCGCTCGGTGAGCCCATTCCTCTGGGAATACTATGAAGTGGTGATCGTGTGCTGCGTGAAGCAGCAGCGCAGGATTTCGTCAATGAGATTCACAGGAAGGTGCTACGTCGGTCAGTCTGCAACTTACGTGGGGCACCATGTACTAAAATTACGTCACGCAGGAGAAAATCTGCTACGTCAGTAGCACAAATGGTCACCAGCACTCGTGTCATTGCGTAGCGCGTCGCGTAATCTATCGCGACGAGAACTTGTTTGTTCCCTGAAGTCGATGAAGGAAAGTGTCGCAGAAGGTGCAAACCGATACAGAAGAAGGGCTCAGTGGCATGTAGATGTGTGGAAAATACCCAGCGGGAAGTGTAGATGGTTTTTGTGGGCGTTGAAGGAGCTCCCAAGCGCTCACATAACGCCGCACGGAGCGAGCCAGGCCAAGTCAATATAAGCGACGGCGCACGTGATTATATGTGCGAGCAACGTTGCCAGCTGTTGAGGCGTCGTGAAGCTCAAGAACTATGGAGCACAGGTGTAGTGGTATAAAGAGCAGATCAGGACCGTCAAGGTACACGTCACGCCGATACGAAGTACGGTCCTTCAAAGGGAACACCCCCACAGAGTCGACGCTGGTAGAGGATTTTAGGCACTCGATTATTTCTCTTAAGGAGGTGTCTTGTCATTCTTACTACACCTTTTTTTTTATTGCCGGTTACGAATACGTTGTTATTATTGGAATATCTGATCATAGTGCTGTGTTAATTTCAGTTCCTGGCATCGTCCCTAAATCGCGCTATATATTCTACACATTTCCTGACTTTAGCCGCACTGATGATTTCGCAATGTCAGACGCCCTATGTGATTCTTTTCACGAATTTGAACTAATAAGTACCGCTAGTGATACTAATTGCTTGACAAGTTTCTTTGAAAATATTGTCAGTAATGTATAAGCCTTTTTATTCCTTTAAAAACAAAGAAAACAGACACTGAAATTCATTGGATGGTTACGAACCTTTTATTTATCACGTCGTGTGGCCAGATTACCTAGATCGAAACGCTCTGGTTACACAACAAAACTCATGCAATTCCGCAGCGCTAGAAACGAACTCTGTTTTAAAATGGTTGCTGCAAAAGAATGTTATTACAAGGCAACCTTGCCGAAATTAATGCTGGCTAATCCCGATGAATTTCGGAAAGATATCCTACCACCTAGGTGATCCTCGGACACGTTAATAATTACCAAGGTTGCAGTTTCTGATTCGCAGGCAATAGCTTCTTCTTTTAACACCTACTCACAGTTTGTCTTTACGACTGATAACTCTGTCACCCCTGTTTTTCATTCCAAACCATACCCTCCAATCGATGATATATCACTGTCTACCTGAGGGTGTACTTAATCCTAAACTTAGACACCAAGAAGTCCTGTGGTCCCGACGGTATCCCAACTGTTTTTCTCGTTCGGTAATATCTTTGGTACAGCAGATATCTAACAATTATCTTCCGAAAATCTCCCTCTACCACCACCGTTCTTCCCCCGTGGAAACGTGCTTCAATTTTGCCCTTATTTAAGTTGGGTAACGTTCAATTGCTATCTAAGTATAGGTCAATCTCACTAACAGCACACTTATGTAAAATGCTCTAACACATTATCTTTAAACATAATATGGAATTTCTTGTAACTAACAAAATTTTATTCACATCCCAGCATGGTTTTAGACGTAGTCTTAGCACTATAACACAATTGACAGAATTCGCTCATGACATCGTCAGCTCTTTCGACATAGGTGACCAAACGATGCTGTTTTTATTGACATTTCAAAGCTTTCCGGCACTGTTCCACTGCCTAAATTGATGCACAAGCTGTTAGCTATAATAAAAATGCATCTTTGGTTGGCTGGATATGGGACTTTCTTTCCCAGCGCTCGCAATATATGTGTTTATGTTTCAACTCTACTAACTCACCCTTGATATCTGTTTCATCAGGGGCTCCCCAAGGTTCAGTACTGAGCCGCTTTTATTCCTGCTTTATATTATATCCCCCTACACACCTCAGGTAAAATACGCGTTTTTAGCATGTGATTGCGTTTTAGAGCGTAAACTAAACCCCCTACTGATCATGCTGTTCTTAACAATTATTGCAGTCCAAAGCATTGCAAAGGAATGTCAACTTTTCCAAAACTGTATCCATGTCTTTTAGACGACACTCATCCCCTTCCTTCTCTGCCTATGCCTTTATCAATATTACTATAAATAGTTTCTTCGAATGCAATAGTTAGGTAGCCTACTAACACGCGATTTTTCATGGTCGAAACAGATTGATTTCACCTGTAACAAGGCCCTTAAAAGACTACCTTACTTACATCGTGCTCTACGTCTTGCTCCTCAAGAAACAAAACTTCTTACAAGTAAAACTCTCATTCGCCACATCCTCGAATAGGGCTGCGTTGTATGGAACCCATACAAACACTGGGATGTCACGCAAGTAGAATCAGTGCAAAAAAGGCAGTGCGTTTTATTTGTAGCAGGTATGACAAGGAATCTTCGCCGTCTAACTCTAATCCCTTACATGGTCTCACTTCTCTTGCAGAGCGTCGCAAACTTTAACCCCTAAAATTCCTTCGCACGTTAATCAATTCTCCTCGCCTTTCCTCTCTAGATAACTACTTGACTTTTCCCAAACTCTCATGTACGAGGTGTCACCATGCTCTAAATACCTCAACCTTTTTTGGCCTTACTGATTCCTCTAAACACAGTTTTTTTTCCATCAACAATTGAAGTCTGGAATTCATTACTGGGCAACATCCGTTCACCACCACTGAAATAATTAGCGCAATCTTTTTTATAAATGTTGTATGTGTGTTATTCATCCCACTCCTGCAATAGCCTTATTGGGGCTGCACTGTGTAAAAATAAATAAATAAATAAATAAATAAATAAATAAATAAATATCCTGACGCTGTTCATCGGCGATGTTAGGCAACTGGCTCACGGAAAAGACGCACTTAAGGAGTTTAGTGCACGAAGAGTCACAATCGCCCACAGGGCAGCTGGACAAACAATCCGCGTAAGGACACCCTTTGTACACCCTTTGTGTCGTATCTTGCCACGCAACAGTACACTCTAATGAATGCTTACATCGTTCGGGGCGTATATTCGCGACACAACGATTATCGTCATCTGTCTTGCCCGCATTTACTTTCTTTAAAACGCTGTGCTTGTTACATTCCTGTCGAGAATGCTCTCTCATTTGATAACGCGCATGCCTTTCGTGACTTGGAAGTACCGGGATCGCAGCGCTAAAGAAAGGAAGTGCGGGCAAGACAGATGACGATTATTGTTGTGTGGAAAAATACCACCCGAAGGGTGTAATTTTGCTTAGGAGTGTATGTGGACGTCTTGTATACGACTGTATAGGTGTACTGTTGCAGGCACAGTGCCCATCGAGCGAGTATGCCTGTAGTTTGTTTCAAAGAGGTGAGTCAGTTGAGGGCCATTCTGTCGGAAACTACTGTGAACGCTCTACCAAATTGATAAGGGCGACATTTTGCAACTGACCATACCAGAGCGACGCACCTACGCTATGTAATTCAAAGGTTTCCATACGATGCAGTCAGAAGCCTGCTGGAATAACGGATGACGCAGTACGCTGCACGTTCACGTTGCGCCAAGACGGCGTCTATTCCATAATAATTCGCGCCAGTGCGCACTTCGGTTTGGGCTGATGGCTCAAAGTTGGCCAAAATGGTAGGTGTTGTGAGGAGTGTGATTAACTCGGAGAAACCCGCTGCTTTTGCAGGAATCGAGGCAAAAGGGGCCTCTAGTTTAAAATATCTGAGTGGTTTCGCAATCACTGCAGTTCTTGACAAACCGACGAAAATAGGAGCAGAGCCCCTCAAAGCTGCGAATATCTTTAGCGGACTTGGGCACAGGGAAGTCTTCCATTACCCGATTTTTCTCTGCGTCATGTTGTACACCAGCAGCGCCCATAATGTGGCCAACGATGGTGATTCGGCTACGGGAAACAGCACTTGAGGAACTCAGCTGAAGTCACGTACGGCGGAACATGCCAAGAATCGCTGAGAGGCTTTAAAGATGTCCATCAAACGTAGGCAAAAACTCAATTACGTCGTCTAAATAACACAATCATATATATCACTTCAGGCCATGAAGTACAGTCAATCATTCGCTCGAATATCGCTGGGGCATTACACAGACCGAAAGGCTTGACTTTGAAATGATAAAACCCACCAGGACTTTCTGACTGACTCAAACCAAATACCTGAATTTTATTAGCCCCCCTTTCTTCCCCCCCTTCCCGTCTGTGACGTGTCTCCCCACCTTCCGTGCTCCCCCTTGCTTTCGTTACAAAAGACACTTTAAATGCTGCACACCGCCACCCGCCGAAGAACAACCGCCTGAACATTGACCCGTGTACTTATCTTTATCGGGCGACCACGTTTCGCCGCCCAACAAATGTTATCGCACAGCGCGGGACGCGCCTGCATGTATCCGAAGTTTCTGGAAAGTTGTTGATGCTTCTATCCGCTGTCTCTTTAGCCGAACCTTGTGTTATCTGATTTCATCGCGTGACTCGAATGGTGCAGAACTTGGTGGAAGGCATGCGAGTCCGAACGATTAGTCTGGAACATTCGACGACTGCTGTATGAAAGCCGAAGCGCTTGACTCGCTGATCAGATTTTCGACGATCGCCGACGGTGTTCGCCGCTATCGTTGTGCTACAAGTGTAGCCTGTTTTTGTGGGCACAGGTTCGCCCAGTAAAAGTTAGTTTTGTCTTTCACAGTATTGCTACTGTGTTCTTCAACGTCACCACCACGTGACAGTATTGCTACGGAACAGCCGCAACAGTGAGGCTGCACTGAGGAGGAAGAAGACGACGTGAGCCCCGCTTGATAGAGCGTTGCCATTTTGGCCTTCCGTTAGCTTCCTTGTAAATAAATTGTGTACGGTATTGGGCTCCAGCTACACGTACCATTAATTTAGTGGAGGTGGACGTTCCCCGTACCTGTAATGGAGCTTCGCAGCGGTCGCAACGGCGACAGTGCAACTTCGGCTCCGGCCGGCGGCACTTCATCTACGCAACCGTCTCCGCCTGCATCCCCGAACTATGTCGCCGTCTCCCCCCCTCGTGATCCTGGTGTTTTCAACGGAGTCGGCAGTCCTGATGTTGACGACTGGCTCCGCTTATACGTACGTGTAAGCACCAGTCACAGGTGGGATCCGGCTATTATGCTTGCGAACGTTCTTTTCTACCTCGGCAGAGCTCCACTTGCATGGTTCCAGACTCCCGAAGAGATCTCGAGCTGGAATCTCTTCAAAGAGAAGCTCCGCGACCTCTTTGGCAATCCGTTCGGTCGACAAGTCAATGCCAAGAAAGCCCTTGCCACACGTGTGCAGACGTCGACTGAGTCCTACGTGTCATACATTCTCGACGTCTTCGCCCTTTGTGCCAAGGCTGACCCGACCATGTCTGAGGACGATAAGGTTAATCACGTTCTCAAAGGCATTGCTGACGACGCCTTCAATTTACTGGTGTTTACGAACGTCACCACCATCGATGCGATCATCAAGGAGTGCCGCAGTCTCGAGCATGCTGAAAGCCACCGGGTATCCCAGCACATAACGTGACTTCCCAATACAGCTGCTACGTCATCCTGTGACGACCTCTTCCACCAGGCGTCACGATGTGACAACTTGACCCACATCATTCGTCGTGAGGTCGAAGCGGCACAACCGGTGGCCCCTTCATTCACGTCAACTGATCATTCTCCGGTGACAATCTCCTTGATCCAGGCCGTCGTCCGTCAAGAGTTGTCCAACATTGGCCTGCAATCCATTCGTTCCATACGCTCGGAACCTCTTTCTCCACGCACGTCCCCGAATGGCGAACTGTGGCTTCGAATGGCGAACCGTGGACGACAAGCCGATCTGTTTTAACTGCCGACGCACTCGACATGTCGCTCGCCACTACCGCAGCCGCTGGACTTCTCCGACATTCATTCCTGATTACCACCCTCGCCCCCTCTAGCGCGTCCTTTTCCTTCGCCCCTTCTATGCCCGCTCCATCACCTGACCCTGCGACACCTTTGACACGACACCGCTACTCCCGCTCGCCTTCTCCCTCCCGTCGTCAATCTCGTTCGCCCAAGTCACGCCGTGCTCCTTCTCCGACCTACTCGCCGCACCGCCGACCGGAAAACTAGACAGCGCAGCTCCTGGAGGTGAAGCTGCAAAGATGACATTTGCTCAAAATCCTCGCTTCACCTTACCCACGAACAAGAATCTTTTGGACGTTCTCGCTGACAATGTTCCTGTGTGCGCGTTGATTGACACCGGGGCGCATGTGTCCATTTTGAGTTCTGCTCTTCGCAGTCGGCTCAAGAAAGTTCTGACGCCCGCCCCGAACCGATTTTTACTAGTCGCCGATGGAGGGACTGTCGATATTGTTGGCATGTGCTCTCCCCGACCCCCATTGCTGACAGACACACCGTCGTTCTCTTCACCGTCATCGAGCATTGCCCTCACGAACGCATTCTCGGTCTGAATTTCCTTGCCAATCATTCGGCCCTCATTGACTGTTCGGCTGGCTCACTTCGCCTTGACTTGCCTCTTCTTGCCAACCCTGAGGACCCGCCTCCAAGCCATTTGAGCTGCATGGATTTTATTCGCCTACCACCTCAATCTCTGACGCACGTCGACTTGTTGTCCTCACCGGCTCTACCTGACGGCAATTACGCGGTTGCACCAATTCCGTCAGTTATACTTCCACATGGTGTTACCATGCCGCATAATGTGCTGACAATTACTGGCAACCGCACCTGCCTTCCCCTTGTGAATTTCGCGCTAACCGCGCAAGTTCTGCCTCAGCGGATTTCATTGGCTCTAATCAGCGCTTTACAGGATGAAGAGATCGAGCCATTCACAGTGGAAGATCGGCACAGCTCAGCCCATACCATGATGTCATCACACGGTACTGACGTCGATATTAAACAGATGGTTTCCTCTTTCCTCTTGACGGCTATCGCGACATTTTTTACTTCGAAAATCGACGCTTAGGTCAAACGTCCGTCGTGACCCATCGCATAAACACTGGCGATGCGAGCCCTATTCACCGACGTCCATATCGTGTTTCTGCGTCCGAACGAGCTGTTATCCAACAGGAAGTCAAAAAGATGCTTGCAAAGGACATTGTCGAGGCTTCTTGTTGTCCCTGGGCTTCTCCCGTCATACTAGTCAAAAGGAAGGATGGAACACGGCGTTTTTCTGTAGATTATCTACACCTGAACAAAATCACAAAAAAGGACGTCTATCCTTTGCCACGTATTGATGACGCTCTAGACTGCTTGTACGGTGCCACCTATTTTTCTTCTATCGACTTACGGTCCGGCTACTGGCAAATATCCGTCGACGACATGGACCGAGAGAAGACTGCATTTGTTAACCCTGACGGCCTTTATCAGTTCAAGGTGATGCATTTCGGTCTCTGAAACGCGCCCGCCACCTTCGAATGAATGATGGATTCTGCTTCAGGGGTGCAAGTGGTCCACCTGTTTGTGCTATCCGGACGACGTCATCATTTATTCGCCCACATTTGACACGCATCTACACCGTCTTTCAGCGATTCTTGACGTGTTCCGCAGCGCCGGTCTCCACTTGAATTCGTCAAAATGTCGCTTCGCTCACCGCGAAATCACCGTCCTTGGACACCTCGTGTACGCCAGAGGCGTGCGACCTGATCCGGACAAAATTCGCGCCATTACGAACTTTCCTGTTCCGAAGTCTACCAAGGACGTTCGTAGTTTCGTAGGCCTGTGCTCTCATTTCAGACGCTTTGTGAAGGATTTTGCGACTATCGCACGTCGCCTTACCGACCTCTTGAAGAACGACGCCCCATTTTCTTGGGGACCTGACCATGCCGCATCTTTTTCTCAGCTCACTACTCTCCTGACCACGCCTCCAATTCTGGCCCACTTTGACCCGTCTGCCTCAACGGAAGTTCTAACTGATGCCAGTGGTCACGGCATAGGAGCAGTGTCAGCACAACGCTAGCGTGGACATGATCGCGTTATAGCCTATGCCAGCCGACTTCTATCACCCACTGGGAGCAATTATTCAATCACAGAGCGCGAGTGCCTCGCTCGTGTGTGGGCTGTTGTGAAGTTTCGTCCATACTTATACGGACGCCCCTTCCGTGTCATCACTGATCACCACACGCTCTGCTGCCTATCCTCGCTCAAGGACCCCACGGGACGACTCGCTCGCTGGGCGTTACGCATGCAAGAATATACCTTCTCCGTGGTATATACGACGGGACGCTTGCACCAGGATGCCGACTGTTTGTCTCGCTGCCCCGTCGATGAACCGACTGATGCAGGCGCAATCGCTTGCGTTTTCTCTGTGTTCCAGTTGCTTGAAATCGGCAACGAGCAACGCCGCGACCCTTCATTACGAGCCCTCATCGACCATCTGGAGTGGACGCCTGGCGGCGCCTCTCTCCGGATGTTTCTCCTTACGGAGGGGACATTATACCACCGCAATCTCAATTCACACGGCCTTGACCTTCTGTTCGTAATTCCATCACACCTGCGTCCACTGTACTCCAACAACTTCGTGACGCTCCCTTGGCTGGACACTTGGGCGTCTCGCGCACATACGACCGTGTACGCCATCGATTCTTTTGGCCGGGTCTCGCCCGCTCCGTGCAGCGCTACGTTGCCGCTTGTGAGCCCTGTCAGCGCCGGAAGAAGCCCTCCACACCTCCAGCTGGATGTCTCCAGCCGATCGACATCCCACCGGAACCCTTTTTCCGTGTTGGTCTAGACCTTCTCGGACCGTTTCCTCTCTCGGGCTCCGGAAATAAATGGGTCGCCGTCGCTACTGACGATGCTACGTGGTATGCAATCACCAGAGCCCTTCCGACAAGTTGTGCTACTGACGTTGCTGACTTTCTGCTCTATGACATCATTTTAGTGCATGGTGCTCCGCGCCAATCACTCACTGACCATGGCCGCAGCTTTCTGTCGGCAGTCATCGAGGACATCCTCCGCTCCTGCTCGACAGCACAAGTTCAGCACGTCCTACCACCCGCAGACCAACAGCCTCACGGAGCGCCTCAACCGGACCATCACCGACATGCTTTCAAAGTACGTTGCGACCGACCACCACGACTGGGTTCTTCACCTACCATATGTGACGTTCGCGAATAATTGATCGCGTCACGACACCGCCGGCTATTCACCATTCTATCTCCTATATGTCCGAGAACCCCCGTTGCCCTTGGGCACTTTGTTGCCCTCGGCCACACGTTCAACCACTGAATACGCCCGTGACGCGATTGCACACGCCAACCACGCATGCCAGCTCGCCCGCACCCGTCTCGAGGCCTCACAGGAGCATCAGAGACGCCTATATGATTGCCACCATCGCGACATGCACTTTACACCGGGTTCTCTGGTGATTATCTGGTCACCCATTCGACGTGTGGGCCTTTCCGAAAAGCTGCTGTCGCGCTACACTGGCCCATGCCATGTGTTGCGCCAAGTGACAGATGTCACGTATAAAGTCATCCCCACCGACCTGTCAGCGTCATCGTCGGCTGCAAGTGACTTCGTTCACGTGGCGAGACTAAAGCAATACCAGATTCCTTTCCCCGTGGATGTGAAGATTAAGCACAGTGATGGTGCTTCTGCCGCCGGGGGGGGGGGGGGGAGGGATGCTACAGAACAGCCGCCACAGTGAGGCTGCACTGAGGAGGAAGAAGACGACGTGGGCCCCGCTTGATATAGCGTTGCCATTTTGGCCTTCCGTTAGCTTCCTTGTAAATAAATTGTATATAGTATTGGGCTCCAGCTACACGTAACAATTTGGAGCCGAATGGGCTTCGAAACGTCGGGCTGATAAATTTTAGTTATTTGATTGTAGCCAGTCTGAAAGTCCTAATAAATTTCCCAACAAGATAGGCAATTTCGCTGAAATGTTTAGCTTAAAGCCATCAGGAGTTACCAAAGCCGTTATTTTCTATGTCGATGGAATGTACAGCAATCAGCTAATATCCAAATCGAAGGCCGATAGAAGATAAGTAAGCGGCAGCGTACAGTCAATCAAGGGCGTTATCAATTCGCAGTCACGGGTGAAGCGTCTTTCTTCGTAACATTGAGGTGGAGCTAGGCCACACAAAAGGGCCATGATCCATCCTTTTTAACTAAACGAAAAAGTGGCATCCAGAGAGAGGACGATGGCTCGATAGGATCCTGTGCAAGCACCTTGTTGGCTTCCTGCTAGATGACGATGATGCGACGAAGAAAACTGGCATTCATGACAGAGCCGTGCGCCCCAGTATCAACCAAAGCTCTGGCTGGGATGCTGTCTATGTGGACTTCAAAAATGCTGCGGTGGGCACGTAAAGGCGGGTGAGGATTTTGGGTCCAAGGTAGACACTGCAGCTTCACCTGCGGATGTGGGCAGTCTAGTTTTTTGCGAATAGTGACGGCTACATTCTTTCCTGCATTCCTGGAAAAAATTGTTTCGGTACGTTGCTGAATCGCAATAGAAAATTGTAATCAGTGGAGATTTTAATATCAACACGTTAGACCATTCCAGCATGACTCGTAACTTTGAATTAATATTGCAATCGAATGACTGTATAATGTGATTATTGTTCCCACTAAAATTGCACCTGACATGTCTACATGCCTTGATCTATTTATCATTAATTAGGGCTTCAACAAGATTGTGGTGTTCTATCATATAGCCTTAGCGATCACATGGCTATTTTTTCCAGTTTGAAAGCAGAAGCTACAATCACACCTGTAAATGACATTGCGTCCCAAACAATCATGCAGGATAGGCAAGTCCACTTTTGTAATGAATTAGGTCAGGTTGACTGGAGTACTGTACGCACTGAATTTTGCACTGAAGTGGCTTACAACGCATTTTTTCAAATATATATCGCCGCCAATTTGAAACATTTCCCTTCGCCTTCACACCGCGCAGGGCCTTCAAAGATACGCAGGCCTTGTGTTACGAATTATTTATTTGGAAAGATTAAAAAGACGGGAAGATTATTTATTCAATTCCTTAAGGCAGCAGCTCTAGCCGATCTTAAAGCAATTAAACGTTTCCTTAATGCTTTGAAGAAAGACTTGCGTACTGCTAAACTTGCTTTCTACCACAAATCATTCCCGGTATGCAACAACGATAGTCGAAAAGCTATGGCACAAGCTCAATTTCTTGATGAATCGAGTACCCACTCCGATCACTGCGTTATGACTCGTGCATGACGGGGCTGAATTGAGCGGCGACTAGGTGCCTGATTGTTTCTATAATTATTTTGTCTGCTTGCCTCACCAACCCGTAAGTGCCTAAGCCTGCGAATTTATCACTACCACTTGCCGAGACTCAATCTTCATTACCCTACAAGTGAATCGGAAGTGAGTTTACTTATTTCTGAGCTTAATAAGAGGCATGTCTGTGACGCGGATAATATACACATCGAACCTGTTAAGTTTGTCCTGGACATACATGCGCCAGCATTTGTCCATATTTATAATGTGTGCCTCTCCTCAAGAATATTCCCACGTGAAATGCACAAGGGGAAAGTAGCCGCAGTATTTGAAAGGTGTGATAGAACCATGTTGTCAAATTACCAGGCCAGTGTTGGTTCTCTCAGTATTTTCTAAAGGCGTAGAAAAAATTATATCTTGCAGGATAACTTCTTGGGCAAACATTATCTGTTAACGAACCAGCAGTACCCTTTTCGCAAGTATAGATCGACTCAGCTCGCTCAACTAAAACAAAAATAATTTACCTTACTAATATTGAAAACGCTCTGTTTACACTGGGGGTCATTATCGATTTCTCGAACGCTTTTGATTCTTATAACCATGAGCTCTTGTTTTCTAAAATGGCATATTAGGCGCTCGTTGCAGTGCCTACGTAAATCACAGAAAACAGTTTGTACAAATAAACAATAACGCATCTCAAACTCGTTCAGTTAACATTGGTGTCCCACAGGGCACCATTTTAGTGCTCCTTCTTTTTTAATATTTATACTAACGATTTAGTGAACGTTGATCGACACTGACATTTTATAATCCATGCTGATGATACCACGTTATTTATTTGATCTAAAAATCTAATCGATTTTGTGTCAAAGGCTAATATCGTATTGAAAAAGTATATAGATGGTCCATCGAAAATGGCCGAATTCTTTACCTACTCAAAACTAAAGGAGTGCTATTTGGGGTCATAAAGCATGCAGGGCACTTTACAAGAAGAATTCCGGATCAATTTCTCTACGATTGAAATCGCTGAAGATGTAAAATCTCTAGGTGTACACTTTCACCAACGCATGAACAACAAACACATGGCACATCATACAGATTTGGTTGCAGACAAGCTGTCCCAAATTGCTGGTTTGATCTACGAACTGAACTTTCTCCCCCGTTCCCATAAATAGTTGATATATAATTCCTGTTTCATGAGCCGCTTAAGCTACTATTGCCTTGTGTGGGGTACGACTTCTGCAACAAACATTAATAAGTTGTACGTACTGCAAAAGAAAGCAATTCGTGCTAAATGTCAAAAGCCGTGCGATTTTCCATCTGCCTCCTTATGTCAAGGGCTTAAAATTTTGAAAATTACATATCTTATGGAATACAGTCTGGCAATTGCCTATAAAAAGGAACACAAAAGTAATATAAGCCTTATACAGTCAATAGCCCAATCGAACAAGCGTAAAGCTCTTTACATAACCCGATTTCCGGAATACTGGTACACATCTCAATCGCTTGCCCATTACGGCATGCAAATGCTATGTTCTCGACAGCCTAGGCTACACAATGAACTGATGAGTAATGAAATGATGTACTGACGTGATTCAGTTATGTCTTTCTTCATGCCTAAACTATCCCTGATTTAATTATGATTTCAAGTATGTCTTTGTTTATTGACTAGATGATCATTTTTTTGTATTTATATATTTGCTAATTTTTTAGAGTCATTACGAAATATGTTGCGCCACCATGCTGCTCGGATGTTTCTGGGTTCTTCGGAACAGTCAAGCAGCCATGAGCAGCTTTTTTTCCCAATCTCCCACCTCCACACGGTATTGTACTTTTTTGTGGAAATAAACATTCATTCATTCATTCGTTCATTCATTCATTAAAGGACGATAAAGGAGAGCGGTGGCGAGTCGATTAACGAGATTGACGGCGATGTGGGGGAGGCGACGGCGCATAGGGGGTACGTTCCTCAGGGACATTGGGCGCATTGCGGTGCGGATAGCGGCTTGAAGTAAGGAAGTTACCAGAGCAAGCCGGAATTGGGCTGTGAATCTGAGAGGGTTACTAGCTGCAGCAATAGCGTGATATGTGTGCAGCTCGGCTGCAGCGAGAACAGATAGACTTAACATATGCTTCTCTCCATTCCAACGGTTTTGTGGAACGATGAACAGCGTACGGTCCGCAACGAGGCCCGTCCGCAGAGACGAACGCGGCGTGAGAAGTGTTAATTGCGCAGTCAGTAGGTAAGAGGCTAAGGTTCGCAGATTCCTGTCGAAAAATGACCTCTATTAATGAAACAGCTGGCATCGAGCTGTCGAATACCGTACAATAAAAGCTTCTTCTCCCAAAAGGGTGCAAATAGGCTTGTCGCAAAGAGGAATACCAAAGGGTGTAAATTACGGAAAACGTGCCTTTCTGTATCACCCTACCGCAAAGATGCCTATGTAAAGGAACTGTAGGGTGTTGGGAAAGCAGCCCAACCGAAGCGCGCCACGATGAGCGTACAGCCCTTATACCCGGTACGTCAAATTGTTTGAAATGAACTTTAACGTAGTACAATTTGTATATAGAGACATATGGCATATTACAGTCGGCTGAACTTGTGTTTATTGAAGGTGAATTAGGTACACAAGTATATATGTCTATATATGTCTATATATATATATATATATATATATATATATATATATATATATATATATATATATATATATATATATATATATGTAAAAGAGAACAAGGAGGGTTCAGGAGAGGGCCCGATTCTCATTAGTCATACCATCAGAAGCCAACAAACACTGCCACAAAAGACAACATAGGGGAAATTACTTGTGCTTAATACCTGAAATAAATAAACCATAAATTATTGCAAATTAAAATGGACGAAAAAACAACTCGCCGCAGGTGGGAACCGAACCCACAACCTTCGCATTTCGCGTGCGATGCTCTACCAATTGAGCTACCGCAGCGCCATTTCCCCATCCACTTTCTTGGGTATTTATGGGTCCTAGTAGAACTCGGGGAGCGTTAGCCAGCGCCACCACTCACAGACCTTGGCGGCGGACGTGAAACGTCCTTTTTGCCGCAGGCGTCACGAGAACGTGATCTTTTTGGGTGAAGGCAACTGGTCAACAAACCCACATATGCTACCTGAAGGCATCAATGTAGCCGGATTCGAGACCCTCGTTATATAATAAACCAGAAGCAAGGGGATTTAGCAGAGGGGCCCGATTTTTATTAGTCATACCATCAGAAGCCAACAAACCCTGACACCAAGGAGAAGATAGGGGAAATTGCTTGTGCTTAATAAATGAAATAAACGATAAATAAATGGAAATGAAAGTGGATGAAAAAACAGCTTGCTGCAGGTGGGAACCGAACCCGCAACCTTCGCATGTTGCGTACATATATGTGTATATATATATATATATATATATATATATATATATAAAGCAACAGTTGCAACACCTCGCAAGTCTCTAAAAGCCAATTTGTGTTAGCTTCAACCATCATCCTCCTCATCATCATCAGCCTATTTTATGCCCATTGCAGGGCGAACGCATCTTCCTGCGATCTCCAATCACCCTTGCCCTTCGTCAACCGATTCCAACTAGCACCTGCGAATTTCCTAATTTCGACGCACCGCCTAGCCTTCTGCCCTCCTCTACTGCGCTTCCTTTCTCTCGGTATCCATTCTGTCGCCCTAATGGTCAAACGGTTATCTAATCTGCGCATTACAAGACCTGCCATACGCCATATTTTTTCGCCTAATGTAAACTAGAATATCGTCTATACTCGTTTGCTCTCTGATCCAAATCGCTTTCTTTCGCTCTCTTAAAATGCTTGAGAAAGAAGCTTGAGAAACTTGTTCTCAAGCTTCTTTGTCAGTCTCCTAGTCTGTGCATCATATATCAGCTCCGGTAAAATGCACGGATTATATACATTCCTTTTCAATAATGACGGTAAGCTTCCAGTGAGGACCTCACGATATCTGCCGTATGCGATCCAACCCATTTTTCTTCTGTTAATTTCCTTCTCATGATCAGGGTTCCCTGTGACTAAGTGGCCTAGGTAAACGTAATCTTTCAGAGACTCTAAAGGTTGACTGGCGATCAAACACGGGCAAAGCAATAACACGAATTTCTAATGCTCATTGTTTTTAGCAAAAACCCTCAAGAACAGTTCCAACCAAATAGTTCAATATTTATCTTTGATTCAACAATACTTTTATGTTTGATGTGTATACCTCACATAGCCCAACATTTTTTTGATGCACTCAAACTGACACGTTCAAGTATTTAAGGACGGCTAAGTTACTTTAATGCAAATAGCAGCATTCCTTTATATGCTGGAGCAAGTTTTTGGTTGTACATAGCAAGGAAGTAGTGAAAATTTTAACCATAATATTTGCTCAGAAACGGCTCATCTTTTGCATATATAGAATACGACTTGGAATGCATGTTTCAATTTGTCTTCATGAGAATTGGAGTTTGTGAATAACATGGTTAAGTAATGTAAACCTGATTCTGCGGAACCACAAAGCGGGACTTTCAGGAAGGAGCCGCGATAAGAGTGCCAATCACAACTCAGTAAAATGCGTTCTATATTCATTCAGTCGTAGCATACTACAGGAAGATATGAAACACTATTTACAAGGGGCACCAAGACTTTGGAAGTAAAAGTGAGACAAAGACACTTGGACATCCTGCTACTCCTTAAGCGGACACTAAAGTAAAATATTAAATCATTTTAAACTGATAAAGTTGTTTTTGAAAACTATTTTGTTGGTATATTCGCAATGATAGGTTGAGTATTAGAAGAATCAATGAAGGTCAAAGATTCATTTCTTGAAATTCAAGCCCAGACCAACACGGTGGTTCGTCAGTGTGACGTCACAGATTCTAATGTAATTTCCCACATTTTGGCGGCTTTGGCGCTGTAAGTATTCGCAAAACTTGCAACATTCTGCCTTTCACTCCTTTAGGGCGCAATGGAGTCAGTCTGTACCGTTAAATAATTTCCTAGGTGCTAGCAGATGCAGTCAAAATGCATGACGCCACGACGGGCTGGTGCGGGAACTTCAAGGCGGCAACGCCACCTGTCTTTCGATTCACCCCTTTTCTGGCCTACGAAACGTTTTCTCCAGGAATGAGTGGTGTTTCTGGCATTGTGGAAGGGTGATTTACTAATGCAGAAAAAATGCTATTTCTATTTAGCGTCCCTGTAAGGAAATATTCCTCCACAATCCTCTTCAGTAATAGTTATAAAGCACTTCAGTTATAGTACACCGAAGTTGATCATGTTGGCTTCACTAGAGTGCTCTATTAGCAGAAGCTCAAAAAACTACGAAGCGTAACCAACTGCCTATTCTATACCCCTATCAACCTACTTTATTTGAAAATTATATATGGTTTCCCTATTTTAGCGTTTTTGGTGAGCTCATGTCGCGTTCATAGCGCGAGTCTATCCACTTTCAATTGCATTGCATGCAGAACCATCTGCAGCACTTCACCTTTGACATGCTGTTTTTATGCCGTCGAAATGAGACAATTCCATGCTTAAACTTCTCTAACTTCTACTCCTGTAAGCTCTCCCACAGCATGATGGAGAAGTTTCGAGACCTGAAAGTTGCGCACTGAACCCCCACAAGCGGCTTCTACGCCTCGCCTTCTCCAGCTGCGAACTACTTGCCCAGAAGCGGCTTCTGCGCGCCTCCGCAGCCCCTACGCCCAGCTCAAAACTGTGCACAGCTACCTAGACCCCTGTTGATAATCCGTGGCGTATCGTGTGGCTTATCGCGTGTGGCGTATCGTGTGCTTCGCGTGTGGCTTTGCTGGCCATGTGGCATGGTTCTGCCGCCGGCAGGGTTGGTATCCTCCCCATACTTCGAGATTTCAAGGGAATTTATTCGCGAAGAAGTCGCGCCCCAACTGTCCCTGCTGCCTGTTACCCAGTCGTCTGAGTGGGTAACAATACTGGGACTATTGTTACTAGTGGGCGAATAGTGGGACTCTCAGTCCCACTATTCGCCACCAGTTCCGCACTTCGCTCCTTCATCTTCTGTTCCCCGAAGATTCAACACTCGTCGGTCTCCATCACCCCGTCGGCGTTCCCTCTTCCCCATCCTCCGCCGCCCTCCAGCTGTGGAGGAAAACTAAACGGCGCAGTTTCGGAGGCAAGACCTGTGATCTCCTCGAACTGCTCAAGCCCTCGTTTATTCCCTACGAACGTCATTGAACTTTTTTGCCGAAGGTGTCGCCGTTCACGCACTTGTCGACACGGGTGCCGCAGTGTCCGTGATTGCCTACCAGCTTCGCCGTACGTCGCGGCACCCTTTTCTATCATTTCGCTACTTACAGCAAGCGCTGAGCCAATTGAGCCCTTAGGAACATGTACCGTCCGTGTCGCCATACGAGACAGTTTACCCCACATTGACTTTGTTCTTCCCCGCTGCGGCAGTCCTGAAGATTTGCCTCCACCTTCTGCTCGAGCGTTCGTTGCCACCGACACTGATATCCGTCCATTCTTTTCCGCCCTCGTACCCGTTTCCTGTGCTGCTTTCTACGATTCCACAGTTCATCAAGCTTACATCACGGTGAGTCCCTCAGTTTTGCCAATGAATTCGACAAGAACTCTGTGTACGATGTGACTGATGACTCGACTCCTCTTCACGTTGACGCCATGGCTCTGCCTGTCTCTGCGCCTGCGCCTGCATGTGACCGAACGTTTGCTCCATTTATTGATCCTTACCTAACTCCGAGTCAGCGCACGCAGATCGTCGACCTCCTTAACCAATTTCGAAATTCTTTCGACTTCCATAAACAATGTTTAGACGTACCTTCGCAGTCATTCATCACATCGACACCGGCAGCCACGCACCTCTCCGCCAACGTCCACACCTTTGTGTCCGCGACGGAGCGCCGTGTCATCGATGAGCATGTAGGATAGCTGCTTCGACGCGGAATGATACAGCCATCACACAGTCCCTCGGCTTCTCCGGTAGTGCTGATCATAAAGAAAGATGGGAGTATTCGTTTTTGTGTGGAGTATCGACGACTAAACAAGATAACCCGCAAAGATCTACATCCTCTTCCCCGTATTGACGAGGCACTGGGCTGCCTCCAAGGCGCTGAATTCTTTTCGTCCTCAGACTTACGACCCGGTTATTGGCAGGTCCCGGTGGCTGACGCAGACCGCCCAAAAACAGCATTTGTTACGCCTCACGGCTTATATGAATTTACCGTGATGCCCTTTGGCCTCTGTAATGCACCTGCCACGTTTGAAAGAATGATGGATAACATGCTCCGGGGCCTCAAATGGCAGACATGCCTTTGTTAGCTCGATGTCATTGTCATCTTTGCCCCGGACTTTTCTTCTCACCTGTTCCGACTCAAACGCGTGTTCACTTGCCTTGCCGATGCTGGACTCCAGCTCAACATAAAGAACTGTCGCCTCACCACCGGCAGCTAGTCATCCTTGGCCACGTTGTTTCGAGAGATGGTGTGCTCCCAGATCCAACCAAACTCCTAGCTGGTGCCGAATTCACACGACCAAAAACCATAAAAGAACTCCACAACTTCATTGGATTATGCTCCTATTTTCGTCGTTTCATCCGCAACTACCCCACCATAATAGCGCCTTTGACTCAGCTTCAAGTGGGTGACCACGACCGCTTGGCCTGGCTGCCAGTTTGCGATGCCGCATTCACGACGCTGCGCCGTCTTCTAACCTCAACCCTCATACTCCGACATTGTGACCCAAGCGCACCGATAGAAATACACACGGATGCCAGTGGCGTCGGCATTTGCACTGTTCTTACACAACGCAAGACTGGCTTCGATGAATGCGTTGTTGCCTTTGCTAGTTGCACACTCACAAAAGCGGAAGCAAACTACTCCATTACAGGACTGGCCGCCAGGGAACCAGCGAGTGCGAACGAGCTTCGCATCGGCTCTGTACAAACACGGCGATTTCGTTCGGATTTCCACCCACGCAGTGCCCGTTCGTCACCGTTCGTTCGTTTCCACCGTTCGTCAAGGTGAGCGCTACCATCTGTTCAAATTTGGTGGCCGTCGGTTCCCCCAAAGCGGGCCCACGGGCCGAAAACCGCCCTTTGCCGATCAGCTGCCGCACTAGGCCTCGCGCCACCGTGCGCTAAGCCTAAGCCGCTTCGACCTCCCCTGCGTCCACAGTATGGAGGCCCAAGTGATCGGAGAGACCATCGGCCCAAAGGACTATGATCCCAGGGACTGGAATCATATCCTGAGCCTACCAACCCGTCAGAAAGGAACACCGAAAACCCAGGACCAGGCGAACGCCGCCACCGGCTCGCGACCTGCGGATTCCGTACACCAAGCGTCCCAGCTGCGCGCGACGCGTCTCGCGGCGCAAAGGTCCCAACGCCAGCCGCGTTTGCCTGAGGATGCCTACAAGATAGTGTTTCGTTCAACCGGGGGACTTGCCTTAACCGACCTTCAACCGCGCCAGCTTCGCCTGGCCCTGCTAACTGCAGCCAAGGACCTCCAAGCACCAGACGCCACCAGCTTGATTATCCACCCCCTCAAAAAAATTGGAGGACGCTTAAGCTTCGCCTTCAAGAGTGGAACGCGACAGCGTTCCCGTCGACCCGCCAAGGGGTGTGAGACAATGGGCTACGGCGCACCGACTACGCGCCCGGCATCGGACGCGGTGAGCGTCGAGCAACGCAGCGTTCGGCGCGGCAACGAAATGTGCGCCTGAGCAAGCGACGCACGCCTGAGCCTTAGAAACAGCTCGTTTCTAAGGCAACACCGCGTTCACTAGAGGCGCTTTTGTACCGCTTTGAAGCATCGAACTCGTGGCTGAGTGGTAGAGTCTCCGTCTCACACTCAGGAGACCCTGGTTCGATTCCCACCCAGCCCATCTTGCAAGTTGTTTTTTATTCATGAAGTGCCTGCTAGGATTTATCGCTCACGGCCAACACCGCGGACGCCGACACCGACACCAACGCCGACGACACCGGCTTTTCTGCGACACGAGCTCCTTAACGCTGTCGCGTTAATACCTGTACGATGAGTACCCCGCATAAAGCCGACGCGCTACGCCTGGTCGCCATCCAACAACTCTCCATCCGAACCTAAGGCTACGCCATCACCGCCTACATCGCACCCCCGGATGGTGCAGTAAGAGGAGTATTCACTAACGCCTACTGGGAAGAAACCCCAGCACAGATTCTGGACGACCTTATCACGGGCAACCCTAGCGTCCCGATCATTGATGCATGCCGCATGGGACAGACCCGTTCGATCCTTATCACCTTCCGGACGGGTCCGGTGCCCCGAACCATTTCCTACGGAGGCGGGCTCCACAGCTGCAGTTTGTACAGAGGACACTTGGACTCTTGCACAAGCTGTAGAAAACCAGGGCATCGCGCGGATGTGTGTACCCTTCAGCGTACGCACAACTGTTCAAGATGCGGTATCCCGCACCCCCGAGAGGACACCCCGACATGCACACCAGCCTGCATACTCTGTGGAGGCGCCCACATGACCGGTACTAAAGGCTGCAAAGCGAGGGGACGCCGCTCACCGCCCGCGTCACGACAACAGCACATCTCCCGCACACCGGAACGAGACGCGGACCGCTCCAGCACGTCTCGCTCATCGTCTCTTCGCCGCCAGGATCAACAGTCTCCACAGCTTTCCTGGGCGGACAGAGTAGCAGGCAAAAGACTCAACGTTCCCAGCAAGGCTTTAACCCCCCCGCCCACACAGGAGGACCCCCGTGACCGGGAGCTCCAGGCCCTGCGAGAGGAGGTGAGTCGTCTTAGCTCTCTCATCAAGACTCCCACCTGTACCCCTCTACCGCTTCCACCAATCGTCCCTCCCACCCAACCCACGCCGCTACCCCAAACACCCACTGAAAACATGGAACTATCTGACTCCCAAACGGCCACCTCACCCCCACCCAAGAAAAAACGCACAACAGAGCACCCACCCGTCACCCAGACCGACCTTCAATCTCTAGAGGACCGCATGGACGCTAAACTCGCCGAAATGGACGCGCGTCTTGAGGCAAAATTCACTCAGCTCATCGACCACCTATCTCAACGCTTTGAACAACAAATTGAAGCGGCATTGACGCGCATGGTACACACCCTTGAGATGAGCCTTGCACGGTACGACACCCGCCTCCAAACAATCGAGCAGGCCCTTCCCTCGCTGCAGCTCCCCAATCGCCCCTATCAATCCTACCCACCTACCCCTCAGAACTCCCTACCCAACCCACCTATACTCACCCCACCCAAGCTACAGTATGGCGGGGCTACCACCTAATTCCTTATCAATTCTGCAATGGAACTGCCGCCGCTTCCGGGGCAAGCGCGCACCCCTCCAACTCCTCCTCCCCACACTTCCGATGCCCCACATCCTCCTTCTTCAGGACACACATGCCCCTGCCACACTTCCCCGTTACACATCCGCTCACTCGGACGCAACGAATACACCCAGGGCTTCCACACTCATACATCGCTCCTTTACTCACCAAACGCATCAGATCACCTCCGAGACGCCCTGCGTGATCACAGAAATCATACACCACACACACTCCACACCATCTATTTTTATTGCAACCATATACCACCCACCGTCTCATCCGATGGCTTCATTGGAAACGCTACTGCGCGATCTCCATCGTATTGCAGGCAAGCATCCATTGATAATCGGAGGGGACTTCAACAGTCAGCATACTGACTGGGGCTACCGCACCACCACGGCACGAGGACGACGACTCTGGTAGTTGGTACAAGAGCTCCGCCTCACAATACACAACAACTTTAACACCCCCACGAGAATTGGCAACAGTGTCAGCGCGGACACCAGCTCGGACTTGACACTGAGCCGCAACCTTGCGGGCATTATGTGGAACACAACACATCACACATTAGGGAGCGATCATTACATCCTCTACGTTACAGTACCCTACAAACACAGAATGACCCCTCACCTAACACACAAACTCACCAACTGGGATGCAGTCCGCGCCGCACGGGCGGCCCTTCCTGACGCTCCCATTACAGACATCGACCAGTGGGTGGCATCACTCATGCGCGATGTCTCCGCACACACTCGAACCCTTGACACCACACCAGATACGCCCACCCTCGACACTCACCTGGCGCACCTATGGGAGGCCCATCATAGCATCCTAGAGCGCTGGAAAGGGCAAAAACTCAACCGAACCCTTAAAAAGCGGCTAGCCGCACTGCAAACAAAAATTACTGAGCACTCTGAGGAGCTCTGCCGATCCAACTGGGGACAGATTTGCGATAGTATGGCTGGCAATCTGTCCTCCAAGCGCAGTTGGCAACTCCTCCGTCACTTAATTGACCCCACGCAATCTAAAACAGCCACACAACAACAGGCCACACGCCTTATACACAAGACCAACATTTCTCCCGACGCACTCATCGACATACTTAGGAACACACACACCACTCCCGGTATCTCAAACCCCCTGCCCCCCTATGCAGGCACCCCGAATGCCAATCTCGACGCGGAAATTACGGAAGCAGAAGTCAGAGCGGCCCTCCTGACTCTCCGCTCTAATTCCACTCCAGGAGTTGACCGTATCTCCAATAGCATGCTCCGCATTATGGACGATCAGTCGATTGCCCAGCTCACGGAGTACTTCAACACATGCTGGCAGGAGGGCACCCTTCCGCTATCCTGGCGCCACGCCAAAATCTTATTCATACCCAAGCCCCACAAACCCCTTACACCTGCAAATCTTCGCCCCATCTCCCTAACCTCATGCCTGGGCAAGCTTTTGGAGCATGTCGCACTCGCCCGACTCACACAACACATGGCGGAGCAAGACCTCTACCCGCACAGCATGGTGGGCTTCCGTCCCCACCTGTCGGCACAGGACGCCATGCTCCAGCTCACACAGGATATTTTCGACCCCCTCATACCGGGCCACACAAAAGCCGTCCTCGCCTTGGATCTATCCAAGGCCTTTGATCGCCTAGACCATCAAGCAATAATGGCGGCGCTCTCCCCCTTGAACATAGGTGAGCGTATGTACACCTATATTCAAGCATTTCTTACTAACCGCACAGCCGAAATTCACTTCGGTCCCCACACATCCCGCCCATACACCGTTAGTGGGATTGGCACCCCCCAGGGATCTGTCCTCCCACCTTTTCTCTTCAATGTCACTCTCATTCCACTTGCCCGCAGACTACAAAACATCCCTCACCTTCGGCACACACTCTATGCTGATGATATCACTCTATGGACCACCCATGGCAGTGATGGAGACATAGAGAATACTCTGCAGTCGGCAGCTACCCTCACCCAAACACATGCGCGGAGTATCGGACTCTCATGCTCTCCGGAGAAGTCGGAGCTCCTCATACTCCGCCCCACAACCCGAAACTGCCCCACCACCCCTATAACCGTGACACTGGAAAACCGGTACATCCCTGAGGTACACACTCTCCGGGTACTGGGTCTCCACATCCAAAATGATGGGAAAAACACTCTCACCATCCACAAACTCGAGCGGACGGCGGTGTCGATTTCCCACCTAATCCGCCGAGTCTCTGCACACCACCGGGGTATGAAGGAGCATGACTTATGTCGTCTCATTCATGCCTTCGTCCTCAGCCGCTTTCTCTTCACGCTCCCCTACCTTAAACTCCAGGGCAGAGAAATCTCCACCCTGGATGCCATGATCCGAACAGCATTTAAGACAGCACTACACCTACCACTAAATACCTCCACCGAGAAACTCCTCCAGCTAGGCCTACATAACACGATAGGTGAGCTTATTGAGGCCCACAGACAGACACAATACATACGTCTCGCGAGAACCACCACCGGCAGACACATCCTACACACCCTCGGTATCAGGATACCAGCCACGGATCCCACACAGCTCCAGGTCCCCCACCACATTCACCGCGAACTTCTTATTAAACCTCTCCCTAAAAACATGCACCCCACCTACCATGAACCTCGTCGCAGAGCTCGCGCACGGGCGCTCCACAAATACTATGGCACGGAACCGGATGCTGTGTGGGTGGATGCCGCATGCACAGGTGAGGACGCGGTTGTTGCCATCACGAACTCCCTACAACCGATTACCACCCTTCACATATCCCCAACTGCCACTTCGGAGGAGGCTGAAGAGGCTGCCATTGCCGTAGCTATTACGCGCACGGAGGCCCGGTATATATTATCGGACTCTAAAACTGCCATACTAAATTTTGCTCGCGGGAGAGTTCACGTCCCTGCATTTCGCATACTGAACTCTCTCGCTGCACACCCGCCCCGCCACATGGAGCTCATATGGGTGCCTGCCCACTCGGGGAATCCTGGAAACGAGGCTGCCAACGCTTTAGCCCGAGGTTTGCTCAACCGGGCACAGGCGGCCTCCGATCCAGGGTTCTCACGGGAGCGCATGCATTCATTTACTGAACTGACGCAAGCCTGCAAAACCGAGCGTCGGCTCTACCCCCCACCCCATCCCTCCCTTGACAATTATCACGAGACACTTTGGAGGCGGCTCCAAACACGCACCTTACCCTCCCCTTATATACGCTCGCGCTATCACCATGTCCACACCGACCCCTCCTGTACCCTCTGCCACCACCCCAAAGCCACTCTCGATCACATTCTTTTCCTCTGCACGGCGGATCCTCCCCCGCGGCGCCTGGAGCACCTTACTACTTGGGAGGCTTGGGAGACCCTACTGCGCTCCGAGGACCCGGCCAAGCAAGCCATCGCCACAGGCCGGGCTGCCAGCGTCATGAGCCTCCGGGACATGAACGTTTGAGTGCAGTGGGGCCGTGCGGGGGCCCAAGGACCTGCGTGTCCGCAACTCCCCTGTGTCCAATAAAGTTTTCACCACCACCACCTATCATTTGGGCCACAACTAAGTTTCGTCCTTACCTCTACGGCCACCCGTTCGACGTCATCACGGAACAACATGCACTCTACTGGCTGTCGTCCTTGTAAGATCCTTCAGGCCGCCTCCCTCGATGGACGTTTCGCCTCCAAGAGTATGATATTCGAGTGCTGTACCACTCTGGCCGTTAACGTTCGGACGCGGATACCTTGTCTCGCTCCCCAGTGTCAGGCCAGCCCAATCATCAGAAAGTACAAATATGCGAGTCCTCCCTCACCGCCATGGATATGCTTTCGGAGCAGCAGAAGGATCCATGGATTGTTTCTATGTTGGCTTTTCTGTCACACCGGCCATCAGCGCCTTCTAGTGGCCGTACATTGCGTCGACAAGCCCACAACTTTGCTGTTCGTGACGGGCTCCTATACCGCTGTAACTACCTCTCGGACGGGCGCAAACGGTTACTAGTGGTTGCTCGGCATCTACGTTCGGACATATGTGCAGCGTTTGACGATGACCCGCAATGCGCACATGCAGGAGTACTAAAAACATACGCGCGCCTGCGAATACGTTATTACTGGCGCGGGATGTATCGATTCGTCCGCCAGTATGTCCGCTCCGGCCTCTTTGCCAACACCGCAAGAATACTCCTCATGCCTTAGCTCCTCCACTGCAACCATTGCCTTGTGCAGGACGGGCCTTTGACCGGGTCGGAGTTGATCTTTATGGGCCCCTTCCCAGTACTTCAGATGGCAACCACTGGGTGATGGTGGCGATAGACCATCTCACACGCTACGCCGAAACTTCGCCTGTGCCCAACGCATCTGCGAGGGATGTTGCCTGGTTCCTTTGTGTAACATCATACTACGCTATGGAGTCCGCAGAGAATTGCTGAGTGACAGAGGCCGCGTCTTTTTGTCAGATGTTGTAGAAGCCCTGCTCAAGGAATTCGACGTAATTCACCATACAACTACTGCATACCACCCGCAATCTAATGGCATGACTGCGCGCTTTAACCGCACTCTTGGCGATATGTTAGCCATGTACGCCACATCTGACCAAACTAATTGGAACTGAATTCTGCCCTTCGTGATGTACGCTTATAATAGCGCCACACAGACCACTAGAGGATTTTCCCCGTTCTTTCTTTTTTACGGACACGAGCCTTCCTGCACCATGGACACCATCCTTCCGTATCGCCGTCACACGACGGAGGCTACTACCCTGTCCGAGGCTCCTGCACTCGCGCAAGAGTGCCGAAAGCTCGCCCGGACATTTATTTCGGAAGACCAGCAAAGACAGAAGCACCTTCGGGATATTGCCTCTTCTCCGGCACCCTACGCCCCTGACTCACTAGTCTGGCTTTGGGTTCCCGCTACCAGCCCTGGACTTTCACCCAAGCTTGTGTGCGAGTACCAGGGTCCCTACCATGTCGTCAGTCAAACGTCTCCTGTGAACTATTTGGTGTAACGTTCCTAACTAGAACGGCAACAGAAATGACATAAACTAAGTGAGACGGGTGTCGTCCGCCATTTTATTCCAACTTCTTCCTCCTCACTTCTCTCCTAGCCCATTCCTTCATCTTCTTTCATGCGTCCAGCGCAGACCGCTTCACTCTTCCGGATTTCTTTTAATTACACCTCCTGGGGTAATACTTGAATACGTTTCCAATAGCGGCGCACTCCGTTTGGCCTGAGGCTCCGGCGTACCAGACATTCTTCAATATTACATGCTGGCATGCCGTCTTAATAACTTGAAATGGTCCGCAATATTTTGAATTTGAGGGCACAGCTCCTTTCCTTACAAGGACATAGTCTCCAGGCTGTATGTCCGGTACCTCGCTACTGTGCCTTTTATCAAAGTTTCGCTTCATGCGGCGCTTGTAGACCTCCTGTTCTTTGACAGTTTTCCTTACTTCCGCAAGTTTAAGGTTCTCTAGGAGACCTAGCTCACGATCTGCAGGAAGTATGGGCGCTGTACCCGAAGTTACAAAATGAGGGCTGCAGCCTAAACCCGTGGTGTATGATCTGTTGTTATGTTTCACAGCGGCCTCGAGACAGCACTTCCAGCCACCGGCAAAATCTGGATACATCTTCAGATACTGTTTGATGTCTCGTATGGCACGTTCCGCTAGGCCGTTTGCTGCCGGGTGGTACGGAGAAGAATACTTTATCATTATGCCATGCTCCTGTGCCCACTTTGATAATTTGGCACTCCGGAAAGCTGGCCCGTTGTCGCAGACGAGCGTCTTTTTGGGTTTAAAACATTCAGCTTTGAGGAGGTCTATTACGCTGTTTGTGTCTTCTTTGCCAGCTTTAGCCGCAATCATCCTAGTGCACTCATCTATGGAGAGCAAGAAAGCTTGCGTTCGCTTGACTCCTTCCCCCTTCTTTTTGAGCTCCGCGAAGTCCAAATGAATTACTTCGAACGGGACGCTTGAATATTCAGGGTTGGCCATAACATCTGTCGATTGCTTGAATTTAACTTTGTTCACCTGGCAGAGGTGGCATGTGCGGATGTAATGGCTGATGTCGTTTTTCATGCCCGGCCATGTGAATCTCATGAGCAGTTTCTTATAAGTGCGCCAGAAGCCATCATGTCCACCCGATTCAGGGGTGTCGTGGTATAGATGAAGAATCCTAGGAATCATAGTTGGTGGTACGTGATACCTTCCATTGATAAACTGGAGCTCTTCTGTACCTTCCCATAGCTTAATATGATTGATTGTCTCTGGATTATTGCTTGATTCCTGTACAAGTAATCTTGATAGTGCGTCAGCGTCAGTGAGGAGTGGGCCAGGGCGGTGCGAAATTACAAAATCAAATTGTTGCAGATAGTTCACCCATCTAGCAATGCGGCCTCGTGGCTGGGCCATGCTCAGAAGTTGAGTCAGTGCCTGATGGTCCGTGAAAAGTATGAATTTGGCACCTTCCAGGTAAGTACGAAAGTACTGCACAGCTTTTAAGACGGCCAGAGCTTCCTTTTCTGTGGTACAGTAATTGATTTCGGCGGGTTTCAGGGTATAGCTATAGTACCCCACGACGTAGTGTTTGGTTTGATCAGCTTGTTTGGATGGCTTCTGGTATAGAACTGCACCGGTAGCATAATGTGATGCATCCGTGTTCAGCACGAAAGGCAAAGAAAAATCCGGTATTCGCAAGATGGGGTCCGACGATATTAGTTTTACAAGCTTACGATAGACAGCTTCGCACTTCTCGTCCCAATGAAAAGGCACGTCTTTCTGTGTTAAACGGGTGAGGCACCTTGTTCTCAGTGCGTAGTCTTTGATAAACGCCCGGAAGTGTCCTGCAAGGCCAAGAAAAACGCGCAGGGAGTGCACATCACAAGGCTTTACCAGCTTGGAGATTCTCTCTACCGATTCTTGCTTGGTGCTTTTAGTCTGTCCATCAAACACCCTGCCAAGAAATACTACGGTATCTTGAAAGAACGCACTTTTCCTGAAGTTGACTTTGAGTTGGGCGAGACTGAGGGCACGAAGAACTTTCGAAAGATGACTACGGTGTTCGTCCTTTGTCTTTGAGTAGATGATGATGTCGTCGATGAACACATTGCAAAATATGCCCAGGTAAGGTTTCAGAATGTCCGTCATAATGTTCTGAAACCACGCAGGGGAGTTCTTCCAACCAAATGGTAGGCGGTTGTACTCAAACAAATCAAATGGGGTTATGAACGCGGTGTACTTCTTCGTTTCTGCACTTAGTGGAATCTGCCAAAAGCCCTTGCAGAGATCTATTCGTGAAAAACAATGGCAACCACCGGTTTCGTCAATGATGTCGTCGATTCTCGGCATTGGATAAGGTATCAATTCAGTTTGACGATTGAGAGCCCGGTAGTCTGTGCAGAGGCGGAATGTCCCGTCTTCTTTAGGTGAAATAGTTATAGGAGAAGCAAATGGGGATACAGAAGGCCGGATGATACCTGCGTCTAACATTTCTTGCAACTCCTTTTTCAGCCACACCTTTTTATCTCTGGACATATTATAGGGGGTTCTACAAACCACTGTTTTATCTGCGAGCTCGAAAGGAACGACATGGGATTTCATTGCTGGAGGGTAGCTTCCCATGCATATAAGCTCTGGGTACTTAGTCTTGATGTCTTCGTGGTGAAAAATTAGCCTTGATACACTAGGTTCTTCACCAGGGTCTTCAGTTCTTATCGTGTCCTCGGCCATTACCTTGTCATCCCAATAGAGGTTCATCTTAAGTTTTTTCATGTCTGGACGGGACAAAAGAAAATCGTAGGTGACATTGGGAATTGCCAATACGTCACTGGTAATAGCATTTCCTTGAAATTCAATCGCCAGGGTTACCCATTCGCTACGCATGGTCACTGACCCATCGTAGGCTTGGACACGCAATGTTCTACCAGCGTGCAGACGACTGGCATCCACTCGAGTCTTGTTGATGATAGATACCGAAGCTCCACTGTCAACGAGAGCCTTCACTTCAATGCCATCTACCTTAATGGGGGCGTACAATAAGCTTGACGACAGCAAATACACTGTCTCACTGAAGCTCTTTTTCTGGGGCTTGTGATGCACGGTAGACAGATTATGTGGAAGTAGGTTGCCGTGAACTACGGTAATTGGTTCTTCACCATCCTCACAGTCATGATTTGCGCTTCCCAGAGATTTGTTTATGAAGCTGTGTTCACATTCAGTTGACGGCAACGACTCTAGATGCTCATTCAGCTCACGAGAATCAAGTTGCTCCGTTCTACCATCTGGCTGTCTTCTCGATGTAATTCTTGGCACTGAGGTCTGTAGAAAGTTCAGAAGGTCATCAAACGTTCTTGGACCTTTGAGCTGGACATGACTACGGATCTCGATACACAACCCATGCGTTATCAAAGCTACAACAGCAGAAGACGACAGCTTCGGTTCTGCAGAATACAATAGGCGACGCTTCTCAAGACAGTACTCAAGCAGAGAGCCACCTGTATAACTGAACCGCAGTGCCGCATCCCATCTTTCTACTGCGTTGCCTTCGAAAGCCCCTAAAAAGTTGATTTTCCACAGTTCCCAACATGTTGTTCCATGATACATGAGTTGCACGTCATACCAATTTCTGGCTATACCACCCAAAGAGCGGCGCATATTCAAAATCTTTGTGTCGTCGGAGTGCCACATATTCTTGTCACAGGCGTACTCGAAAAACCACAGCCAGTAGTGTGCGTTTTGCGAGTTTCCTTCAAAAACATCTGGTTCAACAATGCTTCGTGCTGAGTGCTCTCGACTAAGCGCTTGGACGAAAGTTCTCATTATTTCGATCTGTTGTATAATGTTCCTTTGCAGTTCCATAACACTCAAGTCTAGGCTCACCTTCCCGGCAGGCGTTTCCTCTTTGAGGGTGCCACGTCGTATGGGTTCCAGAACGAGTTCGCTCAGTGTCTGCAGTTGTAGATTCACTGTCACCGATCCTGTTTGCACGAGGGCTTCGCGGCTGATTGCAGCTTGTTGCAGCACCACGTTGATCAGCGCGGTAGAACTAACTTCAAGAGGAAGTTCCGTCGCTGGCTCACCGTGCACTTGGTATCGGGTGAACACAACAGACTTCGATGACGCCTGGTCGACGAAAAACGTCACCCGCATGGCTGGTCTTCGAAAACTGTCGGCTGCGCCAAAATGTAACGTTCCTAACTAGAACGGCAACAGAAATGACATAAACTAAGTGAGACGGGTGTCGTCCGCCATTTTATTCCAACTTCTTCCTCCTCACTTCTCTCCTAGCCCATTCCTTCGTCTTCTTTCATGCGTCCAGCGCAGACCGCTTCATTTGGTAGAACCCCTTCAGACACCCTCCGATAAGCGCCGCCGAGGGCGCGAAATCATGCACATTCAGCGGCTCAGTCCATACTTTGATGCACCTGTGCTATCATGCCCGTAGGTCGCCGAGACGGCTCCTCTTCTCCGGGGAGGCTATTTTACTGGAGAAGAACTAGCAGCAGAAACTGCTTCGAGAAAGACGACGACAACGAGTGGTTGGAAGCCTTGTACCTGTGTTGCCGAAGCTCTGTGCCCGCTCGCTGCGGTGCTCTTCTATCTGAGCGTTTTATCAATTGAGATATAACGCCACTTGACATTACGTATTATTGCTTTAAGTACCTGAACAACAGAACACGAATCACTTGAAATTGAGGTTTACTTGGATGAGCATGTTTAAAAAGGCAACAATTCATAGCGCCCGTTTTTAAAGACTGACGACAGGATCTACATAGGTTTTGTACGTACTGCCCCAAGACATTAAACAATAGTAACGGCGACTCTGTATAATACCAAAATAACTATCCATAAACTTGTGGGTCAAAACTCTGACAAGCTTTTAACAAAACACGACAACCATACGCCAATTCGGAACATACCTTACCCCTATGCAGAGTAGCAGACTAGAGCGCACTAGCTCAGGTCGACCTCTCTGTCTTTGCTATCAATAAATTCCATTTTTCTAACCTTACCAATTCGCTTCTTCCCATGCATATCAGATTCAAAGGGTCCGTCCCTCTCTCTTAGAAACACATGCACACGCACAAGTGCACGATTGGTCCCCTCTCATCACCGAAACTCCACCCAGCTCCAAGATGTAAACAACGCGAGTGACGTCCTGCCCTTCCCAATCACAGAGGGCAAAGGTTGCCTCCGTTGAGGTGATGCGTGTCCAATCTCCATTCCGGCCAGACAAGGATCCATTCGCTTTTCTAGGCATCGATGATGCTCTAGGAAAAGAAATACAGGAAAACAAAAATACAAGGTTTGAGCAACGTTTCGTGGTCTGCATTGTTGTTCTATTTTGACCAGACAAGAATGGTGTATGTAGAGTTAACTGCATGCAGAAATGGCATAGCATTTCCTTTGCCTATAAATGCAACACTGTAAGAGATATAGCCGTCTTCCCTAAATAAACAAGATTTCAGATATACCAGAAGAAGCTTTCAGTGTTCTTTCCTGAACATCACTATAGTACCAGTTACAGCGTCAAAACGGTTAAGAACATAGTAAGGTGAGATAACTACCTCGCAAGTGGTGCCAGGCACTGACTAAGACCAATGCTGCTTAGGTATAGCATGCTTACCTGAGTGCAATAGCCAACCGTGCACGTGAGCGCACTGGTTCGCGCACGACGTGAAGCCTTGTCAAACCTTCTTCGACAAGTTAGTGCAAGGCTTCAAAGGTCTCTATTGACATTCTGTAATACTTTTTGATGTATTCCTTGCGTCCCACACGCACAAACAATTTCTCCTTTTCCATGTTTATCTATAGGTGCCCCGGAGCAAAAGCTTCCTGTACAAGTTCGAACTCACCGTTGTTTAGAATTCCGACTCCTGCTTCCGGTTCTCCCAAGTAGGACGTACCCACCAGCACAGGTGGCTTAGGAGCTTCATGAACAATTTCTTTTTCTCCAGCTCACAGAGTTCATTTAAAAGAAGGTTCATGGTATCCAGGACGGGAGCGCACGTACCCACTCGGTCCTTACTGTCGTCAAATTCATCGCTACAAGTTGTGCCAGGTGCTTGCACACTCAATAAAAGCTTCTTTTTTTATTTCCAAAAGCAAATACTTCTCGAACAGAAGAGCTGTGGCTTCCATAGTACCGCAACCACGAAACCAGAGCGCAGAAAACGAACCCACGCCACCGACGCCGCACTAGCCGCACGCTCATACTTGCGGTGTTGTACAGCGTTTCACTCGCCACAGCTGCAGACTAAGCGATCGTAAATTCTCAACGCTTTTAAGCATTGAAAAAGGGTGTGCGTATTCTAATTTGAAATAATAAGAAAATTCTAATATTTGACTAATTTCCATGTTTTTATTTAACGACGCAGGCAAGCTTACTTCGTGGGCAGATGGAAACCTCGGGCGTCACTGCTATGCAAATCGCGCTGTCGCAGCCGCATGTGAAAGCTGTCACCGAAAATTGCTCTGCGACGTGTGCGGCAGAGCGATTCTGTTCGCCCCAATCGCGCCGTGTGAAACAGGCTAAAGGCGACAAATTCCAATGAGGAACGCACCCCGCAAACGGGGAAGCTAGAGCCACGCGACGAGGAAACGCAGGAGCGGAGAGCCGTGGATCACGCGCGTCGCCGGCACAGTGGCGGTGCCTCTACGGCGCGAGAAGAGACGGCGAGGGCGGAGTGGACGGTAGCGGCGAGTCACCGCAACGGCGCTGTGCGGAGGAAGGGGGCGAGAGGACAGGCAAGAACACGTTATCCGGCTTTGGAGGACAAGGGGAGAGCAAGGCTCACGTCGCGCGCAATACATGGTAACAAGAGCGCCCGCAGTTGGAGCAGCATGCGGATGATGACCTCGGTTACGGCGAGGCCGACGGCGACGCAGAACGCGGGAACGGGTGCCAAAGAGCTAGGCTCCAAAAAAAAAAAAAACTCACTCGCGTCATCCTACACAATGACGCGGTCAGCGGAAAAATTTCACTTTCGCACGACTTTGTGCCGCCCGCGTTTTCGTGTTTCAGTAGGTCTGCTATCGCGTAGTGCTGCGCCGGTTTTTCTGACTCGCGAGACTCGCACAAACTGCAACTAACGGAGAATGCCACGTCCATGTGATGTAGCGGGATTCCCGAATGGTCCACGCCACGTGACCAAGAGGAGCCGCAGTGGCGAATCCAACGCTCTGACATGATTCGACTTCTGCATGCTTCTCCACGGCCTCGCGTTTGCGTTTTCAGCGGAAAGCCGTAGCACTGTCTGCCGGGCGCCGTTTTACTAGTAGACGGCAGTAAAGGGCGGTGATGGCGTGTACAATGTCACGACTCCACGCTCGGTGGGCGGGCGATTAGAATTGCGCTAGTGGTCTGCAGACCCTACAGATGCAATTTTCTCGTAAGCTCTGTTCTCGGCGCGAAGCAAGCGCTGCGAGGTTTCTGGAAGGGTATTTGAACAGTTCACATCGACTTGGTAGCTGCCGTAGATGTCCCTTATTTAAGGAGCTTAAATTCGTCACATAAAAAGTTCATGCATATTGACGGTCAAAACAACCCCCAGAACTGCGATAAGCCATCCAATGGAGTTGTTGCTATAGGCAAGTTGGTGCAGATTGCAATACATTCCTCTTAACGGTACCAGTGTGTGCTTCGTATTCTCTCCGCAGTGTCTCTTTTCGCGATATTAGAACGAATGCATACAATTCTATCCCATGGATTCAATATTAACTTTCAAAACCATTCGATCCTCTTCGCAGGTGAAGAGTCCTAAGGAAGTCATCAGCGGAACCACGCAGTTCTTCAAGAGGCGGTACGCTATTATCAGCATCGTGGTGGGCGCCACCCTCTTCTTGGCGGTGACGGCCTTTCTTCTCACCCGCACGGCCAACACTCCTAGGCGCATGGAAAAACTGTGCGTCACAGAGGATTGCCTCCACCACACAAGCCTCCTCATGCGCGCCGTAGAGCCCAGAATTAACGCCTGCGACGATTTCCGCGCATACGTTTGCTCGAACTGGTCGCCGCAGAAACAGCGCAAACGTTTGAAGGAATTCGATGGGTCCACTATGGAAGACATGGTGTACTCCTGGTTTGCGGGCATAAGTGCAACTTTAAAGCAAGGCTCTCAGGTTTTCCCTGTTGGCAAAAAGCCACTGGCCATGCTAGAATCTTGCATGAGCAACTCCTCAATGTACGGGTCCAGGATAGAGCTGTTAAAGATACTTATGGCAGAGTACTTCCACCTCTACTGGCCTGAACCGCCCGGCGAAAATGTTGATGCCCTTGACATACTGATCAGACTCGCCTACATCTTGAAGGCTCCATTCTGGTTCACAATGCGACCGATCATGGCACGCCGAGGAGCAGCGGAAGGCAGGCGGAGCATCGTCCTCAGACCTTCCCCTCTGATCAACGCGCACGTTCGTCAGCACCACGTTGTGAAAGACAGTGGGCAGCCCGCCTACGTGAAGTACTGGATGGATTTCTACAGCGCTTTCTCCAACGACAGCGCAGCAGCCAGCGAGGAGCGTGCAATCCAAGCAGAGAATCTCGAAGGGGAATTTCTGACAGCGCTCAGCGCCGCCGTCGAGGCGCTACCAAAACACACCGCGGTACTTCCCATCAGCCAACTGGATACATACACGCCGACTGTGAGTTCGTCCCGATGGTTGTTCTACCTGCAGAACACACTCAATGTCACGCCGGTGCTAAGTTGGCGGGACGTTGCACTCATCACCGACAGAGCGTTCTTCGTTACTGTTGGTGAGCTGTTCAAGAACTACACGAACAAGCAGATTTTGGAGTTCCTCGGATGGCAGTTCGTCCAGCATTACGCACCAGTGGTGGACAGCAGATTTTTGATATCTAAGTATGGTGACAATACCACAGCCATGAGCCTTCGAACTGCCTTCTGCAGCTACCACGTCGAGGTGCCGTACAGGGCGCTCATTCTGTCCCTGCACTTTGCATCCCAGATAACAAACAGCGTTCAGCAAATGATCGACGACGGCTACAAGCGCCTCGTGTCGACGGCAGTTAGGCTCGTCAATGAGTCTGCGTGGCTCGACGCTGAAAGCAGGAAGGTGGCTGCCGAAAAGCTCGCATCTGCCAATTTGCGACTCTGGCCTCCCACCGCATTCCTCGACAGAGAAAACTTGGCAAGGACATTTCGACGTTTCCCAGATGCCGAAGCAGCGTTCGGGGATTACTGGATCGCGTCCACCATAGAAATGATTCATATAAATGGAACGCCAGAATACGAAGAAGTTCTCGACATGCCGGTAAACTATGCGCTTCCCTACTTTGATTATGACTACGTGAGGAACGCAGTGGGTGTCGCTATCGGCGCGGTCGCCCCTCCTTTGTTCTACAGGAAAGGCACCAAGGCCATGTTCTACGGAGGATTCGGGTTCTCGGCGGCATTCCAACTTGCGAAGGCCCTCGATGAGGAGGGCATTCGGTGGCATCCAGAAGGGCGACCAGTCAAGTCGATTCTGAACGCCTCCTCGCAGGAAGCCTTCGACGACAGGTACAGTTGCCTCGCCAGTGCCGCCGCAGGTGACGAAACGTTGTTTCCCGAGATACCCGCGCTGGAGATTGCTTACACGGCGTTCTTCGATGAGCTCGGTGATCCTGAAAGCACGACGCACATCAGCAAGAACCTGAGCGAGTTGAAAGTGTTCTTTATGACCATCTGCCACATTACTTGCACGCGAAGTGGCATCACCGAACCTTTCTCGGCAGACTGCAACAAACTCGTGCGCCACTCGTCGGCTTTTGCGAAAGCGTTCCGCTGCCCAGTAGGATCGAAAATGAACCCGAAAAATAAGTGTACATTTTTTTACTGACCAGTGCCAACTTTTGTGGGTCAGCGTTTTCTTTTTGTTTCAAACTTTCACATTTTTGAACCTAATAGAGCTTTTTGAAATATAAATAATAATATTAATTTACATCATCTCACAAGGCCTGCTTTTAGCGGAATGATGAAAATTTATGACATGAATATTTCTGTCGCTGTTAAACCTCTTGCTTCATGTAACAGAGATAACTTTTTTACCTTTTTTAGATGATTGTGGGGGATCCTCCCTTATACCTAAAATGGCACTTTGCAATAATTCTTGTTTCACAACACACATTCAGCTTTCTTCAACAATGTTTACCCAATGCAACGTTTCTTTAGCCTCACTCAAAAAGAATAAGTTGCATCGTAGCACGCGGCCTCCCCGAACACTCATATTCATGCAAGTCTTCACGGCCTTTCGTGAACTCGCGACACCACCACCTCGCACTTCTTAAAGCAAGATGCCGTACTCCAACATGCGCAGCATTTCCCTGTGTATTTCGATGAGCGTTTGCCCCTCGCTCCATACAACCCTTTGCTGCTCCTACATCGTGGACGTCTGAAGCACAACCGCCATCTTCAGCATCTGACAGCAGCTCCGTGCCGCAGATCTACCGGTATGTAAGGCAGGACCGGTCCAAGAAACGTCCGTCGCTGGAAATGTAGTTTGCAGTTGCAGCCGTAATTTGACTACGAAAACGGGGGCAATGACTTTCTGATTCGCTCTCGTATTTTGGTGTTATTGACTTAGAAACGTTCGAGAGACAGTGTTATCTCTGTGTACGTGTGTGTGTGTGTGTTTTTGGTTTTAATATTTGATACATATTTTAAGCAATACTAGGAATAGTTGCAATAAATATTCAGCTGCTACGTTATAGCAACACTTTCGGCAATGAGTCCCTGTAAAAATATGATGTACCAAAAACGATAAATCCGAATCACTTCTTGGCTAGTACCGGCATCATCAGTTTGAATAGCTTGTCAAATCGATTTGGTAGTGTTTGCGGTGAATTGTCAGCTTCTGGCGCTCATTGAAAGAGATGCTGAAAGTGAGAGAGGCACAAAGGAGAGATGCCTCGACCTGCACCACTAGTGTATCGCAGGTGTGAAGAGAAAGCCGAATTTAATATAAAAAATGAGGGAAGATATCCAAAATGTTTTTTTTTAGAGAAATAAGAAAAGAAAGAAAGAGGAAAAGAAGAGAGTAGAAGATAGAAAGAAGTAATGTTCATCACCGTCGGCGAAACCACAGCAAGGGAGCGGGTTGGTGCGGGATTCATTGATCAATTATTTACGTATATGTTTCTTCATCTTGAATACAATGAATTCTTGAGGCTTGCTTGCCTCGGCATCTTGAGGCTTGTTGCTTGACTTGCCCTTGACTTCAGGGGTCTTGCGTCAAGTTGAGTCGAACCTTTTCTCCTACTCTTCTTGGTGGTAGTATGAGGTTCTCTATTTTTCCAGATGTAAAACGATTGATGTCCTGCTTCCATTCTACGGGGATTATTCTATAATAGCTTGGGAGTGGAGCAAGTGATCCCTCGACTTTTCCCAGGTGATTAAACTAGGTAAGAGTGAGTTGGTACCCGATGCCGGACGAAAGTACGTCTTACACCTAGCCCTTCCGGGGGTCGGTTCTCCTTCCGTGAGGCATCCGGTCTGTGTATAAAGTAAATTATATTTACGTGAGTTAAAATTTAAGTTTTGTTGCTATTAAATTTGTGGGATAGAGTCTGTAATTATCTTTACCATTTCTTCGATAATGTCCAGAGCTTGATTGTTTTTAATTATTTCTGGTTTTCTTTTTTTAGGGTTATTTCCAACAATTTTAATTAATTGTTTTCGTTGGATTTCTGTTATTCTACATGATTCCAGATAATGATCAAAATTTATGGCTGCTTGTTGACATTTGCATGTATTCGTGTTGGACAGGTGAAACCTAAAAAAGTAATGAGGAAATCTCCCATGACCTGAGATTGCCTGAGATGTATAATAGTTACCTATAAAATTATCTGGGATTGTTCTGACATTTTTTATCCATTCATAGGTAAAGCTATTTTTTCCCTCATTTTGCCATACCTTGTTCCATCTGTCCTTCACCAATATATTGAGTTGTTTTTTAATAAATGGTTTGGTAGCCGGTAAATCAACGAACTCTCCTACTATACTAACCTCTTTGGCCAACAAGTCCGCCGTGTCATTCCCTTTGTTGTTGTTATGTCCTTTGACAAATGGTAAGGTTATTCTTTCCCGTGGTAATCCTAAAAGCTTTTTCTTTATTTTAACTATAAGTGGGTTATTGTTTTTGGGATTTCGTAGTGCTTGTAAGCACGAAAGGCTGTCTGTGAGGATTTGGAATGTATAACTAGTTTCCTTTGATTCTATGTATTCTATTGCTTTTAATAGTGCTATCGCTTCAGCCTCATAATTCGATGAATATTCTGGTAATTTGAACAATTTTGTTGTTAATGTTTCCCCTCTTGAAAGAGATGCTATCGAATCCTGCCATTCCACTTACTAGGTTCCCTCCACTGTCGCCTTGCATATCCTTGCCTACTAATTTAGTATTACAAGAGCCAGCAGTTGAATTAAAATGTGCATACTAGTACCCCGATGAGCCAGCTGCACCATAAGCACCAGGTTTTTTTCTAAATTCAGGCTTATGTAAAAAAGCCAGCGACCCGCGTTGCACGGAGTTTTACTCAAAATTATGGCCAACTGATTAAGGAAAATCGGCTGCAACCAGGGGTTTCAAATATTAGACACCTTGAATACGAATCGAAAACTGCTTGCTCTTCCATTATTGTAGGATTCAAGAATTCAATATTCGTAGCTGTCGAATATTTGTTCAGCTACGAGATATGTGGACATCAACAGGCAGAAATGTTGGTACAAGTGACCATTCTTGCGAATGATTCGGGTGCAGGAAATTCATGGGCCGTAATTCTATAGCGATGCCTTCCACTGGATTTTACGTGGCTCGTATCATCCACTGTTTCCCACCAGCTGATCCCATTGATAAAGTGGACGCAGCGTCAATGTGACCGCTGCAACAGCGTGAAAAGCGCGGACATAGAAATAGCATCACAAAAGACATTGATTTGAAATCGCGGCCAGCGTTGCTGCGAAGACGAACCAGTTCCCTAGTAATTGCATGGTCATCTAATTTTGACGACTGTTTTCAGTCACAAATTAAGCATTTTTCGCCTTTGGCAGCCAATGAATTTCGGGCTTCGATTCAAGTAAGACACTTTATTAGATGTTCGATTGCGCAGCATTTTGACGAGAGAGACAGAAGATAAACACACACCTCAGAGCGCTCTAATTTATTATTTAGACATTTTATTACTTGATCAATGTAGCCACGCCATGAAATTCCTTGAAAGTGGTGTTCTATATTGTGATTGTCTGGTTCTGGAGACGGTGAAGAACGACTCAGTGTCAAAGCTGCGATTTACAAATTTAACTAATTGTTGAGCGAACTTAATTGTTCCCAGCAAAACAACTAACACTCGAGCACAACAATAGCGGCCAGGAAAATCGGTGGTTGTCGAAAATGACACCTACGAATCAGCCATGTCAGCTGTTTATACATGGCTCAACGAACTTTCCAGCGTAAGTTATAGTATGTAGACCAATAGTATTCTCGTCCGCACAGAATTTGTTTACACGAGTCTCGGCTAAAACAGACAACCGGTAGAACAATCGATAACGTGCGGGAAACTTGCGAACATGCGATAACATTTACCATTTGCTAGTTGACGGCCGCGTTCGCTGCAGTTACGAGATGGCATAGCATCCCTAATTCGTTAGCCACTTGGTCTGGAAAAGGATTCTTCGGTGCCTGTCGCAGCTAGATGCGCCAGTAAGCAGCTGGACGCGGCCCCGTGAGAACGTGACTCGCGACCTTGGGTTGAGCGCGGAGACGCTGTATATTACTTCCCTTATCGTCTAGGTGCCGTTCAAGCTTGTTGTAAATGGCTAGTGCACCTAGCCGACTCCACGGTGGCCTTCTTACGTGCGGTTCAGAATTACGATGCTAGAACCATCTGTACAGCTTCCTTCCCTTTTCTTTTCTCCCTTTTTTCCTTCTCTCGCGCACGCAGCAATGTAACGAATAAACAACATAGTGCTACCTATCGTAAACTAGCGTGCCTATTTATAAAACCCATTTATTGCGGATAATCTAAGTGAGTCCTTAACATGTAGGTTCCTCTGCGCTGGTCGTCTGCTCCTTAAGGTAGCCTCGACGCCTACAGAGTTATCCGACTGAGCTATCAAGGATGCTCACTTTCTGCGGTCAGAAGTTCAAATACTAATTTTTTCCTTTCTTTTAAGAACGTGAGCCGCCGGTCGGAATAATATTTTCCTTCGCAAGGGGACACTTTTGATCTTGCTGGTTGCCTCTTTTCACTTCTTTCGGTGCTGTGTTGTGACCATTAATGCCTGGGCGACACCAGTTTCGAGATTTGTTTACCAAATTTTTGGTACGGAAAGCGTTGGCATTCCAGTTATATTTGTGCTTCAATGCATAAAATTGTGTTTCGTTGAAAAAGTAAGCAGAACAACAGTGCACTGTTGTGCCGACTTCGATCGTACATGTCTCGGAACTAATGTAATTAGGGAAATTAATTATATGTGGATAAGCCTTTTACGCTCACCGACTACAATTAGTAAATTGCAATATTTGCTAGAAAGTAAATAATTGTGAAGGCAATTAAAAAAATTTTTAAAGTAGTTGAATATGTATTTTGATTTCTAGTGGAGATGCGCCTCTCTGAACAGTCCCGCTCAAGTGCTGAAATTACGTTATCTGCAACATGTTATTCTTAAATATTACAAATAAATTAAGTGATCACCCCGTATACAAATGCGAATAGAAACACCTTAAAGATATAGTAATGCCCCCAATGCCTCATCAATGCCTCCAATGATAAACAGCTGTATTTATTGGTTCCTTCAGGCTTGACACCTCAAGGTCTCTCTGCTGCATGTCCCATCAAAAACTGTTTGGACACCTGTCTCTCTGGCCCCAAGTATAGCACGACTAATAGTAGACATATCACCACGCTATTGAAATATGATCAATAAAGCTGAGCTGCCTATCAGAAATGTTCACCAAATGCAGTCGTCTTCTCTTCATTGGTTTCACGTTGACTGAATGGGTGTCGTGCAAGTGGTGCTCTCATTTCACGCTCATGAAACCGACTTGTGGCCCACTCTACCAATTCGCGCGTAGGTGACAGCATACGCATACTTCCAGTAGCACGGAAGCACGCGATGTCGGTCTACCTTAAGCTGGTGCACCTTCGACATTTAAGTTCTTGCGAACTGTGGTAATCGCGGCTACTATTCCTTCTCGTACACACCACCACCTGCACCATCATAGTTTGTGTTTCCCGCCAATGTACTATGAGATGAACACGAAGCGCGAATAAAAATATTGCGATGGTGAGGCACAAATTATTTTTTTTTCCTTTCTGATAACGAAATTATTTCGATTAGAATTTCCGTGCTGAAAGTAGTTATGGTTATCACTTATATCCGCTTTTCCCTGTATTTTTCCATTAACCACTTTAGAGTATTACAGACGTCATATCATAGGAAAAAATATAAATTTTGGCGAAGTCAGGCTATTATTTGCGATCCTGTGCGTCGCATAACGGAGAAAGCAAGATTTGTAAGTTTTGGGGACAGTTTTATTAAAGAAATTCAACGTTTTGTTTCTTAACCGTCCTCGGTGGAAAAATTTTCCAAATACGTGTACGTGAAAATTTTCACATTTTTACAATGCTCACGTAGCCTGCTTGACTTACTCAAGTATCCTATATATCTTTTTAATTCCAGCGTTTTGTTTTGTCAATCTCCTTAACCTTTTTTTGTGCTTCCTCAAAACTTCTCTATGTACGTACCTTCTACCTCTAGCTATGCCTGTAACGGATCCGATCGTTTCACTCTCTTACCTCATTTGTTTTTCACAAATAAACAGAACGTCTCTTACTTATCTCGACTGCTGACCTGTTGGTGCTTCCGTCCACTTTAAATCCAAGTGCCTCTGGATGGTGTAACCTTCCCTACCGGTCTCACTATGTGAACCCCTTAGCACGCCATTAGGATGCGCTGAGTGGCCGTAATTTTGCTGCATCATACGGATGCATCATCTGATTGCATATATTTGCTCCGGTTTGTTTTTGTCCTTAGGCAACAAGATCGTGCCTCATATCGCAAGGCACTTCCCTTCGCGTTATGATTACTTTCTTCTTATTCTTTTCAATCTTCATGGTCCGTCCTTTGCACCCAATTCACTATCTCTGTTTCTCTCCGTTCATTTTGATGACTTGTGGTTGTCTATCTACACTTTCAATCACCCTGTACTTGGTTGCCAACTTTCTTGACCTCTTCCTCCATTTTGTGTCCACGCTTTTCAGGTAGAAATACTTGTGTACTTTAGCCTCCCATTCATTTTGATTCATTTCCTGAGGCTTTCTTCGAAAGTAATTTTGCTTTCCGTTCACCGATTTCACACAAGTCCCAGCCCTTGTCACCCCGCACTGCCTCAATTATGATCTTGCCCCGGACACCCAAAGCCAACCAGCTTACCGATCGATCATTGCTTAACTTGGAACCCGGACAAAATATCTGATTTTTAAGCATAGAATTACATTTGTGAACGCTAGCGCTGACACCAATACTCCTTTCAATATTACATGCACAGCCTCACATTTATTGTGGCCCTGAAGTGCTCTATGATTCATTATTGTTCCATTTCGCTCCTACTTTATGAAAACACAGTAGGAGATTATCTTGGTGGGTGTTTGAGTAAGTCTTTCCTTACATTATGAATACGCCCATGTATTTATATTGCTGGACGGTGGTATAACTTGCTGTTAAATTAGTACCACTTAATTCCTCATGTTTTGAAAAAAGAATATAATTCCCAATTTCTCTGTGCTAAGCTTAAGGCATAGATTTGTCGCTGCGTTGAGACAAATACTCGCAAGTCTCTGGAAATTTGATGCCATATCCGCTAATACCACTATGTCGTCCTTATGCACAAGTCCGGGGACCTTATGTTGGGCAATGTGCCCAATACACATGTAGCATACATGAAACACTCATTCTATTCCTCTAGAAATGGACCGCCCTCTAGTGCCGCCACCACAAAGTTCGCGCGTTGCGCATGTCAGTCAGACACGATTGTCTGAATATAAGGCACCCGTTCCTTTCTCTTATCACCTAGGAAATGTAAAATGTCTATTTTGTGTGATTCAGGAGCACCACACACCAATTAATTTTAGTCGTCATCAAAGAGATTCGTTTAAAAGTAGTACATGCACAGTAGCACATGCCCAGTGACGCAGGTTGGTCGAACGGTTGGTTTCAAACACGGTCCCTTATTTATTTATTTATTTTTATTTATTTACAAATACTGCAGGCCCTATTCGGGCCCAAGCAGGAGTGGGTACATACAACAACGTAAATTACAACTGCCAATTAGCAATTAAGAACACAACAAAACATGTACATACATCATTGTAGCACTATACGTAACAGAAATGAACATGAACTTACAACAGTGTAATACGTAAACAAATAACAATGAAAAAAGCGTAACGCAAAAGAAAACTGCTTTGATTGCGGCAATTTAGAGGTCAAAGAAAAGGTTATTTGAAAGATGAACGAACGATTCTGTTGTACTTGCGTTAACTACTTCTTCAGGTAATTTATTCCATAGTGAAATTGCATGGGGAAAAAGAGAATATTGATGGATGTTAAGGTTACTAAATGGTTGCCTAATTGTTTTGTTGTGGTTTGTACGAGCAGAGTGCATGGGGGGCTCAGGTAAATAACATTCACGCGGTATTTTGTAGTGACCATGGTACAGCTGATATAGAAATTTGATGCGAGATACAATTCTGCGATGAGCTAGTTTTTTCATTTTCGCTCTGTCTCGAAGAACGGACACGCTAGAAAAACGCGAGTATGTGGAGTATATAAACCGCAAAGCTAAATTTTGCACTCTTTCTATTTTCTTGATTAAATATTTTTGATGAGGGCTCCAGATCAAATCCGCATATTCTAATTTTGGTCTTACAAGAGCTTTGTATGCTGTTAACTTAACGGTCGATGAAGTATGGCGCAATTTCCGTTTCAAGAATGCCAGCTTTTTTAGCGCGTTGCTGCAAACGTTTTCTATATGGGGTTCCCAACTTAAATTGCTTGTGAGCGTAACACCTAAATACTTCACTTGCTGGGTTTTATGTATATAAGAATTAATAATAATATAAGCATAATCTAAGGGTTCTTTCTTGTTGGTAAATGTAATAGCTGACGTCTTCAAAGAGTTTAGCTTAAGTCCCCATGTTTCACACCAGACGCTAATTGAGTGCAACGCATCATTAAGTCTTACTTGGTCGGAGTGATGATTTACATTAGTATAAATAACACAATCGTCCGCAAACAAACGGGTCTTCACAGGCGATTGAACAGATAAATAGATGTCATTGATATAAACTTTATTTTATATATATTATATTATTATATATTATTAATATAAATATAAATAATATAAATATTAATATAAATATATATTATATTATTATTATTATTATTATTTATTTATTTATTTATACATACTGCGATCTGAAATCAGATCATAGCAGGGTGGGTATACATAGAAATATACAAGCATGTAAACACATACAAACACATACACAGCGCGGCATCCCGATGCTCTGCCCACTAGGCCATCGACTATGCAGTGATCGATGTTGTCTGGACCTTTTCGGAATGCACCCTTTAAAACAATCCGAGTAGACTTTTCCTCGCACACATGAGTGCGTAGGGATGGAAGGGAAATGAGCTCACGCTGTACATGAAACTGTGACGAGGCGTGAATTGTTGGCGGTGTATGGCTTGTAACAGCCTGCGACATTTGTTAAAGTGAGAGCTTTAGCTGGCTCATGGGTCGAAAGCTTGGCCGTTCGGCGCTATGGCGCCCAAATTCAATGGCACCGAAATTGAGGGTCGAACCCTCGACATTTAGTGGGAGGTCAAACCCACAACCTTTAGAGTTACAAAAGGGGTAGCCGAATAGGACATAGTTAATTTACATCGGGCTGATTAATGCGCTCGAACCCACGACCATTAGCATAAATTAAGACGAAGTTAACACACAGTTGGTTAACGTAAAGTTAATCACGGCATTCGAACTCACGACCTTTGGTTTGGAGGTGGTGCCCATGACCGTCAGTGTAAATTAAAGTGAGGATAATTACCACACATCTAATTAACTTGGACTTAATTAGGGCACTCGAACCCACCACATTTGGTGCGAGTCGAGCCCTCCACCTTTCTTAGAAGTCGAGCACACGACCCTTGTTGTTCCGCCTCATGAGCCACATAACGCTTTCGCAAAAAAAGAAAACAAGTAACGTGCCAACAAATAAAAAAAAAACTCATTCGAATGAGAATGTCAAGTAATTTAATGAAAATCTCGTGAGTGCGCAGGCTTTCGCCTTCATCCTCCTTTGCGTAGGCTAAAGTGATCAATGTTTTTTTTATATGCCCGCCTGAGACGACTAACTTCTTTCTTCTCTACCAAGATACGCCAATCAAATATTATTTTCTCGCGTGCCGCCGCTTTCTAAGCCAAAGAAAACTATTAGAATACCCATTTACCAAATTTGGCCTATCGCTAACCTCGCCAAGCATTCTTTCTTTTGGAGCGACTTCACTAGGATCCAGCCACCGGGATGCTTTTCTTACCGTTCATAATTTTATTAGAGAGACAAAAAGAGTACCTTGTTGAATGTCTAAAATTATCAATAGTTTCTATTATTTCATTTCTTTACGTTAACTTTTTTGTCAATATTCTTAACAATATTTTCATTACACTTCGAAATTACAGTTCTATCGTCCCACGCTCCACTATTCAAATGTAGTTTCTCTCTACTTCTAACCATAAGGAAAACCGCCTGCTTCATGCCAATCCCCCATAGTGGGTACGCGCCACTGTTGAGGACACAAGACAAGACGCCAATGCGCGCTTAGCAGCAAACATTTACATAGACGAGCGATGCGGGAATACACTTGAGTCTAATCAGTGCCAATGCTTAATAAAAGGCGTGGTGATAGCGGATCACCTCATTTAAATTCGTAATTGGTGAAAGACGTACTTAGGACGTGCGCGTGTAGTGGAGAGGAGGAAATAAGATGCCTATACTCTGCAAAGGAGTGCGGTCGACCTCAAGTGGACTCGCCTAGCCCTACTCTGAATACTATAAGAGAGGGAAAGAGAGAAAAGGAGGGCCACAAGGTTTGAGACATCATGAGACCAGACATCATGGAGCGGGTGAGTGATTGACTGACGCGAAGAGCTGGCTTTAATTTTGATCCATCCGCAGAGTGTTGTGCATCACGTCACGTGATGCTTGTGTAATGGACTATAAAAACGAAACAGTGTTCATGAAAAAGCGAGGAAGATAGTTGATCATTATATACAAAGGGGCCTTTGGCTGAGCCATGCGGGCTAGTACCATGCTACATCTTTCTATTTTATCAAACGGTCACCGTATTTATAATCTGCCATACATTCAAAGAGCTTCGTGAAAAACTTTCCATGTTTCGGATCTGATGCGGATCCAAATGTGTACCATTTTTCTTTAGTCATTTCTTGTTCCCTCGCGAAATGGCGCCGCCCACCATGAGTGACCAGTCATGAATCGGGCGGTGAAGGAGCTGTTGGCAATTTCTTTTAAAAATAGGGTGAAGTAAAATATGTATCTGGCAAAGGGGATTTCAGCCACATAGTCTTTCTCCGTCTTTCAACTCTTCTGCGGAATATTTCAGTTTCATAAATTATCGCTGGTTGTCTCACCGTCATGCAAACTGATACTTCCAACGTGGCAAGTTCTGGCACAGGAGCTCTGGAAAACAATTTTTTTTTTTGCATTCGATCATATCAACGTGCATTCCGCTGGTTTAGTATCATTAGCGAGTAGGAAAAAAAGCAGCACTACTTCTGCGCTGTCACCCACGTGCAAAAAAGAAGAAGCGGCCAGCAAATCGGTGGCCAGCGCGCGTGACACCGAGGCAGCCCAAGACGAAAAATCGAGAGGGGCCACGGCGGCGGACGTAGAAATTACCTCGAAGGTATTTCCGAAGAAGAAACAACGAAAGTCATCCGCAGCTCCCGCCGAGAGCAGTCGCAGTCAAATGCCCGACAACATCGATGCAAGCAAACTCAAGAGTTCCGCCATCAAACAGAAACAGCCCGCATTGTCCGCCGATGTCATCTTGCAGCCTACTGCTACAATGCCCGCAGCCACGACCGAGGATTCGGCGTGGGCAGCCTCCCACGTCCCGCTTGTTCCAGCCCTAGAGGAGCAGTCATCTGCTGCCGGTCCGGCTAAGCAGCAGGCCCCCGCGGACAAGCCAACAACAGCGAGCTCCCAAGCATTGCTCGCAATGTTGGCGGGGCACGCAGACAAGCAAGCCGTACTCAAGCCACCCAAGGACGTCAAGGCCGAAGGTGAGGTGTCAGGAGTCGCAGCAGATGCCTGGGGCTCGACGCCTGCTGCTCCGATTCCGTCCGAGGTGGGTGGCTGTACCCCGAAAAAAGATGCGCGACCGGCCTCCGCCGCTGCAGCCCACGTCTCGTCGGTCCCCGGTGCAGAGGCGACGGTGCTCTCTCCCCCGCCTGCGAAAGACGTTCTCGGCGCTGGCGTGACCTCTGCGCAGGACACCGTGCTCGCCAGCGGCACTCAAGCCGTCACGTCGCCTCCCGTGCCTCCTTTTAAGCGGACAATGAGCTTGCGAGAAAGGCTGAAGGCGAGCACTATCTTGAGTCCCATCTCACTCCACCTGACATCTTTCGACGTGGCCGCTATGGCAACAGCCTAGCGCAATTATCCTCTCTGAAGCGCCATATCGAAGACGGTCTAGCGGGCGGACGCCTTGAACGTCATAGAGCCGAACGGGCTGCATCGTGCGATCATGCGCAACGAGTGTAGTGCGCAGATGTGGGGCTTTACTTGGCACGCTATAATACATCGTGTGCCAGGCACTGTTTCGAGCGAGTATGGATAACTACGTTCCGATTACTGGTGCAAGAAGTTCTTGCAATAATACATTTCGCGTTGCGTCAAACTTTACATTTCCTCAGCCACTGTGTATTGAAGCGCTTTATCAAGATTTCTTCGTTCGTGCTGTGCAATAAACTAGCGCTTTATCAAGATTTGTTTCTTCCTGCTATACAATAAACTCGGTGAACTTTTGCATCGAGGTGCCTGTTAGCGGAAATGTTCTTGTACAGTAATATTTATAGGTTTGACTGGTTTGGCTGTCACAAGACGCCAATCTAGCGACAATATTTTCAACGCGTTTTAAACAATAGTCATACTGAAGTTGCAGTGATGTTGACGTAGGAGTTAATTAGCGGCACGTGAAGTCGTCGTATACTCACGAAAATTGCACAGTTGGCGTAACTAATTCGATAAGAGTAGGAGCGGCACAACCAAGCTGGTTTCACTAGATAAATTTGATGACGCCAAGGCCATGCTATGATGTCTGGCTCGGTGGAATGCGAAGCATGGGCCGATGTTATAGTCTCTTGATGTCGCGCCCACGGCAATGAACTTTTGCTAACCAGGCGTGGTTGCTTAGTAGATTTCGCGTTGTGCTTGCCGTATGTTGATGGGTGCGAATTGCAAAAACACTGGTGTACCATGAATTCGATGTATGTTAAAGAACCTCGGGTGAGCAAAATTAACCCAGAGTCCCCCATTTCGGCGGGCGTCACTAGCAGATCACAGTTCTGACACGCGCAACTCCAGGGGTCCTATATATTAAGGCTACAGGTACTTTTATTCCGACAGCAACTACATGGACACTCCAGGCGCATTTCTGCCGTCGGCGTCGCCGTGAGGTTCGGCATGAGTGAAAGCGTGTGAGTGATAGTCGGCGAATGCGGTTCGACCTCGCGTGTGCGAGCGACGAACGCGGCCCGGTTGCGTGCCCTCTCCTGTCGCGAGCGAGCCAGGGGGCTCAGGCGAAGGACGTGGGGCGTTCTTCTCCGGCGGCTGCTATGTTGCCTCGGTGTCCTCCTCGCCCGTCGCTCCGTACAGAGTGGAAACAACTGCGGCCTGTTCTACGGCGTTGGCCACGCGAATCGCAGACGCCAAAGTAGACGCCATAGGGCCATTGCCATGGCGAAAGTTTCGGCAGCCGCCGGAGTACCTGCCTTGATGGATGCCGTAAATTGCTGCTGTGCTTTCGTGTCGACGATTGCCACTGCGTACCTCCTGATGTTCTTTTGGACATCACTGGCGTTCGAGTGTAGGTTCGAATACGCGGCTGCGTCTGTGTATATTGTGTTGTACAGTCGCCCAAATCTTTAACTGGTGTGCGGGAGCGGCGACTTTTCCGGGCGTCAGCGCCGTATGACGCGGCGAGGCTGGAAACAGCCTAGTAGACGATGGGCCCAGCTGAGCGCGCTTTGTCCGCATGCGCTTAGCCTCAGACTGTTTCCAGCCTCGCCCCGTCAAACGGCGCTGACGCACGGAAAAGTCGCCGCTCCCGCACACCAGTTAAAGATTTGGGCGCCTGTACGTGGGATTATTTTCATACATTGTTCTAATATGTGTTGCGCGTGCTTTTCGCCTTTCTCTATCGTATTCAGAGTGCATGTTTTTGGGTATGGGGGCCACTGTTATTCGAGGTCGTGTTGCGGTTGGTAGTGGTAATGCGTGTTCGCTGATAAATTGTGGGTTTGGGGAAATACGTGCCCGTGTCAGTAAGGTCCGTCCTGCGTGAGTGTAGGTCAAGCGTTCCCTCTGGGAGAGGAGTGTGGCTTGTTTCAGTTCTTCGAATGTGTTGTGTACTCCTAAAGCTAGCAGGCGATCTGTGGACGTCCCCTTGGGTAGTCCGAGGGCCGCTTTGTATACCGATCTTATTAAGACGTCGACCGGCCTTTCTCCCTCGCGACTAAGGAAGTGGTAGGGCAGGCCGTGCGAGACTCGGCTTATCACTAGTGCTTGGATGAGCCTCAGCGTGTCGTTTTCTTGCATGTCCACTTTCCTATAAGTTACGCGACGGATCATTTGTGCAATGTTATTTGAGGTGGTTTTCAATATTTTGATGGTATGGAATGCGTTCCCGCTACTTTGGAGCCAGAAACCCATGATCCGCATCGCCTTAACTTCTTGTACCATACCGAAGTACCGTGTGTCCTTCCCCAAGGATGACGACAGGCTTGTTGGATATGTAGCCCCTCGAGTGTACCCGAATGGCCTGCGATTTTTCGGGGACACATTTGAGGCCACTGCTCTTTGAGAATTTCTCTACTGCCTCAGCTGCTTCTTGCAGTACTTGTTCTTTGTGTCCCAGAGAGCCCCTTGCTGCCCACAGCGTTATGTCGTCCGCGTACAGTGTGTAACCCAAATCGGGGATTTGGTCCAGCTGTCGCGCCAGGCGACACATTGCTATAGTGAACAGCAAAGGAGAGATTATTACCCCTTGGGGTGTTCCTCTACTGGGCATATTGTTACGTGTAGCTGAAGCCGAATGCTATTTACAATTTATTTACAGGGAAGCTAACGGAGGCCAAAATGGCGACGCTATATCAATACGGCACACACGCTTTCTTCTTCCGCCTGAGTGCGGCCACACTGTGCCGGCTGTTCCATAGCATCACCCCCGGCTGTAGAAGCACCGTCCCGGTGCTTATTCTACACATCCGCGGTGAAAGGTGTGTGTGGTATGGCTTTAGTCTTGCCACGTGAACGATGTCACTTGCAGCCGACGATGACTCTGAGAGGTCGGCGGGGATGACTTCATACGTGGCATCGGTCACTTGTCGCACCACACGGTATGAGCCAGTGTAGCGCGACAGCAGCTTTTCGGAAAGGCCCACACGTCGAACGGGGGACTAGAGAAGCACCAGAGAACCCGGAGTAAAGTGCACGTAGCGATGGTGGCAATCATAGACGCGTCTCTGATGCTCCTGTGAGGCCTCGAGACGGGTGCGGGCGACCTGGCGCGCGTGGTCGGCGTGTGCGATCGCGTCGCGGGCGTATTCAGTGGCTGAACGTGTGGCCGAGGGCAACAACGTGTCTAAGGGCAATGCGGGTTCTCGGCCATATAGGAGGTAGAATGGTGAATAGCCGGCGGTGTCGTGACGCGATGAATTATACGCGAACGTCACATATGGTAAGTGAAGATCCCAGTCGCGGTGGCCGGTCGCAACGAACTTCGAAAGCATGTCGGTGATGGTCCGGTTGGGGCGCTCCGTGAGGCCGTTGGTCTGTGGGTGGTAGGACGTGCTGAACTTGTGCTTTGTCGAGCAGGAGCGGAGGATGTCCTCGACGACTGCCGACAGAAAGCTGCGGCCACGGTCAGTGAATAATTGGCGCGGAACACCATGCACTAAAATGGTGTCATAGAGCAGAAAGTCAGCAACGTCAGTAGCACAACTTGTCGGGAGGGCTCTGGTGATTGCGTACCGCGTTGCATAATCAGAAGCGACGGCGACCCATTTATTTCCGGAGCCCGAGAGAGGAAATGGTCCAAGCTGGTCTAGACCAACACGGAAAAATGGTTCCGGTGGGATGTCAGTCAGGTGGAGACATCCAGCTGGAGGTGTGAAGGGCTTCTTCCGGTGCTGACAGGGCTCACAAGCGGCAATGTAGCGCCGCACGGAGCGGGCGAGACCCGGCCAAAAGAATCGACGTCGTACACGATCGTATGTGCGCGAGACGTCCAAGTGTCCCGCCAAGGGAGCGTCGTGAAGTTGCTGGAGGACAGTCGAACGCAGGTGCGATGGAATGACGAGCAGAAGGTCAAGGCCATGTGGATAAACACTGCGGCGGTATAATGCCCCCTCGATAAGGAGAAACATCCGAAGAGAGGCGTCGCCAGGAGTTGACCTCAGACGGTCGATGAGGCCTCGTAATGAAGGGTCGCTCCGTTGCTCGTTGCCGATTTGAAGCAACTGGGACACAGAGAAAACGCAAGCGATGGCGTCCGCATCAGCTGTTTCGTCGACGGGTTCGTTGCGCCGGTTCGTTGCGCTGTTAGCACGAAATTGAGAAGGGGAAGGTAGGTGTGGTTGCCAGTAATATTTAGCACAGTGTGCGGTACGGTAATACCATGTGTAAGCATAATGGTCAAAATTGGTGCAGCCACGTAATTGCCGTCAGGTACAGTGGGTGAAGACAAGTCGACGTGTGTCGCTGAGTGAGGTGGTAGGCGAATAAAATCCATGCAGCTCAAATGGCTTGGAGGCGGGTCCACAGGGTCGGCAAGAAGAGGCAAGTCAAGGTGAAGTGAGCCGGCCGAACAGCCAATGAGGGCAGAATGATTCGCAAGAAAATCGAGACCGAGAATGATATTCGTGAGGGCAATGCTCCATGACGATGAAGAGAACGACGGTGTGTCTCTCATAAATGGTGAGTCGGGCAGAGCACATGCCAACAATAGCGACAGTCCCTCCGTCGACGACTTGTACAACTCGGTTCGGGGCAGGCGTCAGATTTTTCTTGAGCCGACGGCGAAGAGCAGCACTCATAATTGACACATGCGCCCCGGTGTCAATAAACGCGCACACAGGAACATTGTACACGAGAACGTCTAAAATATTCTTGTTCGTGGGTAAGGTGAAGCGAGGATTTCGTGCCAATGTCGTCATTGCAGCTTCACCTCCAGAAGCTGCACTGTCTAGTTTTCCGGTAGGGGGTGCGGCAAGTAGGTCGGAGAAGGAGCACGGCGTGACGGGGGCGAGCGAGATTGGCGGCGGGAGGGAGAAGGCGAGCGGGAGTAGCCGGGTCGTGTCAAAGGTGTCGCAGGGTCAGATGATGGGGCGGGCATAGAAGGGGCGAAGGAAAAGGACGCGCTAGAGGGGGCGAGGGTGGTAATCAGGAATGAATGTCGGAGAAGTCCAGCGGCTGCGGCAGTGGCGAGCGACATGTCGAGTGCGTCGGCAGTTAAAACAGATCGGCTTGTCGTCCACGGTTCGCCATTCGGAGGGGCTGCGCTGTCCATAAAAGGAGTAAGAAGAGCGGGGTGGGGACGGGCATGGAGAAAGAGGTTCCGAGCGTACGGAACGAATGTATTGCAGACCGACGTTGGACAACTCTTGACGGATGACGGCCTGGATCAAGGAGATTGTCGCCGGAGAATGATCAGGTAACGGGAATGAAGGGGCCGCCGGTTGTGCCACTTCGACCTCACGACGAATGGTGCGGGTCAAGTTGTCACATCGCGACGGCTGGTGGACGAGGTCGTCACAGGATGACTTAGCAGCTGTGCTGGGAAGTCGCGTGATGTGCTGGGATACCCGGCGGCTTTTAGTATGCTCGAGATGGCGGCACTCTCTGAGCATGGTATCGACGCTGTTGACGTTCGTAAACACTAGTAAATTGAAGGCATCATCAGCAATGCTTTTGAGGACGTGATTAACCTTATCGTCCTCAGACATGTTCGGGTCAGCCTTGGCACAAAGTGCCAAGACGTCAAGAATGTACGACACGTAAGACTCGGTCGACGTCTGTACACGTGGGGCTTTGTTGGCATTGACTTGTCGACCAAACGGATTGCCAAAAAGGTCGCGGAGCTTGTCTTTGAAGAGATCTCAGCTCGAGATGTCCGCTTCGTGAGTCTGGAACCACGCCAGTGGAGCTCCATCGGCGTAGAAAGGAACGTTGGCAAGCATAATAGTCGGATCCCACCTGTGACTGGTGCTGACACTTTCTTATAAGCGGAGCCAGTCGTCAACATTAGGACTGCCGACTCCGTTGAAAACACCAGGATCCCTAGGTGGCGAAACGGTGACGTAGGTCGGGGCTGCAGGCGGAGACGCTTGCGTAATGAAGTGCCGCCAGCAGGGGCCGAAGTTGCATTGTCACCATTGCGACCACTGCGAAGCTCCAGGACGGGTACGGGCAACGTCCTCCTCCACCAAATTAATGTTACGTGTAGCTGAAGCCCAATGCTGTATACTATTTATTTACAGGGAGGATAACGGAAGGCAAAAATGGCGATGCTATATCAAGCCGGCACACGTCGTCTACTCCTTCCTCCTCAGTGCAGCCACACTGTGGCGGCTGTTCCGTAGCATCATTAAAATTTTGGGAAGGGATTTGACCGGTTCCTATTGTGGCGGTGCGGTTGTCGAGAAAAGCCCGCACGTAGTTGTATGTTCGTTCTCCGCATCCCATCAATTCGAGTTCTTCAATATTGTTTTGGGTGAAACGTTATCAAATGCTCCCTTGAGGTCTAGCCCGAGCAGTAGTCTGTCCTCTACGCGGGCGATGTTAGCTATAACTTCTTCTCTGATCAGTAAGAATGCTTCTTGACAGGATCGTGGTGTTTGGAAACCGTCTTATTTCTTCAAGGTACCGCTGTAGTCTTATTTGTACTACTCCTTCGTACAGTATACCCAGGCACGACGTGAGAGAAATGGGCCTCAGAGCGTCTATAGAGGGTGTCTTAGGTTTTGGGACCATGATAATTTTAGCGTGTTTCCATTTCGGGGGCAATTGGCCTTTGAGCCAGCTCTCGCCATTGAACCATTCTGTGATTTTAGTCAGAACTCTAGCGTCCAGGTTTCGAAGCATCGCGTTCTTGATGGCATCGGGACCTGTAGCCGAGTTTTTGGCGGCTGCTTGAGCTGCCTCAAAGACTTCTGCATATGTGAAAGGTTCACATTATTTGGAATTCGCCTTTCCAAGGTATGGTCGCGTCTCGTTTGGGGCGTCTTTGTTTAGTGGTGGTCCTATGTATCGTTCTTTCAGTTTATCTAGTAGTTCCGCGTCTGTGCCTGGGCAACTGTCTGATATGATTTGGAGTCGTTTGTTATTTTCTGTGCGTCTAGCCAGGTCAAGCATTTCACGAAAGATGCACCACGTGCCAGCCGTTCCCAACATCCCCGAGAGGGACCCGCAGGACGTAGCCCACTCGCTTTTCGCTAATTCGTCTGCGTGTCGTTGCGCTTCCTCCGCCAGAACTGTTATGCGGGCACGTAGCTGTTTGTTGAGGCGCTGCTTTTTCCAACGTTTAACTAATCGGCGTCTTTCGTCCCACAAGTTCACTAGGTGGGAATCTTCCACGGGGGCATCCGACGTGCGCTCTGTAGTTTTGGTAGCGTCCTTGTGTGTCGATTTGATGAGTTTTGTCCATTCTTGTATGTTGTCGGGAGTCTTTGCTGCGTCGAGGTTCCGTTGGAGCTCCCTGTATTTGGACCAGTCGGTTAATTTTGTTGTGCCAATCTTTCTACGTAATTTGGGGGTCGAGAGTGAAATACGAATCAGATCATGATAACTGCCCAAGTTTTTGTTTAGCGATGTCCACTGTGCGTCTTTGATGTTTAGAGTGTATGCGCGATCGGGTGTTGTGTCCCTGCTCACGCTGTTACCTGTGCGTGTGGGCGTGCCTATGTGGTTGTCTGCATGCCGAGGTCCTCAACCGATTGTTCAAGTAGGGCTCCTTTAGGGAATGTGGACGCGTAGCCCCACATTGTATGTGGCACGTTGAAATCACCCAATATCACAATCCGGTCTTTAGTGCCCGCTATGGTCTTAGTGTCCGATGAAATTTAGGGTAGGTCCAGACCTTTGCTTTTGGGAAGGCTGTAAATGTTTGTTATGATGCTGTGTGCTTTGCCTTTTTCCGCGGTAGCCCGCTGATCATTACGGAATTGGTTTCCCCGGTACGTTGGGGCAGGAATATCATTTGTGCCGTGATTGTCTTGCTCACCAGCGTGGAAACTGTAGGATTTTGGGGGTCGCTCAGAACGTAATAGCTCTGTAGTCGGGCCGGTTTGGGCCCAACCTCCTGAAGGCATATTATGTCCGGAGCTACCTGAGAGATTTTAATAAACTGCTGGAAGGCTGCCGCCCTTCTAGCGAGGGATCGGCAGTTCCATTGCCAGGTCTCTAATTGTTCTTGGTTGTTTGGTTTTGTTTTCTCTTTAAGTGTAGTAGTCATGGTTCTCAGTCATCTATGCTTTTGAAATCTCGGTGTCTGAGCCATCCGTATCAATTATGCGGTGGGCCGTCTTGGTCTTGGCCGATCCAGCGCCGACTGCTATGGCGCGTTTCTTTGTCGTTGTGGTTTTGGCTGCGGTCTTTAGCTGCTCCTTCACTTGTTTGTGCTTCTCGAATTCTACCAGCACTTGTGATTGGAAAACGGGGAGTTTCTGATTCACGAGGGTTATCATCTCATGCTTTAGTGATTTAGAGGTTTCTGCCAATAATAGTTGGATTTGGGCCATTGCGGGTGGCGCTTCGGTATTTGGCGTTTGCGGTGTTGGTGATTTTGGTTCACTACGTGTGAGAGTGTTCGTATTTGAGGTGATTTGCGTTGTTTCTGTGGCCGATTGTCTACTATCTGATTTTAGCTGTTGTATTTTTCGTGTGAGGCGTTCCTCTAGCTCCTTAATTTTCTCGTCGGATCGCTGTCGTTTGTGTTCCTCCTCTCGAAGTTGTGCGCGTAGCTGCGCGTTTTCCTGTTTAAGTATTTCATAACCGGGATCTCGCTGTGTGTTTGATGTGTTGCGGAGCATTGGGAAATACAACCGTCGCCCAGCTCACCTGAAGCTTTTGTGACTGCTGGTGCTGCGGGGGCACTGGCGCTTGTGCGGCCCTGACGGCTCCCTGGATGGGCTCCTACTTCTTTTGCCGTTAGGAGATGTGGATTTGTGGCGATGGCTCTCTTCCTCATTCTCTGTGCTGAACCATCGCAGTTTCTTCTGGCCCACTCGCTCTCGTGAACGGGACTGACGATAGGTGTTCTTGGAACGAATGTTCTTTAGTTTCTGTGGACATTGGTTGCTGCCAGTCTAGTGACCTGCCGCCCCGCACACGGTGCATTTGATCACACACTCGAGTCCAAGAGAAGAGGGGACCCATCAGACCGCATTTTTTGCAGATGTTGATCGGGTGCGGGCACACATTCCGTCGGTGTCTCGCTTGGAAACATTCCGTGCATATTTGAACAGTGGGCTTGTATGGATGGAGTCGCATCTCTCCTCCCATGTAATAAATACATTTGGGAAGGGAGCCACCGGTGAACGTGATGAGCGCCGTAGATGACTTGCCTAGCATCCGAGGTCATTCGATTTGAACTCCGTGTGTTCGTACTCGCATGTTGGCTACTAAATGTTTCATGGGTGTGTCCGCTGGAATGCCGTGAACCACACCTCGATAGCAGTTGTCGGGGTCAGCTACGTATGTGTTGAATTGGTGCACGCGTTCGTTCAATTCATGTTGCGTGATGCGGCGGAGTACGTTGGCCACTTGCGTGCTGCTCACCAATAGAATTATAATGTTCGCTCCGGGGTGAATGCGGAGGATGAAATCCATGCCTGTGATTCTCTCTCGCTTCACCGGTCCAACTTGAGTTCGACTGAGATGGTCTTGGATTGGTTGGCTTGCCTTGAGAATGGCACTCGCCAAGGTTGGTATTAGTATGTCTTTGATTGTTATTCTCTTTGTGGGACGCATGATGATTTTTACATCATCCTTTGGTACTGCTGGCAGAGGTTTGCGCTTTGGATGGTGGAAGCGATTTCCTATGTTGTCAGCCCCACCATATGGTTGGCCGTCGCGTTCCCCTCTCGCGAAGTTTGCCTGACTTGGTGAGCCGCGTTGCTTCATAGATTGGGCTCCCTTGCCTTTTTCGTTCTTCTTACGCTGTTTCTTAGCTCTTTGTGATTCAACAATGAGCCACCTACCGCCAGTGTGTTCGGCCTTTGTCGGGTTGGTTTCGGGGAGGTCCTTGTCGAACTCGTGTTCAATCTCGGTGGATGAAGATTGTTCGTTATAATCGTTCAGTGAGTGCCCTGAGGTGGAGCACATTGGTGCCGGTGTTGTGCCGGTAGCCATCGTAGGCTCTTGAGAAGCCTTCTCAGACATTTTCTCATCATTGAGGCGGCAGCGGTCTCATAGACCACTCCGGGCGTAGCAAACGCCGTGCGTTTCTGTGAGCGTTCTTGCCGCGTTTGTTACCCGACGCAGCTGCGCCTGCTTCCGAACTTCAAACTTCGATATTGAGGTAAAAAATTCGCCTACTGGTTTCAAAATGACGTACGGGTGTAGATCTCGTCGAGTATATTCCAATCGATATCTTGACTGTTGTCCTACGGTCATTGGAACGGGCGTAAATCGGGTTTCGGTGGAGCTGATGTAAGGCACCTCTGCTCCGTCTGGCCCCCTCTGGCGTTCCCCCAAATGCGTGGAGGTTAATTGGCACGCGGCTGCTCCGCTTGAGCGAAAGCGTGTGAGTGTGAGTCGGCGAACGCGGTTCAACCTCGCGTGCGCGAGCGAGGAACGCGGCCCGGCAGCGTGCCCTCTCATGTCGCGAGCGAGCCAGGGGGGTCAGGCGAAGGAGGAGGAATGAATCAATGAAACCACGGTTATTCCACATTAAATTCGTCGAAGACGCTGCGGTGGAAAGAGGAGGGGCGTTATGGGAAAAGGAATGAACGTCCTGGAGGCAGCTAAGTGGGGGCGGCATGACGCTTGTGGCTGTCGCGGAGCCGATCGCCGGTGGGTGGTGCTGCAGGGTCCTGAAGGAACAGCAGCAGTGCTCGCCAGAGCTCGATGGCATGGTCCGGAGACATGGTATCCGGGCAAGCCCAAGTCCGGAGAGAAGAAGGCCACGGTCCTTAGCTGTATGGTGGCCAGGGCACGAAGCCTAGGTGGGATGTAGAGGGGGCACTCCCAACAAAGGTGGTTGAGATCAGCACGACATGTGCACATGGAACAGAAGCCACTTACGGGTGGTGGCGTGCCACCCTTGTGGAAACGGTTCAACAAGTGAGGAGTAAGGAGGGTGCTTGTCTGGATTCTCCGAAGCAAGACTGACTCTCGCCGTGTGAATAGCTTCGGTGGAAGCGACGGTATAGAGAGTGGATTGCCCACTGCTGCGAGGTAGGTGGCACGCCGTTGTTTGGTCGCATGTTTGTCCGCCATTGGGTCTGCTACCTCAGGTTTGGTAGATAGGAGAGGATAAGGATTATCGGAGGCTCTGGCTAGCGCGGTAGAGAGATGAGCGCGCGCCAATCTATGAGCCTTGACAACACCAGTCCCTTGGTCATTGCCCTTCAAAAAATCAATCGCCCTTTGCTGAGCCTAATCGGCTATGACGGCTACGCCCCGCCTGTAAAAGTCGCTGAGCCCACAAAGACAGCATTGTACGTGTGACGGGGAACTACACACGTGCAATTAGACACGCAACCGTGGTGCAGCGCTACTCTAAGCGTTGTCGGATGCCGGTTAGAAGTCTCATCACAGCGTACAATGCTCATATTTTGCGTCTACGTGGTTCCCGAGAACACAAGGAATAAGGCCACAAGGAATACACAAGGAATAAGGACTTTATTGCATCACTTATTGTCACTTAGTAGCGACGGTCACAATGGGTTTGTGGTCGCTATCATTCACACCGATCGGCATACTCCAACTGCAGAAACACTCTTTCGCAATTTCAAATTGATGCACGTACGCCGCTGAATGATCACTTGGGCCGGATCGGTGTGGCTTCGAAAGTTATATGTCTGCAACACGAAACGCGTAAGCCATTCCGTTCTCGGTATCGACGCATCCATATTGAAATCACCGACGACCACAGAGTTAGCGTCATCGCAACCAATCCACACAAAGTGAGTAGCCATGAATCACGCAGGGCTATTAGCCATTGCATCTTTTGCTTGCTTATGGGAGTATGAGTAATTGATGATGATAGTTTTGTACATACTGTTCTGTATCTTGTATGCGTGATTCGAAAGAATGTAAGCACTGTTCCCTCTACTTTGCTTATTGTGGTAGCCTCTCCCTAACGGGGCTATGAGCCATTGCATTTTATGCTAGCTTACGGGGGTGTGTGAGCCTTAGACGATGATAGTTGTTAGGATCGGACCCGAAAATTCTATGGTACCCTAGCCATAGACAGCTCGACCATAAAAAGTTTTCTTTTCTTCTATTCATCACTTACGAAAAGGTTCTTGACACAGTAACTATGGCATACAAATGTGTCATAAAGCCTAAGCTCGAATACGCATCTGACACCTGGAGACCTCATAAAGCCTACCTGACAAACACTTTTGAATCCGTACATAATTATGCTGGTAAACTCACTCACCCAGCATATTCGTACGCCATCATCGTATCACCCTTGAAAGCATATATGGTCTTCCAACCCTTGCGTATTCCCATTCGTGTCGCCAGGCTACCACTATTTCTAAGATACGTTTACACTGATCTCCCCCACGCACCTTTCATTTCACCATCGGCGAGGGTATCACTTCGCATAGGTCATTAAGGGTCGCTCGCTCCAAAGCGTGTACTGTCACATCTTTGTCTTCATTCTAGAGCGCAGCTCTTAGCTGCCCGTTCGTGCGGCGAGCGTCGGCCTCGGTCTCGGCGTAACCGAGCGAACGAGCCAAACATGAAAGAGAGAACACGGAGCGGGAGATGAAAGTCGCGAACCGCGATTAGCGGAAGCCAATGGGAGCGGCCCTCTCAGTGACGTGCGCGCGAGAGACTGCTGTCATGCCCGTTCGCTCGATGCGTACTCCATCTGGCCTCAGCCGCTTCGTACTGTCGCCTGCTGGCGTCAGCTCTTGCTCGCGCTTGTTTGATTTGTTAAGTTTGGTCTCGTTCACTTTTGTCTCGGTTATCATCGTTTGCCCCGCACCAGCCAATATATCGCGAAATCAAAACACGTATAGAGCTGCGCTGAAATTTCGCATTAGGGATTATGGTAATCGTCATTGAATTTTTCTCTCCCATGTAGTTGCAGACTAGAACGGCCTTTCCTACGAAATAGCTGCCATCAACCGTTCATGTCCATTCACGAAAGAAGTATATAACATTATTAGTATGTTAAACAATTGTGGTAATTCCGCCCTTCATTCATAACTCAGTGTGAAGTCGTCAGGGAGATAACGTGAAATTGAAAAAAAAAAGGAACTAAAAACTTCCATGCACTCGCTGCTCGAAAGATACAACTTAGCCTCGATTTAAAAAAAATTAGCGATGATTGGAGCAGGGCGCATTGGCAGGTTGTTCCGGAAAGCGTCTCGTATTTAGGCAAACGGAAGAGTAAGTCAGCGTTCTCTTGTTCCTATTCGTTACGTATGTCCAGACTCACACCCCAGTGCTTATGAGCAAGCTGCAGGTTTGTAAAGGAAGTTATTCTGTGTTGGCCAAAAAGAACTTGGAAATGCGCTGAAGCTTCGCCTTTAAGAGTGGAACGCGATAACATCCAAAAGGCCCTGACTGCTTCCCACGCTTCCCGGCAACTGCGGCTAATGTAACCGTAATATTTTCCTGGAAACGCTGGCAATGAACGCTATGCACGAAAACGAACTTTCTGAATTTTTTTGTTTTTTGTTTTTTCCCTGGCATGGGCCCTGACCCCTGCCGCGGATACGCAGAGGCAAGCGCCATCTGGGTGGTGTTGCACGGAATCAAGCGGGGTGCGCTGCTCCTGCTAAGGCAGGCCTTAAGCAGCAGCTGGAAAAGGGCGTTGTGTTTGAGTTTCCGCGTAACGGGGTTATGTTTTCTCGTACATTCAAAGTTACAATATCGTACTATCATTTTTTTAGGTTTCGTGTAAGTCACACCTGAATTTTCTGGCTCATTTTACTTTGAGAAATTTAATTTGTTCAGTAACGCCGATGCGCCACGCATGGGGCCTGCGTGGTTCGGCATGCGTGGCTCGGAAATTTTTTCTCTATCGGGCAACACAGCCGTCGCCGACACCGGAATTTAGGCGACACGGGGCCCTTAACGCTATCGCGTAATAAAAAGAAGAGCAGACGACCACGTCAACACCTCTTCTTTTTCACTGTTCACGGACTTGAAAACAATCGTTGTTGATGACCTTTTGAGAATTCGGCCACGTGCATCAATCTTGCCTTGCGAGAAACTTCAAGACAGACAAATTTCTATTTTTTTCACGATTGATATTTTTGCGTGACGTAACGCTCCGCATACTGTCTTCTATAAATGGTCCCACCCTTCCTAGACGTTTGCGACCTCGGCGACCTCGATCGGTTCATTCGGGTAGCATGTCGTCCCCCAGTTCCTCATTGTCGAAGTCGTCCTCGACCTGATGTCTTGTCCTCGCTGCGGTACGGGGCCTCTCCTCCAAGGGTCCAAGGGGGTCCTCGTACGAAGCGTCTGCATAAGTTTTGATTGATTGATTGATTGATTGAGTGAGTGAGTGAGTGAGTGAGTGAGTGAGTGAGTGAGTGAGTGAGTGAGTGAGTGAGTGAGTGAGTGAGTGAGTGAGTGAGTGAGTGAGTGAGTGAGTGAGTGAATAAATGAATATTAGATCTTCATACGCAACAAGAAGCGTATCCCCTTCAGTCTCGAATTATGATCTTCTGCGGCGAAAACATTATGACAACCAAGTATTGATGTTTTAGGTGTCTAGAGTGAGAAGATCAAAGTGAACTTTTCTAGGACCATTATATGCAAATTCGGTGGCATCCTCATATGGAGACATCGTGACTCAATACAAACTATTTTTCGCAATTAGGCGTTGGCATACAGAAAGGAAGGAACTTATTTAATCAAGATTGTGCGAATGGTGCATCAACGGGTTCACAGGTTGTGATATTAGAAGAAACAGTCCTTCTCAGCTGCGATGCACAGGAAAACATCGCCTTTCCGGCTGTTGCCCTGGTTTTCGCCACACAATTCTCGTACTTTGCACCGCTACGCAAGCGGCGACTGGACTTGCTAACGCTAGTAGTCCTTCGAATCGTGCCTCACACAATCGCAGCACCTTAAGAGCAAGGACGGTGATTTAAAATGAGACATTAAAGAATGACATTAAAAGAAACAATGCCAAATTGCAGCGCAACTAAAATTTTCAGACACACACAAAAAAAGTCCGTGCTGCTTCGGTGGGTCAGCTTTGCCCGAACGAAATTCTGTTGATCGGGCGTCAAACTAGGTGTCACTGATATCCTCACAACCACTGGAGGATGCGACATAATTAAGAGACCGACATCATTCAGTCGTTGGTCTGAAAACGTGAGCGTCTGCCATCTTCACGATCAAACAGTGCGTACGGCGATTATGGTACGACATTTAAAAATTTCCGGCACACTAAATTAAAAGGAACACTAAGCCCGTATTCACAAACCAACCTTATCTTAACGCCATAAGGCGCCCTTTTATAAGGCTGAGGAAAGTATAAGGTTGAGAAAAGGCCAAGGTATGATTCAGAAGCGTCCCTTATTGCGTGAAAAGGCGTCTTTATCGAAGGCGGCCTTATCGTCATAAGAGATGAGCATGGGTGCGAGGCTATGAACTTTTCTTGGCCTTAAACCGCTCAGTTATTAAAAAGGAAACACATTTTTGTCGCTGAGAACAATAAATATAAAAATTGGATGGCGCATTATTACGCGTTGTGAAAAAGCAATGTGAAAAGAGCGAGTTCTAGCTGTTGCGCGTCTCTCATTTGCAGATGAGAGACGCGCAAAAAAACGGCAACGCGTGTTGCCATGGCAACACGCGTTGCCGTTTTTTTTTTCCATTTGCGGTGCTTCATTTTCCATTTCCATTTTGCGGTGCTCGAGCGCAGTTCCTTCACTTTTTCTCTTGTGTGTTAGCTATAACTTGCGTTAGATGCTGTAAATATTGCGCGTATTTATTTATTTATTTCCTTATTTGTTCATTTATTTGTGTTTTGAAGTGTTCGTTTGCTTATTGTAAGATCTGTTGTGGGAATGGCCACTGAGAGGAAAAAAATCAACTTTATGGAGGAGGAGCAGGGAATTTTGATTGACTTGGTGACGAGAGAGAGCAACGTGCTGGAGAACAAGCGTACTGATGCGGTGTCCCTGAGCGAGAAGAAAAAGAAATGGCAGCAGATAAAACAACAGTTCAACAGTAAGAACGGAGTCCACCCGCGCACGGAGCATCAGCTACGCAAGTGTTCGGACAACTTGAAAGAGAAGTGGCGGCACGGGCGAACCGCGATCGTCTGGGCTCGGAGCAAGTGGCAGGATGGAGAGAAGGTGTACCACCGCTCGTTTTGAAAAGCGGAACCTGCCAAGAAACTCGCCGTCGTTAATAATATTTGGGGTTTTACGTGCCAATACCACTTTCTGATTATGAGGCACGCCGTAGTGGAGGACTCCGGAAATTTTGACCACCTGGGGTTCTTTAACGTGCACCTAAATCTAAGCACACGGGTGTTTTCGCATTTCGCCCCCATCGAAATGCGGCCGCCGTGGCCGGGATTTGATCCCGCGACCTCGTGCTCAGCAGCCCAACACCATAGCCACTGAGCAACCACGGCGGGTGTCGCCGTCGTTGTCGCCGTCGTTGTACATCTCCATGACATTCTGACGGTCCCTGAGTACACGCCGGATGAGCTTTACATAACGAAGGGCTTCGCGAACATCGGCTTCCCTTAATAGGGCGACAAAATCGACTAGCTCCGAAAAGCTGCTTGCGTGGTCGGCCATAATAAGTGGCGCCTTAAGGTAGCTGCCGGGCTACCTTAAGGAACGCTCCTTTTCCGAGCCGGTAAGGTTAAGGAAAGGTTCGACTTAAGCATAAGGTTTGTTTATGAAACGCGTTAAGGCGCTGAAAAGGTAAGGAAGGCAAAAGATAAGTATAAGGTTGGTTTGTGAATACGGGCCTAAGAAAGAGAATTTAATTCGTCGACAGTGAAATAGACGACGCAACAAGTCCGAAAAATGTCTGTAGCTTTACATTTTCGCGCGGTGCTATGGGTCACTGGCGTGGAAAAGAGTGAGTAACGGTGTTTCCGTATGGAGACCAGGACGGAAACAGGATCAAAGCTATTTAGTTACAGAACCCTGAGTATTCAGTAACAGTTTTTTCTTAAAAAGTAGCCATTTCTTTCCATTACCCAGGGGCTTTTAACTGTTCCGGATGATTGAGGCTGCTGTAAAATAGAAACTTGAACAGCGCCAAACCAGAGCTTCAGTAAAACGTGGGGTCGTCCATCTTTAACTTTGTAAATGCAATATGTGTCATAGGGTAAATTAGTTAAAAACTAATTAGTGATTTTCTGTTGATTAGTGGATCATGCATTTCACTTTTTCTGCAAGTCATGACCGCTACTTCGAGTAGAACAGTTCATGGACTAGAATTGTGATATCCACCGTGGGCAATTCTTTAAAAAAGTTTGGAAGTGTTCACTGAAACACCATGTATCTTTTACATCGAAGCTATCATTCAAGCTATATGCGGCGCAGCATGTAGACTCCAAAACGTTTCCTTGGAAAGCCGCAAACCGGGTCTCCTCCCAGTGAGGACAACAAGTTCTGAGAACACCATTTAAGTTCGTGTAGTGAAACTACACGAACTTAAAGGCCAGCTGGGCGCATCAAGGACAGACATGGGCCCGCTCGCGAGGGTATGTGCCCCTTCATCGACCCTTTCAATCATGCAGTGAGTTGGCCATCAATGCCAGGGTGTCTACGAGAAACGGTTTACTATGCAAGGTGACGGTGAATAAGAACGACTTGGGCGAAGTGAAGTCAAATGAGAGAGTCGCGATTCAAGCTGCAACGGTCATCCGTGTTATATGCTTCTCAGACAACAGATCGCACACGATTACAAGCATCGTTAATACCCGACGAGTATGGGCAAGCCATGCCTTTTTTTTCTAAACAGGATCCCACGGCGCCATTGATGCTCGAGCGCAGGTGTTACCGGCCGGCACGGCCTGCGCATGACGAAGGCCTGAAGCGTAAGAACTTTATATATTGTTCGCGTGTCCCTTAAATGAGCATTTAAGAGCAACGCGAAATCAGTAAGCACGACTGTAGAATTCTGCGGGTCTTATAACATTGAGCACAGTAGATTCATAGGAGGAACAAAAACGGAATTTAAGCTTACTCAATACCGTTACGAAGAAAGGAGTTCACAGATGGAATAGCACTTTATGGTATAAATATTGTAAACATGGATAAGGTGCCTCAGCAAGGCTGGCCAACGTTTCGATAGCAGGACCTATCTTCGCCAAAGGCGGCGTCGTCATTCTCAGCATGTTAGTTTCAAAGGATTAGTGCAGCGACATTAGGTGCGGTTGTTGTCGGTGCTGGTTGGTTATAAAGGGAGAGACTTCAGAGATAATGAGCGCTGTCGCCTGACGTCTATGAGCGTCGTTCCCAAGACGAGGAGACAAGAGCGGGAGAGTGGAAATGCGTGGAGAAAAGAAAAGAAAGAAAAGGAGAGGAAAGAACACCCGGGCACACCAAGAGGGAAAAAAGAAGAAAGAACAAGAAAAAAAAGGGGGGGGGTATGGAAGGGCGTTGGGGAAGCGAGCGGTTAGGGAGCTTTCAGGGGTGTCGTTGGCGGCATGTTATTGTGGCTTTAAAAGAGACGGTCAGGTGGTCGATGCACGAGTAACACAATTGACCCAAAAAACACATGAGTTGAAAGAGTGACTTTAGTAGTATAGCAGATATGCGTCGAGTAATATTGAAGCAGTTAAGGTTGGCGTCAAGGAGTCTTGGGTTCAATGTATGGGGCAACTGGAAGGCAGCGGCGTGGTCTTTCAAGAGACGTTAGCTCCCCAGTAGCTAAACGTAGATGTCGTTACGGTGGTATTCAGAAATGGCGATACCCTGTGTGGCTGAGACGCCGAAAAACGTGTACTGACGTCAGGGACTTTGGAATGTGTTGGTGAGGGTGTTTAGAAAAACATCTAATAAAAAACAGACATAAAAGAGAAAGGAGAGGGGGGGGCCGAAACCGGAATAACAAATAGGAGGGTGACGTGAACAGAAGCGGACGGGGGCAGGTTTACATGGGAAAAGGGGGTCATACAGTTGGTATAAACCGAAAACATGAAAGAGTATATTAAATTCAGTAGTATGCAGAAAAAAAATTTTCGAAATGGAGGAATAGGTGAGGTTAAAAATTAAGGTTACCTGTGGCATAATGTGTTTTCTGCCTTGGTTGATGATATGAGAATTTCAGATTTAAGTTACCGCTTTTAAAGATTCTAAGTTACCACGTGCCAAATTAATTCCCGTCGGCTGTAGGCAATTAAACTTGTGTATGAGGTATGATTCTGTATATTTCCTTTAGCGAGGTGAACCTAAATTTGTTTATAGTTTATAGAGCTTTGTTTTGTCGAATATATGACCATGTTCATTAAAGTGACTGGCTATTATTTTAGGTAAATTGTGTTTTGTGTCCCCGCGGTGACCGTTGAATATTGTATGAATTTGTTGTCTAGTCTCACCTATGTATTGTTTGCTACAAGCGGCACATTCTAGACAGTAGACTGCGTGGCTTGATGTGCAGGTGAAAGCCGAATTTACCTTGTGTGCGTAATTCGACGCTGTACTTTTTACAGTAGTAGCAGATTGAATATTTTTACATGCAGAGCACCTGGGGTGGCCCCAGGGACTGGTTCCCAACTTCGTCTTTGTCCTTAGTTTGGCATGCACAAGACTATTTTTAAAATTAGTGTTGCGCCTGTAGGCTACTCTGGGCGAGTCGAGAAAAATCTTAAGTTTCTGGTTGCTGGTAAGAATTGGGTAGTATTTACTGAGGATGTTATTCACGTTCTGGGAGTGCATTTGAGAATTTAGTAGTAAGAAAAGGCGTTGTTGTCCTTGTGATCCTCGGGCGGGGCTTGAGGACCTCGGCTCGATCAAATTTGGTTGCAGCGGTGTAGGCTTCTTGAAGGTCACTGTTTGCGTGGTTTCTGTTTGATAGGGTTTCTTTAAGGTGATCGAGTCTATCTATGTAGTCCTGGTTTTCAATGCAAATGCGACATAGTCGTGTGGCTTGGCCTTTAAAGATGCCTTGTGTGCAATGTCTGAGATGGTGACTCGTATATTCTAGGTACTGTTGTTTGTCGAAAGGTTTCCTATACAGCGTTGTCTTTAGCGCCCCATTGTCAATGTATATTGTTGTGTCCAGAAAGTTTATGCGCTCTGTGGAGGACTCTGATGTGAATTTTAGTTGGATGAAAAGAGTTTAGAAATGCTACATATTTACCTAGACTGTATTGACCATGTCTCCATATTGTGAATATGTGGTCTATCGTAGGTATGTGAGGGGCTTGTCAGTGCAGCGCGATAGGAACTTTGTTTATAGAATCCCCATAAATATGTTCGCGTAGGTTGGTGCAAAAGGCGTGCCCATGCTTGTACTATGTATCTGTAAGTAGGCATCCTCAAATTCGAAGTAGTATGTGTTAGAACTAATTCAAGGAGAGACTAGTAGACTTCAGTAGAGTATTGTGCGTTGTGTTTAGACAGCGTTTGTTTTATCGAAAATAAACCATCAGGGATTGGAATGTTGGTGTACTGGGCCGTGACGTCTAGTGTTGCGAGAATTATGTTGTGGGGTAGTGTGCCTTTTATATTAATGTCTTCCATAATTCAACGCAGGTGTGTGCACAAATGATGGGAGTGCTTCCACAAATGATGGGAGTGCTTTCGGCAAGTCACCAAGGAAGCGGTTAAGGAATGTGGAGATGCTCTCTGTCGGGGTGTTGTTTGATACTATCGGGCGACCTAGGATAATAGCGGTGTATAGTTCAGTGGATGATGGAATTTTATGAATTTTCGGAAGGAGGTAGAAACGCCCGGCAGTTTAGTTGCTTGGTTTAAGAAATTTATATTCTGACGGTGTTATCAATCCAGCATCCAAATTTCAGCCTGTTGGTAATTGCCACTGTGTAGGATAATCTCGAATCGGTATCTAGCTTACGGTAATGTTCTGGGTTGTTTAGTTGTCGGTAAGCCTCGTGCTTGTATTTTTCTACTGGCCAAACAACTGTACTTCCACCCTCATCTGCTTCCTCAATAAAAATGTCATTCCGGTAACTAAGATTTGAAATGATATGACTCTCTGACGCAGTTATGTTTTTAGGTCGCTTAGATGTCTTGGATTGGCTTATAATTTCTTTACTGACAGTTTTAAGGTATATGTCAAGTTCTATGGCTTGTTCTGGTTCGTGAGTCCAAGTGGATTGGGCTCTAAGTGGTGTCGGCCCGGTGTATGGTGTGTTGTTGACTGCGAAAAATTGTCTGATTCGGCGGTAAAATTCCGAGAGGTCCTTGAGAAGCTCGAATTCATTTATTGTGTTGTTCATGGGACAAAAGTTTAGGCCCTTGCTGAGTACGCCTATTTCTTTTTTACCTAATGTTTTCGAAATGTCTACAACATTGAACTGGTTTAATTTTGTGGAAGTTACCATCACGTCTAGTACTTCTAAACTCGAGGTCCCTCTTGCAGCCGTGAAGTGGCTGTTTGCTAGGGAGGTTTGCCCCCTTTTCCCATGTACACCTGCGCACGTCATCCGCCTATTTGTTATTCCGGTTCCGGTCCCTTCCTTCGCTTTTCTCTTCCTTTTTTGTCTGTTTTTTATTATATGTCTTTTGAAACGCCCTCACCAACACATTCCAAAGTGCCAGACGTCACTATACCTTTTTCGGCGCCTCAGCCGCACAGGGTATCGCCATTTCTGTATACTGCCGTAAGGACATCTACGTTCAGCTACTGGGGCTAAGGGCCCTTGAAAGACCATGCCGCTGCATTCCAGTTACCCCATACATTGCACCCCAGACTCCTTGTCACCATCTTAACTACTTCAAAATTACTCGACGCATTGCTTCTATGCTACTGAAGTCACTCTTTCAACTCATGTGTTTTTTTTCTTTTGTGTTACTCGTGCACTGACAGCCTGACCGGCTCTTTTAAAGCCACAAGAACTTGCCGCCAACGACACCCCTGAATGCTCCCTAACCTCTCGCTTCCCCAACGCCCTCACATGCCCCCCCTTCTTTTCTTTATTGTTCTTTCTTCTTGATGTCCCCGCCCGTTTTTTTCTCACCTTTTCTTTCTTTTCTTTTCAGCCCACCTTCCCACTCTCCCGCTCTTGTCCCCTCGTCTTCGGAATGACGCTCACAGACGTAAGGCGACAGCATTCATTATCTCTAATGTCGTTCCCTTTATAACCAACCGACAACAAGCGCACGTGACGTCGCTGCACTAGCCTCTAAAACTGACATGCCGAGGATGACGAGGCCGCCTTTGACGAAGATAGGTCCTCCTATCGAAACGTCAGCCAGCCTTTCTGAGGCACCTTATCCCTGTTTACAGACTTTATACATCAATACCATTGCGAAATTAGGCAGTCGTCATCAGAAGAGCGGCCGACAGAAGCTACCACTTGAAAAACAAGTTATTCGAGATTCCTTCTATGTCATTCACTATTGCATACCTATATCCCTGCGTGACGTCTGGTACGCCTCTTCGGCTTCAACCAGTGGTATTTTAGCACGAGCTCTACCACTGGTAGTGGCCGCTCTAGCTTTTGTCACCGCCGGCTCCGACTGGATGCTGGTACCTGTGGATGGAATGAAGGACAGAGCAGGTATGTTTTAAATTATTGTCTCGCCTTTTACAGTGTAACGGTTCGGTAGATAACTCACATTGTCACAGGAACGCGTTGTTTGATTCGCAGTGGAAAGCCGCTCATAATAAATTAATAAACGTTATTCAGTGATCTGCATCTAGACATTTGGACACCCGCTCACACGCTATCAGACGGTAACAATCAGGTGGCGCACCGCATGGCTCGAGAGCGTATGGACCGACCCTCCGGTAGCCCCGCCTCACCGACTATGATGAATGGAAGTGGGAAGATCGAATGACCAGATTTCACGAAATTACACAACACCATAGATTGCGGAGGCTTTCATTCACTCCGCCACACCTAAAATTTAGCAAAAATTAGTCTGTCGAATGGCGGCAGTTACAGGCCAGATCCTATCCGAGTCCCGCTTTTACGCACCTAATGCACCCAGATTTATACACGACTGCCAAGTGCAGACATTGCGACTCTAGAGCCACCCTGGAGCATATCCTATAGGAATGTAAAGCTACAATACTGCATAGCGGTGATGCAGCCTCAAACAGCCACAACCTCCGCACGCGCTGGGAGTCTGTGTTGCTGAGATCGGACCGGCAGCACCAACTCTGAACCGCCCAGGGAGCCGAGGAAGGCGCCAAGGGCCAACAGCCCTTGGCCGAAACCTAGGCGGGGTCCAGGCCCACCCCGCTAAATCACAGGGCACTGAATAAAGTTATTTGAATGAATGACTGCACTGCATTCCAGTGCAGGTAGTATCTCATCCTTCGTCACCGTTTTTGCGAGATGTAATGGCTTTCAGTATCCTAAAGCCGTAATTAGAGTAGTAAAGTACCCTAGCCCAAAAATGTTCCTTTCGTTCTTTTTTCATTTTTTTTGCTTGCGGTGAATTCACCCGCATGCGGTATAAATTGTGTCCTCACTTCTCGCAACTTACCGCAACTATTGTTCTCCATGCAGCTACTAAGGACTATAGAGAAGAACGTGTGTAATTAATATGCATAGACTGACGCGTTACTTTTCCAGATTATCAAATAGGCCAACTTCTCGGGGTATCCGAATTCGTATTCCACAAAGCTACCTTCAATCAATGTAAAACTTCCTGACGCTACACAGGTCCCCTTATCACAACGGCTCGCAACGACTCTTTCCCGTCTCATACAATACTTTTGGATCCCTGGAGAAAGTGAACTTAAGTTTTAAATTTTCATTCATCTGCGCGAATCTTCCTCGTAAACAGTGCAGAAAGCTAAAGAAATTTTACCTCAGACCGGCCTCTTCTCAAATATATTTTCCCTTTGTCTATAGAAAGAGAGCAATGTGACCAGCAGCATTCCACTGCTTGCCATAACTTCACTGTACACGATTTGACTATGCCAACACGCTAGGCTTACCATACATGCCAACATGACATGCGTGTCATGAGAACGAAGATTCGGGCCAATTGGTATTCCAGGAAGCACGGTGTCATCACATCATTTCTCTGTTCCCCCGGAAGTGCTCTAGCGAGCCGGCTAAGATGTAGCGGTCTTTCTTTACGTGTGCTCATCTGCCTTTAATAATGGGAGTGCGCACTTGCCCACCTTCGTTCCCCCTTATTTCCACGCTACAGCACCTCGCATCGTCTCATGCATGCCACAGCAACCTGAAGGCTTTCAACGTTGTCATCCATTTTGACGTGACATGCACAAAAGGAAATGCCTGACGGTTTAGCGGCTTTCCTAATTTGTTGTAAGGGTTATATGTCGCCAAATGGAAAGGAGAGCCAGAAAAAAGTCGGGAAGCAAGACACATAGAAAGAAGCAGGAAGGCTACTGGTCTAACAACTGCTTCCGTTTGCGGGCATACCCTTACAATTTACTACGCACCATCTCACTCAACAGGGCAATATTACGAAATCTTGATTTCTGGCGGTCATTCTAACAGCGTTTACTTTCGCACAATTATCTTCCTAGACGTACATGTTCGCAAATGTCTATGGACCTTGTTCACAAAGGTTCTATTTCACAGGGACTGCATGTCCTTGCTCAGAGGCCTTCACGTTCGCTATCATAACTGGCCGCCACCTGTTCTTACAGAATAACCCAGCGTATTATACACTTGAGCAGAAAACAAGTCAGGATACAGGTAAAGCAGAAGGTGATCATGCTCATCAGTCGAAGCTATACGAAGTCTGTTGCTTCAGTAACTTTTTAATATCCAGAGTAATTCAAGATGCGCTTCCACAAATACATATCGCAACATATAATGGCCACCAGAAACACCGGATATTTAAGAGTTTATGCGCATCATAATTCCTATTACGAAAGTATGCTGCCAACACTGGTCAGGTAAGTACAGTCCCTCAAGCAAGATGTACAGCCCTTCATGAAAAAGAGGCTATGGCCTCTTTCAGCTATGGCCTCTGTCTTGCGTCATCAGGCTCTATCAAATACCGATAAATTACCAAACCTGGTCGTGCCATTTCTTAATCCTCCGCCGTCCTAAATTGCACATTCCTTGTCTTGGCTTAATCAAATATATTACACCTGCCTCAAAGTAAAACAGGACACACACTAATTGGTCGAAATCTCCTTACTGCTGCTGGCGGAACCATCTCTGGATAGGCGACCGCTGCTTCGATGGCTTCCACTTCTACTTCCACTGCTGCTCGTGCGCTGTAAACAAAGACGAAAGCCTCGTCAGCTCTTCTATAAGCGTGATGGCCTAATTGGTTCAGTGCAGAACACTGCTTCCGTTTTTTGTTCCAATCATTCCACTAGAAGAACACTCAGGAATTGTGGGATTTCACTAAGTATGCGAATCCGCTAAAAAGTGAATAAATATAGAAGGATCGTCATTTGGGCGAGTTGGTACTGGTTGAACATCTTGAAGGGTCCTGCCTGCTGTCTTCGTGATATTGCGCTGCCCCTTCAAGATGTGAATAAATATGTTGAGAACTGAAGTAATACGCGGTGTATTAAGTAGACACTTTCATATATATAGCGCAACTATGTCCGCGTCTTGCTGTGGCAGCACCTAGCGTATGTCGCCAGAAGGTGTGTGGCTGGCAATAAGGTGCCGCGAAAGCACGCAGGCACGCTGCACTAAGCAAGCTGAAATTATTTTCTGAGCTTATCACTCTGATTCGTAACTTTTACTGTGCATCAAAGAAACTTCCGAGATTGGACATCGATACCAACTAGGACGCCTTGCTCACTGTTTATCGTCAAGAAAGTCGCAGTTTCGCCCGAAAGGCAAGGCATCGAGTGCGATAGCAAATTCGTAGACGGCTATACGAAGTGAGGATAGCAGTTTTATCGGCCATAGACTTGTAAAAATAGGCTTACCAACTAATGTAACAAGCCTGGTGTCACGCGCGCACAAGAAAACATCAGCGTATCTCACTCGACGACCGTGTAAATTCGCTGTCAAAACGCTGGCGTGAGCAAGGGTGGTGAGTTAATCTTTTTTATTCTATTAACGAATAATTATTCATCATTCTAGCCTTCAACCGATTAATCGTTTTCGATGCAGGGCTTTTCATCGATTAATTGATTAATAGGAAATTTTGCCGGGCACCTTTAAAAAAGTTGAAACACAGTTATCTACACTTGTAGGACCCTATTTTAATGCTTGAGAGGTGGTACCAAGTTTGGAACACAATTGTATGAACGTTTAATAATGTATATTATTTAACTTGTTAAAGGCTAAGTGTAGGCGGCACTAGTGGCTTTTGAAAAGATAAAGATAAACAATGTATGTTATATAGTGGCACTTAGTGCGGAATTAAATAAAATACATGGTACTAGTGAGTTCCTGTACAGTACAGTTAAACAAGAAATAAGAAAATTTGAAAAAATGAAGGTGAAGTCCAACTGAAGTAGGCAAGAAATTACAATATCCACAAGGGAAAAGAAAATTAGTGGTTTAGGATTCTAAATAACAAATTTTCTACAGTGCGAAAGAATGCCAATTGGCTGGGATGTTTGCGTGAAACGGCAACAGCATCTTTGAATTGCCGCACAACCAGCATGCGAGAATAGATGCTCAGACGCTATACATTTAGTGGGATCAACGCTAATTGCACCGTTATGGCAAATACATCCGCACAGTCACTGCTCAGCGAACGCCGCCATTTCAGTATAATTTCAAAATTTTCGCGCCACTCCTGTCAAACTCTCGAAAAAGATTAATCGAACAGGTTTGATCACTTGGACAAATAAATGAAAGGTGCACATCGATGAAGATTAATTGTTTTGCAGGGTACATTTCATCGATTAATGATTCATTGATATTACTAACCCTGGGAGTGCGGAAACACGGCAGCAGCAGCGAGCAAATTGACCTTTCTGCTGCCTCCCGTACCAACGCGATCTAAGCCGCGAAAACAAAGCACATGGCGTACTCCGTACCCATAGCAGATGGCTTTCAAGATAGGGCTGCCCGCGAATCCGCATCTTGCGCAGCAGCCGCCGGAGAAGAACGCGCCCCCTGCCCCGGAGCTTTGCGGGCGACGGAAGATGGCGCGCTTCGTCCCGCTTTCCTCTAGTGCGCGTGCAAGATTGAGCCGCCACCGTCGGCTCACCGTCGCAAGCTTTCACTCGCACATACAGCATACTGCACGCAGCGACGATGTTATTGCCCTTGAACTTTACACGGAACCTGACAGCGACGGTTGAATTGCTACTGGAGTTTCCATATAATTGCTATCGCAAGGAAACAGAAGCATGTACTCACAGAATGTTTCGCTTAAATGGATTCGTAACAGAAAGGACAGCCGACCCATATCAAACAGCACTCAAGAACAAAAATCTTTGTGAATTCGGCTCCAAGTGCTTATAAAGTCGCGATAACATTCTCCCAAAACGAGAAAAAGCTCTGAAATACGTAACGTCACCGTGAGTTCATGGTGCGAAATGCATGTAAGGAGAGTTTGGTATTCATTTTATTCAAGAATAATCGATGTTTCGAACAACATAAGGTTCAAACAATACTTCACCGGGCTAAACTGATTTCGTGTTGCTCTAGAGTGTGGATTTATTGAAGAGTGGTTGTCACTACCAAATTTTTTTCCGTAACAACTTACTTCTACCTCGAGCCAATCAACCGCTTACGTCGATTGAAGTCCGCAGTAGGGCAGTGTCCTGCGCTCAAACTTTTTGGAATGGTTGCCATTGAATAACACAAGCGCATGCAGTACTTCTCAGGTTTTCTGGAGTAATATATTCAGTACAAATCAACGCGGTAAAGTTGAAACTTATAATCATGTCTTGTGCTCAGTATTGTGCATTTCACCTATTGCCTGAATTTACCTTGAATTCTACTGTGTTCATGACTTCTAAATTGCATACCAACCCGCCCTGGTTGCTCAGTAGCTATGGGGTTAGGCTGCTGAGCACAAGCTCGCGGGATTGAATCGCGGCCACGGCGGCCGCATTTCGATGGGGGCGAAATGCGAAAGCACGCGTGTGCTTAGATTTAGGTGCACGTTAAAGAACCCCAGGTGGTGGAAATTTCCGGAGCCCTCCACTACGGCGTGCCTCATAATCAGAAAGTGGTTCTGGCACGTAAAATCCCATAATTTCATTTTTTTTCTTATTGCATACCTGCGATGGTGGCGTAGTATCTTTAGCGTTGCGCTGCTGAGTCCCAGCCTGAAATCTCCTGAAATCCCAGCCTCGGCAGCCGCATTTCTCTCGGCGCGCATTGCAATGACGCCCGTGTATGTGCACACATTAAAAAACCACCGGTCGTCAGAATTCTTCCGGAGCCCCACGCCAAGGCGTATCTTGTAATCATATCGTCGTTCTGGCATGTAAAACCCCCCAAAATAATTTTTAATTTCTACTGTAGGCGCACAAAACTGGCCTCAGGGCTATAGAAACAGACGCTTTTCAATCTAGTTAAGCTGATAGCATGTTGCTATAAAATAAGCATTCCTCTACTTCATCATCATCACCATCAGCCTGGTTACGCCAGCCGCAGGGCAAAGGCCTCTTCCATACTTCTCCAACTACCCCGGTCATGTACTAATTGTGGCCATGTCGTCCCTGCAAACTTCTTAATCTCATCCGCCTACCTAACTTTCTCCCGCCCCCTGCTACGCTTCCCTTCCCTTGGAATCTAGCCCGTAACCCTTCAAGACCATCGGTTATCTTCCCTCCTCATTACATGTCCTGCCCATGTCCATTTCTTTTTCTTGATTCCAACTAAGATGTCATTAACTCGCGTTTGTTCCTTCACCCAATCTTCTCTTTTCTTATCCCTTAACGTTACACCCATCATTCTTGTTTCCATAGCTCGTTGCGTCGTCCTCAGTTTGAGTAGAACCTTTTTCGTAAGCCTCCAGTTTTATGCCCCGTAGGGGACTACTGGTAAGACACAGCTGTTATACACTTCTCTCTTGAAGGATAATGGCAACCTGCTGTTCATGATCTGAGAATGCCTGCCAAACGCACCATTTATTACGCTTTCTCGTAATCAATGAAAGCTATATATAACGGCTGGTTATATTCCGCACATTTCTCTATCACTTGATTGATAGTGTGAATATGGTCCGTTGTCGAGTAGCCTTTACGGAATCCTGCCTGGTCCTTTGGTTGACCGAAGTCTAAGGTGTTCCTGATTCTATTTGCAATTACTTTAGTAAATACTTTGTAGGCAACGGAAAGTAAGCTGATCGGTCTATAATTTTTCAAGTCTTTGGCATCCCCTTTCTTACGGATTAGGATTATGTTAGCGTTCTTCCAGGATTCCAGTACCCTCGAGGTCATGAGGCATTGCGTGTGCAGGGTGGCCAGCTTTTGTAGAACAATCTGCTTACCATCCTTCAACAAATCTGCTGTTACCTGATCCTCCCCAGCTGCCTTCCCCCTCTACTTATCAAGCCTTAAATCTTTTCCAGCATAGTACCATCCCATTTAAGCTCATTTCAGTGGGCTGCACCCAGACCAACAATGCAGTGAAAGCGTATGTTTGAAGCGCAGTTCTTAGGCGCCCGTTCCTGCGTTGAGCGTCTCTGCATCAGCGTCCCACGGCGAAACCGAGCGAACGAGCACAGCGGGGGATGAAAGACGGCGAGAGCGAAGACAGCGCGAGGAGTAAAGCGAAGTGCCACACGAGGCATGTTCCACGGCGGCGAGAGGGTCAGCCGATACCACATATGGAAACAAAGCGCTGGCGTGGGCTTGGGACCCATTGCGGAAGCACTTCTTCTCCTCCGCCGCCGCGGCTAGAGAATGCGCTCTGCGCGAGCCATGTAATCCCGTGTTCGCGCTTTTTATGCGAAGCATACTAGCCGCACAACCACGCTCTTCCTTGCTGCGCCGCGCGCGGCCGCGTAGCTACCATATGACGTCATAATAGCTGCAAAAGCGGAGGCTCAACTTGTGCGCTCGCTTGCGGCCGCGTAGCTACATAGCCGGGTCTCAGCTCGTGCGCTCGCCTGCATGAGTTGTTTCTTCGTCTAGCCGAACCAAATATAGCCAAGCAACAGCAGTTCACCAGGCTAAACAGTGGTTCAACAACTAAAATAAAGGCTAGTATGCTTCGCATCCTGGGCTTAACCTTAGCTAAGCCACAGCCATTTTTTTCTGAACAATGAGCGACGCAATGGTTTGAAATGCTTCGTCTGCCACCGCTGCTCAACGAGCTTCACTAGCAGAGGCTCAGTGCCACCGCCGAGAGGATCAAATAGAAGATAAAAAGTGCGGACACTCCGCAACATCAAGTCACTAAGTGCGCCAAAGAACTCCCCTAAAATGCACGCCTTTGCGTGACCCACCAACGTTTCTTAAAGAACTTAGAACAAAGTAATTTGTTCGAGAGGGAATGCAATATAACGGAGAAAAGAAGTGGGAAAGTACTTATCTGAGGGTAAACACTGGGGAGCCTATGAAAATGAGCACCGTGCTTTCGCAAATATTTGCCGCATAATCAGCGCGGAGCAGCAGTTGGACACTACAAGTTCATGATTCTTGCTTCTGACCACCAGCTTAAATGCAACAATGAAATGAAGGGCAAACTACACAGCAATAATAGGCAGTAAATCGTCCCTTCTCACCTGCTCCTTCATCTCCTTCGCCTTTTCGGCCTTCTTCAGTTTGGCCGCGTACTCGGCAGATTCGCTGAGGCCCAGATCGTTGGTGAGTCTCACCAGAAAGCGCAGACCTGCGCAATGAACGCGTCTTCGATGATGTTAGTGGTTATTTACGGTTGAAGGTTTGGAATGAAAAAGGACGCTTCACCTAAAAAAAATAAAATAAGAAACGTTTTCTGAAAACATCGACAATTCTAGCTGCAAAATGGATATGTTGTTCTCCTGTTTCAAGCCTTAGATACTAAGTGAGACACTAACCTCTTATGCCGTGTTCCGTACTGATCCTAGTGCGCGTTTGTGCAGTTCTATGTGGCTTTTGCTTTCTGTTGTATTGGCTTTGTAAAGACAAGTTTTGAATAGCGCGTTGTCTGCTGTGTATGCTATCTATGCTATGACAGGCACACATTCTGCTATGAATGCCACACATATGGTTTAGCAATCGGCGTACGTCTACAGAGCTACTTATACCTTAAATAAAATTTATCACATGGATGAATCGGGCAGCCGCTTGTTCAACCCACCAATCTTCCTGCACGCACTTGACGCGGTTTCCCTTCGATTATCGATTGTTTCATCTATAATGTGACACTATCTGCCAGCGAAGCTCACATACGCGTAGTTGTGCTTGGGCAGGGCGGCGTAACAAGGACAAAGAGGCGAAGAGGCAGGAAATTCTTTGCACTCAAACCCAATTGTCTTCCTTCTTTTTCGCAGTTTGCAACTTACAAAATAATACTCGTTAGTAGAGCGGGTGTTGCCTACTGTCTCCATCTTTCCCAGGGAAAAGAAGTAGCAGTCGTGCTGACTTGCACTCTCTTTATCTCCAGCCTTTTAGGCCTGTTGCCTGTCCTTGAGAGTTAGTTACGTCACAAGACACAACGCTACCTTCGCAATTTACTCCGCAGAGATGATTAACTGCGTAGCTTCACGCATTTAAGGCCGATGCGTGACAACTTATTTATTTTATGTAGCTGTCATGACGTACCATGTTCTAAATGGCCTCGGCAAGTCTATTTTGTGGCTGACACTAAACCTTTTCAAAAAGCGCTACCCAAATGATGTTGGTCAAACTCTGTAAAAATGACACCCACTGACCATGTGTGATTAACTGCAGTCGAACAAAAAATGTCGCTGAAGCCAATGTTTCGATGAAAACAAGTATTCGTGCCGAAACGTAATTAGTTATTAGATCACTGTTTCCACATTGCTTCTTCAACCACGACTTGTTCGAAACAACACTAATGGTTCGGATTCATTTAATCACTTCAAGCCTTTATCTTACTGCAATCTTGCACGTTCGGGTCCACTATATATTCTTTTTGTAATTCAAAATGATCGGTGTAAAGTAACACAAAAAACCGTTCTCTAGCTGCAGGCTGAAGTTAAACAATATTTACGGCACCATAGTTTCTAGACTGCCTTATTGCGGAAAAGCTGTATTCTTAGAGCTTAAGAGGGTCTACTGTCGTGAAGAAATTATAGTCACGAGAACTGTCCTTTGTTCTTGACTCTTTAAGTGGCCAGTACGAGGAAATGAGATGTGCGTCAATTTCATAGCTGGCATCAACCGCCCACTATAAACATGCACACTATTTATAAGCGGAAACATTGAGGGGTAGATACGTTCTGTGTAGCTGCTGGTCACTTAATCCAAGGTTACCCTGCCCTTCAATCTTCTGAGAAAAATTAGGAGTGGAAAATATTCCAAAGCTCTCCGCGTGGAATAAGACCTGTATTTGACACACGTACCGGTATTCCTGCGAAGGTTTCATTCATAAAGGCCCACAGACAGATTTAAAAAAGTCTCTTCTTGTTTTCTCTTGAAGCTCATGGGCGGCGTATTCATGAATCATATCCCCTACATGCATTGGATGAGAAAACATCTGCGACGGCTGTCCTGCTGGCTGTCAGAGGTACTAGGCTGTGACGTTCGAGGTCCAAGAGAATGCTATTTTCACAGATGCAAGAAATTCTGTCAAGTGACAAAATTACTACTTGACAATCACATGCGTGACCTAGCCCATTAACACTGTCTCAATATTTATTTATTTATTTATTTATTTATACATACTGCAGCCCCTTTATGGCGCTATTGCAGGAGTGGGTTAGACAAAAAGAAGTCATACAAAAAAACAAATAAACAATAACATTAATAATTCACAAGAAATAGGGCAGATCACAAAATGAAACTCAAAATAACAGCAACACTGAGAGTCAGTACAAAAACGAGAATGAACCAACACACTAACAACAAGAAAATACATAAAATCAGGTGTAGCTAACTTTAACAGGAAATCATTTAATGGCAGTGACCTAATTGTTCCGGGAATTAAGTTCTAGCACGTTCCGGGCAAGAGCTCGTGCGCTGCACCACGTACATTCGACGTTGTCGGGAAACCTCCGGTGCAGGCTCCTGTAGGTGGCGAGTGCTTGCTGGTAATTCCCACTCTTGTGATGGCAACTGGCCACCAGTAGGGGCCACTTGACCTGGCTGGGCCTGTGGTAAGTGATAGAATTTAAAGACTTTGCTCACTCACGATGGAGAAAGTGTCTTAATAGGGTCTCTGCTGTCTATACATTGACCAAAGAGACAACGGCATGTAGTGGTTTTCAATTAGCAATATACATTGTATACAAATCCATTGGTCCCATGTATTGGTAACTATTTCGACTGAGTTACCACGCACTTTTGTAATTTCTTTAACGCAGTGCGTGCAGTAGGTATCCAGATATGTAAGCGCTTAACAGCAGTGAAACGGATTAGCCCTGCAAATTGCATGCTTGTGCAAGGGAGTTCCAACAGCTTACTCACTGAATAATGGTCGCCTTTTCGAAGTACTTGATGGCCTTCTCGTAAAGCTGCGACTCGATGTAGTACGCCCCCAGCCAGTCGATGATGTCGATGTTCGATGGGAAATACCTATAAGACTGGCAACGAAGGCAAGCAAGTAATGGTTCTGACTTGCGCATGCGTGCATAAGTATCAATAGAAATTTGTGCACGAGCTATCGGCCAAGCATAAAAGCGTGATACTCGGTCTCATCTCATGTAGCGCTCATCATTGCGCAACAATTCCAAGGTTCGGGGAGCCTCGAAGCATTCCTATTCGTAACATGTGGCAAGCAATAGATTATTTGCAGTCATTCACGCTCTATGACTTTCAACAACTTTTATGCGATGGTAATCACAAAACATCCTTCTTTTTTTTCTGGAACATATAGCTAATAATCAGTTACTATCACTAAACAACTTAAACCCGCCGACGCAAGACCACGAACTCATAAGTGTACAAGAACGAACACCAGCAGAAATACACACAAGGGAAGCGGTCAAGTTACGGAGTTCTCACACATAAGCGCATCTGCACATGCAGCCCCAGTTGCTGCCACACTTTTTGACAAATTTTGCAAAGAAAAAAGCTTGGAGTAATCGCGAAATGTCAGTCACGGACGCGGATAAACAATCTTCATGCTAATTCCTGTTACATCACACCAGTGTGGCCTGAAATTACAAAAATAGCCAGAAAGTTGGTTAAACGTGCAACATCGAGAACGTGCGAAGCAAAAGTTCAGCCACGATTGTGTGCTGAATGCGTGAGAAGCACACGCATTCCCACGAATATTTTCGTGCGCAAGTGCTTGTGTGGTTGCAATAACTCAAAATCTTTGTCACTAGATGTCCAGTAACGAAATTTATTGCAGGTGGGGCCATGACGGACTACCCAGGTGTTACTGCGGAAACGCCCGTCAACAGAGCCCTCTCGCACCCCGGATATCGGTTTCGGTTCGTACAAAACGCGAGGCCTTTCTGGTGAATGCAAGACGCCGCGGTACATCTGCTCGTCTGAGCTGCGCTGCGGAGGAAATTCAAAGAATGTTGGGCATGGTAGCCGGTGTACCACGCCTTGCGAAGCCTAGGAACCAATACGCTCTGCCAAATGCGTGCACTGCGCACGAGAACTCGCAGACGCAGACGTCTTCAAGTGTGTACTGCTTAAGTCACGCGGTGTCAAGCTGAAACGGCAGACCTTTGCAATATGCATCTGTTCACTTAAGCACGCGCACTAACTCGAAATCGTGGCCCCTAGAGAAACTAATCACAATAATATAATAATCAATAAGTTGCTGCTGTTTTAACACAGTGACTGGAGCTTGACCGGTTCTGGTATGTGCTGACCTCGCTGACTGCCGGCCACATATACATGCTTATGCCACAGAAGCACGTTTCCAGACATAGCCATCGGTTAACACCACGATTGCGTGTGTATAGGGTAGCGCTCACGTATAGTGATATTGCTTACATAGAATGAATGATGCAGCAGCAATCGTAGCGTTTGCTCTCCTTCATCTGTTTACAGCAACATATGTGAAAGCGGCTGTTTAAACGTCACTTTTTATGTACAGTCCCCTAACTTCTTGCTGTAACTGAGTGTCTGCACCACGTCAGAAAGTCGGTTTTGTTTCTTTTTCTACAGCAATTTCTGAAAAAGAATCAACTGCTTTAAGAACTTTCGCATAATTGCGTGCACCGCTTCCCAATCGCAAGTTCACCAACCGATTTTCACGCAATGGGGAATATAATGCTTTCGCGTTAACATGATCAGAAATCAAGGCACAATACAAAACCAAAGCAAGCGATACCGGCTCTCCGGCCCGTGTTACTACCCAGTCAATTTCGTCGCCAGCGATGACGTCGCCAGTACGGTGTGCTCAGAACTCCAGCGTGGCATATGCGAAAATGACGACGGTAACGACTATTGGGGAACGCGCGCTGCTCAGCGCATACACTCTGGAGCAGTCGCAGGATCCGCCCACCTTTGGTGCGGTTTGCCGGACGAGTAGCGCCCGCTTTCTGCGATATGTATTACAGGTGGTAGCACGCAATGTCCTACGTACTTGGCACGCACTTTTCGAATGCGAGAACTACGCCCATAACTCAAAACGAAGCACACAACGAGCCAGCCGCTTGGTTTGGTTTGGTGCCTGTAGTTATAGCACAAACCATTACGGGGGATTGGCCATGAATCGGGCGGCAGTGGGTTGAAAAAGAAAAAACACCTAAACAGGATTCTTTTTTTAGTGAAAATTAGGGGTGCGATCTTGTACGCGTTCCAAAATAGAACGGAGGCGGTCCGTTCCACCGAGCCGCACACGGTTGGTCAGTTTGAACGGTGAAGAACGCCATGACGTCAATTGTGAAGTGATATCTAGTGTCAATCATTCCCTGTTGTCTGCTATCGGACGAACGCAACGGAACGGACCGCCAATTTCGTGACGGAAAGAACGGACCGCCTCCGTTCGAGCTTGGAACGCGTACAAGATCGCACCCCAGATATTAAATGAATTCTAATCGTTAATAATAATTTTCATGCTGTAGTTTCTTAAAATTAGAAGTTAATATTTTTGGTTTCTTGTTGGGGAAAATAAAACAGTAAAATTAGCATGGAAGTCTCCTTGCAGCATGTTCCACTACAGGGCGGCGTCCTTTGTTCTACCACCCTGCCAATTTCGATGACTGCTACCAGGTCGCGCCACAGTGCGTTCAGAACGTAGGGAAACCACAGAAAACGGAGATGTACAAAAACGAAGTCCACTATAAGGAGTCAGAAAATTTGGTTATGGGAATTCATCGTGAGTCTTTCCTTTTTTTTAGCCTGGGCAGGACATCCGTCCATCCATCCATCCATTCATCCATCCGTCCGTCCGTCCGTCCGTCCGTCCGTCCGTCCATCCATCCATCCATCCACCCATCCATCCACCCATCCATCCATCCATCCATCCATCCATCCATCCATCCATCCATCCATCCATCCGTCCATCCGTCCATCCATCCGTCCATCCGTCCGTCCATCCGTCCATCCGTCCATCCATCCGTCCATCCATCCATCCATCCATCCATCCATCCATCCATCCATCCATCCATCCATCCATCCATCCATCCATCCATCCATCCATCCATCCATCCATCCGTCCATGCGTCCATCCGTCGGTCCGTCCGTCCGTCCGTCCGTCCATCCATCCATCCATCCATCCATCCATCCATCCATCCATCCATCCATCCGCCCGCCCGCCCGCCCGCCCGCCCGCCCGCCCGCTTGCCCGTCCGTCCGTCCGTCCGTCCGTCCGTCCGTCCGTCCGTCCGTCCGTCCGTCCGTCCGTCCGTCCATCCATCCATCCATCCATCCATCCATCCTACCCGCCGTGGTTGCTCAGTGGCTATGGTGTTGGGCTGCTGAGCACGAGGTCGCGGGATCGAATCCCGGACACGGCGGCCGCATTTGGATGGGGGCGAAATGCGAAAACACCCGTGTATTTAGATTTAGGTGCACGTTAAAGAACCCCAGGTGGTCGAAATTTCCGTAGTCCTCCACTACGGCGTGCCTCATAATCAGAAAATGGTTTTGGCACGTTAAACCCTATAATTTAATTTTAATTTTTAATCCATCCGTCCGTCCGTCCATCCATCCATCCATCCATCCATCCATCCATCCATCCATCCATCCATCCATCCATCCATCCATCCATCCATCCAACTGCAACTCGTCAGCCCCATATTAGAGAACTTTTGACATGTTATTGAAATCGCACTGTTATTTTCGCGTGCGATCTTACTGAAGTCCGAAAGGCATCAAGGTTAAGATCGGCAGACAAAATGCTAAGTTTCAGGGCAGTTTAACACGCCAATTGGTCTTGCTTGTATGAAAGACGATTTCAGTAGAATAAACGTTTCGATGGCGTTCCGTACGGCTCCATTGGTACGCCACCATGCCACAATCAATAACGTACCCTACACCTAATCTTCTATTATATTCATCTTTCAGCTAAGTGTTACAAGGACAACGAAGATCGGCGCTAAATGAGCTTCCTCTGGTAAAATACTCTTTCAAAACTTCATTATCGTTCATACGACCTAAGAAGGTTGATCACATATGTAAAAAACAGAAAATCATTGCAACTTCTGTTTATTTCGCTGTAGAGTCCCAAGACTGGAAGGTCAGTAGGCCGTCATGGACTTCACAGCATGTTTTTATTATGTGGGTCCTTTTAGCACAGGAAAAATTCGCGAGCTTGCTATGGTTAACTGTTGTGAAAACTGTTGGCAACACATCCACGAGCGATCCCTCACAAGGCAAGGAGCCTCAACAGCACAAAGGTGGGCCGGGCCATTGCTTCTGCAAAGGCCCGGCGCAAGTGAGGCTTGAAAGAGCTAGCTGATTTAATGGCCAATCCCCCTTAGTGGATAGGAGCTACGTGCTTTATAGGAAAACAACAAAAAAGCTAGCCGGGGTTAGGAGCCTGTATTTCGCTCCTTCAGAATACAGTTAAAACCTCGTCACCCCTAAACAATTGAATTCACCGAAGTAGGCGATGTGAAAATTCATGACGTCATGACGGGCTGGCGAGGGTAATTCAGCAACGTCACTGCCCTCTATTTGTTCATCCATCAGTGTTGGCTTACCGGGCCTTGTCTATTTGTCGCTTCGGTATTGGAGATGCGTTAGTTGAGAACATAGTTCAGAAGCTTGGCCCGATTGTGTTTCATTATATCCAAATAAAGGGTTGCACTGTTCAGATCTGGGTTCATTCGGCCGGCAGTGAGCCAGAGTAACGAAACCCGCCCTACTTTTCATAGCCATCTGTCGACGAGCTAAAGCAGCTCATCCAGCTCAAAGACTCTCGGGAAACCTCAGGATATCCAGACGTAGTCTAAAAACTGCGTAGCGAGGACTGCGACAAATCTTACATTCGCGAGACTGGAAACATTGCAGAATAATTTAGAAGCATCCAAACGACATGAGAAAACACAACGCAAGATCTAAAGCCTTAGTGGAGCATCGCATTAACGCTAACCACAAGATAGACGGGGGATGCTGCTGGCGTAATTACGACAGAGAGGCGTCTATCTTTCCATCTACTCTGAGCGTCATTATGAATGTAAAGGGACAGTAAAGGCATATACTAAGCCGACGTGCAATGCTTAAATATCATTCCAGAAACCTCGCAGCGCTTCTTTCAAGCCATGAAAAGACTTAGTTTACGAAAAAATTGTACCTGAAGAGTCCGAATACCTTTTCTCAAAATTCAAACCTCCGGCCACCCAACCGGGGGAGTGGTGACGTTGCATACGCCATCACCACCCTTTGCTGCAGCTGCAGTCGGTGAGTAAAACGACGCCGGACCGACGGCGGCACCGAGCCAAGATAGAACGACGGATTCGCCGCCGCAGCTGCTGTTTGGTCAAATGGCGTAAACTGTTCGGGCATCCCGCAACATCACATTTAAATTGAATTCTCTGCTACTTGCAGTTTGTGCGAGTTTCGCGAGCCAGCAAAATCAGCGTAGCACTACGCGATCTGGAAAGCACTGAAACGCGAAAGTCTGGGCTGCGCAGAGTCGAGTAAAAACGAAACTTTCGTCCGCCTGCATTATTGTGAACGGTAATTTCAATTTCCTTTTTCTGAACATGAAGTGGAACTGGACATGTAGCGTTTTATTTCATCTGATGATACGATACGATGATGGTTTTTTTTTTGCAAAGAGTAGTTGAGTACTAGTGACAGAATTTAACTGAGGAGTGCTTTCGCCATCGGGCAAGTGCTTGAATGTCCCGGGGAGTCACTAATCATGTCCTGCATTTACCTCGATTTCTCGATTATTAAGGCTCTGTTCGCTCTAACAGTGACACCTTAGAGATTCTCGTGCACTAATCTATCACTTTAGCTTGACTTATTATTTGCCTTTAGTGTCCCTTTAATGTGAAACACACGAATGCGGTGCAATCTGCCCGAGATGCACTAGCACGATACACTCCATGACCCATAGCACTTTTGCCTTGCCCTGCAGTGTGAACGTAGGTTGTGAACTTCATTGTAACGTCGATTGTATATTGGTTTCTGTTTAACGTAGCGCTCAGCCGAGCACTCGTTTTATTTTCGCTATGAAATGATCTCAGTCAGCCGCACTACTTACATCCGACTGGTACTGGAAGGCTAGTTGCTTCTCTCCTTGAGAGTCGTAAATGTCTCCGATCTTCGAGAGCAGGTTTGGGTCTGTAGGCACTAGTGTCACCAACTGCTGGTACCTGCAACGAAATAGCTGGGTGCTAGAGTGTCCACGACGTTCTCGCAAGTAGCATCGTTGTCACCGGTGTTTTCGGCGGCCTATTGAAATAGATACTCAAAATATTCAGAACAATCCAACTAATGACTGCCGAAGCCACTATTATGAAAATACCTACTGGGAGCTAAGTAATTGAAGATTACAATGATAACCAAATTCAATAGCTGAAACTCGCATTTTTTTCTGGCGAAAAGTGGCACTTCTAGTAATAAAATGCCCCTTCAATAAACAGTTCGACGCACCACCTAAATAATTGCAAACACACGAGGGACAAGTGGCTATAGACATGGATGAAAAAAGCGGAGGGGAAATATAAAGGCCGATTGGCTTGCAAATGTTTGATTATCTGCGTTGTGGCGGCGACTCAAAAACAGGTACGGAGCTGAGAAGCAACCTCGATGAGATTCCTGCTTGAGGCCTCGCTCATAGATTTTAATATGCGCCAGCGGTGATTTCTGTTCCCTAGCTTTCTAAAAAAATGATAGGACTGATTATGAAGCTGCTCTCGCTAGGAACGGCAGTTCAAGTTTATTCTAGGAGCGGACCAGGATGCATTCTCTGTATACCGTTCAAAGGGCAAAACCTGCACACAACTGCTCCTAAATCTGCATCAGGGCTAGAAAGATACAGTAGGTTACGCGTTCATGTCTTTATGCATTAAATGCGCGTTTTTAGCCAGATTTGAACATGAACGCTGTTGCAACAAGAACTACGGTTCCTGCTTGCCAATTCTCTGTGTTGCAGAAACATTATTCCGCGTTAGCTGTGAAACCTGTACGCATGCCCTGTACGCATATTCTATGCCTATCCAACTGCATATGTCGGCAGCTTTCTCCGTTAACTCACATGATCACAGAGATGGTGCAGGGAATGGAGCGCTCAGTTATTATTATGGGGAGAACGGAGTGTAATATCGTCAAGGGGTAACTCTGTTTAACCATTCAAATATGAATCCGGTGAACGCCAGTACTTTCTCATAGGGTTTCTCGAAGTAGCAAAAACATAGGGGGTAATCATTTCTAAGTTTTCCGGATTTTTTTTTTCAAAAATCACCTGTGGCCAATGACATATTTATAGTCCTTCACCTACATTATTCAGAGAGGCGCACATTACTTGCACGCGAAATCGAAACACATATAGAACAAATAAAAAATCACTAATTAACTTTATAACTAATTATATTACCGCGCATATTGCAATTTTCGAATTGTGGCTGGTGAGCTTGCAAGTTGTATCCATGTCGAAGTACTTTCGAGACTGACACCTGCTTGGAGATATGCGCCACCAAACTTGCCGTAAAAATGCACTGTTGGTCCAGTTACTTTTCTTGCAAAACGCTCTTTGATGCTTTAGCACAAAATTAAGTTGAACGGCCATATATTTCGTCCCACTTTGAGAAATGTCTTGAAACTGGTATCATCCTGGAATTCCAAAGTGACACACGTTCCAATCTCACCAGCTACAATTCGTAAATTGCAAAATGTACGGCAAGGTAATTATTTACGAAGTTAATTACTGGTTTTTTGTTAATCCGTTGAATATATGTTTGGCTTTCTCGTGCCGTAATGTCCACCTCTTCGAATAATCCAGCTCAAGAAAAGAAACTATCTGCCAGAGGCATGTTTTTTTTTTAAATTCCGGAAAACAAGTCGCAGGCATGCGCCGTACACGCAGCGCAGTCACAGCGTAAGTTGGAGGAACGCGTCCTAGGAGCTCCGTTTTCCGCAGCACGCACTAGAGGGTTCGTGCCTTGCGAGGAGGTACCATAACGTGTACCGAAGTAAACACAGCTATCGAGACTACGCGGAGCACATGTCACATCCCTTGACCCGTGGTACGATACGATGCTGTTGACGATCATATATGTGCTTCCCCTTTGAAACAAGGTAGTGACAATCGCCTAGACTGTTTGTGTTTAGCAGGTCCAGCTACGTGCAACATGCAACTGCTACGTGCAACTGGTACATGTCGGGACACTTGGTGGAATACAACGCAACTGCAGTGCAAAATTTTCAAGTACCGATGCGATGGGGCGCGCATGTTAAGTTGTGACAAATGGCCCGATATGATGTTAATGATGAAGATGATGATGATGATTTATTGGCATCCCCTGTGAAACGGGGCGGTGACAAACAGTCGCCTGACGGGCTTGATTTATTCAGGTATGCTTTACATGCTTTTCATTCCAGCATTCTTCTGTACGTCTCCTTATTCTCGTTTTGCTTCCTCGTAACTCCTCTATGTACCCTGTACCGATTCCTGCGCAACTGCTACGTGGCGTGCCACCCGGTGTAATATTGTGCAACTGCAACGCAAAGCGTGCACGTATCGACGCCACGCGGTGCGCGTCTCACATCGCGTGTCTCCTCGCTCGTTAGGACGGGCGTACAGGGCCTTTTTTTTTTGCTACAAACTGACAAGCTATTACTTCCCTTTAGTCAACTGGTTACTTCAATAATTGTACTGTGAAGTGTTTCCTTAGTGCCTGTAGACGCGGCTAAGACTGTTTTCGCCGCTATGTAAATACCTTACGCAAGTACGTGTTATGTTCCTAATAAATAGAATGAAAGAAAAATATAGGGCTGGCGTGACTAAGCGGCACAGTAGCTGAATCGCGCGCAGCGGGCCCGGGTTTTATCTCGGTGGGGACTGATAATTTTTTCTTCTCTCGTTCCCGGAGATAGCGGTGACGGACAATGGCGGCGGCGCATGCCATTGCCAACCGAAACGGGTATTAGAACGAGCCTATAACAACGCACGGTATAAGAGATTATTGAAAATGCAGACACTGCCTCTGGCACTCTCTTACTGAGCAGTTTTGGAATGCGACATCCACAGATTAAAGCATGTTATTTATTTTGATCCAGCCGGCACAATGTTCACCAGCGTTTAATTGCTTTCGAACCAACCTTACCGCATTTTGCCTCTTCTACGCCACATGGTGTTCCAACAAGGCGGAAAAAGCGAAAACGTTTAATTTGATAGTGCACTTTATTATTGCGCGCTTCCAAGTAAAACAGAGTGGCAAATGACAACGTGTAGCACGAGAGATAACTGCGGTGCTAATTTATTTCTATAGTTTTGTGCGAAGCATTACTACATATATGAGCGTTACGTTTGTTCCTGAACACATTCATGGCGGCTCACCCCTGTGAGCACTGCGAAAGCTTAAAATCATTGTGAAACAAAGGAAATTTATAGATCAAGCTGTGTCGTCAATGTCATCGATATTTACTTTTCGTCAATCCCGCTTAAATAAATAAGAAGGTTTAGTTCAGCGCTCTAAGCAGTTTTCCTCGCTTTTGAAAACGCACAGAACAAGCATGCAAGACACAAGAGCACGCCATGCGGATCCAATGCAGCTGTTTTTCGCCTAGCGCTACTAAGTCAATGGCCCGCCTAAGAGACATTGCATGCCCTATACAACTGCAGAGGTAGCAGAGATTGGAGGGTTGCATAGACAAAATTGGCAGTCACATTGGCATACGCCAAATAGGGTGACGACGAATGGCTGCGCTCTGAAGCGACATTCATTAAATTACATGCGATGTTACTTTTTCTTACTTATATTCTTCCACCAAAGCTGCTGGATTCAAGTACTTTAATTAATTATAATTACCACCCTACTAATTACTTCTTTGACCTTCACACCGAAAATCGCCGGTTTGACTCCAACTTAAGCTCGAGGATTCGACTCCCACCGAAGGTTGTGGGTCCGAGTGACTGAACTAACTCTGTCCTATTTACCCATGACTTTTTTGGCATGATGAGCGACAGCGGAGCCAGCTGTGGAAGACGACGAACGCGCGAGCAGTGGCACGGGCGCGAGAGGCAGTATGGGAACGCCGGAATTGTGAGCGTCATCGGAGCCAGCTGTGGAAGACGATGAATGCGCGAGCAGTACCACGAGTGCGAGTGGCAATATCGGAACGCTGGCATGATGAGTGGTTTTGAAGCCAGATGTTGAAGACGACGAACGCGCGAGAAGTGGCACAAGCGCGAGTGGCATTATGGGAACGTTGGCATGATGAGCGGCATAGAGTTTCTGTCTATAACACCTAGATGGTAATCTGGCGCCATCATCTATGGGAGTTTCTTAAGGGGGCACCGTGCCGTCATGGGAATGACGGTATATGTGTCTGCGAGGCTCGTGTTGGCTGGTGTTGTAAGAGGCTTCGTCTAAAACGTGGATATGGCTACGCACATAACGCGTTCTCGAAGTAAAATCTTCATAAAATGTTTCAATTCACGCATATAACATATTTACTCACCCACGATGCATGACCAAGCGAAGAAAAGCAAGAACAGACGACCAACTGTTTCAAAGCGAGCGCGAACCTTGTCGTCTGTCCTCCAACTTTAGCGGCCCGCTGATACTTTTTACGTAACATGGAGTCGCACACACAATAACAAGTCCTCATAGTTAAACAAAACATGTTTTCGCGTAATAATAAAGCTAAAACAGCTTTTCACGTGCTGTTCTAGTAGAAAATCAATCATTGTGACAGACGGAACGGTACTTGCCAAGCGCGTCTTCAAGGTGTCCTGTGTCTACGAGAACGATGCCAATCCGAATCCACAATATACCAGCATTCCCATGCATACCACAGCGCAGCAGCGCCAGATTTCCCTCTAGGTAATGTAGTGAGAAACTATATGATGAGCGGCATCTGAGCCAGCTGTGGAAGACGACGAACGCGCGAGCAGTACCACAAGCGCGAGTGCCAGTATCGGAACGCTGGCATGATGAGTGGCTTTGAAGCCAGCTGTGAAAGACGACGAATGCGCGAGCAGTGCCACGAGCGCGAGGGGTAGTATGAGAACGCTGGCATGATGAGTGGCATCGGAGCCAGCTGTGGAAGACAACGAATGCGCGAGCAGTACCACAAGCGCAAGAACCAGTATGGGAACGCTGGCATGATGAGTGGCTTTTAAGCCAGCTGTGGAAGACGACGAATGCGCGAGCAGTGCCACGAGCGCGAGGGGCAGTATGAGAACGCTGGCATGATGAGTGGCATCGGAGCCAGCTGTGGAAGGCAACGAACCCGCGAGCAGTGCCACGAGCGCGAGGGGCAGTATGAGAACGCTGGCATGATGAGTGGCTTTGAAGCCAGCTGTGGAAGACGACGAATGCGCGAGCAGTGCCACGAGCGCGAGGGGCAGTATGAGAATGCTGGCATGATGAGTGGCATCGGAGCCAGCTGTGGAAGGCAACGAACCCGCGAGCAGTGCCACGAGCGCGAGGGGCAGTATGAGAACGCTGGCATGATGAGTGGCTTTGAAGCCAGCTGTGGAAGACGACGAATGCGCGAGCAGTGCCACGAGCGCGAGGGGTAGTATGAGAACGCTGGCATGATGAGTGGCTTTGAAGCCAGCTGTGGAAGACGACGAATGCGCGAGCAGTGCCACGAGCGCGAGGGGTAGTATGAGAACGCTGGCATTATGAGTGGCATCGGAGCCAGCTGTGAAAGACAACGAATGCGCGAGCAGTACCACAAGCGCGAGAGTCAGTATGGGAACGCTGGCATGATGAGTGGCTTTGAAGCCAGCTGTGGAAGGCGACGAATGCGCGAGCAGTGCCACGAGCGCGAGGGGTAGTATGAGAGCGCTGGCATGATGAGTGGCATCGGCGCCAGCTGTGGAAGACAACGAATGCGCGAGCAGTACCACAAGCGCGAGAGCCAGTATGGGAACGCTGCCATGATGAGTGGCTTTGAAGCCAGCTGTGGAAGACGACGAATGCGCGAGCAGTGCCACGAGCGCGAGGGGCAGTATGAGAACGCTGGCATGATGAGTGGCATCGGAGCCAGCTGTGGAAGGCAACGAACCCGCGAGCAGTACCACAAGCGCGAGAGCCAGTATGGGAATGCTGGCATGATGAGTGGCTTTGAAGCCAGCTGTGGAAGACGACGAATGCGCGAGCAGTGCCACGAGCGCGAGTGGCAGTATGGGAACGCTGGCATGATGAGCGGCATCCGAGCGAGCTGTGGAAGACGACGAATGCGCGAGGAGTGCCACGAGCGCGAGGGGCAGTATGAGAACGCTGGCATGATGAGCGGCACCGGAGCCAGCTGTGGAAGACAACGAATGCGCGAGCAGTGGCACGAGTGCGAGTGCCAGTATCGGAACGCTGGCATTATGAGTGGCTTTGAAGCCAGCTATGGACGACGACGAATGCGCGAGCAGTGGCACGAGCGCCAGGGGAATATGGGAACGCTGGCATGATGAGCGGCATCGGAGCCAGCTGTCGAATAAGAAGGCGACGAACGCGTGAGCCGTGGCACGAGCGCGAGTGGCAGTATGGGAACGCTGGCATGATGAGCGGCATCCGAGCGAGCTGTGGAAGACGACGAATGCGCGAGCAGTGCCACGAGCGCGAGGGGCAGTATGAGAACGCTGGCATTATGAGCGGCACCGGAGCCAGCTGTGGAAGACAACGAATGCGCGAGCAGTGGCACGAGTGCGAGTGCCAGTATCGGAACGCTGGCATGATGTGTGGCTTTGAAGCCAGCTGTGGAAGACGACGAATGTGCGAGCAGTGGCACGAGTGCAAGGGGCAGTATGGGAACGCTGGAATTGTGAGCAGCATCGGAGCCAGCTGTGGAATAAGAAAGAGACGAACGCGTGAGCACTGGCACGAGCGTGAGTGGCAGTATGGGAACGCTGGCATGATGAGCAGTATCCGAGCGAACTGTGGAAGACAACGAATGCGCGAGCAGTGGCACGAGCGCGAGGGCCAGTGTGAAAATGCTGGCATGATTAGCGGCATTGGAGCCAGATGAGGAAAAAGAAGGGGATGAACGCGCGAGCAGAGGCCCGATTGCTCCTCTGCGCAAATGTGAGCTCACAGGACTTTCTCTACTGCAAGCCGCATTTTCAAGTCCCCCGTCTGACGAGGCGTTTAACGCTGTCGCCTTAGTTTTAGGACACATGCATACGGTGCTGACAAATACACTTTGCAAACTTTTAACCTGAACGCGCGAGCGTCCACCTCGCGGCATGTCAGGAGCGTTGCTGCGGCAAGGGGCGGCGGCATCGGCGACACTATGCGCCTGCCGCCAGGCAGTTTTCCGTTCAAATTTATTCTTCACTTCAGGAGTGCCCCTTGCCGCAATAAGGCCGCTGACATGCTGTCTGGTCGACGCTCGCGCATTGTGGTGACATGTTCGAAGGTTGTACGTCACTAGAATTTTTTGGAACGTTTGAAAAAGGGTTCCATTAAACTATCAACCTTTAGAGGAAAAATTATTTTGTCGTGCAAAGTGTTTAGGTCATAAAATTATAAGCTTGAATTGTTCTGTATTATTCTTTGTCAAAGTATTCCAGTCACAAAAAATTTTCTGTTGCGCACTCCTGTCGCATTGTCCCACAAATAGTATGTTGTATTATATTTTTCTGTATTTACTACCGAAAATCATGTCGTCAACTCATGGTGTTTCGTTGTTAGTAGCTGAAGTTGCATTTGCATGTCATACTGCTGCGTTGTCACTACAGAAAGTTATATTGTCCAGTCGTCGTGTTGTGCTTTCATTAGCTCTGTCTTACTATGGTATCGCAGTGTTGTGTGGCAACTACAGAAATTTATGTTGTTTTATCATTTACTTGGGTTCTTGCAACAGAAATTCAAGTTGGTGTCGTAGTGATGTGTTGCCACTAAAATACGCCATGCTATCATTTTGTTGTGTTGTTTCGTTAGTACAGAAAGACGTGTTGTGAGGAAAAAAACTGTGTGGTGCCAACAAAAACTCTCTGTCGTCACTACGGAATTTTGTGTTTTTAAGACGACGAGTTCTGTTGTTGAACAGAACTTCGTGTTTTCAAAGTGGTATGTAATAAAGTCAGATTTCGTTATAGATCTTCAGGGATAGTGAAGCGCTAACGACTAAACACCAAATTTATGATGAAGCCAGCGGAATGGCTGCCATTCCACTGGCTCCATTGGGCAGTGTTCTTTCATGCTATTGGTTCTGCGATGTATCGGTCCAGTGCCTTAACGTCTTGTTAATCACAAAAACAAACTGTGGTTCTTCTTCTTCCCATGTGCTATAGTGACCTTGGGGCAACCAAAAGGATTGAGCCTCTTACATCACCTATCTCACCTCATCATTAACACAAACTACAAAACGTGTTGGTTTCCGCAGTGTAAACGCCGGAATAGTAGCTATTCGCTGAACGCATTGTTATATGTGCGAAGGTCCCCCATCTCCAATGTGCCCGGCTCCTGCGCCTACAACGGTCACTCATTTCATGCTCTGACACCTGATATCACGGTAAAGGTGCTCAGGGAGGCCTAATTCAAATGTAATTTTTCAAACGACCATTCATGCCTGCTTCTTGAATTACAGCAAACTTGTAATATCATTGTCGTAATACATGCGTCACGCAAGGCTGCAGGCGTCTATTTGATATATTTCATGCGTACGCCTGGATTAAACAAAGTCAATGTAACATATCAATTTTTATTAAGTGCATTTTCTAGATTACGTAGACATGTGCTGACACTACGAGCATGGGCACTGCGCTGGTAGCACCAGTACTTGCCACTGAGCACTTACCATTCCAGAGCTTCATCCATGTTTCCCTGCAGCTCATACCTGTCTTCAGGTCATGGATTAAAACGAATGTTTCCTGAAAATGGACTCTTGTTGCGTTGGGCAAGCGTGCTCACTCATGAAAGGAGATTTTCGACTTATCTGGCGGCATGCCTACGTGTCATTATAACATCCTTTCTAAAGAAATTAGGCATTTACTCTTAAAATTGAAGGCATGTTAGGGTACAGCTTTTACATTTCTCGTACACTTCAACTAATTTTTAATGAAAGAAACTTCGCAACATAAATATATGCCCACCAATTTGCTTACCACTAAGGATTACGAAATATATGTTTCTTTTACTTCTTCCGCACAATTTTACTCGTTTGAGCGGCAAAGGATACGTCCGGCCAATCTGATGCAGCACTTGCGGGATGGTCTTGACGATGGCCCTCAGCTTGAAGAAACAGTCCAGGGCCTCTTCCAGTGAACCAAGCTTCTGGTAGGCAAGTCCTGGGTGATTCGTGAATGCAGCACAGCACGCGCGCGTCACAAATAGAAAACGGCACCTTGCTTCATGTTGTCTTCAGCGCGGCATTTTTCAGGAGAGAAAATAATATTCCCTGTCGTTTCGCGATCTGAGCCTTCCATGATATGCAGGACATGTGTGCTCCTCTTGGTAATCCAGGCTTCGCTGTTCACACATTAGCGATGTCAAATTACTTAGGCAAACACAAATTTTGACAAGGCACACTAATGCAGTAAAATTTATCAGAACCATGCGGCTATCAGAGACCAGGGTAAGGTGACTTTTTCAAGCATTCAGGAGCCGTGTTCACCTGTTCATGTGCAAACACTCAGTATCCGTGTTCTGAGTGTGCAGAACAAGTGCTCTTACAAAAGTAAAAAACGCCTCTCATGTTCCATGACCTAACGCACCCTGTGCTCATAGGCTCTGTACATATTCAGGAAAACATTATAACCTACAACAGTACCTTTTTCAACCAACATGGATCCAGGTCGAATGCGGGGAGACCATACAGATACGGGTAGAAATAGAGATTGAGAAAAATGTATTTGATATTTACAAGCTAGCTTGGGAACAAACAGTACGGCGGACAGTCTAGCCTAGCAGCAGTGATCCTATTGCTGAGTGTTTGTTCTCCGTCACCAGTATTTTCTGGTAATTCTAGCTTTCTTCCGGGGAACACTGTTCCCTGCCCGACGGGAATGGAAGTGGAGCCACCCGCACTCCCACTTGATGTAGCGGCGCCCGCGTCGGCAGCTTCAAGGAAGCGAAACAGCCTCTCGAGCGACAGCGAGGCTACCCTGATAGACTCGACGGAGACTGACGACAGCTCCGACGACGACTACGTGACTGTCCTGAGTCAGAAAGCAAAGCGGGGGATGCTGAGGGCCTCTGTGGACACATCTACTATGAGCACTCCGCAGAGATCGCTGAAGTACACCATCCTTTTCTTACCTCTGTTACCCTCCGACACCATGAGGCTCCTCAACAGGCAAGTGGCATCGGTTGAACTCGAGAGACTGTTGCCAAATGACATTGAGGACGTCCGAGTCAACCCTCGGAAGAATGTTGTCGTGGTAGACGTCGCCTAAGCGTCGGCGTTAGATTCTCTGCGAGCTGTCACTGTCCTCGGTGGCATGAACATCCGTACCATCATCCCGATGAGACAAGAGGCTACTACAGGTGACAGATGTGACATTGATGCGGCCATCTCAGGCGAAGATTTACCACTTTTGATAAAGTCTGCCAATAATAGGACCCACATACTGCAGGTGGCCCCTCTCAGTAATTCCAGATGCGTGAAAATTGTCTTCGAAGGTGATTGCCTTCCATCGCATGTGAAGGTAGGTCGTTTCCTACATGCTGTCCGGCCCTTTGTTCCCAAGCCGCTTCAGTGCAGAAACTGCCAGAAATTCGGTCACGTGAGTGCCATCTGTGGAAAGTCTGCTATATGTTCCCACTGTGCAGCACAACACTCTGCATGCAACTGTCAGTGCCCGAACTGTCAGGGGTCCCAACTCTCCATATTGAAGAAAATGGTGAGGGACCGGTCAACTCATCGTGAAGCAGCTGCTGTCGTCAGGCGACGTCGTTCTCGTCGCAGACACTCATAAAAGAATTCTTCTCTCCGCACGCAGAATACGCGTGCCGCAAATACCTGTTGCTGTTCAATCTGCTACAACCCCAGTGCAGAATGAGTCCAAATCGGGCATAGATAACGGAGCAGCTGGAAAGGATGCCGTGGATGACGAATGGCCACCACTGCCAAGGATAAGTCCCGTGGAAAAACCCCAACAAGGAGAGGCACCACAGTGCTCCACCCCTCACCCAGATGAGCTGACAGATCATGACCGCCAAATTGTAACAATGCTCAAGTCATTGATAAATGCGATTCGCACGCTTGTGAGCAACTCGAATACGCCAACAGCTCGAAGTGCAGTGCAAGGGTTGGATGCCCTGAGCCCTGCTTGCAAATCTTGCGTAAGCACAATGGCTCTTCCACTGCCTTCACTCCATGACGAAGTGCGTAGTGCGACGATTTTCCAGTGGAATGCCAAAGGACCTAAATCACGGATTTCATGTTTCCGCCAATACGTTTTTACGAACCGATTTCCTGCAGTCGTAATATGTGAACCGAACGTGTCAAAAGCGCTAAGACTCTGGATACGAAGCCTTTATGGCATCGGCTTGCGGGTAATCCAGCAAAGTAATTGTTTACATCCGTAGAGAACTAACTTACATTCCCCACTCGGTGCAGCCTCATGATGGAAACCAATACGTGTGTCCCCGCATAACAAAGAATAATGTGGCCTTAACCCTTATCGGCGCTACATCTTCCCATATAGTCGGTTTGACGGCGACCGACTGCGAGACATCCAGACGGCGACTTCTGGGCCCTGAATTATCACGGGAGACCTTAATGCTCATCACTTGGCCTGGGGGAGCTCCAGAATAGATTCCAGGGGCCGGAAACTTGTGGAATTTGCTTCCGATTATGAACTCAGCGTTATCAACGATGGCAGTCCGACGTACTTGCGTGGTTCGAACTATAGCAGTTGCTTAGATTTGACTTTGGTGTCATGGCAACTCGGTCAAAATGTTCGATGGTTCTCTGACATCGAGACTCATGGCAGTGACCATATTCCCACCTACTTAGGGATCACTGGATTTGGAAGCTTCTCCATTTATACTTCCCGACAAGTATATATAAGGGGGTCAACATATAAGACAAAGGTGGAAGAGGCATGCAAAGAAGGATTTACCGGCACCATTGAGAACCTTATTACAAGTGTACTGGAATCGTCTACGTACACATTTACATCCGCTAAAAAACGTACGTATTTCGACATGGAACTTGAGCGACTTCGAACGATTCGTAGAAGGGCCGAGAGGCGATGCAGGCGCACCAAGTCAATTCATAACCTTAGAGTCGCTCGGCGTACACAGAAGAAAATCCCACGTCGTATGGACAGGTTGGAGGAACAATGGTGGAAGACGTTCTGCGAATAACTTGACCCCCGCAAGCCACTGTCTATCATATGGAGGACGGTGCGCGGCCTTGGCTCGTCTCTACAGCAACGATACCCATTCTCAGCCCTAGCCCTCCATCAAGGCCGCTCGCAGGTCGATATAGCTGAAGATGTCTGTGTGAAGATTGCGGGTAGTGTGGTTACCATCAATAGCGAAATTCTGGGTGAGGTTCCTGCAACACGCTTCCCAGAAATGAATGTGTCCTTCTCAGTTGAGTTGGACGCTGCTCTGGCCACATGCAGGCGCTCATCGTAGCCAGGACCAGACGGCATCATCTGTGCTGCTTTATGCCACCTAGGTGAAGATGGACGAAGTAGACTTCTGGAATGTTATAACCAGTCATGGAATGATGGCGTCATTCCTGAGCGGTGGTAGACCAGCCGCTTGATACTCCTGAAGCCTGTTAAGTCGCCACTTGACCTGGCGTCCTACCGACCCATTGCGCTGTCCAGCTGTGTTGCGAAAGTCATGGAAAGAATGATTCTCACACGCCTAGAGTGGTATCTTGTGCCCCACAACGCGTACCCCGAGGCCATGGCTGGGTTTAGAAGGGGCCGTTCCTCTATCAACAACGTCATCGACCTCGTCATGTCTCTATAACAAGAAAAACACCACAAGCGTATGTCGGTTGCACTATTCCTCGATGTGAAAAGCGCCTATGATAATGTAACACATGAAGCCATCCTTGATGTCCTGGAAAATAATGGAATTGGTGGACGCATATGTTTCGGTGGATTCGGAGCTATCTATTCAAAAGATCCTTCTTTGTGCACAGTGCAGATGGCCGAACCGTTGACCATTACACTTGCCGTGGCGTCCCCCAGGGTGGGGTTCTTAGCCCCACTTTGTTCAACCTTGCAATCCTTGGACTTGCCGACGTTCTACCACATGCAGTAAACCTTTCCATATATGCTGACGACATATGCATATGGGCCTCGGCAGTTACACGTCTCCAGGTGCGTGCATGGCTCCAAAAAGCAGTGACCCTAACATCATCGTACCTGCGTGCTCAAGGTCTCAGCATTTAGACCAAGAAGTGCGCCTTAGTCGCTTTTACCCACAAGCCCATCACCTGGTACCCCATTTCTATTGACCTGCCAACCAATTTCCTACGCAAAAACTCACCGATTTCTACGCGTTATTATCGACAGAGACCTTTCATGGAGATCCCCCGCCCCCCCCATCTCATACTTGGAGAAGTGGCTTACTTCTGTCTCCCATATACTAAGGTTTCTTGCCGGTAAAACGTGGGGCACATCCGTGACATCTATGCTTCAACTATACAGGACGCTCTTCCTAGGATACTTGCGATATAGCACACCAGTGCTGTCCAATGCTAACAAAACCAACATCCATGTCCTACAGAGCATTCGACGCCAAGCTCTTCGAACATGTCTGGGGCTACCTCGAGATGCTTCAACCGTGGCAATAACTGGCGCCTCGAGAGATCACCCAATAATGACCTTAGCTATCGACGCACTCCGGGCGCATGTTCGCCATATATCCAGTCCCTGACCACTATCTCGCTCGCTTGCCTGAGAAAAGACGCAAGGCAGTATTCTCCAGATCAATTGCGGCTACCCGGCACTCTTTGTCTTTGAGGCACTCACCCGCAACCGATACGCCATCCCCTTTGTGGTGCTTGAAAAAGCCTCCTGTGTTCCTTGCTGTTCCAGGAATAGTGAAGAAATTTAGCCTGACCACGGCGGCTCTCAAGCAGATCACATTGGAACTTTTGCAGTGTTCATACGCTAACCGAATCCATGTTTACATGGTGGTTCCGTCTCGGAAAATTCGACAAGCGCCATTTTTCTACCATCTCAATCGTTCGTCATCAAGTTTAAGACTTCACACGTAACGACATTTACAGGTTCTGAACTGGCCGCTCTTCACGCTGCTGTCGAATACATTGAAAAAGAACGGCCCAACAAATGGGCAATATTTTGTGATTCGAAAGCAGCCCTCCAGAGCTTGCGAAGTTTACGACGGGGCAATTATGAACAGCTGGTGTCACAAATCAACGAAACCTGCCATTGCGCTTCTGAACGAGAACATATCATATTTCAGTGGCTTCCGGGTCATTGTGGCGTCGTTGGTAATGACCTCGCTGATGACGCTGCCCGACGTGCCAAGGCTGGCGCACCGACACTCCTTATACCTTTATCGAGAGTCGACGCTGCAAAGAGCTTCGCAGTCTCGATCGCACCATAACGTTAAGTTACTGGCTTACACCACAGAACTCAAAGTGCCGTTAAAACAGTCTCGACCCATCACTGAAACTACATTTCACTACGTGACGCAATACTGCTGTGTCGGCTGTGGGTAGGAGTAGCATTCACCAACTCCTACAGAGATCGTATTGGAATGGCGGACTCACCAATGTGCGCTCAGTGCAAGTGTGAAGAGACCATCAGTCATCTTCTGTACCACTGTTCTCGCTTCGATAATCAACGTCAGAGTCTCCAGTGTGCCTTGAATAGACTGGATGACAGGCCATTTACGGAAGCAAAGATCTTGGGAGCCTGACCTCACAGTTCATTAGCCCAGAAAGCAGTTCGAGCGCTTTTTCACTGCCTGAAGGCAACAGACTTGAGTGCCCGACTATAGACATCCTACACCTAAGTTTTCTCTCACTCTCTCTTTCACTCCCCATTCCCCTCTCCACGTGTAGGGTAGCAAACTGGACTCAGTCTGGTTAACCTCCCTGCCTTTCCTTCTTCCTTCCTCTCTCTTGTCGCGTTGACGATCGTCGCCTTTGCCGGCGCAAGAGCTAAGCAAATCTTCGATGATAACCGTAGATAAGAAGTAGGGACACCGTTCTATGAGAAGTTGTCGAGGAGCTCCATGGCATAAAATGACGCCTTGCAGCAGGAAGTCACCAAAGCCTGTAACGCAACTGGTCGCGATAGCTCGTGTGATGGCGTAAGGGGTCGAATAATTTGTAGCAACAGTAGTCCACTTTTTTCTGGCAAGTGAGATGGGAAAAGGGAAAAAGGAAGTCGAGGCCAACACAATAAAATGGTTCCGCTGGTATATCAATTGACTTGAGAAATCCAGGAGGAAGCAAAGCCGGCTTTTTACGATGTTAGGATGACTCGCAGGCAGCGACATAGCGTTGTACGGAACGGCGGATCCCAGACCTGAAAATTCGTACTCAGATACGGTCGTACGTCCTGGAAACACCAAGGTGGCCAGAAGTGGGAACATCGTGGAACATCGTTAGCTAACCGCTAACTGTTGGCACTCCCACCACGCCTGCGTTTGTCTAAAATGGCAGCTTACGGCATTTCACTGGCGGCTGATAACCGATGAGGTGGTTATGTGCACAGTAAATTACAGCGAGTTCTTTGTTTTCAGTCGTGCCTTTTTTTAGAGAGAAAGCGCAGCTCTTAGGCACCGTTCTTGCGTTTACCGTAAGGAATATTCAGGTACACATCCATAGGACCTGACGTATATATTATATATTACGTCAGGTCCTATGTATAATATATATATATTATATTAATATAATATATAATACATATATATTATATATTATATATATATATATATTATATAGCGCGGGCTGTTGCCTCTTGGTCAACTGCGGCGTATTGCCTTGTAAATATACTTGTAAATAGCTTTTCGTCGGTGTCTTCCTACGTAACAATATTCTTATTATATATATATTATAATTTCGCTCCGGGAGGTCCGAAATGCCTTGTTGTTGTGCGGTTGGGCGCTGAAACTGGACGAAGGATGGCAAGAAGTGATTTTGCATCGCGCGCGGCAACCAGAACCTAACCAGACGAAAACTATGGCTACACAGAATTGCACGGACGGAGTTTGAACCGTCGGTAAGAGAAACACTATGCGAGGCAAGTAACATACAACGATACAAAGGTGCGATAGAATGTATACACCTGTGTGTGCAGAGCTGCAGTATTACTTCATTCGCGCGCATGAATGTTGACGGCCGAAGTTTGTAGATATTACTGATTTTAGTGCATTACGAGCCCGTTGACGTAGCAGGTGCAGTATGACCTAGCATGCAAGTAAATAGTGGGGCAGAAACGCATTAACTCGCTGACAAATATCCGCATTGCGTTACGTGCGATGAAAAATAAATTTCATCAGCGAATTCTACTTTTGGCATTTGACATACATTTTTTACATACATGCATACATTTTGGCATACATTTGATGTAACCACTCCCCTCTTTAATGCCTCTGGCCCTGAGGGTACACGAAATAAATTACACTTTCCTGTGTTTGTGCGCGTGTTGTTAACTGCGCTTTACAACATGTACAAAAAGTAATTTCCAATATCCTAATCGTATTTTGTGCATTGCATATGTGAATAAATATATTGCTAAGTGCCTGCATTACTCTGTTTTTAAAAACGAATACTGCATAGCCACAGCAACTGGCCGTCAAATAATAAAGCATAATACACTATATATCAAAGTACATTACATACAGCTGCGAGCTCGTTCCTTCCAAGTTTCCCTTACACTCGAAGATGTTTCAGTAATCGGCAATTCCATTTTACTGATGAAAAACACACAACTGCAAATGAACATAAGAAAAACGCCACAAGCGATACACGGATTGCCAGCAAAACACAGTGCAGTAATAGCTGGGCCAATCCGCGTGCGTTTCGTATAAGGGCCCTCTAATTCTTACGGGGCTTTAGCGGTGCACGGAGGCGAAAAAGGATAAACACAACAATGCGCGTCATGATTGGAGTTTACGCGGCGACGTCGCACGGTTCACGAGAACAGTCAACCGCATTCACACACGCGCACACACCACGCTTGATATTGGTGTGCCGCGAGATCAGATGGCGCTGGCAGCCCGAGCACGATCGAGGAGACACGCTGACACGATCTATACCCCCTCTTCATCATGTCACGACAGTTGCACTGGCTCGTAGCATTGAAGCACAAGACACAGCAGTCGTCGTGTAATTGCTACACGACGGACACACTCAGCGGCAAGAAGACTGTTGGCGCACCCGTTTCCACACACACACACAGGATGTTGTTTAGTTGCCGCGAGAATCGCGCGCTTTGAGAATCGCACGTTTGAGCGACGTTATGTCGAAAGTTTTTCGGTCCAAGCGACTGTCAGACTTCATTTTTACACGACTAGCGGTTGCATTTTTATAATGCAACCGCTATGTGTACGCAGCACACTTACATGCAAAAGATTTCACAGAGCATACGGGATTAAGCGCAAGCAATCACCAAGGCTCGAGCGGTGATTGAGCGCAGACGAACGAAATGTAAACACGCGGAATCGAGGCGATCAAGCCCTCATTACGCTCGCTTGAGCTATTTTCTTACAGCGCTCATTTGAAATTAAAGGACTAAATTTAGCAGCTCGGGTCCTTCTTTTGTTTTTCGCCACAGTCAGGCGCCAGTAGGTTTTATTTCCGCGCGTATGCAGATATTTTTTCACCTCACGAATGCCGCGGCGCCGCGGTTTAGCGTGAGCGCCGTCTGCTACAGGAACTTCCTAGGTGGCGCGCGCGGCAGATGTCGCTTAAAACCCCTTAAACTTCGTAAAGTAGTGCCACGCTTTGAAGAATGCCGCCTCCTCCTCCAGCGCTCTGGCCGAAGCCGACACCGCGTCGCTATTGGCCTAATGGCATCACGTGGCCCCTTGCGCCGGCTTCGTTTGTTTACAGTCGCGCTTCAGTGCCATCTTTGCTCGAAAGGCGGCGCTTCTTGGCGGCATTCCTTCCGTTCCTATTCTGTGTTGTTTTGATCTTGTGAACGCCTTGAAGGATGTTTTGTGGCAACTGCGACGTCGCTTCACGTCATTTTCTGTTACCATGACCTGCTGCGCGTTTGGATGCCAATATAGTTTTAGCAAAGGCAAGAATATATTCGCGATACCGTCCGGTAAGCGCAACGGGTTAAGAAGAAATACATGGCTTCACCGAATCGGGAGGGAGAACTTCCGACCAACTTCCTCCGCGCGACTATGTGATGTAAGTTGTGACTCTCTCAGAGTATTGTATGTGCCAGGCTTGCGTATTGTGCTGCGGGCAATAACGTAGTAGATATTGCACAGTTCAATGTGCATGTTGTCATTTGTACGCACGCTTTAACATGATTTTTACGCAACGTCTGCTTTGCTTATATGCGCACTACGTGGTCGTGTTAGTCATATTTGGTGCGCTTAATCGTTTTGAACGCCAACCGGCTTGAATTCGCGGGCACGCGAGGTTGCGTGCGATGACGTGACTACGAAATTTTGAAGATTCAGCGCAGTCCTTTTGATAAAATTTCAGTCTCGATCATGAAAGCGCCTCAGGAGAGCAACTCTCTGCCTTTTGTGGTTACTTACTAGCCTTCTTCAGATAGACTAGCTTTGTTTGCCACATTTGTTCGAGTTCCTCGTTGGCGGTCGCCCGGTGGATTTGCGATACAGAGGCACCGATGAAAAGCATGCGTGCTCTCCCGAAACCGTGTTACGCGGTGCGTTCGTCGTCGAGCGACCGCATCATAGGTAATTGAGACGTATGTGCTAATTCACGTGAGCTTTAAAGTGTGCGAAGCTTAAGATGCGGCGGTGGAGCACTCGTAAAGAAAACGTGCGGTCGCCCGCCCGTTCCCTGGCTGGTTTAGTCGTCGTTCGTGCTTAGTTGTTTGCTCGTTCGTTCGCACGCTCGTTTAGTCGTTTGCTCGCTCGTTAGTTCGCGCGCTCATATAGTCGTTCGCTTGCTCGTCTATGCTCCTATTAGTTTCTACAGTCACTATGCCTTATTGAGACGCGCTTGCTGTAGGACTCTTAGGCTGGTGCGTTTATTTACGCAATGAGACAATAAATGGTGCACACGGACTTGTGACTGCAAAGGCAAATCTGTAATGCATCTATGTGAAAATAAACTGTTAACTTGCAACTCGAATACCGTTTCATATCATTTTAACCTATGGATAAAACCATTTCACTTGCCGCAATTTCGGCCGCGTCATGGCGGGGGGATTCTTTGCGCGATCATGACTTCACTAATAAAGTCATATCTCGCAAATGTTACTTCGAAGGGAGTGCAACCGTCCTCAATGCATGCACCTCAGTGCAACTCGGTTCGCGACAAGTACGTCACTTAGTAAACGGACGAACCAACGTACGATGAAGTGTTATTCGTGATAAGTCATTAACCTCAAAAAATTACTGAAGGCCACAGTAGTCTTGTTTGAGATTGGGTCAAGCATTGTTATCGCGCTCCCGCTTCGCGCACGAATGCTAAAAACTCATTTTATTTTCTTGTGTACGCACAGTCCCGACTCGATGATCGGCCGCGGTATTTCTGTCGGCGATGAGACACGAGAAACATAATGGCACCAGCGCCCACCTCTGAGGCTTTGCGCGCGCTTAGATTGGCAAGCACGCACGTTGGCGGCACTGTAGCTTGTAATACACTTTCGAGCCTCCAGAGCAGTGATCTCCGTCAGCCTTTGTACGTCATAGCTGATACGCGCCGCGAATTCACATGGTAAGGGCGGCGCGGATTCTTTAGGCTGAGGGCTTGCTGGAAGCCAAGAGGTTGTCATTCGATGGTAAACGTGTTATTTACAACTATTCGCAACAATATCTTGCGACACGCCCTTGACAAATGTTGCGTACCTAACTGTAGGGCACGCGATATATTCGCAGTCGTCAACGCACAGCGTTAACACTCCGTCAGATACTTTTTTAAGAAATAGTTATCAAAAAATGAAACAAAAGCTGCCGTTACCGAATTTGTATAAGCATCCGACTAAAGATTCTATGCTGTACACGAAGTTACGCGGAGCTGGAAAGCCAACGTGAACGCCTAAAGAAACTGCCTTGCTATGCGTGCATTCACTCTGCGAAAGGTCGTCTGCTGCGCTCGAGCAAGTAGGCGGTGCCATGGTCGAGGAGGGAGCGTGAAAGAGAGGAGAAACGAGGAGGAGTGAAGGCGGAGGAGGAGAGTGGCACTACTTTACGAAGTTTCAGGGGCTCGCTTTAATGTCGCTACCTTGAAAATTATAGAGGGACCTTATCCTGAGGCTGCTTAGAGCGCCAGCAACAGGCACCATGGGGAAGCACTTCCGCTTGTAGCGCCATCTCTTGGCGGCCAGAATAAGCAGGCACGGCTGATAGGCAAGCAGCTCTGGGCCGGTATATTGTAGCGATGCCTTTTCCGATTCAATGCTTTTTCAGGCTTTTCGCGCTTGGCCAGTGGTCAGAGCGACGGTCTGCCCCCATTATCAACGGGATCAGGCGGCCGTATGTGGTGGATGATAAGAATAGCATAAAGTAAGGCATAAGGCATCGCTAAAAAATAGCGGCCCTGGACTTCCTCCCACGCCAGGTAGATGCGCGACAGGTGTGGCCTGCAGCCGACGCAGCATCTGCTGCTATCGAACAGCACGTGGTGCGCTAGCGGACTGGAAACTTGGAGGGACCAACATTTGCCCGCTAGTTAATAGGCACTCCCAGCTTATTTTACTGCGTAAGTATGCTTTGGCGAGTACCGCAGCATGATCTGTCTACCACGCAAAATGTTTAATGCCTTTTACCTGCCCGAAAATGTGTACTGTGCGACGTTACGACATTTAATCATTATAATAGTGTAAATGTAGATCATCGGTGGCTTTATAAGCGACGACGAACAATTGAACAAAAGATTGATTAGAGAGAATGACAACAGGAATACATAGGGTCCACAGAAAATGCATGGGAAATACTATAGTAGAGGTGGGCCAGCATAAATTTGGGAGTGGCCCAATTTAAATTTTGGGATACGCCATGGACCAACTTGAAAATTGGGGTGGGCCAACCTGAAATTTGAGGGTGGACCAACTTAAGTCAGGTAGTGGGCCAAGTTGAAATTTGTGGGTGGGCCAGCTTAAAATTTGGGGGTGGGCCAACTTGACATTTTGGTGGTAGGCCAACTTGGAATTTTGGTAGTGGGCCAACTAAGAATCTTGGGCCAACCTGAAGTTTGAGCGTGGGACAACTCAAATTTGGTAGTGGGTCAAGTTGAAATTTGGGGCTGGGCTAGCTTAAATATGGGGGTAGGCTTACGCATACTTTGACAACTCCTGTATTCTGCATACTTGTTTGCAGTACGGATCTCTGAATACCCACAACCCTCATAGCATGAATCAACCCCAGTTGATTTGGAGTAGTTTAATAGAAGTGCACTCAAGTGAAACTTTAGCTTAGGTAAATAAACGTAATTGTGTTATTTATTATTCAGACTTAGTTTTTTCAATAAGGACGACGTTTGCTTAACTACTTAATTAATTAACCTTAGTTAAGGTTATGACGAAGATGTTCATATCTGCAATTAATAATTAAGATTACTTAATTACGTCTAACTAATCTCAAGGTACCCTTAATTCTTGATTAGGCTCCGTTGATTGAACCTTAGTGACTTTTGATTAGTCTAATAATTTAACATAACTTGATGGTAATTAGCCTCAGTATTCCTAATCAGCCTCAATTAATCGCCGCTACACTTGACTAATTTTATCCTAATAACTTCATTAGTCTTTATTAACCTTACTTACACTTATACCTCTAAGTACTAAACATGTATAGCCAAATCATAAATCTCGTTAGTCATACGTAGTCATAAGGCATTCTCGTATACACCTCCCTAAGACCTCATGTACACCTATGCATGCAGTGTATCGTGTCACGCTTTACAGACAGAAAAACAAACGGACGGACGGACAAAGTTCCGAGGGAAGGAGCCCTACAATGCTCACGCATTAATATAGGTACGCCAGGAGTACCTAATAACCACTGGGCGCAGGCACGTACCCAGGATTTTTTTTCGGGGGGGGGCCCACCACCTCCATCATCATCATCAGCCTGTTTTATGTCCACTGCAGGACGAAGGCCTCTCCCTGCGATCTCCAATTACCCCTGTCCTGCGCCAACCGATTCCAACTAGCGCCCGCGAATTTCCTAAATTCATCGCTCCCCCTAGTGTTTTGTCGTCCTCGATTACGTTTCCCTTCTCTTGGTACCCATTCTGTAACCCTAATGGTCCAACGGTTATCTAACCGGCGCATTACATGACCTGCCCAGCTACAGTTTTTTCCTCTTTATGTCAATTAGAAGATCGTCTATACCCGTTCGCTCTCTGATCCAAACCACTCTCTTTCTCCCTTAACGTTATGCCTAGCAATCTTCGTTCGATCGCTCTTTGCGCGGTCCTTAACTTGCTCTCAAGTCTGTGCCCCGTATGTCAGCACTGGCAAAATGCACTGATTGCACACCTTACTTTTCAATAATAATGGAAAGCTTCCAGTCAGGAGCTGGCAATGTCTGCCGTATGCGATCCAACCTATTTTTATTCTTCTGTGAATTTCCTTCCTATGATCAGGGTTTCCTGTGATTAATTGACCTATAGGTAAACATACTCCTTCAGAGTTTCTAGTGGCCGACTGGCGATCCTGATATCTTGTTCCTTTGCCCGGCTATTTACCATTATCTTCGTCTTCTGCATATTAATATTCAACCCCACTCTTACACTCTCTCTGTTAAGGTCTCCAATCATTTGCTGTAACTCGTCTGCATTGTTGTTCAATAGAACAATATCATCGGCAAACCGAAGGTTGCTGAGATATTTGCCGTCGATCTTTACTCCTAAGCCTTCCCAGTTTAATAGCTTGAATTCTTCTAAGCGCGCAATGAATAACTTTGGAGAAATTGTGTCTCCCTGTCTGACCCCTTTCTCTATAGGTATCTCCGTGCTTTTCTTTTGTAGAACTAAGGTAGCTGTAGAACCTCTGTAGATATTCTTTCGCGAAGGACGAGTCAGTAAGACGAGAAACTATTTACAGATTATATTTACAAAAACGTTGCAGCGCTGACCGGTTAGATTCACAGCGCGAGCCCAGTTCGTTCTTCCTCTTCTTTTCTGGAGTTATGGCGCCTACGCGCCTCGTTCAAGCAAACAAATACCACACGCATGTAGCAATATTTTCCAAGCTTTTTACGTAAGCGTTCTGTACTCCTTGATTACGTAGTGCCTCTACGATTGCTGGTATCTCTACTGAATCAAATGCCTTTTCGTAATCTATATAAGCCACATAGCGAGGCTTATTGTACTCTGCAGATTTCGCGATAACCTGATTGATGACATGGACGTGATCCAGTGTAAAGTATCTCTTCCTGAAGCCAGCCTGTTCCCTTGGTTGACAAAATCCAGTGTTGCCCTTATTCTATTGGAGATTATTTTGGTTAATATTTTATATAATACTGGGAGCAAGCTAATGGTCCCATAATTGTTCAATTCTTTAACGTCTCCTTTTTTTGTGGATTAGTATAATATCTGCATTCTTCCAGTTTTCTGGGACCCTTGCAGTCGATAGACACTTCGTATAAAGAGCCGCCAGTTTTCCAAGCATTATGTCTCCTCCACCTTTGATTAAATCGACTGTTATTCCACTTTCTCCTCCCGCTCTTCATCGTTTCATGTCTTGCAGGGCCCTTCTGACCTCATCGCTAGTTATAGGAGAGTTTCTGTATCCTGTTCATTACTGTTTCTAAGTGAGCTATCGTGACTCCTCTGGGTGCTGTATACAGGTCAGCTTAGAATTTTTCCGCTGCTTTTACTATATCTTCGAGATTGCTGATGATATTATCCTTCTTATCTTTTAGTGCATACATCATTGTTTGTCCTATGCCAGGTTTCTTTTTACTGATTTCAGGCTGCGTTCATTTTTTACGGCTTCTTCAGTCTTTCTCATGTTATAGTTTCGAATATCAGTTATTTGTTTCGCCTTGTTGATCACTTTTGACAGCTCCGCGAATTGCGTAACGCTCTGCGGCCGCCAGTCCCATACAACCGCGTAGAGCGCAGGACTCTGCGATTCTAGACGTACTGCGCTCACCGCGAAAGGTTAGAAAAACACCCACATAAGCACAGCAGAGAAGTGGCTACGTGAGGCGGTTCCAAACAAGTAATTGTTCTCCACTTCCGGCGGCGTTTTCTCTACTTCCTTTTTAAATAAAAAGATGTTGATCCATAAATATTCTCATAAACAACGGTTAACTTATTTATTATTCGCTTTTGCTTGCAGTTTGGTTGTTACCTTGGCTCTCTCCCTTAGTAGATCGCTTAATTTCTCAACTCCTTGCGATTTTTGTTTCCAGTTGCCAATTTTGCACGAAAAGTGCTATACAATTAGGGAAAAACAGACGAGGTAACGGGTGACAGTCATCTTACTTATGGGTTTAAGGGTTATTGCAGGGTTTCATGATGGACGCTCTTTCACATTATTTTATTTCCCACCTTATCTAACCCATATCAAGTGTATATGGTTCCGGGCATCTGCCAGCGTCGCAGCGAGCCGTAACTCAAGGAAATAATGAAGCAAAGGGATAAGTTAAACGCAATTGGCGTTTTCTCCGGCCGCAACTCGTTCCATGAGAGTACAGACCAGCTGAGTAACAACCGCATCCCTCTCCTGGTCCCAGGACCAGCCTAAACAAAGAAGGTTGAACTAACAAAAGCAACAGCTATGCGCGTGACGGTTGAATAGATGGTGACAATTGAACGCATCTCGAGTTAATCGCGCGGGTGCGGAATCTATGAGAAAACTGTCCTTCACATTACAAAAGATGCCGATAACTACCGCCATCTAAAAGGAGTGAAAAAGGCAGCATAATGCTGACCGATGAACAGCTGCCAAGTCTCAACATTGATCTGGCGGCGCTTTAGGAATGTGTGAGGAGTGGTGGCGTGGGCGGGGAGGGGGGGGGGTATGCCACTTGATTTCGGGGGGGGGCCCGGGCCCCCCCGGGCCCCCCCCTGGGTACGTGCCTGACTGGGCGTATGTTGGCGCTTCCACGTTTCCAGTGCGCTTGTGTATCCAACGCGGTTTGCTAGCAGCAGGCATTGCGCTGCAGGCCCCGCTCCTTGCGCAATAGTCATGTGAGGAGTGTGTGATATATAGAAGTTCATGACCACGCACTTTGCATGGGTTAGCCGTAATGACACTACTCCTGTGATCATCGTTGGAGACATCCATGTAGACATACTATTAGTAAATGATGAAAATAAATACAGGTAACACAACCTTGTGTGATGTGCTCCTCAAGGGCTCATTTCTTTTTTTTTTTTTTACAACGACAACAGTTGAAGCCCACAGACTCGACGATGGTTCGAGAATGACTTTTGTAGGGATCTTATCCCCCTCTCGTTGCATAACTTGGCGCTCGCTCTATGACATGTCGTAGAGCCATCTGTGAATAGGTGTGGCATCGCTGGTACGTATGCGATGCTTCACAAGTGAAGTTTGGCCCAAAGGAGGACCGGGAAAATCAAAACGTCGGAGTAAGAGGCAAGCAGACGGAGGAGGTCATGTACTTGTGAGGGCGGAAGGTCCGGGGCGATCATCTCGGTGGTGTCGCTGTGCAGTGGCGGCGACGTCGCAGCGCGCAAATTAGGCGCAGTCGAATGGATGATGGAAGACGGATTAGGCGAGAGCGACGAAATTGGGTACTCCTGTGATGGCGACAGTGTGGCGAAGGATATGCCTTGGGTGTGTACTTGTAGATAGAATCCGAAATTCTGCCGCTGAAGACAAATTTTGTTGGCACCGACACTCACAACGGTGTGGAGTAAAGACACGCTGTGCGACAGTAAGACACCAGCAGAGAGAGTGACTACATAGTCGCCATCCGGTACATAGGCGCTGGGCACACCATTGATACAGGTTCATGCTTGCAGTGGCAGCCGAACGAAGTTAACACAACAGAGCTGAATGCGCACTGTGTCAGGAAAGGCAATAAACTTAAGCAGGTCAAGTTGTACGACACCAGCCGAGCAGTCAATTATATCTGATTGTTCGGACAAGAAATCGAGGCCGAGGATGACGGCGTGAGGGCAGTGTTCAAGTACGTGAAAATAAACAGAGGTGTGGCGCAGAGAGCAGGCGGTTGCGGCGCCAAGGACGCGGTGAAAGCTGTGGCCTCATCCGTCGTCGCTGTAGGACGGCAAAGGACAACTCCGCAGCGGCGTTCCATCGTGCGCCGAATCTCGACACCTCTACCGAAGTGATGAAGGTAGAGATAGAAATTATTGAAAACGTATTCACTATTTACGCGCTAGCTTGGGCACAGCCAGTATTGCGGATGGTCTAGCTCAGCAACACTGCGCCATCTTCGCAGCCACCGCCGTGGTGGCTTAGCGGCTCTGGTGTTGCGCTGCCAAGCACGAGGTCGTGGATTGAAATCCCGTCCGCGAGAAGCGCATATCGATGGGGGCGAAACGCAAGAACACCCGTGGTCCCGTGCACAGGGAGCACGTTAAAGATCCCCTGTTGGTCGAAATTAATCCGGAGTCCCCAACTACGGTGTGCCTCATAATTAGATGGTGGTTTTGGCACGTCAAACCCCAGAATTCAATTATTTGTCCCATTGATGATCGTCGTCTTCATCGGTCGTTCTGCTCGCGTGTGTGTGAAGTGATTTTTGGAAAGGAAACGGAAGAGATGAGTGCAGCGCCGTAACTATCTCTCACAGGAGGACACCTCAACAGCACTGCACGGGGAAGGGGGAATGGGAAGAAAAGGATGAAGGAGAGAAAGACTGGACGAACGTGGCAAGGGGGAAAAAATAATGTGAGTGCGGGGCTAACAGCCGCGCTCTCAAGTGCGTCGCATTGCAGTAGTCTAGCAGTGCCGAAAGAGCGTGCTTCGCGATGGACGAGTGGGCTGCAGGGAATAGCAGCGCGGCCGCCGTATCGTAAGCCAGTCCCAGTCGCCGATAGACTGTTATTTGATCCGCACCGATGGCACCGGCTGTTGGAATCTCAGCGCTGCCACCAGCTGTTGGAACCTCAGTGCTGACACCCGTTGTTGCACCCGGACCGTTGGCGCCCGTTGTTGCAAATGGGTCGCAAGCCCCAAGGGTAGCGTTGGCCTGGCGGCCTGGGGCACACTGGAAGCATCCGAAGGTCCCAGCAAAGCATGAGGCGACTGCTAACAGAACAGCTTGTTTATTCTAGCATCGCAAAGAGCGGGCGGTCAGGTCGACCGAAGTAGAGAGACGGGAGAGCACGTTACTCAACAGAAGAAATCGGAGCCTCTCTCCTGGCGTCCGGGGGCAGCTGCTCTTATACTCTTGGCGTCGCGGGCAAGAAGGAAGGTCACGGGACGACAACACGTGACAGCGGCGACGGACGGACTGAGAGACACGTTGGGACAAGGAGGTGACGCATCAGCCGGGCCGGCGCCGGTCAGACCTCCTCGCTTCACACTGGGGGAGCTCCTCTCCCCGGCTGCCGCGCTTTGACAAGCGTGGGCACACACACACACACGCACACACAAAGATACGTGGCACTGAACATGCCGGGACGCGCTCGGCGGGGATGCGTCGCGGCCGCTCAGAACGGGCCAAAATGTCCGCCGCTTTGAACGAAGCCCCGACGTCCGTTGCATCCGCGCCGGCCATATCGCGCGTCGTAGGCGAAACGTAACAGACCGCCCCGCCGGGGGAGGGAGATCCCGATGGTCAGGGGACTGCATCCGCTGTCCGGAGGGATGTCGCTCGATGATGCTCATAACCGAAGTCGGTCGTCCCTCGGCGTTTCTTGAGCGCAGCGCACCGAGAAGGCCTCGTTCTCACGTTCAGGTTCACACAGGACACTGCAAAGTGACTTCAGGAGAGTTGCCATTTTTGTTCTCTTTCCCAGCAAGCGTTAGAATTGCGCCGAAACTCAGCCGCTCAGTCAGCAAGCACGGCACAACCCTCACTAAGCCATGCCAGGCTCTTTCCCCTTTTTTACTACTGCCTAGTTCCTGACAGTAGTCTATAGCAGCACTCAGAACGCGTCCACAAATCGGAAAATTGCACTAGAAAGCACATCATCACTTTGAAACACTACACAAAAGCAATATGTTAAAAATCCTGCCTCAGGAAGAAAAACATCAATAACAAACAATTTTGAGGCTGATTCCCACGTTAGGGGCTTCGACTTAAGCCATCGGCGTTACCGTTGAGACTCCCCTTTTTGTAACGCACCTCAAAGGAATATTGTTGCAAAGCGAGGCTCCAGCGCAGGAGGCGGCCATTTTTGGGAGAGATGGTCTGCAGCCATTGGAGAGGGCAGTGATCCGTCTCAATGATAAACCTCGAGCCGGCTAGGTAGCATGACAATTTCTGAACGGCCCACACGAGACACGCACACTCTTTCTCGGTGGCGCTGTACGCCTGCTCACGACTGGTCAGCTTACGACTAGCATACAGGACGGGGTGTTCTACTTCTCCATTTTCCCGTTGGCACAGTGCAATGCCCATGCCTCGCTCACTAGCATCGCACTGAACAACGAACCCTTTGGTGTAGTCGGGCGATCGTAGCACAGGCTGGCTTGTTAGGGCGCTCTTTAGGGCGCTAAAAGCTCTTTCCTTTGTCTCGTCCCAGACGACTGTTTGCGGCTCTGTCTTAGAGCATCCGTCAGGGGAGCCGCGATATCAGAGTACCTGGGGATGTACCTCTGATAGTAGCCGGCGACACCTAAGAACGACCGAATATCGGTCTTCGTGCGCGGTTGCGGAAAGTCTCGCACAGCGGCCACCTTTATTTCAGACGGGCGGCGACGACCCCGACCAATCACGTGACCAAGGTAGACAACCTCGGCCTGTGCTAACTGGCACTTGGGAGCCTTGACTGTCAAGCCCGCTTCGCGCAGGCGGGTTAGCACTGCCCGCAAGTGTGCCATATGCTCAGACCAGGATGCGGAGAATATCGCTACGTCGTCTAAACACGGTAAAGCGAATTCTTGCTGTCCCCGCAACACTTTATCCATGAGGCTTGAAAAACAGTATGGCGCGTTCTTCCAACCAAAACTCAACACTTTAGGACGGAATGTTCCCATTGGTGAAATGAACGCCGCATACCTACTAGCCTCTTCTGTAAGTGGAACCTGCCAATAACCCCTGACAAGATCTAGGGTGGAAATAAACTGAGCGCTACTAACTTTCTCAAGGCGCTCCTCGATGTTAGGGATCGGATAAATTTGATCTTTAGTTATGGAATTTAGCCTGCGGTAGTCGACACAAGGACGAGGTTCCTTGCCCGGTACCTCAACTAAAATCAAAGGGGAGGTATAATCACTCTCACCCGCCTCAATAACACCGAGCTGTAGCATCTTCTTTACCTCAGCCTCCATAATATCGTGCTGGAGGGGTGACACCCGGTACGCCTTGGATCGTACTGGCTCTGGGGAGGTAAGTTCTATATCATGGGTAAGGACAGAAGTCCTACCAGGCCTCTCAGAGAACTGACCTTGAAACTCTTGTAAGAGCTGGTGTAGTTCGGTTTTCTGCTCAGGCGACAGCGGTGCTTTACTGATTAAGTCACTAATGACTTGATCGGTGTCTTCCCTGTTCCTCACTGAGCCTAGTCCCGGAAGCTCGACCGGAAGCTCTTCGGGAGCGTTTCCCATCATACACACTACTGCTTCCCGTTGCTTATAAGGTTTGAGCAGATTACAGTGGTAAACTTGCTGTGCTTTCCGTTTTCCTGGCAGACTCACCACGTAGTTAACGTCCGACAGTTTTTGAACAATTCGTGCTGGGCCCTCCCACTGCACGTCGAGCTTGTTCTTTAGCGATGGGCGTAATATCATGACCTCATCGCCCACCTCAAAACGACGGGCCCTGGCTGTCCGATCATAATAAACTTTGGCCCTCTGCTGGGCCTTTGTCATTGCTTCACCTGACAATTCCTGTGCCCTTCTTAAGCGTTCGAGGAGCTTAAGCACGTACTCCACCACGACTGGGTCGTCGCCCCTGCCTTCCCACGTTTCTCGAAGCATGCGAAGCGGAGACCGCAGCGAGCGACCGTATACCAGCTCAGCTGGCGAAAACCCCGTAGCCGCATGCGGCGCGGTCCGTAATGCAAACATCACCCCAGGCAGACACAGCTCCCAGTCAGTTTGATGTTCAAAACACAATGCTCTCAACACGCGCTTCATGACGGAGTGGAGCTTCTCAACGGAATTCGACTGGTGGTGGTGCACTGAGCTGTGTAACAGCTTTACCCCGCACCTTTCGAGAAAGGCTGTCGTCAAAGCGCTAGTAAACACTGTGCCCTGATCTGATTGGATTTCCGCAGGAAAACCAACTCGCGCAAATATGGACAGTAGCGCATTGACTATCTCAACTGAGCTGAGTTCTTTAAGCGGCACTGCTTCAGGGAACTTTGTCGCTGGGCAGATCACAGTCAAAATGTGTCTGTACCCCGTGGCTGTTACCGGCAGAGGTCCCACTGTATCAATAACGAGCCGTCTAAAAGGCTCCGTAATGATAGGTACCAACTTCAACGGCGCCCTCGATTTGTCCCCTGGTTTGCCCACACGCTGACAGGTGTCGCATGTCTTCACAAAGTGGTCTGCGTCCCGAAAACACCCTGGCCAATAGTACTCTTGCAAGAGACGGTCCTTAGTTTTCTTAACTCCTAGGTGTCCGGACCACGAACCCCCTTGCGACAAGCGCAACAGATCCTGACGATAGCACTGAGGCACGATCAGCTGATCGAACTCCACTCCCCTGCGGTCTACATACTTCCGGTACAGGACCCCACCTCTTTCCACAAAGCGAGCATTTTTCTTGGCGATACCTTCCTTGACAATGCAGCGTATGTTTTCTAGGCTGCCATCCTTCTTTTGCTCGGCTATCAAAGCCGACCGGCTGACTTTTAGCAACCTATTAAGTCCGTCTGACGTAGGCGCGATGAGCAAATCTTCAGATAGCTCTTCTAACTTTCCCGTGTCGGGCATTTCCTCTCCAGTATCTGGTGCCTTTAACGCTGCAGGCTCAATTTTATTCAGTTCGGGCGTGCTCTGAATATCAGCTTGCTGCGCCTCTGACCCTTTCTCATCGTTCGACAACGTCGGCCCCGCAACTACCGCCTTTGCAGCGAGCTCCCGAACCTTCGATCTGGTTAAGGCCTGAACGCTAGCCTCACCAAACAAAAGCCCCTTCTCACGCAGGAGGTGATCGGACCTGTTCGAAAATAGGTACGGGTACTGGGCGGGCAGCATAGATGACACTGCCGCCTCCGTCTCAAGTGCTCCGAAAGGACCTTCAATAAGCACTTTTGCTACGGGCAGACACACGCTATGAGCTTCCACGGCTTGCTTAATCCATGCGCACTCGCCCGTGAACATATCGGGTTCTACGTAAGAGGGGTGAACTACATCCATTGTAGCTGCGGAATCGCGAAGCACTCGGCACTCTTTCCCGTTCACGAGGAGGTCGCGCATGTAAGGCTCGAGAAGCTTCATCTTCTCGTCAGTGCTGCATAATGACAAAAACACGACTTTTGTTTTTGTTTCTGGACACTGCGCCGAAAAGTGACCCGGCTTCTGACACGTATAACAAACGCGCGCTTGCCTCGCCTCGAACCGCTTTCTGCGTTCGGCTTCGGTTGCCGCCGTCTCCTTAAGTTCGGTCGGACTGCTTTCACTCGCATCCGCACTACGTGTGTCCCCCTTTGCTCTCATGGGCGTGAACTTCGGCCTCTCAAACTTGGAGCCAAATTCACCCTTTTGACCGTCCTTAGCTCCGCGAGCCCGACGCGTCACAAACTCTTCGGCTAGCTCAGCAGCTCTAGCCACCGTACTAACGTCTGGCCTGTCCAAGACCCAGTACCGCACGTTCTCAGGTAACCGACTATAAAACTGTTCCAGCCCGAAACACTGCAGAACTTTCTCGTGGTCACCAAACGCTTTCTCTTCTTTGAGCCACTCCTGCATGTTTGACATAAGCCTGTAGGCAAACTCTGTATACGACTCACTTTTGCCTTTCTCATTTTCTCGAAACTTCCGACGGAACGCCTCCGCTGACAGCCTGTACTTTTTTAGCAGACTCGATTTCACTTTGTCGAAATCCTCTGCCTCCTCTCTCTCCAAGCGAGCGACTACGTCGGCCGCCTCGCCGGGTAACAAAGTGAGCAAGCGCTGTGGCCACGTTTCCCGAGAGAACCCCTGCTTCTCGCACGTTCGCTCAAAGTTGACCAGGAACAAACCAATGTCCTCTCCAAGCTTAAACGGCCGCATCAGGTCAGTCATTTTAAACGATACTCGTTCTCCTGCACCGTGTGCCTGACTTCCATTACGAGCGCGTTCCATCTCTATCTCGAGACGCTTCATTTCCAAAGCGTGTTGACGGTCGCGCTCTTGTCTTATTGCCGTCTCCCTCTCCTCAATGGTCTCAAGGCAATCCGAAAGCTCGTCATCCTCAGCTTCTAACTCAAGAATAGCCCTTAGCAGTTCTGGTTTTCTGAGTTTGTCTGAGACATCCAGACCCAACTCTCTTGCAAGCTCCAACAATTTCGGTTTGCGCAACGACTTCAAATCCATGGCTGCTCTGAATGCTGCTTTCTCTACTGCCTACTATTGTCTTGCCGCAAACTAACCCGGCAGCAACGACAACCACAATTACCAGCTCTGTTTCTGACACTAACAAAAGCCTGGCAAAACTGAGAAGAAGAAAGTCCCGCACTCACCAAACCTCGCAGCCAAGAATTCAGCGCAGTCGTTCCGCTGCAGGCAACCAGTCATCACACAGGGCTCGTTGCACTGCTCCCGGATGGTCGTTGTGCTGCTCAGCATACAGTCAACCGCATATCTTCGCTGCTGGCCTCCGTTGTCGCGATCTCACCGCTGGCAACCAGCTATTTGATCCGCACCGATGGCACCGGCTGTTGGAATCTCAGTGCTGCCACCAGCTGTTGGAACCTCAGTGCTGACACCCGTTGTTGCACCCGGACCGTTGGCGCCCGTTGTTGCAAATGGGTCGCAAGCCCCAAGGGTAGCGTTGGCCTGGCGGCCTGGGGCACACTGGAAGCATCCGAAGGTCCCAGCAAAGCATGAGGCGACTGCTAACAGAACAACTTGTTTATTCTAGCATCGCAAAGAGCGGGCGGTCAGGTCGACCGAAGTAGAGAGACGGGAGAGCACGTTACTCAACAGAAGAAATCGGAGCCTCTCTCCTGGCGTCCGGGGGCAGCTGCTCTTATACTCTTGGCGTCGCGGGCAAGAAGGAAGGTCACGGGACGACACCACGTGACAGCGGCGACGGACGGACTGAGAGACACGTTGGGACAAGGAGGTGACGCATCAGCCGGGCCGGCGCCGGTCAGACCTCCTCGCTTCACACTGGGGGAGCTCCTCTCCCCGGCTGCCGCGCTTTGACAAGCGTGGGCACACACACACACACGCACACACAAAGACACGTGGCACTGAATATGCCGGGACGCGCTTGGCGGGGATGCGTCGCGGCCGCTCCGAACGGGCCAAAATGTCCGCCGCTTTGAACGAAGCCCCGACGTCCGTTGCATCCGCGCCGGCCATATCGCGCGTCGTAGGCGAAACGTAACACTGTACACAAGTCGGTGCGCTCCACATCGAAGGCAGGGCAGCGAAGTAGCAAGTGGTCGAGCGTCTCCAAATCGGCGCAGTTGCTGCACGCGGAGTCGCCAATTCTCTGCAGCCTGTGTGTTCTAGCAGCCGTCCTGTAGCAGCCGACGCGCAGGCGAAGCAGGAAAGAGCGGTCCGCCCGGGAGAAGCCCACGCGGGGGAGGAGCCGAAGTGACGCACCCGCGGCGACGCGCTGGTCCGGGTGCTGCGCACGGAGCGTTCGCAGAATGGTTGCTTTGGCCACGTCGAAGCCGCTGACCGAGGTAGCGAAGGGGAAGCGCAGGGAGTGAGCCTGCTTTGCGAGAGCGTCCGCGGCTTCGTTCCCTAGCAGGCCGATGTGCGCTGGAACCCAGTGCAACGCCAAATCGCAGCCCTGGCTGACGAGATGGCGGAGCTTTGAGCCGACGCGCTGCACCAACGGAGGTCCAAGGTAATCCTTCGCCAGCATACACAGTGCCGCGCGCGAGTCCGAAATGATCGCGGCAGAAACAACACTAGCACCGTGACTATACGACTTTCTGGTATGGTTGTGTTCGTACATCGTTTAGCGTACATGCAATAAAGTTCAGTGGGGACAAGCAGCACGGAATGAACGGCGGAGATTCTCGATTGAGCAGCTTCTACACGCCTACACTACGGAAAGCGCTTCTCAAAGTCGTTTCGAAGCCTGTGCGTTCTCGCGGACTCAGAGTGGTAACAATTGTCTTCCGTCGCCAGCACACAAGGGGACGAGCGGCCTGCTGAATGAGCTCTAAATACCACGCCTACGTGTCGCTGCCAGCCACGGGTATTGTAACCGTGACGACCTTCTCTCTTTCCTCTTTATGGCTTCCTTCCATTTTTGGCACAGTCCTGAGATCCCTAGATAAAACAAGTTTACGCGGTCCCTAAAGACGACGTCAAGGAGAGGAATTGCTAAACAGCGGCAGAAAACAACTCTCTTGCTCTCCACAACCAATCTTTCTTTGTGGTTCGAGCGCAATGTCGACGCTGCATGGAACGCTGCGTGGCGCGCAAGCAAAGTTCGGTCCGAGGCAGACCGTTAAGCAGCATTGGAAGCGACGCGACCTTAGCGTACCTTCATCTGCAAGCCCACTGCTTGGGCATGCGTATGAAGACTTCTTACGGGACATAATAGAATTTTGATTACTTCTCTGCGGTTATAGAACGGTCATTGTATGCTTTCCTTGTGATCACGAAAATTTTAAGTTGCGTGAAACTTCCCCGGAAGTTTCATATAGGGACAGCAGGTGGCACGAGAGGCTCTGGCGTAAGTAGAAGGGGCTGATGAGGCATGTGTATGCTGCAGCAAATATGCGGAGACCACTCAGCACTTCCTCATAGAATGCGAAGAGATTCCCCCACTGAAACCCGTAAGTAACTACTATTTCCGGAAGCACTCACATTTAAAGTAGACGGAAGCACACGGCGGTGAGATGTCGCGATTATGCAAGAGATGTTTAGAGTATTGGTAGAAAAAAAAATGGCTGTGGCTTAGGTAAGGTTAAGCCCAGGATGCGAAGCATACTAGCCTTTATTTTAGTTGTTGAACCACTGTTTAGCCTGGTGAACTGCTGTTGCTTGGCTATATTTGGTTCAGCTAGACGAAGAAACAACTCATGCATTACTTCTTCGCCTTCAAGAGTGGAACGCGACAGCGTTCCCGTCGACCCGCCAAGGGGTGTAAGACAATGGGCTACAGGGCAGCGACTACGCGCCCCGCATTGGACGCGGTGAGCGTCGAGCAAAGCAGCGTTCGGCGCGGCAACGAAATGTGCGCCTGAGCAAGAGACGCACGCCTTAGAAACAGCTCGTTTCTTAGGCAACACCGCATTCACTAGAGGCGCTTTTGTACCGCTTTGAAGCATCGTACTCGTGGCTCAATGGTAGCGTCTCCGTCCCACACTCCGGAGACCCTGGTTCGATTCCCACCCAGCCCGTCTTGCAAGAGTTGAGCCAAAGCCACTTCTCCTCTGTCGTGACGTCACGGTGTCACGTGGTTTCAAGGCGACACCCATAGAATAAAGAACAACTTTAGAGAAGGGAAACTGTACCTTCCACAGTGGTTCGAAAATAAGAAGCGGCAGCGCATGGAACTTAGTGGGGGACCCGACAGATGGCGCTACCTAAACAGGAAGCGGAAATGCTTTTTTTTTAGTACACTATTCAATATGGCCGCTTTACACCGGTGGCGTACGCTGGGTACGCCATATGGGTACGCGCCGTGTTCGCCTCGCTGGCTTTGCGGCATGGCTCAGCTGCCGCGTTTTAATGGCCAGGAGACTAAAGAGCCTCTACTGACGCCCATACAAACAAGCCACAAGTGAGTGAACAGGACGTGCGACTTTATTGGCAGAATAAAACCAGTGCACCTTCTCATACAAGATCAGAAATAAAATTTGCATGTCGAGATGCGCTGAAACCATTAACGCGAGCTCGTAAACTGCTCACTTTCGTCGCCGCACATGGCGATCTGGTAACGAGCGACAATCAGTAGCGCAAGCAAATTGGGCAGTGCACCACCAGTTTGCATTGACAGTCGCCGTAACTTGCATTGCGAAGCAATCGGGTGACGCAAGGCATCTGCTGCCGCAACCAACACAGCGACATGGACTAAACGGCATTTTAGCGTTCCCGCCTTTCCAACCTGCACGTTTCTTTTTGTTCTTTCGGGGGCCGCTAATGTGTAACTCATAGTTGGTGCCCCACATTCTCCATGTGGGCATCACCATTTTGCAGCCACTTTTGCAGGCCTTTCCACCCATGTGGCTATCAACTTCGGACCATGTAATAACGTGTGCTGTCTCCGCTCACGCCACATCACGGCCGATGGAGGCCCACAAGCATAATTGGCCGGCGGCTGCAGCAAGAAATGTCGAATGGGGAGAGCACCAATTACGGTGCATGTAAATTGGGAGTCTTTGTCGCTGTGTGGACTGCAGGAGCAGATGGTTACCTCGGGAGACTGTTGCCCATGCAGCTAACCAGGTCGCCACATCGAAGAAACATAACACGGCGACCATTATCATATTAGACTCTGCATTCAATCACCGCATAAGGTTAAGACAATACACTGTACATTGGCTAAGATCCACATGACAACAGTGGGCATTCACGCACTACAAGTTGCATACAGCACATTCAGCTATCCGACTTCAGGCACAGTGCTTGCCTACGTCGCACATGGTGGTCTAGTAACGAGTGACAACCAGTAGCACAAGCAGATTGGACAGTGCCCCACCTGTTTGCAATGACAGTCACCGTAACTTGCACTGCGAATCAATCGGGTGACGCAGGCACCTGGTGCCATAGCCAACACAGCGACATGAACTACCCGGCATCCTAGTGTTACCTCCTTTCCTACATGCACGTTTCTTTTTGTTCTTTCAGTGGCCACTAATGTGTCGCTCACACTTGGTGCCCCACCTGCTCTCAATATGGATGTGGTCTGTTTGGTGGGAATCGCCAATTCGCAGCCACTTTTACAGGCCTTTCCACCCATGTGGATATCAACTTCATACACTTCAAACCATGTAATCATGTATGATAGTCTCTGTTCACGCCAAATCATGTACAAAGAAGGCCACAAGCACACTTTACCCATGGCTGCAGCAGGAAAGGACAAACAGGGAGCACCAATCACAGTACATGTAAACAGGGAGTTTGTGTCACTGTGTGGACTGCAGGAGCAGGTGCTTACCTCGAGAGGCCGTTGGCCAATACAACTAAACAGGCTGCCACATCCCAGAAATGTAACACGGCAACCATGACCAAGTGGGACAACATTGAAACAAGATGTAATCAAATCACTTCAGCATACTCTAACATAACGCTCAATCTATACATTGGCACTATGCATTGGCTGCGATCTACATGACAACAGTGAGCATACACGCACATGGGCTGCTTGCGGCACATTCAACCGTCCGACTGTAGGCATAGTGCTTGCCTTCGTCGCACACTGCAGTCTGGTAACAAGCAACAACCAGCAGCACAAGCAGATTGGACAGTGTGTCCCACGTGTTTGCACCGACAGTTGGCGTTGAATATGAGCAACTTGCATTGCGAAACAATCGGGTGACGCAAGCATCTGCTGCCACAGCCAACAGCGACATGGAGTGCCCGGCATTTTAGCGTTACCGCCTTTCCAACCTGCATGTTTCTTTTAGTTCTTTTGCATGCCACTAATGTATAACTCACACTTGGTCCGCCACATTCTCTATATATGGACATGGTCGGTTTTGTGGACATAACTATTTTGCAGGCCTTTCCACAAATTTGGATATCAACTTCATACACTTACAACCATGTAATTATGTATGAGAGTCTCCGTTGACGCCAAATCATGGCTGAGGAAGGCCACAAGCAAAATTTGCACACGGCAGCAGCAGGAAAGGACGGAACGGGGAGCACCAACCACGGTGCGTGTAAATTCGCAGTCTATGTCACTGTGCAGACTGTAGGAGCAGGTGCTTGCCTCGAGAGACTGTTTCCCAATGCAACTGACCAGGCTCCCACATATGAGAAACGTAACACGGTGACAAGTACCAAGTCACACAGCGCCGAAACCATATTCTGCAATCAATCTCTTCAATGTAGCTTGCACAAAAACACAGGCTGTCGAGCAAGAATAGCAATCCTGAATGAGGCTAGGAATTCAATATGGGAATGAGAAAGCTTGCATTCAAGAAAGAAGCCACTCTACCTTGCAAGCACTGAAAGCCAAAAACATTAACAAAAGTTAAATGCTACATAGCACACAGTGTAAAGGTTAATGCAAGACACACACCAATGCCGCATCAGCTATTTCAGGAGAGGAATTGCACATGGCAACATACACTAGAAAGAACTGCTACACATATGTTATGCTACTAGACAGTGACTGGCATTAAGTATGAGCAAAGAATCGGTTGACCTTTAATGTTTGTATGAGGAATAGGGATGATCTCTAACAAAAGTGTGGAATGAAGAAGCGTGCATTCATTGAAACAAAATTATACTTGGCAGGAATTGGCAAGGCCAGGGAGCTCCCTAAGGAAGGGCAAGCTGACAGAACACTCTTAGCCAGCGTCGTCTGTGCTTGTTCAGAGGTTGCAGGTACATCTGAAGACAAATAATTTTTGTTGTTGAGGTACCTGGATGACTCGGCCAATATCCGTGCTGGTGGAATGATGGCGTAGGCTCTTTTCACTCTTGAAACACTCGTCCGTATACTTGATATCTCATCCAAATAATTCTGGAATGGCTTCTTTGTCCGTGGTCTTGTGAATTCAGCTCCAGCCCCTTCCTGTTGGTGTAGATGGGGGCTCCCATGATGACCAAGATGTACTTGGCACAGACTCTGTTGGGGCAGAACAATGACACATGAGATACAGCAGAGATTATCCAAACTCATGTAGTGTTTTCTTTTATGTTTGAACTAATTATGCTGAACTGTAAACATGAACAAATGTTCATATCGTCTGCTACAAACAAATGACACGTATCTCAAGACTAGCAAGCCAATACAGCATATATCAGGCATATTTATTTCTGAACCAGGTGTTGTTTACCTTGTAGTAGCAGCCAAAGTCCACACAATGACCTTGTTGTAGCAGGCAGCAGCTTCTGTTTAGTGCATGGAGTGTGTTGCTTTATACTGGTGCCATCCTCATTACTGCATGTCTGGAACAGAAATTTTGACTGCATCAGAAATTGAATAAGCACAATTTTGCAATATAAAATGCGAAAAGGTGCAACATATACATTGCAATGGTTTGTGACTACAGAACACATGCAAATGTACACTGTTTGTTCTAGGGTGCTTAAGCAGCATGGTAAATAAATATGGTTACTCTCCGTAAAATCGATGTCTGCGTAACTACAATGCATGTCAACAGCTTAAGTATTATTAAGATCACAAATAAGAACATTTGTGCGCTCGTTTATACACTAGAAGAGATCACACTGCTGATTTCACAAGCAAATAGATGAAAGACGTGAAGATATATATATTAGAATTGATGCATTCTTTTTGTGCATGAACGTGATGCACCGCTTCACTACTGCAAAAATAGATGTCCTGAGGTAAGCCAAACTGAACAGCAAGAACATTTGGAACCAACAGGTACGAAATATGGGTGAATTATCATGTGTGCAACTGTTTAATACATTAAATTCAAGCTTCAGTTTATCAAAAGGTTATTCGGTTCTGTGAACGAAAGAAGTTGCCGGCGGACTCGAAAAAATATATATATATTGATAAGGCAACTCAGTCACTTATGGCTACGGCTAAAATGAGATGAAAAATGTGACGCGCGTTCCGATATCGTTTCTCTTTCGTGAATGTGTGCATAATGATGGCCTCGCAACTGAAAGTTTATTTCGGAAACAGCAACGGAGGGTCCTGACTGCCCTTATGTAATGCAGCATCTAGTTCGTTAACTTACCTCCGCCTGTAAGTTAACGAGACGAATAAATTACATAGCGATTGAAGCAGTGATGTTAAACGACTCACCGGTATTGCTGTCCCCAGACGCAGCAGGACCCGGCTCCCATTTCGATGCAGACGTGTTCCACATGGCTCACGACTGAAACCTAGCTTTCAGGCTTACACCCCAAGTTAAATAACGCGAGATATCGAAGCGCAATAAACTGGTGTTAGCACAAAATAACCAACCAATGTACGAACCAAGGAATCCGTACCTGCCGTGCACGCGAACATACCGGTAAAAATTTTAAATCCAGGCCAGAGGTCACGTGGGAGGTCGATGATGCTGAACGCTATTTTGCGTTTAAAATGACAAAAAACAACAAAGTTGGTAATGAAAAGTACAATGTAAAATTAGGAAATATACTTTTGTAGTCTTTATCATGCAATAAAAACGCTTCGTTTACTGTTGAAGAAAGTTTGTAGGTTCAAATTGCGCTTACTACGGCGCCTCTAGCGGGAGATAATGCGCTCAACGGGGAACCTTTTTAATTGGCGTACTATGCCTGTTTCTTTAGCAGCGCCGCGCGGTCGATTTTTTCGCCCTCTGTGGCCATTTGTTGAACTTGAGAGTGTGCCACCCCTGGCGACACCGCCGCGCCTGAGGAGCTGGGTTGAGCTCTCGTAATATGCTTCGCATAAAAACAGAGAAGAGACTGATACGGCCGGATCCGTTACAGGCATAGGTAGCAGTACAAGGTAGGTAAGTCTTGAGGAAGACAAAAAGGATTAAGGATATGAATATAAAAATGCTAGAATGAAAAACATGTGTAGCATACCTGATTAAATAAAGCAGGATTGGTTACTATTTGTCACTGCCCTGTTTCAAAACGCCAATGAATCATCATCATCGGGTTTCAATCTGCAACGCCAGATGGCCGAGCTGCGCGATCAAATCTCTAAACTAGAAAGGCACTTATCCCACATGTATTTGAGTATGTTTGCAGAGTTATCATGCAACAGCAAGTTTTTGTAACGTGCACAGTATTTAGCGAACGATGTGTTTATGCTTAAATTATATATGGAAGCGTTGTGCTGATTACGTGCCCATTCCCCTCGTACAATATGTTTCGGTCAGCTGTTTCTATGTGCACTATTATCTGGCTAGATAGATAAGGTAGCTATATTTGGCTAGTTTAGTAAGTCAGTCTTTAGTTGAGTAGTTAGTTAAGTAAGTTAAATTTTCTTAGTTGTTTGACTAGTTTATTTATTTATTTATTTATTTATTTATTTATTTATTTATTTATTTATTTATTCGTTTGGTTGTTTGTATTACGCTCAAGACCAGGAGCATTGCAGTGGGGAGTGGTGTAAAGAGTTTCAAAATGTTGCAAGAATGTAGTATGTTACCACAAAATGAAGATATAGCTATTGCTCCTCGTATGGAAGGTTATCCAAGGCACAAACAAAATGAACATAGTTAGGTCAGAGAAGCTAGACATTGAGAATTCGTAGTGAGTGCAAAAATAATTGCTGCTTATGCAATGTAAGCTAGTGCTAGTTTAAATGCATTATTGTCGGTAATAGTAACGATGTCTGTAGGAAGGTGGTACCATTCCCGAGATGTTCGCGAAAGGAATGTAAAAAAAAAGACTTTTGGTGTAGCAAGATACAATGCCTACTTTGAGGCGGTGCGATGAGAAGCATACTGAGGTTGAGTAACTAAATCATTTCATAGAAGAGCGTAATAGCATAATTTACGAAACAAATGTAGACGGGATATTTTTCAGCGAGGAGCTTGTGGTACACCTGAGTATACTTCAGCTAAAACAGAGTTATGGTCGATTGCACTGACGAATTCAAAACGATGGTTAGAAAACACACTAACAATTTTAACAGGCTACAGTCAGGATTAAGGTTTAGTTTGTGCAACAATAGCTTGTGACATACCTTATCAAATGCTTTCTAGAAATCTAAGAAAATGCAGTCGGCAAATGAGGATTCGTCTAAAATGCATTGCAACTTGTGCCTAAATGAGACGTCCTGTGTTTCGCACGAATATATTCTCCAGAAACCATGCTGCGCTGACGTGAAAAAAGAATCAGTTTCGAGAAAATTAACCAGATTACTATATATATTGTAATCTGGCATTTCACAGCAGACGCTGGTGAGAGAGATTGGTGTATAATTAGCCGGAGAATATTTATCACCTGAAGTGTGGATGGCAACCACATTCCCACTTTTCCATTTTACAGGCAAAGTAGATAAGTGCAGTGATTGTTAGAAAAGTTTGGCTGATATAACAAAACTGCAAGTAGATGTGTTCTTCAAAAATTTAGTACTTATAGCATCATGACCTGCTGAAGACTGATATTTCAAATTTTCAATGAGTCAATGAAATTTTCAACTCAGTGTCTAAAACGGAAGCACAAGAGTGAGCAGGAACAGGCTTACCGGAAAGAGCATTCAATTTGATGCTGTTGCCGGCAGAAGGACTAATTATGTTCCAGAATTCAGACACATTGGTGTACAGATCCTTGGCGTCCTTCCATGCATTTAGATACTCGTCAGAAGCAGATTTATATTTTTCCCAGCGTAATTCTCCTGGTGACTGTTTGGCTAGTCGATAAAGGTGTTGTTTCCTGTTCGATAAACGCCTGATATGGCTATTATACTGATGTGCCTAGGCACTAGAAGTTATTATGCGGACAGTAATGTATTTTACTGTTAAGGGTTCATCTTCGGCTGCAAACACGTTCCAGTTACACTGGACAGAGCGGTCATTAAAGCCGTGAAAAAAGACTCCGATAAATTAAGCTAGCTCCTTATATATGACATCAAAGTTAGCTATTTTCTAGTTGTATATGGTTTTCTTAATTTTTTTAGTTCCTACAGAAGTTGCGGAAAGAGTAAAGATGAGCAGCGCCTGATCACGTGTACATGGTAGGTGTGTTACCAGGGAGGAAAAGTCGGGACTAGGGGGTCAATATTACATCTAATGCGTTGGTTGAGTGAGGTGATATTCTAGTTTATTTGTCTTTTAGTTAATTAGTTTATGTAGTTATTTAGTTATTTACATTAAGTACCTTTGTTTGGCTGGTTAGCCAAACAATTAATTTTATTAGACTATTTATTTAGGTTTGTTATTTAATGTTACGTTTGACTAGTAGCCTAGTTATTCTTTTGTTTAGCGAGGTTAGCTAGTTATTAGTTAATTGCCTAGTTTAGTTAATTGAGCTAGCTAAATATTCAGCTTCATTGGTTAATTAGTATGCAAATTAGTTAGCTTAGTTATCATTCTGGAAAATAGTTCTTCCAGCTAATGGTCTCGCCTCTTTATGTATTTAGCTTTGGTATTTATTTACTTTGTTATTGTTTAAGTAATCGGTTTATAGGTAAGTTAGTTCTTATTGCAGGTAGGTGTGTTATTTCAAGTTCAGTTCATCAAGTTACTTACTAGTGAGGTTAGTTAGCTCAGTTAGCCATAAGTTATGGAATTAGCTTAGATAATTAGTAAGTCCAGTTAGTTTATATAGTTATTAAACTAGTAAGACAGTCTAGTCAATTTGATTAGGTAGTAATCTGATAAACAGTGTAGGTAATTAGTTATATATCTGGTTAGCTATTTCCTTATAGTTAGTTATATACTGCTATTCAGGTAATTAGTTTTGTATGTTATTTAGCTATATTTGGTTACATATTTCACTTATTTAGTGCGCCTATGTTAAGTTAGGTATTAGCGAGTTTAGTTTGGTAATTAGTTAGGTTATTTATTAGTTTAATTAGCAAGTTAGGCTAGTTCTGCTAGTTATCAGTTATTAACTTAGCTTAGCTATATAATTTTGGTTAGTTTAGTTAGTGCAGTGGTAACCTTAGCTGGTTATTAAATTGGCAATTAGTTCGATTATTCAGCTAGCTTTGCTACTTGGTTTACTTAGTTAAGTTAGTACCTACTGCATTAGCTTAGTTAAGGTTGGTATTAGTTAATTAGCTAGTTCAGTTGTTTAGCTTAGTTGGTTATTTTTAGGGAATTAGCTTACTTAATCAGTAAGTAAAGCTTAGAAGTTAGTATAGTTTTAAGGTAGTTAATAGTTTAGTCAGCAGAGTAGGTTAGTTAGGGGCCCTTGCAAGTGGACCGACACGCTTTCACACAATAAATGTTAGGCATTGTCGCGAACAGAAAGGACGCTGTCCTTACACAGAGAGAGATGTACCATGCAACAACTGAAAAACGGGCAGCTAAAAACAGCAACGCATACCTTTCACACGTAATTACATAATAGTGCGACGTGTAATCGCTCAGTAGACGGTTTTTGACGATAATGTGGCCCCACATGTACCTTTTGAATTATGAATTAGGCCGCTTCCAAGTGCATGCGAGCCTGGAAATGAAGCAACGTGTTGTAGTTATTTCAAAATTGTCCGCGTTTAATTTCTAGAACACTGCACAAAAACGGGGCTGCAACTCGCATGTTGGGCGGATATTTCTTGCACGCCAATAATTGCCAAAAAGCGGCCGTACGCACACAACTCCTATGGCATCCACACGACGCCTGCTCCAATATGCCCTTCAATGCGCGGCCTCGGTGTCCCCTTCGCCTGCCGCTCCGTGAGTAGAGACATTCTTTCACGGGGCTCTATACACAGGACACTTCTACGTGCGCTCCTGACATTCGCCGAGGCTGTCGGCCTCGCCGACCGCCTTTAGCTCTGCTGTTTCTGGTTCTCTTTCTCTCCCCCTACTTTCATTCCCTACCCCCTGTGCAGCGCGGTTGAGGTGTCCTCTGCTGAGAGACAGTTACTGCGCTGCACTTTACCCCAACCTTTCCTTCCCATCAAGAATCTCCTTCTCTCTCTCTCTCTCTTTCACGGGGCTCTTGTCGCCAAAGCCACCATTGCCAAGCCCAGCTCGCGCGTCGAGACGGGAACGCTTGCCGCGTATGAATGGCGTCCCTAGGGGAGGGCATGAGAATTGCGGCGGTTGGATTGGACAAACTTTAATAAGGGTCCTGCAGGACGCACGTCAGCGCGCAGTAGGCGTCTCCCACACAGGGACCGACAGGGACTACCTGGCGGCCGCTGTGTGAGCCTGCTGGACCAAAGTTTTTCTAGGCGGCTTTGGCTGGATGGCCCATTGCTGGTCTTGTAGGATCGGGCTTGGTAGGGTCTTCTCCCACTTGTAGGAGGAAGAGTCCGGCGGAGCGTTTCTGCACTCCCAGGGCACGTGTGCGAGTGTCACCGTCCCCCCGCACGAGGGACACGCATCGTCGATGTAGACGTCCGGGTAGATGATGTGTAATGCGGCGGTTGTCTCCGCCCTTTACCGAGCGGTGGGCGAGGAGGACATCGAGGCACGCTGCTTAAGGTCCCTGAATAAAAAAATGGCAGTGGCTTAGCTCGGCTACGCCAGGATATACGTAGCGAAAGCTAAGGCATAGCATGGTTAGCCTTGGTTAATCTTGATTGCAAGTCCAGGTTAGTCTGGTTGTCTAGCTATGTTGCGGCGTTTAGCCAGTCGTTCGGCGCGCTCTACGTCTGTTTCCAGGGCGATTCGCTGCCTCTTCATCTCGTTCCGATGTCGATTCCAGGCCTCCTCCTCCTGCTTATCAGAATTGTCCCCGTCCATACTGCCTCCTCAACTGTGGTTGCGGCGCACGCGAGCTCTCCTTTTCAATCCTCCGACAATGTTATCAGGCATGCGATGCAGCTGGCGAAGCGAGCGAAGGCGAGCGCAACGATGAGGAACGCGTGTGACAAACAGCGGCGGCGGAAAGGCGCAGCGCTGCGCAGCGGCGGAACACTTAGGGCTCAGTGCTACTAGTGGCGCATGCGCCGTAGTGACTAGGGAGCAAGAGAAAGAGAAATATTCGTGGCGAGGCGCGCGTTGTGACGTCATGTGCCTCCTCGCAGCACCACCACGGCGAAATCCCTAGTTCGCAGCCAGTAAAGCTTTCGCTTTAAAACCTAAATGCAGTGACTTCCTACGAACTTTGCCGCTTTCTCTTTCGCCTGCCGCGCCTCCGGAGACTCGACCTTCCTAATGGTCGAAGCGCCGTGGTCACGTAATAGCATGCGCTTTTCTGGCCCGTAGTAGACGCTGGCGCCAATTCCGCTTCTCCAAATCGCACTTTGGTTCGTTTCTGGCGGCGGAGTTTTGGCGGAGAGCGTTTCGCTAGCGCTGGTGCTGTTTACGTATTGCGGTGATGCTTAGCCTGTGTTGTGCTTACGGGTGCAACAACCGAGGAGGCGTGGGGAAAAGACTGTTCGTCATTCCATCCAGAACAATCAACGTGGCTCACCGAAAGATTTGGCTGCACAGGATCGGCCCGGGCAAACTTAGAAAATGCGCGGGACTCGCGCCTCTGTAAGGTTTGTGGCCGTTCATCAGAAGTCACTCGCATTTTGTCCGAAGATTTAGCGAGAAGCGCGAGCGCCTGCAGCCTTTCCGTGCAATAATTAACGTTCGATATGGTTGTAGTTGCAAGCGTTCACTCGCTATTACGGAAGCCGTGCTTCGTGTTATCTGAGCCTCGCCGTTCACGCTTCTGGTTCGGCAGGCTTTATTATGATGTCACGCACATTGCTTGGCGCACTCCTTTCGCTGTAGTTGAAACCGTTGCTGGGCTCGGGCGCGAAAGTTGCGCTTAACATGTTAATTCGTCCACGCTGTTCACGCTGCTTGCTGTGGAGGTCCATCTTTGAAGTGACGCGTATCGCTAGATGTGTTTATTCTTTAGTTCGAGTCTGCTGACGAACTCTAGACTAAAACGACGGTTGTCGTCGTTTGAGCCTCGCTGTTCGTGCCACTCGCGGTGCAGGGGCGCTATAACGTAAAACTATCCCAAACTTTCATATTCCAATTCTGCAATCCGCCCACCGCGATTGGTCCAAAACATTTCTGAACCACCCCCACTTCACCTGTCTGTCATGCGACGTCACGAAAACCGCAATAGCTCCCCGTCTGATATGACGCGTACACATTGATTACGCATGATTTGACCGAACAAAAAAAATGGTATTTGTGATTCGACCCCTTTTCGCCATTAGCCCACGGCTATTGGTCACAAGTTTTCTGGCTGCACCCACTTCACCTGCCTGTCACACGACGTCACAAAACCACAAGAGCTCACCGCGTGGAAGTGACGTGTACGCGTTATAGATGCATTAATATGCCGAACAAAACTGAATTTTCTTCTGAATAGCCACAGGCTGCCCCGTTCCGAAAGGAATAAAAGATGGCTGCCGCCGATCGCTCGGGCACTAGTGACTCGCACCTGCCGGAGAGCATGGGTTTATTTGCGTAGGATAACACTTTTTTGCGTGGCCGTTTAATACTATGGAGCACTTTCGGCACGTTTACGAGCTCGTTCTGCCAACTCTTCTTTTCTGAGGATCCGTTTCAGCATCATTCTGAAGCTTCCGTTGCATGCCGCCGCAATTTTCGACCAGCCACCACAAGCTGAGTAAGGGAAAGCGGACCAATCACAGGCGCCGGCACCACCCTCTTCATCCGGTTATCAATTTTGAGTGCAGTGGCTCGGCCCCATCGAATCCCTCTCCACTTGAGCGTGCTCCTCGGTGTCAGCCAATTAGATAAAAAAGGCGCTCAGTGTAGGCAATGTTATTCGTTTTTCAAGCAAACAAAAGTGACCTCCTATGAACGAGGAGAGTATTTCATTGGTCTGTTCAGACAACCCTGGGGGTGACCACCTGATGCTTGCGTCAGCGGTTACGGAAATTTAACGTCAGGAGACTGGAATAAAAACATATTGGAATAGTTTTACGTTATAGGGCCCCAGGTCTAGCTTTTACGTAATCTGCATTGCTGCCCGTATTTGTATTCGCGGGGTTGTTACCAAAGTCGGCAGTTACTGTGCCTAGGCACAGTAACGGCAACTATATCATTAGTACGCCATATCTGCGCGCATAATGAATAAGAATGCAGATATCCGCTAAACACAGCCGAAAATATATTGGGTTCAAAGATGTCGTGCAAATCTAAGCTGGTTGAAACATTTTTAACGCAGGTAGAGCTGGTAAAAGAAACCTCTAACGAAGAGGCGCGCAATGACCCAGACCTTTTTCACCGCTCGACGTTGATAAAGTTGTTATGGCCACGCACACGGCAGGCTGACATATCAACAGGTCTTATTTTCGAAAACATTTGTGAAATGTCACCGCGTATATTTTCATCCGTGCCTTGCATGATTTCTCAGAAAGGTGTGCCACACCAAACCTTAGCTTATTCATCTTTGGATCACTTCACCGAAGATCAATTTGAAAGCCAAATCATTCGGAATTACAGCATCAAGGAATGAAGGCCCGATGCATTACCACGCCTTTTTGTAGTACGAGCAAACGCGCCTTTGACAGATTATGGAAGTAGTACACTACCATCGGTTCCTATAGAACCTAGATCCCACGCCTGTGTTTTACAAAAAAGTAAAAGGTAAATATTCACGTACAAAGCGTAAGTTGTTCCAGTTTCCCTTGGCGACGTTGCAGTTCGGATGAGGCTGATCAAAAAGCGCCGTTCGAGAAAAAAACACTCCGTTAGCTCGCTTGAGCATACCACCTCCAGCGTTGACACCGCAGTGTACTGCGCGCCAAAGGGGCGAACGTTGGGAAAGCCTGCTAGCTGTGCCAAGCCGAGGTGCCGCCACCGTCAGCGCCCGGGAGGAGCCGCGAGAAAGAGCGCCGGCAAAGGAGGCGGAGAGAGGAGATGTCGTTATTTTTAGATCATTTAGGGGCTTTAACGCTGCCTTTGCACCAGCGCCGCGGCGCGTCCACTGCGGGCGCTACTGGCCCTTTTCGCGACTATCCCATGGGCGCTGCCATGTTTGATGCCGTGGTGACGCGTCCATTGCTGGCTTCAACTGTCTCCTTTACCTAAGTATTTATAATGGGTGTGTATGACGCCGTTGTGGCATAGCAAACCTGTTTTTCGGGGGATATCGTAGACGGTGACTGGGTGGACGACAAGAAACTTTGGTTACCACTTCAGAGAGCGCACAAAAGCGCTTTCGGAGCTGATTAAGCTATGTCCGAACGGCACGAGAAGCCTATACGGTGCTTGTTCTAAAAGTGGGGCTGAATACGTATTCCAGCCTATTCAGAATTTCCGCGCCTGAATTGAATTGGGATTAGTTCGTTTGTCTCTTCGTTCTTTATTTGGCAAATATTTTGAAGTAGCGGCTTCTCACATTTCTGACTCAGTAGACGCCCTCGGCGTGGTAACTATCTGATTATCTTCTGCCTAATCGCTCGCGGGTGTGCTTAGTTTCGATAGGTTTGTTCTTGCTGCGCGCAAGGCTTGAAACGTAGCTGTCCTGTGCATTGTAATGGCTTGTAGCAAAGATGTATTATTCTTTGTAACTCCCCTACTCTTTTGGACTGTCACGAGACATTCAGCTCCTGCCATTGGTGCGCTGTTGGTGCAGTTCGTCATTTATTGGGCGTACACGGCGCGCATATATTCAAGCGTACGCCCATTCACTTTTTGACAGTTTGGCGATAGAGTGGGCGAAAGCTTCCGAGCCAGTTGGGTTAGATGAGCGTAGATACTCTGCGTGAAGTGTAACATGACAGGAAGCAGCGCTACTCCCTTTGTCGTAGTTTGACGAGTCGGACTCACTCTTGCCGGCGTTCCAGGGCTGAAGCACTTTCTTTGAAGGTCAGCGATACAACGCAGGCGGATGAGCAAATCTCTGCGTCCACAAGGAAAGCCGTACATCTCGAAGTTCCGATAACACGTGCGGACAATTGCAGCAGTGGTCCGCGAACTTGGCCACACAGATTCATTTTATTCCTTAATACGCCAGTCAATATTTTTGCAGCCAACTACTGCACGCGTCTTCAGTCCACATGATTCAATCCCATCCAATGCGTTAGCATAAACTCAGTTGAATTTCCGGCAGCTGATCGCACCGAAGCAAGGTGAAAGCGGTATTGGTTTCGTATTCGTGCGCTGTCGCTGAGGCTGCGTGCGACGCGCGGCCGGAAGCGGCATCTCGTTTCTCTAGAACAAACTGCTCCGCGAAAAGGCTCAACACGAGACGCTCTTACGTGCAAGTTTCGGGAAAAAAATATTGAAGGACGTTGGTGTGAAAGAAACTTTCTGGCCGCATTGCTTCGTTGTACCTTTTCGATGATGATGCATGCAGTGCCGTAGCCAGCTTTTCTTTTTTTTTTAAAGGGGGTGCGCTGGGTTCGAAAAGGGTGAGATAGGTGGGCGGGGTTTACCACGACGGCCGGCTATATCCACGACGGCCATAGTGGCAAGGTTAGGAAGTACTGACATCCACAATAACTTCTTCTTGAGCAAGTTGGGTGATAATCAATGAAGCCATCGCAGCGCAAATGAAACAGACATAAAGAACACAAGACCGGGTACTGTGTCCGGGCTCTATGCAGCTCTTGAGAAAATAAAAGGTTTTGTACGTTTCCTTAGACTGTGATCCATAGTTTAGTCATGGCCCTTGTGATAAGAATAAAGCGCACCGCGGACAGTTCTGAAGATCCAGATGCCCGGCCATCGCTGATGCTAAGCATACGGTACGCTGTTCTTTTATGGCATTGAGTATTCCTTTTCGAGGAAGTGTCCCCCAGCGTTTCACCCACTAGAAATCACTGCCCTTGCGCTGTAACAACACGAAAAAGATGGCAAAAACGTTACAGCATATTTGCTAGCCTTCAGGTATAGTAAGAACACGTTAAAACTAACGCTTCTAAGCCTCTACCAAGAGTGCAGATTTTGTAAACTGACAATTTATTTATTTATTTATTTATTTATTTATTCATTTATTTAATACATTTCGTTCATGAACAGGTATGCATTTGACAAATTATTTTGTGCCTCACGGCAGAAAGACGGCGTTCAATGCCATCACTGGAAAAGAAAGTAATGTTTATTCCCTTTAATTTAGCTGACAACAACGCATGACATCCGCTATGCATCGCTGTACAATGGTGCGCAGCAACACTAGCAACAGTTTATCTCCCACTGTCTACGAAGGCCAGCAGTATGACTGATTGGCAACTGAGACGCAATTAGATAAGAACAGTTCCAGCGTTCCCCTTTTGCGAGTTAGCTTATAGTTGAAAGTTGTTTATTAATGACGACACCAGTGTAAATGCTCGAAACAAGGTTTGCTTTGTCCACCCGTCGGTTTCGGTTACGACGGCGAAAGTCTTCATCGAAGTTATATCGTCGCCTTAAAATGGCCTCGTTATCGCTAGCTTCACCATCACCATGCGGCGAAAAAAATAAACTTTGGCCGCAACGGCCACCGCTGTCATTCGAACCCCCATCACTTCAAGGATGTGCATTTCGGAGTGGGGCCCGCGCTAAACGCGCGCAATCGCGCAAGAACAGCACCTGCTAATTAGTGCAATGTATGATGCTCCACACAGGCTCAGCGAATAAGCGAATACTTTGTGCATGTACTGCAAGTTAACAACATCAAGCTAATAACGTCACACCAGAGAGCCCACAAGAATAGCCGCCGGCATATCAGTGTTACGACGCCCTGCGTCTCAAGACTGCCACATGTCACACATGATCAGCACATAATTCTCCGTTTTCGCTTTTTCATGCACCATGCACGCATTTTCAGTTGGTAAATTCAGTACGAATTAGCAACATGTCCGTTCGCATATTCGGTCCTTTATGCCTCTACAAGAAGCTTCGTTACAGTACGTCTTCTTCACAGCCGCAAAAAAAAAGAGCCGCGGTTTCTGCGCAAGTTATTCAGCAATACACACAACTTCCTCACCTTGGTTGTACAAAGCCTCGACGCAGCTGGCCTCCGTGGTCAGAGCCTCTCGGTAGTACTCGACCGCCCGGTCCAAGTCATTATTCGCGAAGCAACAGTTGCCTTTGTTCACAAGAGCTGCAACAGAGCAACAGACTCTGTCAAAGGACTTGTGGTTAAAACAGCGGAAAAATTCAGAACCTTTCCACTATGCCAAGATGGAACACCAGCGAACCTGTTGGTTTTGTTTAATTGTATTTTAAATTATTTAATTTGGTGGTTATGTTAAATAGAACAGTCTTTCTGACTGACGTGTTCACTTGGGTGTTGGGCAGGCAGGCACGTAGGCAAATGAGAATGTACACCACTCCTCGAATCTTTGAGGACATGCCGCCTCTTGAAACATTTCAACGGCCCGTAGCATATGTCGGCACCAAGAACCTCCAGTACTTCGCGATACTCCATCGCGCCGTTTTCATCCATGATCTCAACTACGGCCTTGTGTAAATCGAACATGCCTAGGTCGGGCTTGTCAACTTAGTCTACCTCATACGTTCTTCATTGGTAAGGGGACGGGCACTCAAAGTCACGGAGGAAGAATACTTAGGAGCTGAGACTCGCGTCAGCGCGGACTGGCGCGGGTGACCAGATGACGTCACATAAAAATGCGTCGACGGAGACGCATACAGTGGCGGCGCCTTTTGGTGCGCCATGTCATGCAGCAAAAAAAAAAAAAGCAGATGCCTGGGCGGGCAGCTTAGGAACGCTCTCTTCGGTGGCACCCATGTCTTCCGCTCCTCTAATGAGAGGCAGTTAGTGCGTTGCACTTGATCCCTCTTTCACCTCTTTAAGAATCTCCTTTAAGCAGACGACAAGCACAAGACGCGAACTTTCGCTTCAACGGGCTGGCAATAATGTTGTATTTGTGCCTTAAATTAAACAGCAACAGTTCTTGCCAGTGTCTGTCAGCTCATATCAAGAGATTACGTCTGCGAGAAGCACTTCTCGAGCAATACGATGAGACGCAATAAATGCTACTGTGAGCTCATAGATGCGCGGTAATCCTGGACAACCCGCAATAAACCTGGACTGTGTCCAGAGACAGTTCCCCGCCCCTTTCTTCCGTCTCCAGCATCTCTGACACCCCAAAAAAAGAAGCGAACTGCCCTCGTAGCGTCATGAAATATCAGTCATGTTAGCGTTAAAAGACCAAAAATGAATGCATACCACAAACCGGGAACATCAATGGCGGTGAACGTCAGCGACGTTCACATAGCGTATGAGGCCCATGAGATTGAGAAAAATCAGCTTCGTTATATACTTGAAGAAACTCAAGGTATGTTTGCCTTCGACGAATACCAGCAGCGCTCAGACCGATCCAATCAAAGTCATCGCGTGGGTGCCGACGAACAGCGCCCCATGCAAACCGGAAGCTGGAGATCATCTTATCATAGCGGTCATCGACAAGAATGCGGTTTCTTTACTGTGCTCAAATGGTTGAAGCGTAGCGTCAATCGGTGTCCAGGCTACAGCGCTAAAGAAGCGCGCGTGAGTGCCTTCAGTAGAGCTTGTGCCAGGCGCGAGACCGAACGCGAGCAACACAAGCGACCGGTTTTCTTGGCAACCAAAACAGTGCTAATTTAGTTCTCAGCCGCCAGCATGATAGTTGCTCTAAGTCGCTCTAAAGCTTTAAGTTGCTCCGCGGGCTTGTGATCTTTTCTGGTCACCCAAAACAGCGGAGTTTCCACTCCTAAATGTTTCTTCCTCCGTGCTCGAAGTCGATGGATCCACATGCCGCAGCACGTTGGTCCGCTGCGCATTCGCCTTCTCGTCACTTTCGCCTCCATTCGCGCTGCTGAGCACGCAGACGCTCCTTGAAAGCACGCTCGTCCTCTTCGGAGCGAGCAGCACGGTTCTTACCTAGGTGCAGAGTCCAAGGGGCCACTGACAACGTCGCTGGGGAAATGACTATGTTAAGAGACATTTTTGGGTCCCAACGTCTGACAAAGGTAGTTCGAGGGCGCGTTACAGGTCCCCGAGCCCACAGGGGTAGGTGCCATTGAGCGTGTGCTCCTCCTGCACTATCACCAAGATCGGCCCACATGATGATTTCTTTTTATCAATGATCATCTCGGACACATTTTTTTCCAGATCCTAGCTATAAACAGCTTCGATTTAAAACAGTAAATAACGGTGTTACGCTAATACAAGGTTGCTGCTATACTTGCATATAAGTTCGCTGGCAGAAGGCACAGCTTCAGTGCACGTAAACGTTAAATGAATCGACATAACGCAAGTGACAAGACACTGGAGAGTTTTAACTAAGCCTTTGCAGTCTGCTCTGCTCAGACAATGGACAGGTAGCCACTGAGCAGAAGCGCTTGCGTGCATGCGCACAAGAGTACTGCCGGATGCAGAAGGCAGAACGATGACCTCACTTCGCTACCGAGCCGACTGAGCGGATCGCGAGGATGCATCCATGTCTCATTTCACAGTCACACTGACTGCGCTTCGCTTGTGTCTCTAGGAGACACGTTTGTCGAAGATTCGAAAATAACACAGCTCTCTGCAGCACGACCTGATGCTGCAACTTCACAGTCATTCCCCACATCTGCCTACCTAAAGCTTTCAAAGTTCCTGTGTCACTATAACACCGAATGTTCTTGCAGTTTGTTGTCTGCTTTCAGGATGGTACAGCAACAACTTGTATCGTGTCTTTGAAGGCTTTCGATACACCACAGTGCGTTAGATACCTACACCTACCTCCTGCGTTGTATCTGTCCGCTTGCACAGCCTGGTCCGCATACTTGTCCGCTTGAGACAGGTCGTTTTGCTGCGCAATACACAACACTTGGTGATCAAATCAGAACGAAATATGCGACTTGCCTGTTCAAATTTGTCAGAAATTAAAATAGCCTCATTACTGACCTGATTAGCCATAAATGCAGCCATTTTCTACCTAATTCCTTCGCAACGAACGCGTGTCGGTATGTTTTACGTGTCAAGTCATCTTTCACGCGCACGATCGCAAAGCAATAATCATAATACTAATAATATACTGCACGTATCTAAAACAAAGCCTTGATAATCAGGCCTGCCAAAGCCGGCTTGGGCTCGACTGGCAGTCACTGGCAGGCAGCAGCAAACTGCTGAAGGCCCTTGGAACTTTATTGCGTGGCTTGGCACAACAGTCAAATAAGTTTCTGTGCCTAACGCTCATGTTCGGCGCTAGTTGACGCATTCTTGAGCACACAACGGGGCACTGACAACAACACGGACCAAAAAAGTTACGTAGAGAGGACGGGCGCAAACTTCAAAGTATATGTTAGAGCAAAAACGCGATCCTATATGAATGCAAAGTGCAGCGGTGGCGTAGAGGTAGAACACCCGCCTCGCGTGCAAGAGGTCCGTGGTTCGAATCCCGGTGCCGGCAATTTTCCACCGGATTAAAAAAAAAAATCCGCGCGTTGATAAAATTGCATAAACAGGCCTGGAGTCCCTCACCAGAGCAGGATTGGCCACCCTGGTGCATACTTGGCCACAACCTCCTATATGAACAACACAATCAAACCCCGGCCCTCAGTCCCCAGCAGCTGCGAAGCAACTGACCACGGCGGCGGTCAGACCTGCGACGCTGCAGAGGGTGCTAAGAATCACTGGCTCCGGACAGGCCGCCATTGGAATATGAACCTGGCAACGTTTAACGCTAGAACGTTATCTAGTGAGGCGAGTCTAGCAGTGCTATTGGAGGAATTAGACGGCAGTAAATGGGATATAATAGGGCTCAGTGAAGTTAGGAGGCCAAAAGAAGCATATACAGTGCTAAAAAGCGGGCACGTCCTGTGCTACCGGGGCTTAGCAGAGAGAAGGGAACTAGGCGTCGGATTCCTGATTAATAAGAATATAGCTGGTAACATACAGGAATTCTATAGCATTAGCGAGAGGGTGGCAGGTCTTGTTGTGAAACTTAATAAGAGGTAAAAAATGAAGATTGTACAGGTCTACGCCCCTACATCCAGTCATGCAGACCAGGAAGTCGAAAGCTTCTATGAAGACGTGGAATCGGCGATGGGTAGAGTGAAAACTAAATACACTATACTAATGGGTGACTTTAATGCCAAGGTAGGCAAAAAGCAGGCTGGAGACAAAGCAGTGGGGGAATATGGCATAGGCACTAGGAATATCAGGGGGGAGTTATTAGTAGAGTTTGCGGAACAGAATAATATGAGGATAATGAATACCTTCTTCCGCAAGCGGGATAGCCGAAAGTGGACGTGGAGGGGCCCGAACGGCGAGACTAGAAATGAAATAGACTTCATACTCTGCGCTAACCCTGGCATCATACAAGATGTGGACGTGCTCGGCAAGGTGCGCTGCAGTGACCACAGGATGGTAAGAACTCGAATTAGCCTAGACCTGAGAAGGGAACGGAAGAAACTGGTACATAAGAAGCCGATCAATGAGTTAGCGGTAAGAGGGAAAATAGAGGAATTCCAGATCAAGCTTCAGAACAGGTATTCGGCTTTAACTCAGGAAGAGGACCTTAGTGTTGAAGCAATGAACGACAATCTTGTTGACATCATTAAGGAGTGTGCAATGGAAGTCGGTGGTAACTCCGTTAGGCAGGACACCAGTAAACTATCGCAGGAGACGAAAGATCTCATCAAGAAACGCCAATGTATGAAAGCCTCTAACCCTACAGCTAGAATAGAAGTGGCAGAACTTTCGAAGTTAATCAACAAGCGTAAGAGAGCTGACATAAGGAAGTATAATATGGATAGAATTGAACATGCTCTCAGGAAAGGAGGAAGCCTAAAAACAGTGAAGAAGAAACTAGGAATTGGCAAGAATCAGATGTATGCGTTAAGAGACAAAGCCGGCAATATCATTACTAATATGGATGAGATAGTACAAGTGGCCGAGGAGTTCTATAGAGATTTATACAGTACCAGTGCCACCCACGACAATAATGAAAGAGAAAATAGTCTAGAGGAATTCGAAATCCCACAGGTAACGCCGGAAGAAGTAAAGAAAGCCTTGGGAGATATGCAAAGGGGGAAGGCAGCTGGGGAGGATCAGATAACAGCAGATTTACTGAAGGATGGTGGGCACATTGTTCTAGAGAAACTGGCCACCCTGTATACGGAATGCCTCATAACGTCGAGCGTACCGGAATCTTGGAAAAACGCTAACATAATCCTAATCCATAAGAAAGGGGACGCCAAAGACTTGAAAAATTATAGACCGATCAGCTTACTGTCCGTTGCCTACAAACTATTTACTAAGGTAATCGCAAATAGAATCAGGAACACCTTAGACTTCTGTCAAGCAAAGGACCAGGCAGGATTCCGTAAAGGCTACTCAACAATAGATCATATTCACACTATCAATCAGGTGATAGAGAAATGTGCGGAGTACAACCAACCCTTATATATAGCCTTCATCGATTACGAGAAAGCATTTGATTCTGTCGAAACCTCAGCAGTCATGGAGGCATTACGGAATCAGGGTGTAGACGAGCCATATGTAAAAATACTGAAAAATATCTATAGCGGCTCCACAGCCACCGTAGTCCTCCGTAAAGAAAGCAACAAAATCCCAATAAAGAAAGGCGTCAGGCAGGGAGATACGATCTCTCCAATGCTATTCACAGCGTGTTTACAGGAGGTATTCAGAGACCTGGATTGGGAAGGAATTGGGATAAAAGTTAATGGAGAATACCTTAGTAACTTGCGATTCGCTGATGATATTGCCTTGCTTAGTAACTCAGGGGACCAACTGCAATGCATGCTCACGGACCTGGAGAGGCAAAGCAGAAGAGTGGGTCTAAAAATTAATCTGCAGAAAACTAAAGTAATGTTTAACAGTCTCGGAAGAGAACAGCAGTTTACAATAGGCAGCGAGGCACTGGAAGTCGTAAGGGAATACATCTACTTAGGGCAGGTAGTGACTGCGGATCCGGATCATGAGACAGAAATAATCAGAAGAATAAGAATGGGCTGGGGTGCGTTTGGCAGGCATTCTCAGATCATGAACAGCAGGTTGCCATTATCCCTCAAGAGAACAGTGTATAATAGCTGTGGCTTACCAGTACTCACCTACGGGGCAGAAACCTGGAGGCTTACGAAAAGGGTTCTACTCAAATTGAGGACGACGCAACGAGCTATGGAAAGAAGAATGATAGGTGTAACGTTAAGGGATAAGAAAAGAGCAGATTGGGTGAGGGAACAAATGCGAGTTAATGACATCTTAGTTGAAATCAAGAAAAAGAAATGGGCATGGGCAGGACATGTAATGAGGAGGGAAGATAACCGATGGTCATTAAGGGTTACGGACTGGATTCCAAGGGAAGGGAAGCGTAGCAGGGGACGGCAGAAAGTTAGGTGGGCGGATGAGATTAAGAAATTTGCAGGGACGGCATGGCCACAATTAGTACATGACCGGGGTTGTTGGAGAAATATGGGAGAGGCCTTTGCCCTGCAGTGGGCGTAACCAGGCTGATGATGATGATGATGATGATGATATGAATGCACGTCGACACGGGCCACACAACTATCATGAAGACTTAAGGCGCTTCCATGCTGTCCCCATCAGGGCCACGCCACCCCATAGTAAGTGTGTATGCCAAATGAATCGCGTCACCAACATGCGCTAACGCGTAGACGAATCTATCGTGTGAGCTTAAAAAGCATGATGGTATGATAGAACGGAACTCTGTGCGTCAATTAATCAGAACCATCTAAAAATTTCAGCTCCTTTGCTCGTAAATTCGCATGCTTAGGCATTTGCAAGTTTTCCTTTCCTCATTTCCGCAGAAAAAAGTTTACATACCTGCCAACCTGAAGATTTGGAAATTCGTAAAACTATCGCGGCGGGGGATATACGATTTCTCAAGTGCCGAACGCCAACAAAGCATCACGATGGTCCTTTTCGTAATATTGGAGTGTGCAATTTTATACGGTAACGGAGATCATGCCAACAGTGTTGGTGAAAGCTTTTTACACTAGGCTGATCGCCTTAGCAGTGCTCGCTACCCATTACATCTAACATTATGTTCCTGTAAGTGTGTTTTCCATACCATGAAAGTGAATGGGAAAACAAAACAGCTTAGGGAGCTGGAAAAAGGCCCCTTCATGTAATGCCCTCCGTCCACCGTGTGTCACATAATGTAAAAAAAGTTGCCGATCGGTCCGGGGTAAGAACGGTTTTTACTGCTGACGGCAAGTTAGCTGAAATGTGCGCAACGATGCACAAAGAAAGGCGCATTGCGTTTAACAAATGGCACGCCAAACGCTTCAGAGTGTGCTTTGGGTGTGTTACAGTATTCCTTTGACCCATGGAAGGCTATGCATAGGGTAGAGGGGGCACTGTTTTATGGAAACGGCCCGAGAGCGCAGCTTGGCAGTACGCAGTAAAACCGGTGGCCAACTTGATATTCATTGCGCGCTTTGTGGGTGCCCACCAAATTTTGAAAAAAACCACCTCCCTGCCCAGGTCAAAGGACAAACTGCAAAGGGAGGCCACATAAGCTCATTTCATTGCTAAGAAAACTCACAAATGTGTGAGCGGGCCTTCTATGAATTTATTTACAAAGGAGCTGCAATTTTAGATGGTTTCGATTAATTGACACTCATTGTTTCGTTGTATCATAGAATCCTTTTTTTTTCAGCTCATGCGATAGATTCGTCTACGCATCAGCGCATGTCGGTGACTCAATTCGTTTGGCATACAGGCTTACTATGGGGTGGTGTGGCCCATGTTCACCTGATGTGCATTCATATAGGCCTACTTGCTTGATCCTAAATTAAATTATGGACTTTTTCGTGCCAAAACCACTATCTGATTATGAGGCACGTCGTATAGTGGGGGAATTCGGAAATTGTGACCACCTGGGGTACTTCAAGGTGCACCTAAATCTGAACATACATAGGTGTTTTCGCATTTCGCTGGAGGCGAAATGCGGCTGCCGTGGCCGGGATTAGATCCCTCGACCACGTGCTTAGCAGTCCAACACCATGGCCACTGAGCAACCACGGCGGGTCGCTTTCTTGTTCTGAAGTATAGTTGGAAGTTTGCGCCTGTCTTCTGTACGTACCTTTCTTGGGCCATGTTTTTCGCTCTGTTCCGTTATGTGTTCAAGTGTGTGCGTAGCTATAGATACGAAAAAACAGACAGGGAAAACAAATTCACGCGAGAATGTCAAAAGATAAGAGATCACTCAAAGCAAACGCTAACAAAGCGCTAGTTATAGTGGCTACTTCCATAAAATCAAATACAATTCCGAATGCAAAAATTAGAGGAGGAGGTATGTTGAAGGAATCTGCAGAGCAAGCTAAAAGGTGTCTCAAGAAGCGCGAACTAAAACAAGGAAGAAAAAGAACACTATAAGGCACGATTACTATTTCAATTATTATTTCTTCAATTTACACGGTGTGAGCGAAAGGGCTGAAAACTATATCAAACAGAAATAGTTCTTATGAACTTTTCTAGGGCTGTGCTGAGTAGCTGAGAGAAAAACGCTTTGTGATTGAGTAATTCGCACATGACGGAACGTAATAATTGCTCATTTTTTTGCAATATTTTGTCAACCTTTGAGAACTACAGCAGCGTTGATTTGTTCTGAGAGAGTAGGGAGGAATATACGGATTTTTGCTAGGGTTGTGCCAAAAACATTTAAGAACGGCTGTTTCAAGTAATGAGCCATTAAAATCAGATAGAGCAATGTGTTTAATACGTAGTTCTCTTTTCTAAGACTAAAGTCATATGTCCCGGTACTTAAAAGAGAGTGCAAAATTAAAATAACCCTGTTTTGCCAGTCGGCAGAGAAATGTCCATCAGCTGCAATTCCATATCGACGCACAATTTATGCCAACGCATGGACAATAGCTTTGCGAAAGGACAACGGCATGAAGTAGCGCGGACTGTGCAGACCACGAAAGACACTGATCAATGTTTGAGGTGAACGTATTGAAGAAAAAAAAAGAAGAAATAAAGTGAAGAGTATCACTGTATTTGCACAGCGCTGAAGACCGTTTACCACTCTTTTGTAGTAAAATGCAGGCGTGAAAACACATTCTTAGGACAGCTGGTTTAATACGGCAGCGAAAGACGCCAGAGAACAAGAGGTTTGCAAGCAAAGAGCCCGAGACGGTGACAGTCCCTCTTATGCTCCTCCAAGTCTCCTTGCTTGTCTCTCGTGTTGTGTGTCGCCGATTGGGGCCACGAAGAGGCGAAAGCACTCTACAGGGTGTCCCAGCTAACTTTAGACAGAGCTTGAAAGCATGCGAATGCCACGTAGCTGGACAAAACCGTGGTAATGTTGTTCGCCGTCGCTTGGAGATACTCAAATTATTATTTTGATTGCGCCTAATTAAATAACTAGTCTATTAATTAATCAACTTCACAAATGTTATAATTATATAAAAAGTGTCAATGCGAAAATTGCAGAGCGACATGAAAAACTCCCGATACAGCTTTCTGTTGCTCAGTACGTGCTAAATACATGTGTTTTTCCGAGCGTGAAAGAAGCCCGCGAATACACGCAAAGTGCCTCGAGCGGTCAGCCACGCGGCAATTTTGCGCGCATTTGCGGGCTTCTTTAACGCTCGGAAAATCATGCAATTGACTCGAATACATTGAACTCGTGTTTTGGCGCACACAGGTTGAAGAGCGCCCGATCGCATTCCGAGGTGGCACTCACCAAGTAGTACAGGAACGAGAGGTTCGTGGCAGCAGTGCTGGCAACCTTCGTGTCCTTTTTTTCGAAGGCCTTGAGGGTTTCGATTGCCTGCGAAGTTTGAGGACGACAGTGTAATATAGCACACGCTCGTGTTGTCGCCTTAGCAGGGATCTGCGCTGTAGCGCGAGTTGTTTTCTAAATAAACTGATACATTCGTGCCCACCTGATTGAATTCCCGTTTCCTCAGGTAAGCGACAGCCTTGCAAATTTCCAGATCGTTCGCGATGTAGGCGTAGGCGGATGATTTAATTTGCTCCAGACACCTGCGTCACAGCAACGTATGCAATACACGGACAAATAGGTATGTATGCATGCATAATAATGTTCGAACAGTACAATATTGAAGCCACAGTGAAGCACGGTACATTTAGTGAAAACTTTTAAATGCTACTTCACCCTTCGGCATCACACGCAGATACATGTGACCGTACCTCGAAAGCGCAATGCAATGCAATGCGTCATTGCAATGCAGCTTCTGTTGCATTCCCCACGTTCCAATCTCCTGAAATGAAACCATGCTTGACGCCCAGAATTTTCCGGAACGAGCAACACTTGACCGATGTTCTTATATAAACACTGGTCACGTGCGCAGCGACACGGGTAATTATAGCAAAAGAATTGCTTCGATAACTTCTCGTGCAGCTGATACAAAAGCCTCATTATCCTGTGCAATTTCAGTTGTAATTGAGTTGGACAGACACAACTTCACCATATCAAACAGGCCTCGCATTTTGACCCATCACGTGTCACGTTCACAGCGCAGCCATAGTGAGAGTCAAGCACTTAATTTCAAACTGTACACACCGATCGGCTGAGACTGAATACAATTGTGCCTCGCGTATGAGTAGTATATTGTACGAAAAGGAAATTGTAACGTTAGGTTCCAATGTCAGCCTTGACGAAAGCATTTTCATGAGTGTGGTACGCAAAAAAAGAAAGCGTGTTCTGCAATTTTGGGGCGCTACAATGGACCGTAGTAAGTTGCCAAAATTAATGCGGATACCTCTGTTACAGCATCCTGCTAAGCGCAGCTGTCATCTTCGGACATAAGTCCCCCATCAATTTCCAAAGAATTCTCCCGGTTATCGAAGCTTGTCCTTTGTTGTTACGAGAGATCATTTCTGTTATTAAAGGAAACAAACTTCCCACAGTAAATCCGAGTAACGGTTGAAAACGACATTCATGTCTACAGGTTACGAAGAAATCCTATAACTGCCCAAGCCTATCATTTCTTGCTTTTTTTTGTGATGTGTACTTAATGAAAGCGGCATTGGTGTGGAGTGCGTATAAAAATGGTACCATGGACGGGAGTGCTTTTAGCAGCATTCAATATTTGCAGATCACTACAAGGAATTTCGCAACAGTCGGGCTAATCGTAATGAGTGTGATGCGGCTACAGCTGCAAGCCGAAGCAGCGAAGGCAGCACTAAGACAGGACGCATCATAAGGGATTCGCGACACAGATGCAAGGTAGTCGCGGTGTATGCCCACAGCTTACCACTCGTAACCTTCGGAAAACGAGCTGCTGATCACGGGGGCGATGAGCTTGGCGGCTGTTGAGATGCACCATTCGGCTTCGTGTCTTCTGTAAAAACAAATGTCACGAAGATTGTGTCTTGTACGAGTGTGCACACGTAATCAGTCGTGTAGCCTAATCGTGGCGATCGCGTGCGAAAAGAAGGGACTGATTGATAACTTCGGCAAATGGTTTACGTAAATAGCAAATGGCCATAAAAATATTTCAACCAGATTTTCTCTCTTATTCAGACGTCACACTTCACCTGCCATCATGATTCAGTGGCTTTGGAGTTCTGTGCCTGAACACGAGACCAGCTGTGTGATTTGAAACTATAAGGGTGGATCAAATGAAAACGGAACCCCTGGAGTTGTGGACATCGAACTGTATATCTTGTATGAAGTTGAGTATCATTTTTGAGAAATGCTGACAGTGTCCTTTCTATTTCTTGTTGTTGTTGTTTCAGTGTACTCAACTTCACGCAAGACACAAGATATCGTGCAATTCAATGTCCACAACTCCTGGTGCCCTGTTTTCATTTCATCCGCCTTTATACATACGGCGGCCTTATTCCTACGGAGGCGGAATAGAATAACACGCATGTGCCGTGCATTGTGTGCACGTTAGGCTATATCAGGCAGTCAAAATTAGCACAAGTGGCCGCCATCAATCACTAGTCATGCTTTTTCTCTAACTCAGTTTACTAAAATCGGTTCCGCAGTAGTCAAACGAGAACATTTTTGTGTATCCGATTGTGCTCGATTATCAAAATCAGAGTAGAAACGTGCTGCACGCGTATTTTCACCTATCAAGCTCTCGCGGATCATACTGAACAGTTTACATGATCTCGCTATCAGTTACATATCTTTAACTGCTATCTGATAGGTTACACACATTCACATTATACACCTCGGAAACGGCTTACGTCTCAAAGCATTTCCCATTACCACGTATGCATATACGAGGTGCCCAGTCAATCAGCTTTCTTTCAGGATGAAAAGAGCGCTTTCGCGAACCCCTTGCGCTATATAAACACATGCTGAGTGACGCGGAGGACTAGGGCGGCAAAATGTGGTGCATGTGCTCCAAATGGCAGTAAACAAAATGCGCGTGATTTGCCTGACTTGGCCCATTATAACCTTAATTTATGTGATTCGCCAGTGCCATTTTTATGCTTCCATCTCGCAAAAATGATCGTACCACCCTGTAAGCAGTCATCACAAAGGAATCATGCCAATTTGTTCAGCGTGATTGTAATGATTTACCTTGAACCACAAATACATAAGCACGAGCTCTCATCAAAATGGCTGATTGGTTATTGACGACGCCGTCTACTAGTGGTGAAATACTGCCGCTCACCTCTCCCGCTCGATCTGCTGTAGCGAGTCGTTCTTTATCTCCTCATAGTATAGCATCTCGGCTGGATCGCCCTGGAAGGTAGAAAGCACAATACGCAAGCGGGAGCGGGTGAACATATACTCAATGCCAGCGGCATGTGTAACGTACATGCAATGTTAGTACGTTCTTGAAGGGTGTAGAAGAAATTCCCTTCCGCGTACAGGTGTTAGTATCTTTAAAAACTGTTTGCTTTCATCAGAATGAAATCAAAATCGCTACCGCTTAATTTTCATTTCATTTATGGTACTTAAAGAGACTAAGTATTCCAGAGAGAAGTGGTAACATAAAAAACAAATACAGATACATAATAAGGCCATAAAATACATTGAAGCGAACAATACACACAAGTGACATCTACACCAAATATTGAAAAACCAACGAACACTATCACAAATAATTTCATTTCATTATTTCTTTCGTCAACAAAAAAACGCAACTTTTCGCCCCAAGCAGCTGCAGTGGATCATAGGGTAGGGCCTTGCGCTAGTGAGCACTGGGTCACGGCTTTGATTGACTGCCCCCACCTGCCCCTTAGAGGCCTCATTTCGGTGGAATGTATAGGAACGTTCGTTTGGCGTGTCCTGGGTGCGCGTCAAAGACGACCGGGTGATCAAAATTAATCCCGAGCCGTCCAGTACAGCGTCCTTGATAACCCACTGCGCTGTTCCGGGACATTACCAACATTAAGTAAAAAAAAAATTACATTACCACTGAGATGTTTTCTACCGCTTAGTGCAGAAACATGGAGTTAGACAGACGGGGGGTCGAAACACGCATAAGCGTTACTATTAACAATGGTTTCAACCCATAATCCGGCTCCTAATAAATCGTTACGAAAGTAAGCGCTCGTGTGTTTCTCGAGTTTTGTTTGTGTTTGTTCCAAGTTACTGCGCAAAGCACTAGAAAACGCGTTGTACCAGCAAGGTCCGAACCGAACCGGTGCCAGTGAGTGCACACCTGGGATGGCTCGTACTTGTCGATCTCGTCGACCTGGTCCGGGGCCACGTCGAGCAGCTTGAGAAAGCTCCGGCGAACCTTGTCTGGCGCGCCGCCCACTGCCGCGCCGACAGCGAGGTGGTACTGGCAGACGACCAGGTGCAACGACGTGCGGAAGTCTGCCCGCTCGGCCATGATGTACTCGAGCGAGGTGACCGCGTCCGCCAGCTGACCCATGCGCACGAAGGCCAACGCGATGTTCTTCATGATCTTCAGCCTGCAACAGCGCAGTCGACTTGTTTCGGGCGGCCACGGAGACCACGTGCGCAAGACTCCGAGGTTGGCGACAACGTGCGGCAGGCGTCCTCGTGAATTTTTCTCGTCTTTAATGTTCCGAACACGTTGGGATCGAGCCGGCAGCTTCCGGTTTAAAAATACGAAACATATAGGTGCCATAAGAACGTTCTTGACACACCGTTAAAAACGGACGAGGACAAAGAAATTTTGTTCACCGAGTAGCCCGAGTTTAATCCCCTACTACTGCGCCTTTAGGGAAAGCATAGTTGCGTAATGTCGGCCACTGCTCGGAAGTTCCCCTTTGCTCACGTGAGTTGCAGCTCTACCGTTCTTTCATACAAGTCGTTTAAAAATGCGAAACTTTTTAAGGCTTGCTTATCGAAGAAGCGTTTCTTTCCTAAGCAGGTAGCCCACTTCAAACTGCCCGTAAATGTAAGCACGGTAATCGTGATGGGTTGCTATACAAACTCAAGGTCGAACTTACAGCGTAAGTGCCCACGCATACGAATGTTGTGTCCATCCATGTGCGTGCACTTAAGCGCGCGGTAGCGGTATAGACAACTTCAGACGACCGCAGTGCCTGCACACGCACGTATTTTGCTCAAAATTGTATATTGGTGCATGTCTGGGTACGCGTCGCAGTATGCGGGATAAAGAAACAAGTGCGCACATGTCGTGGCACGATGCCACAATATACTCAAGCAGCACCGTTTCCTGTCACTCTTAATCTCAACGTGTGTGTCAAGTGCCCGAAAGTATCGGTGCACACGACAGGCAGTTCACGGCACCAGTGTCAAGAAGCGATTAGGTTCTCACAGAAAACCAAACCTTCTGTACATGTGCACATCAAGCTAATTTTGCATGCAAATACAAAAAAAAATATCGAGCAACGTTAAACTTTGTCTGAAGCATAATTCGCTGTCTACCTCATGTCCTTGTGGGTGTTCGGCACCTGATCCAGTGACATGCGGAAGAACTTGATGGCTTTAGAGTAGTTTCCCTGGTAGAAGTAGATGTTGCCCATGTTCAGTTTTAAGCGACCTGAAACAGACGCCATATGTAAGCGCGCGTATGTAACATTGCACTTTGTTACGCTTACAACATCAAGTTCTTAACGTGAACTTTAGGCACTCCCACTGTATGAGGCAAGAGTAAATATACACGCCAACGATGGCTCATTTCAAGTGCATGCGACCGTGCTCCATCACAATAAATGCAGTGGCATACGTAACGTCGAAGATTGCTCTGTACAGAGTTCCAAGAGCCGACGAGGCGTAAGCACTGAAAAATAAATTCTGGTATTTTACGAGCCATAACGAGAATCTGGTCATGAGAGACGCCATAGTGGTGGACAGCGGATTAAATTCGACTGCCTGTTGTTTTCTTGTGTGCTCCTAAATCTAAGTAGGCGAACGCTTTTTGTATTTCCTACCCATCGAAATGTGACCGCAGCAGCAGTGATCAAAACCGTGACCTCGAGCTCAGCAGCACGGCGCCATAACCACTAAGCTAACGCGGCGGATGCATCAGCGCTAAAAAATATCGTGTCCCACGCTGTATTTCGAAGACTATTAGGCACACAAGTGTAGTTTCAAACCAAACGTAACTGTGATTCACAACTCCTCGATTTCTTAGGGATGGATTTCTTTTTCTTTTCTTTCTTATTTCTTGAAGGGTCGGCCGTTCACTGCTATGTAAAATATCTGCAGTAAGATCGAAGCATCTTAAGTGTAGTGGCACCCAAATTCACAAAGATTTTTGTTCGTAGGGGCTCGCGGTCATACCTAGCATGTCCAATCTTACTAGAGCAGTTTTAACGTAAGAACTTTTCCTTTGCATGTGAATATGGGCCCTAGCTCTTTGGTGGAAGAACATTTAAGATGTGTTAAGTTTGTCTATGAGTATCCACTGATAATACAGCAGCGTTTGTACAGCATATGCCATAAAAAAACACCTTGGCGTTCCTTCAACTGCATTCACTTCGAACTGTAACGCGTAATTGCATCGACCGTTTCGGCACTACACGCTAAACGTACGGGTTGAAAAGAAAACTCGCCGTTTCCTACCTGCGTTGGAGAAGGCCTTGTTCTTGACGATTAGTTGGTACGTGCTGAGAGCCTCCGTGTACATTTGGTTGTTGGTGTACTGCACGGCGAGGTTGAACAGCGCCTGCCATGAATACATCAGGTATCGTGTCGGACATATCCTTTATGCATAACGTTTCCTGGTAACCTGGGCTGTGCGACAAGCCAACATAACGTCAGGACAGAGAAGCTACAGGACAACGCGAATAAGACAGCACAGGCATTAATTACTTCTTAACATGATGCTTCTCACACCTGCAATGAGGGAGGCTCTGCCCCTTTTCGTCCTTCCATAACCACCTGAAGGAGTGCATGTCGGGCATTTCATTAGAGGCTCAGATGTCCAGTCCTAATTTGCATTTCCCTCTCTTTTTGTTCCCCCTTGGTTAACATAAGCCCCTTACTTGTAAAAGGAATATTTATGAGTGAAACCAAGTCTAAGTACCCAAAAGACCCTTACTAACATTTCCTCGCAAAAGTTCTCGTTCACATAATGAATATGTCTTGATGAGTCCTGGCTGCCGCCTTCAACAAACATTTTTGCAGAAAAACTTGAATTTCACCACAGTTTTTTTTTGTCAAGGGAAACTTAATTCCGTTTTGAGCACTAATGACTGCCTGAATGACAAAAGTTGAGTCTTGACTGGACTCAACTTTTTTTGTGTTCACTCAGGACTCAACAGTGCTGGCGAGACGTGCGCGTGCGTGCTGTACTCACGCAGTACATGAGGTCAAGGTTGGGTGGAACCTCAGAGGCTGCCTGCTCTCGCTGCCGCGACAGGTTCCTCTCCTTGGCGACGGCGTCCTTGGCCTGGTCCAAAGCCTGCGATAAACAATAGCACAGGAACAACCATGGACGCGACTAAGCGTTCCGAAGCAGTGTTCCAAACAAGACGAAACTCTCGAGAAAAAATCTAGCCTTCAGCTGACTAACCGTCGTAATAGAGGTACGCGCACGTGAACGCTGCCAAGGAAGTCAGTTGCTCTGCTGGCGAAGACAAGCCGAAGCCTTCACTCTAATGACATTCGCTGTTCCAACCACTCTTCACCATCCATATAAGGTTTTATCATGCGAAAGTGACTAGGGGCCCATATAACGCAAAATTACTCCAATATATTTTTTATTCCAAGCTGCTGACGTCAAATTTACGCAACCTGCGACGCAAGCATCGGTCGGTGACCCGCAGCGTTGCCTGAACTGCCCAATCGAACACTCTCCTGGTTTATAGGAGGTCACTTTTGTTTGCTTTGAAAACGAATAACATTGCCTACATTTAGCGGATTTTCTTATCTAATTGGCTAAAAAGAGGCAGGGAGCATGGTCAAGTGGAGAGGGTTCTAATGGAGCCGAACCAGCACAGTGAAAGTAGATAACCGGATGAAGAGGGAGGTGCCGGCGCCTGTGATTAGTTCGTTTTTCTTCCTTAGCTTGCGGTGGCTCGCCTAAAATCACGGCGCCATGCAACGGACACTTTAAAATGCCGCTAAAACGGATCCTCAGCGAATAATAGTAGGCAGAGGGATGTCGTATACGTGCCGAAAGGGCTCGATCACTTTATACTGTCACGCAGAAAGTTTTTTGTACGCAAATATACCCGTGTTCTCCGGTATGTGCGAGTAGCCAGAGCATGAGCAATGGGCGGCAGCCATCTTTTATTCCTTCCGGAACGGAGCAGACTCCGGCTATTCAGTAAAAAATCTGGTTTTGTTCGGCACATTAATGCGTCTTTAACGCGCACACGTCACTTTTACGTGGCGAGCTTTCGCGGTTTTGTGACTTCGCGTGGAAGACAGGCAAAGAGGGCCGATAGCAAGTGGTGGCAAAAACCTGACCGACAGCAAGTGGTAAGCTATTGTGACGAAGTGGTGAGAATCATGCATATTCAGGGTGCACATATCATATCACATGGGGCATTTTCGCGGCTTTCGTGACGTAGCGTGACAGACGGGAGAAACGATTGGTCGCTCGAAATTGTTTTTACCAAACATGGATGTCTGCTCACAGAACTGGAACAGAAAAGTTTGGAATAGCTTTAAAAGTAAAGAAATATCACAAAATTAATATTGGTAGCGATGAGGAAAAGACACGCGTAATGCCCAAGGACACTTCCAGAGAAAGAATCAACAGGAATGGAGCAATTTCCAACCTGATAATGTGAAATGCAAATGAACACCTTCATCTAGCACCTTCATATATTTGCGCAATCATATATTTTCACATATTCCGTGCGCTGTGAGGATCGGCGTTATGCAAAGTATTCTGCAGGTAGCTGTTAATCCAGAATTGTTTGGGGTTCCGCAAAGCGTTACCAGGTGGAAAAACGCGTTTGTATAAACTAAATATTTGTATGTTTGTAAACAAGCGTACGTGTGTTTGACAGCATCAAGGTGACGACAACGGTGACCGCGATAGTATGGCGGCAATGGCATGATTCGCAATGCGTCCGTTCGACTCGAATTCATGCCACATGCCGATTGATGGGTTCCACGTAAGTGTTTAAAGGGCGTAAGTCATATCATAAGAAGCCAACAAACAAAGCCACCAAGGACAACACAGGGGAAATCACTTGTACTGACTGAGTGAAAGAAATAAGATATAAATTAATGAAATTGAAAGTGGATGAAAAAAAACTTGCCGCAGGTGAGGAACGATCCCACGTCCTTCGCATTACGCGTGCGATGCTCTACCAATTCAGCTACCGCCGGCGCCGTCTCCCCGTCCACTTTCTGGGGTATTTATGTATTACTACTAGAACTAACCCTGGGAGTGTTAGCCAGTGCCACTACTCACAAACCTTGGCGGCGGATGTGGAACATCCTTTCTGCTGCAGGCGTCACGAGTACGTGGACATGGGATCGTTCCCCACCTGCGACAAGTTGTTTTGTCATCCACTTTCGATTTCAATATTTCATAATTTCTTTGTTTCACTTAGTAAGTACAAGTAATTTCCCTTGTGTTGTCCTTGGTTTGTTTGTTTGTTGACTTCTTATGATATTAGTAAAAATCGGGCCACTCGGTTAATCCCTTCTCTTAACGGGCGTAAGTGTGACATAAAAGGATGACATACAAGCCTAAATTTGTCCGACAACACGCTGCACGTTTTTATCTTTTCTTGTTGTAGGAGTAATGAGCACGTGGCGACAGTTAGTGCCAGTTTCACCTTCTTGCTGTTATCACCGTTAGTTAGTTGCAGTTATCACCATTTTGTTATGCTGAATGCGATACCTGTCGAGCCACTTCTGCGAAAACGGAATCAGTAATTTGCGGAGATCTTGGCTGGTTCTTTCTAGAGCGCGACCTTGCGCATGCGTACCTATCAGCTATAGAAAAAGAGAGAACATTTGTATCTTTACGAAAGAAATAAGAGAACGTCCGGTCTTTCTCGTTTCAAATTCTAGATCACTAACCAGAGCTTAGAAACGGAACGAACAATTGTTTTCCCTTCCCTTTAAGCACATCGAAAGGCAGTACGCCAGCTACTTTCAGCGGCCTGTTAGGGCGAAGGCTGGCGCTCCTTTCAATCTCTCCCGCTATCAAGAAGCGAATGGTGCATCATTTTGCAGGACAGCTCTTACCACAGTCCTCAAGAAAATGACGTGTGTTACGCCTGTTGTGAGGCGCGCCAAGGCACCCTGCGCATCCAGTACCTCTAGACCTCCTAGCTCATCCTGGTACAGCGTTTCATCATCCATTGTTCATAGTCCGCAGTTGACTCGGTGCAGTAATAAAGGAACGTTAGAAGAGCGAATACAGCTTAAAGGGACAATAAAGCGAAACAATAAATTAGTTTAGAATAATAAAGCATTGTTTGAGAACTCTCCAGGCAGTCATTAGAAAATAATAGTTTGATTATTAGACGAGAAAATGAGGGTCGAAGCATCAGTATGTGAATTTCGCGCCGAAACCCCGACGCCGGTACGTCAGTGTGACGTCAGGGATTCCAAAGTATGTTTACGCAGTTGGACCGCGTTGGCTGAGTAAATGTTCCTGAGACTTGCCATGTTTAATACTTGGTTCCTTTAGAACACAATGTAGTCAATCTGTACCGCTATATACTTAAGTAGGCCCTAGAAGATGCCATCAAATTCCATGACGTCACAGCGACCAGGTACGGGAACTCCAAGGAGGCGTCGTCACCCGTCTTTCGTTATTGCGCTTTTTCTGGCTTTCCAAGCGTCTTATCGTGGTAAGAGTGGTGTTTTTGGCGTCGTAAAAAGGTAATTTACTGATACAGAAGAAATATTTTTAGAGCGCAGCTCTTTGGCGTCCGTTCCTGGGTTTCGCGTCGGCGTCGGCGTTGTCGTCGGCCTCGTAACCAGCTCCGCCCCCTTTCATCCCCCCAGCGCTAGCAGCGACCGACTGATACCGCTGGATGCCGCTGACGCCGCTAGAGAGTCAAGATAACGTGACTGCATAGAACACCGTCGCCGCCATGCAGAAAGAGGAGGAAAGGGTCCCCCCCCCTGTTCTTGTGTGGCGGATAGGGTGCTCTTCAGTTGCCGACGCGCCGGTTATTTCACGTAGGCCCCGGCACGTCGACGAATACGTGACCACCTTCCCACGGCTAGACCTGGTTCTTAGCGCTGCGGAAGCGAGGGTATCATATTGTTTGTGTCGGCATCGGCGGCGTTGTCCCTGAAACCAACTCCGCAGCTGGGGTAGACTCACTATCGGCGTCAGCGGCATCAGTCAGTCGCTGCTATCTCTTCCCTCCTCCCTTCATCGTGTTGTCCGCTTGCTGCGCGCGCTTCTGCCCCCATCGTTTGCCGCTGGGTGTACACGCCGCCCCCCTCCCCCCTCTTCCTGCGAGTCTCCGGTTGTCAAAGCGCCGGCTCGAACTTAATTCCTTTCTTCGCTCCTCCTCCAATGCAACCCCTGTGCGGTGGCAATCAGAGAGCCAGATCGGTGGCGGCGGATCTGTATATGTGCACCGCCCGAGCCGAAATTGCCGCTGCCGTTCGCCCTGTGCGGTGGCAATCAGAGAGCCAGATCGGTGGCGGCGGATCTGTATATGTGCACCGCCCGAGCCGAAATTGCCGCTGCCGTTAGACATACAGCAATTTCCTAACACTTATGCGGGAGAACATCCCGTTCCTCTCGCTCGTAACGCGTCCCACGGCTGTGACAACCTCGCGAGGCACTTGTATAGATCTCGTCTTTGAGAATCAAGCATTGGTGTACCAAGTCGAACATATATCAGTCTATTTCTCCGACCACAAAGCTTCCTTCATGACTGTCAAGAACTGTTAGTGGAGTCTTTGTTAAAGGAATACGTGTGAAAAATAAAAAAAAAATTCTGTGATAGCGCATACATGTGTTGCTCGATTTCTTTGCCTCAATCTATCGAAAAGGTGAAACAGCTTATTTGCTGCGCTCAAATTTCGCATTAGGAAGTAACGTAATCGTCGGTAATTTTTTCTCTTTAGTGTCCCTTTAACACGCAAGTTCGCAAGCCCCAGCTGGCCCCTGCAGGTCGTCTCTTTATGTAAGGAAGATCCTATGTTACGCGACGTTTACGGCATTCCAAATAACTTCTTCCCACTCACAGTTGCAAAACCAGAAAAATAAATCCTGCTTGCACTTCCTGCGCTTTCGAGCATGTTAATTTCCGTCGGAATTCATGACAAACTCATGGCGAAATCTTTCACAATCAAAATAAGCGTATCACTGACTTGGCGTAAAAGGAGGAAAATTCGTTATGAAATACCCATAGTAAGCTGTTCACCGCGCAAAAATGTTGTAGTCTGCAATAAGCACCATTTTCTCTAGACAGTACTCATTTTTATGCGTTTGAGCTGACTTTGGGTTTAAATCTCTAGTTTGCTTCTAAATCGCATCTCTTACGAGAACTTTGTCACATTGTTTATTTTGTCCTAGCTCAAACAGACTGTTACTCTTTAGCCTTGATGTAAGCAATCGCGAAAATCCCGGTTCCACCCACCAGTTTGAACTGCTGCTTCGAAGCGGAGATTGAGCTCTGCTCCACCAGCTCCATGACGGCGCCTTCCAGCTGCTTCAGCTTCTCCTCGGGACTGCATTCAAGGCATAAGGAAGAGAGAGCGGACTCTTCGCGCTGTTTAAATGCGGTTTCTGGTTCTTAGAGTCAATGTGTCTGCACTTGTGGCCGCTAACTTCAAACGCCTATAACGCCTTCAAGCTTCTATAAAAATTGCAACTGAAAAGGCAGTTTGCAAGCTGCTGGGAAACACGCCTCGTATTTGTCAAACAGACAAGTGGTGGTATATTCATAAATCCGATTAAAGCTTTTCTTTTTAAGCGAGCTAAATGGATGTTGCAGCGTTCTACGGGAGTGAGCATTATATAAATACCTTACTTTCTTCTTTTTTCTTTGTGGTCTCCTTCGTGAGATAAAGTGGAGATCAAAAAAGCATTTCCGCATTTAAAATAAAGTTCAGTGAATATAAAATAATTTCTTTCATTCGCGTCCACGAACATAAGGCGGTGAAGGCAACGCATAAATATGGCGTCCACTATTTGTGAACAACTTCATCTCAGCGTCATGCTTATGTTGACGCCGCCCCTTCACCCTGACGCAATCAAAATTTCTTATTTCCCTAGCTATATGCAGAGGGTTGAAAGGTGCAAGCTCGATGATGATATTACCAGTGATATTCCTTCAAAAGTTCCAAAGACTAACGTTACGGTGCAGACGATTCTGGGGCGGAATGCCCTAAGCGAACTTACGAGCAAATGTTGGCGTAAGAAGAACCATACGAAAGAAAGCTTATTCATAAAAGATCACCAAGCTTGCGATGCCCGCGTCTGCAAATACAAGCGTTGTAGTCGAAATAAAAGCGCCATTGTGATGGTAGCACAGCTGTGCGACCTTCATTACACATAAGCCGACAGAAAAAAACCCGCCAATCCTCTTTTGTAAAAAGGATTATAGTCACCGAAGCTGTAGATATGTTGCGCCTAACGCAAGGCAACTTGTCAAACAATGATCCCATATGTGAGCCCATTACGTTTCGTGCATGGCTCTTCAAAGTGATATATGACAAAAACACACGCTAGAATGAAGTTTACAAAAGCTTTATTTTATTTATTACCTTCATATTACTGCCATAAATGCTTCCCGGTACAAATATGTTTTCCGTTCTTATTTGAAAAGTGTTTTCGGTCCAAGTTAAATCGATGCACGACCCGTGTACGGTAGTTGGTTCGATTGGATCGTTCGAGTAACCGAGGCCGAACTCTCCCACGAAGTGGGTGAACCACTGCTTTGTCTCCGGTTTTGAGATGTCTACGTTAAAGTTTCCGACAACGACCACCGGCGAGGCATTGGCGGCAACGTTCCGTTTCTCAGCGCGTAAGCGCGCACGCATCGCCATCAACCATGTGGTCTGGCGGTATGTTTTTTTTTTTACTTGTGCGTTTCGCATTGAAACGAAAGCTGTGCTGTATGTTCGCTTCAAGCCTTATGCGAGTACGTGCCATTGCTTCTGGCCCTGCACCACCACCGGGATCGGCCCACTGGGCTTTCTGTAGAAGTGATGGACGCGAAAGAAATCCCGGGATATTAGCCTTATAGACAGCTTCGCTGTACAAGCGTAAGTCGATTCTCAAAACCCGTGCATCCGCTGCAGCTGCCGACGTAAGAAGGAAATTCTACCACACGGGGTAGCAATCTCCCGAGCTATCTGGGACACTCTAAGCTGGTCGACGCCGGTAAGAGTTGGAACACGCTGTCGCGGCCGATTTGAGCTCACTATACTGAAAGTCGAGGATCGAGCGTGCTTATAGTTTTACGGCGCGTTGTGATTTGTCATCTCGAAGTGCATCGAGCAGCTTTAGTGCGTAATTTGTACTGGGCGTGCGCCGCTGTGGAAGGCAGTAACAGTACTGCTGTGCTGCGAACATATGCTTGATATATTGTAGGCTATGTTTTCCTATGCGTGCAATAGCCTCAGTTTACCTACTAGTCATGACACTCTATTGGGTGCTAGCAAATAAACTGTGGTGCCCGTCCCTAACAACCGCCAAGTTTATCGTTGACTTCAATCGTTTTTCATCGCGGCCTCACCTGATTTAAATGGCAGAAAGACTGGATACGCCCGATCTGTAAGCCATAATACGTATACAGTGCTCAGCAATTGAAACGCGGTACTGGGAGCCCATTGTCACCGGCGCTTTTTGCATCGAGCTGATGCATCGTGGCATACAGTGAATGCGAGAACGTTTGTGACGCGTCGTGGCTGCGTTTGGTCCCAGGCGATCATCTAGAGCTAAATAAAAAAGACGGTGGCAACCGTGCGCTCCGAGTATTGAGTTTCAATGGCTGAGCACTACACATTTCCGACGCTGCTTTGCTATAGTCAAGTAGTTATAACATTTATAAAGGAGCTGTTCATATGCAAGAGCTTCGAATTCCATGGCAATTGCCCGTCTTCGTTTCCGCAACTATAACGGCTACGGAGCTTGGGCTACGAAGGCGAACACTCAGATTTGCATTCGCCATTTGGTGTCTTATCAGTGGTTCAGTCTTCCCTTTAGGGCATATTTTTCCTTCCTCGCGCTTCCCAACTCTGGTTGCGTCCGAGACATGACTGTTTGCTGTGCATCGACGACGATCGCAAACTCACCCGCATGTTCACACTTGCCGCCACCTATGGCTCTTGTCGCGCTAAGCTGTCTGAAATGGACCACGACTGAAAATAGGACTACTTTCTAAGACATTACGGATGACGAACCATTGCCAAAAAAATATAATTACAAGGGACAGAAAACGAAAGCTTACCGACGCACGTGCGATCGGCGAAACAACTCGAGAAACGAAAACGGAGCGTACGTCACACTTTTTTTTTTTTGCCCATGATTTCAGAGCGCAGCTCTTAAGCGCCCGTTCCTGCAGTGAGTGTCGGCGTCGGTGTAACCGAGTGAACGAGCACAGCTAAGTATGAAAGAGCGAACTCGGAGCGCAGCGGAGCATGAAAGACGGCGATATCGAAGTCAGCGCGAGGAGGAAAGCGGAGGAGGAGGGTGCGGTGGAACCATGAAGCAGAAAGCGGAGGAAGGGGTGGCGAAAGCGTGAGGAGAAAAGCGTAGTAGCGCGCAAAGCGCGCTCTGCGGCGACAACCGCTACGAGATGGTGCAGGAGTAGCGCGCCGTCGTCTGTTCACCGATGGCATGTAGAGAGCACGTCCAACGGTACCATATATGGAAACAAAGCGCTTGCCTGTCTGCGGCAGCTGCTGTAAATTGCGCCCAAGCGTCACCCACGTGCTGCCTCTCGCGATCTGCCGATTGCGACTTTACAATTGCTAGTAAGTACAGCGGGGCATGACACTTGCGGAGGCGCCGGACGTTTGCACACTCGCGGGAGAGAAAATGTGGGGGCTTTGCTCCTTGAATACATGCCTCTGCCTAGGCACTACGGAGGAGATGTTAGCGCGTGTTGTAGGCGTTAGTCCCTAGGCGTGCCGGCATTGCGGAGTGGGCACGAGTTAGCGGCGCGGTGAAACAGCTGATAACATCGCAGATGATTCCGTGGGAGCAGTAGGGCCCGCGGAAGAAGCCGGTCCGCATATATTGAAAATTTAGAAGGAACAGCACCTTAGCAACCCAGGTTGAAGGCGGGTTGATGAAAGGGTGCCGGTAATGACAATGCGCTGCGCACCCCTAACGCGTTTTAAGCTAACCTAATCTAACGGTAACCTAGCCTAACGTTAACGTAATCTAACGAGGCCGAGACAGAAAGACAACAACGCTCGCGAGGTCAGCGTTGTGAGAATACGCCGCGACATCCTAACGGCTTTTATGCTATTCTAGCCTAACGTAGCGTTAACGTAACCCACCTTAAGCTAACGTTAAGCTAACCTAACGTAAGATAACGTTGCCGAGACACAAAGACAATAATTCGCACGGCGTAACCACTGTGAGAATATGCCGCGGCAGCCTAAAGCCTTCTACGCTAAAGTAACGTAACCTAAGCTAACCCAAACCTAACCTAAACCAAACTTATACCTAAGCTAACCTAACCTAACGTGGACGAGACGCTACGCCAATAATCTCCACCGCGTGATATAAGGCAATCGCGTTCAACCAGGGTTGCTAAAGCGCCGTGCGTTTATTTCACTCAAACGGCTCCACTCAAAAATTCTCCTGAAAAGTCCACGAGACCAGGCCCGGCATATATACTATTGTCCCTGTCGCTTCCCCGGGAAAAGTAATGATGCTTACTCATGCTTGTGATGGTAAGTGCCGTAAGCCACGACAAAGTTATAATCCGGCATGGTTGACCCTGCACCAGGGCCCACATGCGTGAGAAAGTCGATCCGACGCACCTTCACACACAGCGATCACCAAATGGTGTGTCAGTGCCAGCTGCTTCACCTTAACCGCGCCGGCAGCCAGCGTCCGAGCGTGAACACACCCCACTCCGCTATGCCGGCACGCTTAGGAACAAACGCACGCAACACGTGCAAAAAAACTTCTCCACCGTAGTGCCTAGGTAGAGTTGCATATTCAAGGAGCAAAGGCCCCCATATTTTCTCTCTCGCACCCGCTCCTACTCGCGCCTGCGCAGAAACGTCGAGCGCCGCAAGAAACGCCACGACCCGCTGTACCTATTAGCAATTCTAAAAATGCCTCCCGATTTGCGAGGCAGTCGCGCGACACTTCGCTCCATTTCCAATGTGCCGCATGATACAGATTTCCCGCGCCAGCCAACATATCGTGAAATGAAAACACCTATAGACTTCGCGTTAGGAAGTGTCGTAACCGACAGCGAATTTTTGTTACTCCAGAAAGAAACGATGCAACCAAGGCCGAACCCGAAGGCGATAGAATGTCTCGTAGCGTTTTCGTGGCGTTCTGCTGCGAAGAAAGCACCGGGAAATGAGAGCCGGCCCCGAAGGCGGCCGTGCAGTTTAACACAGCGTCTCAAAGCGTTAACAACCATGAGGCCAGAACGGGACAAAGTGACACGCTCCTGCTGGTGAAGCAAGAAAGAAAGTCATTAATTCTTGCGGCCGAATGGAAGCTAGAGCACACACAAGTGCTGTAGCTTGTGCTATGTGAGACGCGACGCATACGTGCCAGTCGTGCCAAAGAAGTGTAATAGAGTCATTCGCCTTTATAGCGAAGTGCTTGGTGCCTCTAAATCCTTGGTTATACAGGTCACTTCATCGTAAATGTGGCGCAGCGCTCAGCTCACACAAGAACAGGGACATATTCCTTCCTGCGTTCGTTCAAGAGGTGCTCGTCTGCAGATGGCGTCGGCATGAGAGAAGCATGCGTGCGGTTTAACAGTTGCGCGGCTGTGCCTGAGGCGTGAGGGGTTCGGTCCAACCAAATTCATGCGCGAAGTGCTGGCACGGCGTCTACAACATTGGAGCCAAAAGAAATATACACCCGCAAGCATATACGTCTTATCGCACATAACCACTGCGGTCACTCTGGCAATCTCTACAGTCTTCTGATAAATGCCTCCTTGTTGTATGATTAACGAGATATTTGTCTTCGTGAAAGGCTTCGATAGCAGCAAAAGCCTTTTAGTTCAATATATCTCATGCAAAGCCCTTAAAGAGCACAAACGCTGTGCTGAAAGTCATATTTGGCAAGAGCGCGCTTTTTGAGGGCCGACAATAAAACACAACGTCGACATCGATCCTCATTTGCAAGAAAAATCGCGTTACGTGAAGAGAGAGAGAGAGAGAGAGAGAGAGGGCTCTTTATTAGAAAAACAGAGAAATTTGCCGGCGCGTATATAACCGCTGGCATGCTACTCTGTATAGGGATGGGGAATGGGATTAAAAGATTCCAGATAAGAGTGGGAGAAAAAAAGGATAAAAATAAATATGAAATGTCCGACTGAACCTGATACTAATTTTTACAGGTGACATGGCGGGTAAATTTAGGCTTTTGTATAGGAAGGATGCAATTCTTAAAGCTTTCCTATTTGACCAATTTCTGTCAGGTATTGGAACAATAAATCCAAAACCCGTCGCTGTTTCGAAGGGCCGGGCATTGGACCTAAGATGGTCGGTAACGTTAACGGTTCGGGGCAAATCATGTCCATTTGGTGCTCAAAAAATTGTCTCTCGTCGCGGTACGCGGGG